>NC_135350.1:52169449-53414092 GCF_023851605.1 Tamandua tetradactyla | reverse complement strand
AGGTTTCACGAGCTTGGCCATTTTGACAGTAATACTTGGAGCCTATAGCAAAGAAAAAAAAAGAAGCCAGATTTTTTCTTCAAATTTCAACCAACACAAATTTGGCAGATTGCCAAATTTGAAAAGCCAATTGTCATTTACTAAGTCAGATATTAAAGAGATTTTTTTTTAAGTAAAATAATACCATTCTTCATACTAAAATTGTTTTGCTTTGGAATATATGGTATATAACATTTATCTAAATTTTATTTTAAAAATTTCTCAGTTTTAATTTCAATGTAGTAAATATCAATGGATATAACTTGCATATACAAATGCTCTTTGGAAGCTTCAAAACAGTTCAAGAGTAAAAAGGCCCTGAGATTAAAAAAAAAAAAAAAAAAGTTTGAGAATTGCTGCAAATGATTATAGAGGCAAAGGAAAAAGTGGGGAGACCAGTGAGAAATAACAGGCTTGCACTGGGTGATCGCAACAAGGAGTAAGAAGGGTCATGATTCTGGACATACTTTGAAGGTAGAGTTAAGAAGATTTGCTGACAGATATGATGTGGGAAGTGAGAAAGAAAAGTTAAGGATTAGCTCAAGGACGGTGTTTCTGTTTTTGTTTGTTAGATTTTTTACCTGAGCAAATTGGTGGAATGGTGTTGACTTTTAATCAGATAGGAAAGACCAGAACAGATTTATATGGGGAACCAAAGGATCTTATTTTAGAAATGATAAGTTTGAAATGCCCATTAAATATCTAAATGTTAGGGATTCAGTCTGGGCTGAAGATTAAACTTTAAGAGTCTTTGGCATATAGATTTTATTCAAAATCGTGAGACTGGATGAAATCAACAAAAGACTGAAGGTAGCAAAAGAAGAAATTCAAGATTCAATTGAACCTGAGTATACATCAAAATTCAGAGTTCTGGGAGATGAGAAGACTGAGAATAAGGAAAACCAGGAGAGAGTGGGGTCAAGGACTGTGTCAAATGTTCTCATAGCTCAAATAAGATAAAGATAGAAATAAGGCATTGGACGTTGGGAGCTGGCATGCCAGAGAGGGGGAATAATCATAGCAAAAGGCCCAAATCAGGAACAGTACATAGAGAGTGTAGAGAGAAGGGATATGAGAGAGTGGGCAGGGCTCAGCTCAGGGAGGGCCTGGTATTCCATGTTATAGAGTGTGGACTTTATGCTGAAGCTTTGAGTAGCCACTTAAGGAATTTAGGTAGAAAAATGACACAGATTTTCATTTTAGATAGATCATTCGAGATGTTTGTGGAGTATGGAACTGTTGGAGCCAAACTAGAGGCAGGGGCTCAAGGAAGTGGAGGTTATAGCAGAGAAGGCCATGCCTGGTAAATTTGGCTTGCATTTCAGTAGTGGGAGTGCTGGTGGAGAAGGCAGCATTGATTAGAGATATCTAGAAAGTAGAATCCTCAAGACTTAGAAATTGATGGGATATGGGGGGAGGGACATGGAGGAATTAGCTTGCATGACAGGTGGTAGCGCCAATTTGAGACAGAGAAATTAGAAGACGGAGCAAGTTGAGGGAGAAGTAATTGTCACATTTGGACATGCTGCATTTGAAAGGCGGATGGAACATTTAGGTGGAGAGGTCCAGTCAGCAATTAGATACACAGGTCTAAAACCAAGGGAGAATTGTCATTTGCTTATGGAAATCTGCAACAGCTTAACTTGATTCACATAAATCTTTATAGTATTAATGCAAAGCCTCAACAAATTTATGTGGCCCAACTTAAAAAAAACTGATTATATTAAATTTCCAGTTTAAAAAATTAATAATTCCTTGAGAACCATTTGTGTTTAATCTGTCTGCATCAGGATTTCCTGTGTCTGCTATTTGGGGTATTTAGCAGTTAACCCATCTAAATTAAAGATGTTTGGTTTCTGAATTAACCTCTCAGAGTTATAACAATGCAAATAGCAGTAAGGGCTTACCAAATAATTACTCTTCACTACAGTAGGGTTAACCAGTTAAATCACTGATAATTGATCGTGGCTGCACATTAGAATCACCTGGGGAGAATTTTAAAAATACTAATGCCGTGGCCTCTCACCCAGGGATTTTGATTTAATTGGTCTGGTGTGGGGCCTCCAGTCATGACGTTTATTTTTTTTTTAACTCTCCAGATGATTTTAATTTGCTGTTAAGTTTAAATCACTGGATTAGAGAAATGATTTTTCTAATTATTCCTAGTCCAATTTAATTCCTTTTAAATTAAAACTCCCTTGAAGCCAACCTCTATTAATTAATATGCCAAGTGAAAAAGGAAATTTTCTCTGAGCCTTGAGTATGTGCAGGACTTGCTCACTGTGGGACACTGTGCCTGAAGGATGCAAAATAGCAATCAGTGAAGGTCCCCGAGGAAGGAACCAGAGCAACTGCTTCTCCCCAAAATGGTCAAAATGAGCAGAAAACCAGACCCTGTGAATTTGTGACTTTGCTATCTAAACTCAAGAAAGTAATTCCAGGTTTAGCAATAGTCCCATCAAGCTCCACTACAACCATCCAATCCTGAACTTATTTAAACTGACCAGTCACTTGACCTCTTGAGGGTTTGTGCTTTTTCATTTATAAGCCCCATCCCTGTGTTTTGAAGAGAAGAGTCTTCATGGGCTCTTCTCTCTCCAGTAACCCTATATGAGTAAATCCCTGAGCCTTTTACCCAATTGTCTCTGAGTTATTCTTTGCACCTTAACACTCACTATAGCTCAAGAGTACTTGTTCACCTTTAATCGTGATGAACGGGGAGGATCCCATGAAAAACAACAAGCACTTTATTTGTTGAATTTGAGCTGATTGCATAAGATATGTCAAACAGATATAAACATGAATTCACTACCGATACTTGGTCTCTCAGTTGCTAAGTGGGGCAAGACGAACCCATGGGTCATATTTATTCACATAAACACCTTACCAAAAAAAAAAAAGACCTTGACTCTTCTCTGGATTGTACCCACCAACGGAAGTCCAGACTTTTTCCTAGAAGTGGAATAAGAAAATTAAAAAATACATTTTCCAGGAAGCAAGGTGTATTAGCTTTCTATACTATGTAACAAATTAGCACAAATGTAAAGGCTTAGAACAATGTGATTTATTATCTCACAGTTTCCATGGGGCAGGAGCCCTGGCGCAGCTTTGCTAGCTCCTCTGCTCAGGTTCTCACAAGGCTGCAATCAAGGCTGCTTTCTCATCTGGAGCCTCAACTGGGGAAGAATCTGCTTCCAAGCTCATTCTTCTTGTTTGCAGGATTTATTTCCTGTGGCTATGTGATGAAAGGCTCTGCTTTTTGTGGCTGTTGACTGGAGGCCACTCGCAGTTCCTTGCCATGTGGCTCCCACTGCATGACAGCTTGCTTTTCAAGCTGACAAGGAAAATCTCCTACTCCAGTGTGCTAACAGAGAGACTTATAGACATAATCACAGGAGTGACACACCATCATCTTCACCATATTCTATTGGTTAGAAGCACATCACAGATCCTGCCTACACTTGTGGGGAGGGCACTACACAAAGATGGGAACACCAGGAGTTTGGAAATCATTGCAAATCAATTTATGGTCTCTTAGCCACACAAGGGCAGAATGCAAAGGGGACCATGGATTGCTGACAGCTGATCCAAACAGATCATGTAGTTATGGATAAAACTAGAAATAATGGTGAACTGAGCCAGGGAATATAGTTTCCAATCCTGGGTTCTTCCATTATAGATCACATATCACTAGTTCTCTGGGCCTCAATTTCCTTAGTTTACAAGTAAAATGAGGGAATAGAGACAGTTTTGGATATTAACAAAGATATGTATATAAAAATGCCATGACCTGGTGGCATGGGAGGTGACTCCTGGGGTGGGGCTGGCCCTGGTACCTTGGGATTGATGGTGCCGTCCTGACCAAGAAGAGAAGAGGTATGACAAATGGGGTGTCGGTAGCTGGGAGAATTTGGGTGGAGTTGGGAGGCTGCTCTGGGGGTCGCTCTTACACAGCCTTCAGTTGGATGCTGCTGCGTTGCCCTGGCCTGGGCCATTCCTGCCAATGCTGAAGAACACCTAGGGCATTATATGGGATTCTGCAGGGCTTCCATGTACTGGGGTAACTTTCAGGGAGCCTGTGACCTCCAGATGGGTCCCTGGACCAGGTGGGTCCTGAGATGCAGGGGGGCCAGCATCTCCTGAGTGTCGACTGGCTCCATCCCCCTGTCCCTTGTTCTCAGCAGCCCCTTCCTGCATGGGGGGTTCGGGGTGGTGGTGGAGTGGGCATAGCCCAAGTGCCCCTGGGAGTGGTAGAGAGATCAGGGGTGATGTTGGAGTTGTACAGAGAGGGTGGCGTTTGGCGGATAAGTGTGATTGCTGAATCATTGTATTGATGTTTCTTTGGGTCTCCTGCATCTTGGAGCCCCTAGAGGGAGACACCTGGGGTTGTGGAATTGTGGCCCATGCCAGACTCGGGAATCTGTTCTACGGCTAATAGTTGTGGCGTGCTTTGAAATTTGTTGCTTTTTTTGTGTATACGTTTTTTTTTTTTTCACAAAAAAGAAAAAAAAATTTCTTGTAGCCTCCAGTGTTTTGGAGTGGCTAGAGGGAAGGGTCTGGAATGATGGAATGGTAGCCCATGGCAAACTCTGGAATCTGTTCTGTGTCTATGTGTTGAAATATACTTTGAAAATCATTGCTTTTCTTTATATTCATGTTATATTTAACAATAAAATTTTTTTTTAAATGCCATGAAAGCACCATTGTTCAATTTAGCAAAAGATTAGAAATGCTCACATTCAATGCTAGTGAGCTTATGGTGAAACTGGGATGCTCAGTCCCAATAAGCAATCTGACAATATGTATCCAGTATTAAGATGTTTGACAAAGTAATTCCATTCCTGGGATTTTATCCTAAGGAAATGTTTAATTCAAGATTTTTTTAACAAGCAATATGTACAGTTATTGACCACAGAATTAGTTATAAAAATGAAAAAATTGGAAACAATATACATGTTTAACAATTGGAGAATAACTGAATAAATTATAGTGTATCCACTTGAAAGAAAATCATTCAGGCATTAAATTAATACTTGTTAAGACTATTTAACATGGGAAAGTGTTTACAATTAAATGTGACTATAAAAAAGCAGAACATAAAATGATATAAACTTTCGTTATAACAGGTAAGAAAAAGTTCACAATGAAAACAATCTATATGTTTGGTTCATGGGAATATACAATCTTTTATAAATTTCCTTTATCAATATGACATTTTTAAAACAATAAGTAAAAGGTATTAAAGGAAAACAATAAGGGGGTTGAAATATCAGTGGTTCTTAACTGGCATGGGCTTCTTCATTAAAAATAGTTAAACTTGGATTCTACCCTACGGAAATTCTGAGACGGAGCTGGGGCACCTATATATTTACACACACACATGACCCCCCAAGGGGTGACTAAGATTCATACTCTCAGGCAATTTCTCAGCAGTAAGTTCCACAAATTCATGGGGATGTGGGGGATATTCCAGTGACAAGCTCAGCATTAGTTGTGAGGGCCCCTGGGCCACAAAAGTCAGGCTGTTATTAGTGTGGGGCTGGCCTGCTGCAGCCACTGTCACCCGTGTCAGTGGCCTGTGGACAGTCCGAGGAGTCGCCCTCCGGGCAGGATTGCTCCACAAGGCGGAAGGCCTCCAGGAACTCGTTGATGTCGATGTGGCCATCCTTGTTGAAGTCTATGCTCCGGGCAAGGTCACAAATGCACTCATCTGGGATGTCACCGCTCATGTGAGAACCGAACAGCTTCCACGTCTGCCTGAACTCGTCCAGTGAGATGAGCCCTTACCAGAGACAGGAGTCACTTCAGTGAGTCAGTGTGGTTTGCAACATTCATTTCCCCTCACATTCTGGCGAGGTAGCCTGTTGCTTACTGTCAACCAGACAGATACCCAAGACCAATAAGAAACTCCATAGATTTCCCAGTATCTCATGTAAACTCCCAAGGGGATCACATAAACCACAGGATCACCAGTTGTTCTCAACGGGAGTGATTTTGCATCTCTCACCCCAGGAGGATATTTGGCAATATCTGGGGACAGTTTTGATCATCATGACTTGGGGAATGCTACTGGCATCTCGTAGGTAAAGGCCAGGAATTTTGCTAACCATACTACAATGCACAGGGTAGGCCCTACAGCAAAGAATTATCCAGCCCAAAATGTCAACAGGGCCACTAAAACCATCTTAAACATGTACCACTTTATTCTGCATTTAAAAAGCCATTGAACCCATACATCTATTGGTCAATTAATTTTTCATAAGAATGCCAAGACCATTTAATGAGGATAGATTAGTCCTTTCAAAAAATGGAGTGGGGACAACTGTATATTCACATATATACAGTTATTTGTATGTGAATGGAAGTGGACCCTTGTCTCACACTATATATAAAAAATAACTTAAAATGGATCAAAGACCTAAATGTAAGAGCTAAAGCTATAAAATGCTTAGAAGAATACATAGGTGTAAATCTTCATGGGCTTGCATTAGGCAACAGTTTCCTAGATGTGACACTAAAAGCATATGCAACCAAAGAAAAAACAGATAAATCAGACTTCACTGAAATTAAAAACTTTTGAGACCTTTGGTTTATGGTCAAATAAGATAGTGGTATAAGACATTCCAGGGTGTGTTTCCCCCACAATCTCTGAACAACTAGCAAAACTGGCAAAGCCATCTTCCTCAAAACTTGGGAAAACAGCGAAAGTGTTGCAATAACCAGGTGAGTATAGAGTCAAGAAAATGCCGCTTTAAAAAACACAATTGGTATAAAATTCCTGTTTGGGGTGATGGAAAAGTTTGGTAGTGGTAGCACAGCATTATGAATATAATTGACACCACTGAATTGAATATTTGAATGTAGCTAAAAGGGGAAAGTTTTAGGTTGTATATATGCTACTAGAATAAAATTTTTTTAAATAACTCTTAGGACTGTTAAATATAAATAGTAAACTGCAATATAAAATTTGAACTATAGTTAATAGTACAATTATAATAAAATTCTTCCATCAATCATAACAAAGTACCATACTAATGCAAGGTATTAATAATGGTGGGGAATAGTAGGAGAACTCTGTATTATCTGCATGACTGTACATCTACATCTTCTCTAATAACAAATTAATTTATAAATGCTTGAGGCTGATTTCAAGAAAAATATTAAAATTTGGCATGCACTGGTCAAAAATTAACATTTTACTGGTTTTAAGTAAATAAATTATATACAATTAATTTTTAAAAATCAAAAACTTTTATGCTTCTAAGGACACTATCAAGAAAGTGAAAAGATCACCCATAGAATGGGAGAAAATCTTTGCAAATCATATTAAAAAATTTGATAAGGGTCTGGTATTCAGAATATATAAAGAACTTTTACAATTCAACAACAACAACAACAATAACAACAAAACCCAATTTAAAAATGGGCTAACAAATATAAGAATGTTCTTTCATAAACTAGAAAAAAGGGACCAAGAATATGAACAGGCATTTCGCCAAAGAAGATATACAAATGGCCTATAAGCACATGAAAGATACTCAACAGCATTAGTCATTAGGTAGATGTAAATCAAAGCCACAATGAGATACTTTATACTCACAAAATGACTATAATAAAAAAAAGTGGAAAACAACAAGTGTTGGTGAGAATGTGGAGAAACTGGAATGCTCGTATGTTGCCAGTGGGAATGTAAACTGATGCAGCAGTTGTGGAAAACAGTCTGGCGGTTCCTCAAAAATTTAAACATGCATTTGTTTAACCATATGACTGAGCAATTACAATGCTGGGTATATACCCAAGAGAACTGAAAACATATGTTCACCAAAAAACTTGTATTGTGGAAATACAATTGTAGTAAGAATATACTACAATTTGCATATCCATTCAACTTATGAATGGATATGCAAATTGTAGTATATTCTTACAATGGAATATTACTCAGCTTTAAAAAGAACTGAAGTATTGTTGCATGTTTACAACATGGATGAACCTTGAAAACACTATGCTAAGTGAAAGAAGACAGACACCAAAGGCTATATATTAGTTGATGCATTTATATGAAATGTCCACAATAAGCAAATTTATACAAACAGAAGATGTGAGTGGAGGGAAGAACGGGGAGTGACTGCGAAGTCTCTCTTTGGGGTGATGAAAATGAATTAGATAGTGATGATGGTTGCACAATCTTGTGAATACAATAAAACCCACTGAATTGCACATTTTAAAAGGGTGAATTATATGGTATGTTAATTACACCTCAATTTAAAAAAACAGTTATAACACTAAAAAAACAAAAAAACGTAAAAAGACTTTGGACCATTCAGGGAAATAGGCGAAAGGGTACTCAGGATTTCCCTGTACATTTTTTTGTAACTTCCTGTGAATCTACAATTATTTCAAAATAAGTTTTAGCAAAAGCTTTTGAGAGAGAGATTGCAAAAGCATTTCTGTTCTGGGCACTCTTCGTTGTGTTGTTGCTATCTCTGATAGACCCATAAGGGATACCAGGTCTCCTTTTCATTATTCTTTCTGTAAGAGGAGTCCAGAAGCTCTGATTCAATATGTCTTTTCTTCTCTGCTCCAACCCTCTCTTACATGGATTACTTTGTATTGCTCAGTACTTTCTAGTTTCTGCCATTTATAAGCATTGCTACTATATTCTCACTTGACTTCCAAAATGTTCAAGTGGAAAGCTAAATAATCAGGGAGCAGACTAAAGGGTATGAAGTATCAGAAGTGATAGGCCCATGAGCGCTTTTACCTGAATGATCACTATCTATGATCCTAAATATGGTCTCCAGGTTGGAACGGTTTCGGTACAGCACTTCCAGCAAACTTGACTGTATGTTCTGCAAGAAAAAACTCATTTTCCTTCTTAATCTTAGAATTAGGCTGATCTTCATAGGACAATAACACACTCTTGAAAAAAATCATTTTACTACCACCTCTTCTCTTCATCCTGCCAAATAATCTAATGACTGAGGAAATACCTAGCCCAAGGCCTTGCCCACATCACACATTTAATAAGTATTTACTGAATAAATGCTCTTTCTTTTTAAATGGGAGAGGCAGCATGGTGTCAAGGAAAGAAAATGGGCCTTGAGGTTGAGCAGGCATGGATCTGAGTACCAGTTCTACAATTTAGCAGCTACAAGATCACAGGCAGGTTACTTGACCACAGCCCCTCATAGAGTAATAGTTTTGAAATGCCTAACTCTTGTGATGAGTTGTTGTTGTTTAATGGGTTTGTTTATTTAGTCATAGAAGTTGTAGGTTTTGTGGTGTTTTTGAGGATTAACTAAGGCAAATACATGTAAATCACTTAGCACGAAGTCTGATACATAGAAACATAACAAATAGTTGTTTACTTTTCTCCCCTACCCTTTCTGGGGGTACCCAATATTTGGTTTTTTTTTAATTTAAATTTCTCCTAAAGGACTTCACAGTCCACAACATGCTCCGATTCACCATTATCACACTGTTACCTCACGGCTCAGTTGTTCTTTGGCCAAATCCTCCAGCCAGGACTCGTACTCCAGCATGTTATCTGTTGAGCTGCTCACCAGCTGTGGCCTCAGCATCCGCCAGGGCAGTCCTAGATGCAACACGGACTCCACAGCCGTTGCCCAGTCACTCAGGTTGATTAAACCTACAGGAAAGACTTAACTTGTTGACATGTCACCTGTAAATCTAGTTTCTTGTCCAACAATATGTACATTGTTATCCTGACATTCTTCTCACTATCTGTAGGTGATAGAAATATTGAGCACTGTCACTACTTTTGTTGGTTGTGGAAGAGCTCGCCTGGAAACTAGAGTTGCCAGATAGATATAGGGTGTCCAGTTAAATTTGAATTTCAGACAGCCAATGAAGTATAAGCGTGCCCCATTTATTGCATGGGACATACTTATACTAAAGAATTGCTTGTTGTCAACTTAAGTTCAAGTTCTATATTTTTATTTGTTAAATCTGGCAAGCCGTCTAGAAATCTGCTAAGCTTTAAAAATATATCATGAAATATTATACACTGTATATACAGCCTTGGTTGTTTAGAAAAATACCCTAACAATTGTGGAATTGTAACCATACTAAAATCTGAAATCTGTTTTACAACTAATTTTTGCGGTGTGCTTTGAAATTTACTGTTTTTGCATATATGTTATTTTATACAAAAAAAATGGAAAATGGCTATTGTGATGATGAATGCACAGCTTTATGATGATACTATGAACCACTGATTGTACATTTTGGTTGATTACATGGTACGTGAATATATAATATATATCAATAAAATTGCATTAAAATTTAAAAAGATATTGCAATGATTTTATAAACCTCAGACCTACTTTTTAATAGGGCTATATTTTTACTAATGATCATTAGACATTCCATTGAACTGAACAAAGACAAAATTTCTCGCTTACATAGCTGAACAGAATATAGAACAGATGAGCACGTAGTTAACAACAACAAGCCAAACCAGTTGCTCTTTTGGTGTACACTTGTTTTTTTCAGAAAGAAAAAAATGTTGATTTTATAATTGAAGTCACAAGGTGAATAATAAAAATAATATATTTGGAGAAAATATTTGCAATGGTAAATATTCTCAACTTATACAGCTCCCACAGTATGACAGGAAAATGACAACCATCCCCCAAATGAGAATAGTATATAATGAAGGAATTCACAGATGAGGAGAACAAATATCCAACAAAGATAGGTAAAGATGCCTAGCTCTATCAATAGGGAGAAATGCAGTAAGATGCCTCAGTCCTCTGATGGACACGTATACCCTCTCATCCCCCTTTGCTTTTCTCTTCATTCTGGACGTGTCATCATTCCTTTGACTTCATTTCTTTTCACCATCATCTCCATCTATATTTGGCCACATTCATAATCTGTTAAAAGCTCAGAATTTTGAAAAGGGAGATGGGACATTAGGTGAATAAAATGGGAGAAACAGTCAAAGGGGTCTTATGGTCATTCAGCCATTCAACAAATATTTATTTGCTAACTACTGTGAGAGAGATTTTTTGGCTAGCTTTCTTCTGTGAGTCTTTTACTTGGTTAATCTTACCAGTTTTAACTGTATCATGTTTCTTAAATTCACCAAGAAGATCTGAGGAATGAGCAAATAACTTTTCTCGCAGAGCTTTTAGAGCTGACTCTTCTACTCTGCTAATCCTGAGACAGGAGATGGAAAGGAAGATATTTTAAAGTTAGAACAGAAGAAATAATGATGGATTTCTTTTTTATATTTTTGAGTATTAGGATAAAGCCACACATGGATAGCCTTTTTTAAAAAAACTTTTATTATAGTAACCTATAGACAATTCAAAACTTCCCGTTTTAACTACTTTCATACATACACCTCAGTTATATTAATTACCTTCACAATATTATACTACCCTCACCAATATCCATTACCACAATTTTTTCATTACCTCAAAGAGAAACTCTCCACCCATTAAGTAATAACTAACTTCCGTTCCCCCAGTAAACTATAGTCCACTATCTGTCCCTAGAAATTTACTTCCTCTAGGTATTTCATATGAGAACAAACAATATTTTTCTTTTTGTGTATGGCTTATCCTTCCTCATTTTAACAACCAAAAATGTCTCCAGACATTGCCAAATGTCCCCTACAGGGCAAAATTGCATCAGCTGAGCATAAGGCTTCAGATACAGATATTTTTTTGTATGCATATTATATAGTTTCTTTCCATGCTGTATACAAAGATCTAGCTTATTCTTCTTAAGGCTTAAAAATGTTGTTATTTGGATGTATTGTCATTTTTTATTAGAGAAGTTCTGTTTACAGAAAAATCATGCAAAAATACAAGATTCCCATATACCGCCCTATTATTAACACCTTACCTTCGTGTGGTACATTTTTTTACAATTGATGAGGGCATATTTTTATGGTTGTACTATTCAGTATAGCTTAGGGTTCACTTTGTAGTACAGTTCCATGATTTTTATTCCATTACCATATATACAACCTAATGTGGTGAATAGTGATGGATTTTTACTAGGCTTCTCTTTTCTCTTTCATAACATCTCAACCTTGCAAAAGCTTGGTTTTTGAGGGAAGAGCTCCATCTCTCATTTCACCCTTCACTCCCCCACTTTTCTCTAGTGTATAAAAATAAGATTAGTTTGGAGAATACTGCTGTCCTTCCTAGTACAGGATAGCAGTTAGAGCTGAGACTTTGAAGAATGACCACTTTTGTGGGCAAGTCAACTAACTGCATTGTATTTCAGTTTCTCCTTTGGTAAAATGAGGATAATAATGGCACCTATTTATTGGACTGTTGTGAAGATTAAATGGGTAAATTCATATGAAACACTTAGAAGACTGTCTTCTACATAGAAAGCATTCAGTAAGGGTATCTATCATCAACATACTTTCCTTATGATTTACTATCGTAAACACTCACAAGGCAAGACTTATGAATAACAAAATAACTTCAATCTCATTGAGTCAATACAATAATTCTGGGTACAGCACTTGGCCCCAAACAAGTGCTAAATAAATATCTGAAGTTGAATGAATAAGAATGAAAGAAGAGATAAAAGGCAAGTGTATTTCTCATTGAAGAACCAGCCATTCTGTAACTAATGGCCAGATAATCCATCTTTTCAAGAACTAATGGTTAAAAAAAAAAGGCACTTTAATCATTTGATGAAAATCTTCCATGCAGGTTTAAAGTTCAGCTTAACAGTCTTTAATCTGGGCTCCAGAGATCCCTAGAAAAATGTAAACCACTTGAAACTCATTCCAAATCTCAGAGGTATGTGAGTATCTGCCTTTTCTGTGGAGAGTTTGTGGTTTATCAGAACCTATGAACCCCCCACCCCCCGCCTCAAAGTTTCAGAACTACTGATTTGGCAAACCATGTAAACTTTTTCTGGTAAACTACCATGCAGGGCTGTAGTGTGGCAATGCCTCCAGATGTACAATGCTCTCCGTCCCCATGTCAAGAAACACACATTGAGCATTTAGTAAATGCAGAGGTCTACACTGGTTATCTTATTAATCCTCCAACACCCACTGAGGTAGGTACAATTATTATACGTTACAGAGAGAGTGTGTAATAAGTCCAAGGTCACACACCTAAATGAAGGGTGAGGCCAAGAATCAAATCTTGACAGCTAGACCCAGAAAGCTGGAACCATTGAGAAGTGGATTTAAACCAAAAGTAAATGGATTCTGCATGAGGTTCTTCTAAGGAAAACCTGAGATCTTTAGTTTATGGAAACTGAGACACCACTTGAATTGTGACTGCTCAGAGACATCATCTACCTTTCCCCCTTGCTTTTTTTCTAAATTCTCCATTGTGGCCAAACAGTTGAAGGTTTTGTAGAGGTGACATCTGGGTAAATTAGGTGATATTGTACTTGATTTAATGCAATCAATGACTATTTCGAAGAGCTGAGTGCTCTTTAATTATCTTATTAAGACACACTATCTAGGGTGTTCGTTCTTCCCACACCGCCCACCCCCATGAAGATGACAGAATGAGATACTTCAGGACTCCATACCCCACAGAGGCTTTGAACAACCAGACAGAACTGGCAGAAATGTCTTTCTCAAAGCTCAAAACAAACAAACAAACAAACAAAAAACAGTTAAAGGACTGCAGCAACAGGACAAGGGACAAGTGCCAAATAAAGAAAAAGCTACTTAAAAGTGGTAGGATCTTCAGGTCCCCTGGCTGACCCCGCCCTTGGCAGGGAGCCAGCCTGCACTCACAGTGTGAGTCCCTGGTCCTGGTTCCAGAGGGAGAAGAGTAACCCTTGCACACACATAGGGAACATGTTCGTCTGACCCAATCTGTCTGGTGGTGGTCTGAGGGACTTGCTGTCCCTGAACTTGCCATGAATTTAGACAGCAGCTCATGGACCTCTCCTAAGAAACTGTGGGAGAGCAACCAGGCTGTGACTGCCTGGGGCAAGGGATTCTAGGCTGTAGGATAAACAGTGCAGTGTTCCAGACTATGAGGAAACTACCTTCTCAGGAGGAGGAAACATTCAAAAGCAGGAGAATTCCTAAGGCCACCTGCAACATTCCCAAGATTAAATAAATGGGTAGAAAGGATCATGGAGTCCCCTGTGCTTTGGCCTTGAACTATGCTCTTAACTCATTGTACGAATAAGCCCTGAAGGAGAGCACTTGCACAAGTCAATCTGTAAGGACTGTGAAAGGTGTTTCTTTCTCTTCTCCTCCTCCTTTTTTTTAGCTCCTGGCAATCAAGGAAAGCCTTGTCATACTCTCTGGATACAAGCTTTAGGAACAGGCACCTGAGAGTCTAAATTACAGTGATAATGCACTAAAATATCAAAATATACAGGTTTCAACAAAAGATTACAAAACATGCAAAGAAACAGGAAGTAATGGCCCAGGCAAAGGAGAAGATTAAATCATTAGAAACCATCAATGAGGAGGATCAGACCTGGGACATTCCAGACAAAGACTTTTTAAAAAATTGTTCTACATGGGGTTGTGTGCACAATTTTGTGATGATACTGTGAGCCAACGATTGTATACATCATATGGTTTGCATGGTGTGTGACTATATCTAATAAAACAGCATAACAATGGTTCTAAATATACTCAAAATTCTAATGAAAAATATAGAAAAAGAGCTAAAGGAAGTCAGGAAAATGAAAGATGAACACGAAAAAACATCAATAGAAAGATGGATATTATGAAAAGGAATCAAACAGAGCTGAGGACCACAATAACAGAAATTAAAAATTCTCTAGAGGAGTTCAGAAGCAGCTGGCAGAAGACTGAACTTGAAGATAAGACAATTGAAATCATTCAGTATGAGGAGCATACTGAAACATACTGAAACAGAAAGAATGAAGACAAATGAGCAGAACATAAGACACCTGTGTGATATTATGAAGTGTGCCAATGGATGCATTTGTGGGATTGTGGCAATTCCAGAAGAAGAGCTAAAAAAAGAAGGAAGAGAAAAAGAAAAAGTCTTCCACAGTTGTTACAGACTGACCTGTGTAAGGAAGAGCACAGAGAATATTCGAAGAAATGATGGCTGACATCTTCCCAAATTTAACTAAAGACAAGAATACACACATCCAAGGTGCGCAATGAACTCCGAACAGGATAAACCCAAATAGACCCCAACTATTAGACACATTAGAATCAAATTGTCAATGCCGAAGATAGAGAATTCTGAAAACCTCAAAAAAGAAGAAATGTGCGATACAAGGGAGCCTCAACAAGATTAAGTGCTAATTTCTTATTGGAAACCAAGGATACAAGGCTGCAGTAAGATGATCTATTTAAAGTGGGAAAGCAAAAAACTGCCAATGAGGAATTCCATATCCAGCAAAACCGTCTTTCAAAAATGAGGAAGAGATTAAGATATTCCCAGATAAACAAAAGCTAAGGAAGCTCAAGACCACTAGACCAGTTGTAGAGGACATGCTAAACAGAATTCTGCAGGTTGAAAAGAAAGGACACTAGACAATAGATTGAAGCTACATGAAGAAATAAAGATCTCTAGTAAGCTTAACAACATGCGTAAATACAAATGTCAGTACTGTTGTATTTTCGGTTTGTAATTCAACTTTTTACTTCCTAGGGGATCTAAAAGACAAATGCCTTACGTGTAATGATGACCCAATGGACTTGGACTCATTATTTATAAATACCTAATTTGTGACAAGAACTACATAAAGAGTGGATGGAGAGGTAGGGAACACAGTTTGCGTATACTATTGAAATTAAGTCGGTATCAAAGCAAATGAGATTGTTACGGTTTTAGAATATCAAATTAAAGCTTCATGGAAATTATAAAGAAAGTATCAGAGAATATGCAAGCTCATAGAGACAGAAATTAGAAGTACAGGCGGCCAGGGGTGGCATCACAGGGAATGGGACAACACTGCATAGTGGGTATGTGGTTTCTGTTTGGGGATAGGGGAAGTTTTCAGTAATGGAAAGTGGTAAGGGTACCACAACAGTGATTAATCCCATTGAGTTATATGCTTGGAAATGGTAGAGCTGGGCAAGTTCTTGCTGTATGTATGTTTCCACAATTAAAGAAAGTGTAACTAAAGAGACAATGACAATTAAATACAATCCATATCATGAATGGGATCTAGCAAGAGAGGAGAAAAGGCTCAATGGGACATTTTTGGGACGTATGAAAAATTGGAATATAGACTATAAGCCTTAGATCAATGCTAAGTTTCTTGAACTTGATACCTGCACAGTAAGTGGTTACATAAGTGAATATCCTTCTTAGGAAATGGACATGGCAGTAGTATATACTCATGGAGCATGATGTATACAAACTATACTTGTGCTCAGAAGAGGGACTGATAAATAGTAGATAGATATACAGACAGATGACAGAATGATATGGAAAATGTTAAAATTGATGGATCTGGGTATGGGGGTGGGGGTGAGGGGTATGTTGGAATTCTCTTATGAGGTTTGTATTATTTTGTAACTGTCCTAAAAGTTTGAAAGTATTTAAAAATAAAAGTTCAAAACAAAAAAAAAGAAAACATTATCTAAAGGATTCCCTACAATGATGCATTTTGTAGTGACAACACGCAACTGTATGCAATCATGGCATTCCCAGTTCCTGGGACCCACCCCTGGAGATTTTAATTTGGTAGGGCTTAGGTGAGGCTCACAGGGCTAATATCTCTATAAAGTGTCACTAAGGAGACTCTGTTGCACAGTAGGTTGACTATCATTTGGTGACTTTAAATTTTCACATAATGCTTCTCTTTTTCAGGTGAGGCTGTCCTGTCTTCAAGAATGATTTAAAATAATAACATTTTTACAGCACTTAAACAAGGTAAATGCTAAGTATTAATATATTCTTTATCAAGTAGATGTATGCTAACTTTGTCTATTTGTTTTGATTTCTAATTTAGTTAGGCTGAATAAGTAAAGAAGCTTCTTTAGCAGCCCTAAATCCATATCTGTATATGTAACTTATAAACTCTGAGGCCTTCTCCTCTGTGGGAGGTAGTACTATACAGTCATCAAGTGTGTGGGTCTTGAAATGAGACTGCCTATATCAAGAACTGCCTTCACCACTCATTAGCTGTGTGACCATGGGCTAGCCAACTTAACCTCTATGCCTTGATGGTCTCACCTACAAACTGAAATTGATAACAATATTTATTCCATAGATTTATTGTGAGACAACATATAAATAAGCTCTTTGTAAAAATGTATAGTACGTGGTAAGTGCTCTACTTAGGTCAGAAGTCAGAGTCTTCTCAACAGATACCATTTAAGCAATATTACATACTTCCTTTTCATGAAGGAAGGGACTTTATTAAATGTACATACTGAAATCCAGCCGCCAAATCTTCAGATAGTGATAGAACTTTAGGCTATGCTTAGGAGATAACACAAACCCTTTAAAGATATGGGAAAACAGAAGAGTAACTCTGGAAAGACTAAATGACCTGGTATATGGTCTTTGCCAAACCCAAGATGCACCCATGGAGAATAATTTCTGCAGGAAACAAATCTGTGGCTTCTATTAATGATGTGTACATGAAGAATTCTTTAGAGTGCATGGAATGAAGGGTCCCCTGCTGTCATGTCTATTCTAAACCTTAACATTGATATAGCTAAATTCTGAATTCTCACTTAAGATTTGGTTAAATGTAATGACATGGCTCTTCAAAGGTCAAACAGTATAATTCTGTTTTTCTAAAAATCACGAAGTGTAAAGTCTTGCCTTTGCCTCATGGTTAGCATGTGGGTTGCCTTGTTAGCTTGATACTGCACGATATGGGGGCTCAGGGCTGGACCCAGCTTGACATAGGCCCCTCTGTTACTTCCAACTTCATAGTAGTTGGAGGCAGAGAAGATGGTTAACACCTAATGAAAACACAAGAGACACAGGCATTCACATTCACTGAAAACTTCTCCATCTTCAATCCTATGTAGCCTAACCAAACTTCAGAGACTGCTATTCCCCACTTGTACTCATCTTTGGATCATTTTTAAAAAGTCATTAATGCTAGTAGAGCAGGAGTTGTGAAAACATCTATGAGTCAAATAATAGAAACCTGAATTCTGATAGGACATACCCACAATTTATTTTCTGCACATTTTTATCCCAAGGACAAATATACTAGATGTAATAGAAAAGGCTTAATTTAGTTCAACTTAGAGGCAAGCTGGGTCTGATAAATTGGGAGGCCATAACAAATGAGCCAAATAAAGGCTGGGCAAATAGTGTAGGATTTGGCAATACCCAAAGATTAGTCAGGGCATTTATGTGATCCTGAGGAAACAAAACCTGAATCCTTGAGTAGGAACAACACAGAAATCCTATTACTCTGTAGTGTCATTTGAGACATACAACAGAGAGCAAGATGACTCAACAAATAGAGAGGAGGCAGGGCAAACACCAGTCCCCATATTTCCATCCATGATATGGGACCATATCCATCTCTTGCCTCCCTATCAGGCTATTGATGAGTGGTGGCCTCCATTAAATTTGGGGTTTTAAAGAGACTATAAAAGTGAAGGACAAAGAGTTGTAAAGGACCCAGCTCTGAGCAAACAGATAACAGATATGAGGTGTGATTGTCAGAAACCAAGAGCCTTAGCTCATCCAGGCTCGGGAAGACCTCCATGGATCACGCTTGTGCTGCACAGACCTTGCGATTGTGGCAGAATTCATAGCCTTCAGGTTTGCACTCATGTGAGCGGATCAGGAATTGCAGGTTGTATTTCTGTAGCAATTGTTCTGTCACATTAGGCCCAAAATAACAGCCTCCTCCTCGAACAGTGTTGGCCGTACAGCCCTCTTGAGCCATGGGATCACTCCACAGAATATCTACAACCTGGAAAAAGCAAGAGATGGCTTTCTCTCCAAATAACTAGACAGACATTCAGTTAGAGTCACTCTTATAAAAATATGAAAAGAAAGAGAGTATTTGGTAAAATTAATTGAATACACTGCTATGCAATCAATATTTGATATTTATTCATATTTTGGACTCCTGAAATTCCAGAATTTTTTATTTATCTCTCTCTGGCACACAATTGATAGATATATATCTAGTTTATATTTCTGTAATAAAACCAACAGCTTAATGCATTACATATGCTTATGTGCACACATGAGTACACTCACTCATGGCCATTATAAGAGTGGATGCATGATCCAGGCTGGGCCAACCCTACTGCATAATGGATCCTGTGAACACAGTGATGGTCCATGGAATGGAGTACACCTAGTCAATTAGAGCCCTTTCCTGGAATTTTCTCAATTGGAAGTAGAAGGCAGATTCTTTCATTTCAGACTAACTGTGAGGCCTTCAGTGTCTAGGGACCCCATCACCTGAAGGGATTTGGTCTGCAGAAAGGAAAAACAGATCACCATAAAAAGAGAAACAAAGACAAATAGAGTTGAGAGATGGAGAGATAAGGAGACACAAATGATTAGTCCTGGCAGCACTGAGACTCTGATACAGTCCCAGTAGCCCTTTCCAATTCTGTAGCTACCCCCACTATCATTCCAAGCTCTAAGGACCAATAAATCCCATTTTTTTTTCTTGGGGCTTCTGTAGCTTGCAACCATGAGCCCTGATAAACATGATAATTATGAAAGTATTTCTATACACATGACTGGATTCCAAGCTTTGACACAGGCTAATGGTGTGATCTCGGGCAAGTCATTTTTTCTTAAAGCTTCTGTTTCCTCATCTGCAAAGTCAAGATAATCATGGTGTCCCATAGGGTTTTTGTGCATAGTAAGTGCTTAGCACAATGTATATGCTGAAGAAGTGTTAGCTACTAATTAATAGTCCATCTTTGATTATAAGAAAATAATGAAGTTAACAAGTATATTTCTAAACTCCTTTTATAGGCCAAACCCACAGCTTTCCATTTCTCTCTGGCCATATTCACAAAGGCACAAAGAAGTGGGGTTTTTCTTACTGAAATAACTGCTATTTTTAATTTCATTTGCATGTAAAATCAGTCATACTACCATATAGCAAATCGCAAGGACATTACAAATCCTGCATACCACCTGATACTTCTTTTTCTCTTTACTTTCAGATGTCCCCCAAAGATCTTTGGACAGCAGAAACCCCTCTTACTCTGATTAGGGTGGCTGAAATACTAGGGAATTTCCTTTTGTCTAGGAAAGAAATTACCTCCCCCATACTGATGTCTAACCCAGCAGCATAATATAAGGCTAGAAGGAGAGTGCAGAGCTACCTTCTAAATGTTAACCCTAAAAGGTTTTCTGTTTGTTTGTCTAAATAATTTGAGTTTGGAATAACTAGAGATTAAGCATCAGTTTAAACACTGTAATAAACATGTTTTTTTGTTGTTGGTGGTTGGGTTTTGGTTTTTATCTTTTTTTTGCCTATCTAGCATCCATTCCATATTCTTATCAAAAACAGCACCTCAATTTTTCTTTGAGGAAGTCTCTCTCTTCCATTATCAATCTATGCCCTTCAAATAAGGCTGAGTCTCTCTCAAACCCCAGACATTTTATGTGGTTCAAAGTTGAGCACATGTCCCAAGCCAGTCCAATGAAAGTACATTTCTAGATTTTTTGCTGAAACAATTGGAAAAGAGGCCTGCTCTTTTCCACTGCAGTTGCTGAATTGTAGTAGTAAGGTTTAAGCTGCTAAAAAATCTCCATCTGAAGACAGTAAACCCGGGGTCAACACAAAGAAAAGCAGAACTATGAAGCAGAGAAAGACTGAATACATCAATGAAGACCCTGAATCCAGCCCATCTAAATCTGGCTTTCCCTTGGATGCTCCAGTTACATGAGCCAATAAATCTCTGTTGGTTTTTGTTTTCGTTTGCTTAAGCCAGCTTCATCAGGGTTTCAGTCCCTTGCACTGAAGGGAGTCCTGAATAAAGTTCTCCGAGATCCAAGACTGTCCAAAAGCAAAAAGAAAACCATTAATGTAACCCAATTGTCCTTCCATTTCTGCATCTGCATAACATAAATGTGTTGTTTGGACACATTTCCCAGAATAATATTCGAGCAGTATGACTGGCAACTGCAATTTGTTCCTTTTATGCAATTCCTCCTCATTGCCCCTCCCTACCCTCTTTTTCTTCTGTTCCCTTTCTGTTAAGTGGTAGAACACTTTCTTGAAAATAAATCTTTTGTGTAAGTTCAATATGTAAAACAGATAAAAGGGGGGCTGCTCTAGCTGAATCTTTGATCATGGCCAGTACTCCTCAGTCAGTGCCAGTATTCCAGGCTCGTGCACATTTGCCCCAAGGAGCAGGCAGCCATCCTGGGGGTGGGCAGAACAGATTCTCAGGCAGCATTCACAAGGGGCAAGATGTCCTGGGAAAACGCATCACACACTTTATTCCTTAACGTAATTTCAAAACTTTTTAAGAATTTTCAGAAGAGCCCAGAAATTTTCCTAGTGTGGTGGTTTGAAGCTGTGATTACCCTAGAAAAGGCCATGTTCTTTCAATCCATTCCTGTGGGATGGGTGCTGTTATAGTGGGACCTTTTGATCAGGTTGTTTCAATTGAGATGTGAACCAGCCCATTCAAGGTTAGTCTTAATCCTTTACCGGAGTTCTTTGTGAGAGGATAAAAGACAGAAAAACCCCAGAGGGAGTTTGGGGAGAAAAGCCCTGGAGAAGTTAAGAGACATCCCAAAGAAGCTCAAAGAGTAAGCCACTGAAGTCAGAAGCCAACAGCAATGAAACCTGGAAGAGAAGGGCCAGTAGATGCCTGTCATGTGCCTTCCATGTAACAGAGGTGACCAAATGCTAGCAGCCTTTCTTCAGAGAAGGTATCATTCTATTTTTGCCTCTAATTTGGACATTTTCTCAGTCTTAAAAACTGTAGATTTGTAAGCTAATAAACCCCCATTGTAAAAGCCAACCCCTTTCTTGTATATTACCTTCTGACTGCTTTAGCAAACTGAAATGCACAGTAATTATGCTTCTACCTTATTGTTACTACTCAAGAAAATTACTGACTGTCATTCACTAGCTTCTCATACATCTCAGGTGAAATAATTGGATATATTTCAGTTGTTGACACTCAATACTTTCTAAATATTCTTTGAAGGAAAAAAGCTGCATTTGATTTATAAATACTGGTATATTATTATCTGCAAAAAGAGAGACTTGCATTGTTAAATTTAAATTCTAAATTGTTGTGGAAGCCCAGATTGATAACTCAAAGAGAATATAACCCACACTCACTATCTATTTCTCCCAAGTTCCTAGCCTCAGGGTCAGCTGCGGCTTCTCCTCTCTCATAGTCCTCCATCCAATCAATCACCAAGCGCTGCTAATGTGAGCTCTTAGGTAACTCTGAATTTTTTCCTCTTTTTTATTGGTTGAACAAAAACGTGAAAGTTGTCACTTTTATAGATCAAAGATGGTTGAATAATAGCAAGTTCATATAGTTCAATTAATAAGAACACTGTCCTTGTCTCCCCCCACAGGGACCACTGCTCTCCCTACTCAATGTAATTTTAATGGCTCTCCCTACTCAGTGAAATGAACCCTCCATATGGCTGCCGTAGAAACCAATTATGGCAAGCACTGCTAGGGCCCACTCAATACCCATTCTCCTTCTTCTTCCTTGCTAACAGAACTCTGAGTTTGGGGTGGCAATGTGTCTAGCTAGATACTCACTTTCCCACTCTCCCTTGCAGCAAGAGGTGGCCTGCTGACACAGTTCTGAGGCTCTGGGGAAAGTTTTTAGTTGCCTGATACTAGAGAATGGACGCTGCTGATGTAGCCCTTTTGGCCTTGAGGGACAGCAACCATATTTTTTTAAATGTAATTTTATTGAGCTATACTCACATACGACATAGTCATCCAAAGTATACAATCAATAGCTCACAGTATCATCATGTAGGTGTGCATTCATCACTTCAATTTTAGAACACTTTCATTACTCTAGAAAAATAAATAAGAATACCCAAAACATTCCATATTCATAAATGCCCTCTATTGTTTACTTTTTGTCTTTCTTTTCTTACTCACCTGCCTATACACTGGATAACGGGAGTGTCAATCACAAGGTTTTCACAATCACATGATCATACCGTAAAAGCCGTAGCTACACAAACATCATCAAGAATCAAGGCTACTTGATTACAGTTAAGCATTTTCAGGTATTTCCTTCTGATTATTCTAATACACTAAAAACTAAAAAGGAATAGCTATATAGTGCATAAGAATAACCTCCAGAATGACCTCTCCACTCTGTTTGAAATCTCTTAGCTGCTGAAACTTTATTTTGTTTCCTTTCTTTTCCCCCTTTTGGTCAAGAAGGCTTTCTCAATCCCACAATGCCAGGGCCAGGCTCAGCCCGGGGAATCAGGTCCCACGTTGCTAGGCAGATGTACACTCCTGGGAATCACGCCCTACGTGGCAGGGAGGGCAGTGAGTTTATTTGCACAGTTGGCTTAGAGAGAGAGGCCACATCTGAGCAACGAAAGAGGTTCTCTGGGGTTGACTCCGAGGCATAATTTTAAGTAGGGTTAGCTTCTCCTTTGCAGGAATTTGATTAGGGCAAGCCCCCAAATCGAGGGCTTGGACAGCAGTCATCTTAAGGTCACACAGAAAACAGTGTGCAACAGCTTCCTATACATTGTGGCATACCTTCTTTCCCCTGTGAGGCTGGATCACGAAACCAAGTTTTCTCAGGTGACAGAGCCCCTCAGCTACATCTTTCCATGCTTCATAAAATTCTAAAATGAATGCGTCAGGCAAATATGGAAATCTCTCTGAGGTGTTCTAACCCCAGGAAAGAGAGAGAAACAGGAACCCCAAAACATATCCTGGATTTACATGGAAGGAAAAAAATTGCTGTTGTTTTGTTTCAAAACCCTCAATTCCTTCTGGTGCAGCCAGAATCTAGGCAATAGCATCTGGACAGGCTCACCTGCTTCCACTCTTCCTGCGTCAGCGCCAGCTGCGCTCCGGTCTCAGCGCCAGCTTCCAACACAGAGAGGACCGGGTCCTCTCTCTCCCGGATCACTGGGAAGCCCGCCTGCTGCCGGCACTTCTCCAGTTCCAGATCCACCGAACGCCGCACGTGGCGGGAGATCTCTTTCCGGTCAAGAGGGACTCCGCAGTCAAGGCTGGAGGACCGCCCGGATCTGCGGGCCTCCTGAGAGCCCAGGGGCAGGGGCGAGGCGGGCAGAGAGCGGCTTGAAGGGAGAAACCAGGGGGAGGGGCTCCCGTGAGAGCTCGTCTGGTTGGCTTTGCCTCTGTCCTCTGCCTGGTTTGCACGACACTCCTTTCTCGTTTTCCATCTCATAGTGGAGACAATCTAAAGATATCCAGAAAAGATACAGATGCTGGAATGAAAGTGTAGGCTTTTTAAAAAAATACAACTTGGGAATCCTGCGGGGCATGACTCACGCCATTGTCCACAGACAAGTGGTGGGGACCGACTGCTCTTGACTCGTGGCAAGATAAGTACAAAATTTGACGGTAAGTCTTTAGAAACTTTGATAGCCATTTAATATTGCCAGAACATTCAAGTACATGACATGATTAATTGGCTTGTATTTTGTATGCCACAATTTTGTCTGTATTTCATTTATCCCACAATTCGTATTTATTTTATAAAAGTATAGATCTGTGACAAATTTGAAAATGAAAAGGCTTGGTCTTCCAGCCCTGATCATTTGAGATCAATGTTTCCCTCTATGAGTCCAGGGATTTTTAGGTGAGATGGGAAAAGAGAGCCTGTTTTGGTTTTCCTGGCACAACGACTCTGTTTCTCCATAGATTCTGAGGCAAAGGAGAAGAAATGTAGCTTGTGGTTGAGAAATGTTTGAATAGAAAAAACTTGACTCTTGCTGTGGGGCAGGTAGCATTTGATCCCAGTTTCTCACCAGTTGAGTCCAGTTTCCCACCTGTTGAGGAAGGAACAGTGGAGGGGAAGGGAGCACATCTTTTGGAAGATCCTAGGCTTGCCAAAGGAGGCCAATTATGGTCCCTCCCACATACTCAGAGTTTTCATGGTCCCCAGACCAGCGGAGAATGGAGAGGACACAGTGGGAAGAATTCTGATGCCGAGAGAGAGGGGTCCAGCCAAGGGCACAGCTGCAGCATTGACAGCGTGTGGTCAGCGTGCCTGAGTGCTATAGTGAAGACAGGGATGTGACTTCCATAAGAATGTCAACCATGACGATATGATTCATAAAGGAAACTCTGTACAAGCGCATGATCAAAGAATGATTATGCAAGGTTAGGGCTCTGATACAAGAAAGCATGTCCAGAGGGAACTGCCATAGGGCAAGAACAAAGGACACCCAGCGGGGCTCAGCAGAGCCTGAAGGATGCGTCAGCAGAGATAGGATAGAATAGAGGTTATCCTCTGACAGAGGACAGGTGCTAATTACCTCCTACGCCCTGGGTATAATGAGTGAAAGGCCAAGAAATTAACTAATGATCACCTTCTCTCCTCATTGCCAACTCATAACGAGGACCAGGCATTATTATTTGCTCCTGAGAGCAGCCTTACCGTTGATTTTTAAGGAAAATAATGGTTAATTTTTAGTGAGCCATTTTTAAATCTCAGGCACCACTTTAGGCAGTTCACGTGATTGAAGTGCTTAATCCTTAGATAAGGAAATGAGGCACAGAATTGTCCAGAGCCAGGAAGGAATCCAGACAGTCTGAATCCAGAGCCCAAGCTTCCCTGTACTCCTCCGCCAGGAGGTCTCCGGACTGTACAGATTAGTACATCAACCCTCCCCAGATCTCTGTAAACCGGGAACTGGGCGATTCGTCTGCTGCTAAACCACAGAACATAAACTGTGCCTCAATACTCTTTTCCAAAGTTCCTGTCTCCATTATGTTTCTATAGTTAAATGTGATTCTTCCTATAAGACAATGTGATCCACTATGCTTTGCTATCTTTACCTTCAGACATAGACACGGCTGAACAGAATGTTTGAACGGAAAGTTTGTGAGAAACACCAAGCTACAATAGATGCGAAAGTAAAAAAGAAAAAAAAAAAAAAAAAAAAGAGGTACCAGACAACATGCAGAATTGACAAAGGAAATGCTGAGGACAGGTTTTAGGATTTTTGAGCACCTTACTCACTTCAAGAATATGAAAGAATTGAGAGAGTGGAGATGCGGAGAGGGGAGTCTGTAAAGTGGATTTCTGGGGAGGGCACCTGGAAATGTGCCAAGGAGTCAGCCTTTTCCTCTTCCAACGTTAATTTTGGGTGTGCAGAGACGCATTATTTGTTTAATCGTCATTAGACCTCAAGGACCCATATCCAGACCTGACAAAAAAAGATTTGAGTCTAGAAATCTTGGACTGTAGGCTGGATGCAATTACTAGATGAGACTTGAGAGCAGACTCTCTTGGGGAAGGGATGAGCGTGTTCTATGTGTGTGAAGAAAGAAATTGAGGGAGCCAAAGGGGCAGGCAAAGGTAGAGTGTTACTATCTTAACATCTGTGTAAATTTTTTCCGTAGTAACAGAGCCCCCAATTCTTGCTTGGGCACATAACTACCTGGAATAAAGACGACACTTGCCAACCTCCCCCTTTTTCTGCGGGGGGGTGCATGGTCCGGGAATCAAACCCAGGTCTCCTGCATGCAAGGCGAGCATTCTACCACTGAAGCACCCGTGCACCTGCCAACCTCCCTTGTAGCAAAGTGTGGACATAATGACTAAGTTCTGGTCAATTGGATATCATTGTACAGTTAGATAGATAAGTTCAACTGAACATCCTTAGACAGAGGTGCATGGCTCTCTACTCTCTCTAATATCTGCGGGATAGAATATGCTCATGATGGCTGGAGTCCAAGCAGCTGTTTTAGACTATGTTACAACATGAGAGTGTGTCAAGAGAGCAGGAGCCTGGGTCCCTAATGACTTTGGGAGTCACTGTATCAGCCTTGGGCTGCTTGCCTCCTGACTTTATTTATATGTGAAAGAAGTAAACATTAAGCCACTGTTAATTGGAGTTTTTTGTCACTCCAGCCAAATCTAATTATTACAATTTCCACTTATTGAGCACAAAATTTATAAGGCATGCACACATATATTTTCATTTAAATCCTTACAACACCTCTATGATATAGTTTTTCATGTTCTTATAATATAGATTTAAAAACTGAATCCAAGGTCATAAAACTATAAGAGGTAGAACCAGAATTTTTAGCCACTTCTTTCTGACTTCATAGGCCAGGGTTAACAGCTCATCATACCTACTCAGGGATGAAAGAAAGTACTTCCATATTTGAATACCTGTATGCCCCAAATCTATTTACCCCTTTTCTTTTATAAGAATGGAAACACCCCTCTTTTTGTTCTGGTCACATGGTCAACTATAAAAAAGACCCCCCTTTAGTGACATGTAGCCACATAATCACATTCTGACTAATGAGATGAGAGTAGAGAGATGTATGCAACTTCTGTATTGTGTCTTTAAAGGGTATTAGTGCTTTTATTCTCTTCCTCCCTATATCCTATTAATTGGAACACAGATGTGGTAGTAAGCCATCTCGAGCCATGCAAACAAGGGCATAGGCATGATACCCAAGGGATGGCAATATCTTGTTAGATAAGAAAATCTTACTTGAATGAAACTGCCACACTGGCCAAGAACTGTATATTTCATGATTCAAACACAAGTCTCTCTGACTTAAAGCCATGCGCTTTCATTTATGTCTCATATACCTCAGCCTTTTCTATCAGTTAGAATTTCCCAAAGATGAAGTAGTAATGAGTTCCCTGTCTTTGGAACTGCTTAGGCAAATATTATCGGGGGCATTGTAGAAAAGATTTCTGTGTATGATGGGCAGTTGGAGCTATAAGGTGTCATTCAAGTGTAAGAGTTATGACTAAAAGAAAATAGAATCTCTTCTTTCTAGGTCTCTGCTTCCAAAATGAAAGTATGTATATTGAAGTATAATACATTTTCTCTCAGAGTCCCCTCCTCTCCTGCCCCAGTTATCAGTTATTGTAAGTTTTTTTAGAACAGATACCATCTTTGATTCATCTTTGCATCTCCCTTTGCACCTTCCTTGTACGTTGTAAGTTCTCAGAACATACATATGAGTTCAGTTTAGTTGAAATTGATCTTCAGTTTTGTATCTGCCAACAACACTCCATCTATATAAAATAGGTACTGATTACATATTTGTTGAGTTTAATTGAAGATGATCTGAATTACTTGGGAAATAGAGGCTCTTCACATGACAGTGATTGAATGGTCATCTTTATAATGATCTAAGTGAAAGATTGCAAATATATGGCACTAGCTATCACTCCCTATGGCAGACATTACTAATTGATCACAACACTCCTGTCCCCCTGAGGCTAGCTATGGATTCTTAATCTTTCTCCACATTCTTAACAGTCATTGTCAGTCTACCACAGTCAATATGCAAGATGAAATTGATCTTATGTTGGGAGTGAAAATGGGCATTATGGTAAATTTTACATTATTCCATTACTCACTCAATACCTTGTGCCTGTCTAGTTGAGCCAAAAGCTCCAGGTCAGTCCTATCTGACACACCGCCATGAAGAATCAGGACCTTCTCATCCACCAGAGTGGCCAACGGAAGCCAACAGAAAACATCTCTCAGTGTTGTTAGGATTTTCTTGCCATGTGTCTGAAAAAGTGATATTAACAAGATGTTAAGTTTCAAATCATTCACTCAACTTATCTGAACTAAAGGAAACTTAAAAAGCAGCATACCTTATATTTATGCATCACTTCCTTGGTGAAGCCATATCTAGCCATATTTAGAAGCACAAATAGATATTAAAATAACTTTAGTGACAAGAGTTATGGCATGATCACATTTTTATTAAAAAGCATATTTTATTATGTATATAGAAAACTGAATAATCACCAAATGTTTATAATGATAACATTATCTCTTGGGTAGAGAAATTATGGGATACTTAAATTTTCTTCCCTTTGCGTATCTGTATTTCCTACTTTTTTTCGTGAGTCCTTATTATTTATATGATAAGGATTATGGGTGTATAAAAATACTTACAAATGTTTTAATTGGTATAGTAGGATATCGGATAAATTTTTAAAACTTTTATTGCAGTAACATATATACAACTCAGAATTTCTCATTTTAAACTCTATTAAATGTACAATTCGGTAGTACTAACTACATTCACAATATTGTGCTACCATCACCAATATTCTCTACCCTAAATTTTCATCACCTCAAACCGGAACTCTGCCCCCATTTAGCAAAAACTCACTCGTACCCTCATCATTTCCCTACAGGCCTCTGGTAACTTGTAATTTACTATCTGTCTCTATGAAATTTGCTTCTTATAGGTATTTCATATAAGTGAGATTATATCATTTTTGACTTTTTTGTGCCTGGCTTATTTTACTCAATGTGATGTCTTCAGGGTTGATCCATGTTGTAGCATGCATCAGGACTCCATTCCTTTTTACAGCAGAATAATAGTCCACAACAAATGAGACGTTCTCCAGAAATAAATTCTTATAATTGCAACAAACAAGCATTAACCACATAGCATGTTTTTGTTTGTACCGTAAATTCACCATATGGTCCTCATGGTTTCCCCGGTTGAGATGGCATTCTTTTGGGTAAACCAACATGAAAGCAAAGAGAATCATCAAGATCTCTACCGACTCCTTGCCTCGATCCACGTAGTCGCCATTGAAGACATAAGTGCGCTCTGGTGAGGGGAGGCCATTCTTCTCGCCAAGGAAACAAGCCAAGGGAGAATCAGAGGAAGGAAGGCAATAGGAGACTAGGTTAAAGCCACTGCTCATCCGATAGTCACATCAGGTCTAACTCCAATTTTGTGTTTTCTGGGGCTCTTCCACAATGAAACATCACTAAAAGATGGAAATAATCTCTATTGGTCTTATGTTTCCCTTCTGGTGTATGTATAAAGTAATATTGCAATAATATTATTATTTTTATTTATTTTGCTTTATGGTCTACAACATTTTACAATGGAAAATGGTTGCTTTGATGATATAGATTTTCTTTATTTGGAAAAAAGAAAATCAGTTGCTGATAATGACTCCTTCTACATATTAATGTAAGATCTTGAATGTGTTTAACAGTTTAAAAAAATTAATGGGGTGGGTCTGGTCATTTGCAGGGCTTTTGTTCTGAAGGGAGAGCTTGAGTTTGAGATCAAATATTAATTGTTTGGGAAAATAAAGGAGAGTCTGGGCCCTCCACCTCCGTGGTTCTCCTTCACTGAATGACCTCTCCTGTAAGTAAATATGGAACAAACATTCAAATTCTGTCAGCAGTGCTGACTTTTATATTATGTATTTACTACATAGGTTGCAATAATATATATTTTTAATCCAAGCTGTTCTTAAGCATTTGTCTAATCGATACTTTATTTGAACTTTCTAAATTAAGCTTCAGAGCAAGAAGAAACAGTCATACCTTGTAAAATATAAATATTAAATCATCCAGCTGGCCATGTAAATCTCCTAACAAAGACAGAAAAAGAATATTAGTTCTGATTGGTCCCTAACATTGTTTCTAATTTTTGCTATAAAAAAGGGAAATAGCCAGAAAAATCTGACAAAGTTAAGAAACTTATCGCTACTTATTTTTCCAGGTTAAAAAGATAAATATTAATTTCCCTTGTTTCAGAGATTGTAAATATTGAAATCAGGAAGCACAATATTGTTTTCTGTATGATTATCGTAAATAGTCAATGGCCTATATTTTTACCGCAACGAAGATGGGACTGAATAATGCAGAGTCTGGAACTCAGTTGAAAAAAAAATAACTAAATAAAATGTCTTCTAACAGGGGTCTTTCTGAGTATTTGCAGGGCTTTTTTTTCTGAATGGAGAATGTGACTTTGGAGTCAAATGTCAGTTTTTTGGGAAACTTAAGAAGAGATTGGGCCTCTCCCTCCCCCCTCATGGTTCTACTTCTTGACACATCCTCTCCTTTAAGAAAATGTGGAGCAAATACATAAATTCCATCAGTTTGAAGGAGTGATCTACACCTGCTCTGGCTGCCACCATGTCCGCCTCTAGCCCGACTTCTCCACTCCCCCCACCCCAGGCAGAGTTTTCTTGCTTGTGTATGGCACACAAAGCCATCTCGATGGGCTCTTACCACACACTGTGATCTCCTCGCTGTAACAGGTGGACACCCGAGTGATGTTTGGCAGTTGTTCCAGATGCTTCCTGGTTTCATGCAGAAGATTCAGGACATAGCGAGCATGGAGCTGCTACTTAAGATGGAAGAGTGAGGGGAAAAACAAAGCATGATGTTTGGGAGGGAAGATGGGCCTCACCTTTACTGCTTAATAACCCCAGTTCTCCAGGACTGAAAGTGTCTGCTCCTGGGATCCTGTACCCGAAAACTCGCTTGTTCGCCCACCTTCTGCCCTTGTTGCAGCGTCTTGTCCTCCCTGCAAATATGAACTAACATCCTCTTTCCTATCCACTTTATATAACCCTTCCTTGCCTTTAGCTTGGGAAGACTAACTCTGATCGCCTCAGAGATGTATAAATAAGTGCACGTATATGGATTGTGCTGAGTGATGCTGTCATTACCGGGAAATATCATCCCAGTTTCTCCCATAGTTCAGTATCTTCCTCTGACTAGGGCAGGGGGATGTGGGTGGAGGACTGGGGGTGGGAGAGCTGTCTCCGGCTTTGCAGTTGTCTCTGGACTAGTCTCCCTGCTTCAGCCCTTGCACTCAGTTCTTAACACAGCAGTCAGAACGATTGTTTCACAAAGCAAGTCAGATTATGTCATTCCTGTGCTCAATGTCCAATGTCTCCGATCTCTTCAGAAGACAAGTCTATCCCTTACTTCTCTGCCTCCAACTCCTCCTACTTTCCCCCTCATTCCCTCCTCTCCAGCCTCACAGGCCTGCATAGGCCAGACAAGTTCAAGACTCTGGGCATTTCTGTTTGTTCCCTCTGCCTGGAACACTCTTTCCTCAGATATCCACATGGCACATTCCCCCATTGCCTTCAACCCAAGCTCAGAAATCACTTTCTCAGTGACATCTACCTGGACCCCTCTTGATAAATTTCCATCTCCCTTACCTGGGGTCCCCTTTTCCATATCATGTGGAGTTGGTGACCAAGGATCCCCAGGTAAGCTTACCTGTTTCATTCTGAAAGCTTCCACTAGGGCAGTTGCGTGGTCAGGCTGGAGTGGGAAGGTCAGACGTGGACCCGTGTAAGTATTGGGTACCTCTATGGATTCATAGTCATTGCATTTCTCCACCTTGGAGTCCTCAGGGAATTTCTCGTCAGTGAACATGCGATTCAGAAAATCCCCTATGCAGGATAAAAACAGATCAGACGTGCAGTTGAAGGGACAATAAAGAGTAACTTTCACTGGACAGTAGTCAAAGTGGGACCTGGTTGGTAAGACCTTGGCTCCAACACAGGAAAAGAGAAAGTGATGACAGATTAGGATGGGCAGGTGGAAAATGGTATGCTTTTATGTTGATTAAATTAAAAATCATTAGCTCGTACCCATTCTATTTTTATTTTAAAAGACAGAGATTTATCAGGTTTAGAAAGTACAGCAATTTCTGAACTTAATCTGTAAGCAGGAGGAAAAGGAAAAGCCATGGTGGAAAAAATTCATACGTGCGTATGATGTACTTAGTGAGTGGGGTAGACAGTTCAGGTGGTTCAGGGCCTTTTACACAACTTCTAAGAGCCAGCCTCTCCTCTGCATCTCTAACCTAAGGGCATTTTTCCTGGATCTGCAGAAGGCCAGCTTGGCAGGCCAGAATTGCTGTGGAATTACAGAGCCCCCTATCCCTGCCTCCAGCCGTCTCAACCAATGACCCTTAGGCGTTGGCATATGGAAACTCCAGTTTCCTTCAGGGAGGTTTCCCTCACCCTAAGGGAGGTTTCCCTCATCCTAAGGGAGGTTGAAGAGGCTTTGTTTTGCACTGTTTTCCAGTCACAGTAGTGCTGGCTTAGTGGCCCACACTTTAGTGGCTGCCTCCCCTTTGATGACTCCCTCCCTCCCTCCCAGGGTCTCCTGCACTTGACAAATAAACTGCTTTCATCAAACTCTTGTCTCCAGATGCACTTCTGGGGGAACGTAGAATGAAGTCCCACTCTGTCATTTATTTGTCCGCCTCCTCGCTCATTCCCGGGCTGTCACCGATTCACATTCTTGCTCCCTGGGCAGCCCCCACCTCACTCCAATCCCTATGACCCTGAGTCAGGAGGTCGTGCCCTGTGGCAGTTCACACTCACTCTCATTGTGGCTGCTGGGGGTGAAGTGTTCCATGAGGTAGTTGAAGAAATCGTGGAGCTGCAGAAGAACCCGAGACATGGCTTTAGAGATGAACAACAACAACAGGAGAACTCAGGAGTGGCCCACCTTCTGAGCACCTGGGCCTTGCTGATCGGGGGCTGGAAGGCAGAGCTGGAGGAGGCTCCGTCCCCCATTAACCCCACCTTGACTTGGTCTTGCTGCCCAGCATACTCTATGGACTGGAAGACCCTCCAGGTGCAGTGCCGCCGCGTTTCCAGGCGCGCCGTGTAGCGCCGGTACCATCTTTGGATCAGAACTGCTGCCTTGAAGGCTGTGACAAAAATGGAGATGCAAACTTGTGAGCTGGGACTCTCTGGGCCTGGGGCAAGGAAAGGGACAGGTGCCTGGACCCTCCCACAGTACATTTCAACATAAAGTTCTAAGACACATGCAGAGACAAGATGGTGGGTGTATTAGTTTCCTAGGCTGCTCAAGCATATACCATGCAATGGTTCAACTTAAACAATGGGAATTTATCTGCTTGTAGTTTTGAGGAGAAAAGAAAGTCCAAATCAAGGAGGTGCTTTCTTTACAAAGACTAAGGTGTTTGGGGCTGCCTGCTGGTAATCCTTGGTCCTTAGTTTATCGTATGGGACAAGGCACATGGCAGTGTCTCCAGGGCTCTCCCTTCTCTTCTGGGTTCCATTGATGGTCAGCTTCTGGCTGCTCCCTCTGTGCTTTCTCTTTTCTATCTGAATTTCACTCTGCTTATGAAGGACTCCAGTAATTGAAGACCCAGCCTGGACCACACCATAACTAAAGTAACCTCATCAAAAAGTCCTACTTACAAAGGGATCACACCATAGGAATGGATTATATTTAGGAACATGTTTTTCTGGGGTACACAGAGCTTCAAACTGCCACAGTAGGCAAAGCATCCTCCATGGCTGCCAGTAGCAAGTATTTGCCTTACCACGGTGCACAGTGCTTTTTCTCCAGTCCCACCCTATAACCCCCTCCATTCTTGCCTGGCATTTATATTAATATCGCTGGAGGTTTATTGGAATTCCCACTTACTGCTGAAAACATTTATAAGGGTATAGATGGAAAGGTTGGACTACTATGCTTATGAGAAGATGTAAAGTGGAGAGATTGCAAGGATGCAGCATCTTTGAAGTTTTGGTACAGGGAAAAGGGGATGAGGACATTTTGATATTGTGACAATAGAGTGGGTATCAGGAGGTCTGGCTTCTAACCTGGGAACTGACTGCCCTGACCAGTTTTGTGGCTTCAGGCAGGTCACTAACTTTGACCTCAATTTCTTCATCTAGAAAATGGGCCGGACTAGATGATAACTGGCAAAAACAAAGAATACACAGACACTCAAGTTAATAGGTAACATATTGTTAGGTGGTGATAAGTGCTTGCTGAGGCTTATCTCCAGGTTCCAGAACATCTCTGAGGGCTTTAAAGTTTCCCTGTCATAAGATGTCCATGACTGTGCTGATTGTATCCAGTCCAACAGACAACCTCTCGTCTCCTTTCACCTAGGACCTGCGTTAGGTAAACGTGTTCACAGGTTGGGGTGAGTGGGATTTATTTTTCAGATTTAAATGTTTCTATGAGGCTTTAGGTCCTGTGGTCAGGCATTGTTGCCAGCAAAGGGGACAGCTCTCCACGTAAGTAATTAGATTCTTCTTAAGCTTCTGAGCCGGGCTGTGCTGCTGGTGATGAATGGAGTATTTGTGGATAAAGGTGGATTAAAAAGGAAATCCTATGGGTTCATTCAGGTCAACCTCATGAGCAGTAGACAGATTGATTTAATATATTTAGCTTACATTAGAGAGTTAACAATTCTTGCTGATTTGCCTAAGAGAAAAAATGATGGTGGGATTTGTAGGAAAAGAGAACCCAGGACGAATTTAAGCAAAGCTAAATTTGATTTCCCATGAGAAAAAAATTCAAACTATAAATATTTCTCAAAGGCGTTTTTTCACTCGATACTTGTCTAAGTGAACAAACTGATAAATGTTGATGCTGATTGGATTCTGTAAAACCGTGTTCAGAAGAGTGAACAAAAGTGCTACAGAAGCTTTAGGAACTCATGGTAAACACAAATTTCTGCACCTTGACCTATACCTACAGCATCTAAATCTCTACAAGTGAAACCCAGGAACCTGCAGGGTAACAAACTCCAGGCATGATTCGTACCGGTGCTAATGTTTAAGAAACACAGAGGGAGAGTGTGGACATCCAGGTTCTGTGAAAATCTTTGTAAACAGCTTGCCTCAAGACTTTTTATTTTTTTTTTTAATTTTTTATTAATTAAAAAAATTACAAGAAAGAAACACAAACACTCCTAATATATGCTCATTCTGTTCTACATATATAATCAGTAATTCACAATATCATCACATAGTTGCATATTCATCATCATGATAATTTTTTAGAACATTTGCATCAATTCAGAAAAAGAAATAAAAAGACAACAGAAAAATAAAACAAAAACAGAAAAAAAAATTTTTTGCATACCATACCCCTTACCCCTCCCTTTCATTGATCACTAGCATTTCAAACTAAATTTATTTTAACATTTGTTCCCCCTATTATTTATTTTTATTCCATATGTTCTACTTGTCTGTTGACAAGGTAGATAAAAGGAGCATCAGCCACAAGGTTTTCAAAATCACACAGTCACATTGTGAAAGCTTTATCATTATACAACCATCTTCAAGAAACATGGCTACTGGAACACAGCTCTACATTTTCATTGCCTCAAGACTTTTACGGCAAGTGTATCAATGACTAGACATTCTATCCGGCCCTGCTTGGGCTACTTAGGGCAAGGAGAGGGAACAGTTCCTCTTTTTCCCTTTATATGTTTCTCCCCAGATTAGAGCCTGGAATAGCTTTCATTGAGATGGGAGCTGTGAGCTGGGGATAGTTTAATATGCCCTAGCTCTGCAACACTTCCCAGTAGCATAAAGCAAAATGTTTAGTCTCCTCTTGTTCAGGCCATGTGTAGACTAATTTCTAGGGTGTAAGTTACAAATACACCTTGCTGTTAAAAATCCATATTTAAGAACTCTGAGAAAATTGTGAAACAAGGCAATACTACCTTTATTAAGTCAGAACTCAGTAGAACAGACATATTTTTAAATTTTTTATTGTGAAATATGACATATATACAAGAAAGCAATAAATTTCAAAATACATGTTAACAAGTAGTTATGAAACAGATTTAAAAGTTTGGTATAGGTTACAGTTCTACAATTTCAGGTTTTTTCCTTCTAGCTGCTCCAAGACACTGGCGACTAAAAGAAATATCAATATAATGATTCAGCACTCATATTCATTTGTCAAATCCTATCTCCTCTGTTATAAATTCCCCTTCTCCCTTGATCCGTCTTCCAATCCTTAGGGTTATTCTAAATTTTTCATGTTGGAAAGGAGTGTCGACAATATGGGATAGGGGAATGGAACTAGTTGAAGTTCTGTCCCTTCTCTCATTGTTCCACTGAGACATATTTTTAAAGAGAAATGTAATAGAACAGAGTTTTTATGTCTCTTATTTCCATTACCTTTGCCAGTGGCTATTTCTCTGTACCAAACACTTGTTTGAAGAAATACTAAGAAGTCTCTTTCATAGCACAAGCAACAAAAGAAAAAATAGATATGTGGGATGTCATCAAAATTAAAAACTTTTGTACATCAAAGGATTTTATCCTGAAAGCAAAATGACAACCTACACATTTGGAGAAAATATTTAGAAACCAAATATCTAATAAAGGCTTGATATCCAGAATATATAAAGAAATCCTTCATCTTAACGACAAAAAGACAACTCAATTTTAAAATGGGCAAAAGATATGAATAGACATTTTTCTGAGGAGGAAATACAAATGGCTAAAAAGCACCTTAAAAGATGCTCAAAACCAAAACAAAACAAAAAAAGATGCTCAAAAACAAACAAATAAAAAGATGCTCAACATCATTAGTCATCAGGGAAATGCAAATCAAAACCACAAGGAGATACCATTTCATACCCATTAGAATGGTTGTTATTAAATAAAAATGGGAAATAACAAGTGTTGGAGAGGATGGAGAGAAACAGAAACACTCAGACATTGTTAGTAGCAATGTAAAATGGTACAGCTGCTGGGAAAGACAGTTTGGCAGTCCCTCAGAAAGCTAAATATAGAACAACCATATGACCTGGCAATCCTACACTAGGAATATACTCAAAAGAATTGAAAGCAAGGACTCAAATAGATAATTGTATACTTATGTTCATAGCAGCATTATCCACAAATGCCAAAAGATGGGAGCAACACAAATGTCCATCAACCGATGATGGATAAATAAAATGAAATAATAATATACAATGTAATATTTTTTTCTTCTTTGCACGGGCAGGCACCAGGAATCAAACCTGGGTCTCTGGCATGGCAGGTGAGAATTCTGCCACTGAGCCACCATCACACCACCCAATACAATGTAATATTATTCTGCTATAAAAAGGAATGAAGTCCTGGTAGGTGCAACAACATGGATGAACCTTGAAGACATCATGATGAGTGAAATAAGCCTGACACAAAGGGACAAATATTGTGTGATCTCACTGCTTTGAAACAATTAGAATAGCAAATTTATGAAGTAAGAATCTAATATATCGCTGGTGGGAAGGCAGCTGGAGGGGAGTATGACAACATGTAGCAAAATTTCATATGTACTTATCCTTTGATCAAGCAATCCTACTATATCAAAAATAAATATATGACAAATGTGTACTGCAAAAATATGAAAAGACATATATGTGCAAGACTGTTTAACAATACAAATAGTGCAAAAGACAAGAAACAATCCAAATATCTATCAGTAGATATAATAGATCAATAGATAGAATGAACAATGCTACCACACAATGAAGCACCTAAAGCTATAAAAAGGAATAATGAATATTTCTGTATTCTGCTAGAGCATAATCAATAGAATATATTAAGTGAAATAAGCAAGGTGCAGGATAGGGCATATTGGATACTAACGTTTGTCTCAAAACAGGGAAAAAGATTAACACACATGCAAATTATTTGGTTATATATATATTTTAATGGAAGAATAAATAAAAAATAACATAGTTATTCACAGGTGGATGGAAGGAACAGAGTGGAGGGGAGAGAGATGAAAACTAAATTGCTCTTGTTTGTAGAGTTGACTTGGGAATTGTGGCAGATTGAAGATAATTGCAAATTATTTGACATTTCTCCTCCCCTTGAATTTGGGTGGGCCCTTTGTGACCCCTTTGACTAAGAGAATCCAGGTGAAGTGCTACTGTGCCAGTTTCTAGGCTCCAGCCTTAGGAAATAGATAGCTTCTACTTCCTGCCTTTTGGAGCTTTTGCTCTTGGAATGCTTATTCTGGGGAAGCCAACTGCCAAGTAAGGAGTCTGGCTCGTTTGAAGCCGAGTGCCTTGCTGTGAGAAGCCTAAGCCACATGGAGAGGCCTTGGAAGATGAGATGCCGTATGAGGAGGGAGAAAGGCCGAGGAACTCCAAGACCCCAAACGTTGAGTGGAGAAGCCATCTTGGAAGTTGAACCTTCAGCCACAGCTGTCCTGAGGCTCCGAGACAACCTCCTCAGCTGGGCCTTCCCAAATTATCCATAAAATCATGAGCAGAATAAATGATTGACTTAAGATACTATGTTTTGGGGTTTAAGTATTTTACAAAACTATAAAACAAATTTAGATCAAAATGAAATAAAATCAATCTCTAAAACTCAAAATAAAAACTTTAATAAGTTGGTAGCATAACCAATACAGAAAAGAGTTATTTCAAATGATTTTAAAATTCATAATTTGTACACCCTTAGTGGAGTATACCTAAGGACAAAAAGAACTACAAAGTAATCTTAAAAAGCTTTTAGTAATCTTATTGTTTATAATAATATTATTATTGTTATTCTGATACTATTCTTTATATAATGTAGGAAAAAGTAAATAGTACTATACTAAAGTCAGTAGGGAGAAAAATACTTTTAAAAAGAGAAAAGAGATGCAAATACAATACCAAGGATGTTAATTAAAATATTACAATATTAAATATACATTGGTGATGATTTTGTGAGAATAAATATGTCAAATAATATGTACTTCCTCTGTGAACACATCACAGAGGAGGTCTAGAAATTATGACCAACCTGGCAGCAATGACTCCTAAGGACCCTGGACAAATAGCTATTCTGGAGTTGAAAATATGTAAGATGAGCCTTGGACATATTGCCAAACTAAAAAAGCAAGGAAGGCAATGGCTTCCAGAGAGGCTTAGGTCCATATAAACAATGCAGGACAGCTACTTCAGAGCCTGTGTATAAAGTAAGTGAAAGCATAATGGGCCCAGTTTCCCTAAAATTTTAGAAGCAAAATTGGTGCCGCAGAACAACTTTTAGTTGTGAAAAGCAGTAATGGGATCCTAGTACTGTTCTAAAAAGAAGGGTGGCAATGATTAATCACTTATTGAGAATGGAAATTAGGTAGAAGGCGTTATGGTGGATTCATTCAACTTCTACCAATATATATGTTTTTTTGCTCCTTGTGAAATTAAATGTTTTTTGAAGAAAAAAAATCTTAATGTGTGTTCTAGTTTGCAAGCTGCCAGAATGTGATATACCAGAACTAGAACGAGAGCCAGACTCCTTACTTAGCATTTTTTTAAAAGGGGAATTTAATAAATTACAAGTTTACAGTTCTAAGCCTATAGAAATGTCCAAACTAAGGCATGCAGGTAAAGATACCTTAATTCAAGACAGGCCAATGGGTCTGGAACACCTCTGTCAGCTGGGAAGTCATGTGGCTGGCATCTGCTGGTCTTCTGGGCTCTGTTGTTTCCAGCCTCTGTTCCTGCTGGGGTTCCTCACTTAATTTCTCTAGGGCTGGCTTTCATCTCTCGGCTTCCCTTGGCTCTCTCCAGGTTCTGGCTTGCTTGACATCTCATGGGAAGGCACACAGCAATGTCTGCTGGGCTCCACACATCTCCAAACATCCATGTCTCTGCTGTCTCTGTTGACTCTGTCATTTCTGTTGTTTCCGGCTCTCTCCAAAATGTTTCTCTTTTAAGGGATTCCAGTAAACTAATCAAGAACTACCTGGAATGGGTGGAGTCATACCTCCATCTAATCAAAGTTAACATCCACAGTGGGTCATGTCACATCTCCATGGAGATGATCTAATCAAAAGATTCCAATCTACATTCTTGAATAAGGAATAAAAGAAATGGCTGCATCCATAAGATTGAATTAGGATTAAAATATGGCTTTTCTGGGGTACATAATAGTTTCAAACTGGCACAATGTGCTTGTATGGTATTTCACATAAATGTCACATGTCCTCTTTAACTATACAAGCATTTAGAGCTAATGGATTCCCTGGAAAATATTATACTCAGATTGACTAAGACCCATTAAAGGTATAATTTTAAAGAAAGCAGTGTTCGTTTTTTTTGGTAAAAGAAGAATGACAGATAATAAAAGTAGAGGACATGATAAAATTAGAAAGCACAATTTTGTAACCCTGAATGAATAATGAGTCAGGCAGTATTGATAAGTGGAGACCCAAACTGTAGGTGAAAAAGTCGATATAGATTGGATATTTGCAAGTTGCAAAAGGAGCATTCCACACCTGGAGTCCTTGGGTAAATCCAGCTATATGATGGATCTGACTGTCGTACCCTTTAGCCAGTGTCAATCTTACCATTGCTAATAGTAGGACAACTAGACATTATGTAACTCCTGGTATGTGGTTCACAGCACCACCCCTGAAATATTCTTGTCAAAAGGTTTAACTTGAATCTAATTAAATGATATCTAACATCTAATTTACAGGCAATACAGAATTTAGAGAAACAAGTTAAATGACACCAGAAGGAAATACTCAAAGCCAGAAGCTGGAACATCCTATAGAACAAATGACCCAATCTTATCAACAAGTCAGTTTCATGAAAACAAAAAAATGAAGGAGAGGAGGAACTATTTAGATTAAAATTGACTAAGGAAACGTAACAACTAAATCTAGTGCATGGTTCTTTATTCAATTCTCTTTTGAGCAAAATAGCTGTTAAAAATTTTTTTGGACCAGTTGGGGAATTTTGAATATGTACTGCTATTGGCTGATATTAAGGAATTATTAATTTTGTTAGAGTAATAATGGTATTGTGGTTATGTAAGAAAATATCCTTTTTGGCTATGTATACTGAAGAATGGAGTGAAATGTCATATTTTGTAAAATATTTTATTACTATATATTATGTCATTAAGTCTGTAAAATTTTTTTAATTGGGGACCAAAATGGATAAAACAAATATAGCAAAATGTTCACATTAAATCTAGGTGATGTCCGATGTTCACAGTGGCATTATTCACAATTGCCAAAAGATGGAAGGAAACCAAGTGTCCATCAAGAGATGCATGGATAAACAAAATGTGATATACGTATATTGGACTAGTATTCAACTATGAAAAGGAATGAAGTTCTGATACATAGGGTAACATGGATGAAACTTGTAGATATCGTGTTGAATGAAATAAGCCAGAAACAAAAGGACAAATATTGTGTTATCTTACTGATTTGAAAAAATTAGAGTAAGCAAATTCATTGTCAGAAACTAGAATACAGATTATACCCTACCAAGGTCAGGGTAAGGAAAAGTTAATTGAGTTTCTATTTGGGGTGATGGAAAAGTTATTGGAAATATATGGTGGTGATGGTTACACAATATTGTGAATGTAATTAATAGCACTGAGTTATATATCTGAGTGGGAAATTTTAGTTGGTACATATGTTGCTAGAATAAAAATTTAAAGAAAACAACCCATAGGACTGTGTAATACAGAGATCCCTATTGTAAAATATGGACTGTAGGTAATAGTACAACTGTAATACTACTCTCTCATCATTTGTAATGCAGTTATCACAGTATTGAAAAACGTTTAAAAATGGAAGTAGGTATACCTGTGGGAACTCTGTATTTTCTGCATGATCTTTCTGTAAACCTACAACTTCTCTAATGAAAATAAGTTTAAAAATCTGGGTAATATGACTATGGGATTTATCTTACAATTCCTTCTGCTTTTCTGTATACTTGAAAATTTTCATTAGAATTAAAAAAAAGAAGAAAAAAAAGAAAGAAATCGAGCATAAAGTGGCCTTGATATGGGCTAACAGGTGTGCAGGGGGTTAGCGAGCTATGCTATGCCAGGTAATAAAATGGCTAACATAACTCCATGCTAGAGATCTTCTAAGCAATCAGATGTGACATCAGTTGATCTCACAGAATTCACCGGGTCAGGTGCTGTCAGTATTCTCTCATCGCTGTATAAGGTCCGTGTTCTATAGCTCATTCCGCTCCTTGCTCACTGTGCCAGTCTGAAAGGATGTATCTACCCTACAAGAGCCATGTTTTAATCCTGATCCAATCTTGTGGGAGCAACCATTTCCTTTAATCCCTATTCAGTAATGTAGGCTGGAATCTTTTGATTAGATTATCTCCATGGAAATGTGACATGCTCAATTGTGGGTATTAACTTTTGATTAGATGGAGATGTGACTCCACCCATTCCAGATGGGTCTTGATTAGTTTACAAAATTCTTTGAAAGAGGGAACATTTTGGAGAGTCCCTTTTAGAGAACCACTAGAACCATGAGAACCACGAGAGTTCACACAGCTAGAGATCTTTGGAGATGCGGAAGGAAAATGCCCCTGGGGAGATTCATAAGGCCTGTAGAGAAAGTTAGCAGACATCACCATGTTCACCATGTGCCTTTCCCGTTGAGAAAGAAACCCGAACTTCATTGGCTTTCTTGAGTGAAGGTAACCTCTTGTTGGTACCTTAATTTGGACATTTTTATAGACTTGCTTTATTGGAACATTTTCATGGCCTTAGAATTGTAAACTTGCAACTTATTAAATTCCCCTTTTTAAAAGCCATTCTGTTTCTGGAATATTGAATTCTGGCAGCTAGTAAACTAGAACCCTCACTTCTTGCGTTCTTTTCTCTATTAGGATGAACTTCTGTGTGACCTGGGTCCTGGGTTCCCACGCTCCAAGGACATTGAATGCCATTCCTTCTCTACTATGTTACCCTCAATCACATTGACAGGTCAGTTTCTTCAGAGGTAAATCCAAAGGCTACTAATCTTCCAAAGTATACATTTTGGAAAAATTAAGCCTGGTAGGCCTCCATATCACACCTATCTGTGTGGCCACAAAATAAATAGAGGACTCAATGAAAGCCCAGAATAGAGAATAGAGAGGGAGGGTTTCCTCAGAGTTTCAGCGTGACCACAGCCCTACACCTCCATCATAGCCTGAAGCTCACTTTTCAAACTGTAGTCAAAATAACAACTCACATTTAGCTAGCATGTCACAGTTTAAGGATTACTGCCAAACACACAATTTCATGCAAGACTCACAATGTCAAAAGGGGGCGGAGTGGGTAATGTCTGCGTCTATAAAATGGAGAATAATAAGATTGAACTTACAGGGCTGTTGGGAAGATAAAATAATATGTGGAAAGCATTTAGCACAATCCAGGTGCATAATAAACATTTACTACAGGCTGATTATTGTCTTTGGTTACTTTCTGCATTTTATAGATGAGGACAGTTGAGTCCTTAAACAGTAGGATGTTTGCTGGGCTCTGCAGCCAATGAAAGGCAGAGCTGGAGTCCAGGTCTCACTCAAAAGCTCACCCTCTTTCCACTTCACTTTAAGCCTTGGACCACTGTGCTTTACACTCAAGAAATCTCTCTAATTGCTTGTCCTATCCATCTTCACCTTTTGGGAATATCTGCATAATCTGCCACTTATTCTAATTATTCACTTGCCCCAAAGTGTCAAAGCTACCTTCAATCTTATTTCATTTTTATTCCCTCTAACTTTTTTTGGGGGGGGGTGGAGTACAGGTAGGAATTGAACCTGGGTCTCCCACGTGGAAGGTGGGCATTCTAACCACTAAACTATCTATGCGCCCTATTCCTCCTAACTTTTAAAACAACTCTCCAAAGTATATAAAACTCACCTCTTTTTTTAAATTCAATTTTATTGAGATATATTATGTATTCACATACCATATAATATTCAAAGTATACAATCTGTGGTTCACAGTATCATATAGCTGTGCATTCATCATCACAATTGATTTTTGAACATTTTCATTACCCCCCCCCCCAAAAAACAAGTAAAAGTATAATTAAAAGTAGAAAAGAATACCCGAATAAAATCCAAACTCTAGCATAAGTTGAGGAGTGATGGAAAAAACAAAATGGAGAAAACCAATGAAGCTATTAACCCTCTGGGTGGAAAGATCTCTATCAACAGAGGGTCGGTATTATGCAATAAGCAGTTAAGAGCCAGACCTGAAACATCCCATCCCCATCCCCCCTATGATTTATTTTTTGTCTTTTTTTTTCTTACTTATCTGTCCATATACTGGATAAAGAGAATGTCAGTCACAAGGTTTCACAATCACATGGTCACACCTTAAAAGCTCTATAGCTATTCGATCATCTTCAAGAATCAAGGCTATTGAAACTTGCCTCTTCTTGCTCTACTTAGTTCCCTCTATTTAACCCATGCTGGTAGGATCATGACAGCATATGAATGCTTTCTCTAGCCCATCATTCAGATCACTAATAAATAGCTAACATTGTATTATTTCTAACCTGCCCCACATTTTGGCAATAAAGTCACTAATACTTATTTGGAATGCTTACCATGAGCCAGATCCTGTTTTAAGCACTTTATATTAATTCATTTAACACTTAAAAAAATATGTATGTATAGGGCGATGCTATGGTGGCTCAGTGGCAGATTTCTTGCCTGCCATGCCAGAGACCCGGGTTTAATTCCCGGTGTCTGCCCATGCAAAAAAAAAAAGTATGGGTAGTAATTATTATTTCATGTTTAAAAGTAAGAAAAGGTCCAAAGAGGTTAAAATGATCTCATAGCTGGTGAATGGTGGATCCGGGATTCACACACAGGCAGTCTGGCTCTTAACCACTTGTTGCAAAATACTGACCCTCTGTTGATAGAGACCTTTCCATCCAAAGGGCTAGTAGCTTCATTGGTTTTCTCCATTACTCCTCAACTTATGCTATAGTTTGGATTTTATTCCCCACCTGAAATTGGTTCTATTAATGTTACCAATGACATTCATGTCACTAAATCATTCATGGGTAAATTTAATTGTCATTTATTTGATATCTCATCTGCATTGAGGTTGACCACACTCTTGAAACATTCCTCTTTTGGCCTCTGAGATGTCGCATGCTCCTTGTTTTCTACCTGACTGCCTTTTCTTGGCCTCCTTTGATGGCTCATCTTCTCATTCCTGAGGCTTAAAATGCTGGAGTTGCTCTTTACTCTCACTCTAGGCTACTGCAGTCACCACCTATGATTTCAACAGCCACCTAAACTCTGATGCCTTCCAAATGCATATATAAATAGCCAAACTCTCTTAAAATACAGATCCAAACATGTACTTATGTACTCTGCACTTCTACAGGCATGTCTCATGGGTACCGCAGACCCAGCATGTATAAACTCATCATCTTCCCCTCAGTCAAAGTTGTTTCTCCTCGATTATCTTTATGCCAGTAATTGGCATCATTATTTGCCCAATTTTGCTAGTCATAAACCTGGAAGCTTTTCCCCCATATATCTAATCAGTTGGATACTGTCAATTCCAACTCCTAAATATTGATGGAATTCACCTTTTCTTCTCCATTTTACCTGCCAACAACAACTTTAGAAGCTTCTAAACCATTTTTTTAACTTATTCTACTCTTACCCCTCCAATCTCTTCTTCACAAAGACAGAATCATCTTTTAAATATGTAAATCATATTATAGAAATCCTTCTTTAAAATTCTCCAAAGGTTGCTTATTTTCTTTAGGATAAAGTTTAAAGTCCTACAAGGCCCTGAACGATCTGACTTCTGGCTACTTCAGTAAGCTTCATCCCACGCCACCCCTCCATCCATCCTGTTCACTTCCAGTCAACCAGACCATTCAGTTCCTTGGATATGTTTAACTTCTTCCCACCTCATGGCCTTTGCACATGATGTAGCTACTGCCTGGAATGCTCATTCAACCCCTTTGCCCAAACTTACTTCATTCACTTGCATGTTTGTAATTTGGGATAAACTCAACGGACAACATTGACCCCTTGACTGATTTTAATTCTGTCAAATATACTTCAACAAGTCCTATGATAAACCACTGAGTGTTCAAGTGGTCACATCACAAGAAGAGCATATCCCAGGGTTGGCTTAATGAGAAATGTAGTGTCTTCCTGCTTCTACTCTGAACAGCATTAAGGATTCACCCCCAACTCCTCCCTATGCAACATGGACCTTAGGGCACCCACAGCTGGTTTGGGAGATGGGAGACACATACCCTTCTCTGCATTCTGAAAAGCAAAGTGTTGTTGGACAGAGGTGCTACTTCCCATAGCTCAAGTGTAGTGCTCCTGCAGGAGGTAGATAGAAAGTCCAAGGAGGTTGGATTGTTTGCCAACAAACGAAGAGGGAATCTGCAATGGGAAAATTCAGGCAGGGTATTAGTATGAATTGTCCTGATTATCTATGAATCTTGTTTTCCACATTATAAAAAAGGAAAAAAAAAGTGAGACTATCATGTGAGAGCCTCCTCCCCACTTCTCCAGTATCAGTGTGAGGTGATCCTCCCCTGAGAATTTCTTCCATTGGTCAACCCGTATATCTCCTGTGTTTACAACACTTCTGCAGACTTTTCAAAACTTTCTCCCACTCCTCTTCATCTGGCTAACTTTACTCATCTCTAGCATTCACTTCAGGCATCACCTTCATCAAGCAACCAGTTTGGCTTTAACTTATGTGTGAGACTAAAGCAAAAAATGTTTATTTGGTACAAAATTTATATATTAACTAGTGTATTTCCTATTATAACGTATATGGACAGCTAAATTGAGCACCATAAGTACATGGAACCTTGAGTAGGGCATGAGATTTTGTAGGTTTGTCCAGATGATGTCTCGATAAATCCCAGAAGGATTTGAACAGTGAATAAAAAGTATTTGCAAAGTCCCCTTGGGGGAATGGTGAGAAACAGGGAAAATTCAACTTCCCAAGTGAGGAATTCTTGATAATCTCACAAGCAGTGGGGACAACAAAAGCAATAGGCTGAGCCCCCAATCTTGGGGTTTTTCATATGAAACTTAACCCCACAAAGGATAGGCTAAGCCTACTTAAAATTGTTATCTTCTGTTGCTCAGATGTGGCCTCTCTCTCTCACCCAACACGACAACCAAACTCACTGCCTTCCCCCTCTCTACGTGGGATGTGACTCCCAGGGGTGTGGCCCTTCCTGGCAACGTGGGACAGAAATCCTAGAATGAGCTGGGACTCAGCATCAAGGGATAGAGAAAACCTTCTCCATGGAAAGTGGGAAGAGAGAAACGAGACAAAATAAAGTGTCAATGGCTGAGAGATTCCAAACAGAGTCCAGAGGTTATCCTGGAGGTTATTCTTACGCATTAAATAGTTATCACCTCTTTAGTAAAGGCATAACAGAGAGGCTGGAGGGAACTGCCTGAAAATGTAGAGCTGTGTTCCAGTAGCCGTATTTCTTGAAGATGATTGTATAATGACACAGCTTTTGCAACATGACTGGGTGATTGTGAAAACCTTGTGTCTGATGCTTCTTTTATCTACCTTATGAACAGATGAGTAAAACATATGGATTAAAAAGAAAGAAATAATAGGGGACAAATGTCAAAATAAATTTAGTAGATTAAACTGCTAGTGATCAATGAATGGGAAGGGTGAGGGGTATGGTATATACGAAATTTTTTTCTGTTTTCTTTTTATTTCTTTTCCTGAAATGATGCAAATGTTCTAAGAAATGATCATAATGATGAATATACAACTATGTGATGAAAAAAAAGAATGTTCATATTGTATGTTGATTGGTTTTATTAATAAAAAAAACAGTTTGATATGTTCCCTGAGCTCCAGTGTGTCTTATCCTTCTCTCTAACACTGCAATATGTTATTATAGTTTTCTCTTTTGTGTCTTGCTACTATTACACTCTGAGTTCCTTGAGAGCAAAGATTGTGTCTTATTTACTAGTTAAGCCCCAGGTTTTATTGCAATGCCTGATGAACAGTAAAAATTCAATAAATGTTATTTGAGTAAACTTTTCACCATATTTATTTTCATAACAACAGATATGAATCTTTCTCTAACTCTCCTTCAGGAAGTAAGGTGAGATGCACTGACTTAATGCTGACAGAGGATTCTACTTCTATCTTTTATGCACTCCCTCAGTTCTACCCCACTCTCCTGCCTCTATTTTTGAAGGTAATTGAATTGGAGATTGCAAAAGGCTTGTTAGCCATTTCCCTTACAAATCAAAATGAAAGACTTACTTTCTTTATGTCGACTAGCTTATGCTGAATATATAACCAAAAGAAAAAAGTCGACAGTCTATTTTTTTTTTCATGCAAAAAGATTCCCACTTATTGGAGATGGCATGAAACCAGAATCTGAGAAAGGGCCAAAGTGAGAAGCCAACACAACCAAACCAACCAAACTCCCCTGAGAAGCCCACACAGTTTTAAAGCTGGGAGGAACTTCAGCAATAATCGAGTCCAACAATGACTCACTTGCAGCTTGCTTTGAAACATTAGTACTTTGACTTTAGAGCTGTATCTTATGCGGAAGATTATTTGGACTTTCAATGCGCACAAATGTGAGTGAGAATTTCATTTCAGCTTGTCCCTAGATCTTGAGCACTTACCTCCCAGAAACTTAGTTTTCTTACCTAAATATCCTTGATAATTATAATTAATATATTTAAAGTGTTCAGTATATAGTAGAGCCTCATTATATGTTGATGGTCTGAATTTGATAATATATTTATTTAAAAATAACAACCAAAAATGAATCCCTGGCTCAAATTTAGGAAACAATAAAAGACTTATGAGCTGAACACAGCATGCACCAACAGGATGGATATGGTTATTGCTGGGTCAGGTATTGTTGGTAAATAATTCCTCTTTTGTCTTCCATCCACCTTGTTTCTTACAAGAATTCATAAATCCAAAAATTGTGGTAGAATAAGACTACCTTGTCAGTCATTTACCCTATAAAAAAGTCATTGGAGATAGAAATATGACATCATTATGGAGTGAGGGGGTGATAACTGTTGTGGACCAATGAATCATAGGAAATAAACTCTAGGAGTGAAAGAAATGAAGTCTCCCATCAGGCTGATGTAATTAACTTTGAGTCAACAAGTACAAAAAAAGGGTGTGTTTTTATATGTCGTGTGGAAGGGGGGAGAGAGAAGCAAGCTGTCACTAAAACAGCAAAGGCACCGGGACTCAATTGCCTTGTTTCTTAGAAAGGAATCAGACAATGACTCTGATTAAATAAGTTTCACATATGGTTACTTAAAGGAAGGTGAAGTTAACTACAGACCACCAGGGAAAGTGTCTAAAAGTCACTAGGAAAATGAATAGAAAGAGAAATAAAACAATTCTCAGGGGAAAAACTGAAAAAGTAAAAACTTCCTTGGATTGAGACATGGAGAATAAGCTACATGTAGCTTCCAATTGTTTCATCAGCACTTATTGGTAATGACTGACTGCTTCTCCGGCTCGTGATTTCCCATCCGTGCCATCTTGTCAGGTAACTAGTACATCTACATCACATGGGTGAGACTCCCTGACCCTTTAGGATTTGACTTAGCATCATCCATACCCCAGACCATCATTTTTAAAAAGTGGTAATTATCTGCCCACGAAGAAATGTGAGGAAAATGGGTCACCAATGACTCGAAGACCCCAAAATACACACAGCCAAGGCCCTCCCTGGGTGAGCCGACCAGATAACAGAGACTCTCTCTGACTTCTGTCTCCTAACCCAACCTGTATTTATTTCCTGCATGAAAATGTCAGTTCATTGCCTTAGGTCTCACCTCTCTTTGTACTTTACACTAGAAAGAACCGCTTACCTTCTCTGGCAATTTTAGTTTGAGATACTCTGAGGCAGAAACCTCTTTAACACACAAGCGTGTTCCCCATATCTTCAGAGTTGGCCGAGGGATCCCGGCTGATCAGATTTCTTCCAGTCAGATGGATGGATAAATGAGGTTCGGTCCTAGCCTGGCTTTTCTTCTTTCTGTAAGGCGATGACAACATTCCCCGCCCTGGCCAAGTGTTTACGGTGATGGGAGAAACATTCCAGGCCTCTCACCTCCAGGCACTGGGCATCCCCTGACTTTGGTCAGATCAGGCTCACGAGGAAGGTGTGAGGGGCAGATGCAGAGTCAGGGATTTCTCCCTCACACCCAAACCCTCCTGAAAGAGTTTCTCTTCTGCTCATTCCTGCCCCACCCCCAGATCTAAATCTTCTTACTCTCCTGGATTAGGAATCTGGGTTTCTCAAGCCTGAGCTCCTTGGCCCAGAAACAGAAGACTGCTGATGAAACAGTGGGCCTGGGGCTTGCAGAGGGGCCGCAGGGCTGAGGGTGCTGGGTCCAGAGCGCAGAAGAGGCACAGGGGCACTTCCCTTGTTGGCTTTTCTCTGTTGGCAAAACCTAATTCAAATATCTTGGCCTTTCATGCTCACTCCCACTGTGTATTTTTTTCTTTTTGGATAGAGCCTAAATTAAAAGTTAATCACTACTCCCAGACAACTTACTTTTTCAGTTGATCTGAGAAGCTTATATGTTGAGCTGGTGGGTACTAAATACCCTATGGGAAATAGCTAAGAAATTTATACTGTGTTTACTTATGCTTATTAAGTAGGTCAAGCTTGTTAATTGTGTTATTCAAATCCTCTTTATCTTTTTTCATCCTTACTGATCTGTCAATCTTTAAAAAAGTGTTTTGAAGATTTCTATCCTAGGTACATATTCAGCAATTTCTCCTAGTATTTCTGAGTCTATGCATTATATGATTTGAAGCTATGAAAGTAGATATTAGATTGAACCATATGATATTGTCATCAGCAATTATATAATTTTAATATATGAAGGTTAACGGCTGTTTTATTTTCTTGGTAGAGGGTGACTTAAAATATCACTCTGCCCTTTTAAATCCTTTTGTCTGAACTCTCTCTTGACTGATATTAAATAGTTTCACATCAGCTTATTGTTTTGTTAGTGATTGACTGCTAACATTTTCCCCCCTAATTGACTAAAAGTTAAATGATGGATAAAATCCTACATTATTGGGAGTTTGAGACAAAGGACCTTCTCCATACACCACTGGTGGGAATGTAAATTGTTCCACCTTCTTTGGAAAACAATTAAAAACTGAAATGTGTAAACCCTTAGATCCAGAAATTTTACTTTTAAGTATTTTATAAAACTATATATAGGGCGGGCCTCGGTGGCTCAGCAGGCAGAGTTCTCGCGTGCCATGCCGGAGACCCGGGTTTGATGGTACCTGCCCATGCAAACAAACAAACAAACAAAAACAACTATATCTACACGCAAATATATAAGGATTTTCCTTACTACTTTGTTTGTGATCATGAAAAATTGAAAATAGCCTAAAAGTCCATAAATTGTAAAATGGTTAAGTAACTTAGAGTACATAAATACAGGAGAATACTATGCAGCTATTTAAAAAAAATGAGGTGAATCAATATCTGCTCTCATGGAAAGATGCCTACATACATTGTTAAGTGAAAATGGCAAGCTACTAAAATTTCTTTTGTAAAAATATTTTATATACATAAAAGTCTTGATGAATACAGAGGGCAGTTATATCTAGGAAGTGCTATTGGGGAGGGATATGAGTGAGAAAGAGAGGCAGATGATTATACTTTTGTTCCACTTATTTTTTTTATAAGAAGTATCTGTTACTTGTATACTTAACTAAGCGGATATTTTAAAAACCATCTCCTCCACCTCCAATGCATCTACCAAGCAACTTTCACGTCTTACCTATTCTACTATAACATGACTCTAAATAGTTTTTCTTTTCCACTGCTGGCCCCTTCCAATGCTTTCTCTACATTATACCCAGAGTGAACTTTATATGAACATAAAAAGAAACAGCTCTTTTATTTTTGGATACTCTGGAGGGATAAATATCTGAAAAAACACTTCCCTACAAAACTCTTAGAAATGCTAAAGAAACAGCTTTCTTACATACATAATGCTTACCTGAGCTTGCAAGTAAGTAAGGGAAACCAGAGAGGCCAAAAGTAAAAGGAGAATAGTAAAAAGTAAGCAGGTACTGAAAAATGGTGGCTCTAAAGGCATTTGCTGATCCCAGTCACTTTGAACCTTGGGTTTTTAACAATTGCCTTGCAGAATAGGGGATGCTGGTACAAGTACTTGGGTGCATGTAAAATATGGAGTTAAAATATACAAAGCTGGGACTTCAAAGGATAGACTAGGAAAAAAAATTTGCTTGTTCGCAAAAGGGGGTCTTTTCAAAGAATTTGTAACCACAGTCCTGCCCTCATACAGGCTTGAGGTCTCAATGTACTACCTGGTGATCTAAGAAACCACAAGCAAAGAAATTAACAAACTCACCTCTTCTTTGGAGGATACACCATCAACCCAGGATTGTAGGGTTTCCAGAGATAAAGACCCAAGGAATAAGAGTTCCCAATCCAGAATTACAAAACACCCATGGAAGCCACCAGGAGGGTGAGCCAGCAAACACTTACAGCAACACCGGATACCCCAGGACATTAGAAGCAAATTATAAAGTAATTATGATTAAAAGGCTTAAAGAAACAAAAAAGGAAATCAAAGCATGGTAGATGCTCTCCATAAAAGATCCTTCTCCAGATTTGGAGAAGTACCAAATAAAATACCTATTATAAAAATATTATCTTGGATGTTAAAAACTAATTCATAGAAGAAAGAATTCTGAATTTAAAGAAATTATCCAGATTTCAGCATGCAGCACTGAGAGAGAAACCCACCCTTCTCTCACTCCTCCCCTGACCTCTCGCACCCCCACCCCACCCCATTCCTCTGCCCTAAATTCCAGATGGGTTAAGAGACACAGAGGATAGAATGAGAAGGTATGAAATACGCATACTTGGAGATCAGGAGAAAAGACAAAAGAAAATATAGAAGAGCAATTCTTAGATGATAACGAAACATTTTCCAGAATTGAATAAAAGACAAGTATGAGATTTGGTCAGCACAACAAATCCCAAGCAGGTGAAGTAAAAAAGAAATTTATGTCTAGCCACGATGTAGTCAAACAACATGACACAGTGAACAAATATCTTAAAAGCTAATCGAGTTTAAGTTATTTAAATCACTTTCCTGTTTAAAAGTTTTTGGCTTTGAGGGCAGTGTGATGGTGGCTCAGTGGCAGAATTCTCACCTGCTATGCTGAACACCCAGGTTTGATTCCCGGTGCCTGCCCATGTTAAAAAAAAAAAAGTTTTTGGCTTTGCTTCGCCTGGTTAAAATTAGGACATTTCCTGAGAGATTTTAAACAAGTCAAGAGTTTATCCTGGAGGTTATTCTTATGCATATCCTATTTTTTTAGTTTATGGTGTATTAGAGTGGCTAGAGGGAAGTACCTGAAACTGTAGAGCTGTGTTCCAGTAGCCATGTTTCTTGAAGATGATCGTATAATGATATAGCTTTTGCAATGTGACTGTGTGATTGAATTGTGTCTGATGCTCCTTTTATCTATGGGATGGGCAGATGAGTGAAAAATATGGCTAAAAAACAATAGGGTCAGGAACTAAGGTTAAAATAAATTGACCAGATTGAAATACTAGTGGTCAATGAAAGGGAGTGGTAAGGGGTATGGCACGTATGAGTTTTCTCTTTTTTCTTTCTTTTGCTGGAAGAAGTAAATGTTAAAAAAAAATGATCATGGTGATTAATACACAACTATGTGATGATAATGTGAGCCATTGATTTAACCATAACAAAAACATCTGCATGTCAAGAATGTCGGTGTGTTTGTTCGTTGTTTATAATAAAAATATTTTTTAAAAAGAAGAAAAAATTAGGGCATTTCCCAAATATCCACACAAAGATCATGGTACATTTTCAAGAAAACAAGAATGGAATGTGATAAATGGGTAGAAATCTCTGATCTCAATTGTAATGTGTCTGGACATCTGTAAACTACTTTTGATATTTGATTTTAGAATTCTAGGACACTGGATGATAGGAATTTAATAATGTTTATCCAAGATGGTTCAAGGGGGAACATGAATATTCTGCGCCATTAAACAGGGATGCGGTCTGGTGGAGTGTCTCTGGGTAACCCTTCCCTCTAGACACTCCATGTTCCTTAGCTCTGCTGGTACACTAGACAACAACAGCCAAGCAGAACTCCTTTGTTCATGCTTTTAACCTTTTCTGACTTCATCCTCAAAGAAATTTCTTTCATGCACTTGTGGAAAAAAAAAAGTCTACCAAGTAGCTGTGCACTCACTTGAATCCTGACACTTGAGTAACATCTAAGACAGGGGGTTTCTCAGGACAACTGTTCGGAACACAAGGCTTCAGGAGTAAGGAAGGAGGAAGAACACATCACTAAATATCTTGGAAAATGTTTTTATTCTCTTTGCCAACATCTCTTTCAACATTTTATTAACCAACGATAAGTGAGAATCAGAAATAATTTGGTTTCACATTGCTTTCAGAAAGCAGTAAAAATGTAGTTATTTAGAAAAAACAAGGTCCATCAGGTTTCTAAAACATTAGAAATATTTTTTTAAATGAGAATCTCTTCACATGGAAATCCATGTGATCAGACTAACATTCAAACAAGTTTCTATTTAAGCTAGAGTTCTTTGTTTCTTTTAGAAGACCCCCTTTTCTTAGGCTCTTCCTGAAGTGCTTTGCAGAGACTAAGAGATATCGCCAGCTCCTTCTTTCAGTGGATAAGTTGAGATATAATAACATGGTTCTATGTTATCAGAAGCTGGGGATAAAGATATCTTAACTAATTGTCTTCCAGTTGTTCAAGACAGGATAGAAGAATAGGGAGGGTCAAGCGAACCATGAAGACATGAGAAAACAAGATGTCTATTACCACTTTATGAAAACAAACTACAAACTGATTCCCTCTGCCCCCCACTTTACAAGGTTGAAAAGTTTAAAGAGGAAGGAGCCAGTATGGTTCATAAAAAACCACAATACTTGGTTTTACTTCATAAAGTGCAGTTCTTTGAGAACTTCATTTTTTAAAAATCTATCTGTAAGAGAAAAAAAATGCATTAATTCAAACACTGATTTTTAACATTCCCATGATAAGTTAATGAGCAAAACATCGGGGCAGATTTACAAACTCTGGAAGATACTTGCAACAGAATGCATGACCTATCAGCAAGTGGCTGTCTCAAGGAGAGCAGAATGTCCTCTTGCTTTAATTCTTATGTCCTTTCCTTACCTATGGGCTCAATGATGTCTGATATAAATTCTGTAAGTGTTCTTTGCTTAAAAAATCAATCTTCTCGTAGGAGACCTGGGTTTGATTCCCAGCCCATGCACTTCCCAAAAAACAAGCAAACAAGCAAAGAAAGAAAGAAAACAAACAAAATCCAACAAATGGTGCTGCAATAATGGGATACTCATATGGAAAAAGAATGAAATGTGACCCCAGTTATACAGCATACAAAAAAAAAAACACAATCTTCTCATGCTGCAAAGGTTTGAACTTCACTATTACTCTGGAGACGTAAGTCATACCAGATATTTACCCCTTGGTTGAAGTGAAAAGATAACATCCTGCCCTGAAAGCAGGTTTAAATAAGGTGACAAGAGCACTAGAAGTTTAGTCTTCATACAAACAATTCAGAATATCCAATTATGACAGTCTGACACAAATTACAACCATATGCCAGATGTCTGTCAGAGAATTTTATGTATGTATCAATTTGAAGGATGTTACCATCTTATACAAGAAATACCAGCACCCCACCCCCCACCCCCCAAAAAACAGACCCCAGAAAACTTTAGCAAACCTTCACACAGCTAATTTCAGTCATGCTTACTTACTTTCAACCGAAGTTTCTGATCTTAGTCATGTAGTTGTCAGGGATGGCAGCACTCATTACTGTAGTATAAATTGTAAAGCTGAAAATAACAAGAGGAATGTTTATATATACATCATTTGTCTCTAATATTCCAACTGAGGGGGAAAAATACACCTGGGACTTAGGACAAGTCCCTAACACTTGGGACTTCCGACAAGAGTACAAATGGAGGCCCATATATGTAAGAATATTTAAAATTTACAAATCAAGTGAACACTCAAAGTGCTCGACCTCCTACTCTCACACAGTGTGGAAGGTCAAGTTCAAATGGAAAATTCTCAGACTCCTCAGCATTCCATGCTGTGGCTCTGAAAGAGTCTGTCTTGGCCCTCACCCGTGGCCTGTCCTCTTTCATTTCCACCCTTGGCTCCATCCTACCCCACGAGGGGCCTTACCTGCCTATCTACAGACATCTCAGCCTGTCTGTCTTACTTTCACCCACATCCACAAGCAAACAGCCCCATAACAGGTACAGGATGTCCACAATGGCTGACTACACCACCCAGAGAAAAGAACCCTGGAAACAGACTTGCTGCTGCTCTGGCTAAGAAGTCCAGGCTCCTGCGTACTGGAGCCAGATTCTGGGTGGACACATGCCTTTGGCCCAGTGGACTTCTTATCTCATGGGCAGGGGCACAGCTAGAGGAGGGCCAGAAAAGACCCTGTGAAACTCGGGATCAAGCCAGGGCCACTCCAGTCAAGCTCTAAGGGTGGTGCTGAAAATCAAATTTCATTTCTTTAACAAGAAACCTAAACCACTTGGGCTCTTGGGTTCATGGGCAGGCACATACACTAGGGGCCATTTCTTTAGTTCCCTCCTCTACTAGTTGTCTTGGAAAGCAGCTAGGATGCCTAATATCCATTCAATGTATTTGGATCTGGGTTTTCAGGAGTAGGCAGGATTAGTGGTGCTGGGCTCCACAGATAATCATAGGCCGTGTTGGAGAAAGTGCTGTGAGCATGTGCAGAGCTCATGTTCAAGGGTAATTAAGGTTCCTTAACAGGACCTCAGTTGCTTGCTTATTTTAGTGTATTCTTTATTTTAATATTTTAGTCACAACAGAGGATGGAGTTCTATTGCAGGCAAGTGTAATTCTGTCGCACAGTACAAGGAGCAGCAGAGACCTAACTGCATATGCTCACACTAACTTCTATTAACCTCACAATTTAAACAGCTTTGTTGGCGTTAAACATTATAAGTAAAGGCCTGGGAATTAGGGATCTGTGTTAATCCTGGCTTAACGGTGAGTGTCATTTAAATGCATTTCCTCTTGGGTTTTTAATTAGAAAATAGAGAAAAAAATGCTACTTTGGTAAACTGTTTACAATGTTACAACAATTTTAGGCTTTTTTCTTTTTTAAGCAAGCAGGTATAAAATTTATTTAGAACACACATGAGAAGGATGTGTGGATGTTTTCCTCTTTCAAGAGGAAAGAGACAAGAGTCATTCAATGCTGTGGGAAGAGTTTGTTTTTATAGTTTTATTCTGTTCTTTTTTGTAATTTTTTATTAGTTATTTTATTGCTTTCCCCCTCCTCCTTCTTTGCTTTTTACCTATTATGGTACAAAGGAGCCAGGAGCTGTTTAAGTCTCCTGCGGCCAAGGGTTGTTTATCGCCCTTCAGGTTGTTTACTGCTGTTTTGCTCAGAGACATCTTTCCTCTTGGTCTGACTGTTCTCTGCAATGTGCCCTTTGCTTATTAGCCAGCCATCGCCCTAATTCTAACCCTGCCTCAACTTCCCCCTCAGAGCCTTCTAACTCCCCTTAATCTTTTTTTTTAAACTTTTTTTACTGTAAATATAACATATATACAAAGAAAAGAAAGGAAAAAGCTACAGTTTTCAAAGCACTCTTCAACAAGTAATCACAGGACAGATCCCAGAGTTTGTCATGGGCTACCATATCATCATCTCAGATTTTCCCTTCTAGCTGCTCCAGAATATAGGAGGCTAGAAGGAATAAATATTTTTCTATCATCACAATCAATTTTTTTTCTTCTTTTTTGTGAAACATGACATATATACAAAAAAACAATACATTTCAAAGCATAGCACTACAATTAGTTGAGAACAGATTTAGAGTTTGGTATGCGTTACAATTCCACAATTTTTTCCCTTCTAGCTGCTCTAAGGTACTGGAGACTAAAAGAAATATCAATATAATGTTTCAGCAATCATATTCGTTTGTTAAACCCTATCTTCTCTGTATAACTCCACCATTACCTTTGATCTTTCTCCCACTCTTTGGGGTATTTGGGCTATGCCCATTCTAACAAAAATAGGTTCTTAATCCCTATTTTAAAAACGAATATGAAAAAAAATGAATATGGAAGGGGCAAAATTGTACCTACATTATGCTATGTAAGAGTCTGTCCCCTGCCTGAGGGATCCTGTCAGTACATACTGGAGCTGGCTTCCATAAGCTGGCAAGAACCAACTGTTAACTATGTAGGACATTTGTAATAGTCAATAGTAAGTTTCAAGTTTTCCATGTGGAAGTATTTATTCACAGAAATCTGCAAGTGCTACAAATCAGGGTTTTTGTTATTGGCACGTTGCTGGGTACACTGAACATAGCTTATTTGTTACAGTAGTAGAATACTGACTAATTTGGGTTTTTTTTGTATTTGGCTATTAGAGTATTGTATCTGGAATGCATTTTTAAGCATGAGTTTTTGCATCAGGCCATACTTGAAGAAAACTTTTAAAAGAGATATTTAGGAGTTTCTATTTTGCCGTATTATGTTGCTTTCCTATTATGGTACAAAGTCAAAAGATCAATGTCAGTTTTAAAAATGTCATGACACCTATGGTATCTGAAAGCACCCATTTACAGAAGCTATTCTAGAGGCCATCTGGAAAACTATTACTTTGTGCTTTGATAAAACAGAATGTTTCAAAGAAAAAAACCAACTGGGTTTTGAAAGTACAAATCACTTTATAGGTTTTATCTGTCTTAGGCTGTCTCTTAAAGAATATTGTTTTAATATTTTTGTCTTTCACATAGCAGAAGTGAGGATGAAGAAAAAGTAGGGACTTCTTGGTTTTGGGCATTCATTAAGGTAAAGGAAGAAAGAACCCTGAACTCACTGGCAGATGCTTCCTCTTTTATTTTAGCAGATTAAATCCTTCTTCATTAAGCAGTGAACTAGTCTTAGATGTGAATAAGGCAGTTAGCTTCGATTCTCCCTTCTGAGGCCACAGTAGAGGGGACTATGAGGAGGGAAGGCCACTGGCCCCATTCAGCTCTGCAAGGATGGTGACATAGATGTTTCATGTCTGTTTGGTGGTGACTGTCTCTCGAGTTGAATTAAGAATTTCCTGTTACAGTTATAGCAATGGCCCAGAGCTTTACCTCAGAAAAGCACATGGGGGAAACCTCCAGCTGTAGACCAGCGAAACTATGGCTCACCGAATTCTCTATCAAATTCTCTATCAGAGGCTAAAGAGATAAAATTTATTTTTTGTGAAGTGTCAGCATCAAAGAACAAGAGAAACAAACATGCCAGGAAGATAAAGGAAAGCCAAAAGTATATAAATCTTAGTTTAAAAACATCGTGACATTTAAGGAGCTTCTAACCAGAAGGAAGAGTCCGGCTACCAGACTTAGGATGAAAACATCCCCGCCTGCCCAGTTCCCCCTGGTTTCCTTCATAGGACCTCTCACCTGACTTATAACATTTATCTGTGGGTCCCAGGAGAGCAAGGACTTTGTTTTGCTCACTGCTGTTCTGTGTCTACCGCACCAAAAAGCCTGGTCCTCCAGGAGCCCTCAGCTCATCGCTGAGCGCAGGATTACGTGAATGAGTTCATTTTCTGGGTGAGTTATGAACAGATATGTTTAAGAGGTCACTTACTTGTTATAAACTGGAGTCACTGACAAAACCTGCATAGAAAAAAAAATCATATTCCAAAGTATCAGCAACTAGAAGAAATCTGTGTGGAATCTCTACAGAGAGACTGTAACTACTCAACACTTTGGCGTATCTCTGGGCGGTAGAGTTACAGGTTTTTAAAGTCTTTTCTATTTTTTCCCCTTTTAAACAATGAATACATATTACAACTGTCAGTTGTAAAAAATTACAAGAATTTAATTTTTTTACATTCTTATGACAGATGTTAGCTATATTATGGAAAATATTATGTGGCTCCCCTGTTAGTTTAGGAAATGCTGAATTAAAGTTAGAATGCTTTCCTTATTCATTTTATTTTATTTTTACAAACACTCCCCTTCTTTGGAAAAATGTATAATCAAGTTCTTTGCCCATTTTAAAATTGAATTGCTTGTCTTATTGTTGTTACTATAGGAGCTCTTTTTTATATTCTGGACATTAAGCCATTATACAATACATGGTTTGAAACTATTTTCTCCCATCTGTAAACTTGCAACTTTTATTAAATTCCCCTTTTAAAAAGCCAAAAAATAAAAATAAATAAAACATGGACATCTATACCTCAAAACTGCAAAAAAACAAAACAAAACAAAAAAACACAAGTACTCATCTATCTTAGACACAGAAGACATGGGAGATAAGATACGGGCTGTCTTTTCACTTTCTTGATAATTTCCTTAAATATACAAAGGTTTTGAATTTTAATGAAATTAAATGTATCTGTTGTTTCCTTTTGTGTTATGCTTTTGGTGTCATAGCTAAGAATCCACTGCCAAATCCCAGATGATGAAGACTTGCCCCTATGTTATTTTCTAAGAGTTTTATAATTTTAGATCTTATATTTAGGTCCTTGGTCCATTTTGAGTTGATTTTTGTAAATGGTGGAGGTTAGGCTCTAACTTCATTTTTCTGTATGTGGATATTCAGTTTTCCCAAGACCATTTGTTGAAAATACTCTTCTTCCTCCATTGCATGTACTTAGTACCTGTATGGGTTTGAAAGGATTACGTACCCTAGAAAAGTCGTGTTTTAATCCTGATCCATCTCGTGGATGCAGCTATTTCTTCTGATCTCTATTCAGCACTATAGATTGGAAATTTGTATTTGATTATCTCCAAAAAGATGCGACACACCCAATTGTGGGTGCTGACCTTTGACTGGAGGGGGTGTAACTCCACCCACTCCAGGTGGGTCTTGATTACTTTACTGGAATCTTTTAAATGAAGAAACATTTTGGAGAACCGTGAGAGTTACTAGAACCACGAGAGCCCACAAAGCCAGAGACCTTTGGAGATGAAGAAGGAAAACATCTCTGGGGGAGCTTCATGAGACAAGAAGGCTGGAGAGAAAGTTAGCAGATGTCACCATGTTTGTCATGTGCCTTTCCAGTTGAAGGAGAAACCCTGAATGTCATTGGCCTTCTTGAACCAAGATCTTGTTCCCTAAATGCCTTAGTTTGGACATTTCTATAGCCTTGCTTTAATTTGGACATTTTCACAGCTTTAGAACTGTAAACTTGCAACTTATTAAATTCCCCTTTTCAAAATCTGTTCTGTTTCTGGTATACCACATTCTGGAAACTAGCAAACTAGAACAGTATCCTTGTCAAAAATCAATTGGTCATAGATGCATGAATCTATTTCTGTACTTTCAATTCTGTTCCACTGATCTATTTGTGCCAGTACCACATTGTTTTCACTACTGCCACTTTGTAATACAGTTTGAAACCATAAAGTTTGAGTCCCCCAACGCTGTTCTTTTTCAAATTGTTTTGATTACTCAGGGGGGCCCTTGCATTTCGAGGTGATTTTTAAAGTTACTTTTTTTTTTTTTATTAATAACACATGGAGACATTTTTACAGCTTTAGAACTGTAAACTTGCAACTTTTATTAAATTCCCCTTTTAAAAAGCCAAAAAAATAAAAAATAAATAAAACATGGACATCTACACCTCAAAGTTGCAAAAAACAAAACAAAATGACACAAGTGCTCATCTACATTAGATACAAAAGACATGGGAGATAAAATGTCTTTCTAGGGGTTTGTCTAGACTGTTAATAACTGGAAACCACTTCTTGGCTTCAACTAACTTCCAAGAGTTATCTTATGATGATCACATCCAAAGCATAACAATCCACTTCTCTCTTGAAGAAATCTCATTTATTGCCACAGCTGCTACTAACCACCCTTTATAGTGACACGCCCCAAATAACCCCTGCCCCATTTAATATCACCCACAGGCTTTCCTGGTGGATTGGATATGGGATTTCTACAAATATTCAAGGTTAAACATGAGTTTTGCCTGAGAAATTGGAAGGTTGAAGCTGTCATCAAAACGAGATGGGCAAGACAGGAGGAGGTGTGGAGGCGGTCTGTTGAGTTGGTCTGTTAAACTAGGGCTACCCAAAAGGTAGTTCATATACCCATGCCAGACAACAAATGGTTCAACAAAAGTTCAGAGGCTAAGAGTAAATATCTTAAGCTGGAATTGACCCGTTTTTTCATAAATAACTTTATCATGTTGAGAGAGTTCCCTACTAATTCCACTTTTTATAATTTCAATATTTTAACATTTATTTAGACTTCTCTTGTGCCCTAACATATGGAGTATCCTAGAAAATGATCCATGTGCAACTGAAAGGAATGTGTAGTCTGCCATTGTTGGGTAAAGGGTTTTACATATTTCAATCATTAGATTGAAATTAGATCTAATTTGTATATAGTATTATTCAGGCCATTTATTTCCTTACTGATCATGTTTAGATGTTCTATCCAGTGGTGAAAGTAGTGTATTGAAATCTTCAACTACTATTGTAGAACTGTCCATTTCTCTCTTCAATTCTGTCAATGTTTTCTTCATCTATTTTGGTCTCTGCTGTTAGGTGCATTTATGTTTATACTTGTTAAACCTTGTTGAATTGACCCATTTATCAATATTTAATGTCCTTCTTTGCATCTTCTAACAGTTTTTTTTTCTCTTCTTCTTCTAACAGTTTTGATTTAAAGTCTATTTTATCTGATATAAATAGCTACCTCAACTTTCTTTTGATTATTAAAAAATATATAGGTACCTTCACTTTCTTTTGATTATTATTTGCATGAAATATCTTTTCTGTCCTTTCACTCTCAACCTATTTGTATCCCTGCATCCAAGATGGGTCTTGGAAACAGCATATAGTTGGGTCATGTTTCTTTATCCATTTTGCCAATCTCTGCCTTTTGATTGGAGAGTTCAATCCATTTATATTTAAGAAAATTACCAATAAGTTAAGATTTCATTCTGCCATTTTGCTAATTGTTTTTTTTTTTGTAAGTCTTATACTTTTTTGTCTCGCCTTTTCTCCATTACTGCCTTCTTCTTTGTTTATATCTTTTATAATGAGCTATTTTGAATCACTTATCCTTTCCTTTTGTGTAAATTGTTTAGATATTTTCTTTTTAGTTACCATGGAAATTCAGTATAGTAAATCTATTACAATTTAGTTTGTGTTGATTCTAGCTTGACTTCAAAACCTACACATACACAGTACTTATATCCCTCCATTCCTCCCTTTTATGTTGTTCATGTTACAAATTACCTTTTTATGCATTGCATGCGTGTCCAATAACAAAGATTTACAACTTTTTTTTTTCATGGGCAGGCACTGGGAATCTACAACTTTTTATAATTTGAATTTTCAGCCATAAAAGAAGTAAAAGATAACATGACAAATGAAAGATAAAATATACTGACATATATATTTACCCATATTATTACTTAGCATCAAGATACTGTCTAGTGGCCCTTCCTTCAAACATGGAGGATTCCCTTTGGCATTTCCTGTAAGGCAGGCCTAGTGCTAAAGAACTCCCTCAGTTTTTGTTTGTCTGGAAATATTATAATTTCTCCTTCAGTTTTGAAGGGCAACTTTGACAGGTATACTATTCTAAGGTAACAATCTTTTTCTTTCAGCTTTAAATATGTCCTCCCACTGCCTTTTAGCCTCCATGGTTTCTATTGAGAAATTAGATGCTTTTAAGAGTCCTTATATGTGCCATGTCATTCTCTCTTGCTGTTTCTAAGATTCTCTCTTTATCGGTGGCTTTGGACAGTTTGAGAATAGTGTTCCTCAGTGATCCGACTATGAGCATCCTGGTTTGCATATTCATATCTCTCATCGGATTTGGGAAGTTTTCTGCCATTATTTCTTCAAAAAAATGTTTATGCACTAGCTCTTTATCTCTTTTTCTCCTCCTAGGGCTCTTATGATGCATGTATCGGTACGCTTCCCGGAGTCCCACAAGCTCCTCGGGCTCTGTTCTTTTTTTTCCTTCATTCTTTTTTTTCTGTTTCTTGACCTGGATATCTTCAAGTTTGCTGATCCATTCTTCTGCCTATTCCAATCTGCTTTTGAACCACTCCACTCTACTGAATTTTCACTTCGGTTATTGTACTTCTGAGTTTGAGAATTTCCATTTAGCACGTCTTTTTACTATCTCATAACTGATATTTTCACTTGTTCGTAGGTTGTTTTCCTGATTTCCTTTAATGCTTTGTCCATGTTTGCCTTTAGTTCATTGGTCCCACTTATAAGAATGCTAAGATCTTTAATAATTCAAGAGAGTGTGCAACCTTTAGAATATTTTCTGTCAAATTCTTTTTTCTCTGTAACTGGGCCATACTTTACTGTCTTCTTGCATGTTAATAACTTTTGTTACGCTCTGGACATTCTGAGTATTATGTTGTGTTCACTCTGGAAATATAGTTCTCTCTCTCTTCAGTTTGACAAATCAAGAACAAGAAGAAGAAGAAAAAGGAAGGAAATAAATAAAGAAAGAAAGAGGTGGGAAGGAAAGAAAAGAAAAAACTACTAACAGTCAGGCAAAATACTGCTCCTGCCCCCACCAAAATACATTGCCTTCCCAAGTCTCAATTACGTGCAGTGGGAAGCCAGAAGCTTCTGCTTTCCAGGCCAAAACATAGGCCAGCATCCCTGCTTATATCTCAGGGATTTACCCCAACCAAAAATAAAACAGAAAAAAAAAGAGAGAGAGAGAGAGAGGTATGCAAGGCCAGAAGAGAAACTAAGCAAGGCCAGAAGAGAAACTGCTTCTGACAGAAACTGAAGCTAGTGATTGTGTTGAGCCCCTCAGCCATCCATCAGACTAAACAACAGAAAAAAGGATAGAAGAAACACAACCAATGAAAAAGTCCTGGTAGATGCTGGTGTGAGGGCTCTGCCACTGCAGAGAGAGCAGAAACCAAGGCCAGAGGCTATCCTGTGGCCTCAGGGATCTTCAAGACTAGGAAATGCCCAAACACAGAAGGAAGGAAAAAGAAGCATACCAGCTCTTTACTTACAGTTGGATGCTGTTGGGTGATGTATTCTAATCACTACTAACAACACCAAGCATCTCAGGTAGAAGCTGGACATCACAACACAAATTACCTGGAAAAGTGTCTCCAGACTAAGGTTTGCCTGGCCTGTGGAATTAAGGGCTTTGATGGCAGGTGTTCTGTAAAGACAATGATCTGAGGTCATTTACTAGCATTTCAGAAAACCCCAAATCCCAACAGGTCTCCTCTTGGAAGGCACAACATAAAGCCTAACCTCATTATCTCTCTTTCCCCAAATCAGTTTCTGTCCCTAAACATGTTTGCTGCCTAGGTCCAATCTGCCATGGTGGTATTAATTTAATAGCTGGGACAGCTGACGCCATCTGCTCAAGGAAGCTAGGATGATGGAAAAGTGTTGCTGCAGAATTGAACATTTGTCACCATGCACTTGGGATGGTAAAGTAAAAATGAGGTACATAACTACCTGCTATTTGAGATGTGATGACATAATTACAGAATTTTCAAAATTAGAAGGGACAATAAAACCCTGGATTGGATTGCTTATTTATTCGAATACGGAAAATATTTTCCTTCTGAGCAGTTTTATAGAGGAAGTCATGAATCTGGTTCTATCCCTTCTTTTTTATAGCTAGGTGAAGAGAGGCCCAAAGAGATCACCCAGTGATTCCTATTCCTACAGGGCTGCTGGTAGAATCTAAGCCTTCTGACTCTGAAACCCAGATGACACACTCCCTGATACCCAGCCAACTACTGAAGAGGCTCTCCCAATGCTCTCCACCATTCTCTAAACTTTCACATCCTAGTTAAGACACTAGTGAGGGAGTCCAGGTACCTTCTGGGAGAGGATAGCACCTACAATTCTCACTGAATTCTGGAAGAGGAAGGACACTTTCTACTAATTGAAAAAAAACACTGCAAACCAGAAAGGGTATAGAGGTCTACCTTCGGTCATCACCCTTGGGCACTGGCTTCCAGTGGTCATAATTAGTCTCCACTCGGAACCACCTACAACAGAGCATATCATCTTGTCTAATTCAAGGTCACTTACGACACAGCTAAAGAAGACATATATAAAAACAAAACATTTCTCTAGTTTTACCAGTGAAAATAAGTGAAGATTATTTAATACAAAATTACCTGAGCCCTCAATTCTACTTACTGTCCATTCAAAGGGTCTAGAGGCCAAATGTCTGCTGGGCCACCTCTGTTCCTTGTGATGACCAATCCCTCCTGGGGGAATGTGCCACCAACAATATAATAAACGTCAGCAATAATGGGAGTCTTGGCCAATTTGAAAACAGCTGCTTCAAAGTTTTCTGACTCATTCAGGGTCTGAACAAAAAAGCAAACACATTAGCAACATAATTCACAGTAGTAGCCCACATCAATCAATCTACCAACGATTCTAAGCACATTCTCCTTATATATTATGCCATGATTATAACCTTGAATTACTCTGACATTATCCTATAAGAGCTCCTGAGAAGGAAGAAACTTCAGCTTTAGGGGTCTTCTACAGTGGTAGAAATTTTTTTCACAAAAGGAGAGAACTGAAAGTTGACAAATTCTATGTCTGTCTCACCAAACATGGACTGTATGCTTTCTAGGCAGGTCATCCTGACAAAGGACTCCCTACATTTTTTTCATTTGTGTGTTCTTTCAACAGGTATTTCTTGAGCACCTACTATGTACTAGGCACTGTGCTAGTATAGAAATAGAGAAGTGAACATAGCAGACCTGGTCCTTGCTCTCTCAGAACCTTCAAGGAAGACAGAAAAGTCCATAAGCAATAGTGAAGCATTGTAATGAGTGGTAGCAAAGAAAAAATGACATGTTATGGAAATAATAGCAGGGGACCTATCTTCACCTAGGGCATCAGAGAAGGCATCTTTTTGAAGGATCACATGAGCTGAAGCCAAAGGGACCAAAAGAAGTTAGTTTGGTGGTTGGGGGACTGGGATTGAGAGTGGGGAATAGAGTTCTAATTCAATGGAACAAACTGTCAAAAGCTTGGTGATGAGAGAGAGCATGGTTCATGGGGGCAGTGAGCTTAAATGGGTGTTGATATACCTCTGGACGTTCATGAAAACTTTCCAAAGGGTCTGCGGCATGAATTGTTAAGATCAATTCCAAATTTCAAATCCCATATGTGCTCCTTTCTAAAGGTGACCTGCTCAAGAGCACTGTGTGTAGAGGGCCGGCCCTTCTTACCTCACCTTCACAATTTTACTTTTCTACCATTTTTTGAAAGAAGGACACTTTATGCACCATCTTCCTGAACATTGCCAAGGCACACTGTCAAGGGTGGGGGTGGGTTAGGGTCAAATAAAGAATGACGACCCACGGAGGAGGCCCCCATAACTCGTGGAGTACTTGGGACACGTGTAATTTTTTTTTGCATGGGCAGGCACCAAGAATTGAACCGAGACCTCCAGCATGGCAGAAGAAATTGATGTAAATAGTAAATAAAAAGGACTTCCGGAGAAGATGGCGGTTTAGTAAGACGCGCAGATCTTAGTTCCTCCTCCAGGACAGCTACTAGGGGAGTAGAAACGATACAGAACAGCTCCCAAAGCCACGACAGAGATAAAAAAGACAGCGTACCCCATCCTGGAACGGCTGGTTGGCTGAGAGAACCTGCTCTGGTGAGATCGCCGAGGGGCGTGGGCTTCACCAGGCAGGGCGGCAAGCGGCCGGAGTCACTCCCTTCCCCCTTCCCGTGTCGGCTGGGAGAATTGGACAGGCGGTCCCCTCAAACCGCGGCGGCTGGCGCCCACACCACGCGCAGCCCCCGGACCAACTGAGAGAATTGGATCGGAAATCCCCAGGCCGCGGAGAACGGCGACGGGGGGGGCCCTTCCAAACCCGTGACTCCCTGGGAACGTGCACTCTCCCGGGTGGGCCGCTGCGACAGGCGCCCTCCCGCCAAGCTTGGCGCCACGGCCGACTAGGAAATTCGGACAGGCGCTTTCCCAGGCTGCGGCGGCCAGCGACCCTCCCCGCGTTGGGACCCCGGGCCGGCTGGCACTCTTCCAAGCCGCTTCAGCTAGCGAACCTCCCGGAAGGCGAAATTTTCCAGGTTAAAGGACCCACAGCACCTTTTACTGGTGGGACCCGCAGACAAATGTGTGCCATGAGCGCCACCTACTGGGCAGGATAAGAAAAACAGAACCCAGAGATTTCACATTAAAATCTTACAACCTTGTTGGGTCCGACACCCAGGGAAAACTGACTAAATGCCCAGACGCCAGCAGCAGAAGATAACTGTCCACGCTCAGAAGATTGAGAATATGGCCCAGTCAAAGGAACAAACCAATAGTTCAAATGAGATACAAGAGCTGAGACAACTAATGCTGAATATATGAACAGAAATGGAAAACCTCTTCAAAAAGGAAATCAATAAATTGAGGGAGGACAGGAAGAGGACATGGGCTGAACATAAAGAAGAAATAGAAAAACTGAAAAAACAAATCACAGAACTTATGGAAGTGAAGGATAAAGTAGAAAAGATGGAAAAAACAATGGATACCTACAATGATAGATTTAAAGAGACAGAAGATAGAATTAGTGATTTGGAGGATGGAACATCTGAATTCCAAAAAGAAACAGAAACCATCGGGAAAAGAATGGAAAAATTTGAACAGGGTATCAGGGAACTCAAGGACAATATGAACCGCACAAATATACGTGTTATGGGTGTCCCAGAAGGAGAAGAGAAGGGAAAAGGAGGAGAAAAACTAATGGAAGAAATTATCACTGAAAATTTCCCAACTCTTATGAAAGACCTAAAATTACAGATCCAAGAAGTGCAGCACACCCCAAAGACATTAGACCCAAATAGGCGTTCTCCAAGACACTTACTAGTTAGAATGTCAGAGGTCAAAGAGAAAGAGAGGATCTTGAAAGCAGCAAGAGAAAAACAATCCATCACATACAAGGGAAACCCAATAAGACTATGTGTAGATTTCTCAGCAGAAACCATGGAGGCTAGAAGACAGTGGGATGATATATTTAAATTACTAAAAGAGAAAAACTGCCAACCAAGACTCCTACATCCAGCAAAATTATCCTTCAAAAATGAGGGAGAAATTAAAACATTCTCAGACAAAAAGTCACTGAGAGAATTTGTGACCAAGAGACCAGCTCTGCAGGAAATACTAAAGGGAGCACTAGAGTCAGATACAAAAAGACAGAAGAGAGAGGTATGGAGAAGAGTGTAGAAAGAAGGAAAATCAGATATATATATATAATACAAAAGGCAAAATGTTAGAGGAAAATATTATCCAGACAGTAATAACACTAAATGTCAATGGACTGAATTCCCCAATCAAAAGACATAGAGTGGCAGAATGGATTAAAAAACAGGATCCTTCTATATGCTGTCTACAGGAAACACATCTTAGACCCAAAAATAAACATAGGTTGAAAGTGAAAGGTTGGGAAAAGATATTTCATGCAAATAACAACCAGAAAAGAGCAGGAGTGGCTACACTAATATCCAACAAACTAGACTTCAAATGTAAAGCAGTTAAAAGAGACAAAGAAGGACACTATCTACTAATAAAAGGAACAATTAAACAAGAAGACATAACAATCATAAATATTTACGCACCGAACCAGAATGCCCCAAAATACATGAGGAATTCACTGCAAACACTGAAAAGGCTAACAGACTCATATACCATAATAGTTGGAGACTTCAATTCACCACTCTCATCAATGGACAGAACATCTAGACAGAGGATCAATAAAGAAATAGAGAATCTGAATATTACTATAAATGAGCTAGACTTAACAGACATTTATAGGACATTACATCCCACAACAGCAGGATACACCTTTTTCTCAAGTGCTCATGGATCATTCTCAAAGATAGACCACATGCTGGGTCACAAAGCAAGTCTTAACAAATTTAAAAAGATTGAAATCATACACAACACTTTCTCGGATCATAAAGGAATGAAGTAGGAAATCAATAATAGGCGGAGTGCCAGAAAATTCACAAATACGTGGAGGCTCAACAACACACTCCTAAACAACGAGTGGGTCAAAGAAGAAATTGCTAGAGAAACTAGCAAATACCTCAAGGCGAATGAAAATGAAAACACAACATATCAAAACTTATGGGATGCAGCAAAGGCAGTGCTAAGAGGGAAATTTATGCCCTAAATGCCTATATCAGAAAAGAAGAAAAGGCAAAAATGCAGGAATTAACTGTCCACTTGGAAGAACTGGAGAAAGAACAGCAAACTAATCCCAAAGCAAGCAAAAGGAAAGAAATAACAAAGATTAGAGCAGAAATAAATGAAATTGAAAACATGAAAACAATAGAGAAAATCAATAAGGCCAGAAGTTGGTTCTATGAGAAAATCAATAAGATTGATGGGCCCTTAGCAAGATTGACAAAAAGAAGAAGAGAGAGGATGCAAATAAATAAGATCAGAAATGGAAGAGGAGACATAACTACTGACCTCACAGAAATAAAGGAAATAATAACAGGATACTATGAACAACTTTACGCTAATAAATACAACAATTTAGAGGAAATGGACGGGTTCCTGGAAAGACATGAACAACCAACTTTGACTCAAGAAGACATAGATGACCTCAACAAACCAATCACAAGTAAAGAAATTGAATCAGTCATTCAAAAGCTTCCTAAAAAGAAAAGTCCAGGACCAGACGGCTTCACATCTGAATTCTATCAAACATTCCAGAAAGAATTAGTACCAATTCTCCTCAAACTCTTCAAAAAAATCGAAGCGGAGGGAAAACTACCTAATTCATTCTATGAAGCCAACATCACCCTCATACCAAAACCAGGCAAAGATATTACAAAAAAAGAAAACTACATGCCAATCTCTCTAATGAATATAGATGCAAAAATCCTCAATAAAATTCTAGCAAATCGTATCCAACAACACATTAAAAGAATTATACATCATGACCAAGTAAGATTCATCCCAGGTATGCAAGGATGGTTCAACATAAGAAAATCAATTAATGTAATACACCATATCAACAAATCAAAGCAGAAAAATCACATGATCATCTCAATTGATGCAGAGAAGGCATTTGACAAGATTCAACATCCTTTCCTGTTGAAAACACTTCAAAAGATAGGAATACAAGGGAACTTCCTTAAAATGATAGAGGGAATATATGAAAAACCCACAGCTAATATCATCCTCAATGGGGAAAAATTGAAAACTTTCCCCCTAAGATCAGGAACAAGACAAGGATGTCCACTATCACCACTATTATTCAACATTGTGTTGGAGGTTCTAGCCAGAGCAATTAGACAAGAAAAAGAAATACAAGGCATCAAAATTGGAAAGGAAGAAGTAAAACTATCACTGTTTGCAGACGATATGATACTATACGTCGAAAACCCAGAAAAATCCACAACAAAACTACTAGAGCTAATAAATGAGTACAGCAAAGTAGCAGGTTACAAGATCAACATTCAAAAATCTGTAACATTTCTATACACTAGCAATGAACAAGCGGAGGGGGAAATCAAGAAACGAATCCCATTTACAATTGCAACCAAAAGAATAAAATACCTAGGAATAAATTTAACTAAAGAGACAAAAAACATATATAAAGAAAACTACAAAAAACTGCTAAAAGAAATCACAGAAGACCTAAATAGATGGAAGGGTATACTGTGTTCATGGATTGGAAGGCTAAATAGAGTTAAGATGTCAATCCTACCTAAATTGATTTACAGATTCAATGCAATACCAATCAAAATCCCAACGACTTATTTTTCAGAAATAGAAAAACCAATAAGCAAATTTATCTGGAAGGGCAGGGTGCCCCGAATTGCTAAAAACATCTTGAGGAAAAAAAATGAAGCTGGAGGTCTCGCGCTGCCTGACTTTAAGGCATATTATGAAGCCACTGTGGTCAAAACAGCATGGTATTGGCATAAAGATAGATATATCGACCAATGGAATCGAATAGAGTGCTCAGATATAGATCCTCTCATCTATAGACATTTGATCTTTGATAAGGCAGTCAAGCCAACTCACCTGGGACAGAACAGTTTCTTCAACAAATGGTGCCTAGAGAACTGGATATCCATATGCAAAAGAAGGAAAGAAGACCCATATCTCACACCCTACACAAAAGTTAACTCAAAATGGATCAAAGATCTAAACATTAGGTCTAAGACCATAAAACAGTTAGAGGAAAATGTAGAGAGATATCTTATGAATCTTACAATTGGAGGCAGTTTTATGGACCTTAAACCTAAAGCAAGAGCACTGAAGAAGGAAATAAATAAATGGGAACTCCTCAAAATTAAACACTTTTGTGCATCAAAGAACTTCATCAAGAAAGTCGAAAGACAGCCTACACAATGGGAATCAATATTTGGAAACGACATATCAGATAAAGGTCTAGTATCCAGAATTTATAAAGAGATTGTTCAACTCAACAACAAAAAGACAGCCAACCCAATTACAAAATGGGAAAAAGACTTGAACAGACACCTACCAGAAGAGGAAATACAAATGGCCAAAAGGCACATGAAGAGATGCTCAATGTCCCTGGCCATTAGAGAAATGCAAATCAAAACCACAATGAGATATCATCTCACACCCACCAGAATGGCCATTATCAACAAAACAGAAAATGATAAGTGCTGGAGAGGATGCAGTGAAAGAGGCACACTTATCCACTGTTGGTGGGAATATCAAATGGTGCAACCACTGTGGAAGGCAGTTTGGCAGTTCCTCAAAAAGCTGAATATAGAATTGCCATACGACCCAGCAATACCATTGCTGGGAATCTACTCAAAGGAATTAAGGGCAAAAAATCAAACGGACATTTGCACACCAATGTTTATAGCAGCGTTATTTACAATTGCAAAGAGATGGAAACAGCCAAAATGTCCATCAACAGACGAGTGGCTAAACAAACTGTGGTATATACACACGATGGAATATCATGCAGCTTTAAGACAGGATAAACTTATGAAGCATGTAATAACATGGATGGACCTAGAGAACATTATGCTGAGTGAGTCTAGCCAAAAACTAAAAGACAAATACTGTATGGTCCCAATGATGTGAATCGACACTCGAGAATAAACTTGGAATATGTCATTGGTAACAGAGTTCAGCAGGAGTTAGAAACAGGGTAAGATAATGGGTAATTGGAGCTGATGGGATACAGACTGTGCAATAGGACTAGATACAAAAACTCAAAAATGGACAGCACAATAATACCTAATTGTAAAGTAATCATGTTAAAACACTGAATGAAGCTGCATCCGAGCTATAGGTTTTTGTTTTGTTTTGTTTTGTTTTGTTCTTACTATTATTACTTTTATTTTTTTTCTCTATATTAACATTCTGTATCTTTTTCGGTTATATTGCTAGTTCTTCTAAACCGATGCAAATGTACTAAGAAACGATGATCATGCATCTATGTGATGATGTTAAGAATTACTGATTGCATATGTAGAATGGTATGATTTCTAAAAAAAAAAAAAAAGGACAGCACAATACTACCTAATTGTAATGTAATTATGTTAAAACACTGAATGAAGCTGCATCTGAGCTATAGTTGTTTTTTTTTTCTTATATATTTTTGTATTTTTTATTTTTATTTTTATTTTTTCTCTATATTATCATTTTATTTCTTTTTCTGTTGTCTTACTATTTCTTTTTCTAAATCGATGCATATGTACTAAGAAATGATGATCATACATCTATGTGATGATATTAAGAATTACTGATTGCATATGTAGAATGGAATGATTTCTAAATGTTGTGCTAGTTAATTTTTTTTAATTAATAAAAAAAAGTAAAGAAAAAGTGCATAATATGAAAAAAAATAAAAAAAAAATAAAGAATGACTCAAAATATCAGTGTCTGCAAAGGCTCCATCCTCCAAGGCAATCCATGGAAAGATTACAGTATGCTTCTCCCTGCCTTATACATATTGCTGTGAGGGTGAGGCATTTTGGCTTGAGTTAGTTTGTTCTGAACTCAGCAGAATTATTAAGTGAGGCAGTACAGGTGACAGAATATTTATTTGATTACATCACCTATACCATCCTTGAATGATTGTCAAAGAATTTATTGCCCTTAACAAATAGTTCTATGAAAACAAAGCAAAAGAACATCAGTAAAAAGTACTGAGGGCAGTAAGTGACAAACTCAAGGGGAAGGCATGTGGTTTTCCTACTTATCTATCTCAGGAAGTAGAGAAAAAAAATGGGGAATCACTGCTAATGGGTATGAGGTTTCTTCTGGGAGGAATGAACTTTCTAAAATTGATTATGGCGATGATTGCACAATTCTGTGAGTAAATTAAAAAGCAGCGAATTGAATTGTATACTTGAAGTAGGTGAATGGTATGACGTGAATTATACCTCAAGAAAGCTTCTATTTTTTAAAAATTAAATATACATTTACCTTATGACCCAAAAAATCCACTCTTAGGCACTTACCCAAGTGAAATCAACATCTTTTTTTTTTCTTAATGTTCACAAAAAAGACTTGTACAAGAATTTCTGTAGCACCCTTACTCATAACAGCCAAAAACTGGAAACAATCAAAATGCCCAGAGTTGAAAAATGGATAAACACATTACAGTACAGTCATGCAATTGAATATTCCTTAGTAACAAAAGGAATAAACCACTGATAGACGCAACATGGATTAATCTGAAAAAATGTATGCTGAGTGAAAGAAAATGAGTCCATACTCTATAATTTCATTTATATGAATTTTAGAACAGGTATGCAGCTTGAATCTGTGGTGGACCCCAGAAAAGTCATGCCCTTTAATCCTCATTCAATATTGCTCCCATGGAGATGTGACTCCATCCATTCCAGGTGGGTCTTGATTAGCTTACTGGAATCCTTTAAAAGAGGAAGCATTTTGGAGAAAGTTTGAGAACAAGGAGAGAGAGCCACAGAACCATAGCAGAGCCATGAGGCTGAGAACCCACACAGCCAGAGACCTTTGGAGATGAAGAAGGAAAACGCACCCTCCCCGTCCACTATGGGAGAGCTTCATCAAACAAGAAACCTGGAAAGCCAGCTAGCAGACATAGCCATGTTCATCATGTGCCCTTCCAGTTAAGAGCGAAACCCTGAACTTATTGGTCTTTCCTGAGTGAAGATAACCTCTTGTTGATACCTTAATATGGACATTTTTATAGACTTGCTTTAAGGGGCCATTTACTTGGCCTTAGAACTATAAACTAGCAACTTATTAAATTACTAAATTCCCCTTTTAAAAAAGCCATTCCGTTTCTGGTATATTGCATTCTGGCAGCTAGCAAACTAGAACAACAGGCAGATATCTGTCATAGAAATAAAAGAGTAGTTTCCTCAGGGTGATGGGGATTGACTGGAAGGGAGCACGAGGGAACATGTCAGGGAATTTCAATATCTTGCTTTGTTGGTGGTTACTTGGATAAACCAGTGCATGCAATTATCAAAACACATTGCACTGGGTTGGCTCTGGGGGCTCAGCTTTCACAATGTGACTGTGTGATTGTGAAAACCTTGTGTCTGATGCTCCTTTGATCTACCTTGTCAACAGATGAGCAAAACATACGGATTAAACATAAATAATAGGGGGAACAAACGTTAAAATAAATTTAGTAGATTGAAATGCTAGTGATCGATGAAAGGGAGGGGTAAGGGGTATGGTATGTATGATTTTTTTTCTGTTGTCTTTTTATTTCTTTTTCTGAATTGATGTAAATGTTCTAAGAAATGATCATGATGATGAATATGCAACTATGTGATAATATTGTGAATTACTGATTATATATATGTAGAACGGAATGATTACATGTTAAGAATGTTCTTGTTTGTTTGTTGTTATATTTAAAAAAAAATGCAGGAAGGTCATTGTAACTAACGGAAAACAGGGACCAGTCCCTGTGTTATAGCCATATTGAAAGACCATTTATTCAGTTATTTGGTCTTATGAAGGTAACTGCTTTTCTTGAATCTTTGGTTACTGACTCTTCTTATTGTTCAAGACAGAGCCTTAGAAGACTAAGGTGAATGCTCACAGGGGCACGTATATAAACGCTATGACCTGTAACAGGTGATGGGGGAACAGGTTAACTTTATTTTTTATTTTTTATTTTTTTTTAAAGGAAAGACAGAGAGAAGGAAGGAAGGATAGAAGGAAGGAAGGAAGGAAGAAAGGGAAACATCTTTAAACATTTTCTGGTTTTATTGTATTCTGTTTCTCCGTTTTTGTTACATGGGCTGGGGCCGGGAATCGAAGCGAGGTCCTCCGGCATAGCAGGCAAGCACTTTGCCCGCTGAGCCACCGCGGCCCGCCTGGAACAGGTTAACTTTAAATAAAATAGAAGAGTGAGGCAAATATTTATGTATGGTAACATCAAATCTGAGAGGTATCATATTAACCACTGTCTGTTAAGCTGTAAAACTGGATTATGGAAGAAATCAAGTATTTGGGGTGTCCTGAATATGAAAGATTCTGTACTGAGTGTGTTGTTTTAGCTTTCTTACTGTCTAAGGGTTAATTTTAAATTTCAAGAATATAAAAGATTAAAGATACTGAGCAGGTACCATCACTCAGGTGTCATTAAAAACTATTATTTGTTCGCTTTTAAATACGTAAAGGATGCATAAGTTTTTGACATATTTAGGGGGTACCTAAAGCAAAAATGTTTAGGAGAACGCAAGAAGCTGCGTGGGACCGGATCATTGAGACCAGGGCATGGCATGGCCAAGAGGCAGGGCCAGATCCTTGTACCGGCGATGTGCTCTGGAAATTGGGCTTTCTATGTATCAAATTATAACTTATATGTGGTCTGGATCCCCGTTCATTTAATAGGTTCATGTAAAGTACATGCTGCCTTTGGTGTGTTAGAGCTACCTTTTAATGCATTTGTTTTGCTAATTCAAGTATTTACAAATGGAGATTTGAGGGTCATCTATATTTATAGGACAGCCTATTACCTCTTATCTCAGTCATCTCCTTTGGAAAACTCCAGCTTATTATCAAAATGTTTATAAGCCTTTTGCAAATATCAGACATCCCTGAGATGCTTATTCTTTTTAAGAGCTTCCCACATTAAAACAACATTGTTACTATCACAACGCATCATAACACGAGCGCTCAAGTTTGGAATGTGAAGTCAGGGTGAGGTGGGCTGGAGAGGAAATCTACTCACGGCGCGGATGAGCCAGCTGACAGGAGAGTGTCTTTGAAGAAGGGCCGCCACCGCGTTCTCCCACCACCAGCCTTTATCTGATGAGTCGAGGAAAGAAAACAGTAAGTAAAGACACCCACTGCTGCCCAAACACCATTTAAAAAAATTCCTTAAACTTTATTTCTTTCTCATCTTATATGCTGCCAAAAAGCTGAAAAAGGAAGGACACTGGTTGGGTGAAGAGTGATTTTTATTAGAATCTAATTTCAAAGATTAAGCTGGAATTTCATGGCAACCATACAATTTATTCATTACATATATATATATATATATATAAATTTATAAATTATATATTTATAAATATGATCTTCCAGCAAGCAAAAATATGCAGATATTCAAAGATTTGAAAGCAGCCTCTCTTGTCCCAGGACACGATGATAATTATGTTAAAGAAAATCATTCTATTAATCAGCTCAGGTAAAATTAAACCACGTAGTTTATAAGAAAGAAGTGGCCCAATAATGATATTAGGAAGGATGCAAAGAACTTCTATCTTTCAGAACCTCTTTCAGGAAGGGCTAGCTTGGCAGATGTGAGGAAACGAAAAGAATGCTGCTCAGATGCAGATGCTGCTCAGAGGCAGGTGGAGTGAGGGAGAAGAAGAGAGACACAAGGTAGGGGGAAGTAGAGATCACATAGGGATTTGAGGTCAAAGCAAAGCCTCTGGATTTGTTATAAGTGAAACTGAAAACCTCTGGATTTGTTATCAGTGAGACTGAAAACCAGTAGAGGTTTTAAACAGAAGAACAACATGACCACTCTAGCTGCTGGGTAGAGAAAGAATCATAAGAGGGAGAAATGCAAATTAAAACCACAATGAGATACCATTTCACACCAAGTAAAATGGCCTCTATTTAAGAAATGTTGGGGAGGATGTGGAGATACAGGAACATTGGTTCATTGTTGGTGGGAATGGAAAATGGTGCAGCCCCTGTGGAAGACAGTTTGGCAGTTCCTGAGAAAATTAAGTATAGAACTACCATATGACCCAGCAATCCCACTTCTAGGTACATGCCCAAAAGGACCGAAAGCGGGACTTGAACAGATATTTCCACGTTGATGCTCTTATGGCATTAATCACAACTGCCAAAAGATGGACGCAACTCAAGTGTCCACCAACTGATGAATAAATAAATAAAATGTGGTATATACATACAATGGAATATTATTCAGCTGTAAAAAGGAATGAAGTTCTGATGCATTGACAACATAAACATTGAAGACATCATGATGAACGAAATAAGCCAGACACAAAAGGACAAATATTGTGTGATCTCATCGATATGAAATAATTAGAATAAGCAAATCATACATCAGAAACTAGAACGTAGGTTACCAGGGGATGGGGTATGAGAACGGGGAATTAATGCCTAAATTGTACAGAATCTCTATTTGCATTAATCTTAAAGTTTTGGTAATGAGTGGTGGTGATGGTAGCACAACATCGTGATTATAGTTAACAGCACTGAATTATATATGTGAAGGGGGTGAAAAGGGAAATTTTAGGTTCCATATATGTTAATAGAATAAAATTTTTAAAAAATCATATGACTATACAACACACCGTGAACCCTATTGTAAATAATGGATTATAGTTAATAATGCAATTATTAAAATGTTCTTTTATAAAAAAATGTTCTTTTTTGAATTGTAACAAATGTACCACACTAATGCAAGGTGCTAATAATAGGATGATATATGGGAACTCTGTATTTTATGATGATTTTTCTGTAAACCTAAAACTTCTCTAATTAAAAAAAATGCATGTGAAACAAAAAAAAAAGCACTGCAGGCAGGCGAGAATCAAAGTAGAGAGACCAATTAGGCTAATACTGCAACAGTACAAGTGTGACAGTGGGGGCAGAGCTGATCGGACTTAGAGAGTGAGATGTCAAAGATGACTCCTGAGTTTTGACATGAGCAACTGGTTGGTGAAGTGCCTTCTTAAGATCATAGAAAACCAGGAGGAGAACCAGTTTGGGTGGAGGTGGAGATTGGGATAGGGAAGGAAAAAAAATACCGAGACCTACTTATGCAAGTTAAGTTTGAGATACCCATTAGACATCAAAGTGGAGATGTGGAGACAGTGGTTAATACTCAAGTCAGGTGCTCAGAGGGGTGTCAGGGATGGAAGATGACAACGCAACAGACGTGTCTATAGCCCTGACTCTATGCCAGGCACTGCTTTGAGTGCAGAACATACACTAAGTCATTTGATCTTCACAACAACTACTATTATCCCTCCTTTTGCGAGGAGGAAACTGAAGCACAGACAAGTTAAGCACCTTGGCCAAGGTCACACAGCTAGCAAGTGACAGCATCAAGATATAAAAACCCACGCAGTCTGGCTTTGAAGTTTGAGATGTCAGACAATTTGTTACTCCTCCCCATGTCCTGTGTCATTTGTTGGCCCTCCTTGTATCCTTGGCACCCTCCATAATGTCCAGAAACTTCAAAAACAGACCTAGTACCATGACCACACTCACTGTTTACAAATATCAGTTATTTAGTAAACAGATGTTTCTTCACCCACCATGGAATCTTGGAATACATTTTTCTTTGTGAATGTGGTACCTGAGAGTAAATGTTGGTGTGTGAATTAGTCACGTGTAAGATTCATGCCTTCTAAAATCTCTAAGGAATTTCTTTTTCCTTCTGTGCTTATCAGCCAATCTCAGGGACTTTCTTACTCATTAAATAATTTCACTTAATTATTTCTATTAACCCAGTGGTGTTGCCTGTTCTTCAGGCATTCTAACTCAATTTTAGCAGACTAAAATACAACTAGTTTTCATTAAAATAAGGTTTAAAAAACTTTTTAAAACAGTCTTTAAAAAACAGTTTGTCAGATTTTAATTGTGTATGTTACAGATAAACTCAATTATTTTTAAACTGCTCATACCTTAGGTTCTACTAATCAGTCTCAAACAATTTGAGTCCCAAAATAATAGAAACAAAAGCCTGTCTTTAAATAAATATACGTATTTATAGATATTCTGCTACAATTTTCATGCTGTGGTTTGGGTATCTCTGTTTGAAAACCAGTTGTCACTCCTAGCTGATATTTGAGAAAATTTTGAAACACTGTATTAGGATAAAGAACTGATACTGATATATACTCCTACCAGCCTCTTTCTGGTAAAGCTTATGTAAAAAGATAAGAATAGACATAAGAAAAGGAAACAACCAGACGTCAATCAGGGGGTTATCAGATGGCCAAAACTAAACTTTAAGATACTCCTTATGTATTATTTCTTTCTCCAGTCTCCTCACCATGATCTGTACGATCTGGCCTGGGCCTTCCTCTTCACCTCTAATGTCACGACTCTCTTACTCCATGCCATAAACACATGACTTTCTTTTGCTTCTGGAATCTATTGAGCTTATTCCTATCTATGATCCTGCTGATCCTTCTACTCCAACTTCAACAGAACTGCTCCTGGATCGGGAGGGTCAGCCTTCCCTGGCCTTCTACGTGTAGTGACCATCCCAGCCACCATTCACTCTCTATCACACCCTCCTGTTTGACTTCCTTCGTAGCAATTAACACTACCTGAAATCACCTTCACTGTTTACATGCATATGTCCATCTCCCCCCACTAGAATAGAAGTTCCTGCCACGTACTAGGCATTTTCCTGCATGTTCTGCTGGGTGAGTATACAAAGAACTTGCACAGAACTGAACAGGTATATGGCTTAAAATGCTTGGAAGTTTGTTTTGATTACCTCGTTCATTGCCAGAAACTGTGAACTTGTATGGATTCTGACCAGTCCATAATCCTACATAGCCAACAAAAGTGGTTCCTGTGAATGCAATCTGAAATCAAAAGATGAAGTGTCACTTTACTGTTTCAAACAAATATACACTGAAATCATCTGCTCTGACCCACAGATTTCATGGATATATTTTTTTCTTCCAGGTTCCAACATAATAGGATAAAAACTCTGAAACAGCTCCTAGAACTGTTTCAACTGTAGAACCTTCGGGGTCCATGGATAGAATTCAGCAGACCTGTGATCTTGGATGGGAAAACAGGTACACCATTATTTTCACTAAACTCTAAATGAAATTTAACTCCTCCTATTATGAATGCATGCAACAAACCACGTAATAGTAGCAGTGCCTGTGATTTTTTTGCTACCAGGAGAAACTACAGGTGTTTCCACATACATAACAGTGGTGGCAGGTATATTGAAACACCATGATGCTCACCACTACTCTGAAGTTACCAGACCTGCTACTAAGCCTTACTCTAAATATGTTAAGCAAAAGTATTTATAATATGAACATGGTTGTTATTTTCAACATAATTTGTTTCCTTTATAATCCTATGTGATGGTGTGGTAGCTAGATTCAGTTGTCAACTTGGCCAGGTGAAGGTATCTAGTTCTATTGCTGTGGACATGAGCCAGTGGTGTGTGAACCTCATCTGTGGCTGATTACATCTGCAGTCAGCTGGGAGGCATGCCTGCTGCAATGAATGATGTTTGATTTAATTGGCTGGTGCTTAAATGAGGGAGCTCAACGTAGCACAGTCCAAGCAGCTCAGCATACCTCATCTCAGCACTTGCAGCTCTGCCCAGGACTTTGGAAATGCAGAAAAGAATAACGCTAGGGAAAGTTGTTGGAACACAGAGGCCTGGAGAGAAGGCCAGCAGAGATCACCCTGTGCCTTCCCATGTAAGAAAGATCCTCAGTTGAAAGTTAGCTGTCTTTCCTCTGAAGAACTAATGAAATAAATTCCCTTTTATTAAAAGCCAATCCATCTCTGGTGTGCTGCATTCAGGCTGCTAGCAAACTAGAACAGTTGGTTTTTTTTGTATTTATAAAACATTATTCTGATAAAGGGTTCATAGGCTTTGTCAGACTGCGAAAGAGGTCCTTGCACAAAAATGGTTAAGAGACCTCATCCTTTTAGATAGATACAAATCACCAAAAGAAGAAACAAACAAACAAACAAAGAAAAGAAAAAGCCTCATTCTAGAAGAAGCAAATGGGCTTCCATTTAAACTGGGGCTGACTTGATTATAAGAGGTATATATCAGACCTTTTATAAGCTCTGTGAAGTGAGGGAAACAAGTATAACCGCTAATCAATAATATTAATATTTTAAATGTGTGTAGTGCTTTATATATTTTTTCTTTGTTTTTTTGTAGTGCTTTATATTTTAACAATTATTTTGCACACATCATTTCATTTATCCCATGAGTTACAGGAGTTACCTCTACTTTAAATCAAAGTAGCAAGCGCTACTGATTGCAAGACATCATTGCATTAACCTGGGGAGAAAAACCGAACTCTATCAGTTGGTCCAGATGCTGGATTTTATTTTGTAAAGAAGTACTTAGAACAGACTCTCACTTATGATGTTTAATAAAGGTTAACCATGATTTTTATATTTTGGGTAACAAACAGGCCTAGGTTAATATGTTCCCTTAGAAAATTGGATCTGAAGTCAGTAACCATGTTAATTTCATTATTTCTATCTTGTATGGCTGTAAAAATAATTTGAGGTGGCTAAATTAAAAGGCAGATGCAGTGGGTTTAGTTTTACAAATGATCTTTCCCCCGGGAATCACTGAGTGCCTTCCATGAGCACATCCCATTTCTACTGATGGCAGTAAAACAGAATAAATCTACCTCCCTGGTGAAGAGGTTATAAAAAATAACTATGTGGTCACCTCATTTGTAAGATACACTGACCCTCATGTCATTCCTGAAGGGCTGAGCAAATGAAAATTATGACAATCAAAATCACATTGTAGATTTCCAAGATATTTTATAATACATAATTATAAATAATTATAAGATAATTTCTAAAACATTTTATCTTGTAGCTTTGAAAAGTTTTCTTTTTTTCTAAATACCAATGCTTCCCAACTGTCTCTGCCAAGCCAGTTAACATAAACCCTTAGCTGTGGTGGCAGACTCTAACTTAACGTCTAACTAAAGCTGTTTTGGGACAGAAAGCAATTAAGAGGCTGAGGGCCTAGGTCATGGCCATGTGATTTGGGGCATGTCAGCCTCTCTAAGCTCCAGTCCCTCCATCTGGAAAATGAGAATCAAAATGTTAACTTGTTCCTGTCTCACAGGACTTCTGAGATCAAGCATATGAAAATACCCTTTTTTTTTTTTTTTTTTTGGTGCATAGTCTGGGAATCAAACCAGGGTCTCCCACATAGAAGGTAGGCCTTCTAACCACTGAACAACCCGTGCACCCTGAAAATATTTTTAAAATTGTGAACACTATACAAGAGCAAGAGATGGAAGTATTTTTCAAATAATCTGTTCTTAATTTAGCAAAAGAATTCATTAGCCAAAAGCCTCAGCAGAAAAACAACACCCAAGTATAAACTGTCTAGATTAGGTAATAATAACCTGAGTGCTATTTCTCCTGGAAGCTGCAGGATAAAGAGAAATAAATGAGGCAACAACTATTAGAGTGAGTTTTAGAAAGAGCAGTTAAAATGATTTATTTGTATTGCATCTATTCCTTTGTCTATTCTTAAGACTATTTGCTCATTTTAGAATATGGAGAAAAGGATAAAACAGTAAATTAAAATAATCTATTATCCCATCATTCAGTAATAATTGTTAAATATTTTAGCATATTTTCATCTAGAATTTAGTATGCATTTATATTGTCATTGTTGCCATGTAAAAACCTTTTTCAAACTAAACCTTTAGTTATAAAGCAAACTGTTAACAGTGGTGAAATAAATGCATGAAATTGGGAAAGGGAAACTTTTACTTTAAATATGTCTGTATTGTTTGAATTTTTATGGGAACAAAAACCGTTTATAAAAGTAGATGACTAAATGAGTAGTTAGTAAATGAATTTTTTAGTATTGGGAGTCAACCCCTAATTTAAAGAACTAACAACATATAATCCTATCCTGAAACAATGTCCCCCAAAGTAAAAATCTGGCTTTTGCATGCTCTTTTCTTTTTCACAACAATGACACGCTTTGTGTATTCAATGAGCATTGGTTGATGTTCTCTCTCTTTTAAAGTTTACACTGTAATGTAACAACATTTCGTATTAGAATATATTCTTAAAGGGAACATGCTAAAAATAAAGGAAGTATAATTTTTTAAAGATCAAATTCAAGACAGTGGTAATGGGTCAATCACATCTGTAGAGTTAAGGACCATTTATTATTTGGCCAACATTTATCCAGCGTCTACCACACGCTTTACATAGATTACTTCACTAGACATTTATAACTATCTCAACAAAAATCTTATTAACCTCTCTGAGCGGCAGACTGCAAAATGGGGATAAGTAATTTCCCAGGTTCACAAAGGAAGTAAGTGACAGGAATACAATTCAAACCCCACAGGTGAAATCCAACTTTGCACTACCTGGTCTTGAACTTGGGAAAGCAGAGGAAAGAACTGACTCAGTATAACAAGTAGAAGGTCAGTCATACCCCAAAAGAGATTTTCCTAAAGAAAACTGGGTGACCTCTTTAAGTAGATGCTCAATAATAATAAATGACCCTTCCTCTAACAAGTATAATCGATGTAAACCTTTCTCTGGGTTTTGTATTTCCAGTTTTGAGACTACTTGTATCTTATGCTGACAGGACACTTTAGTAGCAGACCATCCAAATGATTTCTGCATCTTATACAATGACAACTATACCTGCCCATTCTTTAAGAATTGCACATCCATGGTCAGCTTGCGTAAGATATTGCCAAAAGGATAATCCAGATTCCGGCCATGGTAAATATGGCCTTTGGAATCTTGAGCCACAATACTGGTGCAGAATCTGAGAAAAGGAAAAAGTCCAACATGAATGAACGAGAAAAATAAGAAAAAGGAAAATGAGTTTTTCATTCTAAAAATAAGTCCTTAAGTAAACAGTTTTGCTTCCTCATAACTGACACATATGCATAACCCCGAGATAAAGATATGGTTTCACAATTCAAAATGAAGAACAGAACGAACACTGAGCTCATCTGTTTTCAATCACGGTTACTAAGCCTTTGCCCTCGGCACACATGGCATCACAAACACAATGAATGAGAATTTCATCCTAAATCTAAATCCTAAATGAAAGTGAAACCGACCCAGTCTGGACCCAGCTAGACCTCTGAGCCTATGCTCATTCCTCTGCTTGGCAGTATCTATTTAACTCATTATTCAAAGTTCGTTTCCACATTCTTCTATGACTTCCTCAAAGCAAGTAAAATGACACTGAACCATTCTGCTCCACAAATGCCTCTTTGCATTTCCCTGGGAAAATGGTAGGCTCTTTAGGGGATTGATTCATACTTTTCCTGTCTTCCTTAGAGCTCCCTGCACAGAGTTGATAAGAAAGCAGCATCTTTTAAGAACTCTGAGTGAAGAGAAATATTTTGAGAAAAACATTCTCTGGGAATAGTTAATGTTATGTAAAAAATACCTACACACAGTAAGTATGCCCAATTTTGTGGGGAAAGACACACTTATCCATACAAACAATGCTGAGAAGAAATACCCTGATGGATAGATGGCCATTTCTCAGTGGCAGGATGGTGGTTGTTTTCTTTTTTATTCCTTTCCATATTTTCTAAAATGATTATATATTACTTTTATAATTAGGATAAAAATAAATGTTAGATAACTTTTTCATTTGTTTAAAGACTGCCGCTTGGTCAGGTTTTAATTAATTTCAAAGTTTCTCACCTTAACTTCAAAGATTTCATGTTAAGGAGAGTTTGATAAACACTGAAAGTGGCTAAATAAAAGTTTGTAGAATCTCTGAAGATGACTTTTTAAAAAATTGGCAAGAAAACAACACTTCCATATCAGGCCCAAATATTTTAGTCTGAGGTAGCCCAAAAGCATAGGGGACAATTGAGGAGATAGGCCCTGCTTTGGGAAAGGCAGTACAGTGCCATATATGCTTTGGCATCAGCCCCTGACAATTCAGTGAGTTGTTTCCTCTGAGGCTTAGTTTCCACATCACAAAACAGGCAGTACCGTTCCCTGAATGGGGTTGTATGTTCAGGAAGTGCATAGCACCCAGTGGGCTCAAAATAAGGGTAGCTATTATTATTCTGATACAAAAAGCCTTACTATAGAAATGAGAACATTTACTTTGTATTCTAGTGAAGTCTCACGGAGCTTTTTGTCAATATGTACCTTAAAATCAAATCCAAAAGTTGGATTTTTTTTACTAGAACTTTTGATTTAATCTGCTTGGATATGATGACTCCAACTAAAGGGATGAAAAAGTGTAATCGGTAATTTTTCATTGAGAAAGCCACACACGTCAGCAGAGAGGGTATGCTGGTTTGATGTACCCTGAAAAGCCGTTTCTTTTAACCCTGATCCAATTTTGTTGGGTCAGAACTACTGTTTAGGGTAGAAACCTTTGACTGGATTACTTCCAAGGAGATGTGACTGGCCCAATTGTGGGTGTGGCCTTTGGATTAGATGGAGATCTGATGCCAAATCATTCAAGGTGGGGCTTGATTAATTTACTGGAGTATTTAAAAGGGGAAACATTTTGGAGAAACTTCAGAAAGGTCAGAGCCAGAAGGAAAACACCCTTGGGGAAGCTGATTGAAATCAGAAGCCAAAGGACCAGCTGACACCAACCATGTGCCTTCCCAACTGACAGAGATATTCTGGACCCATCAGCCTTTCTTGGTGAAAGTATCTTTTTCTGGACGCTTTAATTCGGACATTTTTGTGACCTTAGAACTGTAAACTTGCAACTTAATAAATTCCCTTTTTAAAAGCTGTTCAATTTCTGGTATATTGCATTTGGGCAACTTTATAGATAAAGCTGACCTGGTAGCAAAACAATAAGCCCTGAAGGCAGAAAGTAAGCCTTACACCTTTCTTAATTCCAAAATCTGTTACTGAGTCAATAATACTTAATACTTAAGTTAACTCTACATGATTTTCACTTCCAGGTGCCACATTTTACTAAGCTAAGAAACACTGGGTGGCCCTGTTAACCAGAACAGTATTTCCCCTGTGACATACTCCACCACCCCCCCACCCACCCCCCCCCCCCCCTGCAGGAATAGACTTGGAAAAGAGCTGGGATGATCCGCTGGCAAGAAAGCAGGCAAGGATGAATACAGTGGGAGGACAAATAAATGTTGCCACCACCCACTGCAGTTAGAAAGCTGAAGGGTCACTGGGATGGCCAAAATACATTTTGAGAGTAGTTTTGAAAATGGGATGCTACCTGGTTTGGTGGAGAGAGGAAAGAGGGCTTCAGGTAGAGGAAACTCCAGTGTTAAGGTCAGAGAATCTGCTTTCCCTCTAGAAGTTCACGATCTGTTCCTCAGATTTATCCAGATAAGCAAAGAGGAAGCAGAGGTTTCTGGGCAGCCCAGTTTCTACCCTGTTCTTATCACTCTGAAAACATGTTTCCTCCCACTCGTACGTGGAAGGAATCCTCCCTGGTGAGCTCCAGGGCAATCGGCACCAGCACCGGGCACTCACGCGGTGGACTCGTAGGCCAGGTTGACAAGAAGGCAGTCGGACAGGCTGAGGTCCAGCGCTTTACAAATGCCACGGATCTCGTCGGTGAAGGGCTGCGGCAGGAAGTACTCCAGCACGTCAACCAGCGCGTGGACCCACTTGGGGACCTTCTCCCTAGAAACGATAAACCACGAGAGTGTTAGACCAGCTTAGGGGTGGAGGGGGTGCGAGTGTGGGTGTAGGACGGTAAGGTGGGGTACCAGAAGCTCTCATGCTCAGGAGTGGGGGCTAAGCCGTCTCCCTTCGAGAGAGGACCGACAGCCCAGGCCCCGCGTCACCTAATCCACTGCGTAGTGTCCAGGAGGGAAAAAGAAAGCTCGGAGAGAGAGGGCGAGTGCCCCTAAAAGCCGGGCTTGGAGGAGGGGTCCCCGGGAGGCGTGCAAGGAGGGCGTGGGCTGCGTCCCCTACTCAGTACAGAAGAGCAGCGCGGGCGACAAGCCGCACGTCACCCTGACCCGGAATGGTTCGAAGACCCACTGGCAACACCGAGTTTAGCCAAACCAGCTGCGCTGGATCACCTCCAACCTCGCCGCTGCCCAGGGTAGCAAATGCCAGTTTCCGTTCCCGCCGTCCTTTCAAACCCCAAAGACCCGAGGGCCGGGAGATGGGAGAGAGGTGAGAGAAAGGTTCACGGTTTAAAGGTCATTCGGCAACATGCTCCTGAGCTTTTCCGCACAAGATCCCGGCCGCGGGTGTCCGCACAAACCCAGTGCCCAACTCCCGTGCTCACCGGATGACGTGCGCCATGGCAGCGCGCAAGAAGTTGGGGTCGTAGTGCTGCAGCACCGGCTGCCAGCGCAGCTCCGGAGCCACGTCCAGGCTCACGTTGAAGCGCGGCGGGGCCGGCGCCCGAGAAGGCGATGGCGGGCTCGGGGCGGACATCCCGGACCCAGCGAGGAGCAGGAGCGGCAGCAGCGGCAGCAGCAGCAGCGCCACGCGCCCCTCCCAGCCCGCGGCGTGCATGGCTTGGGCTCTGGGCGGCCGCGGCTGCGGTGGCCGCCTGAGGAAGCCAAGGAGAAGGAGGAGGAAGGGGAGGTGGAGGAGGAGGAGGAGCCCGCGGCGCTGGAGGCGGAACCCTTGCACGGCCCGCCTCGCTGGGGCCACTCCCAGACCCCGAGCGGCGAGAAGCCACCCGGTCCCGCTCGCTCCTGTCCGACTTGGACGTCCCCAGCCGGCGCGAGACGGCCTTTCCCCTGCGACCTGTGTGGGGCCGGGGTTGCGGAGGGGGTGGTTTATGAAAATTATTTTTAGTAGCGGAAAGTATCAGAAGGCCCCGCTCTGGTAAAGAGAGACCAGGAGAAAATCCAGCTGGCTCTCCACGTCATTCGCTCATTTATTAATTCTACAAAGATTAGCTAGATTTTGTAAGAGGTAGAAAAGCTTTCTGAATTACACTTCCACCTCTTTTCGGCAAAAGAAATGCGCTAACATTTATGTGTCAAGTATTTTTGCCGACACTGCTTAGCCATCAAAGCAACCCAGAGATAGGTTCTATTAATTCATCTCCATTTACTGATGAGGAACTAGAGGCCTGGGGAAGTTACGTGATTTGCGGGACGTCACGAAGCTGCGCTTCTCCCTTGCTTCACACTCTCTGAATCTAAAACATTATCGTAGGCATTTATGCGAGTGAAGTTTCCTTACCTCTTGTTTGCTTTCCCAATATCTGGGGGACAGAAAACTTACTGTAAGTCTTAAGAAAGTCACCTTAGTAAGGTTGGGATATTTTGTTTGCTTTTTAAACATGAGTAGGCATCGGAATCGAACCCGGGTCTCCAGCGTGGCAGGCGAGAATTCTGCCTGGCGAGTCACCGCGGCCTATCCAGCTGGTATGTTCTTAAATACTGTCATGGTCGACTTCATGTAAAATAGAGAAGAAACTTGGAATTTTCATTTCTTCAGGGATCTTTTTTTTCCTGTTAAGTAAAATATACTTTCACCATCTCTTATTTATTCCCGTATTTATGGCTATTGTGTCACTGAGCTGAAGTTCCAAGCCTCTGGGAGCCTTCCCGGTCTTTCCAAGAATTTTATGCTATGTAGAATTGTATGTTATTTTACGTTGTGTGAATTTCCCTCAAAAAAAAAAAAAAAAAACTTAAAAATACAGGATTTTCAACACACAGGTGAAGGAATAACATTATTTTCAGAGAATTCTTTTTTCTTTTTAATGATTTTAATTAGCAGCAAGGAAGTGAACCCTTGTAGAAAAGGAAAAGAGCTTTAGAAGCATTACTCCTCATTCAGTCCTAACTTCTCACCCGGGCAATAAGGCAGAGCAGCCCAACGAATAACAATAGTCAATACCCAGCCTAGACCTCCCTAAGTGCCAAGGATCCTGCCAGACTTAAATTTCTCAACAACACTATGGCATAGGTATTACTATCATCATAATCATTTTACAGAATGATTTTACAGAAAAGGACACTGAGGAATAGAATGGTTAAATAACTCCCCCGAGGCCACAGCTACAAGGGACATTTGAGCCAGCAAGCTTCAGCTCAGACCCTTAACCACAGTGCCAGAGGGAGACTTTCTATTTAGTTTAATGAGCCATTCAATAAAATGCATTGAGTGAACGAACTATAACACAGTAAAATAGATGTTGTTCACAATTACACCGAACTAAATACAATTTTATATAATTTATTCCCCACTATTTAAATATTGTGCATATGATACAGGACAATTTAAAATAAAGATTAAAAGGGGGATCTGAAAATTACCAAACTTGGATACTTCTCTTTTCTGTTGGATACTTCTATGCTGTAGAGTTGTGACATACATTTTATTTTTACTAAAACTCTCTGTAACAAATACATTTTACATTGCAGCCCAGTTTACACTCACACACACATACACACACAACTGAAATATTTTAATGACTACTTTACTGTGGTTAAAGGCCTCTATTCTATTTCTTTTTTTTCTTAAATGCTGGTCACAAGCCACTGAACTGATTTCATGGACTACTGATGGATCAGAACCCACAATTTAAAAAATATTTTTGTGGAAAATGAAGACAGTAGATGATTGTATCAAAAAAATGGAGTGTTTTCTATATATGGCATCTAGTGTGGTGGTTTAAAAATTTATTCACATATTCTTCAAAACTCTTTTCCAACGGTAGAATCTAATCCCTGATCCTCACTCCATCCCCCACCCCATCCCCAACTTTGGGCTGTATTTAGTGACTTGCTTCTAGTGAATAGAATATGGATGAAATGACGTGCATAATTTCCAAGACTAGGTCAAAAAAACATTGCGGTCTCCTCTTCCATGATTATCTTGGTTTGTGGTTCTGGAGGATACTCAAGCTGCCTATAGAAGAGGTCCCCATGTTTTGAGAAACTGACTGTGGTAGATTCAGGTGTCAACTTGGCCAGGTGAAGGAGCCTAGTTCTATTGCTGTGGACATGAGCCAATGGTGTGTGAACCTCATCTGTTGCTGATTACATCTGCAGTTGGCTAGGAGGTGTGCCTGCTGCAATGAATGATGTTTAATTGGCTGGAAGTGAGAGAGCTCAAAGTAGCACAGCCCAAGCAGCTCAGCCAAGGCCTTTGGAGATGCAGAAAGGAATCGCCCCAGGAAAAGTTATCGGAACCCAGAGGCCTGGAGAGAAGGCCAGCAGAGATCACCCTATGTCTTCCCACATTAGAAAGAACCTCAGGTGAAAGCTGCCTTTCCTCTGACGAACTATATGTTAACTAAATAAATCCCCTTTTATTGATTTATGCCAATCCATCTCTGGTGTATTGCATTCTGGCAGCTTGCAAACTAGAAGTGACCTTTTACCAACAGCCAAGGAGGAACTGAGGCTTCTGGCCAACAGTCATGTGCACCTTCTTGGAAGAGGATTCTCCAGGCTCATCTAAGCCACGCTTGAATTCCTGACCCACAGAAGTTGTGAAATAGTGTTTACTGCTTTAAGCCTCTAAGTTCTGAGTTAATTTGTTGTGAAACAATAGATAATTCATACAGATTTGGGTAATAAGAGTGGAATGTCACTATTATAAATATCTGGGTGGTAGCTGGCAGAACTTTGAGCAGAGTTTTAGTAAATCTTAGTTTCCATGTAATTTTTTTAAACTTCCCCTCTGGCAACATTTCCCAGAAGCACAGTTCCCATTTTGTCTTTAATTTTCTTTCCCCCTTTGGCCAAATATCTTTTAAAACACTCCTGGTTCTGATATTAACTTGGATATTAAGAATAACAGTATGTCAAAATTAGATCTTGCTAAGAATGAAACTGTATTTAGAGTTTTAAAAAAATGTTTAATATATGCTTTATAGTAACATTACAAAATGTTTAAAATGTAGAGAAAAAGAAAATCCAATCATCTATATTCCCCCATCCAAACATAGCAACTATTTCCACACGCATATTTCTCCTTTACAAAATTATAATTTATAAGCATTATTATTTTATGTATCTCAAAGGAAAAAACCAAAGCCACTTAAACCATGAAACTATGCTCTTAATAAATTTTAAAATGTATATGCATTGAAAGAGCTCTTTTAGTCTTTCATTACAGATTTTTTAAAAAATCACATCTTCTCTTGTACATACATTATAAAAAGTGAAATTAAGGTATTGCTCAAATTTCTCTGCATCAAAGCTGCTCTTCTAAATCACTTTTTTGACTTGACATCATTGATGTCCATACCTCTCCACACCCCATTACTTTCTATGCCTGATGCAACATTTCTTAAATGCTTTCCATTCACAAAGGAAACTTCTGAGGTGTTGGTAATGTTCCGTCTCTTGACGTAGGTGGTTACAGGAATGCATTCAGCTTGTAAAAGTTCATTAAACTACACATTTATGGGTACTTGCATTTTTATGTATACGTCAATAAAAAATGTAAAATTTTAAATGCTCTAATTTTTCTCTCTTTAACTTTCTTATGTGCTAGAGTCCCATTCTGTAAATTTTGATGCTGGCCCCTGATCTCAGCAGATATCAACTGAAGATATTCAGACCAAGTTCATAAATGTACAGGCATTTATGCAAGACTGCCATCTGGCTGGTGGCAATAATTTTAAGATGCATCCCAATTTCAGATGTTAACAATCTGAAAAATGCATCTTAAAAATCAACAAAATACAAGTATCATTTTATACACTGCTTCTTAAAATGAGAGCATAACATTTTTCATATTATTAGTATTTTACACCTTGTTTAAAATAATTTATCAAAGTGACTGTTTAATGGTTACATAATTCTACCTAAAAAATGTAATCCCAAATTGCTTAAAACTAATCCTTTATTTTAGACATTTCCTTGCATCCATTTTTGTCATTATAAATCACATTACAATGAATCTCCTCAGAGATATATTATAGGTGCTTACCTAAAATCCATTTGTTCCTTTTTCCTTATTAGTAGAAGCCCAGTTCTGTTGGGCTTCTATTATAGATCACCTAAGCTGATAGGCCAACAATTCTGTTCCTTTGTTGGTAGGATGGCCATGTAACCCAGTTCTAATGAGACCTAAGAGAAGGCTGTTGCAAAGGATCCTGGGAAAGCATTTACGTGCCTGGTAAAACAGATAGATGTGGCAATTTACTTTTGCCCCTTCCTTCTGCCTTACACACAGAAGAAATGTCAATGAAGGTAAAGTCTTAGCCTTATCTCCATTTTGCAATGAGAAACCGAGGCACAGAAATGTTGGGTAACTTGCCCATGGTCATACAGCTGCGTCAGTCAGCATTTGAATCAAGAGTCTTGCTACAATATACTACGGATGACAAAGCAGAAAAAGAGGTTGAGAGACTGATGCTACCACTGAGCAATGGAACTCAGGCCACCAACTGCCCATCTCCACTCTTCACATGTGAGACAAACTCAAAATTGGTTAGAATAATCTTAAACAGACATTCTGTAACTTGGAGATGACCACAACCTCAAATACAGTTAGTCATATTTTGGATTATTGTCTTTGACTAGGCACTCAGAAGTAGGTTTGAGCCAAAGGTAATGACTATTTTTTAGGCTCTTGCTGTATAAAATTACTTTCCCAAAGAATTGCACTAATTTACTACCTTGCTAATAAATGACCTTGTTGGCTAGAGTCAAAGAGGGTCCAAAACTAAGGATGACTCTAGCACACAATCAGTAAGCTGATGGAAAGACAGTAATTAAGACGGCAAGACTACAATGCCTCTGGAGTATTTTCAAATCAATCCTTGCCATGGTTTAAGGTGATTTTCCCTTGTGGTTTTACCAAAAAAAAAAATCACAAAAGTGAGTCTAAGTTACTCACTTTACTCTGTGCCTCAAATAAAGTTACTTTGTTCCAAACACAATGACACAGTAGAAACATGCATACTTGGTAGAAAATTCAGAAAGTAGAAAAAAGAAAAAAATAACCTCACACATGATCCCAATACCCCCATTTAACATTTTGGTATTTCCTCTTGGCTTTTATTATCCCCTATCTTCTCACACGTGTGCTTGGAGTATACTATAAACACTTTTGTATTCTGTCCTTTCCATGTATAATAAACGCTTCCCATTATAAATATTTAATGGCTATTATAATATTCTAGCATGTGGATAAATCATTTTCATACTGAGAGCAGATTAACACAAGGATGAAAGCTGAATCTGCAGAATGAAATGACCACCATATATAAGAAAACAAGCTTATGCTATTTAAGCCCTACAGAATTAGCTGTACTCTGCTTTTGTTTGCATTTGTAAAACACAGCTCAGACTGAAAAACTTTGTAGCAGTAGAGAAAAGGTGATTTCCCAGGGCCTTAACCCATAAAAGAGAAAAAGCTCCACGTGATTACCTACCTTCTACCTTTAACACAGAAGAGATGTCTATGAAGGCAAAGTATTATCATTATCTTCATTTTATAGATGAGGAAAAAATATTGAAGGTATCTTTTAACCGTCACTAGGTACATTCCCCAAATATTTAAGCAATGATTAATTTTTAACTTCATTTTCATATAATCAATGGATGCCACATTGTAAAATGATGTAAAACTATTATCTATCTACAGTTTTAAAAATGTGTTACATAAAGTAGTTTGAAGGCAGACTATCCCAACTGTTACACATTCTGGTTCATACAGAGTTGCCATGCAACTCTCAATACAGATATAAATTTTCAAAGAATTGGAATATAAAGAAAGATAACCAATATTTTTATTAACTATAACGTTTTCAAAACTATAAGCCATAACTCTTTTATGACTCAGAAACATATTTCCTATTTCTGCCATCCTCACCATAAACCTGTTTCCCACTGTGCTACAGAGGTGTACTCGGGTTACTAACAGTTGCCTCACCTTGCTACCAGCGGAACTGTTCCTTCCTCAGGATGCTCCCAGTCTTATGCTTGTGCCTCTTTAAACTGCCTTGTATAATCTAGTCATTTTGTAAGTCTACTGGCTTCATTGGATGGAAAGTTTCTATATGGCACAAACCTGCATTTGCAACCTACACTGTATCTAGCAAAGTGCTTTGTACATGGCAGACCTTCAGTATACATATTTATATTTCATACCCATTCCCTCCAAAAATGGGTTTGAGGTATCAAATATTTGTGGGAACCTTAAATGTTGTTTCATTCTAAGTCAATTACACAAAAATATAAAAGCTTTAATATTTAACTTTTGAGTGAAAAATTTACTGAATGCTTACTCTGTGGCACATACCATGCTAAATGCTTTATTAACAACCTCACAATTCTCTTGAAGGTAAGGGTCACCCTGGAAATCTCAGCCTTTGCTAGCAATATGCAATCTTGTGAAGATGTGATCTTTAAACTTATCGTAAAGAGGAAATACTCACAAGACTGATGAAACAATAAAAGGAACCAGATAGAAATAAGATGCCATGATATTAAAAAAAAATTAAATAGAGCAAAAATTTACCTTTTTAAACTGGAAATCCTTCTATCTTTCATACAAACTTCAGACTAGCTAAAAGCAGGGTGAGGTCATGGTGTAAAAACAAGTCAGAAAGCAATGGACTCTGGCCTCTTGGCATCTAAGGGTGGGGGACGTGTGGAATCTACGGGAAGGATGAAACTTCCAGGTTCCACTACAATTCACGCAGAAAAGCCGTGTATCCTAGCTGCTATACCATTCCGAGTTTTATTCACTTCTCTCTGGACCTAGATACATGAGGAGAAACCCATGTCAAAAATGCAAAATGAAAGGGGTATAGTTTCAAGTCTGAAATATTCAAATTTGCACTGGATACTTCTAAAACACTAAAGTTGCTGGACATTGATTCTGATAGTTCCTCTGACTAGTGTAGTACAACTTAACCATTAAATCTCAAGGTCTTCACAACGAATCCTTGAAAACAGTGATCAGGGACATCTTGGGGAAAGTTACAAAGTTTCATACAAACAGCTGAAAATAAACTCATAAAATGGCAAAAGATATTGGGAGGGGAACAAGAAAAGTGATTTCATAAACACACACATGACAGAGATAAAACCACTATTACAGGACTTCTAAAAAAGCTGGTAGAGAAGTTGCTTTCTAATTCTGCATGGGCAGAAAATGGCCTTTTACTCTAATTTGAAGGAACATACAGCAATTTTCTCATTCACCACAACACAGTCTAAAAAACTTAAGGCAAAAGGCACCAAACTATTCCCCAATGGATTAACTTCCATGCAGGGAGAGACTGACAATGACTCTCATATCTCCTAACAGCCATCCAAGCATGCCTAGGAAGGGGAGAACAGCACACAGAATCCACACACACACAAGTATCTACTTGACATGAGAAGCCACTTACTTAAACATGGCAAGTAGTGAGCTGAAAATATTATAGGGTAAAGGGAGACTGAGGAAACCAATCTGATTTTTTTTTCCTCTATGAAGAATGGGCAGCTCAAATGATGAAGTAAAGACATCCCAAGATTATTATTTATAATTAAGGCAATTTTTTAAAAAGCGAGGTTTTAACTAAAAGTCTTTACATGGCATTAAAAAAAAATTTAAATCTTTGGATGGTCTAGAAGAGCTAAACCGTCCACCCAAAGTCTGTACAGCAGGGACCTGTTTTCAGCAGGTAAGCCTATTTACAAGTAAGAATCTCTTACTCTTGTAACATTGTCCATTTTTGTTTTAAAAGAATATAAAACCCCATCCCCCACAGGGTAGATTTGTAAGGCCTCTATGACCCCACAGAAACATGAACCTATCTCTACTAGAGAACTATTTACATTGTACTCTAAACACACATATACACACTGCCTCCCACTAGGCTATGAATGCCTTGAGTGAAGGGGTTATGGCTCATTCACTTTTGCCCACAGTAACACAGTAGGCACTCACTAATTTTTTTGCATGGATGCTAAAGAAATGATTTTACAGTATTGCTACTGCTTACATTTTAAACATTCCTGCCATAAATTACAAATAAAAATGTCAAACTACTATTAAATATACTATAGTTTCTAAAATACTATAGTTTCCAAAAGCTTCTGCACTTTTTTAATGTAAACAAACATTCTTGATTTACTAGTTTTCAGAATAGTGAAACAAAAACAGCATTTTTCTGGGAATGGAAAAGTTGTTTGGCAGTTACTTCATTCTTTTTCTCTTTTTCAAAAGTGCATCTCGTAAGGCCATCTGGAAGATAAAAAAAAAAAATTAAATATGACAGCTCTTTGGTACACCCCCACATTATGCTAATGTGGTTACATGGAATTTATCAAAATGGAATCATTACATCAATAAATCATCCTGGAAAATTACAAACAGTGAAATACTCCATAACAGATAAAATCTATATCTAGGCTAGGGACCTCCTCACTGCTGGGGAATATGCAAAAAAGCTCTTAACTGTTCTTCCCACCTCAGTCGGGGGAAAAAGCTCAAAACAGGAACTATCAGATGCAGAGATGAAAGGATCACTTGTTTCCAAGGATCACATGGCAGTTCTCTGGTCTATATAGCTCTTGGTATTGTGGGGTTGTAGGTGAGAATCATTGTCTAAATTAAAGCCTACAGGAACACACACTTTTTTTCATGGTAGGCTTTAACGAGATCACATATATTCTAAGTATGGCATATATATAGCATTTAAAGATTTTAGGTGGCATTTGGCATTTGTGAAAATTTAGTTTAACTATAACTTGGAACACACAAAAGGGTTCTCTTATGACAGATTTTCAAATGTGTTTGTTTAATGCAGTAAGTGAACTAAGAAAATTTACAATAAATACATGTTAATATATATCCTTCTTAATGGCTCAAATATGAAAAAATTAACTTAGATCTTGAAACCCTGATAACTGAGGCTTAAAACAAAAATATTTACTCTAGCGAATATAGGTTCTAATTTGTAACCTGTTTAATTATTTTGTGTTGGAAGTATGCAAGATGAAATTACTCCAGTTAATTATCTATTCTGATTCAACTGGATCCAGGTTTTAATCCCCTGTATACTTCCTCTAGCTACTGGAGCTGGGTTCCTATTGCAGAACATTCCCAAGGTAGAATCTGAAGATGCAGGTGAAGAACTTAAGCTCTGGAGAAAAGGAAAACTAAGGAACCAATATTTGGAGTGAACTTATGGAAGATCTTACAAAGTTTTACATTTCCCAAAAGAAAATAAACTGAATATTAAATAAAAGATCTTCAAGAATAAACCCAAATCTTAAAAAAAGATAAACAAGGCCAATGTATATATTTATATTCTAAGCGTGTGTAATGGATACTATTCCATTAATTAGCAGACTTCACTCTTTATTTTAATTCCTAAAAACTTTTAAGATATCCAAGTTTTTAATTTTAATCCCCAAGACATATCTAATTTTCCTTTTCATTTTTTTTGCTTTGTTACAATTAAAAGGCACTTTTGGCGGGGGCGGGGGGGGAGGCGGCAGAGGGGTACTGCCTGGCTCTACACCTAAATGTCAACTCTTTCAGATTTCATACTTCAAATTATTGACTCCTCACTTTTAGCTCACACTTGGGTCTTGGTATGTCTTTGTAGATTTGCAGAATAGCTGGGATCCTTAAGGCATAAAAAAAATTAAGAGCCCAATTTAACCTAATTTACATAAGTAAGTAGGTATTTCTCAAACCCATCTATTTATGCTTCAGTTTTCTCATCTGTAAAATGGTTTTCTAAAAAATTTTTATTAGTAAAACCAATCAACATACAAACATGAACATTCTCAACGTATGAACATTCCATACTTGGTGTGCAATCAATGGCTCACAATATCACCACACAGGTGTATATTCATCACATAATCATTTCTCAGACCATTTATATTACTCCAGAAAAAGAAAAAAACTCTTACACACCATATTCCTTATCCCTCCCTCTCATCAACCACTAGCATTTCCCTCTACCCAATTTATTTAACATTTGTTCCCCCTATTATTTATGTATTTTTAATCCATATTTTTTACTCATCTTTCCATGCTGCAGATAAAAACAGTCATTTTGCTAAAGCTATAGCTTAAAATGGGTTTAATCACAGTACCCGCTCACATTGTTACATAATGATTAAATGAGTTAATAAGTGGAAAGCTCTGGAATAGTCAAACTCTGGTAAGAACTGTATGTGTTAGCTAAGGCTGTTATAACCCAGGGCTATATATACATGGATTTAATTATACTCACTAAACTTGATAACAAAGCATAGGCTACTCTCACATATATCACAGCTCCTTTCCCCCTTTACATATCACCATTTGAACAAAAGGAAGAGGCATATTTTCCTTCCTCTCCCTTAAAGATTCACTGTATGATCCTCTACCTTTCTTTTCATATGGGTTATCTCCCTTTTCTAGTCTCACCCCAAGTCAAATATTTTTATATATTCAAAAATTTACAGTAAGGATACCTCATATACACTTTCAAGCCATGTAAGACACTCTTCTTTATGATAGTAAATATCACTGTGGTGTATAGGGGGTTGAAATGTTATGCTATTTCCCCCCATCTAGAGTTATGGGACAATTTTACAGACATTCTATAGTTGTGCTGTCAGCAGCAACCTTATATATGGCTAATGAGTATATGAAATGTGGGCAGTCCAAACTGAGATATGCAGCAAGTATTAAATACACACTGGATTTCAAAGACTTCAAACAAACATACAAACATAAAATCTTAAATGGTACCTTTCCTTTCACTCCAATTCAATTTCTATTAAAAACACTGTCACTTTTATTATTTACACGATGTTATTTGTTATGGTTTAGAACTAGAGAGATTAAATAAGCAACCAGATTGAAAATGGCACCTTGATTTCATTAATATCTACATGGTTCTCAGCCCTGAAGGGCTGGTTGTTACATTCAGACCAGAAAGTTTGTTCCTGGCTAGCTTATTTAGGAACCCTGTCTCACAATAAGGGACTATTTTATCCTGATCTGATTTCCTGGAGATTCTCAAGAAGACATTGAAATATATTCTAGTATACTCCCAATGCAGGAAGATATGAAACATAAATTTATTTTACCACAATGATCACTCAATACTCGAGCCATTGAGCTTCCTGGTACAATCCATCAAAGGCCATAAATGGATAAAATGAAATCCCAAAGGCCTGTAAGCATCAAGTCTTTTGCAAAAGGGCATATAAAGGTACGACCATGTCAAGAACAAAACTGTTAATTTCACAATATTTTCCTGAAACTGTTCCTGAGATATTACCACACAAACTGTGTGTCTGTACAACAGTACCAAGGAATATAAAAGGCATTTGAAAACTAATTCTTCGATTAACTTTGAAATTATATTTCACAGTCAAAATTTAAGGGAATTTTAGCATGGGAAAGGACATGAGAGATTATCCAGCCTCATTCCCTCCATTTATAGAAGAGAAATGGACACTCCTTTGGTCACAAAGCTGGATCTTAACCAAGGCAGGTCTGGGATTCATATGCTTTGACTCCTTTCTACATTTCCACACTCTCCAGTAATGCTCCCCTTTCATCCTAAGACATACACAGTACAAAGTCAAATGTAAAGCAGTCTTACAATGACGGTACTTTTCTAGCTAACCAAGCTTTCAGCTGAATTCACCTGTTTTTCTCTGAAGGAACGTTTATTTTTTGATCGGACATTCTGGCTATACCGCATCATCATGAAGTTCTTCTGTTTCTTCTTCTCTTTATTTGTGGAACTGGAAAATGGGTTCATTTTGGTTTTCTTCCTCACAAAGTCTTTCCGGTCTGTCTTACCAGCCTATCAAAACAAAACGGTTCGTACTTCTTAAACAACATACCTCACGTGTTATCTAATCAAAATATACATCTACTCTGCATCAGACACTCTAAAGGATACCAAGAGCACGAAGATTGTTAGAACATGGTCCTTGCTCTCCAGCAATTCAATCCCAGAGCAAAAATAATTGTTATATTTTAATAGAAGAGTGGTTATTAAGGTCACAGCTGAGCCTGGCAAGGTCAGAGGAGCTTCCCAAACGGGGATACATGTGTCAGCTTGCTTAGGCAGGATGAAGGTGTTTGTGACGGTTAAAAGAGGGGAAGGGTAAAGCATTCCAGGAAGTAGGGACAGTATATACAAATGTGTGGAAGAAAAAGTATGTTTTCTTGCATTGTGTTTAATTTTTATTGTGATAACATATATATAATAAATTTCCTTTTTTTTTAAACTATTTTAAGTGTGCAATTTAGTAAGACCCTGGGTTTTTAAACTTGTATAAATGGGTTTAGTAAAATGAAGTGCAAGGGTGACTGGAGCCAGTATAGGATGGCGCCTAAAATAAGTAAAGATACAGAAAATGAAGTTGGAAACTGTGCTGGTTTGAAATGATTTATGTCCCCTAGAAAAGCCATGTTTTAATCTAAATTCCATTTTGTAGGGGCAGCCATTTCTTCTGATCCTCATTCAGTATTGTATGTTTGAAACTGTAATTAGATCCTCCCCCTGGAGATGTGATTTAATCCAGAGTGGCTGTTAAGCTGGATTAGGTAGAAGTGTGTCTCCACTAGTGAGTCTTGATTAGTTTCTGACGTCCTACAAAAGAAGAAACATTTTGGAGAATGGGAGATTCAGAGAGAGCAAAGCAGAACAACGCAGCCACAAGAAGCAGAGTCCACCAGCCAGTGACCTTTGGAGATGAAGAAGGAAAATGCCTCCAGGGGAGCTTCATGAAACAGGAAGCCAGAAGAGGAAGCTAGCCCAGATGACGCTGTGTTCGCCTCGTGCCCTTCCAGATGAGAGGAACCCTGACCATGTTCAACCTGTACCTTTCCAGATGAGAGGGTACCTCTCACTGTGTTCACCATGTGCTCTTCCAGATGAGAGAGAACCTCTGACTGTATTCGCCATGGGCCCTTCCACTTGAGAGAGAAACCCTGAACTTCATCGGCCTTCTTGAACCAAGGTTATCTTTTCCTGGATGCCTCTGATTGGATATTTCTATAGATTTGCTTTAATTGGGACATTTTCTCCGCCTTAGAACTGTAGACTAGCAACTTAATAAATTCCCCTTTTTAAAACCCATTCTTTTCTGGTATATTACATTCTGGCAGCTAGCAAACTAGAACAGAAACAGAGGCTGGGATGATCATGAAATGCTTGCCAGAAGCAAACTCCAACTGTCGTTGGTTTTTCATTAATGGACTGTAAACATTTTTGTGCTTTTCTAACAGCTTTGATAAATGTGTTAGGCTTCCCTGATGCCAGGAACATTTAAGATTGCCTTTCTGTGCTCTATGTATTGTTTTGGTGGATATATGCAGTTGTCAAAACTCATCTAAGTGAATACCTAGTACTGTGCATTTTATTCTACATTAATTATACCTTGCTGTTCTTAACTGCATAATATGTGAGTCATAATTAATTTTGTTTGTGTTCTGCTTAAAAAACTAGGGAACATTATGCCTCACTTACCATTGCGGTTGCTAGTCTTGTCTCCTTGTCAGACTTTGGCTTTTTATGAAGGCGCTCAATGTCCCGAAGTGAAAGTAACTCGCCCCTGGAGTGAGTGGAAAACATATGATAAATCTTTCCCTAATACCTTTATTACCATATGAGCAGAGAGAGGACCTAGTGTATGTGCTGTTTTACCTGGACGCCTCATCACTGTCTATTTCAATATATTTCCTCTTTTCAGCTTTCCCAGGAGCAGCACTGAGTTCTTTCTTCATTTGAGCCATGCGGATTTTCTGGAAGTCTTCCTGAGTTAAAACCCGACTAGTACTGACGGCTGCAGCTTTGGCTTTCCGCTCTTCCATCGGCATGCTATTCAGCTTCTTGGACTTGAAAGCACATAAATGAAGGCTTAAATGTTTACTGGCTCAAGTAAGAACTTTGTCATTCAAATTTTAGTCCTACCACAAGGCTCATTGTAAATTAAGGCTTAGTAAACAAGAGTGATGCATTTATTCAAGGAAATGTTAATACTTACAATTTCTTGCTGTTCTTCATCAGAAGAGTGGTGGACGTCCACCCACTCACCGTCAGCCTCCTCCTCCTCCTCACTGAGACTGGCACTTTCCCACCCATCTGAGTGGAAAAAAACACTGCAGTTACTACCACTTTACGTTTGGTACTCAGAGAGTGTTCAGATAAATTAAGCAAAATAAAAATAAGGCAATGAGCCTTAAACAGATATTCTGTTCATCAAGAATTAAGCAGTATTAAACCGTATCAATTTAGTTAATTTAAGGAATGGGAAATTCTTAAATTAAATGCATTATTTAATTAAATGCACTAATCAAGCATGTACTATGTGCCAAAACCTTACACTCAGTTTCTCTAGCCCTCACAACTCAACAGAAGAGGAAAAAGACTCTCGGGGTTATATAACCTAACACAAGCTACAAGGCTAGAAAATACAGCTTGCACTAAAATCATGAAAATCATATCTGACTCCAGAATCTACATACTTTGCACCAAACCAACTGCTTACATCAAAACTGTACTTGTACATTTATCTTGGCCACACAGCAAGTATCTAATTCAGCTGATCAAATTCATACATTTTGTTACATAAAAGAAACTAGCTGGAAACAGTTATTCAAACTGAGGTAGGAGATTCAAGATGTGAAAGAAACTTATAAAAGCTTCAATAAAGAGGTACTAGGGTTCTTAATGGAGCCACTAAAGTAAGTTTTCTAAATCACAGATTACAACGTGTCAGTGGCTGTTCTTGATCTCCAAGATGTCACAGCTCTTTGGTCTGGCACATATACAACCACTCACAATAAGGCTCCCAACCCTATTATCTAGTTTCAAGTTGTGCTATGTCCCATCTTGTACTCTACATTCTAATAATTCTCTAAATCTTTTAGGATTCGGCTCACAATTTGCCTGGAAAGTTTTCACTATTCTATTGTTCTTTGCCAAACTCCTACCTCATTCAAGCTCACAGGTCACCATCTCACTGATGTCTTTTTTCAACTGCTGAGGTAGATCTGACTCCTCTCCAGTTCTTATGCCTCCACTCCAAAAATAAATCCTATTAATATTTTATTATGCAGCTTCTTATGAAAGTCATCAAGGGCAGGAACCATATTATTCATTTTCACACTGGCTGGCACATACTGCTTAAATTAGTTTTTTTTGGAAAAAATGAATGAATGAGCAGGAAGATGGGACTCTGGCAGCTGCTGCAATAAAGGCTAATCCTGAAAATCTGAATGGGGTTCCTTAAGTGTTCTTGACCAGGGAAGAGGATTGCTCGTAGGATTAATTCTCATGATTTTATCTAGGAAACAAATGTAAAAGCATTACCTTTCCAAGTGCCAAAGAGCATGCCGTTAGTAAGGGGTAGCAGCACCGAAGGATGTGAAAAGCCATTTCCTACACTAGAATATAAGTACCCACAAGAGCAGGAACCGTGCCTTTCTTATCTCCAATTTATAAAAGTGCTTAGCACATAGTCAATGCTCAATATCTTCTTAATTTTTTCAAACTGCATAAAGATTTAAAGATCAACACAAATACAGCAAGAGGGACTTTGCTCTGAATAACAGTGAAATAAAAATGAACCTTCATCATTTTCAGCATTCTCTTCCTCTTTCTCAACTTCCAGAACTTCCGCTCCTGGAATGTAATCTTTAGTATCTAATTCTCCATATTCTTGAACCCTTGCTTCAACTGAGGCTTCTGTAGGCTTACCCTAAAGAAAAGGAGATTGTTTATAACAAGGTGGTTAGATTGCAAAACACTAGTCACAAATTTTCTATGTTTATGAATTAAGAGAGTTTTTTTTTTTTACAGGAGGTAATTAGATGGCAAAAGCAGTCCAGTTACAACTCAGGCAAAAGTAAATCTTCAGGGCGGGCCACGGTGGCTCAGCAGGCAAGAATGCTTGCCTGCCATGCCAGAGGACCTGGGTTCGTTTCCTGGTGTCTGCTCACGTAAAAAAAAAAAAAAGTAAATCTTCATAGTCACAACTCTATTTTCTTACTCTTCTGACCTTGATCAAGATACTGGCAGTTATCAAAGAGTTACTGCTATGAATTTCAAAGTCTCAGTATTACCCTCTTTCGTTCTCACACTTAAAAGTACCCTTCCTCCTTCCCAACTACCTGGCTAGAGAATAGGCTGTTTAATACTGGCAGCAGCTACCGAATGACCTTTGAGATTCCAATCTGTTCACAATTTCAAAAGTGTTCAAGATGAAACAGCCTTAATTGCCTACAAGGTTCGAAAGTTGCTATCAAAGGGCAAGAGTCAACTACAATTTAGGACAATGACATTCAATAACTTGTTCTCAGAGCCTAAAGAATAAAACTGTGCCTCACTGTTATTTATAATGGAGGCATCACAAATACTAAAATTCAAATTGTAGGAAATTACCCTTATCTCCTGAGACCATAACTTTTAGAACAGCAGCATAAGCATGCTTTGCCTACCCGGAATTTCTTTTGCAACATCTGAGGATTTAGTGTTCGGAAGAGTTGAATCAAAGTTCTAGCAGACATCATCACATCTGTAAAATAACACCTTTAATTAGAAACTCCAAAGCAAAGAAAATACTAAGGCAAAAATGGGCAACTCTGTACTCTTTAGTCTACATGCAACTTACTCTTATCTTTGTGTGTTTTATACTGGGCCAGGTCTTGGAGAAGTTCTTCATTCATGGCTAGAGGACATCGAGCTGTTATCTCTTTTATAGCATTGATTCTGACAAAGGAGAAATGAATTAAAACAAACAGCAATTTCATGTGTGACAACCTAAAGAAGTTTCCTAAAAAAGACTAAATCAAAAGGACCATGAGTTGGGTTTTATATGGCTCAGGTCTTTAGAACAGCAGCATAGTAAAGAATGTGAGGGTGGGTAACCACAGTGGGCTTTCATTGTAGCTCACGGCATTTAATGTCCAGAACACTAATCATGGCAGCATTTACTCATCGTCTCTAAGGAGGAAGGCACTAGGTCAGATGAGAAAGGTTAAAGGTCTTCAGCCCTAAAGATTATTTAGCATATTACTTAGTTATTAGGAGAGATTACATAATTAAAAAATTTTTTTTCCTTGCACAATACTTTATTTTTTGCAATTTTTAGTAAAAATTTCCAAAGTGAGATAATTCTTAACCCAGTGCTCACACTCAGTAAATTTTCTGAATTAATTAAAAAGGCAGCTGAACTGCCTTTGGATTTAAGCAATTCAACAACAAATCATTTGTTTCAAGGAAAGACATGAACTCAGGCCAGGAGGCAGGGAAAAAAACAGACAGACTTCCAAATAACTATTCATTTGAGAGAGCAAAGCTAGTTAAAAAAAAAAACAACCCAAATATTGATTAGAATGACAAGTATCTTCTTTCTCCTACTCTTTCCTCAAAATTCTGACCAACAAATAAAAATACCAAAGCTCCTGAGAAGACTGCAGTATTTCTTAAACTACTGTTTTTCTTGAGGCCACACTGCCCACTGAAAATATCAGATCTTGGTGAACTCTACTTAAAGCAAAAGTAGCACATTAAAAAGTATATCCACTGCCTCCAACCACGTTCTACATACCCAACCGTCATGACTTCGCCAGAGTTCTTGTCAGTAACAAAATTGTTGGCCACAGTCATGAGCAATGACTGAATGATCTGAATTGGGAATAAAGAAAAGAGGTAAATCCTACTTAAACTCCGAAGATAAAGAAAAGAGATACACGTTACTTAAATACTTAAGATCAAAGGATAGTACATTATTCACAGAAGAAAAACTGTCCCTCCCCATCAGTTTGGGAGCGAGAAGGAATCAAGACTGAGGCAGACAAAGATTCCAAATACTGTAGTTTGGAGCTCAACCATCACGACTATCCTTGCAGACTTCATTTTACTCCACTTTAACATTGTTTTTCAATACAAATAAAAATATTTTGATCAGCATAAACCAATGCTGTATTAACCAAAGAAAAGAATCCCCAGATTTGAGGAATAATTACTATAAACTTACAAATATTCCTGACCTTCACCCCACTCATAAAATTTGATTAAAGAAACATTTGAATTCTCAGCAACTTGTCCAAAACAAATTTTACTGTCTATGAGCTATACAACTGAACTTCTACATATATCTCCAATAGTTAGTGTTCCTCTACTCACCCCCCAAAAAAAGTAGGTGGTAATCCCTGTGGGAAAAGTCACCCTAATGTAACTAACAGTGGCAGTACTATGCATGTACTAGAGCCAGAGTCAAGGTTCAAGATTGCTCACCTCTGGGGGTACCAGGTGATGAGATGCTTGTGCAGCAAACAGAAGGATCTTTGTTACTTCTAAAAATGTAAGAGATCAGAAAGGTCATGTCAGTTTATTACTGTCTCTGAAGACTACAGCAAACATAGTGAGTATGCTCCTGCCTTAATGCTACTGTTGCCCACGCTACCTGGAACACCCAACCCCCAGATACAGGCATGCCTCACCTCTCATTTCCTTCAGGCCCCTTGCTCAACTGCTATCTTACCAGAAATGTCTTTTCTGACCACAAAACCTAAAATAGAGCTCATTCCCGCACTCCCTATCATTCTTCTCATGATCCTTTTTCTTCCAAACACTTATCTTTACCTGGACACAGCAACATAGCACTATCTGTATCTCCCCTCTAGAATGTAAGCTCCATAAAGGTAGGATTTTGCTTTAGGTTTACTGTGGAATTCCTAGCATCCAAAGCAATATCCAGTACAGAAATTGCTAAATAAATATTTCTGAATGAATGATTATAAACATAAATGTATATAGACACACACTCATCCTTCAAAGGGGCAGGATAGTGTGTGAAAAGAACAAAATCTTTGGCAAGAGAAAGAAATGTGGGTTTACCATTCATTTGCTGAGAAACACTGGTCTTTTATTGCTCTTTCTTTTACATGGGCAGGCACCAGGAATCGAACCTGGGTCCTCTGGTAAGGCAGGCAAGCATTCTTGCCACTGAGCCACCGTGGCCTGCCCTTTATTGCTCTTTCTACACCTCTTAGGATTGATGTGAAGATTAGATGATATGATGTATGTACACATTAGATGATATGATGCATAGTGCAGTGCCTGACTCGGATGCTCAATAAACGTCTATTTCCTCCTTACCCTGGTTAAGTTCAAAGTCAAAACAACCACCTCTTCTTTCCTACTTTTATGTTGTTAAATGAGACTGCACATGAGGCAAATGATAAAATCCTGAGATCAACTGTAAAATTATAGTAAAAGATCAAACTTTTCTTTTTAGAATATTCCACATGAATATTTATGGTACTACAAAAAGACTTGCTTTGAAGAACCAATTTACTGTTGTTGTTTTTTTTTTTTTTTTTTTTTTTTTTTTAAAGGAAAGACAGAGAGAAGGAAGGAAGGATAGAAGGAAGGAAGGAAGGAAGAAAGGGAAACATCTTTAAACATTTTCTTGTTTTATTGTATTTTGTTTTTCCGTTTTTTGTTACATGGGCTGGAGCCGGGAATCGAACCGAGGTCCTCCGGCATAGCAGGCAAGCACTTTGCCCGCTGAGCCACCGCGGCCCGCCCTGTTGTTGTTTTTTTAAAAATTTATCTTATAGTTGATGAGCAGAACAACCAACCCATGCCAGATTCTGGAGAGAGATCAGAAGAGTTTCTCTCTTCTCTCCCTTTCCCTGACACAGAGTTCTAACTCTGTAATGATTCCAGAAATAGATCGGACTATTATTCTAACACAAGACTACCAAGGGAATGCAGTTAGGGGATGGCTTACCTCTTTGGTGGGGCTGCAGAAACCTCTGCACAAAGGGATAGAAGTTAAAGAGAAAAAGCTGTGGAGAGAATACAGTGACTTTAATATCTGAGGCTGCAGAGATTCATTTTTCCAGGTTAACTGAGAATCACTTTTTATTTTTATGTTTTCTTAATCAGTAATCATGCTCTGAGATAAATCAACATGCTTTATCTACCTTTTTTTTTTTTTTTTGCATAGGCAGGCACTGGGAATCAAACCCAGGTCTCCAGCATGGCAGGTGAGAACACTGCCTGCTGAGCCACCATGGCCTGCCCTGCTTTATTTACTTTTATTAACCAGGGAAAGAATTTTCTCTCCTTTTCAAGTGAGGCATGCTGCTGTACTCACTATATAAAGGAGGAAAAAAGTACATCCAGAACAAAGTAGGGGAAAGAGAGGTAACCAAAACGTAAGAATAGCTGCCATTACAGAAAAACAAAGATGCCCCAAAATTTAGGCCATAAAGCAATGAAGCTCCCATATGCATATACATACATACCTACATACATGTACACACAGACACACACATCTATCCATCTATCTTATCTATCTATCTATCATTCATCTATCTACCTACCTACCTACCTACCTACCTACCTACCTACCTACCACCAAGGAGCTCCTGCCATCTAATTGAATATAAAATAAACAACCAGAGAATTCAGCTTTGCAAGCAACATGACAATTTCCTACTAGAGGGATCTGGATGTCAGGAAAGCCATGAAAGGTTAAACAAGCTATGAAATGTATTAACAGTCAATAAAAAGATGTGGGCTATGCTGGTTCAGGAAAGTGAAGATACCAGCAAAATTTAGATAAGAAAAAAAGGTGAATAAAAAAAGAGAACATGAGAACACAGAACACAATACAGTCTGTCCATGAAACGAATATATGTGAATTAACACGTGTATTGTACTTAGTGAACTGGTAAAAATAGTTATTTTTAGAGTGAGGATTTTATTGTTCTGTAAACTGTTTGGGGTTAAATGGTTTGGGGTAAAATTAAGTCCCTGCAATATCCAATTACTTTCTTTTTACCAAGAAGAAATCCACTTTCAATATTTATTAAAAGAAACATAATGCAATTCAAACCTCATGAATTCCCACCAATCTCGAGATAAGGTTCATGAGCATCATCTTCACTTCAAACCTCTCCTTAGAGGTCTCTAGTTGCTTGAGTAATTTTTCTGCAAAATCTGGAAAAGACAGTATCAGAAGTACACTGTGAATTCACGTTCTGTACAATAATATCTAGCAGGTATAGTGAAAGCTAAATTAGATCAGTGACTCTGGCATGGCTGTGCCTGAAATCACTGCCCTGAACTGAGTAAAAACATGACAGAAAGTGAGAAGAGTCACATAAGATGAATATACTTTCAAAGGTGTCCAAAGTTAAGCCTTAAGGGCTACCCAGATTTTTAACATCAACATCTAGAATGACTGGTGGGTGCTTCATTAAATAGTTCTCTATAACCTTGCTTCTTAAAGAGCAGTCCCCAGACCAGCAGCAGCTGAGGTACTTGGGAGCATATCAGAGTGGCAGAGTCTCATCAGACCCCACCTCAGACCTACTGGCTCAGAATATGCACTGTAACAAGACCCCCAGGTGATTTCTACATGAAAATTTGAGAAACAATGATCTAGAGCAGAGGTCAACAAACTTTGCTGTATATTAGAATACAGAAAGCTTTTAAAAAACTCGACATCTAGCCACACCCATACAAGAATCTATGGGGATTTACAGGAATTTTCAATGTGCAGCCTAGACTGAAAACGAATGCTCTAGAACAAGGTTTCCTAGACTTTTGGTTTTCATAGACCAGTTAAAAGTGGGAGGGGGGGCGGGGGGGGGGACAGACCAAACCAATAAAAGACTGCCAATTTTTTTTTTTGTCAGGCACAATATCCTACAACTGTCATATTATTAAAGACATGAATCTCAAATAGAGGTATTCTTTGACTTTTTCTTACTTTGCTGTGGACTGGAAATCACTGCTTTAGAACACAATTCTCTAGTCTACAACCAACTAGTTACAACTAAGCATTTATCTATCAATTGCCTTCTATGTGCTGGGGCCTTACATTCCTTGGTAACTTTGAAGGAAGAAAACTTAATAGGCAGTCATAATTACCCTGGGGATCATGAATCAAATGAATAGCCGAAAAGTTAAACACTTCTGGCTTTTTCTTCTTCTTTTGTTTCTGAAAGAAAGAAAGAAGAAAAACATTCATACAGTGATGATATCCATGGGATTATCAAGTGTGCTAAAGGCTGTTATCAAGTCCACTATAGTATTTAAAAAGGAAAACAAAATCTTGTTCCAAAAACCTCTTTCAACTGGAAGAAGTGAAGGTGATTTTTACCTTTAAGTTTAAACCAAGAATATTTTAGCTATTAGCACCTGCGAGACTTAAAGGGATGTGGAAATATAAACGTTAAAAAAGCACACAGGGGCCAAATTAAAGATTTTCAAAATAATCATTACAAAATATCAAATGTACTCCATTTGGAGAATCTTCTAGGAAGAAAAGTCACCTTAATAAGAAGTGAAAAGTAAAGTTAAATCAATTGATTCAAGACAGCTTTTGCTAGAGGCAATACACTTATCTAACATATTAGTGCTTAAAAATCACCATATATTTTGAAGTCTTTGAAATATGCTTTTTCTTTATTTTAACTTCTTAAAAGTTCTCACTAAAAAAAATACATATTCTGCATTCTAATGATTCCCACCTCATTCCCCAAATACAAGTCTCACCTTGAGCACTTTCATTGCTTTTCCCAATCTTTTCTTGTGTTTGGAGCTTTTCTTCCCGGTGGCATACTGCACTAGCAGGTCTCTTGCTGTTGGTCCTTCATCCTGAACAAGAAATTACTTTGTAAAATTGTAATCAAGGAAAATCTGCATAAAAGCAAAGAATAATCTTTTCAACCACTTTTTTTTTAATTTTACTCTTCCCAGAGCTAAAAAAATACTATTACTACCTTCAGAATCAAGTAAAAATTATTTGCACATATTCACAAACAGGAACATACAAGGATTTTCACCGCAGCATTTTGCTTTTGTCTGTACAATATAGACAAAACGGAGTCTTGCTTTTAAATGAAAAAAGAAACTGGCAACAATTAAATATTATCAATAGGGAAATCCTTAAATAAACTACAGTACATCACATTCTGAAATACTGTGTGGAGGTTAAAAGAATGAGGTAAATCTATATATACTAACATAAAAAAATCTAAAAGCACCTGTAGATCTTTATATAGTGACATGAGAAAGAAAGCTACAGAATAATACATACATTATTCACATAGTTTTCAAAATTACTGTACATTATGTAGACATATCCATACATAAATGCATAGGAATGGAGAAGTTAACACTAAGGAAGTTCTCCAAGGAAGGAACTGGGAAGTGGAAATAGGCAGGGTCAAGAAAACGTTTATTTTAGTTATATTACCTGAAAATTTTAACAATGAGAATGTACTATTCATACATTATTTAATAAAATAATAAAACTAATTAAAAGATGTATAACATATTTTGGCAAGCAAAATGCTAAGATGATAAGGGAAATTTAAAAAAAAAATTCCTCTTTCTAATACTTTTAAGAAAATTTTGTAACACCATGAATCTTGATTTTTTTCCCTTTGAAAACGGAAATGACATTACTCCCTATCCCACCCCAAACTACAATGTTCACATTCTACTTTAAAATATGTTGGCAATTCTATTCTAAAAATATATAGTGAGATACAGGTATAACTTCAGAACTAAGAACCAGACAACGAATCTATGCTTTAATAGTTATTTAACCAATTTTACTGAATACAAGTGACAAATTCTAAATGGAATAAAATCTCAACATGGCAGGAATTAATAACGGATAAACATGATATATAAGTTTCTTCCTAATTCAAGCAGTACGGATTTTACAATTTCTACTGACAGCAATAATAAAATCTGATAAACTCTGCAATTCAGAAGCAATTATAAACTAACTTCGGATTCTGAGTCACTGTCCTTTTTCTCCTCTTCATCTTTCCCTAGGAAAAATGTCAAAGCAGCAACTAATATCTAAAGAGCAATCAGAAAAAAGTCAATTAGTTAACCCACTTTATAATAAATAATAAATATTTTAGCCTACACTTTATACATGAGTATGAACCAGGACCTGAAGAAAAAAAATCAAAGGGTGGTATGATTTTGACTCATTGTTCTAAATTACAAGAAAATGCTACGATGTTATTTGTCACATAAATATGTAACTAAAAAGGAATCTTTAACTAGATAAAAATGGCCAAGTAGTTATCCTTCAAAGTAAACCATCAAAGTCTACATCCCCAAACACAAAGAGTGACATTACAGACCTTCAAGAAAAAATAAAACAATACAGCCCTTAAATTTCTTTGAGCTGTGCCTGAGTTTATACCCCAATAGAATTAAAGTCAAGAATTACAGGGGGGCGGGAAAAACAACATTTTTTATATAACATTTTAAAAATTCTTCATAATTTTGTTTGACTTCTCTACGGCACAAATGAAATCAGGGAAGTGGTCTAAGTACAGATAAAGGCTTATCTAACATAAACTAGTTGTCCACACACTATTTCCTCAATCCCCATCTTCACTTCCTATCCACAGAGCAGACCACTACCCAGACAGAGCAGTCACACAGTCTACAGGTGCTCACCTTGGTGATTTTGGAGAAACATGCAGTTGTGATAACATTAACAGTTTTGGCATCATTCCTAGAAGAAGACAACTTTGTCTTTAAATAATTTTCATTTTACTGTATCTCATAGCACAGAAAGTATGGATAATGGCATAAGATAAACAATACAATAAAGATTTCTGTCATGTTATAATCTACAATTGTAGTATCTTTTTTTCTCGTACGCTGTATGGCCAGGTTCACATTTTTCTTTTTTCACGTGAGTATCCTGTTATTACAGCACCATTTGTTGAATTTTTGTTTGCTTGCTTTCTTTTTTTCTTTGCTTGCTTGCTTGTGTTTTGGGGGAAGTGAATGGGCTGGGAATTGAACCTAGGTCTCCCACGTGTAGACGAGAATTCTACCAGTGAACTACGGTTGCACACCTCAACTGTAGTATTTTTAAAGTCATGGCAATTGGGCGGGCAATGAATGCAGGAGACCTGGGTTCAATTCCTGGTGCCTGCCCACATTCAAAAAAAAGTCATGACAATGGTAAATGGTCAACAAGTAAATATTTAGTTAAATTTTTAGCCAAACCTTACAACAGAAAAATATGCAGTTTTAAGATAGAGTTTTAAAAGTGTTTTAATGCGATAGGAACCTACTCAAGAAAAGGAAGGAGGGGAAAACAGAATAAAAATCCTACTATAGCAAAATTCCAAATGAAAAACTCATGTTAAAAAGACAAGGAGGTATGGTGCAATGGTAGCTCAGCGGTAAAATTCTCACCTGCCATGCCAAAAATCTGGGTTCGATTTCTGGCCGTGCATTCCGCCCCCCGCCAAAAAAAACTCAACAAATGGTACTGCAGTAATGGGATACTCACATGGAAAAAGAATGAAACGTGACCCCTATCATACAGCATACAAAAATACAAAAAAACACAAAAAAAGACAAAGAAGAAATATTACAAAGAAATATACTATTAATACTGTATCTCAGTGTTGTTGAGACTTATCAACGAATTTTTAAAAACTTTTCTAGTGTCTCCAAATTTTCTGCTGCAAAGAATAAACATTACTTTTATAGCAAAAAAACAAAACCAAAACAAAACCACAGAAGAAAAGCAAAAGGAGATATCATAGCAACAAATCAAAATTTGTGAAACACAGTATTTTACATATATAAGATTAGATGACTTGAAAATCTTCAGAGTGGCAGAAGAGAAAAAGCACAGATTTTGGAGTCAGAGAGGTATGGGTGGGATTTCAGCTTTGCCCTTAACTAACTACTAAACTTAAATTCTAAGAACTTCAGTTTTGTTACCTATAAAGTGGGAATAATTTCAGATAAGTTGCAGTAAGTTGTTCTGAAGTTGAATCAGGTAATGTATAGTGTATGGCCTCAGTAGATGCTCAAGAAATGGTAGCTTATCTTATTAGTCATTTGGATTGCCTCTGTACTTTTACTTCAAGTTTCATCTTTGAAAGACAAGCTCAAGATCAAGAAAAGTATTCGCATATGTGTTTGGTATAAATACCAATTAACAAAATGGCATACTTTTTAAGAGACAAATACATATATATTTTACCAGATGTTTCTTTTGTAGAGTTCAATCATCACATCCAAAGATATTTTGGCTGCAGTTGCATTGCTGTCTCTTAACATGGTGTACATGAAATTCTGTAATACCTGAAGAAAAAGAGGAGAAAAGAGTTAAAACACTGATGGCAGAACACTGCAACCATGGGAAACAAAAATATACTTACTATATTCACTTTATTGTTCTTGTGTTTTGCATTTATATTCTTGATATCAGTCACAATATGAGTGTACAAAGTCTAAGGAAAAAGAGACAAAAGAAATATACATATTACGTCTAACCAATATTTCTAACCTTGCTCAATTTGGAGAAAAGTACAATTTTATCTACTTTTCATTATATCACAAAAAAGGACTAAAAAAACAAAGTGGCGAAAAGCAAAAGAAAAGCTGCTTTCAAAACATGTTAAGAATAGATTAAAAAAAAAATCCATGGATAGAATTGCACAGTGAACAGTGAACCTTAAGTTAAAACATGGACTATAGTTAATTGCATAATTATAGAAATGTGCTTTTGTCAATTGTAATAAATGTACCAAACCAATATTAGGATAGTATATGAGAACTATGCATTTTATGCATAATTTTTCTATAAATCCACAACATCTCTAATAAAAAACAAAAACATTAAACATGGAGATACCATATGCCCTGAAATCCCACCTCAGGTATGCCCAAGAGAAATGAAAACAATGTTCACAGCAGCATTATGTCACCTGCATGATAATATCCTCAAAGCAGAAATAACACAAATGTCCATTAATAATGAATAGATAAATAGTGGTATGTACATAAAATGGATTATTTTTTTGGCAACACAAAGGAAGTTCTGATAATGCTACAACATGGATGAACCTGGATAAGTGAAAGAAGTCAGTCACAAAAGGCCACATATTGTATATTCCATTTACATGATATATCTAGAATAGACAAATCTATAAAGACTGAAAGTAGATTAGTGGTTACTTAGGGCTAGGGAGATGGATAGTAACTGTTAATAGGTATGGTGTTACTTTTTGTTTTGGAGGGGGTATCGGGGGTGGAAATTCTCTTTGGGGTAATGAAAACGTCCTAAAATTGATTGTGATGGTGTTCGACTCCATGAATGTATTAAAAATTACTGAACTACACACATCATATAGTGAACTGTATGTGAATTATATCTCAATAAAGCTGTTATTAAAAAAATAAAATGGAAAGTTGCTCCATTTATGGGCATTTACAGCAGGAAAAAGACTGAGAATACAAACATCTGTGGTACTAAAATCAAATGGCCGTAGTTTCTTAAAACTCTGAAAAAAATTAAGTTGAATATAAATAGCAAGTTTTTCTTTCTTTAAATTCTTTCATAAATCTTCAGTCTCTGGTTTTACTTGTATGAGCAAATACAAAATAAGAGAGAAGTACCAACAACAACAAAAAATAGTTTTATGGGAGTGAGGTTCAGCTATAAGTGTCCAAGCTCTGATTTAGTCAGTCATACAGTAGAATGGTGAAGGGCTTGGACTCTGGGGCCAGAATAGGTTTATACTCTAGTCCTACCACTTGAAAGCCTTAGCAAGTTACTCTATCTCTCTGTGCCTCAGCCTTTTCATCTGTAAAGTGAGAATAATGATACTTATTTCATAGAGGTTAGTGAAGAATAAACAAATTAGTACAGAAAAGCAATAAATGTTAGCTATTACAACAATATTGCATGCACAAAAGTTATTTTTTTCCTATTAAAATTATTTTAACTATAGTCAATAATGTAAAGCATCAAGCATTCAAGGGACTCTAAAACTCTACAAGTTTTAATGACACTATAAGGAGGAATGGGACATAGGAAAATAAGTAAGTTACCTTTCGCAGAAGTTTATCATGGCAACGCAGAAGTTCAAAGAAAAGTTCTAGTAAACTTGATGGATTGATGAGATTCTTATTTCTCAGTAAGATCAAAGCTTTGCAAAATGTCTCAGGAAAGAAAAGAAAACACATTATAAAATAATGATGCAGTTAAGATCAGAAAATGGAGCACAAGCATACTTTGGTTTATTATGCTTCGTTCTACTATGCTTAGGAGAAATTTGCTCTTTACAAAGTGAAGCCTTGTCACAACCCTGCATTGAACAAGTCTATTGGCACCATTTTCCCAACAGTATGCACTCACTTCGTGTCTCTGTTACATTGTAAGTAAGGTATGTAAATTGTTTTTCAGATATAATGCTATTGCACACTTAATAGACTAAAGTATAGTGTAAACACACTTTTATATTTCCCGGAAGACCAAAAAATTTGTATGACTGACATTACTGTGGTGGTCTAATACTGGGGCTGCAATATCTCTGAGGTATGCTTGTATGGATATCCCCAAAGAGCTACAAGTCTTCTATTAACTAAGTATTCTCCTTAAATGAGCATTATTCTAGGCAAAAACAGAACAGATAATCTCTGCTTTCATAGGGCTTACACTGGGAGTGGAGCAGAAGAAAGTAAACAAATATACAAAGAGGGTTATTTCAGAAAATGAGACGTGTCATAAAAGAGTTACAACAGGGTAATACAATTGATAAACAGTGACTGAGTCAAAGAAGACCTAAATCCACAAATTTAGGTGAATTTGTGACCTAAAGGTATTATCCTGAAGTACTGTTGATACTAAGGATGGTCCAATAGCAGCTGTAGCACTTCAGCTTACCAAAACTTTTGTGTATATCCCTATCACCCAAATTCTGGCTTCTATGCTATTCTCTATTAAATGGATTAAGCAGTACTTGGAAAATAGTTGATTTCATATCTTAGGAGAGGAAAAACAGTCAGAATGTGCCTGCCAGAATACAAGGATGCTTTAAAAAACATTAGGGTCATTACTAAAAGGACTAAGAAGCTCCCATTGGTTAGGTTATAACAATCTGAATGCAAAAAAATAATCCTCAAAAAGAAGTTAATAGAAAGTATGCCAAAAGGTAGATGCAATGTCAAAAAAAAGTAAATGTAAGTCCAATTTTTACTGATTATATTAAGTAAGTAAAAGTTAATTAATACACAGGAAATTTTATTTCTTTCACTAAGAAATACAATCTATTTCTATCTGTGCAAGCAGGGAAGAGTAAACAAAAACCTGGGACCACCAAACTGCAAGTCAATTACTTGACAACCCAGAGCCTGCAACCTTGGCTTGCCTGAAATGGTATTCTTTTTCTTTTGGACATAATCAAATTAATAAAACCCCAGAGAAGTATAAAAATAGTAGAATTACCAAAAGCCCAGGAAAATGGAAGAATAAGAAACAAAGTTGAATCAATGAATTTAGCAATTTTGTAAGTTTTGGTATAGGACATTAACATGTTTAATCATATTTGTATAAGTTCTACCTGCTGTGAAGTTGTTTGAAAGGCAAGTGTATTACATTTGAAAATGCCTTAGGATGGTTTCTCTAGAAGCAAAGCCTGATTCATATAGAAGTAACCTATTAGGAGTGTGCTTTCAAGAAAAGGTAAACGAAGGAAGCAGAATAGGGCAGAGAAAAGAAAAGCTAAGCAAGGATGTGATCTTGGTTGGAGGCTAGCTTTAGTCCAATTTCTCCAAGAAGTCCTGGAGCGAAACTTTAGTATAGAGTTAATCCCACCCTGAAGCAAAGGGCCAGGCTGTTTTACCTCTGCATTAGTCAGTCATTGGCTGTGAGTTGGGAAGAAAACCTCTCAGTGCTAGGACTCCCATTTGCTGAGAACAAAGCTCCAGAGATGGGGCAGCTGAAGGTCATTAGCAGTCAACATTCACAGCAGGCAGGGAAAATGAGTGCACTGGCCTGGTAACTGGGTTCTGAGCCAGGACTCAATATCAATCACTAAAGTAATTAATGTGTAAATGTTCAAACCTGGCTATTTAATGGGTAAGTATACTAAATTATGTATTACAAAAATGCTAAATTGTAATTAAGGTTCTTTATGCACATGGGATTTGAATAACCACAGGGAATCACCTATTCAAAAGAGGAGGAAAAGCATCCCAGCACAGTTAAGAAGAAAACAAAGTATCTTCTCTGTGGGAAGAATGTTAACAAAGTTCAGTGAGAGAAGAGTATAGCAGAAAAAACCTTCTGAGGCCAGAAACTCAGGCAGGAAGGGAGCATGTAGGGACTTTAAGAAAATAAATTTGAATTTATTCTATGTATAATGAGAAGATACAGAAGGATTTTAAGGACAGGATGATGCACTTTGATTTTATTTTCAAAGATTTTGGCTGAGAGGCTGTTCTCATTTAAATACATATTACATGCACACATGAACACAGAAAATTTTATCAATGCAAATATTGGTCCTACCATTCGAAGATCTGGATCCAAGACAGTGTGATTGTAAGAGAGCAGATCTTTCAGATCTTGAGGAAAGTTACGCAGATGTTCTGGGTAGCAGTGACCAATCTGTAACAAAGCAAAGGTTCTTCTGAAGTTTCTCTCTTTCTCTCCTGTAATTCAGATGCACATATTTAGGATGTTCTGCAAAAGGAGAGTAAAAGGGTTTCACAGAAGTAGATGGTTCTATAACACCTCTTTTTCCTCTACATACTAGGTTCACCAGCCCATCTCATATTTCCTCTAGTTTTAGTATAATATTTGTGGCATGATTTAGATTCTTCTTTCATGATGCATTTGAGGAAACCAAGTAAATTTGAAAATTTTGCTCTGGTTAGCTCTGTGAAAGGCTCTAGAGGAATCTTTGAACTCACTACAGGGAGAAAACAAAACTTGTTAAAAAAAAAAAAAAAGAAAGAGTTAAAAAAACTAACCTAAATTTCCAGAGTGGAGCAAGGTATGATTGAAGAAAAAAAAATCTATAAACTATGTGTAACAAACTGGTTGTTTTATTCTGAAGTTATCTTCTTACCTGTGCCATAAACATCACTAGCTCTGCCAGTTCTTTGCTGGGTTTATTTGGTTGTAATTTGAAAATCTCCACATTGGATTTGTAGTGATTGTATTGCTGCAGAAACTGTAGAAAAATAAATTTTGAATTTGTTACATTCTATTATATAACTTTCATTCAACACAGAATGAAAAATCACGTGGAAGTCTTTGAGAGCGGCACAGAGAAAAAGATGTGGCAAAAGAATGTAGAACCACTCCCTTTTCCTCATCTGCATTCTTCAAAATACATTCTGAAAAATCAAAGCACATCACAGGTAATCTAAAGACCCTTTCCTTAGAATTTTTAGTATTATCATTAGAAATTTAGGTGGTGTAGTGTAAAGAATTGTGAAGCAAGAGTAAAAAAGCTCAGATTCTGGCCCTGTTCTGACATTTAGTGTCTAAATGACCCCAATGACATTGTCTATGTATATAGAGCACTCACATAAGCAGAAAAATGCCATGTCAGAAAATGTAAATATCTCAAGTACATGAAGCACTCCCGTCAAAATTCCACTCTTCTTTTAATTACTAAGATTTTATGCTGGAATTCTAGATAGAGTGTGTTAATAGCCAAGAGGAAGAGACACACAGAAATAATAATAGCTTCCGTTTATATGTCAAGTTCATTACGTACATTATCTTACTTAATTTTGTTTAATTCTAACAATAATCCAACAATCTAATGTTAGTTGGGACTCACCAGGCCTCAGCTGAATGCCCAACATTTACATCTCCATTCCTAATAGGCAATGGCTTTAAACTGTGTGTGTGTGTATGACAGAGAGAGAGAGAGACAGGAGGGAGAAGAAATATGAGAAGAGTATTTCATCATATCACCAGCCCTAACTTGTCCACTGAACTCCAAATTCATGTCTTCAACCACCTCACAGACATCTTAAACTTGGCCTGGTCAAAAAAACTCCTGCTTTTCCTAATAAAATTGCCAGGCCTCCAGCTTTCCGTATTAGCAGGAGTCAAAGAGGGAGACCTAAAGTCCTTACATGCTTCAAATAAGACCATACCTCTCTGGCTGCACACTACCACTGACAGGAGTGAGGACGGTGCCCCATAACTCTTCAAGCTCCTGGCAAAATCCTTACCTCACTTCTTTCCCCACCTACCCATCATCTGGCTACCATTTCTGCTGTGAGATGATAAGAACTAATCTTGTTATGCCCTTTACGTTTATCAGTCACCACAAAAGCCTAGGACTCGCAGGCCATCTCTCACCACCCTCACTATCCCCACACCAGTGGAATGTTGAAACTCTGGGAATGGGGACAGACCTTCGTATTTTTTAAAGTAGCCCAGTCATACTGATACAAGTAAAGCTTAGAACCTCTGCCCTATCTAAACCCTGATTTTCTCCTGATACGCTGCTACCCCCACCCATATTCTTTTCCCAGAATTTCTGAGTCAGTTTTTTTGTTCCTAAGTGCTACTTTCAGGGCACTAGTATCTTTCCCGATCACTACTTTTCTTCCCCTCCTTCAACTATCCTCCAGCTCCCAACTTTGAATCTCATGTCCCGAAACCCCTCCTTCTTGTAGTTATCTATGGACTACGGTCATTCCCCATACTCCTCGAAGATTTTTGCTCTCTGCACACTGTCACACCACCCTCTAACACACACCTGTCGTAATTCTTGGTGATTTCATATGCAAGCGGATGGTCTTTCCAATATCATAGCCCCCCATCTCTTCTAAGATCTCAAACTCTTACTCCACCGTAGCTACTCACTTTCATGGTCATATTCTGTGTCATTTCCTTACCAATAACATCTCCTTCATAATCACCACTAGATGCACTCTACTCTTTGAACACTACCTTCTATTCTATCTCTTTTCCTCTAGTACTCCAACTCCAATGATCCTTCAACTCACTAGAATCTACAGTCCACTGAGCCTACCAACTTCCCACTGTCCCTTACCAAACTCTCCTCCACAACTCCTTTTGTCATCCAGCTTCAATTCCATGATCATATCATGCCACTCCATGCTTAAAACCCTTCAATGACTCCCCAAAGCACTAAGAGTAAAATATAAATTCTTTACCATGGCCTAGAAGGTTATGCACGATCTGACCTCTGCCTGCCTTCCCCACATCATCTGTCAATACCTGTTTCCATGCTCACTACTCGAGCCACACTGACTGCTTCTCCATTTCTTTTCCACCAACACCTATTTCCTATCTAGAATGTTTTTGACATGTCTGGCTCAATATTATCAACACAAAGAAGCCTTTCTTGTTCATGTGATCTACAGCAGCAGCCTCCGATTCTAACGTATTCCCATTCAGTTTTATTTTCTTTATCTACTTTCTACCATCACTAATATGCAAGTCCAACAGAATAAAGGGTCTCATATCTATCTTATTTATCACTATATTCCCAGTGCCTAGAATTAGATAGACATAATAGGTGTGATGTGCATTTGTACATATATACCTGCTAAAAACGAGAGAGTAAAAAAGAGTATTCCTCTGAGGTAAGTATTACCTCCTATATACGCATAGGTTCAGTGATTAACCTGGTTTGGTCACACAATTAATCAACAGTAGAGCCAGAATTTGGAATTTGTTCTGAAACCAACGCTCTTAAATACAGCACTATATGGCTTGCCTTTCAATTAACTACCTTTTTTGTCAGTGGTTATACCCGCACATCTCAAGGCTTCGCCTATATTGCTTATTTCTTGTATTTGTTCCTTACTCTGAATTTCTGCTGCTTTGACTCTACTGATGGCCTAAACCACTGCGATCCCTACTTATTGAAAGGCTTTCACAGAAATTTTTCTAAGTGAAAATCTGCAGTAGAGTGAAGTAAGAAGGGCAATCTTAAGATGAATAACAATGCTAAGCATCAAAGAAATCACAATCTAGCAAGGGAGAACCAGACATAAATAATCGCAGCAAATGCTTAGTAGAAATAGCTAGCTACATGTTAATGCTACAAAACGGTGTTTGAAAGCAGCATCTCCCAGATTTATATACCAAAACCACCACTTTGATTTTGTCACTTCTCTGCTCCTTAATGACCCCTCAGATGTGACTAAAGCCAATTACAATATGGATCTAACCTAATTTTTCAACGTTATCTTTTTCCAAAGCAAATTCTAACATCCAGGCCATTCTAACTTCTGACTAGTTTTAATTCTAGCTAAACTAAATATGCTAAGCTCCTAAGCCTGTCTTTTACACTTGACAATTCCCCCTCCTTCCTCTTGGCATAGCACAGGGCACAGAGCTGGCTCTCAGAAACACAAGTCCAAAGCATCCTAACATCAGGACTAATTCACGTTAGGGATTTCTGTTGAGAAAACCCGCATGGAAGTTGAAGGTTGGGCGAGAAACCCTAAAACAGAGGGAGGCTTCTAAAGGAATCGCCTTGGCGGTTGAGGAGTCTACTAAAAAATGAACATAAAAAGTCGCAGATTTCCTAAACGTGGGGGGAAGAAAACGACTAAGGCATGTCCCAAAACCACTAAGGCATGTCTCTTCCCCAACCTCTTCTCTCCTTTCGAAGGATCCCTAAACCCAGAAGAAGGAAAGGCGGCGAGCTAACACTCCAGCTTCACCCCGCCAGTGTCTCAGCCAGGAGCGCCCGGGCCTCTTCTGGCTGTCGCGTCGCACTCCCACCTCCTCGATGTAAGCCGGTGGGTCCCGCTTGATCAGATTCTGCAACTGCGGCAGATTGTTGGGCAGCTTGTTGTTATTCCTGGTGGACATACTGACTGCAGACCGGCTCAGCAGCCAAGAGGTCTGAGAAACACACACCACTTGGAATGTGCTTCCGGGTACGACCGGAATCAGCACGTGGGGCACTGCGCAGGCGTAGCCATCTTAATTTTTAAAGAGAAAGTAGTACGGAAGCCCCAGAGTGTCAAGTTCTCTCTCAACGCTGAAATGCTTTGTATTGGCTTTACGGGATTTTTTTGTTTTTTCTCGGTCAACCGCTAATACGTCTTGCGTTTCTGAAACAAAAGGTTTTTTCACTTGTTTAATCATTCCTATAGCATATGAAACAGACAGATGAGGGTTAATAGTTTGATTTTAATCCCACAGTCTTTTATTTTTAGAAGCTAAAAAATTTGTAGGGAGTAGATAGCACTATCCCGTTTTAAAGACAGGGAAAAAAAAGTAACCAAGGACATACATTCGTTTTGGGGTATGGTTTTAAATATTTGGTTTTGTTTTTATTTTGTTTTGGTTGATAAACTTAACGTGACCAAAAAGGGGGAAAGGTGTGGGCTGGATAAAACGTAATCATATTGACGTCTTAAAATGCAAATTTATATTTAAAATTCAACCATTGCTATAACCTTTTGTAAGAGCTGCTCAGCCAATTTTTAAACCAGATCCTGTTCATTTGAAGAGGAAACTCATTTCTACAATCTCAGGGTGTACTGATACAAATATGTGTTGAACAGGGTGGTGGGAATACAAAAATGCGCTTACTGATCACTCACACTGTGCCAGGTGCCGTTCTAAGAGCTTGACTTGTATTAACTCTTTCAATACTAATAAAACCCTCTAAGTATTATTATCATCTCCATTTTACAGGCTTAGGGATGTTGACTACCCAGGTTCATAAGAAGAAGCTTGGATTTGAATTTGTGGCAGACTTAAAAACTACAGGAAAAAGAAAAAAGCAGCCTGACAGCTGGTAGCTGGTAGCTGATCTGGCATTAACAGCTGGACAGTTGTGTTCTCCTGCTGAACATTAACAATTTCACAGTACAAAGGTTAAGGCCAAAAATAAGACCACTCTGTAATCCTATCTGAACACAAAGAAAATCAAGAACATTGCACAAAACGTGACAAGTTTTTAGCTGCATTTGGAGAATTGCAATTTTATTAGTAATTTTTTTTTACAGAGCAATCGCATAAAATACAGGCTTTCCATATACTACCCTATTATTAACACCTTGCACTGGTGTGCTACATTTGTTACAATTCATGAAAGCATATTTTTATAATTGTACTACTAAATATAGACCATGGTTTAACTTAGGGTTCACTGTGCTGTGCAGTTCCATGGATTTTTGTACAAAAAATCATATGTACAGCCTAATGTTTCCCCTTTAACCATTCAGTGCTATTAATTACATTCACCACATCCATTCCCAAAGCTTTTCCATCATTCTAAATAGAAATTCTGTTTAAGTCTTAACTTCCTATGCTGTATCCCCAACTCATGCCCTGATAACTTATATTTTAGACCCAGACTATATGAATTTGTTTATTTTAATTATTTTATATCAGTGAGATCATACAATTTTTATTAATTAGGTATTTGTCAAGTTATTAAGAAGTAAATATAGGCAGTAAATCTTTCTTTTTTACCTAATCATAGATTTAAATTTAAAAGATCTTTTTTTTTTTTTGGTTAGGCTGTTCTTTATTTTGTTTTGGGTTAGGCTGTATGAGTGAGGGGGGAAATTGTTCAAAACAAAATACATTGAAATTATTTAATCCCTTTGAAAGCTCTAAGCTTATATACTATAATTATTTATCTTTGGTCACAAAAATATGATTATTTGTGAATAAAACATTCAGACCATGTCACAGGTTTTCTGGGGCATAGTTTGCCTGCCAGGCACTAGGGTAGGCGCCAGGAATACAAAAACAAATAAGGCCTTTACCTTTACCCTGAGGGAACTCACAATCTAATAAGAGAGACAAATAGATAAACACATTTCAAATGAATTAAAGTGATCTTATAATAGAGCAGTGGAAGCAGGAGAACTGTCTTAACTCTACTGAGGGAAACCAGAAAGTTTCACGGTTATAGTACCAGTTGATTGAAGGTTTGAAAGATGAGGAGTTTTTTTCTGGAAAAGGGAAAGGGCTTTCTACATAAAGAAAATAGCCCATAAGAAAATACAAAGACTAGAGAACACCTGAATTTCAGGAATGGCCAGAAGTTTGGTTTGGCTAAAGGTTGGAAATGGAGTTTGCATCAGGGAAGGAACTGAGGAAAACAAAACAGGAAACATTATGTATTCCTGACAGTGAAAGGCTTTCTTAGCCATTCCAAGGAGGTCATATAGGTCAGCTTGTTTTACCCCCAAGCAGCTGGAAGGCAGGATTTCATTTTTTTTTTGATAGGTTAGAAAACTAAGGCTGAGAGTGCCTTTTTTTTTTTTTTTTTTTTAGTAAACATTCTTTATTGTAAAATGTATATAGAAAAAGGCAATAAATTTCAACATTCATTTTAACAAGTAGCTATAGAACAGATTTCAAAGTTTGGTATGTTACAGTTCCACAATTTCAGGTTTTCCTTTCTAGCTGCTCCAAGACACTGGAGACTAAAAGAAATATCAATATAAGGATTAAGCAGTCATACTCCATTGTTAAATCCTATCTCCTCTTTATAACTCCCCGTTCTCCACTGATCCTTCTCCCATTCTTTAGGAGTATTTGGGCTATGCCCATTCAAACTTTTTCATGTTGGAAAGGGGTGTCGATAATATGGGATGCGAGGATGGAATTAGTTGATATTCTGGAGACGCTGGCCCCTCTGGGTTTCAGGACCTAGGAACCATCTGGAAATTGTAGGTTTTTGAAAAGTAATCTTAGTGTGTGAAACTTTTGTAGAATCTCAGATAGAGCTTCCTAAATGTTCTTTAGGGATAACAGGAATGGTTTATGTTGGGGTTTGGCAAACCATGGTAACTAGCAATATCTAGCTGAAGCTTGCATAAGAGTAGCCTCCAGAATAGCCTCTCAACTCTACTTGAGCTCTCTTAGCCACTGATGTCTTATTTTGTTACATTTTTGCCCCCTGTTTTGATCAGGAAGGCATTGTCAATCCCACAGTGCCAGGACCAAGAATGGCTTTCTGAATATATATATTTTTAAATCTTAACTAATTTATATTATATGTAAGCTATACTAGCCAGATCAACCCCCAAATAAAAAAAAAATTAGGTCATAAAATTCATATTCATTTCTATATTTATTTTTGGATTAGAAAAAGGAAACTTCCTGCTTTTCCTATGCCCAAATGATTTTCAACATGAAGTGAATTATTCTAGAGAAAAAAAATCTCCTTTATACCTTTGTAAAAGAGATCTTATTGTAATTATTAAATGGCCCTTGTGAGTGGCAGCTTCAAAATTTCTTTATTGCAAGGGCCTAGACTAGAGGGTCATTTAAAATTTTAATCTGCATAAGAAGTGCACTTTTTTTTAACTTAGATTATATGACATTTGGGGGTCCCCCTTTTTCGGTGGGGTGAGTTGGTGATAGTCCAAGAGGGCTGCTTTAGCACCATCTAGTTTATATTACAAGTTGTAGGATGAAGGAAGGGCAAAAGCAGGCTGAATCAGCTCCCTGTAAGTCCTAAACAATATAATACTTCTGCATATATCTCACTGGTCAGAATTTAGGGAGCTAATCCTACGAGGGAGGTTGGAATAAACTCTTTTGGTTGGAAACAATGAAGCCTTGAATACAGGAGGGGTCACATTTAAGGAATAAGGAAAGATTTCATGAAGAAGGTTGTATTTAAGACAGAACTTGAAGGATATGTGGGGTTTTGAGATGAAGGAATTTGTAGAAGAACAAGAAACAATAACTCAATTGGGATGCTGGTAACCTGCCTAAGAGTTTATTAGTATCATTCATTTAAGAGATCTTTATGGTACTCCTTAGGAAATTACTTCCTTCTTTGTAAAATGATGGTGAGTTTTTCATCCTAACATCATGATTTTGTCATACTTACCATACAACCAACTGAAATTTTTCCTTAAATTGATGTTAAATCTACTCTCTTTATTCATTTAACCTTTTCCTAAGCAATAATATCTAGAAATTATGTATTTGGTATGCTAGTTATATTATTTGAATATATGTCAAAATAGGGTGAAATATTCCTGAGCCTATCTAAAGCTTGCCCCTTGCCTCTGTGTAAGATCCTACCCTTCTTTTTTTAAATGAGAATGTATTTATTTGTTTATTTTTTTGTATGCTGTATGGTGGGGGTCATATTTCATTCTTTTTCCATGTGAGTATCCTGTCATTACAGCACCATTTGTTGATTTTTGGGGGGGGTGGGGGGTGGGCAGTGCATGGGCCAGGAATTGAACCCAGTTCTCCCGTGTGGCAGGCGAGAATTCTAGAACTGAACTACTCTTACACCCCTCTATTTGTTTATTTTTATAGCTTCATTAAACTGCACAAGGAGCTGTCCATAAAGTGCACAATTTGATGAGTTTTACCATATGTAAGCACTTAAGAGACTGTCATCACAATCAAGATAAATGAACATAGCCATCAACCCCAAAAGTTTCCTGTGCCCCACCACTCTCAGACAAACACTAATTTGCTTTCTGTCACCCATAGAGAAGTTTGCATTTGCTGGAATTTTATACAAATGGAATTGTACAGTAGCTATTCTTTTGTGCCAGACTTTTTTTTTTAACTAAGGTAATTATAAATCCATCCATATTGTGCATATCAATAGCTCATTCCTTTTTATTGCTGAGTCATCATATAGATATACCACAATTTGTTTATCCATTCACCCATGGTTGGATATTTGGGTTGTTTCCAACTTTTTGCTATAAATATTCATGTTCAAGTCTTTATAGACATAAGCTTTCATTTGTTTTGGGTAGTGAAATGTAGAAGTGGAATGGCTGGATCATATGGTAGGTTTATGTTTAACTTTTTAAAAAGAAACTGATAGTCTTTTGCTTCTACCATTCTATAAAACTGCTTTTATCAGGGCCATCAACCACTTCCATGGTGCTAAATTCAATGGACAGTTTTTACTATCTTACCTGATCAGTTTGCAGTTTTGAACACACTTGGTCTGTTCTGGCTCCTGGTCTTGTAATTGTTCTCTCTACTTCTTCCCTTGGCCACCATAAAGTCTGTTCCCATGTAGTGCCCAAAGGGCTCCTTCAGGGGGTCAGGTTATTCCTACAGCTTCCTTTATCACTCAGAGTAAAAGCAAACATCTTTTAATGGTGTAGAAGACTTCATAGGACCTGACCCCACATTACCTCTCTAGGCTCCTCTTCCTTCACTCTCCTCTTCACTCATTCTGTTCTAGGCAAAATGGCCTCCTACTGAGTTAGGCCTCAGGGCCTTCACATTTGCTGTTTCCTCTCACTGAAGCACCACATGTCTTGCTCTCTCACTTACTTCAGGTCTCTTAGCAAATGACATCTTATTAGACAGGCCATTCCTGAACTCCCAAATCACCCCCCCTCCCTCCCACTCCACTCCCTTCGCCTGCTTTATTTTTCTCCATAGGCTTTATCAGTCTCTGCTATATCACATATTTACTAACTTAATTGTTTAAGTGCCTAATATGTGAATCCACATATTGTCTAAGAATTCAAGGGTATTGACTATGTTCAGAAAAGCCAGGCACATGTGATAGCCTTTTTCTTATTAAAATACATTGGTTTTAAAATTATTAGATTAGTCACTGGAGGGCGCCCATGCCTTTCTTTTTAACAAGATAATTTTATTGTCTGACAAAATGGCTGTAAAAAACTGGAGAAAACTAACCAGAAGAAATTTTAGCTCTTTTTAAAGTTAACTTAATTTTGCATTATCTCTTCTTTTTTCTCCTCTTTCTTACAGCTTTATTGTACATTTTCTTTCCCCTATAAGCCCCACCTATCCTTCCTCCTTGAGGACAGTGAGAACTATTGGGTCAGAGATAGATTGGGACAAATCTATCAACCCTAAATCAGTAGGGTTTTGTTCCACCATCTTTCTTTGATTTTTCTCTTAAAACATCACAGCCACGTCCTTAAGTCTAAGTGTGTCTCAAGAATCATCCAATGGCTTTTATTATCCATACTTTTACACTTAAACCTCAAAGGGCAATGACATTTTAGTTGATTTTGAAATATGTTTAGTGATTTGGGGTAATATTCGACTTCAAGTGGGTAACAGAAACAAAGGTTTGTCCTTATCCTTTTGTCATATTTCTTGGGTGTGCCAGATGAACCTGATGCCATTCACGTTCTTATTTTATAGGATCTCCTGTTACTGCTGGATTAATTGAGACTATGGAAAGGATAGTGATCTGGTATTACTGATTTTCATCATTATAGGAACCCATTAGGAAAATTCCCATCATAGGACTGAAGAACTTATCACTGCACTATATAGTTTTTCCATCTCACAAGAAATATAATAGATGTTGACTAGTGTTTTGTTTTGTTTTTAAGCAAGGTATGCAAGGATCTCTGGGTCCCTTTTCAGAAGACAAGTTACATATCTACAATAAGGGGAGAGGATGTAATGTCTATAACAAAACAACATACAAACACAAACATTCTTAACAGACAAATATTCCATACATGGTGTATAATCAATGGCTCACAATATCATCACATAGAAGTATATTCATCACCATGATCATTTTTTAGAACATTTGTATCATTCCAGAGATACAAATAAAAAGAAAAACAGAAAAACTCATACACACCATACCCTTTACCCCCTCCCTCTCACCGACCACTAGTGTTTCCATCTACCCAACATATTTAAACCTCTGTTCCCCCTATTAATTATTTTTTATCCATATTTTTAATTCATCTGTCCATACCCTAGATAAAGGGAACATCAGACAAGGTTTTCACAATCATAGTTACATTGTAAACATACCTTCATACAATCATCTTCAGGCAACAAGGCTACTGGAACATAGCTCTACAGTTTCAGGTACATCCCTTTAACCATTCAAATACACCATAAACTAAAAAGGGATATCTATGTAATGCATGAAAATAATCTCCAGGATAACCTCTCAACTCTGTTTGAAATCTCTCAGCCACTGGCACTTTATTTTTTCCCATTTCTCTCTTCCCCCTTTTGATCGAGAAGTTTTTCTCTATCCCTTGATGCTGACTCCCAGCTCATTCTAGGATTTTTGTGGATCACAATCACTGCCACCAGAAACACTAGTGTGAAAAATGTCCATTCCTGTCCCCATACTCAGTTCCTCCACGTATGTACTGAGCAACAGGGTTTCGGGATCATATGGCAAACCCACCCCTAGCCTCCTGTGGAACCACCACACTGCTGCCCAAGGGGCTGCACTTCTCATTTCCTTAGCGACAGTGAATAAGTACATCTCCTCACATTTTCTCTAGCCCTTGTTTCTCTCTGACCATTTTTAAATAGTTTTATTCACACATCGTACAATCCAGCCTAAGTGTAAAGACATGCCTTCACTATCATTTGCTTGCTTTTTTATTGCAATAAAATACTAGGAAAAAAGGTTTCCTTTGTAATTCAAATGATATGAAAGTTGTGGTGAATGTCTGCATAGATCTACAAAATCTGCCAATAAATAAATAAAGTGGTCAGAGCATATCTCCTTTCTCCTGGTATGTTTTCCTGGTTGTATCCTCAAGCACTCAGTTACAGAAGGAATAGCATTCCTTCTGTTTGCCCTTGCTGTCTGAGGGACCCTATGGGTTAACTAGACAACTGAGGAAACTTACCTTCAGACAGAGAAATGAAGCAGTGTGGGAAATTGCCTTGACATTATTTGGTCATATGTATTTGATAGGCAAGCAAGCAAGCAAGAAACCTTTTTGAATCTTCTAATTTCCATCTCATTACTTTAAAAATAATCTAAGACAAGAGAAGAGGCCTTCCCAAATTTTAACAGCCCTAAAATCGTTCCCTATGAAAGTTTATTTCAAAATATGAACATATTTAAAGGGTGCCTCATTCTAAAAAGTGGCCAAGTCAAACCATAGGTATCATTAAGTGTATCTGACAGAATGCTGAAATGGGGGGTAAAGCTTTGGGAGACACAAGAAACCTTAGAGTTCATAATCTTTCATCTTTCACTATACAGAGAAGAAATTGCTACCCAGACAGGCTCTGTGACTTAAATACCCACACTGTTAAAAGTCTATGCTAGAGACAACAGAAGATAATAAAATTAATAGCAGCCAATATTATCAATGAAAATTAAAAATACATATAACTGCCACATTTGGGTCCTCTGGGAATCAGGCACTGAGACAAAAACCAAGTAAGCAAGAAGTTTATTGGGGTAGTTCCTGTAAAAACAAAAGCAAGAGGAAGCAACATTGGGCAAAGTGAGCTTCAAACTGTGATGCAGATTTGACAAAGTTTCAGCAAGTCTACAAGGAGGATGCAATTAAATACTATTCATCAGAGGAGTCCTGCCAGGCCCAAGGATTCCTTCTATATTTGGCCACTGACTGGAATCTTCCCAGGAAGTGCATTCCCCAGCTCAAAAGCCAAGAAGGAGCCTCAAGGTGCTGCAGCTGGAAGCTGTTAACTAACTCCTCTCCCTACAGTTGAACAGCAAGCTCTTTATTGAAGGGAGAGCCAAGCAGCACACATACACAACTGCCACATAACCCAAATATCCACAAGTATTTTAGCATTCTGGTGTTTGTTACCATCAATGTCCAAATAAAGAGATCAGAGCCTCTTTTCCACCAATTATGTGAAGTTAAAAACCTTTCCCAATATTTCCAGAGAGCCCCAGGAATGCTTACATCTTTAAAATTGAGTATTACAAATCCACAACAAAGAACTAATAAACTAATTTAACAAAGGGGCAGGGTATAAGATCAACATGCAAAATCAGTAATAGTGAACACTTTGGAGAGGAAATCAAGAAAAAAGTTTCACTTATGATAGTAAGTAAAAGAATCAAATATCTAGGAATAAATTTAACCAAGAATATAAAGAACTTGTTCATGGAGAAACATTGATGAAAGAAATCAAAGAAAACCTACACGAATGGTCTGTTTTTTGTTTTTGTTTGTGCTGTTGTTGTAAAATCTAAAAATCCACTGTCTACCATAAGGTCATGAAGATATTTTCCTATGTTTTCTTGTTAGTGTTTATATTTAGGTGGTAGATCCACTTTTAATTAATTTTTGCATATGGTGAGTGGTAGGGTCCACGTTCATTCTTTTGTGTAGATTTCCAGTTGTTTCATCACCATTTCTTGCAGAGGCTATTATTTTCCCATTGCATCTAGTTAGTTCCCTCTCCAAAAGTCAACTGACCATAGATGTGTGAATTTATCTCTGGACTTTCAATTTTTATTCCATTATCCCATGTGCCTATTTTTATGGTGGTACCACACTGTTTACTATAGCTTTGTGATAAGTTTTGAAATGAGAAAGTATGAATTTTCCATCTTTGTTCTTTTTCAAGATGGTTCTAGCTCCTGGAAACCCCTTGAATCCATATGAATTTGAGGATCAGCTTTTCAGTTTTTGCTACTGGAATTTTGATAAGGATTGCACTGAATTTGCAGCTAGCTCTACACAGTGTTGACATCTTAAAAATATTGTTTTCCAAACCATGAACACAAGATATCTTTCCATTTGTTTATGTCTTCAATTTCTTTCAGCAATGTTTTGTAGTTTTCAGAGTATAAGTGTTTTACCTCCTTTCTTAGGTATTTTATCTTCTAGATCTTATTGTAAATTGGATTTTTTCTTGGTTTCCTTTTTCAGAGTGTTCAATTACTGGCGTATAGAAACTCAACCATTTTCTGCATATTTATCCTGTATCCTGAAGTTTTGCTGAATTCATTTAGGAATTCTAGTAGTGTTCTTGCAGAGTCTTTGAGATTTGTTATATATATATAGGAGCATGTCAACTGTAATTAGAGATAGTTATACTTCTTCCTTTCTAATTTGGATGACTTTTCTTTATTTCTCTTGCCTGATTGCTCTGACTAGAACTTCCAGTGCAAGGTTGAATAACAGTGGTGATAGTAGGCATTCCTGTCATGTTACGGATCTAAAGGGGAAAGCTCTCAGACTTTCACCATTGAGTTATGATGCTTGTAGTGGGTTTTCCATAAATGTCCTTAATCATGTTGAGAAAGTTCCCTTCTATTCCTAGTTTTCTGTGTGTTTTTATCACGCATGTTTTTTTTTCCCTTCATTTTTTAAAATGTAGTGTATTGCATTGATTTTCTTATGTTGAACAATTCTTACGTTCCTGGGACAAAACCCATTTGTCATGGTACATAATCTTTAAAAAAAATTTTTTAGCTTAAAATATAGGATATGTACTAAGCAAAGAAAGAAAAAAGCTATAAGTTTCAAAGGACACTTCAATAAGCAGCTATAGAACAGATCCCAGAATATGTCATGGGCTACCATTCCATCATCTCAGATTTTTCCTACTAGCTGCTCCAAACACTGGAGGCTAGAAGGAATATAGTGATTCGGAAGCCATACTCATTTGTTAAATCCCATTTTCTCTATTATACCTCCTCCTTCTCCTGTAATCACTCTCCCACTCCATAGGGATCCTTGGGGAAGACTTGTTCCAACTCTTTCATGCTGAGAAGGACAGGGGGATGCAATCAATTGATAATCCCAGGAAGGTTGGTCCCTCTGGGTTTCAGGATTATCTGACCTGGGAACTTTCTGAGAATTATATGTTCTAGGAAGGCAAACCTAGTGCATGAAACCTTCATATAGTCTCAGTTTGAACACCACATGCTCTTAAGAGACAACAGGAGTCATGTTGATTGGGATTTAGCAATCTATGACCATTAGCACTATCTAACTGCCTGTTAACTACTGGCCATAGCATGCATTTTTAGTTTCCCACCTATATCCATCTCCCATTGACTCTTGTCCACTCTCAAACCATTGAAATAGTTCATGTGAGGACTTATTTATAATAATAAATTTAATCATGGGGATACATTGCAGTATACATCTCCTTTCAGTCAAATTCACTTTCAATATGGCAATGCTACTTATAAACCTGCTATATAGTTATCATCACTACTATCCATTCCCTTGTACTTAAATTCAACCTCTTTGGGTAGTCTTTACTCCATCTCTAGCTTCTGTGTCTAGATCTGCTATATTCTACAGTGTAACCTCTGAGATTACCTTTACTAGAGCCATAAAAATGAAATCATACAGTATCTGTCCTTTCATGTTTGAGTTATTTCACCCAGCATTATGTCCTCAAGGTTCATGCACATTGTTATATGTTTCAAGACATCATTTCATCTTACTGCTACATAATATTTCACCATATGTATCTACCACATTTTGTTTATCCACTCCTCTGTTGATGGGCACTTGGAGTGTACTGTTGGGTTCATTTTGCCAGTATTTTTGTTGAAGATTTTTGTATCTATTTTCACGAAAGATATTGGTGTGTAATTTTCTTTTCTTATACTATCTTTATCTGAGCTTGATATCGGGGTAATGCTGGCTTCATAGAGGGAGTTTGGAAGCTTTTCCTCCTCTTCTACTTCTTGGAAGTGTTTGAGAAGGTTATGTGTTAAATTATCTTTAAATGTTTGGTAGAATTCAGCAATGAAGACATTGGTCCTGGACTTTCCTTTGTTGGGGAATTTTTGATTACTGAATCATCTGTACTTGTTATATGTCCATTGAGAGTTTCTGTTCCTTCCTGTCAGATTAGGTCCTTTGTACTTTCAACCCATAATTCTAGGAGATGCAAAAGGGTTAGAACATTTTTGGTTTCCTAGATGTATGCGTCATTAGGAATAGCATCACTCTTGAAAGAGAGGAAATAAAGTGCATTCCATATAACTCTTAAAAGTCAATGTTGTTACAAAGCAGTGTTCTCATTATTTCCCATAGAAAGATTTTTCTTTTCCCAAGGAACCCTTTAGAGAGCTTCCATGTCTTTATCTCATTTAATGCCACACCTTGTCTGAGAGGAAAACTAAGAGGTAAATGAATAAAGACCTAAGAATTACTGCTAAATAATGCAATAGTTTAGGGGCATGCTCAGAACCACAACAAAGAATCAGGATTTCTTTTCTGAGCAATGATCTATTTATTGATACTGTTGTCTTTTAACAATAAAAAAGTATTTCAAAGTACAGGTATATATGTCAATATTTCTTTGAACTTAATTATTTGCTTAGAGAGTATAGATGTATAACATACATGACGAATGATTATAATGTGTGTGTATAGATATAATTCATCATAGATATTTAGTCAAAATATGTGGTCTCTGATTATCAGTCATACAATATCCATGCTACCTATGATTTATATAGTAACTGGGTTGCAGACTCTCAAATTATGGAGCATTTAGATTTTTCAGGGCAGTTATATAAAAGGATTTTAAAAAGTCTCATGATTAGATAAGGGGTTGCTTGGGTGGAATCATTAGGGAGTAGGACTCAAAACCTTCTGTAGTATGAGGAGTGACAAAATTTGAGAATGTGAGTAGAAGCTTAAATTCTGGCTAAAGACATCCTCTCTGAACCTTCAGGGATTTCTAAGTCCTGTACAGGCCAACTGGACACCAACCATGTCTCCACTGAGAGGACTGCTGTTCCCTCCAGCTCCTGGTATTTTATTGCTCCCTTCTTCATGAGAGCTGGTGTAAGTAATTGATAATCACAGTAGTTTGCAAACTCTGAAACAAGTTAATCTGTGAAATTCATTATTTTCCTAAAACAAATTTTCATAAGGATCTTGGCAACTACCTTGTCAGATCACAAGAAGCTGAGGCTTGTCAGGAATGGTACTGAAGGGAATTTTGTATTGAGCAGGGAAAGACTGGATGCTGGATAATCTCCAAAGCTCCATCCCAAGGTAAAATTCTATGATTTTAGGTCTCCTGTATATTTTAAGAAAATATCCCAGAATGAGCAGAAGTGTTTGAAACATGTGCTTCTTATTGTTGGAGAAGCCAAGATAAACATCCTGGTATCAAAGGACGAGGAAGTTACATCACTCTCCACTCCTGCAGTGACAATGGCCAGAAAATAAGGAATAAATGAGGTTACCAGACACTTAGAAATCCCTGAAGGTTCAGAGAGGATGTCTTTAGACAGTGTGGAGGAAGCCAGGAAATGACCAACCTGGGTTCTGAGGAGATGGTCTGGTTACCCTCCTACCTGTAACGACTGCATTTAAGAAATTAATCAAAACCTAGTTCCATGGTATATTAGGCATTGTAGCAAGTTCATGGAAATATAGTGTGCTAACAATCTGATTGACAAGACAGAATAAACACATAGAGAATTAATTAGATAATAATTAAGTGCTCACCCATGTGATACTGGAAACAAGTGATGTAGGAGTTTTCAGATAATCCAAATGCCCAGAAAGCTTTTATTTAAGAGACAGGACCTGAACTGATCCTTGAAGACTGGATGAAGGGAGACTAAGTGGGGTAAAGAAGGCACTCCTGTGGGGTGCCAGGAAAAGGTGGATGAGAGGGTATGACATGTAGCAGGGAGGAGGTGAGAAAGGCGGATGAGAGGGTACGACGTGTAGCAGAGAGGAGGTGAGAAAGGTGGGTGAGAGGGTATGATGTGTAGCAGAGAGGAGGCAGACACTGAATTGTGCTACGATGGTGAGGAACTGGCTTGAGTGAAGCAAAGGGGAACAGTATGAAATAAAGTGATCGGGCTGGGCAGACAGGATAGAATCACCTTATGGAAGGCCTCAAAAGTCAGACAGAAAGTTCTGTAAGACAAGGCACTGGTGAGCTTCCATGGTAGTTCCCCAGAAACAACCAGCATGGGCCTCCCAGACACACCATGTTGGAAGCTTGTAAGCTGATTCAAACACAGATGCCGGCAGCCATGGCAGCTTGGTGAGGTCCAGCTCAATTACAAGCTGCCTGACTTCCAGGCATATTGACTGGCTTGAGGCTTGCTGACATGTGCTTCTGAATACTCTCTAGAGGTTGGAGTTAGTGACTCAGTAAGCCTAAGGTTGCTCTCCCAGCAGCTGTTGTGTGTGGGAAGTGATTGTGTGGGCATTTGTCCAGGAGTGGGTGTTACTAAGATCATGGTCTTAAGCATAATAAAATTCAGGAGGAAAATAAAAACAAGTAAAAATCTCTAAAATTCTTAATATTTGGATTTATAAAGCAGCTTTCTAGATTTAGTTACCATTTCTTAATTCTCTAAGTTTTTTAGTCAAATTAATAATCTTTTGTATTAAGACACCTCCACCACCTCTGGGATTATTTCATTACAATTAAAAAAATTTTTTTTTTTAACACAGAATACTTGTTAGTCAAGTGGCCACTTAAGTAGTCTTCTTTTGATGCGGATCTTGAGATCTTTTTACTTTTACAACTTTCTTGAGTTTTTGATGTTTTTTCCTATTCTTTTGCTTTTTCTTCTGGTTAAGCTGCAAGGAGAAGGGAAAAGGATAATGTTTCTTAATCTTATCATTTTTCCTTCCTTATGTTATATTCGGAATCTCCTGACTGTGGTCTTTCTTTATCCTCAAAACTGGTTTAAAGTTTCTTTTCTCTCAAAGGGGCTCCTTTTGATTCTCTCTACTTCACTCACCCTGAGAAGGAGGAAACAGCCTTCTAATCAGTCTTGTGTTTATATTCTCCTGGATTATTATTATTATTCTTTTCCCAATCCTGCTTATTAACAATCCTCTGAGGTAGGTTTTATTATTGCTTTTTACATATGAGGAAACTGAGGCCTTGAGAGGGTGCATGCCCAAAGTTTCACAGCTAGTACATGGCAGAGTGACTAGTTTGTCAGGTTCCAGATTTCAAACTCATAGCCACATACTCTATGGCCCTCTTCAAGCTCAACTCCTTAGTATATCATACAGGATCCTTCGCTCTCTGATCTGGTCTACTTTTCTGCTTTCAACCCCTTCACTCCCTCTACATAAACTCCAGCCACAGTACTTTAGGCTCTCTGAACACAGCAAGCTCTTGTAATCTGTATTTTTGTTCATGCTGTCTTTTCCCACTTGGCAAACTACTTATCTTTCAAGAACGAAATTAAATGTCACCTGATCTGAGAAGCATTCCTTAACACTCACCCTGCATTTGAAGCAAAGATTAGTACTTCTTCCTCTGTAATCTTCAATATTCTTGTACATATCTTTATTTTATATTTTTCATATTGTACCATACCCAACAGTTAGTATATTTGTCTCTATTTGCTACAGAGGGAAGGGACTATATCTTATTACCTTTGTATCCTCAGTGTCTATCATTCAATTCAATATATATTTACTGTGCTGAATAAGAAAGACAAGTTTGCCTCTCAAATGGAACACATGTTCTAGTTAGAGAGACAAGTGATTCTACATGCAGGGAATAAAATAGGAGTATAATAACACAAATGAAAAATCTATCCTAAAAGGAGTTGTACAGATTCCTTTTCTTCCAAAGCTGATTTCTAAAAAAAAAAGAAAATTTTCTTCCCACTAACCTGTTTCTCCCACTCTTTCATCAATTTCTTCACATTTGCTGAATCTGGGTTTAGGCATGTTTGTTCCCCGTTCTTCATTGTAGCACTGTCAAGGAAATAGCAACATGATTTTTTTTCTGTAAGTAATTGCTTTATCTCTCTCACCCCAAAAACTCAACTTTCCAACTAGAATGTATTTATATTATCACTATAAATATCTGAGACTTTCAGTATTTTTCCTGTCTTCTTATTTTCTAAGTAAATGAGTGGATTAAATAAATTGCTAAGATAGCATGTAACCCTAAAGTTAAAAATTCCAACAGGTTAATGCTATGGGAGAAAGTTACATTAACAAGATAATATTGGTTCTACTCTGCTGGAAATAGTTATTTATGTTTAAGTGAAGAAACAAAATAGAAAAGTTATCAGTGTAGCTAGACTTTCACAAAAATAAGGAAAATCCCCATGAATTTTGCTGAATTTTCCAATGAAGATACTTAAAATATATTGAAATGTTTTCCTAAGACAATATTAGGAGACTGGTTGAATTTTAAATATTACTTATAGCAGAACTTCCAGGACTAATTTAAAGTTTTTTTTCTTTAATTCTTCTGTATGAACTAAGAGTAAGAGTATATGTCATCCTTGATTTAGATAACAAAATACTTAAAATATGAATATTCATTAAGCTAGCAATTCTATCTTTACAAAGAAAATAGGAAATAATTAAAGATACAATACTGTGACAGTAACTGTTTGATTTCAATAGCAAAAACTTGGAAATAACCTACATTTCTAACAATAGGATTTTCGTTTTATACATTTTGTATCATACCTCCATATGAATAGAATACAATCTGGCCATTAAAATGACATAATTAGGGGAAAAAATGACATTATGAGAGAAAATTTAGTGATATAGAAAATGGTTGAGATGTTAATGTCAATGACAATAGTAAATGAAAAGCAGATTTAAAAACATTATCTAGAGTATGATTTTTGGGGTGTGTGTGTGTGTGTACTAGGAAGATATGGATGGAGTTAATAGTATTTGCTAAAATTAAATTAAAGTAATTTTTATTTTATTCTTTCAGTTTATCTGAATTAATTATTTCCTACAATGAACATGTATTACTTTGTAATATATCATCCTTGGTTCCTGATTTCTACCAGAAAGTTCCTTGATTTTTAGGAGAAGAAAAGAAAGCTGCAGACCAGATTGTGAAGGGGCTAATCATCTGAATTTTAAGTGTATATACAGATAACTATTCCAGGGCTAATATTCACACTCTTTAATGTCCCTTCCAATATCGTACATGCATACTGGATGGGTTTCACTTACATGATTTCAGTTTTCTCACAGGAAGGGCTTGGGACAAATCGTTTAAGATCTTTCAAAGACTGCTGGTGGATCATCTCTTGCGTAAAGTCGATACAGGAACAGCGTCCATTCCTTCCTATTAGAGTTCCTAAGGTAAAGAGAAAGGGTAGAAGATATTGGTTTGGGGAATGTCTTAATTTATGAGAGTCATCAAAATGATCATTTGATTTAATTACAATTACTGCTATCACTTATTGAGTTTTGGCAAATCAGCCCCACAGACTTTTAAAGTAGGTATTATCTTCACTTTATAGATAAGGAAGGTAATGTTCAGAAAGATTAAGTAAAGAACAAAGGAGCTGGGGTCAGATTTTCAGTTTAAATATCTCTGAGTCCAAAGGCCTAGCTATTAATTAGTATACCTTACAACCTTAGGGGAGAGCAACTTTCACAATATTTAATGAACAACTATCACAGGCCAGACACAAACATAAAGATACCTAACGTGCAAATTCATGTGTGATATGCAGGACACAGTTTCTTAAACAATTCCCAAAGCCCTGACTACTCATTTATTCATTATTCATATCTGAACTTGGTAGGGTGGAGTCAGTGTTGGTTTGAGCAGAAAGCGCTACTTATAACCAATTATCACCACAATCTTTATCCTCTCCCTACCTCACTGCCATGCTTTCTTTTAAAAAATTTTTATTGAGATATCTTCATACAGCCCACCCAAAGTATACAATCAGTGGTTCACAATATCCTCACACAGTTGTGATCAGTTTTAGAACATTTGCATCACTTCAGAAAAAGAAATTAAAAAAAAAGACAGAACTCATACATCCTATACCCCTTACCCCACCTTCTCCTTGACCATTAGCACTACCTTGCTTTTGTATAGTGCTTTAGTTTTTCAAAAAACCCTTTAAAATATATCATCTTCATTCCTTCATTCTTTCATTAATTCATCTACTTACACAGTGCTTACTATATGCCAAACATGGTGTGGTAGCCGAAAAAGTATAATACAAAAAACATTTTACAAAGGAGGAAACTGAGGCCTAGAAAGGTGAAGTAATTTACCCAAGGTAACAAAGGTAGTTAGTAAACAGATCAGCAACAACCTCTTTGTTAGATACTTGAGCACTTAACCAGAGACATGCTAATCAAGAAACAATATTAGGGTGATGAAATTAAATGAAGAGACATTCATCTCATTATTACTCAGTTCAACAAACATTAATTGAACACTTACCAGCTGCCAGGAGTTCACATACCTAGACTTGGGAAGACTTGCATTTGACTCGGCAGGTCCAAATTATAAACTTTAAATAATTGAGCACATCACTGATATGGGAAGCTTTTATGAATAACTCACATCACTTTCCAAGTATGCAGAACATTTATCTTTATTGGATGAACCAAGAGGCTTTTCCAATGATTCATACCTCTCACTTTATTAACCTAGTTTCATTAACAATTCCTTACCCTGAACTCCAGTCAGAACCAGGAAAATGAAACCCAAGAAGATAGAAATACTGCTTTCCTTCATAATGGTGGGATCGAGGTCCACTGAGTCACTCCACTATTGGATTTCAGTCCTGAGAAATTCTTTAGAGAACATGTTCCTGGGTATGGTATTTATTTAGGAAATCCATTTTCCTCCTAAACTCTGATTGGCTAATATTACTAGCTGAGCTAGCTAAACTGACTACAAACTTGATTGTCCTGGGGGAAACCCTACTATCAGATCCAAGGGAATTTCTGCATGTTTTATTTTCATTTCACATAAATGGGTGGTTTATAGTAAGGGATATGAAACCAGCATCACTGATAGCCTTTAGCACACTCACAGTTGTTCACCTCGTGAAAATAGGTTCTATAATTGTTTCGGTTTGCTAAAGCTGGTGAATGCAATATACCAGAAATGGGTTGACTTTTATAATGGAGATTTATTAACTTACAATTTACAGTCCGTAGATAGTGAAAATGTCCAACTCAAGGCATCAACAGGATGATACCTGGATTCTGAAATCAGTCTCCGGCATGTGTGATGCCTCTGTCACATGGGAAAGCATATGGCTGGCGTCTGCTTGTCCTTCGCTCCTGAGTTTCATTGCTATCTCCTTCTAGTTTCACTGGCTTCCTCTTTGTTTTCTGTGTCTTCTTTCAACTTCTCTGCTTTTTTTTTTTTTTTTTTGATGTTGTTGTTCTCTAAACTTCTCTGGGGCTTTTTTTCCTGTCTTTTATCCTCTCATAAAGGACTCCAGTAAGAGCATTAAGACCCACCCTGAACGAGGTGGATGACATTTCAATTGAAATAACCTAATCAAAAGAGTCCCATCCACAAAACATCTATACCCACAGGAATGAATGAAAAGAACATGATCCTTTCTGGGATACATAACAACTTCAAAATACTAGAAAAATGAATATAATAGTATCATGCTACAATGATTGGAGATGTAGTTTTCAGATGGGAAATATTAAAGCTCTGATAAATAATACACTTTCAAATCCTCTCAATATTTTTGGTAAATTCTTCTGTATAATATTTGGCTACATTTATCTTTTCGTATATTGCATACCCAATAAACAACTTAAAGCTTCTTAATTTCCTCAGGAAGCAGGTCATTTTCTAATGGTGGTAAGTTCATTTTAATTTGCTGCTATAGCTTATTATTTTTAAATGGTTTTATTAGTTAGAATAAGGGTTTAGTGGCATGTAACAGAGACCAGAATTAATAATAGCAAAATAAGATAGAAAAACATATCGCTTTATGACGAGGACCAGGGGATGTATAGTGGCTTTGCTCCATGAAATCTCCCAGGCTCTCTCTTTCTCTCTTTCTTTCTTTCTTTTTAAACTTTTTAAATTGTATAATACACCATATATATAAGCAAAGAAAGAAAAAAGCAACAATTTTCAGAGCACTCTTCAACAAGTAGTTACAGGACAGATCCCAGAGCTTGTCATGAGCTACCAAACCATCCTCCCAGATTTTTCCTTCTAGCCACTTCAGAACATTGGAGGCTAGAAGGAATAAATATTTTTTATCCTCACAATCAACTTTTTTTCTTTTTTGTGAAAAAGAACATATGTACAAAAAAGCAATAAATTTCAAAGCATAGCACAACAATTAGTTGTAGAATAGATTTCAAAGTTTGGAAGGGTAACAATTCCACAATTTTAGGTTTTTAGTTCTAGCTGCTCTAAGATACTGGAGACTAAAAGAAATATCGATTTAAAGATTCAGCAATCATATTCGTTTGTTAAACCCTACCTTCTCTGTATATTTTCTTTATTACCTTTCATCTTTCTATGCCACTCTATAGGGGTATTTAGGTTATGGCCATTCTTCATGTTGGAAGGGGCTGTCAATAATATGGGGTAGGGAGACGGAACTAGCTGATGTTCTGGAGAGGCTGGACCCTCTAGGTTTCAGGATTCGTCTGGTCCAGGGAACCACGTGGAGGCTGTAGGTTTCTGGAAAGTTACCCTAGTGCATGGAACCTTTGTAGAATCTTATACATTGCCCTTGTTATTCTTTAGGATTGGTTGGTTTTGGTTGGGGTTTGGCAAGTTACGATGGGCAGCAATGTCTAACTTAAGCTTGCATAAGAGTGACCAGAGTTGCCTCTAGACTCTATTTGAACTCTCTCTGCCACTGATACTTTATTACTTTATTAGTTACACTTCTTTTCCCCCTTTTGGTCAGGATGGAATTGTTGATCCCTTGGTGCAAGGGCTGGTTCATCTCTGGGAGTCATCTCCCACGCTGCCAGAGAGACTGTCACCCCTGGACCCAGGCTTTTTATATCTCCTTGCTTTGCCACCATCTCTAGGTTTTGCTATCCTCCTCCACATGGTCCAAAGTGGCTTACCACAGTGTCCACATTCCAAACATTGGGTGAAGGGAATGCAGAAAAAGAGCATATCTCTTTGAGATATATGAAAGCTGCACCCTATCACCTCTCATAGGCCAAAACTTGTGGCTATATCTAGCTGCAAGGGAAGTTAAGAAATGTGGTCTTTATTCTGGCTGATTTGCTAAAAATTAGAAGATCCATTACTGTAGAATTCTGTTTCTCAACTTTTTACATTATTGACCCCAAGGAAAAAAATTTAAAGTGACTCCATTCCAATATAATTCAATCAAATAAAGAAATTAAAAGATAAAGTTCAATATCTCCCTGTGAGAGAAATTAAATATTAAGAAAAAAGATTTTGTTGGGTAGAGCTGAACTTTGGTGGGCCATTAGTCGTTGTAACAGCTAAGTTTTTTAAGGCTCTTTCCAACAACCAAATTTTGACTAGGGGGAGGATACTACATACCTGCTCCAACCCTTTCACCCTTTGAGAATGCATGCTGTAGAATAAGGCAAGTTTCTGCCACATGGTGCACATTTCTGGGCTGGTTTCTGTATGAATTACTAATGCCTAAATAGAAAATTGCAGAATTATTTTTTAAAGGAAACTTTGGTGACCTTTGATGCAGCTTGTTCATTTGGTTTTCCTTAAGTTTAATAATGACTGACCATGCATAGGGTAGAGTTAGGCTCAGGTCTCAGCTTTGCTACTCAAGAACTATGCAAAATACTTAACCTCTGTGAGCTTCAGTTCCCTCATTTGAGGGACTCTCACAGGTTATTTTTAGGATTAATGTATAGCAGCAATGCAATGTTAACCACAATGCATTACAGAGTTAAGTGGCTGTAAAAAAAGAAAAGAGGTTGCAAACTTCTTAGGATAAAGGCTAAGGCCCACCATAGTCTGACCTTGGTCATTTTTCCAGTTTCTTTGTTTCTTTGTGCACAACTCTGTCCCTAAAACCCTGCCTTCTCTCAGTTTTTCAAAGGAACAATGCTCCTTCCCACTGCATGGTTTTGCTATGCAGGTTTCCAGGTTGGAACGCTGTGCCTGCTCCTCACTCTACTCTACTGCTCACTGATCTTATCCACCTTAGATTTCACGACTGCAAGCATTATTTCCCCAGGGAAAACTTTCCTGATGCCCAGGCTTGGTTGGATCTAACACATGTTTTCAAGGCACCATGTGCCTCTCCCCACCGAGTCGTTATCCATGGCAATGTTTGAAATTTAATTCTATCGTTAACATCTTCCTCTACCACTACACTGGGAAGGCTCATGAGGGTCCACGTCAGAATACAGCGCTGAGCATAATGGCTGGCATACAGTAAGCGCTCAGTAAAGATACGTAAGTGAGAAAGCGAAGAAGAGCGCGAGTGAACGCAAACGCAGTGCCCGGCTCGCGAGTCTGGCGGTTGGCTCGGGGCTGGAAAGCCGTCCTCTCCCCGGGCTGAGGCGCGAGCACTGCGCATGCCCAGCCTGCCGGGCTTCCAGAACCTTCGGGGAGGAGGTCGCAGTTGCTGCTGGTGTGCCGTGTTTCCTTATCGCGACGCTGACCCAACGGGGGAGGAGAGGCCAGACTGGGAAAGGTAGTGCTTGTGGCCCTCGGGGTCTGTCCCCTCTGTCTCTGGCCCGCCCACAGAGCTGCACTTCCTTGGGGGCGTCGCTTCCTCGAGGGCCTCGCACAGGCGAGACGCCAGACGTGAAGGACCGTTTTGCAGGTTCCATTCGAGGCTCGGGTGGCAGTGCCATGCGGGGTTGGGGTTGGGGGCAGGCAGGCAACCCCTCCAGAAGGGTGTGGCCATTGCGGCAAATCCTCAAGTCCGGTCTTGGGAGGACCCTTCCACCGTGCGCCGCCGTGGTCAGGACAGAGGCGTCTGGACTAGAGAAAGGAGGTGGTGTGCTTAGTTAGGAGTAGCTGGAGGCCGGGTCTTATTTATTGTCCCGAAGGAGCTAAAAGTCTTTGATAAGAGGCAGAATTGGAGGGCGCCTCCGGGGTGTCCAGTAGTATTGGGACTGTCTCCCCTGTTCAGGCGCCCAGAGCAGGCTTGGCCCGCAGGAATGGAAGCCGGGCCAGCTGCACTCAATTTAAGCCTGTTCCCAGGCTCGTTTCCCAGGCCTCCTTTCGGAAAGTTGTTGTGCAGGCTCGGAAAAAGTACGTGCCTGACTGAGCAGAGGGAGAAGAAAATCCCACTGATTGTGAGTTTATGGGTGGTCAGGGCTTTTATGAGAAACAGAAACCTGGTGTTTCTCACTGTCTGGGGAAAAGGAGCCAAGGATAATGTCTGTTGAAATGGATGTAATTCCAGTTTCTATTTTGGAGAAAGTTTCAACCTCATTTACTTTTAAAAATGCCAGTTCTGTGTCCCAGGGGAACCACATACTGATGGAACACCCCCTCCCCGCGCCCCCCCCCAAAGAGCCTTGGATCCTATTTTTAGCTTTCAGTTTGCTCCCAGACTTCCCCATTCCGTTTTTTTTTTTTTTTAACTGGTTATGGAGCCAGTTTGGTTTAATTATGTACAAAGTGTGAACGACCCTGTCACAATGAAAGTAAAAATCTCCTTTTTACTGGTGAGAGGGAAGTTTCTCTTGTAGTAAAAATCCCAGACTTGTTTAAATTTTTTTACAGTTGTGGATTTCCCCTTCATTCTGCAGCTGTTACTAGTATTAAGACACTGACTTGAAAAGGGGTTTATTTCTTGAAAGTCTACTTAAAATTCTTCGTTTTCTTCTTTTCTTTTTTCTTCCCATACAGGAAGTTATTCCTTCTTTCCAAAGCATCATAATTTCACAAACTGACTGCTAGCAAATCAAAGTTGTGGGAAATTTCATTGTTCTGTCTACATCTCAGGTAACCAAGAGAAAGGAACACATGCTTCCTTTGCTGGTTTAAGTTTTTCATTTAAGGTTTAAGTTTTTCATTTAAAATTTAAGGGCTGGTAAATCTGTGAATAAACTATCCTGACAGGCAATGTCAGGACATCATTTAAAAGACAGCTGTGGCTAAATGCTGACAGTAACCTAACATTTTTGTTTCTTGACTTTTGACAAGGCTGCTTATAGTCTGCTGATGTTAACTGCAGTCATTAAGTAGCTGATGCCTAGCTTAAAGAAACATTATCCTGAAAAGAGAAAAGATAAGTAAAAGTAAGTTTTGTGTTTAAAGTATCCATATTTATTTAAAATAGTTACTTAAAAATTGCTTATCAAAGTGACTTTACAAGAAAAATTATCTACATTTTTAAAACTTGCCATTTTTGCTATTCATTCAGTTCATCAAATGTTTATTATTTTTCTAGATTCTGGGGCACAAATATGAATAATAATCTCTGTTCTCAAGGAGTTAGCTGTTTCATGGGGTAAAGCAGCATGTAAATTAACAATTACTATACAAATGGTATGATAAAGGAGTGTGCAAAGTTATTGTAGGTGTAGAGGGGTCAGCAGCTTTCACTTATGGGCTGAGAGGGCTCCTCAGAGGAACCCTTTGAATTAGGTCTGAAAGGGAGAAGTAGGTTGGAGTTTGTTACCAAAACAAGGTGGGGGAAAGTCATTTTCAGCAGGGAGCATGAGAAAGTATGCCAAATTTGGGAAACTGCAAGAGTAGGGCGATGATGGGAGAGGGTGAGAGACGAGGTCTAGAAATGTAGCCACAACCAGAAGATAAAGGATCTTGTAAATCCTTATGTGGTGAGGAGACATTGAAGGATTTTAACCAAGGAAGTGACATGAGGAGATTTACACATACACACACACCCCTCACCCTTTTCACTAAACAGTATCTTTTGATTAATCTTAGTTTATCTAAACAGTTCCTTGTATCTACATAGCTTGTTTGTTCTCTGAATGCTGGGCATTGGAGTTGTTTCCAATATGTCAGTAATGCAACAGTACTATTATTTATGAAAATATTATCCACGAATTATTGCCTGCTGTTGTATAAGTGGATTTAAGTTACTTGAGCTTCAAATCAATATAGTAACTCTCCCACCAAAATTCATTAGTTAATTTTCTCCATTATCTGGGTACTCATAGTTTATCATGCATGAAGTTTGTATATATTTTTGAATGATTTTTGAAAATCTTTATTCTGATGATGTTTTATAAAATCATTACCATGTTGTTTTGATGATGGTAACTATAATTTATTTTTTAAAAATAAGGTGAAAATATAATTTTATTTACTTTTTTTTCATTGAAATTCTTGCTGCTTATAGACCAGAAGCATTTATTATCAATTTGCTGTGGCCTGTGAAATATACTATCTGCATTAAAACTGTATATTACCAGTATAAATTTGTTGTATTTAGTTTTATGCACAGAGAAAGATAACCTGTTCATTTCTCAATTTCAGTTGTTATATATGCCATTATTTTAAAAATTCTTTTTCTTCATTTGTCTTGTATCTTCTTTGGGTACTTGTAAATTCTTTTTATGAAAAAGAGACTAGCATTTCTTTAATTTCTTTGATAGCTTGAGGAAAGATTTGTTCAATATTTTCTTCTGCTTTATGTACTAAATTGTGTTATGTTTTGTCCTTTTCTTTTCTCTTTCCTTTCTCAATTATAGTGTTGAGAGACCTCACTTATTCCCATTATAACTAATTTTATCAGACTGTGTGAAAGTACTGTGTACTAACTCTCCACACTGATCCAGTTCTGACCTCTGGGGCTTTGGGAATCCCTTTACTACTTCTCCAAGGACTACCCATTGTATTTGCATATGTGGAGCTATAACCCTGTATTTGGCCTTCTCGAGCCAGAAAAGACTCTGTTCCTCCAATAACCTTATGAGGTCTGGTTTCTAGTCCCCTTGTTATCATGCTAAGCTCCTCTGGACTTTGTATTTGATCAGCATATGTTTAAAAATATAGTATAGGTCAGTGATTCTCAAAGTTTTTGGTCTCATAACCCCTTTACCCTCTTAAATCTTGTTGAGTTTTCAAAAGAACTCTTGTTTAGCTGAGTTACGTCTATCAGTATTTACCATAAAATAAAAGTGAAAAAATTTTTTATTTTTTTTTATTTTTTATTAACGGAAAAAAAAAAAAATTAACACAACATTTAGAAATCATACCATTCTACATATGCACTCAGTAATTCTTAACATCATCACATAGATGCATGATCATTGTTTCTTAGTACATTTGCATCGGTTTAGAGGAACTGGCAACACAACAGAAAAAGATATAAAATGTTAATATAAAGAAAAGAAATAAAAGTAGTAGTAATAGTAAAAAACAACAACAACAAACAAACCAACAAGCAAACAAAAACAAAAAAAACCCTATAGCTCAGATGCAGCTTCATTCAGTATTTTAACATGATTACTTTACAATTAGGTATTATTGTGCTGTCCATTTTTGAGTTTTTGTATCTAGTCCTGTTGCACAATCTGTATCCCTTCAGCTTCAATTACCCATTGTCTTACCCTGTTTCTAACTCCTGCTGAACTCTGTTACCAATGACATATTTCAAGTTTATTCTCGAATGTCTGTTCACATCAGTGGGACCATACAGTATTTGTCCTTTAGTTTTTGGCTGGATTCACTCAGCATAATATTCTCTAGGTCCATCCATGTTATTACATGGTTCATAAGTTTATCTTGTCTTAAAGCTGCATAATATTCCATCGTATGTATATACCACAGTTTGTTTAGCCACTCTTCTGTTGATGGAGATTTTGGCTGTTTCCATCTTAAAAGTGAAAAAATTTTAAAACACAAGAATACACAACACATATTCTATTAGTTGTTAGAGCAATGATGTCATCACCCATCATATCGTGGAAAGCTTCTAGAAAACTTCACTTGTACTATACTCATGAGAATTTAAGAATGAAGAGACAAATAATATATGGAAATTGTTTCAACCTCAGGAATGTCCTGAAAGGTATCCTCAGACCACACTTTGAGAACCACTGTTATAGGGGACAGAGGTCAACAATAGGACTTTCCTATTGTGTATAGGTATTGGATTAACATGATCCAAAGTTTCAGTTAGGCCTTTTGCATCCTTTTGCTTTATGTGGGTACGTTCAGTCATTTAGTCTTACCTGGAAGAAAACAAGAAAAAGAAACCACGAATTTCAACCTGGGGACAAAAATTCTGCATGTGTGTTCAATGCAGAACTGCAGGTTGGGCATGTCTCATGACTTAGGAAAAGTCTTTTTATTTTTTTCCATGGTCAGCTAACCATTTTAAAATGTATATACATCGATTCCCAGACCATGCACCTAAAAAAATGTATATACAAAAGAATGTATGTAAATTGTGAGACACAGATAATGTAATGAATCCCTGAAACTCACTACCAATCCAAGTAGAACCTTACCAGTAATTTACATTTACTTCTGTATTCCTTCTGTAACCCATCATCCTACCCTGCATTCCGCTCCATTTTTATCCCAGGTAACCTGAATGTCATAGTCACTATTTCTTTTTATTTTTAAAAAATGTAACATTTATATTATGCCTAAATAATACATTGTTTTGTTTTGCTTATTTTGCTGTCATACTTTAATAGTTCCCTGGGACTTGTTTTTTCACCCATAATAATATTTCTTCATCCATGTTGTTGTGTGGATGTTATTCATTTTCACTGCTTATTTAATATTCATTTTTATAAAACCATCACAATTTACTTAACTTTCTCTTATTGATGAGCATTTGAATTCTCAACTTTTTATTTTTCTGCTATCCAGTAGTATGCTGCCATGAACATTCTTCTTGTACATGCTCCTGGTCTTGTAAAGGAGTTTCTCGGGGTGTACATCTAGGAATAGAATAAGGATTTCTGGTCCTAGGGTATCAGGATGTGCAGTTCTATAAGATCACAATAAATTGTTTTCCAAACTGATTATTCCAATGTATATTCCTACCAGCATTGTATAATAAAGTTTTCTTTTAATATATATCTGTTCAATATTTATCATATAAATCTCTCCAATTTTTGGTGTTATCAGAAATGTTGTCACTTTGGTAGGTATAGTATTTTACTGTGGTTCTAAATCTGTATTTCCCTAATTAATGAAGTTTTATATTTTTATTGTTAATGTGTTTCATCTTTTGACTGTTTTTTACTGTTGGGTTATTTGTGCTATTTCAAAAGTTAATTTATAAGAATTGTTTATTTTCTCTGAATATTAAGATTATGTAAGTTTTTATGTGTTACAAACCTTCTAATTTATGGCTTGTCTTTTCACTTTTTTAATGTTACATTTTGATGACAAGCAGTTATTAAATTTAAGGTAACCTCATTAGGTTTTGTAATATTCTGTAAATAGGTCTTGAATATCACATATTACATTGCGGATTTATAAATTTGGGGACAGTTTTTATGAATAGAATTTCTTTCTATTTTCATTATATATTTTTTGTTGTGTTTCTAATATGAGGAATGTAATTGATTCTGTAGATGTTTTTGCAATTTTAAAATAATACAGTTAGTAGATAAAAAGTAATCACTTATAGTCATTGTTGGGTAATTTTCGATTACTTAAAACAATTTTCTTTTATTTAAGAAAACAAACAATGCACTTAGAACCCCCCAAAATGAACATCTTATCTAGCTCAAGCATAGGCGTATTTAAACAGAGTATCCACATAATCATTTTAAAGCTTGTGTTGGGCAGTAAGTCTCACGAACCAATTTAAAATTAAGGTAACAAGGAAAAAAATCTACAAATTCAGATAGCAAAGTTCTTAAATTCTAAGTATTAAATACTAACTTAGATACCATTTTATCAGCTGTCAAAACTGTGAACGTTCTCAAAATATTAAGTAGAAATTTCTTACAAATATCTGCATTGCTGTGGTAATGATTTCTAAATATATTTCTAAATATTTCTAAATATTTTCCTGCTTTCAGGAAAATATGAAGATACAAACATTTTTACAATTAACATATGGAAATCTTAACTACCTAAAATAGATATCTTAGCTAATCCATAAGCATATTAAAAAAATTCAAAGTAATCATCATAAAGCCTGTTTGTACAATATGTTTCATAAACCAATTTAAATTTTTTTTTTTTTTACATGGGGAGGCCCCGGGAATCGAATCCAGGTCCTTTGGCATGGCAGGCGAGCATTCTTGCCTGCTGAGCCACCGTGGCCCACCAATTTAAATTTAAAGTAAGAAAGGAAAAAAATCTGTAGATAGATACAGATATCAGAGTTTCCTAAATTCTTAGTATTATGCCATTTAACTCTCAAAACTGTATGCGTTCTCAAAATATCAAGTAAAAAAGTTATTACACATATCAACTTTACTAGTGAGCTATGTTACTAAATGTTTTCAAATTTTTGATTTCAGAAATTTATTTTATCGAATATTACTATAACTGCCTATAGTTTTTTTTAAAAACTGTTTTTTTTTGTAAAATATAACACATATATACAAAGAAAAGAAAGAAAAAAAAAGCAATAATTTCCAAAGCACTGTTCAACAAGCAGCTACAGAACAGTTCCAAGAGTTTTTCATGGGCTACCATGCCCTCATCTCAGATTTCTCTTTCTAGCAGCTCCAAAACACTGGCAGCTTTATCAATGTCATAATAACAGAATAACACAGTATCTGTCCTTTTGTGTCTGACTTATTTCACTCAGCATCATGTCGTCAAGGTTCATCCATGTTGTCATATGTTTTGGGACATCATTTTGTCTAAATCAGATTACTTTTTTTTTTTAACTTTTTAAATTGTATAATATACATAGAAAGCAAAGAAAGAAAAAAGCAATAGTTTTCAAAGTACTCTTCAACAAGTAGTTCCAGGACAGATCCCAGAATTTGTCATGGGCCACCATACCATCATCTCAGATTGCTCCAGAACATTGGAGGCTAGTGGGAGTATAAATTTTTTATCGTCACTTTTTTTGTGTGAAAAATAACATTTATGCTAAAAAGCAATAAATTTCAAAGCACAATTAGTTGTGGAACAGATTTCAGAGTTTGGTATGGGTTGCAATTCTACAATTTTAGGTTTTTACTCCTGGCTGCTCTGAGATAATGGAGACTAAAAGAAATATCAATTTAATGATTCAGCAATCATATTTGTTTGTTAAACCCTACCTTCTCTGTATAACGCCACTATCACCTTTGATCTTTCTATCCCACTTTTTAGGGGTATTTAGGCTATGGCTATTCTAACATTTTTATGTCAGAAGAGGCTGTCAGTACTATGGGTTAGGGAAATGGAACTAGTTGATGTTCTGAAGAGGCTGTGTCCTCTAAGTTTCAGGACTTATCTGGTCCAGGGACCCATCTGGAGGTTGTCGGTTTCTGGAAAATTACCCTAGTGCATGGCACCTTTGTAAAATCTTATATATTGCCCTGGGTGTTCTTTGGGATTGGCTGGAATGGTTTTGGCAAGTTAAAATAGGTAGCAATGTCTAACTGAAGCTTGTGTAAGAGTGACTTCCAGAGTAACCTCTTGACTCTATCTGAACTCTCCCAGCCATTAAGTTACACTTCTTTTCCCCCTTTTGGTCAGGATGGAATAGTTGATCCCATGGTGCCAGGGCTGTACTCATCCTTGGGAGTCTTCTCCCACGATACCAGGGAGACTTTACCCCTGGGTGTCACGTCCCATGTATTGGGGAGGGCAACAGGAGAATCAGAGATCCTTGTGGCTTGAGTACAGAGATGGAGGGGGAGAATGGTAGGAATGAGATAGGAGAAATATGCAGAGCTTTGTGGAATATGGTAAAGGATTTTGAGTTTCTCTGTAAGTGTGATGGGATGCTACTGGAAGGATGAAAGTAGGGGAGATTTGTGTTTTAAAAATATATGAATTCTAATTTTTGTGTGTAGTGATTAAACTGTAGCAGGAAAAATGGAATCAGGGAGACTAATGATGACAAATCTACTATAACTGATGACCATAGATTTATCCATTAATAGTGGAATGGTTTTTAACATGTTATTAAATTTTGACCTAGTGTAGAAAAAGAAGTTCTGCTACATATATTGTTCTGCTTTCAGTTCAGATGTTTGTTCAGATATGAATAATTTTATGAAGATCACTGAGAATCTAAATCTCAGCTCCGTACGATGAACATTTATAATCTGGTGGCTTTGAAAAATTGTTTCAGTTTGCTTAAACTTTTTATTTCTGATTTAAAAAGTATTAAATGTTAGAAATATTTAAAAATAAAGAAAAGTGAAAGGAAAGCAAGCTAGTTATGTTCCATTCGTCCAGAAATAGTATAATAAAAAAGTAAAAGAAAAATAAAATAATCTATAATCCACTCACCCAGAGATAATATTTTAATAAACTTTTGACAGTTTATTTCCCTTAGCAACATTTCTGAAAGATTTCTATTTCTACTTCTCTTTTATAGATGAGAAAACAGAGAGACCCAGGCATCCTTTAATGACTTGTTCAGAATCTTACTGCCCTACTTACTGCCCTACTGAATCTTATCTATACTCATGAGAATATAAGAGTGAAAATAACCCTGAGTGGAGGGAGAAGAGTGTTAGTCAGTTATCAGGCTCTAGATATGGAACAGTGAGTTGACCAAGTAGGATCTGACAAAGAAAATTAAGGGAAAGAATTAAATTCATTTTTTTCCCTTTCCAGTTCTACCTAAGACCAGTAGCTTTAGGTCAGGTTGCAACATTTTAGTAATTGTGAACCATACATTCCTCCAGAAAAAAAAGTTCTCTATCAGAGAATCATAATATGACTATACTGTGGTATAAATGTGTCCATGTATTCACAGTATACATCAGATTTTATTTTCATTAAACATGATGACCTCTCTGTCCAGTCAGGGAATTCTTCTTTCCCTCTGATCTAATTACCTTTAGTTAAGAAGGTAGCCTCCCCCTACGCTTTTGTGTTTTAGAGTGTCTGTCTAGACTTCTCTCTCTCTCTGAGCTAGATTTCTGTATGTGCATTGTTTTTTGGCTTATATTATTTAATGTACCTAGCCTTCTCCAGTTGAAAAGACTCAATTCCTCCAACAAACTTTTTGAGGCCTGGTTTCTTTTTCCCTTGTCATCATGCTGAACTCCTTTGGTTTTGTTATTGATCAGCATATGCTTAAAAATATAGTATAGGTCAGTGGTTTTCGGGTGTTTTTAGTCTCATGATCCCTTTACACTCTTAAATTTTATTGAGTTTTCCAAAGAGCTTTTATTTAGTTACATCTATCAATATTTACCATAAAAGAAATTAATGTGAAAAAAATTTTAAAACACAAGAATACACAACTCATGTTCTATTAGCTGTTAGAGCAATGATGTCATCACCCATCATATTGTGGAAAACTGCAATCTATACTCATGAGAAAATAAGAGTGAAAAGAAAATAAGAGTGAAAATAAGAGAAATATATGAAAGTAGTTTTAACCTCTCAGGGATTCCATGAAAGGTGGCATCAGACCACACTTTGAAAACCACTATAATAAGGGAAATAAGTCAACAATAGGGCTTACTGTTATTTAAAAAAAAATCTCATTCTTTAGAATTTCTGTTTGTAGCAGAGGCAAGTATATTTTCCCTACAGTTTCTACCCCTAATTGTTATTAGGTGGGCGGAATGATGTGTCTGAGACGATGTAATGGGAACTAAGACAGTTAAGAATTGTCATGCCACTTTAATTCTTCTTTACCTATCACAGCAACCCTGGATTGACATAGAGACTGTATTCCTGAATTAGTCAGAGGAGAAGGCCTGTAAATCTACATAGAACTTTATGTGAGCAAGAAATAAATTTTTGTGTTGTCAAAACACTTTGGACAGTTTTGTTGTTGTAATATAGTCCAGCAAGATTTTTTTTTATATATAGATGTAAAGTTTATTCAGCATAATGTTTAGAAAAATAAGTTCATGTTATTTCAGGAAGCCAAACACTCAAATGTCCAGGCATAAAACCCTATTACAGTACAACATATATACTTTAGATCTCTTTGGTTGGGTAATTAAGCACAGAAATGTTCTGGGACATGCTCTGTGTGCCATCACTTAACAGTTCAGTAAAGACTTCTTACCCCATCCCATGATATACATTTTGTACAGATTTACTTTGTGTAAGGCACAGTAAAACCATATTGATTATATAACTGGTTGCCTCTAAACATACAGTATATGTAACAAAAGAATAATTTTTTTTGAGAACACTGAAAGCCAAGAATCACGTGCTAAACAATTTTGATTAATAAAATGTATGGTGGTAATAGTTATATTAAATTAATATGAAGTGTATCAGCTAGATACAAAATAACCATTAAGTTCTATAATCTAATAGTTTTAGGAAGATTTTGAAACATCTTTTATAAGATGTAATTCTTTTCTCCAAAGTTTTCTTAAATTACTTATGTTTATATGATGAGATGAACTGTTCAAAACAGTTTAAAAATGAAGAACTTGTGGATATATACTAATGCACACAGGTCCAGCATGTTGTAATTCAACTTTTAACATGCAAGATAGAAAGTATACACAGGAATATTTATGGTTAGTGTGCAATTGACTACTGATTTTCAACTAGGACTATAACATCTCCCTGCCTTTCATAGCACAAGAAAGGCGCTGAAGCATGTATATGACTCAGAGTCTTTTCATTACCATAAGTATACATGAGATATGTAGTACAACACTTGTACTTGCTTGATTGAGGAACGAATGCACCTTCTCTTTAAGCAATACTGTCTATTACCAGATGTAACTAAGAGCTAAATGCCAAATTCTGGCTAACAGAGTACATAGATAGGTTTGCACCCAAAATCCCATAGCCAGCAGCTGGGATTGGGCTTCACAGGGAATTATTTACCCTTATTCTGATTCCTTTTCAGGGATCTAGAAGTCATTTGCAGCATCTTCAAGCATTGGTTTATGTCAGAGAGAAGTTCTTCCACATGAACTCCAAGAGTTCTGAGTCTGGACCTTAGTGTTGTAAAAAATATTTGCAGTTCTTTGCAAGGAGATTATGGAGTTTATGTTATCCCATTCACATATACATGGGTTACACACAAACTAACCCTGAAAGAATAGAAAAAAAACAATCTGTTCTTTATAATGTGCGTTGATTCTTTTTTAAAAATTTATTTATTAATTAAAAAATTAAGAAACCAAATAAAACATCAACATATTAATCAGTAATTCACAATATCATCACTTAGTTGCATATTCATCATTTCTTAGAACATTTGCATTAATTCAGAAATAGAAAAAGACAATAGAACGAACACAGGAAAGAAAAAAAAAAGATATCTACCATACCCCTTACCCCTCCCTTTTATTGATCACTAGCATTTCAAACTAAATTTATTTTAGCATTTGTTCCCCCTATTATTTATTTTTATTCCGTATGTTCTACTCCTTTGTTGACAAGGTAGATAAAAGGAGCATCAGACACAAGGTTTTCACAATCACACAGTAACATTGTGAAAGCTCTATCATTATTCAGTCATCCTCAAGAAACATGGCTACTAGAACACAGCTCTACATTTTCAGGTAGTTCCCTCCAGCCTCTCCATTACATCTTGAATAACAAGATGATATCTACTTGATGCATAAGAATAACCTCCAGGATAACCTCTTGACTCTCTTTGGAATCTCTAAGCCATTGACACTTTGCCTCATTTCACTCTTCCCCTTTTTGGTTGAGAAGGTTTTCTTAATCCCTTGATGCTAAGTCTCAGCTCATTCTAGGGTTTTTCTCAGTCCCTTTGATGCTGAGTCTCAGCTCATTCCAGGATCTCTGTCCCACTTTGCCAGGAAGGTCCACACCCCTGAGAGTCATGTCCCATGTAGAGATGGGGAGGGTGGTGAGACTGTTTGTTGTGTTGGCTGGAGAGAGAGGCCACATCTGAGCAACAAAAGAGGCTCTCTTGGGGGTGACTCTTAGGCCTAAATTTTAAGTAGACTTGACCTATTTGTTGTGGGGTTAAGTTTCATATGAACAAACCCCAACACTGGGGGCTCAGCCTATAGCTTGGGTTGTCCATACTGCTTGTGGGAATATCAGGAATTCTACTTGGGGAAGTTGAATTTCTCCCTGTTCTCACCATTCCCCGAAGGGGCTTTGCAAATACTTTTCCACTCACTGATTGAATCACTCTGGGATTCATTGGAGCATCACTCTGGACAAACCAACAAAATCTCATGTCCTACCTGAGATTCCAGGTACTTATGGCATTCAATCAAACTATCTATATAAGTTATATTAGGAAATGCTCTAGTCAAAATAGAAATTTTGTAACAAACATTTTTTGCTTTAGTCTCACACATAAGATGACATTTTAAAATATTAATTACCATCTATTTTCAGCACCCTGAATAATGACATTCCTTTGTTCTTCCTCATGCGAAAACATTTTTAAAATTTGTACATTGTACATTTCACTATTATTATACACTCTAGGCATTCCTAGATTATACCATCTCAATCTTTAACATCTATCTTTCTTCTGATTTCATTTATGTCTCCAGCCCTCCTCCCTCTATCATTCTCACATGCAGCTTAGCTTCATTCAGTGTTTTAACATAATTACATTACAGTTAGGTATTATTGTGCTGTCCCTTGCTGAGTTTTTTTTATCCAGTCCTGTTGCACAATCTGTATCCCTTCAGCTCCAATTACCCAATACCTTACCCTATTTCTATCTCCTGATGGTCTCTGTTACCAACGACATATTCCAAATTTATTCACTAATGTCAGTTCATATCAGTGAGACCATACAGTATTTGTCCTTTAGTTTTTGGCTAGTCTCACTCAGCATAATGTTCTCAAGGTCCATCCATGTTGTTACATACTTCATAAGTTTATTCTGTCTTAAAGCTGCATAGTATTCCATCATATGTATATACCACAGTTTGTGTAGCCACTTGTCTGTTGATGGACATTTTGGCTGTTTCCATCTCTTTGCAATTATAAATAATGCTGCTATAAACATTGGTGTGCAAATGTCTGTTTGTGGCTTTGCCCTTATGTCCTCTGAGTAAGTACCTAGCAATGGTATTGCTGGGTCATATGGCAATTCTATATTCAGCTTTTTGAGGAACCGCCAAAGTGCCTTCCACAGCGGTTGCACCATTTGACATTCCCACCAACAGTGAATAAGTGTGCCTCTTTCTCCACATCCTCTCCAGCACTTGTCATTTTCTGTTTTGTTGATAATGGCCATTCTGGTGGGTGTGAGATGAAATCTCATTGTGGTTTTGATTTGCATTTCTCTAATGGCCAGGAATGTTGAACATCTCTTCATATGCCTTTTGGCCACTTGTATTTCCTCTTCTGAGAAGTGTCTGTTCAAGTCTTTTTCCCATTTTGTAATTGGATTGGCTGTCTTTTTGTTGTTGAGTTGAACAATCTCTTTATAAATTCTGGATACTAGATCTTTTTCTGATATGTCATTTTTAAATATTGTCTCCCATTGTGTAGGCTGTCTTTTTACTTTCTTGATGAAGTTCTTTGATGCACAAAAGTGTTTAATTTTGAGGAGTTCCCATTTCATTCTTTCTTTCTTCAGTGCTCTTTCTTTGGGTATAAGGTCTATAAAACTGCCTCCAATGATAAGATTTATAAGATATTTCCCTACATTTTCCTCTAACTGTTTTATGGTCTTAGACCTAATGTTTAGATCTTTGATCCATTTTGAGTTAACTTTTGTATAGGATGTGAGATACGGGCCTCTTTCATTCTTTTGCATATGGATATCCAGTTCTCTAGGCACCATTTATTGAAGAGACTGTTCTGTCCCAGGTGAGTTGGCTTGACTGCCTTATCAAAGATCAAATGTCCATAGATGAGAGGGTCTATATCTGAGCACTCTATTCGATTCCATTGGTCAATATATCTATCTTTATGCCAGTACCATGCTGTTTTGACCACGGTGGCTTCATAATATGCCTTAAAGTCAGGCAGCGTGAGACCTCCAGCTTCGTTGTTTTTCCTTCAAGATACTTTTAACAATTCGGGACACCCTGCCCTTCCAGATGAATTTGCTTATTGGTTTTTCTCTTTCTGAAAAGTAACTTGTGGGAATTTTGATTGGTATTGCATTGAATCTGTAAATCGTTTAGGTAGAATTGACATCTTACCTATATTTAGTCTTCCAATCCATGAACATGGTATGCCCTTTCATCTATTTAGGTCTTCTGTGCTTTTTTTTAACAGTTTCTCGTAGTTTTCTTTGTATAGGTCTTTTGTCTCTTTAGTTAAATTTATTCCTAAGTATTTTATTCTTTTAGTTACAATTGTAAATGGAAGTCGTTTCTTGATTTCCCCCTCAGATTGTTCATTACTAGTGTATAGAAACACTACAAATTTCTGAATGTTGATCTTGTACCCTGCCACTTTGCTGTACTCATTTATTAGCTCTAGTAGTTTTGCTGTGGATTTTTCAGGGTTTTCGATATATAGTATCATATCATCTGCAAACAGTGATAGTTTTACTTCTTCCTTTCCAATTTTGATGCCTTGTATTTCTTTCTCTTGTCTAATTGCTCTGGCTAGCACTTCCAACACAATGTTGAATAACAGTGGTGATAGTGGACATCCTTGTCATGTTCCAGATCTTAGGGGGAAAGTTTTCAGTTTTTCCCCATTGAGGGTATTAGCTGTAGGTTTTTCATATATTCCCTTTATCATTTTAAGGAAGTTCCCTTGTATTCCTGTCCTTTGAAGTGTTTTCAACAGGAAAGGGTGTTGAATTTTGTCCAATGCCTTCTCTGCATCAATTGAGATGATCATGTGATTTTTCTGCTTTGATGTTGATATGGTGTATTACATTTATGATTTTCTTATGTTGAACCATCCTTGCATAGCTGGGATGAATCCTACTTGGTCATGATGTATAATTCTTTTAATATGTTGCTGGGTTCGATTTGCTAGAATTTTGTTGAGGATTTTTGCATCTGTATTCATTAAAGAGATTGGTCTGTAGTTTTCTTTTTTTGTAATATCTTTGCTTGGTTTTGGTATGAGGGTGATATTGGCTTCATAGAATGAATTAGGTAGCTTTCCCTCCACTTCAATTTTTTTGAAGAGTTTAAGCAGAATTAGTACTAATTCTTTCTGGAATATTTGTTAAAATTCACATGTGAAGCCGTCTGGTCCTGGACTTTTCTTTTTGGGAAGCTTTTGAATGACTGATTCAATTTCTTTACTTGTGATTGGTTTGTTGAGGTCATCTATTTCTTCTTGAGTCAAAGTTGGTTGTTCATGCCTTTTTAGGAAGTTGTCCATTTCATCCACATTGTTGTATTTATTAGCATAAAATAGTTCATAGTATACTGTTATTACCTCCTTTATTTCTGTGGGATCAGTGGTTATGTCTCCTCTTCCATTTCTGATCTTATTTATTTGCTTGCTCTCTCTTCTTCTTTTTGTCAATCTTGCTAAGGGCCCATCAATCTTATTGATTTTCTCAAAGAATCAACTTCTGGTCTTATTGATTTTCTCTATTGTTTTCATGTTTTCAATTTCATTTATTTCTGCTCTAATCTTTGTTATTTCTTTCCTTCTGCTTGCTTTGGGGTTAGTTTGCTGTTCTTTCTCCAGATCTTCCAAGTGGACAGTTAAATCCTGAATTTTTGCCCTTTCTTCTTTTTTGATATAGGCATTTAGGGCAATAAATTTCCCTCTTAGCACTGCCTTTGCTGCGTCCCATAGGTTTTGATATGTTGTGTTTTCGTTTTCATTCGCCTCGAGGTATTTACTAATTTCTCTTGCAATTTCTTCTTTGACCCACTCGTTGTTTAAGAGTGTGTTGTTGAGCCTCCACATATTTGTGAATTTTTTGGCACTCTGCCTGTGATTGATTTCCAACTTCATTCCTTTATGATCCGAGAAAGTGTTGTGTATGATTTCAATCTTTTTAAATTTGTTAAGACTTGTTTTGTGACCCAGCATATGGTCTATCTTTGAGAATGATCCATGAGTACTTGAGAAAAAGGTGTATCCTGCTGTTGTGGGATGTAATGTCCTATAAATGTCTGTTAAGTCTAGCTCATTTATAGTAATATTCAGATTCTCTATTTCTTCATTGATCCTCTGTGTAGATGTTCTGTCCATTGATGAGAGTGGTGAAGTGAAGTCTCCAACTATTATGGTATATGTGTCTGTTTTCCTTTTCAGTGTTTGCAGTGTATTCCTCATGTATTTTGGGGCATTCTGGTTCGGTGCATAAATATTTATGATTGTTATGTCTTCTTGTTTAATTGTTCCTTTTATTAGTAGATAGTGTCCTTCTTTGTCTCTTTTAACTGTTTTACATTTGAAGTCTAATTTGTTGGATATTAGTATTGGTACTCCTGCTCTTTTCTGTTTGTTATTTGCATGAAATATCTTTTCCCAACCTTTCACTTTCAACCTATGCTTATCTTTGGGTCTAAGATGTGTTTCCTGTAGACAGCATATAGAAGGATCCTGTTTTTTAATCCATTCTGCCACTCTATGTCTTTTGATTGGGGAATTCAGTCCATTAACATTTAGTGTTATTACTGTTTGGATAATATTTTCCTCTACCATTTTGCCTTTTTTATTATATATATCATATCTGATTTTCCTTCTTTCTACACTCTTCTCCATACCTCTCTCTTCTGTCTTTTTGTATCTGACTCTAGTGCTCCCTTTAGTATTTCTTGCAGAGCTGGTCTCTTGGTCACAAATTCTCTCAGTGACTTTTTGTCTGAGAATGTTTTCATTTCTCCCTCATTTTTGAAGGACAATTTTGCTGGATATAGGAGTCTTGGTTGGCAGTTTTTCTCTTTTAGTAACTTAAATATATCATCCCACTGTCTTCTAGCTTCCATGGTTTCTGCTGAGAAATCTACACATAGTCTTATTGGGTTTCCCTTGTATGTGATGGATATTTTTTCTCTTGCTGCTTTCAAGATCCTCTCTTTCTCTTTGACCTCTGACATTCTAACTAGTAAGTGTCTTGAGAATGCCTATTTGGGTCTAATCTCTTTGGGGTGTGCTGCACTTCTTGGATCTGTAATTTTAGGTCTTTCATAAGAGTTGGGAAATTTTCAGTGATAATTTCTTCCATTAGTTTATCTCCTCCTTTTCCCTTCTCTTCTCCTCCTGGGACACCCACAACACGTATATTTGTGTGCTTCATATTTTCGTTCAGTTCCCTGATCCCCTGTTCAAATTTTTCCATTCTTTTCCCTATAGTTTCTGTTTCTTTTTGGATTCAGATGTTCCATCCTCCAATTCACTAATTCTGGCTTTTGTCTCTTTAAATCTACCATTGTAGGTATCCATTGTTTTTTCCATCTTTTCTACTTTGTCCTTCACTTCCATAAGTTCTGTGATTGTTTTTTCCGTTTTTCTATTTTTTCTTTTTGTTCAGCCCATATCTTCTTCATGTCCTCCCTCAATTTATTGAAACGGTTTTTGAAGAGATTTTCCATTTCTGTTTGTATATTCATCATTAGTTGTCTCAGCTCCTGTATCTCATTTGAACTATTGGTTTGTTCCTTTGACTGGGCCATATCTTCAATTTTTCTGAGCATGATCTGTTATCTTCTGCTGGTGTCTGGGCATTTAATCAGATTTCCCTTGGTGTGAGACCCAACAGGTTGAAAGATTTTTCTGTGAAATCTCTGGGCTCTGTTTTTCTTATCCTGCCCAGTAGGTGGCGCTCATGGCGCTCAGCTGTCTGCGGGTCCCACCAGTAAAAGATGCTTTGGCTCCTTTAACTTCGGAAAACTCTTGCTGTAGGGAGGTGGTCGCCAGCCAAAGCGGCTTGGGGGAGTGCCAATCCGAATCTCCCAGCCAGCCCGGGGATCCGTGCACGGGGTGGGTCGCCGGCCTCCGCGGCTTGGGTGAGCGCCTGTCCAAATTTCCCAGCCGGCCTGGGGCGCCAAGCGTGGTGGGGGGGCGCCGGCCTCTGCGGCTTGGGGGAGTGCCTATCCACTGTTCCCAGCCAGACCGGGAAGCCACGTGTTTGGAAGGGACCCCGGTCGCCGTTTTCCACGGCTTGAGGATCTCCAATCCAATTCTCCCAGCTGGTCCGGGGGGCCGCGCGTTGTGGGGGGGGCACCAGCCGCCGTGACTTGAGGGGACCGCTTGTCCAATTCTCCCAGCCGGCCCAGGAAGGAGGGAGGGAGGGACTCCGGCTGCCTGCCGCCCCGGCCCGGGGAAGCCCACACCACTTGGCGATCTCACCGGAGCGGGTTCTCCCAGCCAGTCAGCCATTCCAGAATGGGGTACGCTGTCTTCTTGGTCTCTGTCGTGGCTCCGGGAGCTGTTCTGTATCATTTCTACTTCCCTAGTAGCTGTTCTGGAGGAGGAACTAAGACCCGCGCGTCTTACTAAACCGCCATCTTCTCTGGAACACATTTGTGCTTCTTAAACTCATCAGTGATTGTAGAGTAAAAGAAATCAAAAAGAACTGCATTGCTTCTGACATTCTGTAGCTCTATTTAATATTCTGTTTGGTGCATGTATTTTTAATTTAAAAAGCTATTTATCAAGGTCTATTTTAATCTTAGAATAATGTTGTGAACCAAATGATATATTTTGACTTGATACATTTCATCTTGTTCTTTTATCTCCATCTATTTAAAAGAGAATGTTGTATGTGAGCAAAAAGGTTGCAGTAATGCAATTCCACTCCTATATACTTAAGTATGATCTTCATGCAGACCAATCTAAAGTCTCTTTAATCTATTCATATAAAAAATTGGAGTGTTTTCTTTTAAATGGGAAAACGCTTAATGTCCTTATGTTTCTGGTAAAGATTTGTCCACTGATAAAAAAAAAAAAGAAATAAGGTTTATAAATCTTGCATATATTCATCCAGTTGGACAGTTTGGAGCTTGGCAAGTTCCTTTTTATCTGTTCCCAGGTGTTCACAGACAGTCTCACCCATAGCATCTAGGATATACTTGTATTTGGAGTCAGCATCATGGTGCTTCTTATTTTGCTCTCAGAATTTAGTAAGAAATTCTCTTTTATGTGAACTACTTATTGCAGAACCAAATGATGGTCTCTGGCAAAATCCTGGTGTACTGCTGGGGAGGGGTGACCCACCTGGTTTTCAGCCATAGGAACTATTACCCCAAGGGAAGCCTGGGTCATAGGGACAGACATTAGGTCTTTAACGTTAATAAGGGAGCGGTTCTGAAGAGTTGCATAGTTAGTATTACTGACAGATGTTGGAGTAAATTTGCTTGTCACATGTGCAGACATTGGCTGGCTGTCAGCAATTTCAGAGTTTAGCTCAGTGGAATTTAGTAGTGTAAAGGGGTAGGGGCAGTCAGGGAAAAATTATGAGTTGGAGACACATTAACTAATGAGAAGGCCGATGGATGGAGACCACTCCCCAAGACTTTGAGAAGAAAAGTTTGTATTTACTTCTGTGTTCTGATTGATAGGCATCAACTGAGAAAATACCAGGCTCTTCTCTAAGCCTTCCTGTTTAACAGATCCTATAGTCTGGCATGAATTAGGAACAGTGTATACCATTGCACTAGGAGCAAGAGAGCTGAACAAGACCATTCCTTGCTGAATTGTTGTAGACTCACTTGAAAATGTGTTCCTATCTGAAGTGCTTGAGTTTTTTGAAATATTACCTTGTGAGGCTGCCACTGAAATAGAAGGCAGCTGCAGCAGAGAGAATCCAATGCTTCCATTAAGGAACTGGCTGCTCCAGAATTGGGGATCTGAACAATGCAATATTGGTTAATTTACACTGGTGTAGTAAAAGTCACTACAGAACCTCTGTCCTGGAAAGCCACTGTTTGGATGCCTTCTCTTTTAACATCACTGCTAGGTATCATCCCTGGGAACGATGCAGGGGCATTGGGACTATAGGAGGTGGTGGCTGCTGAGTTAGCTATAGAACTCTGGAGGGCTTTGAATTCCTTCACATCCTGGGAGGCAAACCCCAGTATGTCAGTCATGGATATACCATTGCTCACAATGTTTGATGCCATTTTTGGTGGGTTCAGTGACACTGTCTATGTATTTCCCACATTTAATCCATTAAGGATAACTCCAGTGGGTCCCTGAGTAAAAGAATTACTGTTAAGAAAGACAGATGAAGTACTTGCAGGTTCCAAACTTCATTCAACAAAACATCAGAAAAGCTTAATGATATCTTAGCATTTCTAATTTGTTGCATATTTACTAGTTCCATGTGGCTGGTAAGGCTGAGGTTGGTGACACCAGCAGATGATCCAGAAAGTGGCTGAGGAGACAAAGCCTCATGTCCTTTGCTGAATTCACCTTCTGTGCTGAGATTGCCATCTGACTCACTTTTGCACTGGTCTCAGAGGAATTCTGGTGGCACTGCCGGTGGTTCTTGAACCAGTTGCTAACCTGGTTGAGGGAGAGGCTTCTCAACGGGCGAAGGGTAGTGATTCTGCTTGAGCAAGATCTTATATATTGATTTTGTGTATGTTTTATAATATCTGTTTCACTTTTAAATAAAAATATTGTTTTTGAATGACATACCTAACATGAAATAGGAAGACTTTCATGATGTAATTCTTATTTATCTCTCCAGCATCATTTCCCACAATATCCACCCTCTGACTTTATACTCACATTCTACCAGATTGAATGCACATTGTGCTGTCTCACACGTATGTGACTTCGTGCATGCTTTTTCATCTATTAGAATTACATTTTTCTGTTTCAGTCTACTAGATACATATGCATCTTTCAAAATCTCAGTCAGACATCAATTTCTCAGTTAAGGCTTCCCTGATTTTCTCTATTTTCTGTGCACTTTTAGAATTTGTTTTTTTTCCCAGTCTACTGAATGGCTTATTTACCTTTATCTTTGTCTTTAATAGTGAATTATAAATTTGTTATGTAGTAATTTCTTATAATCTGGCATATAGTAGGCATAAATAAATTGTGATAAATGATTGCCCTGCTTTTGACAGAGAGCGACTTAAACTTCTGTTTGTAAAAAATGTAACGAAAATTGGTTGACAGTCGGCTGAGAGTAAGATAGGTGGCCTGTGTATAGACTTAAGGGGTCAGGAGAGAAGGAAAATGAAAGGGCAGGAAAGAGAAACTCTTCCAGCTTCACAATTTTATTGTGATCCAGTTAGCTCCCACAATAACTGTCATATTTCTTTGTCATATACCAGAATATGTTATTTCTGCTATTCTTTCATTTTGCTATGTAAGATTTCTTGCTATTTGTGAAACATCTCACAATTGGTCATATTCTGAAGTTTTTTACTTCTTTGCTAGTTTATTTTGTCTTTTTAATGTAAGATAGAGTCTGTGTGTGTGTGTGTGTTTTAAAGGAAGGTTTCTGGATACAGATTAAAGAGCAAGCTCTCATATATCCCTCACCTAGGTAAAAAAAAAAAAGGAAGCACTGTATATATTTCAGAACCCCCTTTGTGCCCTGCCTTAACTGCATTTCTTTCTCTTCTCAGAAGTGACCACCATCCTGAATAATTCTCTTGCTTTTTGTTTGTTTTCACCATCTATTTTCATTCCTAAATAAAGTACTACATTTGACCTTTTTTTTTTTTTTAAAAAACAAGGCCTATAATAAATAGAATCATACTGCAGGTGTTCTTCTATGACATGCTTCTTTTGTACAAGATTGTTTTTGAGATTCATCTTTGTTGATGTGTATGGTTGTACTTTATTTTCACTGCTGTATAATATTCTATTGAAAAATTATATATTAATTTACTTATCCTGTATATTTATGGATATTTGGATTGGTTCCAGTTATTTTGCTATTAGGAATGATGTATCTATAACAGTCTTATATATGTCCCGTGCAAGAATTTATTTATGGTATACACTTATCAGTAGAAGTGCTAGGACATAAAGTATGTCCATGTTCAACTTCATAAGATAATGCCAAACTGTTTTCCAAAGTAGTCATGGTTACTTTTTTCTTTCACCAGTAATTTTGGGGCATTCTTTATTGCTATACATCCTTGCTGACAATTGATACTATCTGATGTAAAAACTTTTGTGGATCTCGTAGCGTGAAATTGTATCCCATAATGATTTGAATGTACTTTTCCCTCATTACTAATAAGGTTGCACATATTGTCATTTTAGGGGGTTGTTTTTTCTTCTGTCAAATTTCTGTTCACTTCTGTTTCTCATTTTTCAACTGGTTATCTGTTACTTTTTTCAGAGGAGTTCTTTATATATTCTAGATAATAATAATTTGTTGATTTATTGCAAATATCTTCTTAGTCATTAATTGGATATAGAAGGTGAGGAAGAAGAAAAAGTATAAAGTTACTCCCAGGTTTCTGGTTTGGGGAACTGAGTAGATAATGGGGTTAGGATATAGAATATAGGAAGAGAAACAGATCTGGGGAAGAGGGGAATTAATTTAGAATATTTTTGAGTTGGAATTTCTTATGAGATATCTGGGTACTAGCTGTTTTGTAGAAAGTTGACTTTAGGGGTCTGAAGCTCAGACCAAGCTCTATGCCTCTTCAGTCCTGAAGTAATCATGTATGATAGACCTTTCAGGAGACTACAGTTGAAACGAGCTTGGTAATTCTAAGTACTCATTTGTCCTTTATTCCAATTTTACTCTGGGCTCTAGTCAAATGACCCACAAGACATTTCACCTTAGTTGGAATTACTTTATTACATTTTTGGTTTTAGAACAGACAATCTTTTTTTTAATATTTGCAGGAGAATACATCATTTAAATTTTATTTCTTCTATTATTCATTCATATATAGTACTTAATTGTGCAAATTATTCCACAAAACACTGAAAAAATATAAGAACTGTATATATATAAAATTCTACTAGTTTGTACAGCCTTTCATTAAATAATATTTACACATACATTTCTAGACATTTTTTAGCTTTGTGTATGTATTTGGAATTATGTATCTGCAGCTAATGAAAGAATGTGGGCCCCTTGGGAAGATGGCAGCAGAAGCCCATGGAGTTAAGAAGTTGTTTTAGTTTGATTGCATACCTTTTTATTGTTTAAGACTCTAAGAACTCTGATAAGCCCATAGGGTTGAAAGATCCCTTAATAGCCCCTAGAATAGAGGGAAGTGGAAGGAAGTATATCAGTAACAGGGCTAGGACTTGGCATATTCACTAAGAATGTAGTACTTTAGCATAGGTCATTACAATAGTGTCAGGGCAGTTATTACTTGAATAGCTCAAGATGATGAACTATCCACCTTCCTGCAGCAGTATCAGCAGCTAATTTGGTGAATGTGGTTGATCACTTTTTAGGAGAACTGCATACCAGGGACATTTGCGACTTGACATATACCCTATGTAAGGAGGGTAATGGCAGAGGCAACCTCTCTCTGATCGATCCTTGTCAGTGGTACAGTGATTATGATTTTCCTTAGTTCCAAGGAGATCTTTTAGACCTGTAAGAAGAGAAAGGGGGTGAATACGTGTGATAGCTTCAGTCTAGGTTCTGTTTAGGAACATACTGAGTTCATATATAACCCAAAGATTCTCAAGTGGTGAGCTTTGCTGCTGCAATATGATCATCCTGGATTATGGGAGTTGTTTTTTTTTTAAGACTAGGAACACCTTGAGGGAAATTTGGCAGCTTTTCTTGCCTATGTATAGATTTGCCCCAAGGGTGAAGTAACCTAGCACTTTTAGACAGATAGTCAGAATAATTTCAGGTACCCACCACACAAGATGGCACTTGAGTATATAAATAAATAGAGGTAGAGGAAGGCATAGTGGTAACACACTGTAAACCAGGATTCTCAACAGCAAAACCCCATGTAAATATTGCTAACTTCTCAAGATTGCCATATCCTATAGAGAAGTTCTACAAGCAACAGTAAACCTACCTTTCCTTGCTAATAGCTTTCAATATGTTCTTGATCATCTTAGACTGTGGATTCAGACATTTCTTCTCCCCATTTTTTTTCATTGTAGCACTACAGAAATAAATAGAAGTGAAAAATATTTAAAGAAATGTTGGGCAAATAAAACAAATGCAATATTCAGTTCTGAAGTCAGAAGTTTAAGTTTGATATGAGCTGTTTCCCTTTGCTATACAAAAGTATTAGAATAATCACAGACTCTTTATTGATATTTTATGATCATCACATACTTAATATATGATTATAACCAGAGAGGTAATCATCAGTGATTTTACTCACATGATCTCAACACGTGGACAAGATAAACTTGCAGGAATCATTTCAAGTTTTTCTAAGAAACGTGGATTAACAGGTCGATCATTAATCTTGATGCAAGTACAGCGTGTAGTTCTAGAAAGAGGTATTCCTGCAGGAAGAGAGATAGATACAGCAGGGCAAATTAGAGCAGTGTTTCATTTTAGGCATTTAATCTGGATTGGGTAGTAAGCAGAACCTATATCCCCATGTCATTGCATAGTCAATTTGCAAAAATGTATTCAATTAAAATATAGCTCTGAATGATTATCCAGTTGATAATCTGAAAGCATGAAGTAACTTGTTGATTATAAAATCATATACTTGAACTATTTAAAATGAAGTTAACCAAAGAGGAATCTGTGTCTCACTGTCTTCTCATTCCCTCACATTTTCTCTAATCTTCCTCTTCTTCTTTCTCATTTGCCTTTTCTCCCTTCCTCATTGCTTTCTTTTATTCTACTTGCTTCTCTGACTTCGGCTATTTAGATAAATTCTGTGACCAGAGTGAACCTCTTATTTATAGGCAGGCTGTAAAACTTTTGCAAGTGCACTCTTTCTGCATTTCTGAACATATGCCCAATTCTGTTTCTGATTTACAAATTAAATATCCCTTAGTTTTCCTTACCTTGAGTGCCTCTCAGAGTCAGAAAGACAAGGCAGGAAAGAAGAACAGCACTTTGGTCCATGGTTCTGAGACTGAAGGTTCCTCTGCCGTAGGCTCAGACTGTGTGTGAATAGTGGAGGAGTATCTCAGAAAACGTGGGGCTAGGATGCAGCATTTATCTGCAAAAGCACTTTCCCTCCTTAACTCTGATTGGATAAAATTAAAGTTGACTCAGGAAAAGTTATCTGTCCTTTGGGGAAGTCCCGCATTACAGAACTGAAAGTAATTATAGAATATTTATTTTGGCTTCCTAGTTATGAAATTTCCCTTCATCTTTTTTTTTCCCAACCAGAAAGAGTTAGGTTTCACTTTCTAAGACATGGCCTCTTTTTCAAAAAACAGAACCTTATTGAACATAGAAATGAAATTTTACATATGGAACTTGGATTCTCATTTTTCACATCCTATAAAATATAAATATCAACCTAATACTCAGTTCAAAGACCTAAATACAGTTTTTAAAAGTGTGTATCTTACCATTGTATTTTGCGTCCATTTTAATTTGCTGCAATAAAGCATGAATAGTAATACCTTACATTCATTTATTTTATGGTTTTCAGGCTTCAGAGGTGTCATATATATTCTCATTTGTTCTCCACAATAACACTGTGAAGATGGGAAAGTTTTTGCTATCTTCATTTTACCAATGGAAGAATAGTCTTATTTTAGAGGTTAGATTCTTGTTGTAAGTCACACAAAGGCTCCCATATTAGATTTTTACTTTAGGTCACACAATGAGAGCCATCCATTTATTGTTAACAATCATTCTTTTTTCTTAACTTTTATTTAAAAAGTTTTTAATTACTTCAAAAGCTTAGTACTTTCTTTTAAATATCACCAGTAATAGTAATTTTTCATCCTTTGTCATGAATCTAACTTTTGGAAACAGCAAGTTGTATTTGAGATTAGAACAAGTGATCCCTTTCATCAAATTCATGGTGTTACTAGTAATTCCATAAAATAATAGGTTTAGTCTTCTTAGACATAATCAAAGATTAAGGAATTGGAAAGTTCTGAAGAATTTAAAACATCACTAGGATAGGTGAATAGCTTCCAAAGAAACTATTTTGAGGGAAAACACTTTTTATTTGGATATCTCATTTCTGGTTTGTTGATAAACAAGTCTCATATCTTATAATCAGTCTTTGAATGAAAATATCATATGAAGATGACATCCGAATGGGATGACAAACAGATTCTTAGTTATATCAGAATCATTGGGGAAAAAAAAGAATGCTTTCTGGGGACAGACCTTGGAAGAACAGACTAAGACAAGACATAAACAGGGAAGCTGATTTAAGATGGATGTTTTAGTTCCCTAGGCTGTTCAAGAAAATACCATAAAGTGGATTGGCTTAAACAATGGGATTTTCTTAGCTTACTTTTTGAGGCTAAAAGAAATAGAATTCAAAGCATGATCAGGGCAATTCTTTCTCTTCAAAGTCTGTAGTGTTTTGGGGCTGTCTGCTAGACTCCTCTCACATGGCAAAAAACATGGTGGTGTCTCTGTTCTCTTCTGAATTCCATTGAATTTCAGCTTCTGGCTGCTCTCTGTGGCTTTTTCTGTCTGATTTTCATTTTCATGAATGACTCTACGAGTAGGATTAGGACCCATCCTGATTGAGGTGGGCTACACCTTAACTGAAGTAACTTTATCAACATGTCTTACTTACATGGGTTCACACCCACAGTGGAGTGGATGTGAACATGTTTTTTGGGGGGTGCATACAGCTCAAAGAATACTGTCAAGGTTAAAGCAAAGAAACAAAAAAGTGTTAGCTTTTGAGCTGGTTAGGACAGTTTCAATTGGACTGTAGGTTAAGCCTGGCAGTAGAAGTATAACAATTTCCAAGGGATATAGTGGTCTTTGGTTGCCTTATTTGCAAGTGATTGACAATAGGGAATCTAAGAAGAAATACTGTTATAGATGCAGGTATCACTCTGCAGTGGAAAATCTGATGTAAGTGATGCTTGGAACCTAGGGAAATATCTGAAAAGTCTTTTCATAGTCAGTTAGGCTGTAACAGTGTGGAGATTGGCCAGGGAAAGGCAGAGGTCTAGGATTGGGTTAGTGTATGTGGCAAGTACGAGCTCAAAACTTGTCATCACAGGCCAATACAAAAACCTACATTTGCAAAATGGTACATAAGATCTGGAACCTCAGATACAGGAGCTCTGACAATCAGAATAAGAAATAAGTTGCTGCTTTGAACAGGTAGGAATTTCTTAAGTGTTGAATCACAGGACTGGAGCAGAGGTTTAACCTTTAAGTGGGTAGGTCAGTGGACTTAGCTGTGGGAAACTGGAAAGACAAGTGGAATGGAAATGAGGCAAGGACTGACATTAGAGCCCAAAGACTTTCACCAACAAAAGATGCTTTACTCCTGATGAAGTAAAGGCATATGAGACATAGTGACATGGAATGGCCCTCTCATAGCTGTTAGTACAGAGTAAAATTTGGACTGTGAATAAAAATGCCAAAAATTTCCAGAGAAATGTCTGCTACTCTAAATGGAAGAGACCCTGGAAGGTACAAAATTAAATAATAAATTAAATAATAAAAAACATACAATATCTATGATCTTACTGCAAACACATTGCCCATGGAGAAGTCCCATGTTACAGAATGGAAGGTATTTATTGTTTGTTTATTGTGGCTTCCTAATATGGAATTTCCCTCCACCCATTTTTTTTAATGTAATAATACTGAGATATAGTTATGTACCATACAATCCGTACAAAGTATATAATTAGTGGTTCACAGTATCGTCACATAGTTGGGCATTCATGATACCATGATTGCTTTTAGAACATTTGTATTACTCCAGAAAAGAAAAAAGAAAACCCCAAATATTCCATATCTCTTACCTCTCCCTCCTCTTATTGACCATGAGTATTGCACTTTACCCAGTTTTAAGACTTACAATAGAAATAAGTTAAGTAAAACAGTATCAGCGGAACAGAATAAAACATCTAGAGGTAGATCCATATAAACACGGGCAACCATCTTTTTTTTTTTCCAATATAGTTAACAAAATCATCATCAAAGATTAGGGCTACTATATTACATATCAACAACTTCAGGCATTTCTTTCTGGCTATTCTAAAATACTAGATACTAAAAAATATCTACATAGTGAGTCAGTAATTACAGTCATTGATTAAATACTAGGATCAATCTAGAGGCCATAAGTTTTTGAAAAAATAAGCATAGTAAGAAAAACTTTTATAGAGACTTAGGTAGAGCCCAGGGCACTTCCTAGGGTTTTCAGGAATTTGTTAGTTGGAGCCCAGTATACCATGGTAGTTGGCAACATCTGGCTAAAACTTGAATAAGAGTAACCTCCAGAATGACTTCTTGACTCTATTTGAAATCTCTTAGCTGCTGAAACTTTACTTTGTTCCATTTCTTTTCCCTCTTTTGGTCAAGAAGGCATTCTCAATCCCACGATGCCAAGGCCAGAATCATCCCTGGGAGTCATGTTCCATGTTGTCAGGGAGGCTTACAGCCCTGGGAGTCATGTCCCACAAGGAGTTTGGAGGGGTCCCTTCCACCCATTTTTGTCCAATAAGAGTGAATTAGATTTCATGTTCTAAGAAATGAACTATTTTCTTCAAAAACAGAACTTTTTTGTATATAGAAATAATTTTTTAAATGTAACTTTGACTCTAGCAGAGCAGTTTGTGTACTTTCCAAAATATCTGTACTATCTGAGTTGCATGAAGAAAGCAGTGACCTGCAGTTGGATGTGATGCCAGTGAAAGAAACCTGCAGATGAAGGTATACAGTTGGAGCCATTCACAAACCCCTCTTGCAGGGCCTGCACAGTTCAAGGATGATGGCCCAGTGGAGGAGGAGGAAACTCAGCCAATGACAGAGCCAAGGGGGAACGGGGACCTTGTGAAGGGAACCTTGTGAATGGTCCCAACCTTTGGTAGCAGCCAGGCTGGATCTCTCTGCCCCAGACTTGGTGAGTGGGGAATTTGATGACTGGGAGGATGACTATAACTATCCAGATGAGAAACAGCTGAATGGTGCAGCCTACAGAGTATTGGTTATTTTTGAAGAAGCCAACAAGATGTTTTCAAGAACATCCAGAACAGGATAAGTAGCACTAGATGGTGGGTTTCAGATGTATCACGAAAAGACCTAGTTGATCAGATATCTTTTACTGAAGGGTGCTTTTTCCATGTATGATTGTCAGTTGTCTGATTGAAGAACTCAACTGTGATGAGATTATTGATAGAAAGTAGTTACAAGCTGTTAAAAGAGGAAATAACATATTCCACTATCTTTTAGGTTCATTTGATCTTCAAAAAGAAATTTTTGTTTTTGTTTTGAAAAAAAAAGAAGAGAATGACAGGACTGTGACTAGGCAATTTTGAAAAATAAAGAGAATAGTTAAGAAAGAAACAGGATCTTAGGACTGTTGAAACCTGTTTTCAAGAATGTCCTGAAGCACCTGTGTCTCTGACTTTGTTATTGATCCAGATTGTTTTCCTTGCATTGGAGAAAATAGAACTTTCATACCAGCTTTACTGTAAGGGATGGTTTTGTAAGGATAAGTCATGACAAGACAAACTACCAATAAAAAGCCCACTAATATTAACTATATAATTAGAAAAAATGCTCCAATGGTCTGTAATTCAAGAAAATTTCTTATCCTGACCATTTTATAAGTAAAAAGTTGAGATGCCCTTAATAAAAAAGCTTCAACTGTCTTACGTTTGTAGCAGAGAAGCTTAACCTACTTATATGTGTGCCTAAGAGTCATCTCCAGAGGACCTTTCTTGTTGCTCAGATGTGGCCTTTCTCTCTCTAAGCCCAATTCTGCAAGTGAAATCATTGCCCTCCCCACTATGTGGGAGGTGACATCCAAGGATTAAAATCTCCCTTGTGGCATGGGAGACAACTCCCAGGGATGATCCTGGCCCTGGCACTATAGGATCAGCAATGCCATCCTGAACAAAAAAGGAAAAGAGGTTTATCAAAAAAAGATATCAGTGGCTGAGAGAGTTCAAATAGAGTCGAGAGGCTACACTGGAGGTCACTCTTACACATGCTTCAGTTAGACGTTGCTGTCTATCATAGCTTGCCAAACCCCAACCAAAACCATTCCTGCCAATCCTAAGGAATACCTAGGGCATTATATAAGATGGTACAAAGGTTCCATGTACTAGGGTAACCTTCAAGAAACCTACAACCTCCACAAGGGTCCCTGGACCCGATAAGTCCTGAAACCCAGAGGGGCCAGCCTCTCCAGAACATCGTCTAGTTCCATCCCCCCATCCCATATTATTGTAACCCCATTCCAACATGAAAAAATTAGAATGGGTTTAGTTCAAATACCCCCTAAAGAGTGGGAGAAAGATCAAAGATGATGGTGGAGTTATACAGAGAAGGTCGTGTTTGACAAATGAGTATGAGTGCTGAATCATTATACTAATATCTTTTAGTCTCCAGTACCTTACAGCAGCCAGAATAAAAGTCTGAAATTGTGGAATTGTAGCCCATACCAAACTCTGAAATCTGATTTACAACTAATTGTTGTGATATACTTTGAAATTCATTGCTTTTGTGTATATGTAGTTTTTAAAGAGAAAGATGAGTATAACAGAGAAGATAGGATTTAACAGATAAGTTTGATGGCTGAATATTGATATTTCTGTTGGTCCCCAGCGTCTTGGAATAGCTAGAAAGAAAAATGAAAAATTGTGAAACTGTAACCCATACCAAACTTTAAAATCTGTTCTATAACCTCTTGTTAAAATGGACATTGCTTTTTTGTATACATATTTCACAATAAAAAACAATGTTAAAAAAAAAGCTTCAACTATAGACACTAAAATGTGTGTGAAAGTTCGAAGAAAACCAACTAGCACCCTTATATACTAGAAAAGTTTTGTTTTCCTCCTTCTCTATTTTTCCTTTAATTTGACAGGCAAAAGACTTTAGGAAATTCATATTATAGGAACTGTTATTGAAAATTGTCAAGTTAAGGGAAAGCTGTTCATATTGAGCTGAAAAAAAAGACATGTTTTAATTATGTATTCATTTTGCTATCAACCATCAAAGATTTTATACTTGCCCCCAAATCTGCTTCAGTATCTGATATTTCCCTCAATCTCTTCCCAATTCAGTTTGTTACTCTTTATGCACCAGTATTTGAGATAATAAAATTTCTTATTTTGTGTAAAAAACAAACAAAACACACAGTATACCAAGAGTTTTCAGGAAATATCCCATGTTTGGTTTCGTTTTAACTGGTGTTGGTTTAATTATGGCATCAGGCCAGAGAAACAGTCTGCTCTGAGAGACTTGTAAATACAGATGCAGAAAATAATGCTTTCCGAGAAATGAATGTGCTTAGAGGAAATTTCCTAAAAAGTGAGTAGGAGGACTTCAGTTGTTTTTGTAGATTGGATATCCCCTCCACTAGGGTAGAAAACTCCTTGGAAAATATGAGAGAGGATAAAACTGCCTCTTTCATAGTTTTGATTCTGAGTCCCCACAAGATTCCTTTACCTGACATTGTCTGGCATAATGGCTATACACAGTTGTGTACTCATGTGTCATCATTTTCAGCCAGCCTGAGCATAGGTCAGAGGCCCAGGTAGAGATGTAGACCCCTACAATTATCATGCTTGGGAAGTCTGGAAATAGCTTCCTTTTGATTGCATTTTAGGTCATGCAGTAATTTCTTTCCTCACATTTGATGGTATGATGGGCTGGGCTGGGAATCTAGAGATAAATAGTATAGTTCTTCCATTGATTTTGGACAAATAAGTCTGTCTAGGCTTCAATTTTCTTATTGAATCAGATCAAATACAGATTATAACAGCTAAGCCATCTACTTTTGGGTTATTCTAAAGATGACTGGAGATAAAAAGGTATTTTAACAAGTCTAAATGAATTTTTAACCAGCCGACATTTCAGAAATATGGCAGCTCTCCAGCCAGGTTTCGCCTTCTCTCTTAGGTGCCATGAAAGCATTTTCTCTCTGGACGATGTGGTCAAAGGGTGATCAGATGTATATATTCATAAGACATAGGTGTGCCTCTTCTGTTGGAACCGAGAGAGTCATGCTAGCAGCTACACATAAGAAATGGTTTATTTAGGTAATTTGGTTTAGCTACAGATAAATAAAAGTGAATAGTGAATTTACAAAACAAGGTAAGGTTACTCGCTTCACTACTTCTTTTCATTATACTGCAGGTTGTAGCCTGAATAAGAAAACAAAAAGAGAAATTAAAACCATAAGGACTGGAAGAGAAGAAATAAAGTTTGCAAATAGTAATATTGTCTGAGTAGAAAATGCTAAAGAATCTACAGTTTTAGAAATAATAAGGTAGATCAATGAACAGAAATTGAATTTTTCACCAGTCAGTTGGTGAAATTGCATTTTTTACACCAGTAACAAATAGCTTAACATGTTATTTAAAGAAATAACTTATCTTAGCAGCAACATATGCAAAATACTTAGGAATAAAACTAACAAAAAATATGCTAGCCCTGTTTGCAGAAAATGTAGATGAGTCTAAGAGAATGTTGAGTAAAATAATGCTGAGATTGCATACAGCATAATTACCTTTTTGATAAAGCTCAACAAAACTAAAGTAAAATAATATTTTGTTTAGGTATGTATATATAAATGATAAAACTTGTTACAAAGCAAAGGATTGATAAAACACAATTCAGGTTAGTGATTATCTTGGGGTTTGAGAAAGCAGGGAAATGATAGGGGAGGAGGCACATAGTTATATTTATATTCTAGTTCTTGATTTGGGTTGGTAGTTCATGGGTTTTTGTTGTATTACAAGTGTATAAATAAAAAGAGTAAATAAATGATGGCCATGCATGGATTGGAAATGACTGTCATGTATCTTCAGTTGAAACTATGATTCATCCAAACCTGCACCTATGGTCCATTACAAATTAATTTACTACAAAATCCTCATTTGGAAGAAATAGAAAGAGTAAGTGTTAGATCCCTGATTCCTTATGGAGAAGAGCCAAGGAAATGAGACATAATTATACCAGCAATTTTCTGAGTCATTTCATATCTTAAATATTGGAAAGTTTCCAAGAGTCTCTATTTTATACACTTCCAGCAATATTTTGGTTTAACATAGAGATCGAGGCAAGTAGATCAGCAAATCATGCAGAGAGGGTCTTTGAATTGTAGTTAATCCAGAGGTTAAAGAGCTGAAGGAGGAAAGATGGAGAGATTATGGTTAGTAAATTAAACTGGACAGATAAGAAGATAGGAGATAAAACCTGAGATTAGGCAGAGAAGTGCAGAAAATGAGAATTGGTTTTCTTTCTTTATTATTAAATATTATTTTTAATGTGGCTCCAGTAGGGCAGGAAGATAGTTGATTAAGTGCATTCACAAATTCCATACATGATGTACAATCAGTGGTTCACAATCACATTACATAGTTATGTATTCATCACCATGATCATTTTTTAGAACATTTGCATCACTCCAGAAAAGAAAATAAAAAGAAAAAAGAAGAAACTCATACATCCCATACCCCTTATCCCTCCCTCTCATTGACCACTAGTATTTCAATTGACCCAATTTATTTTACCTCTTATCCCCCATATTATTTATTTATTTATTTATCCATATTTATTACTCATCTGTCCATACCCTGGATAAAAGGAGCATCAGACGCAATAGACCAGTCTTTTCACAGTCACAAAGTCACATTGTAAAAGCTACCATGGGGTTAAATTTAACATCCTAAATCTATAACAATTTCATTTGCTTTGATGCTTACTTGATAACTCCAGCAGTATACATAAACTGTGTTCCTATACCCCTCCATTCCCCCACTTTATGTAATTCTTGTTACAAATTATATATTTATAAATTATGAGTCACAACCTGTTGATTCATTGTTACATTTTACACATTTCTCTTTTAGATCTTGTAGGAAGTAAAAAGTGGGGTTACAAATTAAAAATAGAATAGTACTGTTATTTATATTTATCCATGATGCCATTATCTTTACTGAAAGATCTTTATTTCTTCATGTGGCTTCAATCAATTCTCTAGTGTCCTTTCTTTTCAGTCTGCAGATCTCCCTTAAGTATCTCTTGTAGGGCCAATATAGTGGTGGTGAAATCCCTCAGCTTTTATTTATCTGGGAAAGTCTTAATTTCTCCCTTGCAAAATTTTGTAAGACAATTTTGCCAGATACAGAATTCTTGGCAGGCATTTTTTTTTTTTTTTTTGCTTTCAATATTTTAAGTATGTCTTTCCATTGTCTTCTTGCCTCAGTGTATTCTGATGAGAAAGTGACATTTAATCTTAAGAGGCTCTCTTGTCTGTGACGGGTTGCTTCTCTCTTGTGGCTTTCAGAATTCTCTCCTTATTTTTGGCACTCAAAAGTTTGATTAAACATGTGCAGTATTGGTTTATGATAAATATTTTATGCTTGATAGTGTCCCATGGGTTCCTCAGGTTCTGTCCATTTTCTTCCTTATTTCTTCATTCTACTACTCAGACTGGATGATTTCAATCATCTTATCTTCAGGTTCACTGATTCTTTCTTCTGCCAGCTCCAATCTGGTATTGAGTTCCTCTGAGAAGTTTCTGTTACTAAGGCTTTAACCTCTGTTTGGTTTCTTTTCATAATTTTAATCTCTTTATTGATATGCCCTTTGTGTTCATCTTTTGTTTTCTTGATTTCCTTTATTTCTTTATCCATTTTTTTCTTTAGCTCTTTGAGCATACTTAGGGTTATTTTTAGAAATTCTTTGTTTGGACTATCCCAGATCTGATTCTTTTCACTGTGGTTTCTAATGTTTTAATATTCTTCTTTGCTTGAGTGATCATTTCTTATTTCTTTTTATGTTCTCTAATCTTTTGTTGAAACCTGGAAATTTTGATTTTTTTTATTGTCACTGGAATTTAGACTCTGAAGTATCTGTTCCTTAAATTTGTATGCAGCTAGGCTTATTTTTTTAAAAAAGGAAGTATAAAGGAAACACTTTTCCAAGTCTTTGCAGATTGACCTAAGTGAGGGCTCTCCTTCAGGGCTCACCCATACAATGAGTTAAGAGAATAGCTCCAAGACTAAAGTATAGGACCTCCCTGATCTTTTCTAATGCCTCTTGTCTTGGGTATACATGTGTAGCCCTAGAAATTTCCCTATTTATATGAATATGAATGTCCTCTCTTCCTAAGAAACAGTGTTTTCATGGTTCCAGACACAGTGCTATATGTCCTACAACCAAGAATCCTTTGCCTCAGGCAGGATTTCTGTAGGAGAGCTTGGTGAGTCACCTTCTACATGCAGGGCAAGCTCTGGGTTAGCAAGTCTCTCAGACAGATTGAGCCAGACATACATATTCCCAGTATGTACGCAAGGGTTACTGTGCTCTTTTTGGTACCAGGACCAGGGATCCACTCTGGGAATGTGGGCCAGTTCTGCACTGAGCCAGTGAGGGGATGAGGTAGAGGCCAACCAAGGGGCCACAAGATCCTATTACTTTTAAGTTGGCTTTTTCTTGTTTCAGTGTTTGCCTTGCAACCTTTACTGTTTTCTGGAGCTTTTTGAAGACCGATTCTGCTAGTTTTTGCTGGTTATTCAAAGTTTCTGTGGGCAGAGGGAGCCCTGAAGCATTTTATTCCACCATCTTGATTGGGGCAGGTCTCTTCCATTGATTTTGATCAATTAACAGAGTGCACATGATCCTTTAAATTGGTCTGTTACTTTTGAGACACCAAAGGAATCCAGGAATATTTTGGGGATCATCTGTCTACCCAATACAAATGATTGAAATTTGTGACATAAATCAACAAATTAGAGAACTTCATCATTGTAAATTAGAAGCATCATATGTGCCTCACAGTAAGAAGCAGGTTTTCCATAACCTACCTCTTGCCATGCCTTTGAGTCTGATTAGCATCAAGAAGAAGGTCTGACAAGGACCTAAACAGAAATTTTAGGTACAGTCAGCTGAGTTATAAAAATAATTTAAAATAATTAAGGTTCTACTGAGAGAGGTGTTGACAGGATTAAGGGAAGCAACAAGGTATGTTGAGTTACCCAGAGGTCTTGCAGTGGTGGAAGCTATTACTATCCTTCAATAAGAAAGAGGCCAGGTAATGAAAAGGTGTCATTGAAACCCAGCGATGAGCCCATTACGTGTTATTATAAATAACATGTTTTTAATGAAAAAATAACTGTATTTTCCAAAACAAGAATTAGTGAAAAGGGTGGCATTGTTTTACATGTTTGCAAACCTCTTTATGTCTGGCTTAATAGGACATAGCTGGATTCCCAATCAGCTTCTGCATTCTATCTATTGCAATGTCTCATGCCACGTAGCTTCTGGAAAACTCCAGTGTATGCTTGTGAGAGAATGAGAATAAAAAAGACAAATGCATCTTAAATATTCTTAGAAAAATAGTTTGAGTTAATATTCTTCTATAATGTGTAGTCTGGGCTCATTCAACCCTTTGGTAGTTGTTATGTGCTGAACACTTGAAACTATGAGCACAAAGCACACATATGATACTTGGTGTTTATGTTAATTAGAACAATGGATGCAAATCAAAGAAAAGCAATGGTAATGGGAAACGACATTAATTAAAACAGAGTAAATGATATACAAGATTATCATTACTGTAAATTAGAAAAACATGAATAGTCTAAGAATTCATGAGTATTCTAAGAATATATGGTAGTTTGGAGCTGTTATGTGTCCCAGAAAGGTCCATGCTTTTTTTTTCTCTTTTGTGGCATGGGCAAACTCCGGGAATCAAACCTGGGTCTCTGGCATGGCAAGCAAGAATTCTGCCACTGAGCCACCTTACACTGCACAGTCCATTTTCTTTTAATCCGTTCTTGTGGGTGCAGACCTGTTGTGGGTGGGAACTTTTGATTACAATTGTTTGAATTGAGATGTAACTCACCCAATTCGAGGTGTGTCTTAATGCTTACTGGAGCCCTTAATGAGAGAATAAAAGGCAGAAACACTGAGAGAGGAGTTTTTAGAGAGAAGTACCCCATAGATGTGAAGAGAGAACCCACAGATGCTCAGAAAGAAGCCATTGGAATCAGAAAATTAAAGCAATGGAACCTGGGAGTGAAGGACTAGAAATGCTGGCCATGTGCCTTCTCATATGACAAAGGAACCCCAGATGCCAGCAGCCTTTCTTCAGAGAAAGTATCTTCCTCTTGATACCTTAATTTGGACACTTTCATGTCCTTAGAATTGTAAATTTGTAAACTAATAAATCTCCATTGTAAAGCCAACCATTTTTGGTATATTGCATTTTGGCAGCTTTAACAAATGGAAACAGATTTTGGTAACAGAAATTGGGGTGCTGGCAATTTGCAAATATCAAAAATGCTGGAATGGCTTTGTAAATGGTTAAGGGGAAGATTCTGGAAGAATTGTGGAACATTTGATAGAAAAGGCCTAGATTGCTTTGAAGAGACTGTTGGTAGAAACATGGACACTGAAAGTACTTGGACAGATGAATGTTTCATTACAAACTGGAAGAAAAGTGACCCTTCTTTTAAAGTGGCAGAGAATTTGGCAAAATTGAGTCCTGACATTAGATGGAAGAGAGAATTTGAAAGCAAGCTTAGATATCTGGGTGAGGAAATTTCCAAACTAAATGTGAAAAATGCAGCCTGGCTTCTCCTTGCAGCTTATAGTAAAATGTGACAGGAAAAGGTATGCTGAGAACTGAACTCTTAGATACAAAGGAACCATAAATTGATAGTTTGAAAAGTTTTGAGCTTTTAGAAAATGAGTTCCCATAGAATACTGTCCCATGTGAGGAATTAGCCAAACCTGGAATGAGTGAGCTGTTTCAGGACAAGTCATGATTGGAGATAGAGTTATCCAGAAAGGATTTGTGGAAAGCCACACTGTCTGATGGTTGACAACCCTGTGTGCTGTATGCGAAACTGCAAGTTTTTTGTGAGATCTGTGTGAGTGGAACCACTGCCAACTTGGACTAAAAGGGACAAAAAAGGGAAAGATTGAAGGAAAAATTACTTCAAATGCAGAAGCATGGAAATTAAGGTCTGGAGCCAAGACACTTTGAGCCAGGAGTACAGATCCTACTCCTGCCCATGAAAAGTGTGATTTTGCTCTGATGTTTGCAGAGGGTGGGCCTTCCACCCCACTGTTCAGGAATAGTTACCACCCCCGGCTCTCAGATCCCTGGGGATTTGAGGCAAGCTTGGCTGCCCTATTGTTCAGGAAATGTTCCTGACCCAGACCTGAGAGAGTGTGGAGCACATTCCCTGGGGATTGAGAACAGCCTGGTCACCATTCCACTGTTCTGAGGGGTTTGAGAGTATGCTCCAGATATGGCAGAGAGTCCAAGTGCCACCCAGATGCTTGAAGAGGATGGAATGGAGAACAAGACAGTCTCCCCAGTGTTTGAGCCCTCACCCCAGGGTTTAGAGAGAGCAGAACTGCTACCCCAGCCCTTGGAAAGGGTGGGACTGCTACTCTCAAGCCCTCAGTATAAAATGTCATTCTAGGGATGAAGAAGTCAGGGTTCTCTAGAGAAACATAACCAACAGGAGATATCTGTAAATATGAGAATTATAAAGGTGTCTCATGCAACCATAGGAATGGAAGAGTCCAAAATCCACAGTGCAGGCTGTGAAGCTGGAAGCTCCCATGAAGGGTCTGGATGAAATCTACAGAAGAGCTCACTGGCTGAAGAAGCAATGAAAAAGTCTCTGTTCTCCCTTATAAGTCTTCAACTGATTGGATCATCTTGTTGGTGAGAGGCAACCCTTAGTTTTAATTGCAGATGTAATTAGCCAAAGATGTAATTAACTCATTGATGATTTAATACACAAGCCTTCTGATTTATCATCCGGCCATGAAATATTCTTGCAACAACAGTTAGGCCCATGCTTCCCTGATCATACAACTGGGTATCATCTCGTGGCAAGTTTACACCAGAACCTAACCATCACAGTCCACCCTTTGTCAACTTGGCAGCTGTACACCTTGAAACATGCTTAATTTCCAAATGAAACAATAACAGATATGTACTTTGCCTGACAATACTCAGTTGTCCTGTGTACAACGGGAAACATACTACATTTCTCAAGAATAGGGTGCAAGTCCTTAGGTAACATTCACTTTTTTTTTTTTTAATCTGAGAAAACAAACAATACATATAGAACCACCAAAAATGAATGTCTTAGTACCTTAACCGTAGGCATATTTAAATAAAGTATCCATACAATCATTGTAAAGCCTGTGTTTGCACAGTAAGTTTCATAAACCAATTTAAAATTAAGGCAACAAGGAAAAAGTCTACAAATTCAGATAGCAAAGTTCTTAAATTCTAAGTATTAAAGTCTTAGCTACCATTTGATCAGCTATCAAAACTGTGAGGTAACATTCACTCTTAAATTTCATAGCCTATGACTTAAATACTGTAACATGAACAATACAACTTATATCATATAATAAGAGGAAAACAAGATATTTGCTTATGTACAAATACAAATATAACAAAACAGGGAGGAAATATTCATACAATCACAGTCCTTGTTTCTGTAACTGGTCATGTGGTCGTAGTTCATATTTATCACCGCCTTTCTATTACCATGTTTCCTTTACCCTCAGGAGGCACTTCAGCTGGCCCTGGTTCTTTGTCAGGTAGGGTGACCCACCTCTTTCCTGAAGTTTCTTGGCCATTGGTAGTCATGCCTGGATTGGGTTGTTGCGGTTTTCTATTGACTTCAATCACAGGGCAATGTACTACTGAGAAATGCCCTAAGGGATCTCCTGATTCCAGGAAAACTCTTTTTTTCCTCCATTGTGTAGTTGCAGTCCTATTTCCCCTTGATAGGATGAATTAAGGGTACAGTTATCCTCTTTTGTACCTGTTTATTCAGTAACACAAGAAGCCCAAAGTGGCCAGGTCTTAACGTCCAGTTCGGTGGAATCATTGTATGTCTCCTGGTAGAGACACTTCTTTTTTTGGAACTAAGACCTGTAGACCAGCAGAGCTTAAGGTTTCAGGGACAGGAAGCAGAACTTTTCCTAGTGGATCACTAGGGTGATAGTGGTGGTGCCATTCCCATTTCCATCCCTTGATTTCTGGACCCGTGAATCCTCACTATGGGAGAAACAGTGTCATACAGTGGACACTGATTCAGAGCATACACAGCCTCCTGGAAAATATTGCTCCAGCCCTGCACCTAGTTGGCATAGTAATTTGGTCTTCAAATGGCCATTCCACCATTCTTTCAACCCAGCTGCCTCCAGATGATGGGAAACATGGTAAGAACAGACAATTCCCATGAGCATGTGCCCATTCCCACACTTCATTTGCTGTGAAATGGGTTGCTTGATCAGAAGCAATGCTGTGTGGAATGCCATGACAGTGGATGAGGCATTTGGTAAGTCCACAGATGACAGTTTTTGCTGAAGCATTGCCCGGAAGAAAGGCAAGCCCATATCCACAGTATGTGTCTATTTCAGTTAGAACAAATTGCTGCCACTTCCATGATGGAAGTTGTCCAATGTAATCAACCTGCTACCAGATAACAGGCTTATCACCTCAGAGAATGGTGCCGTATTGGAGACCAAGTGTGGGTCTCTGCTGCTGGCAGATTGGACACTCAGCAATGGCCGTAGTCAAACTGGCCTTGGTGAGTGGAAGTCCATGTTGCTGAGCCCGTGCATAACCTCCATCCCTACCACATGCCCACTTGAGCAGTGACAGAGTGGCTGAGGAAAGAGGATGACTTATATCCACAGGATGGGTCACTTATCCACTTGATTATTAAAAACTTCCTCTACTGAAGTTGTCTCTGGTGAGCATTCACATGGGACACAAATACCTCCATGTTCATTGCCCACTCAGAAAGGTCAATCCACATACCTCTTCCCCAGACCTCTTTGTCACCAATTTTCCAATCGTGCTCCTTCCAAGACACTGACCATCCAGCCAAACTATTAGCAACAGCCCCCAAGACCCTGACCATCCAGCCAAATCATTAACAACAGCCCATGAGTCAGTATACAAATGCACCTCTGACCAGTTCTCCTTCCAATCAAAATGAACAACCAGGTGTTCTGCTCGAAGTTCTGCCCTCTGGGAGGATTTCCTCACACCACTGTCCTTTAAGGATATCCCAGAAAGGGGTAGTAGTATTCTAGCTATCTACTTCCAGGTGGTGTTGGCATATCATGCGGAATCATATGTAAACCAGGCCTGAGTTTTTTCTTCCTCAGTCAGTTCACTGTAAGGAACTCCCCTAGAGACCATAGCTCTGATCTGGGGAAGAGAAGGTAATGTGGCAGGACTAGGGGCCATAGGCCTTTGGGCCACTTCCTCATGTAACACACTTGTGCTTTTAGGACCTGCTTGAGTCCTATCTCTTGTATACCATTTCCATTTTATGATGGAGTGCTGCTGTGCATGCTCAACTTTATGGCTTGGTGGGTCAGACAACACCAGTTCATGATAGGCAACTCAGATCTTAATCAACCCATGGTTAAGTGTTCAGTCTACTAAGACCCAGTAGCAGGCTAAAAGCTGTTTCTCTAAAGGAGATTAGTTATCTGCAGCAGATGGTAAGGCTTTGCTCCAAAATCCTAAGTGTCGGTGTTGTGATTCTACTATAGGGGCCTGCCAAAGGCTCCAGACAGCATCTGTATTTGCCACTGACACCTCCAGCACCATTGAATTTGCTGGATCACATGGCCCAAGTAGCAGAACAGCTTGTACAGCAGCCTGCACTTGTCATAGAGCCTCCTCTTGCTCTGCAACCCACTTAAAACTAGCAGCTTTTTTGGTCACTCGGTAGTGGGCTGGAATAGCACACCCAAATGAGGAATATGTTGTCACCAAAATCCAAAGAGACCAACTAAGTGTTGTGCCACTTATTTGGTCATAGGAGTGGTCAGATGCAACAGCCTATACTTTACCTTAGAAGGAATATCTCAACATGCCCCACACCACTGAATGCCTAGAAATTTCACTGAGGTTGAAGTCCCCTATATTTTTGTTGGATTTATCTCGCATCCCCTGACACATAAATGCCTTAGCAATAAATCTAGAGTAGTTGCTACTTTTTGCTCACTAGGGCTAGTCAACATGATATAATATAATGGACCAGTGTGATGTCTTGTGGGAGGGAGAAACAACCAAGATCCCTGTGGACAAAATTGTGACATAGGGCAGGAGAGTTGATAGACCCTTGAAACAGGACAGTAAAAGTAAACTGCTGGTCTTGCCAGCTGAGTGCAAACTGCTTCTGGTGGTCCTTACTGACAGCTATTGAGAAAAAAGCATTTGCCAGATCAATAGCTACATATCAGGTATCAGGCAATGTGCTGATATACTCAAGCAGTGATACTACATCTGGAATAGCAGCTGTAATTGGAGTCACCACCTGGTTAAGTTTATGATAACCCACTGTCATCCTTCTAAGACCTGTTTTCTGCACAAGCCAAATAGGAGAGTTGAATGGAGATGTGGTAGGAATTGCCACACCTGTATCCTTCAAGTCCTTAAGAGTGGCACTAATCTCTGCAATCCTTCCAGGAATATGGTATTATTTCTGATTCACTGTTTTGCTAGGTAAGGGCAGTTCTAGTGACTTCCACTTGGCTTTTCCTACCATAGTAGCCCTCACATCAGGAGTAAGAGAACCAATGTGGGAAAACTCAGTTGCTGAATATTTCAATTCCAGTTATTCCATTGCATTCTGAAACTGGGAAAATGACCACAGAATGAGTCAGGGGACCCACTGGACCCACTGTGAAATGGACATGAGCCAAAACTCCAGTGATCACCTGACCGCCATAAGCCCCTATTCTGACTGGTGGACCAGAGTGACATTTTGGGTCTCCTGAAATTAGTGTCACTTCTGAGCCAGTGTCTAATAATCCCAGAAATAGCTTATCATTTCCTTTTCCGCAATGCACAGTTCACTCTGATATAAGGCCATAGATCTCCTTGGGGAAAGCTGGGAGTAAGGTTAACAGTTAAATTTTGGGCAGTGTTAAAGGGTCCTTCTGCATGGGTACCCAGCCCTCCCTCCATTCAAGGGGCTCTGAGTCTGTAAACTGTCTCAAGTCTTGGAATTGATTAAGGGACCTTGACTTTCTGTTTTTGTAATTCAAATTAGACTTCTGTTTATTCAACCTAGAATTCTTCTGTTTCTGCAGCTCAAACAAAAATTTAGTAAACTGCCAATCTATTCTGTTTCTTACACCCTGTGCTCTACCAGCCAACACCATAAGTCTCTGTGAGTCAAGTTATTTTGACTGTTGCTTTGAGTCTGCTGTCCATTATGGTAGTCACACCCACCTTGCCTAAGGTGATTAACTGTCGCCATATGGCTTCTGACAACTCCAGATCCAGTCATCCCCATTGTGTAAGGTTTCCAGCTCAGTGACAGTAATTCCCAAAGTAATATCTGACCTACAGAGAAGGGTGACTACAGAGCTCTTCAGGGATGACGGAGCTAGTCTCATGAATTTATTTCTCGAGGTTCTGGTGAAAGGTGTGTCCTCTGGACATTCCTAAGGTGTGTGAGCAGGTCTTCCTGATAAATTCACTCTAACAGTTCAATCCCCCTCAGTCTCTGGATCCACACATTATACCAAGACAGTTCTGGCATTTCGATCTCAGGTAATGATGGCCACATTTTGATCCATGTTTCAGCCAACCATACAAAATGTTAACGTCCTTTCTCATCTCTCAAGCTACAACATTGAATGCAGAATCTCTGCTTAGTGGGCCTAAATCAATAAATTCAGCTTGATCCAACTTTATATTCCTTTCACCATTATCCCACACCCTTAATAACCATTCTCACACATATTTCCCTGATTTCTGTCTATATAGATTGGAAAACTCATGCAGTTCTTTTGAAGTATAGCATACCTTCTCCTGGATCATACTTTATACCTTACTTTTTGGGGCTTATTGGGACTTTAGTCTAGTTGTAATCTTGAAGAAAAGAAGGGTGGTGGGGGTGCATAATAAAAATAAATAGAAGTGTCTTTCAAGCTAGTTACCTGAGGGCATTCCATTGCAGTTTCATTTGGTGAAACAGGATTATGCTCCAGAGGAGTGAGGGCTGTTTCCCCAGGGGAGGTGGTTATAGGGTTAGCAGGCACTGAAGGGTTAATCTTGGTAGGTGGAGGTTGAATGACACACTCCTCTGGGCAGATTAGAGTTTGGGAGACTGTTTCCTCATGGCAAGCTGGAGGTTGAAATGCTCTTTTCTCAGGGCAGTCCATTACAGGTCTGTCTAGCAAAGTCTCAGCAGATTCTAGGGAGTTCATCTCCCCATTACCATCATTATCAAACTACATATCCCCATCCCCATGTTTTATTTTGTTTTTTTTTTTTTCAGTCAAAGCCCGTGCTTTAACAGACACCTTGCTAGGTGGAGATTTTAGTTTACTGTAAATCTGCTACTCCCATAATCAGGCTCTATGTCTGGTTTTCAGAAATCTCATGTCTGTGGCCACAGGAAATAAGGGCCAACATGGAAACTTTTACATCATTTATATGGTGCTTAAGTTGCAAATTTGAAGCCTTCAGCTTTTCCCTTTCCCTCATCACTGTATCCAGTGTATCTAAAAACAACAGCCAACATCATTATACCTCTTAATTCCACAAAAACTCTGCAAAGGTGTTAAAGACACTCTCACACAGAGTCTTGCTTTGTAGAAGCGGACAATTAGCAGAATCTATTAGTGATATTTTAAGTCTCTCTTGCCAGTTCACTCTATGGACTGTCAGTGCCATCTTGATTATTGGAAACAGAGTCATTAATGCTTCCGAGTCTAATCAGAATAGAAAACCAATTGTAAAATCCCATTTTAAAGATTCTGTTTCTCAAAGACCATTCTTGGTACCAAGCTGTATTGTACTGCTCTAGGTAAACAGAACCAACAAGAGGTATCTGTAAATTTGAAATTTATAAAGGTGTCTCGTGCAACCGTGGGAAAGAAAGAGTCCAAAATCTGCAGGGCAGACTATGAAGCTGGCAGCTCCAGTGAAGGATCTGGACAAACTCCATAGAAGAGGCTTGCTGGCTAAAGAAGTAGTGAAAAAGTCTCTTTTCTTCCTTAAAAGCCTTCAACTGATTGGATTATCTTGTTTGGTGGGAGATACGCCTTAGTTGATCACAGATGTAATTAGCCAAAGGTACAATCAAATTCACTGATGTTTTAATACACCAGCCTTCCAGTTTATCAATCATCCCTGAAATATCCTTGTAGCAGTGGTCAAAATGAGTGCTTGCCTGTCCTGACAACTGGAAATCATCACTGGTCTAGTGGATACCAGATCAGATTTGCATTTTTGGAATTTCCTTTGGAGCAGTGTTGGAGGGTGGTAGTCTAAGGTAGAGAAACTAACCATCACAATGGATGACTCTCAGACTTTGAAATCTAATGGAGTTTGCCCTACAAGTTTTCAGAACTTTTGGGGGCCTTTGACTCCTGTTGTCCTTCCAGTTTCTCCCTATGGAAATGGGAGCATTTATCCTATATGACTGTTCCTCCTTCATATATTGTAACAAATAACTTGTTCTAAGTTTCACACGTCCACAAACAGAGAGGAGATTTCCTTAGGACAGACCACACCTGTAACTGATTTCGATTGAGTGTTGGTACTTATTTATTGTTACTAAAATCATTTAAACTTTTGTGGAATTGTGATAGAATGAATGTATTTTGTATATGGAAAGAATATATCTTTTTGGAGTCCAGAGGGTGGGGTGTGGTGGTTTGGAGCTGTTATATTCCCCAGAAAGGTCCATGTTCTTTTAACCCATTCTTGTAGGTGCAGACCTATTGTGGGTGAGATCTTTTGATTAGGATTGTTTCAGTTGTGATTCCACTCACCCAGTTGAGGTGGGTCTTAATCCTTACTGGATTATGTAAGGATAAAAAGGCAGAAATACTGAGAGAGGGAGTTTTTAAAGAGAAGCACCCCAGAAATGCGAAGAGAGAACCCAAACACAGTCAGAGAGAAAGCCACTCGTATCAGAAGCTGAAAGCAATGGAACGTGGGAGATAAGGACCAGCAAACACCAGCCATGTGCCTTCTCATATAATAGAGGAACCCCAAATGCCAGCAGCCTTACTTCAGAGAAGGTGTCTTTCTCTTGATGCCTTAATTTGGACATTTTCATAGCGTTAGAACTGTGTACCACTTTCCTCTACTGAATTTACGCGAAAAGCAGACTTTTCTACTCTACATGTTGAATCAGTATCACAAGTTAAAGAAATAAAATATAACCATAAAAGGCAATATGATGAAAAAATATTAAATTTCAAGTAGATACTTTCATATACCAAAGGTTCTGAGCCTGAAGTATGCTCTCTGTTTGTTTAAAGGGAGCTTAACACAGTTGAAGAGGTGTTCAAAAGCCATAAAAACTCAAAATTGAGACTCCAATTTAATTGGATGGATTGAATTGATAGTTAAAAAGAGAATAATTCATTTATATTAAATGCCACTGTGAGTGAGTCACCGGGTACTATCCCACACTGGTATGAATACAAGTCCTTTCTCATATATGTGATTGCAAATATTTTCTCCCAGCCTATGGCTTGTCTCAATTATTTACAAACTTTTACTGTATACTCATTGTATACAGAGTAAAATTTCAGGTTGTTTAGTTAGGTATTTGATGCCTGTCTTGGTTTGGTAAAGCTGACGAAATGCAATATACCAGAAATAGATTGGCTTTTTTTTTTTTTTTTACATGGGCAGGCACTGGGAATCGAAACTGTTCTAGTAGCCCTGATTCTTGAAGACTGTAAACTATATAGCTTTTACAATGTGACTGTGTGATTGTGAAAACCTTGTGTCTGTTGCTCCTTTTATCCTGGGTATGGACAGATGAGTAAAAAAAAAAAAGATAAATAAATAATAGAGGTAGATAAAGGGTAAAAATTGGGTAGATTAAAATACTGTGGGTCAATGAGAGGGGAAGGTTAAGGGTTATGGGATATATGAATTCCTTTTTTTTTTTTATTTCTTCTTTCTGGAGTGATGCAAATGTTCTAAAAACAACCATGGTGATGAACATACAACCATGTGATGATATTGTGAGCCAGTGACTGTATATGGTTGTACTGTATGTGTGTGGATATTTCTCAATAAAAATTTATATATATATTCTTAAAAAAGGTCCCACCTACAAATAAGTCTGCATTCACTGGAGTAGATTAAAAGAACATGATCTTGCTGGGGTACATACAGCCTCCAAACCATCACAGTGCCCTTCATCTCACTCCCACTATGCCTGTGTAATTTTAGGAAATATGTAAAGTTTCAAATAAAATATATATAAATCACCTTATACTGTCCTACCACTGTGCATTCCCTCATGCCGTTTATCCTACTTAAGTTCTGTTCTCCTTAATTTCTATCATGGTTCGTTCATTCAGTTCACAAATACTTATTGAGAGTTTGATATATGACAGACACTGTACTGTGGGCTGGGGCTACTGCAGTTAATAAAGGGGGCATGGCTTTGCCATTTAGCTTATAGTTGTGGAAGAGCAAGCATTAAACACAGGAATAATTCTTTAGTTATAATTGCAATAAGTAGTATGATGGAGAAGTATAGGGTGTTAAGAAAACCAGTAGGAGACCTAATCTAGTTGAGGTTGAAGAGGTTGTTTCATAGATCTGTTGGAGAAAATGTCATTTGAGTTACACTTATGTGATAAGTAGGTATTAGTTTGGTAAACCATGGGTAGAGGTAAAAGTATGTGCAAAGACACTTAAGTGGGAAGGGTCTTGGCTGGAATATGTTGATTCTTTCATATGTTTATTTTGCTATACAGAAATTTAGGTACATGTTTTTTTCTGTAATACTGAATCTACTTTTCAAAAATACCAGATATATCATTGTTCTAGTTTACTAGCTGCCAGAATGCAACACACCAAAGATGGATTGGCTTTCAATAAAAAGGGGTTTATTTAGTTAACGTGTAGTTCTTCAGAGTAAAGGCAGCTAACTTTCAACTGAGATTCTTTCTTACATAGGAAAACACAGGCCTTCTCCCCAGGCCTCTGGGTTCCAACAACTTTCCCCAGGGTGATTCCTTTCTGTATCTCAAACGGCCTGGGCTGAGCTGTGAGTGCTGAGATGAGGTATGCTGAGCTGCTAGGGCTGTGCTATGCTGAGTCTCTCATTTAAGCACCAGCCAATTAAATCAAACATCATTCATTGCAGGAGGCATGCCTCCTAGCCGACTGCAGATATAATCAAGAACAGATGAGGTTCACATGCCATTGGCTCATGTCCACAGCAATAGAACCAACAACCCACCTAGCCAAGTTGACACTGGAATCTAGCTACCACAATCATATAGCCTTAACTTGATGCATTTTTATTTTTGAAGAAACTAAAAAAAAAAAAAAAAAAAGAAAAAACTGTAAATAACCAAAGATTAGATTCAGATTTTAAAACTATCCAGGGGATGGATAGGTATACATATGTATCTACAATTTCTATATGGAAATTTATATAGATTTATATGATATAGATATATTATATAGATTTATATAGAATTTATTTGTATAATTTATGTATTTATATATCCAATTTCTATATGGAAATTTATATGATATAGATTATATAGATTTATACAGAATTTTTCTGGTTAGGATTTTGACTTCTCTTTATTGCCTGTAGCCACCAGCCTAAAAGCCAGCCTGTTAAGAGGGCTTGGTAGGATCCATGCACCCTCCCCTGCTATTTATTTTTCTGTCTGTCCTCTAGTATGCTTTATGTTTGGCTATTTTATGTCAATGGGAAAAACACAGAAGCTTCATTAAGATTATTCTTTTGTTTTCACGTAAATAGAAACACCTGATTGTGTTTTTAGTAATCCTGCACAATATTTTCATTTCGTCAAATATTTTCGTTTTTCATACATATAAGTGCCTGTAAAGAGGGCTTTTTCATTCAGGGTTTTTGGTTACATTCAGAGAAACCTGTTCTGGCTAATTTAAACAGAAAAGTAATTTACTTAGAATTATATTGGGTAGTTGAAGAATCTACAGGCAAGACTGGAGAATCAGGCTTAGAAAACGGACAAAAACCTGAAGGATCTAGGTGGCAGGAAGGTCTGGCCAAAGTTACACCATGGGAATATGTGTTAGGAAGGCTCTTATGCTGCCATAAGAGTCAGATGATAAATCACTATTTACAATGATTTTTAAAATAGTTTTCTTACTCACAGGATCTTTGTGGTTTGTGCTTGCTGGAGTTCGAAATCTAGCTCCTAAGCAGCCTGGCTGAGTTATTGTTTTAGCTCCTAAGATTTGGCTTCTCTCTTTTGGCTTCACACCAACGCTCACATAATGGGGGATTGGGATCAAGTAGAAAAGGAGTTTGGACCTAGGAAGGCTTCCTAAAAAAAAAAAAGTCAACTCGTCTTTACAAATACCCACTAAAATATATTTCTTAATGGTTCTCTGTGATGACAGATACCTCTCTGTCTTAAAATACAAGGTAAAATTGTTTAAGGCATTTCAAATTTTTGGAAAGCATACGGATGTTTCTCTTTTTAAGAAGGGTTGTAGTGGCTTATTGGGGAAACATGATTTTGATTCTTTTCAAAGTAAACCAGTCTTAGATAACCCCAAATTTTATAGCATAGGCTTAAGTAAAGAAATGGATTAGGTTATGTATTTTTCTATGAAAACAAATCACAAAAGTAAAGGCAGTTGTCAGATATGCATATATATATTATTTATTTTCCAACAAAAACATTTCATATGTAAAAATATGTCCAAGATATTTCTGTGTCATTTATAAGAATAGATAAAACCAAAATATTCAGAAAATATATCCTCATTGCTTAAAAAGAACTCAATGGAAAAAAAGTTGAAAAAATCAAATTAAGACCACACCAACTAATTCAGTTATGAAATACTTGAGCTCTCAGGAGTTTATCTTAGTTTATAAGTTTTTTCATAATACTTTTCATGAATTAAAGTCTTTTTATTATAGAACAATAGGTATAAGAGCTTTATATACATATATAAATGTTATAGTACTTGGGGAAAAGAAACATGGATTTGCATGAAAAATGGTGTCAGGAAAAATATTCCTACACACACACATGGATGCTTTTGCCTTGTAAGGTCTTCTTTCCAGTAGTAATGTTAATTTCTCCATTGTCACTGCAAATTATTACATGGAATATAGATCAAGTGCAGACAGATAATTTCTTGAGACATAAATATTTATGTAGTCATAGAAGAATAACTATAAGCATCGAAATACCTAGAAGTTTCTCTAATCTGAAAATGCATGAATGTATATTAGAAGAGGCAGGAGAAAGAGTCAGTTTCCTATTGCAGCATGCATATCATTTCAGTAGTCAGACTTGTTCTGGGTTTTCAAATCCTCTATTTTGCAACTTCATATGTTTTGGTGTTGTAAAAAATTCATTTTTTCAACTTTCTGTAATGAGCAAAACAGAATTTTGTTTACATGGTTCCCCAGTGCTTTAGTTGGTACATAAAACATACAGCAGAAAAGGAAGGTCATTATAACCAAAGACCCCCTTATCAAGACACTTCACACAGGAACATAGAATCATTCTGTAGTTGTATACTTTATTTTCTTTTTTTTCCAGAAAAATATGTCTTGAATAAGACAGTATAATGTGGCAATAAATTGATATCCTACCTTGATTATAAGATTTGCTTGCTTGGATCTAGGCTTTAAGCATCGTTTTCCTTTATGTGCTTTCAGAGTGATACTGTTAAGGGAAGATCCAAAAAAGTCTTACAATTTGGATGGAAAAAAAATAAACAGAACAAAAACCTACACCATTGTCATCTTCAATGAGTCCATTACTTACATCACTTCTATTTTGTCACAGTTGTTACTTGGGTAAATTATGGAAGCTTTCTCAATATCTGCCATTTTCACTGCTGTTACTCCAAGCCCTATGCAAAGACAACGTCCTCCTTTGGACATGGGGACTCCTAGAACAGATCATAGCCATCTGTTACTAAATGCATTTGATTGCAGTGATGGATACGGTTTATAATTTTGGTGATGAGTATGAGCTGAGTTTTTATTAATGATAAAAATAGTAATTTGTTAAATGGCACTTGACACCACTGTTACTGGAAAAGAAGCTTAAATAAAATGCTAATGATTTTCCCTTCAAATTTGTAAGCAAATCATTAAAAAATAGAGAGAACCTGAAGGAAATTTGTACGTTATTTGCTTTCTTTATACTGGAGGTGAAGCTTATTTGCCTTTTGCTTTTATGCTCAAGAATTTTTATCAGGAAGCTAATAACATTATCTCATGTAAAATCTTCTTGACAGATGTTTAACGCTATTGCTAAAAGGCATTTGCCAAATAGAAAAATTGTAACCAAATAGAAAATTCCATGAAGTTTATGATCTCTATTTTCAGTAATTATCTCTAGTGCCATAAGTATTTCCAGCACTGTTTCAAAGCTATAGAAATATCTAATGTAAAGGGTTAAAAAAGAAATATTGCCAAGTCTTTTAGGATAAAAGTAGAAAAAAAGTATTTGAAATGTAAATTTGTAGATTGAAAAGTAAAAAGCATCACATACCTTGAACAATTGTAGCACAAAATAGCATAGCCAAAGCTATAGCTATGCCCTTCATACTCATGTTTGTCTGTTATTGCTGTTGTGGCTATTGCTTCAGCTTTGATTCTCTTCTTGGAGGGACTGAAAGTACTGAACAAGAAAGGAAATTCTTAGCTGGTATATATAAGGCTTTTTATTTACCAATAATCTTCCTATGGCACCAGGAATTTCCCTTCTGAGTCATGCTCCTTTATTGCTTCCAAGAGTTTCTGTTTTATTCTCATCTATTGTCATTGTCCCTTCCTATTTGTTACAGTATTTCCTATTTGTTATATTGAAAGTGATACGGATATGAAAGCATTTTGTAAACAGTGAAATGTTGTAGAAATGTAGAACAAGATTGATACACCCATGTAGAAGCCAGACTTCTTAAGGTAGCGTTTCCTATAAGTAGGATTAATTGTTGGCTTACTCTGTGCACTGGAATCCTGATTGCACCCATTCACTCATTCATTCATTCAAGAAGTCTTCCAGTCTTCAGTCCTTTGACTCTCCGTCCTTCACATAACTGTTCATAAGAACACTCTAAATAACAATTTTAATCCTTATCTCACTTTTGCTCATAAGCCCAAACTCTTTTTTTATCCCAGATAAGGCCTATATTATTTGACGCATGTTGACCTTTATTTAATCTTATTTCTATTTTTACATGTCTGAAGAAGTCTCTCAGTACTTTTTATTTTTAATTTATTTTGAATGTGTTTATACACATTTCTTTTTGCATTTTTGACCAATTTCTGCTTTAAATATACTTCTATCACTATCATTTAGTACTTAAGGTTGTGTGAATTGTGCTGTGGATTGTAAAAAAAGTCCTCTTTTCTAATGTGATGTTTCTACCCCTTGAATTCTGCTTTGATATAACTCCTGTTTTATTTTTATTTGTCTTTACCTTTTCTTGTTAAACTTTCTTAATCTGTCTGTTTTAATGTGTCACATATGGACATTTAAAAAATTCATATTCATGGCAATTTTTTTTTCTTTCCATCTTTCTTCTTTTAATAATCACATACCATATAATCATCCAACATGTACAGTGGTTCACAGTATCATCATATAGTTGTGCTTTCATCATCACAGTCATTTTTTTTTTAACATTTTCATTACTCCAACAAAATAAAAATAAGAATAAAAATGAAAGTAAAAAAAGACTGCCTGAACTCCCATATTCCCCATACCCCCTATTGTTTGTTCAATTTTTATCTTTTTATTCCTTATTCATCTGTTCATACACTGGATAAAGGGTGTTTCAGTCCCAGGGTTTTCGCATTCACATGGACACACCTTAAAAACTCTATAGTTAATTCAGTTGTCTTCAAGAATCAAGACTGTTGGGTTACAGTTCAACAATTTCAGGTGTTTTCCTCTATCTACTCCAATACGGGAGGTGGGATATTTATATACTGCATAAGAATAACCTCCAGAATAACCTGTTCATTCTATTTGAAATCTCTCAGCCACTGACATTTTTTTATTAATTAAAAAAAAATTAACAAGAAACAAAACAATAAGATATCATTCCATTCTACATATATAATCAGTAATTCTTAATATCATCACATAGTTGCATATTCATCATTTCTTAGAACATTTGCATCGATTTAGAAAAAGAAATAAAACGATAATAGAGAAAAAAAGTTATACATACCATACCCCTTACCCCTCGCTTTCATTTATCACTAGCATTTCAAACTAAATTTATTTTAACATTTATTCCCCCTATTATTTATTTTTATTCCATATGTTCTACTCTTTTGTTGATATGGTAGATAAAAGGAGCATCAGACACAAGGTTTTCACATTCACAGAGTTACATTGTGAAAGTTATATCATTGTTCAATCATCATCAAGAAACATGGCTACTGGAACAGAGCTCTACATTTTCAGGCAGTTCCCTTCAGCCTCTCCACTACACAGTATCATCATATAGTGATGATACTATATGAACAACAAGGTGATATCTACTTAATGCATAGGAATAACCTCCAGGATAATCTCTCGACTCTGTTTGGAATCTCTCAGCCGTTGACTCTTTGTCTCATTTCAGTCTTCCCCCTTTTGGTCGAGAAGGTTCTCTCAATCCCTTGATGCTAATTCTCAGCTCATTCTAGGGTTTTTCTTAGTCCCTTGATGCTTAGTCTCAGCTCATTCCAGGATTTCTGTCCCACGTTGCCAGGAAGGTCCACACCCCTGGGAGTCATGTCACACGCAGAGAGGGGGAGGGTGGTGAAACTGCTCATTGTGTTGGCTGGAGAGAGAGGCCACATCTGAGCAACAAAAGAGGCTCTCTTGGGGGTGATTCTTAGCCTAAATTTTAAGTAGACTTGACCTATCCTTTGTGGGGTTAAGTTTCATATGAACAAACCCCAAGACTGGGGGCTTAACCTGTAGCTTTGGTTGTCCACACCGCTTGTGAGAATATCAAGAATTCGACTTGGGGAAGTTGAATTTCTCCCCAATCTCACCATTCTCTGAAGGGGGCTTGCAAATACTTTTCCACTCACTGATCAAATCACTCAGGGATTCATCGGGGCATCACTCTGGACAAACCAACAAAATCTCATGTCCCATGTTGAGATTCCAAGTACTTACGACGTTCAATCTAACTATCTATGTAAGTTATATTAGGAAATGCTCTAGTCAAAATATAAATTTTGTAACAAATAAACATTTTTTGCTTTAGTCTCACACATAAGGTGACATTTTAAAATATTAATTACCATCTATTTTCAGCACCCTGCTGTAATGACATTCCTTTATTCTTCCTCATGCAAAAACATTTTTAAAATTTTGTACATTGTACATTTCACTATTGTTATACACTCTAGGCATTCCTAGATTATACCATCTCAATCTTTAACATCTATCTTTCTTTCTGATTTCATTTATGTCCCCAGCCCTCCTCCCTCTATCATTCTTACATGCAGCTTCATTCAGTGTTTTAACATAATTATATTACATTTAGGTAGTATTGTTCAGTCACTGACATTTTATTTTGTTTCATTTCTCTATCCCCCTTTTGGTCAAGAATGCTTTCTCAGGGCTAGGCTGATCTCTGGGAGTCATGTTCCATGTTGCCAGGGATATTTACACCTCTGGAAGTCAGGTCCCACATAGGAGGAAAGGGCAGTGAATTACCTGCAGTGTTGGCTTACAGAGAGAGGCCACATCTGAGCAACAAAAGAGATCTCTGGGGCTGACTCTTAGGCATAATCATAAATTAGCTTAGCTGCTCCTGTGTAAGAATAAGTTTTATAACAGCAAGCCCCAAGATCAAGGGCCTAGTCTGTCAAATTGGCAGTCCCCAGTGCCTTGTAAGAGTATCAGAAATTCCCCAAGTGGGGGAGTTTAATATTTCACTGTTTTCTCCAGTCCCTCAAAGGGGCTTTACAAATACTTTTTAATCTTTTGCCCTGATTACTCTGGGATGTATCGTGGCATCACACCAACCTGTACAAACCAACAAGATCTCACTTCCTATTCAAGGTTCTATGTAATTGTGGTGTTAGGATAAGTTGACCATAAATTAGATAATGTGCTACTGAAAATACACATTTTACACCAAATAAATGTCTTTTCCTTTGGTCACACAGATGTTGAAGTTGTTTTTTTTTAAAGCTTAAAATAATAAACATTTATTATTCCACAGTTTCTGTAGGCCAGACATTTGGGAGTGAGTTTAGTGGGTGGTTCTTGTTCAGGGTAGCACATGAGGTTGCAGTCAAGATGTCATCCAGGACTGAAACAGCTGCTCCTAAGCTGGCACCCTCACTGGGTTCCTTGCTCAATTCCTGGCAGTTGGCCACAGTTCTCCTGTATCTATCTCCTTAGAGCTACTTGAGTGGCCTCACAACATGGCAGCTAATTTCCCCTACAGCAAGTAAGTGATCCAGGAGGAAGTTGCAATACCTTTTATTACCCAGGCTTGGAAGTCACACACCATCACTTCCTGAAGATTCTATTGTTTAGAAACAAATCACAAGACCAGATCACACTCAAGAGGAGGAAAATTAAGCACCACCTTTTCAGGGGAGGTGCAGCCAAAAATTTGTGGAAATATATTTCAACCACCAATATAAATACAATGTAAAACGAAGTATCACAAGATATTTGGAGAAAACCAATAACATTAAAGAAGAAGGAAATTTACTTCAAACAGAAAATTGACTTGCGTAAAAAATAATACCGGAGACAAATAAGAACTTTTAAGAGTTCCAATTTATATTACTTGGAGCTTCAAAGAAAAAAACAGTGCATCCATTTAACAAGAGCAAGATGCAATAGGTACAACTATAAGACCAAAACAGGTACAATAACGTAAGGTGGAAAGGAAATTTTTTTTAAAGTTAGAAAAACTGAATAATGGGATGGAAACAGTATATTGAGGCAAACGAAATTCTTCTAGAAATGAGCAAAAAGTTTCCTGAGTGGAACATACCTGCACTCTTGGCTTTGGAAAGCCAAGAAAGTGAGGTCATATCCACATGTGTGGACACATTGGGTTTCCAAGACAGCCCCCACTGTCCCCTGCCTCTTGATATTCACGGCCCTGTGCAATCTCCTCCCACATCCAGTAGGGCTGACCTAAGATACTGTGGAAATGATATTTGCCTCCAGAGCTAAATCATAGAGACCTGGCAGCTTCAACCTTCTCGTTGCTTTATCACACTCTGAGGAAAGCTGGGAGAGATCCACATGGTGAGAAACCAAGGACTTCTGCCAACAGTTAGCATCAACTCGTCAGCCACATGAGTAGGCTAGCCAGGAAGGGGATCTTCTAGCCCCCACTCCAGTTTCTATTAACATTTTTTATCAATGTTTTTATTGAGAAATCTTTACACACACATAGTCCAGATTGTATACTGAGTTAACAATCAGTGGCTTTACAATATTATCACATATTTATGTATTCAACTCCATGATCATTTTTAGAACATTTACATCACTCCAAACAGAGAAATAAACAGAAAAAACTCATGCATCCCATATCTGTACCCCTCTTTCTCATTGACCATTAGTATTTCAATCTACCCAATTTTTAACCCCTTATCGTCCCTATTATTTATTTTTCATTTTTTTATTTTTAACTTTTTTATGTATAGTAATAACATATATACAAAGCAAAGAAATAAAAAAGCAATAGTTTTCAAAGCACTTTTCAACAAGTAGTACAGGACAGATCCCACAGTTTGTCATGGGCTACCACACAATCCTCTCAGATTTTTCCTTCTAGCTGCTCCAGAATATAGGAGGCTAGAGGGCTTAAATTTTTTTTTTATCATTACAATCGACTTTTTTACCTTCTTTTTGTGAAAAATAACATATATACAAAAAAACTATAAATTTCAAAGCACAGTACCACAATTAGTTGTAGAACATATTTCAGAGTTTGACGTGGGTTACAATTCCACAATTTTAGTTTTTTACTTCTAGCTCCTCTAAAATACTGGAGACTAAAAGAGATATCAATTTAATGATTCAGCATTCTTATCCATTTGTTAAATCCTGTCTTCCTAAACTCCACCGTCACCTTTGATCTTTCCACACCTCTCTTTAGGTGTGTTTAGGCTATGGCCATTCTAAATTTTTCATATTGAGAGGATCTGTCACTAATATGGGGTAGGAAGGTAGAACTATCTGATGTTCTGGAGAGTCTGGGCCCTCTGGAGATAGGAGGTTTCTGAAAAGTTAGAAGTTCTAGTGCGTGGAACACTTGTGGAATCTTATATATTGCCCTAGGTGTTCTTTAGGATTGGCTGGAATAGTCCTGGTTGGAGATTGGCAGATTATGATAGGTAGCAAGGTCTACCTGAAGTTTGCATAAGAGCAACCTCCAGAGAAGCCACTTGACTCTATTTGAACTCTCTCTGCCACTGATACTTTATTGATCACACTTCTTTTCCCCCTTTGGTCAGGATGCCATTGTTGATCCCATGGTTCCATGTCTGGATTAATCCCTGGGAGTCATCTCCCATGTCACCAAGGAGACTTTCACCCCTGGAGGTCATGTCTCATGTAGAGGGGAGGGCAATGATTTCACTTGCAGAGTTGGGCTTAGAGAGAGTAAGGCCACATCTGAGCAACAAAAGAGGTCCTCCAGATTTAACTCTTAGGCATGCCTATAGGTAGTCTAAGCTTCTCTGCTACTGACATAAACTTCACAGGAGTAAGCCTCATGATCCAGGGCTAGGCCTATTGATTTGGGTGTCCCTAAAGTTTGACACAGTATCAGAGGATTCCCTGATGGTAAGGTTTAATAGTTCCATATTCTTTCTTCCCTCCCTTAGTGGACTTTACCAATAATTTTTGATTATCTGCTTAATATTCTCTAGGATGTATTCAGGCATTACAGTAATCTATACAGGATTAAAGGACCTCTTTCCTATTCTGGGCTCCCTGATAGGTTGAATTAGATTATGCACTACAGAAAATTTCAGTTCCAGTCCAAATAAGGCCTTTCTTTCTTTGGTCCCAAAGAGTATGTGTGGTTTTAAAACAGACACTGTCTTCCTTACCCCTATGTTCTGAATTACTTTAACCCCAACCTATTTGGCTTCATTCTTATCTCTAAATATCAGGTTATATATATAAAAAAGCCTCTCAGAATCCAGAAATAATAATCACCACTCCGGACATAATGTGTCTGCTCTAAAAGCTTATAATCTAGGCCCTTGTTTCCTTATAAGCGTTTTCTAAAGGTGACCGTACCATCCTGTTCTTTCGTTTCTGGCTTATTTTGTCTTAACTATTTTTCATTATTTTTTTACTCATCCGTCCATACCCTGGATAAAAAGAGCATCAGACACAAGGTTTTCACAATTGCATGATCATGTTGTAAAAGCTTTGTAGTTATACTGTCTTAGAAGTTGAAGTCTTAAAATACAGTATCATTCTTAGTTTGATTTACCTTAGTCCTACCCAGATCAGTTTCACTGATACCTCTTATTGACGTCTGATCACTTTTTCAGTGTTTTTAACAGTAGCTGTGTGGGGTGATCCTACCTTTCGTAGCTGTATCTCCCTGTCCATCTTTTCTCCAGCACTTGTATCTCTCTGTTCATTTTTGAACAGTTTTATTCTCACATCATATATCCAATAAGTGAAACTAAGGCATTTTTTAATGGTGAGTTTAATAAATGTATTATTGGATAACTGGTAATCTTTTTTGATGCTTCTTTGCTATTTCTTTTCTGTCTTTATATTTTCTTTAAATCTTTAAGAATGTTTTCCTCAATTTTTTCATGATTTTAAAGAAATATGTAATTTTGCTTTTTGATAGTTAGCTTTAAAAGTCTAAAAAAATTTTAACTTGAAGTTTCCTAATTTTATCAACCATAAAATGGTATCTTTTGCCTCCTCCCTCTCTAAGATGAAAAAAAGCACTGTAACCTCCTTTCAAACATTTTCTCCCATTTCCTAGTTTTGTTGGCAAAATCTCATATTTTGAGAATTTTCATTTACATTTCTTCTGAGATCATATATGTTTACTTAGACATAACCGTACATTTAAATTACTTAAACAACCACTGTGAGCCTTTAAAACCCCTCTTTAAAATCTATATTTTAATCTCTAAGTAGCTGGAATATTCACTCCTTTTTTTCTCATTCATTCATTTATTCACCATATGTAATTCAAGACTAATTTTCCCATATGAATACAAGTAAAGTAAAAAGAATATGTTCTTGGGAGCTTATACATCCTTACCTATTATTTTTTTCTTTAATGTTGCAGTTCATTTTCTCAGTATTAGAAATGTAGGAGAGCATTGTTGTTGACAGGGAAGGAACTGGAGTCCGCTTATGTTCAAATCCACACTCTATTATTTACTAGCTGAGTGATCCTGAACAAGTTTAAACTTTTTTAGCCTCATTTTTCTCTTCTATAGAATGATGATAATAATGGCACTTTCTTCATAGACTGTTATAAGCAAAGAGGTAATGCATGTAAATCATTTAGAATAGTGCCCAGCATACAGTAAGTATTCAAAAAGTGTTTGCTGCTATTATTATCTCTAATATTTGCAGTGGTCTTTCCTAAATTGGCCCACAGCATCTAACTTGTTTTGAAGTGTTTTTAAGCACTAACATAAGCATAACTATTTAAGAGAAGATTGGATGATATTACTATGGGACATGAAAACTTTCTATTGTGATTGTTAAAATAACATGCTAATCATGAAAGTCACTTACAGAAGTCTAATACACCAATGTGACAGCATGGTTTACAAAATATAGACAAAGAATGGTGAATATTTCTGTTACCAGCTAAAATTGTGCTGTCATTTAGCTTTGGTGTAAGACAGTCTCTTAAACATTCATTAACTAATTAAAAATTATTTTACATCATACTATTTCAAATGGGCAGTTTCCATGCTAGGCCTTGGTAGGCCCACAATTTTTCTGTGTGTCGGGGTATATTTCTAGATACTCTAGGAAGAGAAGGCTGTGAAGATGGGGGGACAAAAAAAAAGCACACTTTCCCTCTTCCTCTGTGGTGGCACAACTCAGTAGTCCATAGGGAGGGTGCTTCTGATAGTTCCATCTGACCCTAGAGGAGCAGAGCTATTCCTATCCGTGTGAATGCAGCATTGCCTGCTTTTCCTCAGAGCTAAATCATACTTTGGATACTGAAGAAGGCTTATTTAGTTTGCCATTTCAAAACTTCAGGTACTAGGTCCAGAATTAAATAGAGCTGGGAAGAGAGACTGGGTTTTGAGCTCTAACCATGTCACGTAATATCTGTGAACCATACAAAAAGTAAAACTAATTAGACTTTGGCAGGTACTGATATGGATACTCTTTCCTTCCCTAATTAATGCTCCTTGGTCTCTTCCCTTTACTCCCTCTTCCTTCCAATGTCCCTGCCTTAGAGTTTCCTGGAAACCACCATCCCTTTCTACAGAAGTTCATTTACTTATTTATTCATTCATTCATCAAATAAATATTCCTTTTAAGTACCTATCCCATGCCTGGTACTCTTCTGAGTATTGGAGATAAAACAGTGAACAAAACCAGTTTGTGTCCTCCAAATATTATGGCTTCCTACTTTATTGTAGAAGACAGTCTATCTGATTTCTGCTGGCTCTGTAAATGTGTGGGGTCAGGTATATCTTCCATGTAGGACAATGACTTGTTCTTACTGGAGTACTGTCTAATATCACATCCCCTCATCTACTGGACCTGAGAAAGCAATGGTCTTTTATTTATATAATATGCTTCCTCTAGCATGAAAGCACTTTCCCCTCCTTTTTTATGATTTCTTTCTTTCCTTAAAGTCCTAATAGCCTCATGAAGCCTTATTCATTTTGAAGTGATTTCTTCCTTTCCTGGTTTTATAGCATTTACTGACTTGCCTAGCTTTGTCCCATAGAAATGTAATGTGAACCACATAAAAAATTTTTAAAAACTTTTTTCTTGTACAATATAACACAAATACAAAGCAAAGAAAGAAAAGTAATAGTTTTCAAAACACTCTTCAAAAGTAGTTACAAGCAGATACCAGAGTTTGTCATAGGCTCCCATATGATCCTCTCAGATTTTTCCTTCTTGCTGCTCTGGAATACAGGAGGATAGAAAGAATATGTATATAATTTTTATCATTGCAATTGACTCTTTTTCCTTCTTTTTTTGTGAAAAAATAGCACATACAAAAAAGCAATAAATTTCAAAGCATAGCACCACAATTAGTTGTAGAACAGATTTCAGAGTTTAGCATGGGTTACAATTCCACAATTTTAGGTTTTTATTTCTAGCTGTTCTAAGATGCAGGAGACTAAAAGAGATATCAGTTCAATGATTCAGCAGTCATATTCATTTATTAAATCCTGTCCTCTCTATATAACTCCACCATCACCTTTGATTTTTCTGTTCCTCTCTTTAGAAGTGTTTGTGTGGGGACATAGTCCATTCTAACTTCTTCATGTTGGCGTGGGCTGTCAATAATATGGGGTAGGGAGAGGGAACATGTGATGTTCTAGAGAGGCTGGGCCCTCTAGGTTTCAGGATTTATCTGGTCCAGCTACCCATCTGGAGGTTGTAGGTTTCTGGAAAATTACCCTAATGCATAAAACCCTTGTGGAATCTTGTATGTTGCCCTAGGTGTTCTTTAGGATTAGATGGAATGGTCCTGGTTGGGATTTGGCAAGTTATGATAGGTAGCAATGTCTAACTGAAGCTTGCATAAGAGTGACCTCCAGAGTTGCCTCTTGACTCTGTTTGAACTCTCTCTGCCACTGATACTTTATTAGTTACATTTCTTTTCCCCCGTTTGGTCAGGATGACTTTGTTGGTCCCATGGTGCCAGGGCCGAACTCAGCCATGTGAGTCATCTCCCATGTCACCAGGGAGACTTTCACCCCTGGAGGTCATGTCTCACATAGGGGGGAGGGCAATGATTTCACTTGCAGAGTTGAGCTTAGAGTAAGGCCACATCTGAGCAACAAAAGAGGTCCTCTTGAATTAACTCTAAGGCATACCTATAGCTAGGCTAAACTTCTCTGCTACCTACATAAGCTTCACAAGAGTAAGGCTCAAAATCGAGGGCTTGGCCTATTGATTTTGGTGTCCCTAAAGTTTGACACAATATCACGGGATTCCCTGATGGTAGAGTTTAATAGTTTCGTATTTTTTCTCCCATCCCTCAGCAGACTTTGCCAATACTTTTTGATTATCTGCTAAATGTACTCTAGGATGTATCCAGGCATTACAATAATCTGTACAGGATTAAAGGACCTCTTTTTTATTCTGGGCTCCCTGTGTTTCAGTTGTTCAAATGAAATATAGATAAATTGGGTTAGAATATGCACCTCAGAAAATTTCAGTTCCAGACCAAATAAACCTTTCTTTCTTTGGTCTCAAAGAGTATGTGTGGTTCTAAAACATAAACACTGTCTTCCTACCCCTTTGTTCTGAATTACTTTAACCTCATCCTGATCAGCTAAGAGCTTAAAATCTAGGCCCCTGTTTTCTTATAAGCATTTTCTGAAGGAGACCATACCATATTGTTCTTTCATTTCTGGTTTATTTTGCCTCACCAAATGTTCCACACATTCATTCACATCATTGCATGCCTCACAGCGTCATTCCTTTTTGTAGCAGCACAACAGTCGATATAAATATACACCATCATTCACCGATCTACTTCTCAATCTACTTCTCAGCCAGCATACCCTTCAGCCACCTGCATTCATCAGGCATCCTGTGTGCCCACAGTATGTCCACAGTCCATCAACACTCTCAATTTTAGATAATTTCATTGTTCCCAAGAGTAAGATAACCAATAAACACACCCTCACCAAATAGGAAATATAAATGTCCACTTAACTCTTGTCCCTCCCCTCATTATTTACCTCTGCTGTTGCTGTGGTAGTGCTGATATTTTTTAAACATAGCCCTATAGCATGCAATAGCAGTTTCCCCCTGTACCCTGGATTTAAGCACTCTTTGTACATGAATCATACCTTTGAAATAGTTCTTGCAAGAACTAATTTATGTTTTTAGTGTTAATCAGTGGGCACATAGGTCTATACAACCCCTTTCAATCTTGTTCATCTTCAATATGGTAATATTACTTGTAGACCTACTAGAGAACCACCTTCACTTCTGTCTATTCCCTTACATTTGAGTTCAACCTTATTAGCTAACTGTTGACCCATGTCTAGCTTCTATATGTCTCCAAGTCCCCTATATTCTGCATTATAAGCCTCTGATTTTACCTTTACCATGGTCATAAAAGTGGAATCATAGTGTCTATCCTCTTGTCTGGCTTATTTCACTGAGCATTATGTCCTCAAGGTTCATTCACCTTGTCATGTGTTTCAGGACATCATTTCATCTTACTGCTGCATAATATTCCATTTTATGTATATGCCACATGTAAATCCTCTCTTCTGTTGATGGGCATTTGGTTTGTTTCCATCTTTTGGCTATTGTGAATAATGCTTCCATGAACATTAGTGTGCAAATGTCTGTTTGTGTCATTGCTTTCGGCTCTTCTAGGTATATACCAAGTAGTGCTATTGCTGGGTCATAGGGCAACTTGTTATTTGGTTTCCTAAGGAACCGCCAAACTATCTTCCATAGTGGCTGTACCATTATACATTTCCACCAACAGTACATAAGTGTCCCAGTTTCTCCACACCCTTTCCAACATGTATAGTTTCCTGGTTGTTTAATAGCAGCCATTCTTATAGGTGTGAGGTGGTATCATATTGTAGCCTTTATTTACATTTCCATTACAGCCAATGAAAATGAACATCTCTTTATGTGCTTTTGAGCCATCTGTATTCGCTCTTCACAAAAATGCTTATTCATATCTTTAACCCATTTTATAATTGGGCTCTTTGTTCTTTTATTGTTGAGTTGTATGATTTCTTTATGTATACAGGTTATCAAACCTTTGTCTGATATGTGATTTCCAAATATATTCTCCCATTGAGTTGGCTGCCTCTTCACCTTTTTGACAAAGTCTTTAGAGGTGCAGAAGCATTTGATTTTGAAGAGTTCCCATTTATCTATTTTTTCTTTTGTTGCTGTGCTTTGGGTGTAAAGTTTAGGAAGCTACCTCCTATTACTAGGTCTTGAAGATGTTTCCTTGCATTTTCTTCTAGAAACTTATGGTGCTAGTTCTTATATTTAGGTATTTGATCCCGTTTAAGTTCATTTTTGTATAGGGTGTAAGTTAGGGGTCCTCTTTCATTCTTTGGTTATTGATATCCAGTTCTCCCATGCCCATTTATTGAAAAGACTATTTTGTTCCAATTCATTGAATTTGGGACCCTTGTCAAAAATCAGTTGACCATAGATTTGGTGGTCTATTTCTGTACTGTCGATTTATAATAGGTTTTTAAAGTGAGGGATTATTATTCCTCCCACTTCTTTCTTCTTTTTTAGGGTGTTTTTTTTAGCTATTTGGGGTCTCTTTCCCTTCCAGATGAATTTGGTAACTAGCTTTTCCAAGTCTTCAAAGCAGGTTGTTGGGATTTTTATTGGTACTGCATTGAATCTGTAGATCAGTTTGGGTGGAATTGACATCTTAACTATATTTAATCTTCCTTTCCATGAGCAGAGAATGTCTTTCCACTTAGATCTTTGAATTCTTTTAGCAATGTTATGTAGTTTTCTGTGTACAGGTCCTTTACATCCCTAGTTAAATTCATTCCTAAGTACTTGATTCTTTTAGTTGCTAGTTTGAATGGGAATTTTTCCTTAACTGACTCCTCTGGTCATTGCTTGTATATAGAAATGGTACTTATTTTTGCACATTAATTTTATATCCTGACATCTTGCTCAATTTGTTTATTAGCTCCAACAATTTTGCCGTAGATTTCTCAGAATTTTCCAAGTATAGGATCATGTTATCTGCAAATAATGAAAGTTTTACTTCTTCCTTTCCAATTTGGGTGCCTTTTATTTCCTTGTCCTGCCTGATTGCTCTAGCTAGAACTTTCTAGCATAATGTTGAATAATTGTGGTAACAATGGGCATCCTTGTCTCATTCCTGATCTTAGGGGGAAAGATTTCATTCTCTCACCATTGAGTATGATACTTGCTCTCAGTTTTTCATATATTCTCTTTATCATATTAAGGAAGTTACCTTTGATTCCTATCATTTGAATTGTTTTTATCAGAAAAGGATGTCGAATTTTGTCATATGCTTTTTCAGCATCAATTGAGATGATCATGTGATTTTTCCCTTTCGATTTGTTAATGTGTTGTATTACATTAATTGATTTTCTTCTGTTGAACCATCTTTGCATTCCTGGTATAAACCCCACTTGGTTGTGGTGTATAATTCTTTTAATATGTTGTTGGATTCATTTGCTAATATTTTGTTGAGAATTTTTGCATCTCTGTTCGTTAAGGAGATTTGCCTGTAGTTTTCCTTTCTTATAGCATCTTTACCGGGTTTTGGTATTAAAATGATATTAGCATCATAAAATAAGTTAGGTATTGTTCCTTTCCCCTTAATTTTTTGAAAAAATTTGAGCAGAATTGGTGTTAGTTCTTTTTGCAATGTTTGATAAAATTCCCCTGTGAAGCCATCTGGCCCAGGGCTGTTCTTTGTAGGAAGATTTTTAATGAATGATTGAATCTCTTTCCTTGTGATTGGTTTGTTGAGATCTTCTATTTCTTCCTGAATCAGTGTAGCTTGTTTGTATGTCTCTAGGAATTTGTCCATTTCATCTCAGTTGTCTAGTTTGTTGGCATATAGTTGTTCATAGTATCCTCTTATGATTTCTTTTATTTCTTCAGCATCTGTGGTAATGTACCCTTCTCATTTCTGATTTTGTTTATTTGCATCCTCTACCTTTTTTTCTTTGTCAGTCTTTCTAGTGGCCCATCAATTTTATTGATTTTCTCAAAGAACCAACTTTTGGCTTTATTGATTCTTTCTGTTGTTCTTTTGTTCTCCCTTTCATTTAACTCTGCTTTAATCTTTGTTATTTCTTTTCTTCTATTTGCTTTGGGGTTTATTTACTGTTCTTTCTCAAGTTCCTGCAGGTGAGCAGTAAAGTCCTCAATTTTTGGTCTTTCTTGTTTTTTAATACAGGCATTTAGGGCAATTAATTTCCCTCTCAGCACAGCCTTTGCTACATCCCATAAGTTCTAACATGTTGTATTCTCATTTTCATTCATCTCCAGATAGCTGCTGATTTCTCTAGTGATTTCTTCTTTGACCCATTGATTGTTTAAAGAGTGTGTTATTTAATCTCCATATGTTTGTGAATGTTCTAGTTCTTGGTAGTTATTGAAATCCAGCTTCATTCTATTATAATCAGAGAAAGTGCTTTGCATAGTTTCAGTGTTTTAAAATTTGTAAAGACCCGTTTTGTGCCCCAGCATATGATCTATCCCAGAGAATGTTTCATGAGCACTAGAAAAGAATGTATATTCCGGAGTTTTGGGATGCAATGACCTATATGTGTCTGTTAGGTCTAATTCATTTATCAAGTTGTTTAAGTTCTCTATTTACTTGTTGATCCTCTGTCTGGTTGATCCTCTGTCTATAGATTCTATAAATTCTTTCAGGATTTATTTGTGAAAATTTTAATCTCTCCCTTACTGTGGCTGGATACAGAATTCTTGGCTAGAATTCTTTCTGTTTCAGGATCTTAAATATATCATGCCATTGTCTTCTCGCCTCCACGATGCCAGTTGAATAGTCTGAACTTTGTCTTATGTGGTTAACCCATATGTAGTAGATTGTTTCCATTGTCTTCTCACCTCCACGATGCCAGTTGAATAGTCTGAACTTTGTCTTATGTGGTTAACCCATATGTAGTAGATTGTTTTTCTCTTGCTGCTTTTAGAATTTTTCTGATTCTCTTCAACATTTGACAGGGTGATTATTATGTGTCTTGGAGAAGGCCTATTTGGATTTATTCTATTTGGAATTCATTGTGCTTCTTTGACGTCTATATTTATGTCCTTTATAAGGGTTGGAAAGTTTTTCCCCATTATATCCTCAAGTACTCTTCCCAACCCTTTACTTCTTTCTTCTCCTACTGGGACACCAGTGATTCTTATATTTGTGCACTTTGTTTTGTCCATCATTTCCCAGAGATCCAATTCAAATTTTTCCATCTTTTTTGCCATTTGCTGTTTTGTGTGTTTGAAATCAGTCAATCTGTCCTCTAGTTTGTTTATTCTTTCTTCTCCCTCTCCAAATCTTCTGTTGTGTGTCTCTAGTATGTTTTTTTATTTGATGTACTGAATCTTTACTGTCTGTGATTCCTGTTATTTTTCTATTTATTCTTTTAAATTCTTCTTTATGCTCTTCTAGTGTCTTCTTGATCTCCTTTATGTCATTAGCCATCCCACTTATTTTATTTAGTAGAGTTATATGAATATCTTTCATTAGTTCCAATGTCTGTGTCTCCTCTGGAGTTTTAATGTGGTCTTTAGGCTGGGCTATATATGTCTGCATTGTGATATCCTTAGTGATCTTCTGTTGCTTTCGCCACATGTAAATATCCTGATTGATTTACTTTGGAAGTTGATTTCCTTCAGTAGTTTAAAGCCCTGTTTTTGCCAGATGGTTGTCCAGCAGTCTTCAGGGCACAGGGCGGGACACATCAGTGTGGTGGTGTGTTGCAGTGGAGGAATAAGTGCTGGTAGGGGATGCTATGCTGGTGCCTGTGAACATGAGTGCCCAGAGGCGGGGGAGGATGTGGCTGTATGGGTGAACAGGTCTGGGTATATTGCCCTGATGTATGCTAGTCCAGGGCGTGGGGCCCTATGTGAGCTTTCACAGAGCTGTGGTAGTGAGTTGCCTTCATGCCTGCATGGGCTGGTGGTGAATGTGACCCAGCTGCACAGGTCAGCGCTTTCTAGATCTGGGGTGGGCGTGACTGGGGGCTGTGCGCATGCATGGGTCTAGGAGTGCTGTAAACTGCTTTACCTTTGTGGAGAGCTGGGGGTGGGAGCTGGGGCGGGGGTGCTGTGCAACTGTGTGGGCTGGGGGCAGGTGTAGCCTGGGTATGGAGGTAAGCGCCTGCAGCCTTTATGCGCTGGTGACATCCTGCAGGGAGCGGGGAGGGGTGCAGGACGGGTGGGTTGGGCTGCATTTGGGGTGGGGGTGGGGGGCAGGTACACCTGCAGGGCGTTGGTGGGGCTTGGGTGCTTGGAGCGTGGGGAGTGGGGGCAGGTGACTGGGTTCAGGTATGTGGGGTATGGAGTGAGTTGCATTTAGCAGGGCTGTGCTGGTGAGAGTAGCACGTTCAAGGAATGTGCCTTGGCTTACTTTCTAGTTCCCTTCTCCCCAGCTGTGCACACTCCTGAGGGCCCTGGCTTTCACCTAAGGCTGTTGCACCAGCTGGCTGTCTCCGGTTCTTTGCTTCTCAGTTCCTCAGCTTTTGTAACCAGGGCTGCCCTATGTGATACGTAAGACTCTCCTGGGTCAGTTACACTCTGGAATCGCCATCTCAGTCACCCTTCTGTCCCTTCTCTAACTTTTCCTCGGAGCAGGGCTGAACTCAATCTATCCTGTTCTGCATCTTCCCAGAGCTCCTGTCACACATATATAATTTTAAGTATTCTTAGTAGGAACGTTTGAAAGTAAAAAGAAACAGGTAAAATTAATTTTAAAAATAGATTTTATTTAATCTAATACAACAGTGATCATTTCAACATGTGATCAATAGAAGCATTTTAAATAAGACCTTTTATACTTTTTTAGTACTAAGTCTTCAAATTGGACAAGGCACGTTTCAGATGCTCGAAAGCCTCATGTGGTTGGTGGACCATATTATATACCATATTGAATAATCTACTTATTTATTTGGCATTTCTTATATGCTGCCTTGATTCTTAATTTTAACTAGAGAGATAGAGGAGAGGAGAAAGACTATGCTTTTTTGTTTTTTTAAGAAGCTTCTCTCACTCTCCCTAATCTTTTTCTGCTTTCTCTTCACTAAGACATTGTATGTGCTCTTTTTCTTTGATTAATAAGCAGGAACAAAAAGATGACCACTGAATTCTATGCTTTCTTAGTGGTTTGGCTTTTCCCTTTGTTTCTAGAATTGGACTATTTCCTATTTATATTTCTAGATTCACCAACTCAAAACATTTCTCTTTGAGTTAAAGGAGTATCCTAGCAAATGAATCTAATTTCCATAACTAATCACTAAAGTTCCTTCCAGCTTAAAAAGTCTGTATTTGTAATTCATCTGAAGTTTAGTAATGCTTCCAAATTATACAATTAATGTAGAATTTTAAAACCTTTCAGGTGGAAAAAATTAATGTAAAGTATTTAAAGATAATTCCCAACTCAGCAATCACATTTCCATTTATTAGAAATCAGTATAACTACAGAATCCTGTTGTTCAGAGTTATGGAAGAAGATAACTCACTCCTAGGGAAGATTGCTGAGTTGATATGAATAGATTGAATAGGTTAAGGTAGAATCCTTAACTCTTATAAGTATAGTATATGAGGTGCTTTTGTAAAAGAATTAAAGCATTTACAGAGATGCCATTGGATCTTTTTCAGGTACTCTTAATAGAATACTGTTTCTGTGATTTTCATGTAACATTATGAAAATATTCTTCCCAGAAATCAGACATATTCTGCAGGCTTTATTGAAGGAAGCCATTAGGCACTGAAAAAGACTATGTTCTTCTTCAAAATGGTTGTAAGAAGTTGTATAAACAATAAAACATTAAGGAATAATGTTTATTTTATTTTTGTTAGAAAAAGCTCTAAATTGACAATGAATTCAGAAAAAGAATGTTTCTTAACCTTTACTTGATCTTTTTCTGGGACTTAGACATTTTTACAATGAAATAGAGTCAAAAAGTTAGGTTTAAAAGCTATACCCTGCTAATGCATTCTGGTATTTGAGAATGAGATGTACAGGCATTCATATTCCATAAAGATGGCTCCATCTTTGATAATTGTTACTCCAAACATTGCAGACTCAAGTGCATGTGTAAAGATAGGAAAGTTTCAGTGACTACTGCCTTTCCCATGCTTGAGAGAGCTACTGCTAGCCATCTGTTGACCTCCCCTATCCTTGTCCACATGGCAGATGGAATGTATAATGGCACATAATGGCACATTTTATATGAAAGATTAGTGAACTCTGTACTAAATTCTGATATTGACAGAAAGGCGGTTATCTGTACTCTGAAGGATGAGCATAAAGAGAAGAAATAAGCTTCTGGTTTCAAGTGATTATAGATTTAGAAAATAGAAAGTAGTTACTAACAGTTCAATTTGCTTTTCTTTTTTTTTCTTCTTAAAATCACAGTAACAAAAATACAAAATAAAATGGCCCATTTTAAGTGTACACTTCAGTGGTATTAATTACATTCACAATCTTGTGCTACCATCACCAACATCATTACCATACTTCTTCATGTCCCAAACAGAAATTCTGTATGTAATAAGTAATAACTCTCCACTTCCCCCTTCTCTCAGTCCCTGATAACCTGTAAACCACTCTCTGTCTCTATGAATTTTCTTGTTCTTGGTATTTCATTTATGTGAAATTAAACACTATGTTCTTTTGTATCTGGCCTATTTCATTCAATATGTCTTCAAGATTAATCTTCATTCCTTTTTATGGCTGAATAATATTCCATTATATTTTGTTTGTCCTCTTATCTGTTGATGGACACTTGAGTTGCTTTGGTCTTTTGGCTTTTGTAATGCTGCTATGAACATTGGTGTATAAATATCTCTTTGAGTCCCTGCTTTCAGTTCTTTGTGGTTATATACCCAGAGGTGGGATTGCCAGGTCATATGGTAGTTTTATGTTTAACTCTTTGAGAATCCACCAAACTGTTTTCCATGACAGCTGCACCATTTTGCATTCCCACCAATAACATATGAGGGTTCCTATTGCTCTCATCCTTGCTACCTCTTGTTATTTTCCATTTTTAAATAGCCGTTGTAGTGAGTGTGAGGTGGTTTCTCATTGTGGTTTTGATGTGCATTTCCCTAGTGGCTAATGATATGGGGGCCTTTTTCATGTTCTTATTGGCCATTTGTAAATTTTCTTTAGAGAAAAATTTTTTCAAGTCCTTTGCCCATTTTAAATCAGTTGTTTGTCTTTTTGTTGTAAAGATGTCAGATTTCTTTATATATTTTGGGCAATAAACCCTTATTACATGTGTGGTTAGCATTTATGCAATTTTTTCCCATTCTTTAGGTTGCCTTTTCACTTTCTTTATAATGTTCTTTGATGCATAAACATTTTTAATTTTGATGCAGTATAGTTTTTCCATTTCTTCTTTTGTTCTTTGTGCTTTTGGTGGCATATCCAAAAAATCTCCAAATCCAAAGTCTTGAAAGTTTTTCCCTATATTTTCTTCTAAGAGTTTTATGATTTTAACTCTTATGTTTAGGTCCTTCATCTCTTTTGAGTTATGTCTTGTATATGGTGTGAGGTATCGGTCCTACTTCATCCTTTCACATAAGGATATCCAGTTTTCTCAGCACCATTTGTTGAAGAGGCTATTTTAATATACTTGATACCCTTCTTGAAAATCATTTGTCCATAGATGTTTGTGGGTTCATTTCTAGGCTATCAGTTCTGTTCTGTTGGTCTATATGTATATCCTTTTGCCAGTACACATTGCTTTGATTACTGTGGCCTTGTCATAAGTTTTAATATCAGTAAATTTGAGACTTCTAGGAAAAGCACAGAGTCTAAAGGTTTCATAGAAAATGTGAGACTTCCAACTTTGTTCTTTTTCAAGGTTATTTTGCCTATTCTAGGCTCCTTGTAGTTCCGTATGAATTTGAGGATTGACTTTTCATTTCTGCAAAAAAGGCTGTTGGAATTGTGTTCGGTATTATGTTGAATCCTAGATCACTTAGGGTAGTACTGACTTAGCAATATTAAGTCTTCCATGTCTGTTCATGCTGCTCAAATACAGGCTGTATTCTGTTCCTGGAGTTGGATGGTTTTCATTGGTCTAATTAAATTTATTGCCCAGGAGAGAGTTTCCTAGAACAGCTAAGATATAGGTAATATAATTTGTAGCTCTTTTCTTCCCCTGGAAATTGTTCACTAAGAGTTGAATCTTCCATTCCTTGTCAGAAGAGAAAACAACATTTTTCTGCCCTTCTGGAAGAAGAGTTCTCAAATAGCAATCATTATTTCCTTTTTTTAACTGGTAAAAGCTGAGCTTGTAAATGTTTGTTTTATCAAGAAGTGTATTTACTTGCCTTGGATTGTTACCTTTTGCCAGCTCATGAAGAGGCGTTGCAAGTCTGCTGCCATACTTTGTTACAGCATGATTAATAAGTGTCAAAGGGAAGCTACTTTGTATGTTTTCACAATTATAATACATAAAGGTAAGAGAATATGTACTTGAAACTAATTACTTTCTTTTAGAATTATAAGTAAAAGTAAAAAAAACTTCATATGTTAAAATTGAAACCCCAGAAAACAATCAAGTTCTGTTACCTCATTGAATAGACTAATTCTCTTATCCATGTCCTCTATATACCACACAGAACATTTGCTTCCATTTGCATGTGTTTGAGCCAGGAGCAGTGGGTTGTACGAAATAGCTTCAATATCACTATAAACTTAAGGGAAATTGTTTTTTCACAACAAAAGCAGCTCTGTGCCCAGCCTTCTGTTGGTTGCTGGGAAAATGATTACAATTGACAACTGCCAGGTCACTGTGGATGTTCATGTTAATTTTCCAAGTTGGAAACAACATACCTATTGTTAGGGCATAGAAACATGTGAGAGATTAGAAATGAGTAAATTTTCAAACAACTACTGAAAGAAGTTTGATTCAATAAGAGGGAAAATTGTACAGTAGCTTCACTTACCATTGTTTTATTGCTTCTGCTCCTCAGAGAAGGGAAGGGGAAAATAGATCTGTCTTATATCAGGCTTGTTGGAAAGAGAATATTATTGCATAAATGAGTCTAGTCTGCAGAGATGGACACAGCAAGTGAATGTTAGAGAAGCTATGTTTACAAGGTATGATGCTGCATTAAATTTACTTGTATCCTATTTTTTTTTACAGGGTATAAGTAAAATGGCCATTTATAAGGAACATTTCAGTACACATGGTTTGCCATTTTGAATTAAGGGTTAACTAAAGTAATGTTTTAAATAAGACATGTGGTGGGCGGGCCACGATGGTTCAGTGGCAGAGTTCTCGCCTGCCATGCCAGAGACCTGGGTTCAATTCCCAGTGCCTGCCCATGCAAAAAAAAAAAAAAAAAAAAGAAAAGAAGTGTGGTGAGTAAAGAAGCCATAAGGACTGGAAGGGCAGTTTTTGTTGTTGTTGCTAATAGTAGTAATGATGCTGTTGTTTTCTCAGTATTTTCTTACTTTATCTTAATAACTTAAATGACTTTCTTTTGGATTCAAAATGAAAGCAACATCTTATCAATATTTATATAGGCTGTATATTAATTGTATTTTGTGCATTATGCTGAAGACTATTTTTCTTTTCATCAAAAGTCAACAGAATATTCTGGTCAGTTTCATATTTCTAAGATTTTCATAAGTTTCTCCTTACGTCTTAGGGGCATCTACAACCTAATTGATTTTCTATGTCTTTCATTTCTTTATCCTTACTTTTAATGTACAGGAAGATAAGCAGTCAGACTTGTGGTCAGAGAAATGTGGCTCACTCCTTGACCCTGGTTTGTTTCCTCTGACCTTGCATCTGTACTTGTTGATGACTGAGTATTATGGTGGTAACAGGATGGGTGATGGAGAACATAGTAATAGCCATCATTTGTTGAATGTTTACCAGGGACCAATCTATTAGGAAATCTTAAAGTCTACAGCCTGATTTAGTTTATATTTCATTGAATGGCAAGAGAATAATTATTCTGAAACTTTTAAACCTTTATTAGTAATGGTTATCCTCTACTTCCCCATCATAATCAGTAGTAATGACCCTTAGGAAATCTCAGAACAGCTGATTCTTAGTCCAGGAATAGGAGAAAAGGATAAGTTTGTGTTTTTTTCCTACAGTTAACTGGGGCAGACAGAAACTCTGGTCTGAAGCAGTAGTTGATGTCCATGCAATAGATATCAGCGGGTCAATCTGTCTCCCTAGAAATTTGTACCAGATGAAGACCTTGTTTCCTTCTGGGGTGGGGGTGGGGGTGATAGGAAAGGATAGAGAAGAAGACAGGGAAACTGCTATAGGACTTTTGTAACAATACCTTCCCTCATTCCCATCCCTCCATTCTGCTACCTTTCCCCTATAATCTAGTCCACATTTTAGATCCATAAAATTCTAGTAGCTCTAGTTCTGCATCTCTCCCCATCCTAGACCCCTTTCTTTCCAGAGCCTAGGCAGTAACTTGAGTTTTAAGTTTATGTCTTTGGAGGGATGTCAGGGATCAGCCCAGCTGACAGATGGATTTCTGTAAGGGTTAGACTAGTAGAGGAAGACTTTTACCTATACCTGTGGACACTTTCCAAAATCTGAAGAATGTGCAGAGCCCTGTGTTGAGTTTGGAGAACCAGAGGGACCTGTGGACATATTGCCAAAACCAAGGGCTCTATAAGGAGGGCTCAAAAGTCAGGAATCCAAGGGTTAGGGAAAGAGAAAACAGTAGCAGGTTTGGAGTAAGGAGGGGCCCAGCCTGGGAATTGAAAGAACAAGTATTATTGTTTAACAGTAGAGTAATTGGGGGTTGGATGTGTTTAAAGAGGTGAAGAAAGAGGCAAAGTTCCTATGGCCCCATCATGTTAGGAAGAGAGTGAACAAAAGAAACAGATGTATTCCTGACATTTCAAATTAAGACCCGGGATACATTACTTCCTAGAAAAATAATGTGTTATTAGGTTAGTTACCTATTTAGGTAGGTGTCTAAAATAGCCCATAAAATAGATTTACCTCATAATGAATTTGAAATTTAGAATCTATCATGAAAAACATTATTTTGGTGGAAAACAATGGATTCTCAAATGATTTTTTTTTAATTAGGTTCCATTTATAAGTGGGGACCCACCTGTAAATTAGAATTAAAGAAAAGTTAGTCAAACCTTGTAATCTTACCATGGTAAAAGATAGTGATTAGGAAGATAATATGCTTATATATTGTTTCTTTTTTGTGAAAAATAACATGTATATTAAAAACCAGTAAATTTCAAAGCACAACACAACAATTAGTTCTACAGCAGATTTCAGAGTTTGGATGGGTTGCAGGTCTACAGTTTTAGGTTTTTACTCCTAGCTGCTCTAAGATACTAGAGACTAAAGGAAATATCAATACAATGATTCAACAATCATACTCTTTCGTTAAGCCCTACCTTCTCTGTATAACTCCATCACCCCTGGTCTTTCTCCCACTCTTTAGGGTATTTGGGCTATGCCCATTCTACCTTTTTCATGTTGAGAGGGTTTTCAATAATAAGGGGTTGGGAGATGGAATAGCTGATGTTCTGGAAAGGTTGGCCTCTCTGGGTTTCAGGACTTAACTGGTCCAGGGACCCATCTGGAGGCCGCAGGTTTCTGGAAAGTTGCCCTCGTGCGTGCAAATTTTGTAGAATCTTATACATTGCCCTAGATATTCTTTAGCATTGGCTGGAATGATTTTGGTTGGGGGTTGTCAAGTTATGATAGGTAGAATGTGTAACTGAAGCTTGCATAAGAATAACTTCCACAGTAGCCTCTTGACTCTATTTGAACTCTCTCAGCCACTGATACCTTATTTGTTACACTTCTTTTCCCCCTTGTGTTCAGGACGAAATTGTTGATCCCATGGTGCTAGGGCCAGATTCATCCCTGGGAGTCATCTCCCACTCTTTCAGGGAGACTTTCACCCCTGAATATTATGTCCCACGTAGGGGGGAGGGCAGTGATTTCAATTGCAGAATTGGACTTTAGAGAGCATGAGGCCACATCTGAATATGCTTAAATTTTTAAAAGTTAAAAGATAATGACACCTTTTTTTTTCCATGGGCAGGCACCGGGAATTGAACCCGGGTCCTCGGGCATGGCAGGCAAGCATTCTTACCTGCTGAGCCACCGTGGCCCACCCAATAATGACACTTTTGAAGAGTATTGATCAGATATTTTGTAGAATGTCCCTCAGTTTGAGTTTGTGTGATGTTTTATGATAATTGGAATGAGATTATATGTTTTAAAAATAAGAATCCCACATAAATGACCTTGTATCTTTTTTAGTGAATCATATCAAGACATGGTGTTGGTTTGTCTTATTACTGGTGATGTTTGCTTTGATCTTCTGGTTAAGTTGTGTCTACCTTTTGAAGAACTGTAACAGATTGGGAAAAACTAAAGGGAAATAACTAAATGCTGTGTGATTCTGGATGGGATCCCAGAAAGGCAACATTAGTAGAAAAATTGGTGAAACATAAATAAAGACTGTATTTAGTTAACAATATTGTACCAGTATTCATGTTCTAGTCTTGATAATTGTACTTGATAATTGTAAGATATTAACTCTGGGAAAAGAGAGTGAGAGAGATTAGGATGGACACTGTTTACTATTTTTTCAGTTTTCTGAAGGTTAAAATTAAATCAGAGTAAAGTTTAATAACAATTATATCTAATACTTACATAGTGCCTATGATATGCTAGACTCTGCATCTATTAAGTCCTTTATTCTTCTCAGTAACCCTATAAGGGCAACTCTTATTACCCCCATTTGATAGATGAGGAAACTGGGATACAGAAAGACCAGAAACATGTCCAGTGTCACATGGCTGTAACTAGAAAGTGGCTGAGATAGGATATGAACTCAGGCATTCTAGATCCAAAGGTCCATTACACTATACTGCCTCTCAGTGTGCTGTATATACTCACAGCTTAGAAACAACCCAGATAATAGGACATTGCAACTGAAAATAGGGTCTGATCCTGCTTGTATCTACCCCTAAGTGGATCTCCTCTGTGCTCCCATCATTCAGCTACCTTACTTCCATCTAAGTTTTTAGTGAGAGCCTAACAGGCCCAGTTAAGACTTGAAACCATGCCTAATCATTGTGTTCCATGGCCCCTTAAAGATCAGCTTTGCTGCAACTTTGGCTCATAGGACCCTTAAACATAGCTGTGAAATTGAGTTAGGGATATAACAATGTTTTGAAGTGTGCCAGGTATGAGATAGTTGATTTGGTTGATGGCTCAAGAGTTAACTTGCCAGGACTAGATTTGTTGTAGATGTTACTTATTCTGTAAAGCATTACAAAGTCAGATTACTTTAAAATGGTGTATACAAAGCTATGAAAGAAAGACTTGTGAGGATGGAAGCTAAGGTTTGTGTCCCAGATCTGTCTTGTACTAAATATGGGAATAGTATTTCTATCTTGCCTGTAAAATGCTAATAACATCTAGCCTAACAACCTCATACATTGTTAAAAGGATCAAAATATGTGTTTATTAACTTAGAACTGATAAGAAGTTATAAAAATTGTGTACTGCAATTTAGTGTCCCTTGATAATACCATTCCCTAAACAAGTTATGGGACTATCATTTTCTGAGAAAAGTTACACTTATTATATTATAAAATCTTCAGGTTAGTGTATGCTAATATAGGCTGTGCATGACATTTGCTATATATGCCTGATATGTTCTAGGTGTTGTAGGGAAAACAAAATATAAACCTGGTTTTAGGGAGCGAGAGTAGGTGGATTTTCGATTCCTGGCCCATGCACCCAAAACAAAGAAACAAACATACAGTAAAACCCATATAGTGAACAAAATTCCCTATGCTATACATATCACATATCTGCCTCTGCGTGTATATATAGATATAGAAATATGTATATGTAGTGAGACACACACACAAAGACAGAATAGGTGGAGTGAGCCACCTTGCCTTCCCCCCCCCGTTTTCAATAAAGAAACCATTCTTTATTGAAATCTAACCGTAACATGATAGAATTCTGCAGCTAGCATCAGAGCAAAGAAAAAAAAGTCATCATTAAAGATTATGTTGTAGTATCTGTAGGCACAAATGAAATTTATCTATAATCTTGCTTTCCATATTCATATTAACCCTACTAATTACTTTTCTTCCCCATACATAACTCCTAAAAATAAATTTAGTCATAAAGCTCATAGTTCATGGCTTATCAAAGATTCTTCATTTTAAATTTGAGAATAAAATATTTTTTAACCTTTGATTAGAATATTATAAGTCATACAAAGAATGGATTAGGAATTCTGAATTATGCCCCCAACTATACTATATTTCTTACAATTTGCTAAAAATGTTTCCTCATTTTTGAAGAGCTGAGACGTAAATTACTAGGAGTTCTAGAATGGATGTTTATAAGGACATACATACACATTATATTTTAATACCAAATATGACCCAGAGACCATATAACTTTTAACAATAACCATACCAGTGAGTTACCAAAAAATGACTTTTAAAAACAAAGCCAGGGCGGGCCACGGTGGCTCAGCGGGTAAGAGTGCTTGCCTGCCATGTCCAAGGACCCGGGTTCGATTCCTGGTGCCTGCCCATGTAAAAAAAAAAAAAAAGCCAAATAAAGCTAAAATTGGTGGTTGGCAAATATTTGGACAGTTCTAATGAACTGCTATTCACTATGGAGATTTGGTTTCCAAATCTTCTGAAATGATGCTGGTTTAGAACATACTCTGTGGCAGAAAAAGGAAGTGCAGACAGTGTTATTTAGGCAAATTAATTGTCTGGTAAATTTCTGAGTGTCTGAACCTTTAAGTCAGCCTTTGATCCACTGACTAAAGAGCAGATAAAAGAACATCTTTGGGCTAGTATGAATTTCCTAGAAACCCCAAAACTGTACCAATAAATAGACACATACACAGAAACGCACAGGACAAGTGCTACAGAAACTTAGGCAAGCAAAAATGGCTTCACAGTGGGGGAGTCACTGGTGAATAAATTCAGCCCACTTTTCACAGGAACTCACGGGAAAAGCTCCAACATCTGTGAGCTGTCCTGCCTCCCAAAACTAATAAGAGCCCCAAATGGTAGAATATTGATGTGCAGCTAGTCCTTGTTGCCCCTGGTTCCTTCTTTCTATAATTGTCCCCTTTCCCTGAGGACCCTAGAGCTGGTGAAGTTGAGGAGAGAAAGTTCATGTGAGGGTCACACAACACTAATGATAGAGAGTATGTGATGTGAGGAGTACTAAAAACACTGGTTCATTCTCCCCCAATTAGATAATACCTTAGGACATTAAGTGTTTTTGTACTCACACGACGTAAATGGCCGTAATTTTAGGAACATTTACCAGTGTAGCCATTTAAACTGATATGCTGTTTTATCAGCTGTCCTCTGTATAACAAGTATCTGGCCCTGAGAGGTAGATCAATTTAGAACATAATATATCATGTAAGATACAGGCAGGTGATGGAGGCTGTACAAAGAATGGGAACTGAAGAAAACACGAATGGATGGGGAAGAGAGGATTGTGCCCCTAAGACAACACTGACCCACGAGTGCGCTATGAACTGAAGAATGTTTTAGCATGGGTGCAGCTGAAGAAGGCGTTTGACTAAGGCTGTTTAAGGAAGCAGCAGTCCACCTGAAGTGGTGACTTGGGACTTGTTCAAATATCAGAAAGAATAATACTCAGACTGTGGTACGTACCAGGCACTGTCGTCTTAAGCACTTTATAGATATTAACTCATTCAACCCTCCTAACCACCTCATGAGTCAGATTTATTGGGTTCCCCAGGAAACTGATGTTCAAAGGGTGAGTCACTTGCCCAAGATCCCACAACTAGTAGGTGGTAGAGCTGGGCTTCCAATCCAAGTGGTCTTGCCCTGGAACAGTGCTCTTAGTCCATGCTGAGTCTTAACTAAGTTTTCACTGAGCTAAAGCAAAAACAAGAGTGGTAGTAAACTAGCATTGGTATCTCTCTAGAGGCAGTTTAACCTATATTAGGGAAAGTTTCTGGCAGGCCACATAACAATACGATAAAATAAGTTTCTAAAATAAAAACAGAAATGTTAATTTTAACATGCTCTACCATATATTTAATATATATTTTATGCATTCATTATAAAGTACTCTTAGAGCAATAGCAAGCTTTAAGTTTTTTGTTTTTCTTAAATAAGAAAATACAAATACTGGTCTCTAATTTATATTTGATTAGGTTTGGTTCACACAAATCCCAAAGTGGGAGGCCACCAAATGCTTATACCTCTTGGCAATAGAAGTGACATGAGGAAGATATGGTAATGTTTTTACCAAAGTTAATAAAAGCTTAGATAAAAACTACTACTTAAAACTTTAAATCATAAAATACCATGCCAAAGGTTTTTATCAATCTCTTTTTCTCTGAACCTGAGTACCTCCCTCCGTGGGGGTAGTTTTGTGAATAAGCCAAAATTTCATAAGGAAAGCATAAACATGGGCCTTTGACCCCCTCATTAAAAGCCATTTTGTTAGAACTTATCGCGGCCATATAGTGTTTTAAATACTAATAGGAAACAAATGAATCAATTCATGAACATGAAAAGCAAACTGTGATATAAACAATAAAGAAAGGGAGGAAACATTTCAATAAGGTCAAATACAGCATGATGATACCATCACAGGCCTCAATAAATGTCCTAAATAAATTGAATCGCCAACAGGAAAAAGATTACCTCATGGAGAATGCAATGAGTTTTTTTTTTTTTTTTTTTAAACATAGGCAGGCACTGGGAAACGAACTCAGGTCTCCAAAGTGGCAGGTAAGAAATCTGCCACTGAGCCGCTGTTGCCCATCTGCTATGAGATTTTCAAGTTGCTCGACTCCTTTCCATCTTTTCCTCCTCATCAGCTCTTGATACTGTTGTCAAATTCTACACAATTCAACTTCTATCTTCATATAACACATTAACATGCCCCCAATTCATCCAAGATGTTAAAAGAAGGGAAGACAATCTACTAGAATTAGCCATAACTGTCCATAGTTGGAATTTCAAAATACAGAAGATTTATATGGATAGTGGGAAAACCTCCTTTAGTATCACGCACAGCTTCGAGCATCAGGGTGTTGAAAGCGGGAGGAAGTAGGTCCATGAGGGTATCTTGCTTTTGTGCACTTATCTGTGGTGCTATTTCCAGAGAAGGAGCTCCTTTATGGAGTGTGCCCAAGATGGATTTCTTTAAGTTGCCGTCAGAGTTGTTCAGCTGCCCTTACCAGCTGGCATACTAACTCAGTCTTTGTACGTTGATAGAAACCATCAGTCAAAGCAGATGCATATGGATTGTGGGGAAGCCTTCTTTAGTATCTAACATAGGTGTAGTGCTGTGGTTTCTCGGGCTGTGCCTGCAGAACCTGAACAGTTGAACAGTAGCAGCTGGGGGTGTGGAGGAAGATGTGGAGCCACCAGGCCTGGGCTCTTTGACATAGTCCTGTCCTGCCTTGCCTTTTAACTAAGGAGTCTGACCAAAAGGTGGTTGTGGGAACTTTTCCTTTTTGCGCTAAGCCTCTAGTCCCCTGCCTGACCTTACTGGTTCCCAGGTTTTTTGTTTGTTGGCTTTTTAAAATGCTTGGGTATTTAAAAATAAATTTTTTGTTAATACATCATGTGGTGGTGAGTGTGATTAAAAGGGGAAATTTTAGGTGGCGTAGATATCACTAGAATAAAAAACCAAACACAGGATAGTACAGCACAAACAGGAACCCTAATGTAAACAATGGGCTACAGTTAATAATACAATTATAATATTCTTTCATCAGTTTCTACAAAGGTACCACAATAATGCAAAGTGTTAATAAATATGTCAGTTCTGTATTTTCTGCATGATTTTTCTGTAAACTTACAACTTCTCTAATAAAAATTATTTTAAAAATCCAGATATACCAAAATCAGGGCTACCTTTTCATGAGGCAATTTCTGTTACTAGTTTTGCTTGTTTGTTTTTGTTTTATAGACTCCAGAAAATAATTTACCCTTAGACATTGACAGGAGCCTACTTCTTTTTTTTTATCTATGATATTCAAAGTGTGTTCTATTCTCTCCTAAGAACTTTTTCATGGCATGCTTACTATTGTCGATAGAACTGCATTGGAAACTAGGGAATCCTATCTTAGTTGATTGGACAAGAAACCTGTATTGAATAAAGTGCCATTTGCTCGTAACTAGAAGGTTCAGCTGGTATATTAAGTGGAATCATACTTCCTTTAAAATGACCAACTAGTTGTGCTGTTACTCTCTAGAGTGCTTTGATTAGTATGAATGCCCTTTTCAGCTCTGTCTTATCTCGAGATTACCAGTTTGTTTATTTAAAAAAAATTTAGTAGCTATTTTAGCAATGGGTTTGTTTGTGCTCTTTAAAATGAAAAAAAGATTATGATGTTGATAACTGTAGACAAACCTTTGGGAGTCTGAATGAATTACTTGAGCCTGGTTAACAGTCAATGTAGAGTTTGAATCTGAGCTTCCTTTAAAGCATCAGAGGTAGATACGCATTCCACAAGGCACAGGTTCCTCTGAAGGAAGACTGTTTTTGAGTCAGATAGAAAGTGGATAAAATGCATATATTAACAGTTACTGACTCAGTAAGCTTCAAAATGGTAGGAATCAATCACTGCCAAGTCATATGATTAGAGAAATTCATTTCTGTCTTTCTGTTTTCTTGAGGTGGGGGTGGGGGACAGGGAAAAAGAAAGAAAGAAAAAAGAACTTATTTAAAAGGTGAGAAAAGAAACAAATTTTCCTACCTATTTATATACATGCACTAACAGTGAACATGTAGTCTTTGCTGCAGGAGCAATTTACGTTTGTCCTCCTTTCCATGGTTAAAGATATTTTTTCTATGCATTGAATTAAAATTTGAAAATATTGATTCTTTTTCTGTTATGTTTGGATTCATAGTACAGGGGAAAAAACCAAATAGTAGATATTTGCTTTGGAAAGTCAAAGGCCAAAGTTCTCTTAGTTTTCTTACTGTTTTTCCTTAGTTTTCTTTTGCTTTTATATGTTTTTTTTTTTCAATCTTAAGTCCCCAGTCCTTTTCTCCTTCTTTCTCCATCCTTACTTTATTATTTCTCTCATTGTAATTCAAACAGTCAACAGACTAATTTGTAGGTGACAGCATATAGTAGGGCAAAGAGTAATTTATAGGTGATGGCATAATATAGAGCAAAGAGTAGTAGTCTAGGATTTAGGTTCTCATTTGATCCTGCCTCCTATCACAGTAGAGCTGTATCTTTCTTGGCTTCTTCTTCTTTTTTTTTTTTTTTTCCCCCTCATTTGGGCCATGCAAAGAAGCCTTTCCAGGCTTTCTGTAACAACAAAAAATGAAATGAAGGTTTTATATTGATCTTACACTTTTTTTTGATTGTGTAATATAACATATATACAAAGCAAAGAAATAAAAAAGCAAGTTTTCAAAGCACTCTTCAACAAATTGACACAGGACCTGTTCCCAGAGCTTGTCATGGGCTACCATACCATCCTCTCAGATTTTTCCTCCTAGGTGTTCCAGAATAAGAGAGTAGGAGGAATGAATATTTTTTTATCATCACAATTGACTTTTTTTCTTTTTTTTTTTGTGAAAAATAACATGTGTACAAAAAAAACCAATAAGTTTCAAAGCACAACACAACAATTAGTTTTAGAACAGATTTCAGAGCTTGGTATGGGTTACAATTCCACAATTTTAGATTTTTACTTCTAGCTCTTCTAAGATACTGGAGACTAAAAGAAATACCGGTTTAATAATTTTTAAATTAATTTATTTTGTAGTATCAAACCAAAACAACATACAAACATGAACATTCTTAACATATAAACATTCTGTATATGGTGTACAATCAATGGCTCAGAATATCATCACATAATAGTATATTCATCACCATGATCATTTTTTAGAACATTTACATCACTCCAGAAAAAGAAATAAAAAGAAAAAAAAACACTCACACATACCAAACCCCTTACCCCTCTCTTTCATTGACCAATAGTATTTCCATCTACTCAATGGAGTTTAACCTTTGTTCTCCCTATGTTTTTCTATAACCCTTACCACCCCCTTTCATTCCTCACTAGTATTTCACTCTACTCAATTTCTTTTAACATTTGTTCCCCCATTATTTATTTATTTTTGATCCATATTTTTTTATCATCTGTCAATATCTTAGATAAAAGGAATCAGACACAAGGTTTTCACAATCACATAGTCATATTGCAAAAGCTATATCATTATACATTCATCTTCAAGAAACATGGCTGCTAGAACACAACTCTACAGTTTTGGGCACTTCCTTCTAGCCTATCTAATACATCTTAAACTAAAAAGGGGATATCTATAAAATGCTTAAGAATAACCTCCAGGATAACCTCTCAACTGTTTGAAATCTCGTAGCCACTGACACTTTATTTTGTTTCATTTCTCTTTTCTGCCTTTCGATCAAGAAGGTTTTCTCAATCTCTTGATGCTGAGTCCCATCTCATCCTAGGATTTCTGTGCCACGATGCCAGGGAGGTTTATACCCCTGGAAGTCATGTCCCACGTAGAGAGGGGGAGGGAGGGCGGTGAGTTTGTTTGCTGTGTTGGCTGAGAGAGAGATAGGCCACATCTGAGCAACAAAAGAAGTTCTCTGGGGGTGACTCTTAGGCCTTAATTTAAGTAGGCTTAGTCTGTCCTTTGTGGGGATAAGTTTCATAAGAGCAAACTCCAAGATTGAGGGTTCAGCCTATTGATTTGGTTGTAACCTACTGCTTGTGAGAATATCAGGAATTCTCCAAGTGGGGAAGCTGAATTTTCCCCCTTTCTTGCCATTCCCCCAAGGGGACTTGGCAAATGCTTTTTTTTTTAATTTATTAATTAACGGAAAAAAAAGAAATTAACCCAACATTTAGACATCATACCATTCTACATATGCAATCAGTAATTCTTAACATCATCACATAGATGCATGATCATCGTTTCTTAGTACATTTGCATCGGTTTGGAAGAACTAGCAACACAACCGAGAAAGATATAGAATGTTAATATAGAGAAAAAAATAAAAGTAATAGTAGTAAAAACAAAACAAAACAAAAGAAAACAAAAACCTATAGCTCAGATGCAGCTTCATTCAGTGTTTTAACATGATTACTTTACAATTAGGTATTATTGTGCTGTCCATTTTTGAGTTTTTGTATCTAGTCCTGTTGCACAGTCTGTGTCCCTTCAGCTCCAATTGCCCATTATCTTACCCTGTTTCTACCTCCTGCTGGACTCTGTTACCAATGACATATTCCAAATTTATTCTCGAATGTCTGTTCACATCAGTGGGACCATAGAGTATTTGTCCTTTACTTTTTGGCTAGACTCACTCAGCATAATGTTCTCTAGGTCCATCCATGTTATTACATGGTTCATAAGTTTATCCTGCCTTAAAGCTGCATAATATTCCATCGTTATGTATATACCACAGTTTGTTTAGCCACTCTTCTGTTGATGGAGATTTTGGCTGTTTCCATCTCTTTGCAATTGTAAATAATGCTGCTATAAACATTGGTGTGCAAATGTCCGTTTGTGTCTTTGCCCTTAAGTCCTTTGAGTAGATTCCCAGCAATGGTATTGCTGGGTTGTATGGCAATTCTATATTCAGCTTTTTGAGGAACCGCCAAACTGCCTTCCACAGTGGTTGCACCATTTGACATTCCCACCAACAGTGGATAAATGTGCCTCTTTCTCCGCATCCTCTCCAGTACTTGTCATTTTCTGTTTTGTTGATAATGACCATTCTGGTGGGTGTGAGATGATATTTCATTGTGGTTTTGATTTGCATTTCTCTAATGGCCAGGGACATTGAGCATCTCTTCATGTGCCTTTTGGCCATTTGTATTTCCTCTTCTGATAGGTGTCTGTTCAAGTCTTTTTCCCATTTTGTAATTGGGTTGGCTGTCTTTTTGTTGTTGAGTTGAACAATCTCTTTATAAATTCTGGATACTAGACCTTTATCTGATGTGTCATTTCCAAATATTGTCTCCCATTGTGTAGGCTGTCTTTCTACTTTCTTGATGAAGTTCTTTGATGCACAAAAGTGTTTAATTTTGAGGAGTTCCCATTTATTTATTTCCTTCTTCAGTGTTCTTGCTTTAGGTTGAAGGTCCATAAAACCGCCTCCAGTTGTAAGATTCATAAGATATCTCCCTACATTTTCCTCTAACTGTTTTATGGTCTTAGACCTAATGTTTAGATCTTTGATCCATTTTGAGTTAACTTTTGTATAGGGTGTGAGATATGGGTCTTCTTTCATTCTTTTGCATATGGATATCCAGTTCTCTAGGCACCATTTATTGAAGAGACTGTTCTGTCCCAGGTGAGTTGGCTTGACTGCCTTATCAAAGATCAAATGTCCATAGATGAGAGGGTCTATATCTGAGCACTCTATTCGATTCCATTGGTCGATATATCTATCTTTATGCCAATGCCATGCTGTTTTGAGCACTGTGGCTTCATAATATGCCTTAAAGTCAGGCAGCGCGAGACCTCCAGCTTCGTTTTTTTTCCTCAAGATGCTTTTAGCAATTCGGGGCACCCTGCCCTTCCAGATAAATTTGCTTATTGGTTTTTCTATTTCCGAAAAATAAGTTGTTGGGATTTTGATTGGTATTGCATTGAATCTGTAAATCAATTTAGGTAGGATTGACATCTTAACTATATTTAGTCTTCCAATCCATGACCACGGTATGCCCTTCCATCTATTTAGGTCTTCTGTGATTTCTTTTAGCAGTTTTTTGTAGTTTTCTTTATATAGGTTTTTTGTCTCTTTAGTTAAATTTATTCCTAGGTATTTTATTCTTTTAGTTGCAATTGTAAATGGGATTCGTTTCTTGATTTCCCCCTCAGCTTGTTCATTACTAGTGTATAGAAATGCTACAGATTTTTGAATGTTGATCTTGCAGCCTGCTACTTTGCTGTACTCATTTATTAGCTCTAGTAGTTTTGTTATGGATTTTTCTGGGTTTTCGACGTATAGTATCATATTGTCTGCAAACAGTGATAGTTTTACTTCTTCCTTTCCAATTTTGATGCCTTGTATTTCTTTTTCTTGTCTAATTGCTCTGGCTAGAACCTCCAACACAATGTTGAATAATAGTGGTGATAGTGGACATCCTTGTCTTGTTCCTGATCTTAGGGGGAAAGTTTTCGATTTTTCCCCATTGAGGATGATATTAGCTGTGGGTTTTTCATATATTCCCTCTATCATTTTAAGGAAGTTCCCTTGTATTCCTATCTTTTGAAGTGTTTTCAACAGGAAAGGATGTTGAATCTTGTCGAATGCCTTCTCTGCATCAATTGAGATGATCATGTGATTTTTCTGCTTTGATTTGTTGATATGGTGTATTACATTAATTGATTTTCTTATGTTGAACCATCCTTGCATACCTGGGATGAATCCTACTTAGTCATGATGTATAATTCTTTTAATGTGTTGTTGGATACGATTTGCTAGAATTTCATTGAGGATTTTTGCATCTATATTCATTAGAGAGATTGGTCTGTAGTTTTCTTTTTTTGTAATATCTTTGCCTGGTTTTGGTATCAGGGTGATGTTGGCTTCATAGAATGAATTAGGTAGTTTTCCCTCCACTTCGATTTTTTTGAAGAGTTTGAGGAGACTTGGTACTAATTTCTGGAATGTTTGGTAGAATTCACATGTGAAGCCGTCTGGTCCTGGACTTTTCTTTTTAGGAAGCTTTTGAATGACTAATTCAATTTCTTTACTGTGATTGGTTTGTTGAGGTCATCTATTTCTTCTTGAGTCAAAGTTGGTTGTTCATGTCTTTCCAGGAACCCGTCATTTCAAGATCAAGTGCTTGGCCTATTGATTTGGGTGTCCCTAATGTTTGACACAGTACCAGGGGATTCCCTGATGGTAAAGTTTAATAGTTGCATATTTTTTCTCCCATCCCTCAGGGAACTTTGCCAGTACTTTTTGATTATCTGCTTAATATCTCCTAACCATCCTTACATTTTAATTGACTATAATTTAAAATTGAAATTTTTAAAATATCTGTAAGATTTACTTTTAAAAGTTACTTCTTGTTCTTAACTTTGAAAACTTGTGAGTTGACGCTTTTTATTTCTGTAACAAAAAAAATGAAATGAAGGGGTTTTTTTTTTGCTTATATATGTTCTTGACTGATATATCCCCTCTTAGGTACCACTAATGAAACAGAAATTTCCTTTACCTGCCATTCAGTACTCTCATTAAATATTCAGGTAATCCCAAATTGTGGTGACAACTAAATTGAACTACCAAGTGACTTTGACTATTTAGAGAAATAAATTAGTGAAGTTTAGTACCATTCACGGCTGGGCAATTTACTTAAGAGAGAAAAGAAACAACAAGCAAACTACATAAATAGGGGTTGGAGAATTACCAAGTTTGTACATGTCTGACAAAGAGAAATGAGGAATACAGAATATGAGTTAGATGTGTAGTGTTAACACTTATCAAATTAGCAAAAGATACCTAAAGTTCAAACCCAATAAAATTAGCAAAAGATACCTCAATTTCAAGCCTAACAGCACTGTAGAACATATTATATGATAATAGTATCTTTCAGAATTATTGGGTGCAAAGTAAACCTCATACACATACTGAGAGCATTTACGTCTGGCTTAATCTATTGGCAACCAGAGAAACTTAATCAGGATGCTTGTGCAGGCTCACTGTCCCAGAAATTTCAGTTTGCAGAGCTCTCCTACAGAATGCTGTCAAGTCGTGGCTGCCTGGAGCAAGAAGTTCCTGGTTTTAGGACATAGAATTCAGTGCCTGGGACCACAAGAAAATGGTTTCTTAAGGAAGAGGGTTACATTCATATCCACATAAACAGGGCAGTTCCTTGGGCTGCATACTCATGCCCAAAACAAAACACATGCAGAACAGATTCTCGAGCTAGTCTTGAAACTTGTGTGGATAAGCTCTGAAGGACGGTATTTGCGTAGGTCAATCTGCAAAGACTGGGAAAGGTGTTTTCTTTCTTTCGTTTCATTTTTGAAGAAAAAAATGTTTTTATTAATGAAACATGAACTCGACAACATGAAATCAGCACAACATCCTATTAGAATTAAACAAGGATATAAACAGTACTGTTATTAAATTTACATTTCTCCTATCCCTTTAAGAGGAAACTATTACATGTTAGAACTTAATGATTGATTAAGGAATGATTTCAATAAAACCATTCTTTTTTTAAAAGCAAATGGCAATTAACATATATCTTCAGACTGTGCTAAATAGTTAGAAAGGCAAATAAAATCTATAACAGCTGGCAGGATTAGGACTCTTAGCAAACAGTAACAAATGTTAATCTCTTAGCTGTTACACCAATGCACCTTTTTCACTGCTAAGGCAGTTGTTTGCTGTGGGTGTCACAATGATTAGCAAGTTTCTTTTAAGTAACAGATGATTGATCAAGAGGGAAGTAAGTTTTCTTTCCAAATTTGCTTTCTTTTGGAGCAGAAGCAAATACTTATGTCTTGTGAACATAGAGAAGGAAAATTGTGAAAAAAGCTATTGTAATCTTCTGATAACTAAACTGACAAACAGGACAACGAATTATTTTTAAAAATAATTATTTGAATTTTTGAAATAACAAGCCATTTGAATAACTTCTCAAAACTAGGTTTCCATTGCATGACCTAATACACAGAACACATTTGTTCTGTATTTTGATCTGTATTTTTGTAGTTTTTTCTATTGACTATACTTTGCCTTTAAGAAGGGCTAGAGTTGTGGTTTCAGACAATGTCTACATGTAATATATTTTAAAATAAGATTTCATTTCACTGAACTGAGGTATTTTTCTTTCTCACTTATGTGCTTGTGGAAGATAATTTGAGCATACACTTGCATATATGTACATATATATGTGTGTGTGTATGTGTGTAATTTTAAAGTTTTAAAGTTTCTTTTACCATTAGAATAAAACTAGACTATAGGGACAACTCTATGAGGAAAAGCATGAACAGTGAGTAATCCTTCTCTAAGTTGAGGAAAGCAGGTACAGTTCACTGAAGGATGTGATGAGACTATAGTAAGTCTTTTCATCATCTGTTAATCTTGTTGGTTGAGCACCCAGTGCTGTTTGTGATCTTTTGGTAACTCTCACCCTCCACTTTGTATCTAATATTGTTATTAAAGTGACATTAAAAAAGGTCAAGAATATTTCCCACTGTAGAATGCCCACATAATGGTTTCTGTGCCTCTGTGCTCTCTGAAGAATAGATATATACCTTCATTCCAGCCTCTCTTCGTTTCTTGACTGTTGGAACTACATCTTCAAAGAAATCTGCTTTCATGTACCCAGCTGTGAATGCCACCTTCCACTTGTGGCCCTGTAGCTACTTCAGTGCTGTGGTCTTTCAATCCAGAGACATTTGCCAGCACATGTTACCTACCAAAGCTTAGATCATTTGTTGCAGGTCATCCACCCCATTCCCAGATGCTACAGGAATTTGAACAGCCCTATCCAGGTGAGAATCCTCTTCAGCCTCTTCCTCACAAGATTGATGTACTGCTGGCACTCCCCTTCCTCCCAGTGTGTCTACAGATACGCTTAACTTTTTATTTCTTTCAAGGAAGTAAAATATCCTCCAATATGTAATAGTATTGCAGTGACTTTGGTGGGCACCAAAAGCACAACCATTTCCCTGCTGATACTACTACAGAAATACCCTACTGGTAGGGAGGGAGAAGAGCGATGGAGGATGGTGGTAGTGATGCTGCTCCCCCAGAACGGTCCTGAACTTCCAACAGCCCAGAAAGAGCCTCAGAACCAGCAATTGTGTTTGGGGAAGAGGCCACCTCCATGGACCGGAAAGTGGAAAAAGAGGCTGCACAGGGTTCAGTGTTCAGAAAATGGTATGATAGATGGATAGGTAGATAGAATGTTATGTTAGATAGATGAATAGTGAGATAGAATGATATGATGTGGCAAAATGGTAAAACTGGTGTATCTAGGTCTCTGATGGGATAGGGATATATTGCTGTTCTCCGTATGGGTTTGGTATTATTTTTGTAATAAATTATTACAAAATTTTTGTAATAAATTATTACAAAATCTAAGATAATTTGTATTTTAAGTCACTGAGTTTGTGATAATCTGTTATAGCACCAAAAGTATACTAATACAGCTAATAACTCTCAAACTTGAATTACCATCTCAGGATTTCTCTCTGAAACATAAGTTCAGTTGCTTCCTTGAATAGCTTCTCTTTGATATCCCCAAGGGACCTCAAACTTTGAAAATAGAACTTCTCTTTTCCCTAAAAACTGCTGCTCTTGCTTATTTTGATTGATGTTACTCCTCTGTTCTGATGCTTTAAACAGAAACCTGGGAATCAGCTTAAATTCCCTACATTCACTTATGCTATTCCTCTACATATCCCTGTCTCACTTAATTTCCTACCAAGGCTTTTTGATTCTAGGCCTATTACTATTCACTTTAGGTCAGGTCCCCACCACTTCTCACTTGGATTTCTCAAATAATCTCTCGACACACTCTCTGCCTCTAGTTAAAACTTGCTAATTCTTTCTTCTTTTCTATTAAAGTGACCTTTCTGAAATCTGATCATGTTTCTACCCTACATCATTCTTTCTCTGCCATTTCAGAAAAGATCCAATGTCTAAGTATGACACACAATCTGTTTTTAATTTATCTGTCCACAGCTTTTGCCCCTATCCTTGAATTTTTCTGCTCTTTAACATACATCATCTGGTCTAATTAAACTGAACTTCTTACGTTTTCTTTAATATGCTTTATGCCATTGGTACCATTGTACATACTTTTACATCTGCTTAGAATGACCTCCTTTTTCTCTCTTTCTTCCTCAGTCTTCACCTGAATTGTTACTTTCTTCTAACGCCTACCTCCTATCCCAGTCTGAGGTAGGTGCCCTCCTTTGTGGATCCTCAACACCCCCTGTAAATTTCTGACATAGCACTTATAGTATTATAATTTTTTATTTATATGTTAGCCTCTCTTTCTAAATTCTTAAGTTCCTCAGAGGAAAGGGCACTGTTTTTTGTTTTTTCATTTTATTCCTGTACATCTGTTATAGTGTGTGACATTTAGTATGGGTTCAGTAAAAGTCGGTCTAAAGAGTGAATGGGAAGAGTGCCAAAGAATAAGCATTGTGAGCCGCAGAGGTGGGTTTCCACCTGAATTCCACATGAATTTTTTGTTTCTTTCCCTGGCTATCTAAAGAATAGTATTATATAGCAATGTTTCTGGGATAAGTTAAATATACCTTCTTATGATTTTTATGTGAAAGCTAACGAGAGCATTTGAATTTGATATTTAGCATAAGTGTATACAGGAGCTCACTGAAGAGTTACTTCAGAAGGGAGAAAGTGGTTGAGACACATGTAAGAAAAATACCAGACCCACTTGTATAACCATCTACTTCTCTCATCCACAAAAGGGGTTACCCCTTTTAGTGTTGCTTCACTTTTTTAAAAAGCTAAGATTTCCTTTTCTTGAAGGGAGTAAGATTAAAAAGCATTAAGTTATCTTCAGTTTTCTTTTAAGTCTGAATGATGTTCCAGCAACAGTTGCTTTATGGGGGTTTCCAACCTAGGGAAAGGAGTTAATAACTAAACTTTAAAAACAAGTTTTTTCCTATTCTTCATGTTATATAAAATCTCACCTTTTAAATAGTGCCACTTTCATGTATTTAAAAAGGAAATGGATAGGACTAAAAGTAAAAATTGTTCTTTTTTTCTTTCTTACTTAGGAAGATATAACTTCCACAGGGACTTTCCGGTCAGTAAATCAGATCCTGTTTACTCTTGTTCTGTGTCCTCAGTCCACAAGGTCTTATGTGATTTTGGACTCTTTACAGCTGGCAAATGAGTAACAACTGCTCTTTCTGTACTATTTAAATTATTTTTTCTTTCCCAAATCCACGTTAATCAATCTTGTAATATTTGGAGAAGAAAATGCAGATAAAAGTACAGCTATTTCATTAATGATGATGATGATTAAATGATTTGTAGTATATAAAAGAAAATCCAGAGATCTGCTTTTTTACTACTATAAGAGAAGTAACCTTAAATGGGAGGAGGTCATGGAAGAGAGAGGTGGAAGATAAATGAAAGAAGGAATGTTGGCTTGGATCTGGCCTGACACTACTACAGCCCCTGTCTATGGGCTTGGTAATATGAAAATTAGTTAGCCTGCTCTTTGAAGGCTGTCTGGTCCTGCTTTCTTCCAGGATTTTCATGAGGCTTAACTGTAACCTCTTTCTTGCCACCATCTTACCTTGTGTCATGTTACTGTTTATTAGCATGGTAAGGGCACAATTATGGAATCAAATGGTTTCTCAGAAATTTCTGACAACCTAGGTAGTGTTTCAGGTTTCAATCTCACTGCTAAGTTACTATTCCAGTTCTTTAAAATTATTATTATCATAGAAAAAATTTTAAATGCATATAATAATCTACATGATGTAGACCCTTTACTCTCTGACCTTATCTTCTACTACGCTCTTCACTTGGCATCAGCTCCACTTACTTCTGTGCTGCCCTGGCCTTCCGTAGAAAAGCAGACTTACTATTCTTGCACAATACTGTCAAAAGGAAATATAATGCAAGCCACATATGCGATTAAATTTTCTACTAGCCACATCAAATGATGCAATGTGAAATAAGTGGTATTAATTTTAATATCTTATTTAATCCAGTATATCTAAATGAGGTGTTTTACTTTTTTCTTCATATAGTTTTTGAAATCCTGTGAGTATTTTACACTGACAGCACTTCATTGTCAGAAATACTTAATCTATATTTCAGTTTTGTAAAGTTTACAGTTGAAAATTTAATTCACATATCTGAGTTATTCTAAGTATATTGAATTTTTTTTCAGTAAACGAATTGTATCATTTTTTACATTTACATTTAAATTGACTAAAATGAACTGCAGTTAAAAATTCAGTTCCTTAGTCACCAAGCCACATTGTGCTAAGTAGCTACCTGTGGAGAGTGGCTATTAGTGCAGTTTCTAACTATTCACTCTGTAAGGAATGCTCTTCCTATAGATAACCACTTGGCTAACTTCTACCTCCTTTAAGTTTTTGCTCATACCTTACTTCCTCAATGAGACCTCCCTAACCACTTTATTTAATAAACCCTTCTCCTAAGTCCCCATGGGCCACACATCTAATCCTGATTATTCAATGCTGTTTCATCTCTTTTCGTAACACTTACCACCTTAGAAAACACTGCATGTTTCTACCTATTTATTATTTTCATTGTTTATTGTCTCCCTTCCTTTGCTGTCTTTTAGATAAAAGCTTTCTGAAAGCAGGGGTTTTTGTTCACGGATACATCCCCAAACCTAGAATAATGCTTGACATATACTAAGTTCTCATTAAATATTCGTGGATTTAACTTATTGAATCAATGCCTTGTTATAAAACTTACTGAAATTATTAATTTCTATACAAGATTATAGATACAATTCAGACAGAAAAGCATTATATCATCCAAATCTCTGTCCTGTGTATTCTGTGTTGAACTGGGGGGAGTGGAGAGAGAAATGAGTACAAAAGAAGCTTATAAGCTAGTTAGGAAGGCAAGATTCCTAAAAAAGAGAAGAGAAAATATGGAAAGTGCTGGATTCTGCTGGAAAATATAGAAGATTAACATTCATTGTCTTTGGTTGTGTTACATATATTCCTTTGAAAATTTCTCCATAGATATTTAAATAGTTATTTGTTTACATATCATTAACTTCTTTGTTAGAAAATTGAGGAACACAACAAAGAGGAAAACTAAAGATATTATAAAACCTGCATGTGGAAATTAATTTGAAATGATGACAGTGATGTAGTCAGTAAAAGATAGCATTTCAGTTATGTAAATTGAATTTGCATAATATTTTAGTTTCATGTTGTATACAAAGTTTTGAAGGAAAATTACTTTGGACCTAGAATTGTTTACAGCCAAACTGTTAATCACATTCACATTTCAAAAATTAAAACACTATAAATGTTTAACTTCCATTTACTTTTCCAAAAAAGTAAAGATGAAATATGAAGAAAAATGTTGTGGAATACAAAAGATGGCTAAAGTATCCAGGAATACGATGAAAAGATGTTTTGAGTCTGGTATTTGGCCTACAAAGCAGTTAGCTCATATTAAAAGTATGCATCAAGAAAAGGCACAAAATGGATTCCAAGCAATAGAATCAGAAATAAAAAGATATTAAAGATATGGTGGAGTCAAATATTATCCCCCCCCCAAATGTAAGAAACTCAAGGGAAAAATAAAAATTATAATGATTCAAAGATAAAATAGACCCAAATGGGACATAATTTTAAGCGATTAGTGGAGTATAGGAAAGGATTAGTGTTTGGTCTTGACCTAAGAATGCTCTGCATTGAATGTGATGGTGATCATGGCATGGAACTAGCAGAGACAGTTTGCTTCTTGGCTTTATACTAAAGAATATTTACATGGTTGCAGTATTTTTGGCTTTTAATTTTAGAATAGACCTGTAGTCAAAGAGTAGAAGACCATATTAGAGTTACAGAAACTATTCAAATGTTATTAAATTTTGAAATGTAAAAATAAAATAACTTCTAACAGAAACTGGGAGGCAGAGGACAGAAAGGAGAAGAAGGGAAAAAGAGTAGGAATGCTGATGTCTTCTATTATGAAAAGGACACCAAAGAGAGTATGTTGAAAGTCATTGCTTTTAGATGTTTCATCATTAGTTACCTTTATAAGGGTAAATGATAGAGAAACTGAAAATTTGGGTATAATTACCAATGTTGGGAGGAAGAAGAGAGGTAGAATAGTGAGAGTAAAAACTACCTAAGAAATCAGTAGGTTTGCTCTCAAGTTGATAAATCAAATACTAGTATAATCAAAAGAACTTAAAATAGTTAAAAGTGATTATTTCTAGGAACAAATGCGACAAGTAACTGCTATTTACCATTATAGGCCCTCTGAAATGCTGGCTCTTTGAGCTCTGTGTTATTACTTTGATACATTTTTTAATTTAAAAGTTAGCTTTAGCTTTATGAAATCTTAGATAATAAGGACCCTAAATCTGATGTTCAGAAGAAAGGACAATTATAATTCAGTACCCTTTAAAGGGAAAACATGCTATGTATCTCTAAGAAAGGGAACTTGTTCCTTAACAAGAAAAACTCTGTTACTTCCTAGCAATAGCATGTTTTCCAAACTTCCTCATCTTAAAGCTTTTGCCAGCACCAGAAAGCACTTTGAAGTCAAGAACTCTTCTTAAAATTTAAAATTTCCTGACTTCAAACATAGCACTCAAAAATATTTGTAAGCTGCTTGTTTATGTTAACCTTTTATACTCTCAAGGGTCACGTTACCCTATTAGGAGACTGAATGATGTATAGAGGTGTCACTATTCACTTGGCTTTAGCTTCCATTAAGCACCAAGGAACTCACTGGGTAACTCAGTGCTTCTCACCTACAAGTGCTTCTATGGTCATGTGATAAAGTTAATTTACAGATAGAACATTCAGTACTAGGCCTGTTTTTAGACAACTCAGATATTTTTTTTGACAAGTATTTGAGTGCATGAATGAATGAATGACTACATCTGCATGATGACCATGTGGATACTGAGAATCCCACAAAGACCTGATCTCTGGGGTTGCCCATATGATCAGTCAACTTGAGAATGGGCCTGGGGAAAGATTCTTATATCTACTCCTGTGTGCTCTGCTCTTGTATCTCCTTTTTCTAGGGAGGTACTCAAGTGATTTCTTTCAGATGATTGATAACTTTTTCTTAGAGTACTTTGTGAGCACAAGAAACTTCTCATTTTACTAACGTCATATTTCAATTCTTGGTTTCTACCTTAATTGTTGTCACCATTATTTTCAATCAAAAGTTCCATTTATAGTCTGCTCCCCAGCATCTGGTTTGTGAGCTTTGGGACCCCACTTCCAAAAGTATGAAATACAAGGGGAAGTTGCCATATATTTTAATTGCCTTTGAGTTTCCTTTCTTCATAGGTGGTCCATTATCCAGATCAGTGATTAGTAAATGAGAAATCAAATAGTCAGTAATTATCATGAGTCATACATGGTTGATTGATGCCCTCCTGGTACATTTTGACTGCTCAATGAAATGATTCTCTAAGTACTTTTCTTTGAATTGTGTTACGTTTACTCTATTACTCTAGTGAATGTTTGTGGGTGTTCTCTGAAACTTTAGTCTATAGAAAAAAGAATTCCTAACTTCATGGTCTTGGTCTAGATTTCTTGAAAAGCAGAGTATCTGATTCAAGTACTAAAACAAAGCCTGACTATAAATTTCGGTGAGCTCGAAAATTGCTGGAATCCAGTGCTGAAAAAGAGTTTTCTATAATAGGTTAGTTAAAAACAGGTAAAGTTTTGTATATGAAATTTTGACTGTTGTATGTGTATGTGTCTCTCTGTTTGTGTATAGCAGGGTCCAGAAGTACAAGGTTGCTAGGTACTAGAGATAAATGGTTTTAAGTTACAGTTACCTAAGTGAGGCCAAAATTACAAGTTCAAGTGACCAGAAACAAGACACCTTACTGCTGACTGAAAAGTCCTATGAGTAAAGCTCCTTCCCAAGGAAGTGGACACATTTAGGTCAAATTGTGAAATCTGAGGTGTTGCCTTTTGTGACTAAGGGTGCTGATGCTGTTCTTAGTACTGTTGGTTTTGAAATTCTTAAGTCAAATAAGGCTTGTGATATTTTCCTCCCTCTTTCCATCATTCCCTTTCCCGATTTCATAGATGTTTATGAAGTGTTCATGATGTGAAAGACATTGTACTAAGCATTCTCAGAGATGTAAATATATATGTATATATGACATGTGGTGGGAGAAATACTAGAAATTTATGAGGAAACCATCCCTCCCTTACTCTGCTATTACCCTCCACACACACACACACATATATACTTTGAAGTCATTTTGATAGGAACACATTGTCCCTGATAAGAATGTGTATCTCTCAGCACCAAGGGATTGAGAAAAACCCTAGAATGAGCTGAGACTCAGCATCAAGGGATTGAGAAAACCTTCTCCACCAAAAGGGGGAAGAGTGAAATGAGACCAAGTGTCAATGGCTATGAGATTCCAAACAGAGTCGAGAGGTTATCCTGGAGGTTATTCTTACGCATTAAGTAGATATCACCTTGTTATTCAAGATGTGATGAAGAGGCTGAAGGGAACTGCCTGAAAATGTAGAGCTGTGTTTCAGTAGCCATGTTTCTTGAAGATGATTGTATAATGATACAACATTCACAATATGACTTTGTGATTGTGCAAACCTTGTGTCTGATGCTCCTTTTATCTACCTTGTCAACAGATGAGTAGAACATATGGAATAAAAATAAATAATGGGGGAACAAAGGTTAAAATAAATTTAGTTGAAATGCTAGTGATCCATGAAAGGGAGTGGTAAGAGGTATGGTATGTATATATTTTTTCTGTTGTCTTTTTATTTCTTTTCCTGAATAGATGCAAATGTTCCAAGAAATGATCATGATTATGAATATGCAACTATGTGATGATATTGTGAATTATTGATTACATATGTAGAACAAAATGATCAAAAGTTAAGAATATTTGCGTTTGGTGTTATTTTGTATTTGAAAAAGTTAAAAAAAAAAAAAAGAATGTATGTCTCTCACTTGTACTGGAGTGGAAACACAGAGTTGAGAACTAAAGCCTAGAGGTTTAAAAATCTACCAACAGAGACATCTACAAACATGTGTATTGCAATATATATATAGTAATGTGTTAATTTATAGCAATATATTGAATATAATATAACTATATACTGGATGATATAGGAATAATCTGCATTATTTTGAAAATTCTAAATGGTTATGTTTTTCATTCCATGTATAAATTATGTTCTGTTTGTTCTTCAGTCACCCTTAAGATTAAGCCGTTATTGGTCCAAGGGAAGAAAAGGGTAGATATTGCCACAACAAGGAGATACCTTCATATGATAGAGGAGGGGGAAATAGATATAGAAAATACTCTTAACAGGAATTAGAAAGATAAGATTGGTTCTAGAATATAGAGCAAAGGAAAAGGGGAAAAAAGATCAGATTCCTGTGTCCTGACTGCTCTGAACTGAAAACCCGAAAAGAGTTGATGCATAGAGTTTAGAAACAAACTGGTATATTTCAGGCAATCGTTGAATAGTACAGATTTTTTTCCTTATTTTTTTTCCTGGTTTGGGACAAACTGGAGCAATTTCATGGCCTCTTATAGATGCTCCATGTCTAATTTTGGACTTCTAAGCAATAAGTTGGAAATGCCATAGTAGAATGAGTAGGGAGAGGCCAGTGGTTCCACTCCAGGTTTCTACAAAATCACTGATGTGTTGATGGAAATCCTAAGTTTCCTTTTAGGTCTAGTGAAGGTAACTGGAATACAGTCTAGTTTACCATCCTCTTTCAGGAGATATGTAGCCAAGACCAAGGCAGCTCATCCAGAGTTTGTGGGAGGACTACTTGATGGGATGGGAGGGCATTAGCACTGTTCCATTTTATAGTATCCAATGATGGGGGATTTACTAAGTGGGCACACAAAAACCATAGAATATACCATGGTCCTGAGCCAGCAATTAAATATCATGTAAATATTTATACACCATATGTAAAAGTAGCACCTAGATCTGGCAGAGACCAAGCTACCATTTTCCCTTGTAGAATAGTGGGAAACCAGGAATGCCTCCAGGAATATTAGGTGAAAACAGGACTGGAGCTCGTAACCAGGGATGAGACTGCAAGCCTCCAGGAACCTTATGCGGAGACAGAAGGAAACAGAATGAACTGGGATCCAGGCTGTGAAGTTTCAGAAAGTAGGTTTTATTAGTCTATAGCCATATGCTCAGCCGAGTAGCCTTTGAAAGTCTGAGCCCCATCAGGGTCTGATACAAGGTATTTATAGACAGAATGGCTGGTAGCACCTCCTAATATGGCAATTGGTTACACTCTAGGGAGGTGATTGGCTGCTGGCAGCATTTTCCTAATATGGGGACTGGCTACACTTGAGGGAGGTGATTGGCTACTTGCTGGTGCGAGTTGGTTGGCTGCTTGCTAGTCAGCAGGACCAAGAAGAGTTGTGAAAGAGCCGTTACTGAGGAAGAGGCCTGGTTTTGCTTTCTGTAGTAGCAGAGTGCCACAGTTTAGATGAGAAACTATATGCAAAAAGTTTAGAAACTATTTCTCTCTATTGGAAATCAGTTTACTTAACAAGTCCAATTTCCACTAATGGTAGAAACATTAATATTACCAATTAAAATGTGGTCAATTTTGGACTGAAACTCTCTCCTTTGAGTAAATATTTACTTAAATTCCGAGTTCTTTTCTCCCATTCTTCTCTACTTCATAAGAGCAATCTAAAATCCTGCTACTTGAAGAGAAGTACCTTGTTCTGGCACTGACCTCTAGTGGTCACTGGCTTCCAATGAGGTGTCTGATCTGCTTGGTCTTTGCATGCTCATCGTTTGCCTTCACTGCTATAATGTCCTGCTTGGTGCTAGTCTCTAAGATACATGTGCTTTGCTTTCATCTTATAACAATGCTAGCATCCTCTGAGTCAGCCAAGTTTCTCCCAGCCTCTCCTACATGCCGTTGAAACATTACAGGTACTTTAATGTAGTAGGCTTCAAATGGGGACATATATGCCTCTGGGTATATATGAAGACATTTCATGGGCAAGATAGCTTTTTTGTTGTTGTTTGTTCCCTATTTTTTAAAAACCAGCTGTATTGAGATACAATTTACATATATTTCATCGATTTTAAGTGTATAATTCTGTGAGCTTTGACAGTGTATTTCTTTATGTAACCACCTTTACAATCATAATAAACATATCATCACTCAAAAAGAGTTCCCTCATGTCCTTTGCAGTCAGTCTCCTCCCTCTACCCCAAAGACCCTGACAATCACTGGTTTTCTTCCTGTCCCTGTAGTTTTGTCTTTTCTAGAATGTCATTCAATTATTACAAGACAGTGTGTAGTCTTTTGTGACTGGCTGCTTAGCATAGTCTTTTTGAGATTCATCCATTTTGTGTGTATCAGTAGTCCATTCCTTTTTTAAGTTTTATTGTGATGTAATTCACATATTATGAAATTCACCCATTTTAAGTGTACAATTCATTGTTTTTTAGTGTATTCACAGAGTTGTACAACTATCGCTGCAAACAGTTTTAGAACATTTTCTCACCTCAAAAAGAAACCCCATACTCCTTATCAGTCATTCCCCATTTTCCCCTTATATCTCAAGCTGTAGGCAACTACAAATGTATTTTTTGTCTCTAAGATTTGCCTGTTCTGGATTTCATATAAATGTAGATGTATCAGTATTTATAACCTCTTTATATCCAAATAATATTCCATTGTATGACTGTACCATGATTAGTTTATCCATTCATCAGTTGATGGACATTTGGGTTGGTTCCATTTTTGGACTATTATAAATAGTGGTGCTGGTAACATTTGTGTATAAGTTTTTGTGTGGATAAATGTTTTCAGTTGTTTTGAGTAAATTCACAGGAGTGGAATTGCTAGGTCTATGTTTAACATTTTGATGAAGTTTGTTCCCTTTTATTGCTGTGTAATAGTCCATTTGTTTATCCATTTACCAGTTAATGGATATTTGTGTTGTTCTTAGTTTTTGACTATTATGAATCAAGCTGCTAGGAACAGCTGGGTACAAGTCTGTAAATCTATGCTTTACTTTCTTTTGGGTAAATACCTAAGGACCATAAATATATATTTAGCTTTATTAAAACAGCTGCCAAATGTTTTTCAAAAGTAATTACACCATTTTGCATTTCTGCATGCAGTATATGAGAGTTTCAGTTGCTCCACATCGTCATCGGTGTTTAATGTTGTCGGTTTTTTAAATTTTAGCAATTCTAGTGAATTATAATGGTTTTAATTTGTATTTCCCTAATGACTAATGATGCTGAGCATCTTTTCCTGCTTGTTTGGCATTCATATATCTTTCTTAGTGAAATGACAATTCAAATATTTTGCTCATAATCAGTCTTTATAATCACTCCTTTCTCTGTTTGGAAAAGCTGCAACCTTGGTTGAATCCAATTTTGCTTACTCCACATCTGCACATGGAACTGCTGGAGAAAAATACAATCATCCTGAATGGTCTCATTTTAAATTCAAGTTGGCTGCTCTCTTCAATCCAAATGCTGTAGTGTTCTCCTTGACTCAGGCTCGCTGCCCCCAGACTTGACCTGCAGTGCAGTCTGCCAGTCTTAAACTGGTGCTGAATGCAAGAGCTTATGCTTAAGTAAGAAGTTCGACCTCACTTAAGATATTCAAACAAAGGTTGAACAACCACTTTTCCAGATCAGAAAGGGAACTCATGCATCAGAAAAGGTGACTAATAAACATACCAAAAGAATATGACTGCACAAATACCAAAATCTCATCACCGTAAAACAGTTTAAGCAATTTTTTTGAACCTACAATAAACTTACAGAAACCTACTGTGATAGTTAGAGTCAGTTGTCAACTTGGCCAGGTGAAGGACCTAGTTCTGTTGCTGTGGACATGAGCCAGTGGTACATGAACCTCATCCTTTGCTGATTACATCTGCAGTCGGCTAGGAGGCATGCCTGCTGCAATGGATGATGTTTGACTTAATTGGCTAGTGCTTAAATGAGAGAGCTCAATGTAGCACAGCCCAAGCAGCTCAGCATACCTCAATTCAGCACTCACAGCTCAGCCCAGGCCTTTGGAGATGCAGAAAGAAATCACTCTGGGTAAAGTTTTTTTTTTACCCAGAGGTAAAACCCAGAGGCCTGGAGAGAAGGCCAGCAGAGACCATCCTGTGCTTTCCCAGGTAAGAAAGAACCTCAGTTGAAAGTTAGTTGCCTTTCCTCTGAAGAACTAACAGAATAAATCCCCTTTTGTTAAAAGCCAATCTGTCTCTGGTGTGTTGCATTCCGGCAGCTAGCAAACTAGAAGACCTACATTTTGGACTGTATTAAAGACTTGACAGCAAGAGAAATAAAACCTGAAGAGACCACTTGTTCAGAACATTACTTACAGAAATATTTAAAAATGACACAATATACATGAGATTTCAGGAATATTGTATTCAGCAGAATATGAATGACGTTTGAAAGTCACTGGAGAAACAAAATTGCTGTTTACCAAGAATAATCAAAATAGAAAGTCTTAATGTTCAGTGAAAACAGTACGATGTAATATGTTATAGTTTCAAGATTCACCAGCTAGGTCACATAAGGAGAAAATAAACCATTGTTTCTTCTATTGTGACTGCTAATTTTAAAGCGAAATCTGTGTTCAGTCATGTAAGAGATAGAAAAAAATATTACTATAAGTAAAATAAATGGAAATATCACGGAAAAAAAATTCAGTGCTGCCCAGCATTCATACTCCATTCTCTCTTCTACTTTTCTAGATGACTATTTACCCTCTCCAATCTCTTCAAATCTCTGCCATCTTAATCTTCATATTTTCTTACTAATTTTTGAGAAAACTGAAGGACTTAGAACAGAATTTCTACCATCATATCCACTTTCCATGATCTGCCAATATACCATGCCTTCCCTCCTGTTAATATTAAATTAGCTGTTTCTGCTCTTATCTAAGACCACTTTGTCCACTTGTATGATGGATTCCTTCCACTTTTGCATGATCAGGAACATTGCTCCAGTAATTCTAACTTTTCTCTCTTATACATCAATTTTCCCTTCTTTATTTGATCATTATATAAATATGCTCTTGTTTTTCATCTTAAAACATCTTTTCTTGAATCCTCTTTTTTATTTTTCCCCCAACCCTGCCATCAAGCTACTGCCTTGTATCTTTTTTTTTTTTTTTTTTTTTTACATGGGCAGGCACTGGGAATCGAACCTGGGTCCTCGGGCATGGCAGGCAAGCATTCTTGCCTGCTGAGCCACTGTGGCCCGCCCTGCCTTGTATCTTTGCTCCTTTTCACAGAAAACTCCCTTGCAAGAGTTTATTCTAATGGCTGGTTCCAATTCTTTTTTCCGTTCTCTCTTAGATCATTCCAACCAGGCTTTCAGCCCCACTACTCCAAAAGTCTGTTCTGATTTCTCTTCTTACTTGACTATCAGAAGCATTTAACATTTTTGTTCTTTCTTTCCTGATTTTTGAACAATTTAAAAAACTGTACTTTTATTAACAGATCTTCACACACATACAGTCCACACATGGTGTACAAGCAGTGGCTCACAATACCATCACATAGGTGTATATTCATTACCATGAATATTTTTTAGAACATTTGCATCACTCCAGAAAAGGAAATAAAGAGAAAAAAGAAAAACTCCTACATCCCATACACCTTACCCCTCCCTCTCATTGACCACTAGTATTTCCATCTACCCCAATTTTTTTTTTATTTTTTTATTTATTTATTTTTTTAATTAAAAAAATTTAACAAAACATTTAGAAATCATTCCATTCTACATGTACAATCAGTAATTCTTAATATCATCACATAGTTGCATATTCATCATTTCTTAGTACATTTGCATCGATTTAGAAAAAGAAATAAAAAGACAACAGAATAAGAATTAAAATGATAATAGATAGAAAAAAAAAACCTATACCTCACATGCAGCTTCATTCAATGTTTTAACATAATTGCATTACAATTAGGTAGTATTGTGCTGTTGAGTTTTTATATCCAGTCCTGTTGCACAGTCTGTATCCCTTCAGCTCCAATTACACCTTCTCTTTTTTTTTTTTTTTTAATTAACGGAAAAAAAGAAATTAACCCAACATTTAGAAATCATACCATTCTACATATGGAATCAGTAATTCTTAACATCATCACATAGATGCATGATCATCGATTCTTAGTACATTTGCATCGGTTTAGAAGAACTAGCAACACAACCGAGAAAGATATAGAATGTTAATATAGAGAAAAAAATAAAAGTAATAGTAGTAAAAACAAAACAAAACAAAAGAAAACAAAACAAAAACCTATAGCTCAGATGCAGCTTCATTCAGTGTTTTAACATGATTACTTTACAATTAGATATTATTGTGCTGTCCATTTTTGAGTTTTTGTATCTAGTCCTGTTGCACAGTCTGTATCCCTTCAGCTCCAATTGCCCATTGTCTTACCCTGTTTCTACCTCCTGCTGGACTCTGTTACCAATGACATATTCCAAATTTATTCTCGAATGTCCGTTCACATCATTGGGACCATACAGTATTTGTCCTTTAGTTTTTGGCTAGACTCACTCAGCATAATGTTCTCTAGGTCCATCCATGTTATTACATGCTTTATAAGTTTATCCTGCCTTAAAGCTGCATAATATTCCATCGTATATATATACCACAGTTTGTTTAGCCACTCTTCTGTTGATGGAGATTTTGGCTGTTTCCATCTCTTTGCAATTGTAAATAATGCTGCTATAAACATTGGTGTGCAAATGTCCGTTTGTGTCTTTGCCCTTAAGTCCTTTGAGTAGATTCCCAGCAATGGTATTGCTGGGTCGTATGGCAATTCTATATTCAGCTTTTTGAGGAACCGCCACACTGCCTTCCACAGTGGTTGCACCATTTGACATTCCCACCAACAGTGGATAAGTGTGCCTCTTTCTCCACATCCTCTCCAGCACTTGTCATTTTCTGTTTTGTTGATAATGGCCATTCTGGTGGGTGTGAGAGGATATCTCATTGTGGTTTTGATTTGCATTTCTCTAATGGTCAGGGACATTGAGCATCTCTTCATGTGCCTTTTGGCCATTTGTATTTCCTCTTCTGATAGGTGTCTGTTCAAGTCTTTTTCCCATTTTGTAATTGGGTTGGCTGTCTTTTTGTTGTTGAGTTGAACAATCTCTTTATAAATTCTGGATACTAGACCTTTATCTGATCTGTCATTTCCAAATATTGTCTCCCATTGTGTAGGCTGTCTTTCTACTTTCTTGATGAAGTTCTTTGATGCACAAAAGTGTTTAATTTTGAGGAGCTCCCATTTATTTATTTCCTTCTTCAGTGCTCTTGCTTTGGGTTGAAGGTCCATAAAACTGCCTCCAGTTGTAAGATTCATAAGATATCTCCCTACATTTTCCTCTAACTGTTTTATGGTCTTAGACCTAATGTTTAGATCTTTGATCCATTTTGAGTTAACTTTTGTATAGGGTGTGAGACATGGGTCTTCTTTCATTCTTTTGCATATGGATATTCAGTTCTCTAGGCACCATTTATTGAAGAGACTGTTCTGTCCCAGGTGAGTTGGCTTGACTGCCTTATCAAAGATCAAATGTCCGTAGATGAGAGGGTCTATATCTGAGCACTCTATTCGATTCCATTGGTCGATATATCTATCTTTATGCCAATACCATGCTGTTTTGACCACAGTGGCTTCATAATATGCCTTAAAGTCAGGCAGCGTGAGACCTCCAGCTTCGTTGTTTTTCCTCAAGATGTTTTTAGCAATTCGGGGCACCCTGCCCTTCCAGATAAATTTGCTTATTGGTTTTTCTATTTCTGAAAAATAAGTTGTTGGGATTTTGATTGGTATTGCATTGTATCTGTAGATCAATTTAGGTAGGATTGACATCTTAATTTAGTCTTCCAATCCATGAACACGGTATGCCCTTCCATCTATTTAGGTCTTCTGTGATTTCTTTTAGCAGTTTTTTGCAGTTTTCTTTATATAGGTTTTTTGTCTCTTTAGTTAAATTTATTCCTAGGTATTTTATTCTTTTAGTTGCAATTGTAAATGGGATTCGTTTCTTGATTTCCCCCTCAGCTTGTTCATTACTAGTGTATAGAAATGCTACAGATTTTTGAATGTTGATCTTGTAACCTGCTACTTTGCTGTATTCATTTATTAGCTCTAGTAGTTTTGTTGTGGATTTTTCCGGGTTTTCAATATATAGTATCATATCGTCTGCAAACAGTGATAGTTTTACTTCTTCCTTTCCAATTTTGATGCCCTGTATTTCTTTTTCTTATCTAATTGCTCTGGCTAGAAACCTCCAACACAATGTTGAATAATAGTGGTGATAGTGGACATCCTTGTCTTGTTCCTGATCTTAGGGGCAAAGTTTTCAATTTTTCCCCATTGAGGATGATATTAGCTGTGGGTTTTTCATATATTCCCTCTATCATTTTAAGGAAGTTCCCTTGTATTCCTATCTTTTGAAGTGTTTTCAACAGGAAAGGATGTTGAATCTTGTCGAATGCCTTCTCTGCATCAATTGAGATGATCATGTGATTTTTCTGCTTTGATTTGTTGATATGGTGCATTACCTTAATTGATTTTCTTATGTTGAACCATCCTTGCATACCTGGGATGAATCCTACTTGGTCATGATGTATAATTCTTTTAATGTGTTGTTGGATATGATTTGCTAGAATTTTATTGAGGATTTTTGCATCTATATTCATTAGAGAGATTGGTCTGCAGTTTTCTTTTTTTGTAATATCTTTGCCTGGTTTTGGTATGAGGGTGATGTTGGCTTCATAGAATGAATTAGGTAGTTTTCCCTCCACTTCGATTTTTTTGAAGAGTTTGAGGAGAGTTGGTACTAATTCTTTCTGGAATGTTTGGTAGAAATCACATGTGAAGCCATCTGGTCCTGGACTTTTCTTTTTAGGAAGCTTTTGAATGACTAATTCAATTTCTTTACTTGTGATTGGTTTGTTGAGGTCATCTATTTCTTCTTGAGTCAACGTTGGTTGTTCATGTCTTTCCAGGAACCCATCCATTTCATCTAAATTGTTGTATTTATTAGCGTAAAGCTGTTAATAGTATCCTGTTATTACCTCCTTTATTTCTGTGAGGTCAGTAGTTATGTCTCCTCTTCCATTTCTGATCTTATTCATTTGCATCCTCTCTCTTCTTCTTTTTGTCAATCTTGATAAGGGCCCATCAATCTTATTGATTTTCTCAAAGAATCAACTTCTGGTCTTATTGATTTTCTCTATTGTTTTCATGTTTTCAATTTCATTTATTTCTGCTCTGATCTTTGTTATTTCTTTCCTTTTGCTTGCTTTGGGATTAGTTTGCTGTTCTTTCTCCAGTTCTTCCAAGTGGACAGTTAATTCCTGCATTTTTGCCTTTTCTTCTTTTCTGATATAGGCATTTAGGGCAATAAATTTCCCTCTTAGCACTGCCTTTGCTGCATCCCATAAGTTTTGATATGTTGTGTTTTCGTTTTCATTCGCCTCGAGGTATTTGCTAATTTCTCTTGCAATTTCTTCTTTGACCCACTGGTTGTTTAAGAGTGTGTTGTTGAGCCTCCACGTATTTGTGAATTTTCTGGCACTCCGCCTATTATTGATTTCCAACTTCATTCCTTTATGATCCGAGAAAGTGTTGTGTATGATTTCAATATTTTTAAATTTGTTGAGACTTGCTTTGTGACCCAGCATATGGTCTATCTTTGAGAATGATCCATGCGCAGTTGAGAAAAAGGTGTATCCTGCTGTTGTGGGATGTAATGTCCTATAGATGTTTGTTAAGTCTAGCTCATTTATAGTAATATTCAGATTCTCTATTTCTTTATTGATCCTCTGTCTAGATTTTCTGTCCATTGATGAGAGTGGGGAATTGAAGTCTCCAACTATTATGGTATTTGTGTCTATTTCCCTTTTCAGTGTTTACAGTGTATTCCTCACGTATTTTAGGGCATTCTGGTTCGGTGCATAAATATTTATGATTGTTATGTCTTCTTGTTTAATTGTTCCTTTTATTAGTATATAGTGTCCTTCTTTGTCTCTTTTAACTGCTTTACATTTCAAGTCTAGTTTGTTGGAGATTAGTGTAGCCACTCCTGCTATTTTCTGGTTGTTATTTGCATGAAATATCTTTTCCCAACCTCTCACTTTCAACCTATATTTATCTTTGGGTCTAAGATGCGTTTCCTGTAGACAGCATATAGAAGGATCCTGTTTTTTAATCCATTCTGCCAGTCTATGTCTTTTGATTGGGGAATTCAGTCCATTAACATTTAGTGTTATTACTGTTTGGATAATATTTTCCTCTACCATTTTGTCTTTTGTATTATATATATCATATCTGACTTTCCTTCTTTCTACACTCTTCTCCATATCTCTCTCTTCTGTCTTTTTGTATCTGACTCTAGTGCTCCCTTTAGTATTTCTTGCAGAGCTGGTCTCTTGGTCACAAATTCTCTCAGTGACTTTTTGTCTGAGAATGTTTTAATTTCTCCCTCATTTTTGAAGGACAATTTTGCTGGATATAGGAGTCTTGTTTGGCAGTTTTTCTCTTTTAGTAACTTAAATATATCATCCCACTGTCTTCTAGCTTCCATGGTTTCTGCTGAGAAATCTACACATAGTCTTATTGGGTTTCCCTTGTATGTGATGGATTGCTTCTCTCTCGCTGCTTTCAAGATCCTCTCTTTCTCTTTGACCTCTGACATTCTAACTAATGAGTGTCTTGGGGAACGCCTATTTGGGTCTAATCTCTTTGGGGTGCGCTGCACTTCTTGGATCTGTAATTTTAGGTCTTTCATAAGAGTTGGGAAATTTTCAGTGATAATTTCTTCCATTAGTTTTTCTCCTCCTTTTCCCTTCTCTTCTCCTTCTGGGACACCCACAACACGTATATTTGTGCGGTTCATATTGTCCTTGAGTTCCCTGATACCCTGTTCGAATTTTTCCATTCTTTTCCGGATAGTTTCTGTTTCTTTTTGGAATTCAGATGTTGTATCCTCCAAATCACTAATTCAACATCTTTCTCTTTAAATCTATCATTGTAGGTATCCATTGTTTTTTCCATCTTTTCTACTTTATCCTTCACTTCCATAAGCTCTGTGATTTGTTTTTTCAGTTTTTCTATTTCTTCTTTATGTTCAGCCCATGTCTTCTTCATGTCCTCCCTCAATTTATCGATTTTGTTTTTGAAGAGGTTTTCCATTTCTGTTCGTATATTCAGCATTAGTTGTTTCAGCTCCTGTATCTCATTTGAACTATTGGTTTGTTCCTTTGACTGGGCCATATTTTCAATTTTTTGAGCGTGATCCGTTATCTTCTGCTGGCGTCTGCGCATTTAGACAAATTTCCCTGGGTGTTGGATCCAAAAGTTTGGAAGATTTTTCTGTGAAATCTCTGGGTTCTGTTTTTTTTTTATCCTGCCCAGTAGGTGGCGCTCATGGCACACGTTTGTCTGCGGGTCCCACCAGTAAAAGGTGCTGTGGGTCCTTTAACTTTGGAAAACTCCCGCCGACCGGGAAGTTTGCTAGCCGAAGCGGCTTGGAAGAGTGCCAGCCGACCCGGGGTCCGAACGCGGGGAGTGTTGCTGGCCGCTGCAGCCCGGGAAAGCGCCCGTCCAAATTTCCTAGTCAGCCCGGGGCGCCAAGCGTGGCGGGAGGGCGCCAGCCGCAGCGGCCCGCCCGGGAGAGTGCACCGTTCCCGGGGAGTCACGGGTTTGGAAGGGGCCCCCCCCGTCACCATTCTCCGCGGCCTGGGGATTTCCGATCCAGTTCTCTCAGTTGGTCCGGGGGGCTGTGCGTGGTGTGGGCGCCAGCCGTCGCGGTTTGAGGGGACCGCCTGTCCAATTCTCCCAGCCGGCCCGGGAAGGGGGAAGGGAGTGACTCCGGCTGCTTGCTGCCCCACCCGGTGAAGCCCGTGCCCCTCGGCGATCTCACCAGAGCGGGTTCTCTCAGCCAGCCAGCCATTCCAGGATGGGGTACGCTGTCTTTTTTATCTCTGTCGTGGCTTTGGGGGTTGTTCTGTATCGTTTCTACTCCCCTAGTAGCTGTTCTGGAAGAGAAACTAAGATCCGCACGTCTTACTAAGCCGCCATCTTCTCCGGAAGTCCTACCCCAATTTTTTTACCCTTATCTCTCCTATTCTTTATTTATTCTTTATCCATTTTTTTTTTTACTCATCTGTCCAAACCCTGGATAAAAGGAACATCAGACACAAGGTATTCACAATTGCACAGTCACATTGTAAATGTTAATATCTTTATATAGTCATCTTCAAGAATCAAGGCTACTGTAACACAGCTCTACAGTTTCAGGTACTTCCCTCTAGCCACTCCAATACACTATAAACTGAAAATGGATATCTATATAATGCATAAGAATAGCCTCCAGGATAACCTCTTGACTCAATTTGAAATGTCTCAGGTACTGACACTTTATTTTGTCTCATTTCTCTGTTTCCCCTTTTGGTCAAGAAGGCTTTCTCAGTCCTTTGATGCTGGGTCCTGGCTCATCCCCAAGTGTCAGATCCCACATTGCCAGGGAGATTTACACCCCTGGGGGTCCTGTCCCATGTAGAGGGAAGGGCAGTTGAGTTCACCTGCTGAATTATCTTAGAGAGAGAGGTCACATCTTAGCAACAAAAAGGGTTCTTGGGGATGACTCTTAGGCGTGATTAGCCTATCCTTTGCAGTAATAAGTTTCAGAAGGGTGAACTCCAAGATTGAGGGGCCGGTCTTCTGATTTGGTTGTCCCCACTGCTTACAAGAATATTAGAAATTCTCCACATGAGGAAATTTAATATTTGTTCCTTTCTCCCCAATCCCCCAAGGAGATTTTGCAAATGCTTCTTTATTAATTGCCCAGATTACTCTGGGATATATCAGGGCATCACACTAACTTGGACAAACCAACAGAATCTCATCCCCTATTCAAGATTCCATGTACTTATGGTGTTCAACTAAACTGACCATACAGGTTATATTAGGAAATACACTACCCAAAATATATGTTTCGTACCAGCTGAACATCTCTTCCTTTGATCTCACACAGAAGTTGAAGTTTTAAAATATGGATGATATCATCCTTTACCTTGTATTCTGTTCTACTTTAGTTCTGTCCAAATCAGCTTCTTTCATATCTCTAATCAAAGTCTGATCCCTTTTTCAACAATTCCTGTATGGGGTACTGCTGACTTTTATAGCTTCAGAGCTCTAACCTTGAATCTCAGGTGTTACAGAAATATCAGAAGTCTATGGAAATGACCAGGTTATATATAAACAGCTCAGTATCTCAGAATTTAGAAGTAACAGTTTCAAGTCCTGAATATGTGTGACTGCTGTAAGAGCTTACAATCTCGGACTCTTTACAATGGGTCCCAACCTGATAACCCATGCTCTTGACTTCTGTTCACCAAATTTTTAAAATATAGTTAGTCCACATGAGTGAGACATAATATTTGTCTGTTTCTGACATTTCATGCTTCGTACTGTCCTCAAGGTTCATTCACCTAGTTGCCTGCCTCACGACTTCATTCCTTCTTGCAGCTGTTCAGTAGTCCATTGTATGTATACACCACAGTTCCCCCTTCTATTCCTGTCGTTGTACCAAAGCCACCTCCATCCATTGTGAATCACAAACATTGCTGCTGTAAATAGCAGTGTGCACATGTCCATTCCTGTCCCCACACTCAGTTCCTCCAGGTATATACTGAGCAACAGGGTTTCAGTATCGTATAGCAACCCCATCCCTAGCCTCCTGTTGAACAACCACACTGCCCTCCAAGGGGCTACACCACTCAGTTTCTCTACTGACAACGAATAGGTACATCTCTTTCTCTGCATTTTCTCTAGCTCTTGTTTCTCTCTGTTCATTTTTGAAGTTTTATTCACAAACAATCCAACCTATCCATATAGACATGCCTTCGCGACCATAATCTATATGATGACATTTCCTTTCGTGAAGAACCCATGCCCCTCCTCCATGTCCTCCCCCCACCACCCACTGACATTTAGTTCTGGCATGATGCTTTTGTTACATTCGGTGGAAGCATATTACAATGTTACTGTTGTCTGTAGATCCTAACTTGCATTGATTGTACTTTTTCCCCATAATTGTACTTTTCCCCATATACTGTACATTTTCAGTACCTTGAAGTGTTGGCATTCATTTGTTCTCCCTCATGCAAAAATGTTTTTTTATTTGTACATTTACTCACCATCATTGTCTCCTCTAGGCCTTACTAGGTTATACCATCTCAGTATTATCCTCCATTCCTCTGGTCTCATATATGCCCCCAGCCCTTCTGCCTCAATCATAACTCACATTCAGCTTCAATCAGTGTATTTGTATTATTGTGCTACGATCAGGTAGTATTGTGCTACCCATTTCTGAATTTTTACAATCAGTCCTGTTGCACATTCTGTATTCCTTCAGCACCAAACGCACAGTCTCTACCATATTTCTATCTCCTGATAACCTGTATTCTTAACTTCAACTCTCAAAGTTCACTCATTATGTTAGTTCATATTAGTGAGACCATACAGTGTTTGTCCTTTTGTTTCTGGCTAATCTCACTCAGCATAATGTCCTCAAGGTTCTTCCATGTTGTTACATGCTTCATAATTTTATTCTGTTTTGCAGCTGCATAATATTCTATTGTGTGTATATACCACAGCTTGTTTAGCCACTCACATGTTGATGGACATATTGGTTGTTTCCATCTCTTGGCAATCGTAAATAATGCTGCTATAAACATTCATGTGCAAATGTCTATTTGTGTCCTTGCCTTCTGTTCCTCTGTATATGATACCTAGTAATGGGATTGCTTATGGCAACTCTATACTTAACTTCCTGAGGAACTGCCAAACCGCCTTCCAGAGAGGTTGCACCATTTTACATTCCCACCAACTGTGGATAAGGGTGCTTCTGTATCCACATCCTCTCTAGCACTTGCACTTTTCTGTTTTTTTTATACTGGCCTTTCTGGTGGATGTCAGATGATACCTCATTGTGGTTTTGATTTGCATTTCCCTAATAGCCAGTGAAGTTGAGCATCTATTCATGTGCCTTTTAGCTATTTGTATTTCCTCTTCTAAGAAGTGTCTGTTTCTATCTTTTGCCCATTTTTTTAATGCTGTATGACAGGAGTTACATTTCATTCTTCTTCAATGTAAGTACCCAGTTATTGCAGCACCATTTGTTGAATTTTTTGTTTCTCTGTTTGTTTGCTTGTTTGTTTGTTTGAGGGGGAACTGCATGGTCCATGAAGTAACCCAGGTCACCCATATGGCAGGTGAGAATTATACCATTGAACTACCTTTGCACTCCCTTTTGCTGATTTTTTAATTGGGCTGTTTGTGTTTTTGTTGTTGAATTGAAGAATCTCTTTATATATTTGGGATACTAAACCCTCCTGATATGTAATTTCCAAATATTGTCCCCCATTGTGTAGGCTGCCCTTTTATTTTCCTGACAAACTTCTTTGATCCACAGAGTGTTTAATTTTGAGGCATTCCCATTTATCTATTTCTTTTTTCAATGCTTGTATTTGGGGTGTAAGGTCTAGGAAACTGCCTCTTGTTACAAGATTTGTAAGATATTTACCTACATTTTCTTCCAAAAGTTTTATGATCTTAGCTCTAATGTTTAGGTCTTTGATCCATTTTGAGTTAATTTTTATATAGGGCTTGATATATGGATCCTTGTTCATTCTTTTGCATATGGTTCTCTAAGCACCATTTATTGAAGAGGCTGCTCTGTTCCAGGTGGATTGGCTTAACTACCTTATCAAAGATAAGTTGTCCATTGATTAGATTGTCTATTTCTGAACACTGTATTTGATTCCATTGGTCAGTATATCTGTCTTTATGCCAGAGCCATGTTGTCTTGACCACTGTAGCTTCGTAATATGCTTTAAAGTCAGGTAATGTGAGACCTCCCGCTTCATTTTTCTTTCTCAAAATAATTTTAGCACTTTGGGGCACCCTGCCCTTCCAAATAAATTTGATAATTCATTTTCCTATTTCTGCTAAGTAAGTTTTTGGGATTTTAATTGGTATTGCATTGAATCTATAAATCAATTTGGGTAGAAATGACATCTTGTCTAGAGTCTTACAATCCATGACGATGATATGATCTTCTATTTATTTAGGTCTTGCATGATTTATTTTAGCAATTTCTTGTAGATTTTTGTATATAGGTCTTTTGTATCCTTAGTTAAATTTATTCCTAAATATCTGATTCTTTTGGTTGCCATTGTAAATGGAATTCTTCCTTGCTTTCCTTCTTAGATTGCTCATCACTAATGTATAGGAACACAACTGATTTTGGGATATTGATCTTGTACCCTGCCACTTTACTGTGCTCATTTATTAGCTCTAGTAGCTTTGCTGTAGATTTTTTGGAATTTTCAACATATGGTATTGTATCATCTGCAAACAGTGAGAGTTTTACTTCTTCCTTTCCAATTTGGATACCTTTTTTTTCTTTTTCTTGTCTAATTGCTCTGGCTGCAACTTCCAGCACAATGTTGCATAACATTGGTGACAGTGAGCATCCTTGTCTCATTCCTTATTTTACAGGGAAAGCTTTCAGTCTTTCCCCATTGAGGATGATGTTAGCTGTGGGTTTGGTTGGTTGTTTGTTTTTTAGCTGTGGGCTTTTAATATATTGTGTTTATCATGTTGAGGAAGTTCCCTTCTATTCCTATCCTTTGAAGTGTTTTAATCAAGAAAGGATGTTGAATTTTGTCAATTGCCTTTTCTGCAGCAATCAAGATAATCGGATGGTTTTTCCACTGTGATTTGTTGATATGGTTTATTGTATTAATTGATTTTCTTATGTTGAATCAACCTTGCACACCTGAAATAAATCCTACCTGGTCATGGTGTATAATTATTTTAATGTACCACTGAATTCAATTTGCAGGTATTTTGTTGAGGATGTTTTCATCTATATTCATTAGAGAGATTGATCTAATTTTCTTTTCTTGTAGAATCTTTGTCTGGCTTTGGTATTAGGGTGCTGTTGGCTTCATAGAAGAGTTAGGTGACTTTCTCTCCTCTTCAGTTTTTTTGAAGAGTTTGAGCAGGATTGGTACTAATTCTTTCTTGAATCCTTCATAGAATTTACCTGTGAAATAATCTGGTCCTAAACTTTTCTTTTGTGGGAGCTTCTTAATGACTGATTCATTCTCTTCACTAGTGATTGGTTTGTCGAGGTCATCTGTTTCTTCTCAAGTCTATGTTGGTTGTTCACGCCTTTCTAGAAAGTTGTCCATTTCATCTGCAATGTCTAGTTTATTAGCATATAGTTGCTTATAGTATCCTCTCATTACCTCCTTTATTTCTCTGAGGTCAGTGGTTAAGTCTCCTCTTCCATTTCTGATTTTATTTGCATTCTCTCTCTCTTTTTATCAACCTAGCTAAGGGTTGATTTTATTGATTTTCTCAAAGAACCATCTTCTGGTTTTCTTGATTTTCTCTTTTGTTTTCATGTTCTCAATTTTGTTTTGTTTACTTCTACTGTAATCTTCATTATTTCTTTCCTTTTGTTTGCTTTGGAGGTAGTTTGCTGTTCTTTGTCTAGCTCTTTCAAGTGAACAGTTAATTCCTCTATTTTTATTCTTTCTTTCCTTTTTTTTAATATAGGCATTTAGGGCAATAAATTTCCCTCTTAACACTGCCTTTGCTGCACCGCATATATTTTGAAATGTGTTTTCATTTTCATTTGCCTTAATATGTTTAGTAATTACTCTTGTAATTTCTTCCTTGATCCACTGGTTGTTTAATAGTGTGCCTCCATATATTTGTGAATTTTCTAGCCCTCAGATTTCCAACTTCATATCATTGTGATCTGAGAAAGTGTTTTGTACGATTTCAATCTTTTAAAATTTTTTTGAGACTTGCTTTGTAACCTAGCATATAGTCTATCTTGAGAATGACCCACGAGCACTTGAAAGAAATCTGTGTCCTTCTGTTGTGAGGTGTAATGTTCTGTAAATGTCTGTTAAGTCTCGTTCATTTATCATATTATTCAAATTCTCTTTTTCTTTATTGATCCTCTGTCTAAATGTTCTATCCATTGATGAGGAAGTGGGGAATTGAAGTCTCCGACTATTATGGTAGAGTTGTCTTTTTCTCCCCTCAGTATTGTCAAGTGTTTGCCTCATGTACTGTGAAGCACTCTGTCTCAGTGCATAAGTATTTATGGCTGGTTATGTTTTGTGGTTGAATTGTTTCTTTTATTAATACATAGTGTTTTTCTTAGTCTCTTTTAATTGTTTTACATTTGAGGTCTAATTTTTCAGATATTAGTATAGCTACTCCTGCTCTTTTCTTATTGTTGTTTGCATAACAAATCTTTTCCCAGCTTTTGACTGTCAACATATTTTTGTCCTTGGGTCTGGAATGAGTGTCATATAGACAGCATATATGTGGGTCCTGTTTTTTAATCCATTCTGCCAGTCTATTTTTTTTTTGTTTGGGGAGTTTAATGCATTAGTATTTAATGTTATTACTGTAAAGGCAGTACTTTCTTCTACCATTTTCTTTTGAATTTTATATGTCTTATCTAATTTTAAAATCTTTTTACCTTTACAGATAGTACTCATTTCTACACTCTTCCCAGACCTTTCTCCCATGCCTTTTCTTATCTACCTAAAGTGCTCCCTTTAGTATTTTTTTCCAGAGCAGGTCTCTTACTGGCAAATTCTTTCAGCTTTTGTTTGTCTGAAAATATTTTAATCTCCCCCTCATTTTTGAAAGACAGTTTTTCTGGATATAGAATTCTTGGTTGGCAGTTTTTCTCTTTTAGAATCTTAAATATATCATACCACTGTCTTCTTGCCTCCATGGTTTTTGCTGAGAAATCCACATATAGTCTTATTAGGCTTCTCTTGTATGTGATGGATTCCTTTTCTTTTGCTGCTTTCAGAATTTTCTCTTTGTCTTTGACATTCACCAGTCTGATTAGTAAGTGTCTTGTCTATTTGGAGCTGTTCTTTTTGGAGTACACTACACTTCTTGGATCTATAATTTTTTATCTTTCTTAAGAAATGGGAAATTTTCTGTGACTATTTCAAGTTCTCCTTTTTATTTCCCCAATGTCTTCTTCTATATCCTCCCTCAACTGTTGATTTGATTTTTTGATGAGATTTTCCATGTCTGTTCGAACATCCTGAATTAGTTGTTTCAACTCCTGTATCTCATTTGAAGTGTTGGTTTGTTCCTTTGACTGAGCCATATCTTCGATTTTCCTCGTATGACTTGTTATTTTTTGCTGGTGTCTAGGCATTTGATTTCCTTAATTAGTTTATTCTGAGGTTGTTTTCACTCTTTTCCCTAGTATTTTTTACTGGATGGCTTTGTTCTCTGTCTGTTCTTTGACATGCAGTTCAACTTATTCTAGACCTCTAGCACATATGTTCTGTTTAAGTGATGAGAATTTTTCAGTTCTTGTTTTTCTGTTTCTTGCCTGCCTTTATGGAGCCTTTTTCTGAAGAAGAAGAAGAAGGTTTCCTCAGATATTATACACTCTAGTCAGATTTTCCCAGACTAGGTAGGTTCATGTCTCAGGAGGAATGAGTAGCCAGCATCAGTTTTCCCTGAGTGTGAGACCCAGCAGGTTGTCAGACTTTCTTAGGAAGTCTCTAGACTCTGTGCTTTTCCTATCCTGCTCAGCTTGTGGCACTTGTCTGCCTGTGACTTTCCACCACCTGCTTAAAGTGATGTGGTGCCTTTAATTTCAGCAGTCTCTGCCTGCCAGGGTGTGGTTGAGACATAGGTGAGGTAATGATGACTTTAATTGCTTCAGTTTTCCAGTCTCTGGGGCCTGAATTCCCTGAGAGAGATTCCACTTGATCTGGGCCCCATCTTTCTCCTGGGGAAGGTATAGCCTTTAAGTAAATCAACTCCTTTCATATGATTAGTTTCTTTGTCTCTCAGACAAGCTTAATTTTCCTGTTGCCTGGGGCAGTGCTAGAGCCTGAAAGTGCTTCCATTTCTATCTAAGTTGCTGTTAAGGAGTAGAAAACAAAACAAAACAAACAAAAAAGCCTTTTCAGAGCCAGACCCCTCCTCCTTTGGTTTGTCAATCAAGAGCTTAAGTTGGTACGTGGTTCTTTGTATCTCTAGGTTCTGTGTGCCCCCTCTTCTTGGAGTCCAGCCCTTTTCCAGTATTTTGTGCCATCCAACTAAAAAAGTCTCTCTCTCTCTCTCTCTCTCTCTCTCTCTCTCTCTCTCTCTCTCTCAGCCCTGCCCCCTCTCTGCCAGGACAACAACTTCTAGTTTCTTAGTGCTTATTCCTGGTTTATCTGTGCTGGGGGCCTGTTTTTCATAGTCAGAATTTGTTAATTTCACAGTTAGAGTTTGGTTGAGCTAAGCCCTTACTGCTAGTAAAGTCTGTTTGCTTTCCCCAGGGAACCAGCCTGCCTTGCCAATAAGGAAGGGGCACCAGCCTCCATGGCTTAGGGAACTTAAAGTTCTTTGGGGATCTCAGCCATTCCGCCTACTTCAGGCTGTGTCCAGTTACTGATGTTCCCTCAGTGGTTGTTCTACTCCGTTCCTGCCTATTTACTAGCTGCTCTGGAGGACAAACTAAATTCCACACCCCACTTGCCCTGCCTCCCTGAAATTATTTTCTTGATTTGACTTTGAGGACACTTGTTCCACATACAGTCTTCCCTTTTCAGTTAATAATTATATCCTTCCAGTTACACCATCTAAAAATCTTGGAATTATCCTTTATTCTTCTTGTGGTGTCTCAGCCCACATCTAATCATACATTCTGTCAGTGCATCCTATTGCCTCAATTTCCAAAGTATATCCTGAATTTAAGTCTGAATAGTTTGTTATATAATAATTTGGTATCTCTATAGATCATTCACATTTACTGTTTTTTGTTATTACAGTTCTGAAAGTACAATAGCTAGGTTTTTAGAGTTCCAAAATACTTTGCTTATGTCTGAAGATACTGTCTTTTATTCAATATTAAAAATAAGGATTTTTAAGAAGCTCAAATAAAGATGGTCTATTTCAAATATATATACCAACACAGACATGCACACGTGTGTGTGTGTGTGTACATCTCACCACTTTACTGCTACCACCTTGTGGTTCACGACAACATAGTCTCTGCCTGGATTATTATATTAACCTGTAAACTGGTCTCCCTTGTTTCACACTACAGACCACTTCCAGCATTAGAACCAGAGTGATCCTGTCGCTTCAATGCTCAAAACCTTGTGGTTTGCTCCCTTTCTCTTAGAATAAAAGGCAACAGCCTACAAAGACTTACGTGATCTTCCCACCCACCTCAGCCCCTTACAATGCTGACTTTGTCTTCTACTACCCCTTCCTTCATTTCACTCTTCTCTAACCATATATACCTTCTTGCTCTTCCTGAATCAAAATTAGGTACATTCTTATCTCAAAGTTTTTAACACTTTCTAAGTGCTGCACTCACACAATCCAGTTACTGTTGGCAGGAATCCTCAAATGCAAAACAGAGTTTTCTGGAGTGACCCATTTTTCTGGATACCTAGTTGGGATACCCTGTGGGGATGAAACAGAAAAACTTCGTAGTGAAAAAAATATTAAGGGGGTTTGAACTGAACTGTTATGAGACTGGAGGGTCCCAGAACTAGAAAGTGTAGGGAAAATGGATCACTGAGTGAGGGAGAGAACTTATACAAATCAGAGAATTGGGAGAGAAAATTCTGCATGAAAACAGAACAGAACAGATAAAGATTCCCAGAGAAGGAACAAAGGAAAGGAAGCTTTCTCCTGGAGATGAAATAATTTGTCAAAAAATGCAATCTTAAAATTTTATCACATATCCAGGGCAAGAATCAGAATAAGAACCACTGAGAAAATCTGATCATTTAAACTTAGGCAATCCTAAAGATCCAGAATGAGTTGGACCAAGCATCAAAGAAGATCCTGAACATAAAGCCAATCATTAGTAAAGCCCTAGACAAGAGGGAGAAGCTGAGCTTCAGAGTTAACTCATCAAGAAAGTCATACCTACATCAGCAAAAAATTGCAACCTATAGTAAGAAACAGGAAAATGTGGTTCAGTCAGGGAAGCATATGAAAAATTTGGAGTAGACAGTTTGGAACAACTAATCAAAGTTCAGATAAATCTCCTACATCTGTTCGAGGAGATGAAGGAAAATATACATAAAGAGATAAAGGATATTAAGAAGACATTGTGTGAGTGTAATGTAGAATTTCAAAGTATAAAAAGAAGCATAACAGAAATGGGGATGAAATGCAACAAAGTAGAGATTAAAAATACACTTGAAGCATATAACACCATATTTGAATAGGCAGAGGAAAGATTCAGTGAACTAGAAGACAGGGCAATTGAAATCATACAGTCAAAAAATAAAAAAAAATTGAGCAGTGTCTCAGGAATTTTGAGGATAGCACAAAGTACACAGACATACATGTTGTTGGTATCCCAGGAGGAGAAGAGAAGGGGGAATGGGGCAGAAAGAATAGTTGAGGAAATAATAGCCAAAAAATTTCCAACTATTATGAAAGACATAAATGTACATGTCCAAGCAGGAAATGTACAAACAGAAGAAATCCTAATAGACCTACTCTAAGACACATACTAATCAGACTTCCAGCTGCCAAGATAGAGAATTCTGAAAGCAATCAAGAGAAAAGTGAATCATCACATACAAAGGGTCCCAAGCAAGACTAAGTACTAATTTCTCATCAGAAACTATGGAGGTGAGAAGACAGTGTTATAATATATTTAAGGTACCGAAAGAGAAAAATTGCCAGCCAAAAATTACTTATCTGGCAAAAACATCCTTTAAAAATGAGGGAGAGACTCGCCAGAGGCTCTTGTGCTTCTTTTCCCCTCTGGCTGTGGAGTGGGCGAAATCATGCAGGGTTGTGGGAGCAGTGCAGCCCTGCTGGCTCTGGTAGCAGCAGGGGCGCGCAATCCCAGGGACATTTGCTATCACTGCCCGAGAGCACACAGTGGGGAACCACCTGGACTGCCGCACATCTTGGGAACCCCGTGAGGCTGATGTGTCTCTGCATCAGGGAGTGTGAGTGCCAAGCCAGCCCTGACCTGGAGTGCCCACTGCTGGCCCCATTCATCCAGGCTGAGGAGGCCTCTGCCATGGCCAAAAGGGAGGAGTGAAGCCTGAACAACTTCTTTGCGAAGAGGGGCAAGAAGAAGAAGAAGGAGAGGAGAAACCAGGAGGTGCTGGCAGGACCAGGGGAGCCGCAGGCACAGCGAGCAGTGGGGGAAGTGTGGGGGCCTAGCCAGCAGTTGGTGGAACCGTGCACGCAGGGGGCTGCCACCAAGGTGATGAGGAAGGATGAAGGTGAGTAGAAAGAATTTGACCAAAAACCGATTAATTACAGTGGCCTCTGAGTTCAGGCAATGCAAATAAGTGAAAAGGATAAAGATAGGAAAAGAGAGAAGATCCAAGTGATAACTTGGAAGAAGGTGGAGGTGGTATAGAAAAAAATCTGCAGGTCCCTGGAATAAACAGCTCTGGCACAAGCACCTCCTGCTCCAGTAATTGTTACAGAAGCCCCAGAACCAGTGGTAACTAGTGGTGTGTGTAGGCCTCCTGGGGCCAGGTTAACTACAACAAGGAAAACACCACAAGGACCACCAGAATATACAGTGATAACACAGTTCCCATCCCTGCAAGTATGTAGAAAGCTGGAAATACTGAACCTTCACAAAGAACAAATTGCTGCACTCATTGTGGACTTCATGTGGATCACATCTTCTGGATAAGAGGGTTGCAGCTATTAAGTTTTGATAGGAAACTTGAAACAGTTCTGCTGGATTCCTATCAGAAATCCTGCAGAAAGTCATCCATCTGGCTTCTGAACTGCTGTAAAAGATGAAGATGTAAGTGACCTTAATTAACCTGCCCTGTGCCCCTCCTTTAAGGAACACTCTGTAGTAGGCTGTGGCTATATTAGACTTCCTGGAGCATGCCTCTCTAAAGAACTGATGTGTTCAAATAATCTGTGTAGGGCTGTGATTTATAATTTAAGCCTTCATTGAATTCTGAGGTAACTATAAATTAAACCAAGCTTAGGTCCACAAAGTATGAGAAAGAGGGGGGAGGAATAATCTTATTTCTTGCAGACGATATGATACTATATGTCGAAAACCCGGAAAAATCCACAACAAAACTACTAGAGCTAATAAATGAATACAGCAAAGTAGCAGGTTACAAGATCAACATTCAAAAATCGATAGCATTTTTATTCACTAGTAATGAACAAGCTGAGGGGGAAATCAAGAAACGAATCCCATTTACAATTGCAACTAAAAGAATAAAATACCTAGGAATAAATTTAACTAAAGAGACAAAAAACCTATATAAAGAAAACTGCAAAAAACTGCTAAAAGAAATCACAGAAGACCTAAATAGATGGAAGGGCATACCGTGTTCATGGATTGGAAGACTAAATATAGTTAAAATGTCAATCCTACCTAAATTGATCTACAGATTCAATGCAATACCAATCAAAATCCCAACAACTTATTTTTCAGAAATAGAAAAACCAATAAGCAAATTTATCTGGAAGGGCAGGGTGCCCCGAATTGCTAAAAACATCTTGAGGAAAAACAACGAAGCTGGAGGTCTCACGCTGCCTGACTTTAAGGCATATTATGAAGCCACTGTGGTCAAAACAGCATGGTATTGGCATAAAGATAGATATATCGACCAATGGAATCGAATAGAGTGCTCAGATATAGACCCTCTCATCTATGGACATTTGATCTTTGATAAGGCAGTCAAGCCAACTCACCTGGGACAGAACAGTCTCTTCAATAAATGGTGCCTAGAGAACTGAATATCCATATGCAAAAGAATGAAAGAAGACCCATGTCTCACACCCTATACAAAAGTTAACTCAAAATGGATCAAAGATCTAAACATTAGGTCTAAGACCATAAAACAGTTAGAGGAAAATGTAGGGAGATATCTTATGAATCTTACAACTGGAGGCAGTTTTATGGACCTTCAACCCAAAGCAAGAGCACTGAAGAAGGAAATAAATAAATGGGAGCTCCTCAAAATTAAACACTTTTGTGCATCAAAGAACTTCATCAAGAAAGTAGAAAGACAGCCTACACAATGGGAGACAATATTTGGAAATGACAGATCAGATAAAGGTCTAGTATCCAGAATTTATAAAGAGATTGTTCAACTCAACAACAAAAAGACAGCCAACCCAATTACAAAATGGGAAAAAGACTTGAACAGACACCTATCAGAAGAGGAAATACAAATGGCCAAAAGGCACATGAAGAGATGCTCAATGTCCCTGACCATTAGAGAAATGCAAATCAAAACCACAATGAGATATCCTCTCACACCCACCAGAATGGCCATTATCAACAAAACAGAAATGACAAGTGCTGGAGAGGATGCGGAGAAAGAGGCACACTTATCCACTGTTGGTGGGAATGTCAAATGGTGCAACCACTGTGGAAGGCAGTTTGGTGGTTCCTCAAAAAGCTGAATATAGAATTGCCATACGACCCAGCAATACCATTGCTGGGAATCTACTCAAAGGACTTAAGGGCAAAGACACAAACGGACATTTGCACACCAATGTTTATAGCAGCGTTATTTACAATTGCAAAGAGATGAAACAGCCAAAATGTCCATCAACAGACGAGTGGCTAAACAAACTGTGGTATATACATACGATGGAATATTATGCAGCTTTAAAACAGGATAAACTTATGAAGCATGTAATAACATGGATGGACCTAGAGAACATTATGCTGAGTGAGTCTAGCCAAAAACTAAAGGACAAATACTGTATGGTCCCAATGATGTGAATGGACATTCGAGAATAAACTTGGAATATGTCATTGGTAACAGAGTCCAGCAGGAGGTAGAAACAGGGTAAGATAATGGGTAATTGGAGCTGAAGAGATACAGACTGTGCAACAGGACTAGATACAAAAACTCAAAGATGGACAGCACAATAATACCTAATTTAAAGTAATCATGTTAAAACACTGAATGAAGCTGCATCTGAGCTATAGGTTTTGTTTGTTTGTTTTTGTTTTTGTTTTTTTGTTTGTTTTTTGTGTTTTTTTTTTACTATTATTATTACTTTTATTTCTTTTCTCTGTATTAACATTCTATATCTTTGTCTGGTGTGTCGCTAGTTCTTCTAAACCGATGCAAATATACTAAGAAACGATGATCATGCATCTATGTGATGATGTTAAGAATTACTGATTGCATATGTAGAATGATACGATTTCTAAATGTTGGGTTAATTTCTTTTTTTTTCTTTTTCCGTTAATTAATAAAAAAAAAAAAAAAGGAAAGGGATTAGTCAGTCCCATCAAAAAGATCAATTTAACAGAATAGGAGGTTGCAAATAAAGGAAAGAAGAGCAAAAAAAAAAAAAAGAAGAGAACATAGTAAAACCAAAAGACAAAATGGTTGAAGTAAGTACTGCCTTTACACTATAACCCTGAATGTTATAGGAATAAACTCACCAATCAAAAGACACAGATTGGCAGAATGGATTAAAAAGCATGACTCACCTTAATCCCAAAGATATAAATAGGTTGAAAGTAAAAGGTTGGGAAAAGATATTTCCTGCAAGTAGTAACAACAACAAAAAAAGAATTCGTGTAGCTATAATAATATATCAATAACAGTCGCGAGCTATTATATGAGACAAAGAAGGGCAGTATATGTTAATAAAAAGGGCAATCTGTCAAGAAAAAAATAACAATAATAAATATTTATGTACCTAACCATGCTGTCCCAAAATACAAGAGGCAAACACTGGCAACTCTGGAGAGAGAAACAGACGCCTCTACAACAATAGTAGGAGACTTCAGTATGCCACTCTCACCAAGAGATAGAACATCTAGATAGAAGATCAATATAGAAACAAAGAACTTGAATAATATGATAAATGAACCAGACCTAATAGACATTTGCTGATCATACTACAAGACAACAGGATATACATTCTTCTCAAGTGCACATGAACATTCTCCAGGATAGATGACATGTTGCATCACAAAACAAGGTTCAATAAATTTACAGAGCTAGAAATTCTACAAAGCATCTTCTCTGACCATAATGGAAATAAGCTGGAATTCAATAACAGAGAACTGGAAAATCCACAAATATACGGAAGTTAAATAACATACTTATAAACAATCACTGGGTCAAAGAATAAATGGGAAGGAAATTCAGTTAAAATCTTGAGATGATCGAAAATAAGAACATAACATATCAAAACTTGTGGGATGAAGCAAAACAGTCCTCAGGGAACAATCTGTAACCCTAAATGTTTATGTTAAAAAAAGAAGGAAAAACTAAAATCAGGGATGAAATTGCACACCTGGAGAAACTAGAAAAAACATCAAACAAACCCCAAAGCAAGCAGGAGGAAAGAGGAAATAAAGGTCAGAGAAAAAATAATTGAAATTGAGAATAAAAATATATATAAGAGAAAATTTTAAACAAAATCAAAAGTTGGTTTTTTTGAAAAGGTCAATAAAATTGAGAAACCCTTAGCTGGACTGATAAAGAAAAAAGAGAGAGAAGATGCAGATAAATAAAATAAAAAATTAAAGGGAAAATTACTACTGACTCCACATAAGTAAAAGGACCATAAGAGGATACTATGAACACCTGTATGCCAACAAATTAGACAACCTAGAAGAAGTTGACGAATTCCTAAAAATACAAACCTGCACTGACTCTAAAAGAAATAGATGACCTCAGCAAACAAGTTGCAAAGATAAAGAGGATGAATCTGTCATCAGAAATCTCCCAATAATCAAATGAAATAAAGTATCTGGAAGTGTTGTGTATAATATAGATGGTTTAATAATTTTAAGAGAATATTATAGAAACATAGATTTTCTTGGAAACTAAATTTTTGTGCATGTGCTATATGAATACTTGGAGGTACTAGAGAATCTTCTAGGTGGTCCAACACCTATCCAAAATTCAAGTCCCGTTAAAAATACTTAGTTTTAAAAAATGAAAGACAGTTCTCTAGGCACCATTTATTGAAGAGACTGTTCTGTCCCAGGTGAGTTGGCTTGACTGCCTTATCAAAGATCAAATGTCTGATTTCTAAATGTTGGGTTAATTTCTTTTTTTTCTTTAATTAATGAAAAAAAATGAAAGACACTTAAATGCCATTTTGAGATCTAGCTGTAAAGGGACATAAACATTAAATGACTTTTTCAAATCTAGAAGCAAAACACACACACACACAAACAAAACCTCCCAACAAAGAAAAGCCCAGGATCAGATGGCTTTATAGATGAATTCTACCAATAATTCCAAGAAGAATTATTGCCAGTCCTGTTCATACTCTTCCAAAAAATTGAAGAGGAGGGAACATGACCTAACTCATCCTATGAGATCAACATTAACCTTATACCAAAGCCAGATAAAGATACCACAAGAAAAGAAAATTACAGATGAATTTCTCTTATGAATATAGATGCAAAATCCTCAACAGTGTAATTGCAAATTGAATCAAACAACACATCAAAATAGTTATATACTCTCCTAGTTTGCTAGCTGCCAGAATGTGATATACCAGAAACAAAATGGCTTTTAAAAGGGGGAATTTATTAAATTTATTTATTAAATTGCAAGTTTACAGTTCTAAGACCATAAAAATGTCCCAATTAAAGCAATATGTCCAAATTAAGGTACCAATAAGAGGTTACCTTCACTCAATAAAGTTCAAGCTTTTTTCCTCCACATGATGGATCAGGATTAAAACGTGGCTTTTCTAGAGAACATAAGCCTTTCAAAATGGCACATATACCACGATTAAGTGAGTTTTATCCCAGGTATGCAAGGGTAGTTCAACATGAGAAAATCAATTAATGTACTAGAGCACATTAAAAAAAGAAAGGAGAAAACTCTCATAGTTCAAAATGAGAAAATCAATTAATTAATATACCACATTAAAAAAAGGAAGGGGAAAACTCCCATGGTTATCTCCATTGCCTCAGAAAAGGCATTTGACAAAATCCAGCATCCTTTCTTAATAAAAGTACCTTGAAAAATAGGAATAGAAGGAAACTCCCTTAGCCTTATAAAGGGCTTATGTGAAAAACTTACAGTTGACATCATGCTCAATGGTGAAAGACTGAAAGCTTTCCTTCTAAGATCTAGAAGACAAGAATGCCCACTCTCACCACTATTATTCAGCATTGTACTGGAAATTCTAACCAGAGCAGTCAGGCAGAAAACCAACCAACTCACCGACCAACAAATGCCATCCAAACTGGAAAGGAAGAAGTAAAACTTTCACGGAGCTAATAAATTCAGCAAGGGGGTGGGGTGCAGGATCAACACCCTAAAATCAGTAGTGTTTCTATATACTAGTAAACAGCAATCTGAGTAGGAAATCAAGGGAAAAAATCCATTTACTATAGTAACTAAAAGAATCAAATATCTGGGAACCAATTAAAACACTGATATAAAGGACTTGTACACAGAAAACTACAGAACATTGCTAAAAGAAATCAAAGGATATAAATAAAAGAAGGACGTTCCATGGTCATGGATTGTAAGACTAAATATCGTTGATATCAGTTCTACACAAATTGATTTACAGATTCAACACAATCCCAATCAAAATTTCAAAAAGCCTACTGTACAGACATGGAAAAGCCAGTTATCAACTTTATTTGAAAGGGTAAAGGGCCCCAAATAGCCAAAAGCATCTTGAAAAAGAAGTCGAAGGACTCACAATAAAATATATTACAAAGCTTGAGTGGTTAAAACAGCATGGTCTGGGCAACGGTGGCTCAGTGGCAGAGTTCTCACCTGCCATGCCAGAGACCCGGGTTTGATTTCCCACGCTTGCCTATGCCAAAAAAAAAGAATTAAGTCAAAATAGATCAAAGACCTATATATAAGAAGCAGGACTATAAAACTCCTAGGAGAAAATGTAGGGAAACATCATCAGGTCTTTCATTAGAAATGGTTTCTGAGACTTTATACCCAAGTTCAAGTAACAAAAGAAAAAGTAGATAAAATGGGACTTCTGAAAGTTAAAAACTTGTCCCTCAAAGAACTTTGTCACAAAAGTGAACTACAGCCTACTCAATGGGAGAAAATATTTGGAAACCACATCTCCAGTATGGGTTTAAAATCCAGAATATATAAAGATATCCTACAACTCAACAATAAAAAGAAATGAATCCAGTTTAAAAATGGGCGAAAGACTTCAGTAGATATTTATCTCAGGAAGATATGCAAACGACTAAAAAGCACATGAAAAAATGTTCAACATCACTGGCTATTAGGAAAATGCAAGTCAAAATCATGAGATATCATTTCATACACACTAGAATGGCAACTTAAAAAAAAACAACTATGCATAGAATTGTAACCCTTAACAAACTCCAAAATCTATTCTACAATTAATTGTCGTGATGTGCTTTGAATTTTATTGCTTATATATATAACATATATATTTGTTTTTTAAAGAGAATGAAGAGTAGAACAGATAATATAGGATTTAACAAATGAGTATGACTGCTGAATCATTATATTGATATTTCTGTTGATCTCCAGTGTCTTGGAGCAGCTGGAAGAAAAAACAAAAAGTCGTGGAATGGTAACCCACACCAAACTTTAAAATCTTTTCTGTAACTTCTTGTTAAAATGTACTTGGAAATTTATTGCTTATATATATATATATATATCTTAATATATATATATTTCACAATAAAAGAAAACATTAAAGGGGGCGTGGGTGATCAGTAGTAGAATGATTGCCTTCCATGTGGGAGACCCGGGTTTGATTCCTGGACCATGCAACCCCCTACACACACACACAAAAAAGCTTTAAAAAATGTTAAAAAAAAAAAAAAAAAGGATTTAAAGGAAAAAAAACCAAAAAAACATCAGCAACCTATAAGAGTTGGAGAGAAGATGTGGAGAAATAAGAATACTGATTCATTGTTAGGGGGAATGTAATATGGTGCCACCAACTGTGAAGGACAATTTGGCAGTTCTTCAGAAAACTAAGGACCTTGTGACCCAGCTATCCCATTTAACTATATATCCAGAAACTTGAAAGCAGGCACTCTACCAGATATTTGCACACCTATGTTAATCGCTGTGTTATTCACAGTAGCCAAAAGATGGAATCAACCCGTGTCCATCAACTGATGAATGGATAAACAAACTGCGGTGTATACACACACACACAATGGAATGTTATCACTCCTAAAAAGGAGTGAAGTCCTTGCATATGTGACAACTTGGACATCATGCTGAGTGAAATAAGCCAGACACAAAAGGACAAATATTGTATGATCTCACTGATATGAACTAAATATAATAAGCAAACTCATAGAGTTAGAATTTAGATTATAGGTTCCCAAGGGATAGATTATGTTTAGAGAATGGGGAGTTGATGCTTAATAGTACAAAATGTCTATTTAGGTCGATTGTAAAGTTTTGGAAAGAGATGGTGGTGGTGGTAGCACAATATTGTGAGTGTAATTAACAACACCGAATTATATAGGTGAATCTGGTTAAGGGGAAATTTTAGGTTGTGTGTGTTACTATAATAAAAATTAAAAGATAAAAGACTGTATAATACAGTGATCTCTATTATAGATATTGGATTATAGTTAATAGTACAAGTATAAGAATGTTCTTTCATGAATTGTAAGAAATTATGACAATAATACAAGGTTAGTGAAATAATATGGTCTTATGTGGGGAAAATGCATGTAATGTAGACTATAGACAATAGTTAATACTATTTTAATAATATTTCATCTACTGGAACAAAGGTAGCTACTGTTAAAAAAAGCACAATTATAAAGTGCTATCATCTGTTGTGACGAATGTTCCACACCATTGTAAAGTGTTGCTGGTGGGGCAATATATGGGAATCCTGTATTTATGCCTGAAGTGTGGGTTTAAAAGTAATTTCTTCTCTATGCTTTCTTTTTTATCCAAACTTCTATAATTAAGCAACAAAACAACAACCAAGAAAGATATATGTCTAATGTTATTAAAGAATTACTCTAAAAAAATAATAAGTGACCTGTTTAAAGATAAAAGAACAAGAATGAAGCTGAGAAAATCTCCTTAAGTGTTGTGTGATTAACCATCATGGCTAATTGCCCAGCACTTTCTTTCTGAAATCCAGCTTTGCCCCAGAATCCTTATCAAGGGGATGCTTTGGCAGCCACTACCAATCAGTCCGAATTGACATTTGAGTTGAATCTTATTTCCATCTCTCTTAGGTGATGTGATTTGGTTTTAGATTTGAAATTCGAAGGGGATGAAGATCAAGCAACTAGAGTGAGATCAAATTACTAAGGACTGTTCTTGTTCTCCACTCTCAGAGACACAGAACAGGGTCTCCAGTCTTTGGGAAAACTGAATAAAAGTTCTGGGGCTACCTTAGCTTGAGTAGTCCTGCTTATTTCTGAGGAATGTAGGACAAATATGGGAATTTGTGATGCTGTCTTATTCAGCTTTTTTTAAAAGCTCATTTTAGAAAATATAGACAAATTCTAGCATTTAAATACTTAGCATTTTGTTGCATATTCTTCTATGTTTTTATGTAAATATAATGTATATAACATATTTCCTTGGTTTAGGTAGCTTGTAGGTAGATGAGTGAGATGGGAGAAACTATATATTGAATTCATATATTGATTATAAGAGGCATCCTTATATTTGAGACATTAAAATATGAAAAACTTCTTTTTAGAATGGAACAAATATTGTATATAGAAAGCACTGTATTGATTCCAGAATGCCTAATTCCACATTTTAACATGTCTGAAATCATGGCTTATCATAGTATAATTGGTAGCATTTTTTTCTTTTTTAAAGTAAATAAAAGTGGTGCATTAACAATTGATATCTTAAATTTGATATAATTATAAATATCTATTAAAATGTATACATATTATAAACATTTAGTATATATGAAAAAATAAAAACAGAATCCAACTAGCATCCCAGGTGCTCCCCTTGTGTCCCTTCCAGTTACTACCCCCACCCAAGTTAACCACTGTTCTGACTCCTAGTGCTGTGTAGGTTTGTTTTGCTTGATCTTGTGTTCTGTATCAATGAAATCTTACAGTATATATATTTTTGTGTCTGACTTTTTTGCCCGAAATTCTGTGAGATTTATCCACATTGTTAAATGTGTCTGTAGTTTGTTCATTTGCAATGTGATATAAAATTACATTGTATGAATATACTACCAACTTACCCATTCTACTGTTGAAGGGTATTGGACGGTCTCCAGCTTGGGGCTATTATGACTAGTGCTGATATCTACATTTTAGTAATGTATTTTGATGAATATATATTTAAGTTTCTTAGGATATTTCAAGATAATTAGCTGTGGCTGGGAACCCTAAATGTTCTTCAGCATTGTAGCCAGTGTGTTTGCTATGTGTATCTTTCTCAAATGAAAGAGATAGTTGCAGGTAATACTAGATCCTTCCCTCCTTAGCGTTCTCACTGGATTTTGTCTGTACTGGGATTCTTAAAATTTATATTCTGGTTAGTATTCATATCCAGATCTTTTATTAGAGTGTGCCTTTCAGTATTTGTTTTACATGTTTGTGTATCTCTGTACCTAGAGCAGTACCTGAGTTACAGTAGGCTTGATGAGTGAATGGTGATAATTATCTCCTTTGCCAGTGACTGAGACAGCAAATTCCCTTTAGTTATATGAACCATCTAGCAAGAGTAAAACTCTTAGTTTAGTTTGACCCTTCGGAGTCAAAGGGTTAAGAATGGAAAGTGATTTCTTCCTGAAAGATGTCCATAACTGAGGCCCCATAACTAAACATGTTGTGTGCTTTGAGAGAATTGTCATGGTTTTACATTCCTGTTAGAGATTTAATGTGTTAACAGCAGTGATTCCAAGGGATAGTGTGGGGGCCCAGATATAAATAGCAGAACACAAGTGAGGTAATATGCTACTGCCAAGCTACTGCTGGGGATGTTTATAAAAAGAAAAGCATTCCCTTCTTAGCTCTCACTGTCAACCACGTCCTATCCTGATGACATATTCGGCACAACTGAGAGTTGAGAATCAGTTTGAAACCTAGCATCATTTAAACCTCCTCCAAATGCAGAAACCCCAGGTAAATATTTTGACGTATTTCCACTCAGACTATAAAAGTGAAGAATTTTCAAGAATACACTGATCCAGTATGTGCCTGGCACATATTGCCTTGTGACAGGTATCTTTCAAGTCTTATATGCCAGGCAAGGGAACTTAATACACAAGTGGCATTCCAGTACTGTATTTTGTAGCTTTTAGTGAAGCTAAATGCTATTAGTACAAAATGCTATTAGTTTCTGAAGGAAGATGGGAATCTGGGGCCAAAATGATCAGTAAGAGAGAAGGCTATCTCCCTTCTTATGTATTGTTTATTCCTATTTGCAGAAGCCAGTATATGATGATTGGTGGGATAAAATAGAGATTCATTTCCAAACTTTGTTGGAGTTATGTGGATGGAAACTCAATTTGATGTAGCCTTTAATTGAACTGATTAATGGCTCTGGGGCACCTTTAGCCCTTGAGGATCTCTTATAATCCTGTTTACCCACTTTAGTTTCATAAAACTGGAATGAATTTTGGCCATTCAGCCAATAGAGTTGTATAATCTTAGAATTGCTGCCTGCCTAGTTCTTTCTTATTGTCAGATTCCTATCTTCAGAGAGTTATGCAAGATACTTGTTTTACTTGAACTTTTATATTGTGAATATTTTGGGAGAAGAAGGTCCCCTTGGACTGTTTTTTACCACAGCTAACCTCATTATCTCCTCCATCCAACCCAAATGGCTATGACTTGGTTTGCAAAAAAGTATGATATGGGTATGATAAGTGCATGGACACTAACTTCTGGGGAATTCTTGGACATTGGGAGCTGAGAGAACAATTTTAGATGGCTGTTTTAAAATTTGTGTTACATCCTGTATGATATTGAGGGGAGATTTAGAGATTGAAAGAAAATATGACTACCAGTGACAGTATGGTGGAAGAGGCAACATGTCTGGAGGAGTACGGAAATGAACAGATTTAATCTTGAACAAATTGCTTAAATTATTTGAGCTTTGTTTTCTCAGATATAAAATGAGGGTGTGAGACCACTCAACAAACCCTAATGGCCTTTCAAACTTTGAAATTTAATGATTATTTCTTGACCATAAGACATCCATTCTCACCAGAATAAAAAAATATATAGTACCATGCTGTTCTAGTCCTCTAAACCTCTTTTATAAGTCTACTAAATTGAAATTTTTTCATTTCAGTTTAGAAGAGAAAAATGAAGGCAGGGCATTTTGAAATGGTCACCATGCTGCTGGCAGCTGTGATTCTAATGGACATCTTCCAGGTAATAATGGGAATGGGAAGGAAGCATGTGGTCATTGGAATGGGATTTCTTGATGTATTACTGGTGTATTGATATATTGCCTGAAGCATCTGTGTGTGTTGATGATGGGAAATGACAGCAGATAGAGTGGGTAAATAGATTTTTTAGAAGTAGTTTTCTTTTCATTTTACAGATGGATACATGTTAACTATAGAAAATTTTAAAGTTAAAACTAAGCAAAATAAAGAAAGTAAAAATAATCCATAATTGTTCTACTTAAGGGGAAGGGCTTTTAACCTGTTTTCATATAGCTTTCTCGGCTTTGTGTCTGGCTTTTTTCCTTTAGCATAGTCTTTTCAGGATTGGTCCATGTTGCAACATGTAACAGTACTTCATACCTTTTTATGGCTGAATAATTTTCCATTGTATGTATATACTGCATAATATTTATCCATTCATTGACAAATATTTGTGTTGTTTTCACATTTTGGCTGTTGTGAATTATGCTACTATGAAAATATGTCTACATGTTTTGTGGGAATGTGTGTTTTCAGTACTCTTGTAACTAAAATTCCACCTAGGAGTGGAATTGCTGCATATGGTGATTCTGTGCTTAATTTTTAAAAAGCTGCCATGCTATTTCTCACAGTGACTTTACCATTGTACATTCCCAGCAGCCATGTATGAGAGTTCCACTTTCTCTACATCCTTGTCAACACTTGCTCTTTTCCATTTTTTATTATAATGATCATAGTAGGTGTGAGATAGTATCCCATTGTGGTTTTATGTTGCATTTTCAGCATTCTTTTGCAATATTATTTTAATGCATTTATTTGTTCTGTGAATATTCCATAATTGTTTAATCAGTTCCTCTTCCTGAACATTTAGATCATTTCCACAAAGAAATGTTTGGTAACTGGATTTCATCACTGTGGACTTTTGTTTCAATAGATTAAGCTGAGGAACAAAATATAATCATCTTATTCATATAATCTTTTGTACTTGTTCCTTAGAATCCATTCAGTTATTGTCCCTGAATGGTGGTGGCATTTATGAACTTTGTCACTGCTTAAGGCACTCACTGTACAGAACACACAATCAGCCTCTGGCCCAAAAGGCTTGATTTCTAAAATTAGACATGTAGAGACTGCTTAGAAGCAGAGGGAAAAGACAGGAACTTATTGGATCAACTCTGATATGATGTGAGGAATGTGGGAGGTGGTTTCAGGATATGGTATCTTATAACTGTGTTGAAGTCTTAAAGATAAGTCAGGCATTGTAGCCCAAGCTGCACTGTGGTACATTCTGTGCTGCCGAGGTGAGTGCATTTCTTGGCTTGAAGATGGCAGTAATTTGATCTTCTGAAACTCGTGTTTCCACATCAAGGAACTGATCTACAGACCAAGGAGTGCAGGGATCCCAATAATGTCCTTGGATGACTTCTGTGTGGTTGGTAATCAAGACAGTTTCTAATGTGAAACAGTTGCCTGATAGGTAGAATATCATTGATAATCATCTGCCTAACATTTCATAAAGGTTATTGTGAAGACAAAATTAAGGTATTTGAAAAGTTAAAGGTGCTGCCTAATGTCAATGGTCTTCATCATTATAAACATTTTCATTCCTTAGAGGCAACAAAGCATTTTAGTAAGAGGACAGACCCTGGTACCAGAGTGCCTGGGTTCAAATCCAATTCCAGGCAAGTTACTCAGTCTCTCAATATTTATTTAAAAAGGGGGATAATAGTAACTACCTCACAGGCTGGCCCTGAAGATTTAATGAGTTAATACATCTAAAGTACAAAATACTTGGCAGATAGAAAGCACTCTAGAGAAATTTATTAGGCCTTAGTGATGGATTTCCTACATAGAGTAATTAAAGAGGTAGCTAGGAAAACTTACAAATGGACAGATGGTCTTAAATAAGGACCAGATTGTTGTTGGTAGTGATGATTGTAAGTTGTAATATCATTAGTTTGGTCTGGGACATGTTACATTTGAAGGATCTTTGAGAAACTCAAGTGGAGATATCAAGTGGCAGTTGATATATATCTAAGTCAAGCACTTGCGAAGAGGTGTTTAGCTTATAACTGAAATTGTGGGCCTGTATATAATTGCCCTGGAATAGGGTTGAGAATTAGAAAACAAGTAGACTTGAGGAACTCCAAACATTTAATGATCAGTTAGAATATGTTGGATCTGCAAAGGAGTCTAAGAAGTAATGCTTCCTTAGAGCTGTTTTGTCAGAGGAATGGGGGTGGGAAACTAGATTTGAGCAAGTTGAGATCTGAGTGGGAAATGTAAAGAAAGCAAGGACAGACATCTCTTTCAAGAAGTTTGGCTGTGAAGAAGAGAAGAGAGGTAGTGGGGAAGGAGTTAGTGTGAAGGGGTAGGATATGGATCAATTTTTTTTTATTAAGTTGCCCCATTTTGTGTTTTTCCTCTTTCAGCTTCATGCACAAGCAGTGTGCACGTGCGCGTGCACACACACACAGACACATTTGAATCATTCACATAAAATACTTTAGCTGCTGGCTAAGTCCCTAAACAGACTTATGCAATCATGAACCATCCAGGTATAGAACAGTGGAAAGAGAGAATAAAGTGATGCCATTACCATTTTACTTGCAGAAACCCACAAAGGGGGTGTCCCTGTGCAATTTTGCTCATCTTATTTGTTTGTTCCATATGGAAAAGCATAGAGTTCTTAATATTTAGTCCACTTGAATATTTTACCAGGTGCTATACAAGTTGGTTGGGACTTCAAGATGAATATCATACAAATCCTACTGTTGAGGAACTTACAATGTAAAACATATATTCCTATCATGGAATAATAAAAATAACCACATTTTGTTGAAGATTTGATATGTGCCAGGCATGGGGCCAAGAGCTTTGTATATATTCACTATGCAGTTTTATCCCCACAACAATCCTGCAAGGTAGCTATTATTTCCTATCATCATCAAATAGGTGTTATTTCCTGTATCATTGTTGTTGTTGTTGTTTTTGCATGGGCAGGCACCAGGAATCAAACCCGGGTCTCCGGCATGGCAGGTGAGAACTCTGCCTGCTGAGCCACAGTGGCCTACCCTATATTATCATTTTTTTAGATGAGAAAATTGAAGCTCAGAAAAGTCAAGTAACTTTCCCATAACTATTTACTACCTAGTTAGTACCTAGTAACAGAATTGGATTTGAACCCAGATCTGTCTGGCTTATTTTATACCACTCTCTTTCTTATGGTGTATATGCATGCATATGTATTATTCAGAGATGCATTAGGTCTTTTTCAGTTTATGTGATTGAAACACAATTCACACGCATGCAAGCTAATAGGGAATTTGTTGATTGTTATGACTGCAAACAAAATTCAAGGGCAAAACATGGTCTTCAGACACAGCTAGATTCAGGGCCACGAGTAATGTTATTGGGGCCTTATCTCTCTCTCTCCACCTTTCAGATCTTCAATCTTTTCTTTGTTGGTTTTTTTTTTTTCCAGACAGGATTCTCCATGAAGCCAAAAAGGTAAGTTTTGGCAGCACCAAGTCAATAGTATCGTTACTGCATATGATGTTACAGGTGGAAAGAACCTTTTCTTTTTCTGGGAGTGCTCTGATTGCTAGATCACCTCCTTACTTGGAACTGGGGATACAGTATCAGTCCTTCCCAAACCACATGACAAGGGAGGGCTTTCCCAAAGGACAGGGGTCTGTACTCTCCATTATGTATTTATCTATCATGTACAATGTTTCACACATAGAATTTCACATTATCTCAACAGTCTTGAGGAATTATCATTAAGAATGTTGTTCAAAGCCAGAATTTCCATCCAATTCTTCAATTTCATATTCATTGCTTCCTCTGCACCACCATGTTCATATGAATCAAGTTACAGGTACAACCCTCACCCACTAATGTATACTCTTTCATAAAAATGTCACACGTGAGAAAATGTGTCAAAAACAATGGAATATACTTGTATAAGAGCGTATCAAGAGTTGGTTATAAATAAGGAGAGAATTTTGGCAAGGGATGAGATGGTAGGGAGCAGTAATATGAAAGAAAATGAAATGTATTGATTACCTTATTTCAATAGTATTAATTTTCTTTACATTTGAAGGTGAAGGCTGAAATGTTAGACATGGCAGATAATGCATTTGATGATGAATACCTGAAATGTACTGATAGGATGGAAACCAAATATGTTCCCCAACTGCTCAAGGAAGAAAAAGCAAGCCATCAGCTCTTGGAGACTGTGTGGGAAAATGCAGAAGCCAAGTGGGAAGCCCAAAAGACTCAGCTCTTTCTCCCTATGAACTTTAAGGATAACCATGGAATAGCCCTGATGGCATATATTTCTCAAGCTCTAGAGCAAACTCCCTTTTACCAGCTATTTAATGAAGCTGTGGAGATGGCTGGCCAATCGCGAAAAGATTATATCTATGGCTTCCAGTTCAAAGCTTTTCATTTTTATCTGACAAGAGCCCTGCAGTTGCTGAGAAGACCTTGTGAAGACAGTTACAGAAATGTGGTGTATAGAACAAGCCATGATACTTCATTTACATTTGGAGGGCTAAATCAAGCCAGGTTTGGCCACTTCACCTTGGCATATTCAGCTGAACCTCAAGCTGCAAATGACCAGCACATTTTGTTAACCATCTACACATGCTTTGGAGTTTCCATTGAAAAGTTTTTTGACAAAGAAAGTAAAAGAATTGTTTTAATCCCTCTGAATGAAGTATTTCATGTGTCACGGGAAGGGTCTGGCAGTAACCTTATCCTTCAAAGCACAAACAGGACCTGCAGCCATTATGAGTGTGCATTTCTAGGTGGTAAGTGTCTCTGTTCTGTTCTGCTTGTTTGGGAGTGAAGGAATGGGGTTCCTAGGCTCAGAAGGTAAGGTCTGTTGAAGAGAGAGAGGTATTTGAAAGGAGAAATGACGTTTGGGCTTTCCAGTACAGTGCTTTTTGCACTTTCAGTTTCTTTTTTCCATAATTTAATTTTATCAAAATAATACAGTTATAGAATTTTTAAAATAGTACTTTAAGTCAGAAGTCTCAACCAGGGATACTTTTGCCCCTCAGGCATTCTTCTGAAAAACTGAGTAAATTGTTGAGGGGATGGCCTTTTGGGATTTTGTGAGTGTGATTGTCTAATTGAACACCAAACCGTGGCTGCTGGTAAAGCAGAATGAGATTACAGTGGGGCCCCAGAAATGGTATAGACTTTCAAACTGACTAAATATAGCCAAGGCACTGTGAGAATAAAAGGATTAGTAGGGAAATGTTGATGGGTGGCTGATCCACTTATGATTTGATGGCAGAAGCTATGAGGCATGGAACCAGGGCTAGGGTGAAGCCTGATTGAGACCAGTGCGGTGCCTCAGGTGCAAAATGTAAGGAGGCCCACACTCTCAAGTTGTACACTTATACCACCCTACACTTGGCATGATCCTGAGAGTGAGGGCTTCCTTTAATTTTGCACTCTGGGTATCTCCTTACCTTACCTTAGACCTGACCTTGATTAGCATGTGACTAGGACTATCTGTTCTCCTCGAGGAAGCAAATGAAAGCTAGAGTAAATTGTGCTGAAAGAGAAAACTGCCCAGTCCACTTGCAATACGTTGGACCTGACCAAAACCATGTCAACTGGAGGAGGCATATACCAGCTTATAGGAGCTGCTATTGATTTGTATCTTGTTATTTTTTTTTTCCCAATGTTTTACTCAGTGATATCAAGTCAGTAGCTTGAAATTGGCCATGGTGGAGAATTTATACCATGGAAATCAGCAAACATTGCAAATCAGGGCTTTTTTTTTTCTGGAGAGGTTATTGAACCTCACTAGCATATCACCACCAGAAACCCAGTTGCAGCTGGGCAAATGGAAGTGATACCACTCTTGATGCTCCTGATGCAATTGGCCATATGCCATTTGTGAAGGCATTGGTGATACAAAAGCCCTGACTGCAGTGGCTAAGGTCAAATCAAGCACGGGCAGAGATGAGCACCAGAGTCCATGTCTGTGACTGAGACTGTGATAAAACAAAAGGAGAAGAGTCATTGTGTTTATTCTGAATGAGCCTGAGTTCTGATTGGCTTGAAGAAGTAAATAACAGCCCAGAGTAGGGAAAGAGGGGAGCGGAATGGCCTGCCTACGAGGTCAGGCAAAGTTACTCAGCAGCATAATGTTCAAAGCAGAAGGGTTCTGTGGTGGCTCACATGTACGTACCATTTGTTTGGATGACTCTGATAAAGTCTGCATTATTGTTGATTTAACCTTAGGCTGGAGTCAAACCAATGTCCTTTGCTACCCTGCCATCTAGAGATGACTAATAAGAATGCAAGGTCAAAAACTCCCTAATCATTAAAGACAGGCGGTTTGAAACACTATAAAAGACAATGACTAGGGATTTTAAAAGCCTAAGCCAGAGCCTGCCCATGCAAAAAACAAAAAATGCCTAAACCAAAAGGATATAATCAGAACCCGTTCTGTGTGACTGGATATGACTGTGCCTCTGATTGAAAACCAATATTTCTTAAAAGAGATAAAATATATAATATTATATATTATATTTATAATATATATTTATATTATATATCTATTTATAGAATATTGCTGTACTTAGTGTGCTAAGTGTCATGTGTTATTGTTATACACTTGCCTATGATTTCCATGATAAAAGTGAAATGTCATTTGTGTCATCAGGGTATAATCATTATGGTTAAAAAAGACCCAATAGTGGAAAATTGTACCCATATTGGGAGGACTATGGATTATAAATAAATGGTAAGAAGCCATAACTTTGGACTTCCCTGAGTGTGGTCGTCAGATGTTCCCCTTGCTGAAATCTGGAAGCTATGACCTTGGCTATTCCTATTTGAGTCTTCTAATTAGCCATAGTAGCTCCTACACCCACCCTCAAACCTGAGCTGCCATTTGGGGACTATGAACTGCTGTGAGGACTCCCACTGAAGTGACGCATCTGAAGCTGCCTGCATAGCATGCTGTATTTATTCCCTGGCCTGTGCCATTCTAAATGATATGTGAGCCCTTGTATGGTTGGATGAGTTTAATTGTCTAGCTGTAATCGAACTCAAGATTTAAAATGCTCCTTCATTAAGCAGAACAGGTGTGCTATGAATCTTTTATCATTTATCATTCAGGGCACTCCATGGTCCTATTCATTCTTGAAAACTCATGTTCTTAAGTTCTTTGAAAGTTTTTTCTTTGGTAATTATTTTCTCTATTCTCCCTGAAACAGAGGAAACTCTCTAGTGAGTTGAATGATGGACTTCTTAGCTTGATTTCTGAAGTGTTCTTTCCTATTTTCCTTCTCATTGTATTTTTATTCTGCTTTCTGAGAACTTTCCTCTTTACTTCCAACCCATCAGAGTTTTAAAAGACATGCATCGCATATTTGATTTTGATACTCATTATTGCTCTGAGTGTTCACTTTTTGTACCTTCATCATTTTGTTTCATTACACATTATCTTTCTAATGATATCAATTATGATGGTGTTTATGTGTGTATGATTGTTTTCTTCTACTCTTGTATTGTCCTTCTTTTTATGGGATTCATTTTGTTTTCTGGTTTTAATCTCTGTTTTTAATGTTAGAGACTGTCCTCAAGTGTCTGGTGAGTTTTCCCTGTAATTTCAGTTTTAGCTTGATAGAAAATTGTACAGTAGAGGAACAGGGAGAGAGGAAGTAGATTTGTTTATACTGCTTCATTGAGCTACTTCTTAATGTCAGTATCTATAGGCTTATTCTCTGGGGCTCACCAGTTTCCCCATAGAGAAATTGTTTGGTTTTCTCCTGGTTGAAGAATACGTCTCATCTCCAATATTCTGAGAATTTAGAAGAGAGAAGGACTTGGAGGAAGAAGGATCTTTATACAGACTCTCAGTCTTACCCTCTGTTTGTGTGTGTGTGTGTGTGTGTTGTATGCTTTTCCATTGCTTCAGCCGTACTTAAGTCCCTGAGAATTTTGCCAATTCGTTGGCTCCAGAAACTTTATTCCAATCTTCTGTCAGGATCAAGGAAAAAGAGTTTTGAGATCAGCTGCTTCTTACACAGAGTTTCAACCAGTCCTCCTGTTTCCATGCCCAGCCTGCCTAATGCCACCAATTCCTGAGCCTTTAAGGAATCCCTTGACAGGAATCTGCTTCTTCATTGTTGACTTCCTCCCTAGAAGATTCCAGTAAGTCTTCCATCTTCTATCTCCCAAAATTAATTTGACATTGTTAGCTGTGGTTTCTTCTCTCGTATCTCTTTGTCTTTGTGGTTAGTGCCATATTTATTCCTTTGCAGTAATTTAGTGATGTTTCGTGAGAAAGCAGAAATAAAACAAAAATATAAAAACTGTCATATTAACTAGAATTCCCTTTTGGTATGAATGTTTTCTGGCAATCTAACCATTTCTGATTCTTCCAACTTCTGGTCACTGTAGTTGTCACAGCTGCTGTAGCAACTGTAGAACTTTTTGGCCTGAGCCTTTTCAGGGTATGCTAGGTAGGATATAGCCTCAGCTCTCTAAATAAGTGGTGTAGGGGCACGGAAATAGTGTGAGGGTAGTGGAGAAAAAACTACCAAGGAGGCCTAGATCATGTGTCTTCCTACCTTTTATTAACTATGTGAGTTAAGGTTACTAAACCATGTACTTCTTTTCTGTACGTGTAGAATAAGAGGGTTGAACTAGATATTCTTTACTACAATTCTTTCTACCTCAGGAAGTGTGTGAACTTGTTACTTATATTTTAAAATCATATCTAATATTTGATTTAGAAAAGAATATAAATAATATATATAGGTTTTCAAACATAATAGTAATATGAGTCGTGATGAATCTACCAGCCAACATAAGAACAAAATGATTAACAATGACTACTGTGTGTGATTATAGTTCAGTCATTTTAATGCTTTATTATATTCTGTTGTTAGAATATAACAAATATCCATTGATATATTGGGTTGATTCCATTATTTTGTTATTGACATCTTAATTATATAGTCTTCTGATTCCTGATTAAGGCCTATCTTTCAATTAATTTAGGACTTTAATTTCTCTTAGCAGTTTTGGTAATTTTCATTGTATAGGTCTTGTTCATCTTTTGTCAAATTTATCTCTCCTAATTTGATGTGTTTTTTATGCTTTTAAAATCTGTATGTTATGTTTCATTTTCCAGTTCATTGTTTGTACATAGGAATACAACTGATTTTGTATATTGAACTTATATCTTCTACTGTTGCTAAAATTCACTTATAATTCTAGTTATTTGATAGATTCCCTATTATTTTCTACATAGATCATCATAATATCTACAAATAAAGACAGTTTTTCTTCTTCTTTTCTAATCTGGAAGCCATTTTTTTCTGGCTCATTTGCACTGGCTAGACCCTCCAGTACAATGTTGAATGAAAGTGGTGAGAAGAGACATCTTTGTCTTGTTTCTGGGGTAGGCTGTAGATTTTTTTTAATTGCCCTTGTTAATTGATGATATTCCCTTCCATTCCTGGTTTCCTAGAATTTTTTTTTTAATCATTAATAAATGTTGAATTGGGTGGGCCACGGTGGCTCAGCAGGTAAGAGCGCTTGCCTGCCATGCCCGAGGACCCGGGTTCGATTCCCAGTGCCTGCCTGTGTTAAAAATAAATAAATAAATAGATGTTGAATTTTTGTCCATGCTTTTTCCGCATCACTTGATCTATGTTTTGTTTTCTTTACACTGTTAATATATTCAGTTACATTGCTTGATTTTTGAATGTTAACCCAACCTTGCATTCCTGGGGGAAACCCCACTTTGCACACTGTATTATCCTTTGCTATATGTTGGATTTGATGTGCTAAAATTTTGTTAAAAGGTTTTGTGTCTATGTCATGTTGGCCTGTAATTTTCTTTTCTTGTAATACCTTTCTCGAGACTTGGTATCAGGATAATGCTGACCTCATAAAACAAGTTTTCTCCTATTTTCTAAAAGAGTTTGTATAGAATTTCTATTATTTCTTCCCTACATGTTGGATATAATTTATCAGTGAAGCCATGTAGGGCTGGGATGATATTCTTTGTGAGATGATATTTTAACTAAAACTCAATTTCTCTGGTAGATATAAGGCTATTCTAAGGCTGTTCAGTGATCTGTTTCTTCATGAATGAGCTTTGGTTGTTTGTGACTTTAAAGGAATTTGTCCAATTTATCTCACCAAATTTATTGGCATAATATTATTCTTGGTTTTTATTAGTTTCCCAGCTGCTGAAACAAAAATCATACAGTGGTTTGGCTTAAACAGTGGGAATTTGTTGGCTCATGGTTTTAAGACTAGAAGTCCAAAACTGAGTTATTAGCAAGGCAGTGCTTTCTCTCTGAAGACTGGCATTCTGGGACTGGGTGCAGCAATCCTTGGTCCTTGGCTTTTCTTTCATATGCCTATGCACATGGCAGTGTCTTCTTTCTCTTCCCAATTCTGTTGATTCCCAGCTTTTTGCTTCTCTCCATGGCTTCTCTCTCTGTGGCCTTCTCTATAGGGCCTCTTGAAATTGGATTAAGACCTAGCCTGATGCAATTGTACCGTACTTTAACTGAAGTAACCTCATCAAAAAGTCTTATTTAAAATAGATTCATACCCATAGGAATGGACTAAGATTAAAAGCATGTTTTACTAGGGTACATAACTCCAAACCACCACAATAATATATCATCATTATCCTTTTCAATACTATTGGAGCTGTAATGAGGTCTCTTCTCTTATTCGTGATATTTGTATTTTGCATTTTCTCTATTTCCTAGTCAAACTAGTAGCTATGTATCAATTTCACTGATCTTTTCAAGTCACTAGCTTTTGGTTTCAGATCACTATCTGCATTCACTTACTCAGACTCTGAACTTGTCTCATTTAAGTCTGTAAATCTGCCAGACTCTTTGGATTCCCGCTTCCCATTGCTGTAGCCTGGAACGTCTCTCTTGGCATTAAGCTAGGACGTTAGAAGGGCTCACCTCATTTGTTTTGCATGGCTTTTTGTCCAATGACTAAAAGTTGTTGTTTCATTTATCTACTTTTTAAATTAGTTTAAGGCAGGAGAGTAAATCCAGTCCCTGTTATTCCTTCATGATCAAGAATGGAAGTTCATTACATTTAATGTAATTATTGATAAATTTGTATTTAGATCTCTTATTCTACTGTGTGTCTGTGTTTTTCTTCTCTGTCCCCTTTAGTTTTGACCCTCTGTTTCTCTTTTCCTGTCTTCTTTCAGATGAATTGAATATTGTTTTTTTTAAACTTTTTTTATTAATTAAAAAAAATTAACAAACAAAAATTTAGAAATCATTCCATTCTACATATATAATCAGTAATTATTAATATCATCACATAGTTGCATATTCATCATTTCTTAGTACATTTGCATAGATTTAGAAAAAGAAATAAAAAGACAACAGAAAAAGAAATAAAATGATAATAGAGAAAAAAAAAACTATACGTACCATACCCCTTACCCCTCGCTTTCATTTACCACTATTTCAAACTGAATTCATTTTAACATTTGTTCCCCCATTATTTATTTTTATTCCATATGTTCTACTCTTCTGTTGATATAGTAGCTAAAAGGAGCATCAGACATAAGGTTTACACATTCACAGAGTCTCATTGTGAAAGCTATATCATTGTTCAATCATCATGAAACATGGCTATTGGAACACAGCACTACATTTTCAGGCAATTCCCTCCAGCCTCTCCACTACCTCTTGAACAACAGGTGATATCTACTTAATGCATAAGAATAACCTCCAGGATAACCTCTCGACTCTGTTTGTAATCTCTCAGCCATTGACACTTTGTCTCATTTTACTCTTCCCCCTTTTGGTCGAGAAGTTTCTCTCAGTCTCTTGATTTTAAAACTGAGCTCATTCTAGGGTTTTTCTCAGTCCTCTGATGCTGAGTCTCAGCTCATTCCAGGATCTTTGTCCCACGTTGCCAGGAAGGTCCACACCCCTGGGAGTCATGTCCCACACAGAGAGGGGGAGGGTGGTGAGACTGCTCATATTGGCTGGAGAGAGAGGCCACATCTGAGCAACAAAAGAGGCTCTCTTGGGGGTGACTCTTAGGCCTAAATTTTAAGTAGACTTGACCTATCCTTTGTGGGGTTAAGTTTCATGTAAACAAACCCCAAGACTGGGGGCTCAGCCTATAGCTTTGGTCGTCCACACTGCTTTTGAGAATATCAAGAATTCTACTTGGGGAAGTTGAATTTCTCCCCACTCTCACCATTCCCTGAAGGGGGCTTGCAAATACTTTCCCAGTCACTGATCAAATCATTCTGGGATTCATCAGGGGATCACTCTCGACAAACCAACAAAATTTCATGTGCTACCTGAGATTCCAAGTACTTATGACATTCAATCAAACTATCTACATGAGTTATATTAGGAAATGCTCTAGTCAAAATAGAAATTTTGTAACAAATGAACATTTTTTGCTTTAGTCTCACACATAAGGTGACATTTTAAAGTATTAGCTATCTTCTATTTTCAGCACCCTGCAATAATGACAATCCTTTGTTCTTCCTCATGCCAAAACATTTTTAAAATTTGTACATTGTACATTTCACTATTATACACTCTAGGCATTCCTAGATTATACTATCTCGATCTTTAACATCTATCTTTCTTTGTGATTTCATTTATGTCCCCAGCCCTCCTCCCTCTATCATTCTCACATGCAGCTTCATTCAGTGTTTTAACAAAATTACATTACAGTTAGGTAGTATTGTGCTGTCCATTTCTGAGTTTTTGCATCCAGTCCTGTTGCACAGTCTGTGTCCCTTCAACTCCAGTTACCCACTATCTTACCCTATTTCTGTCTCCTGATGGTCTCTGTTACCAGTGACATATTCCAAGATTATTCACTAATGTCGGTTCATATCAGTGAGACCATACAGTATTTGTCCTTTAGTTTTTGGCTAGTTTCAGTCAGCATAATGTTCTCTAGGTCCATCCATGTTGTCACATACTTCATAAGTTTATTCTGTCTTAGAGCTGCATAATATTCCATCGTGTGTATATACCACAGTTTGTGTAGCCACTCGTCTGTTGATGGACATTTTGGCTGTTTCCATCTCCTTGCAATTATAAATAATGCTGCTATAAACATTGGTGTGCAAATGTCTGTTTGTGTCTTTGCCCTTATGTCCTCTGAGTAGATACCTAGCAGTGGTATTGCTGGGTCATATGGCAATTCTATATTCATCTTTTTGAGGAACCGCCAAAGTGCCTTCCACAGTGGTTGCACCATTTGACATTCCCACTAACAGTGAATAAGTGTGCCTCTTTCTCCACATCCTCTCCAGCACTTGTCATTTTCTGTTTTGTTGATAATGGCCATTCTGGTGGGTGTGAGATGATATCTCATTGTGGTTTTGATTTGTATTTCTCTAATGGCCAGGGACATTGAGCATCTCTTCATGTGCCTTTTGGCCACTTGTATTTCCTCTTCTGAGAAGTATCTGTTCAAGTCTATTTCCCATTTTGTAATTGGATTGGCTGTCTTTTTGTTGTTGAGTTGAACAATCTCTTTATAAATTCTGGATACTAGACCTTTATCTGATCTGTCATTTCCAAATATTGTCTCCCATTGTGTAGGCTGTCTTTTTACTTGTTTGATGAAGTTCTTTGATGCACAAAAGTGTTTAATTTTGAGGAGCTCCCATTTATTTATTTCTTTATTCAGTGCTCTTGCTTTAGGTGTAAGGTCCATAAAATCTTATGAATATTATAAGATTCATAAGATATCTCCCTACATTTTCTTCTAACTGTTTTATGGTCTTAGACCTAATGTTTAGATCTCTGATCCATTTTGAGTTAACTTTTGTATACGGTGTGAGATATGGGTCCTCTTTCATTCTTTTGCATATAGATATCCAGTTCTCTAGGCACCATTTATTGAAGAGACTGTTCTGTCCCAGGTGAGTTGGTTTGATTGCCTTATCAAAGATCAAATGTCCATAGATGAGAGGGTCTATATCTGAGCACTCTATTCAATTCCATTGGTCAATATATCTATCTTTATGCCAGTACCATGCTGTTTTGACCACAGTGGCTTCATAATATGCCTTAAAGTCAGGCAGCGTGAGACCTCCAGCTTCGTTTTTTTTCCTCAAGATACTTTTAGCAATTCAGGGCCACCTGCCCTTCCAGATGAATTTGCTTATTGGTTTTTCTATTTCTGAAAAGTAAGTTGTTGGGATTTTGATTGGTATTGCGTTGAATCTGTAAATCAATTTAGGTAGACTTGACATCTTAACTATATTTAGTCTTCCAATCCATGAACATGGTATGCCCTTCCATCTATTTAGGTCTTCTGTGATTTCTTTTAATAGTTTCTCGTAGTTTTCTTTGTATAAGTCTTTTGTCTCTTTAGTTAAATTTATTCCTAAGTATTTTATTCTTTTAGTTGCAATTGTAAATGGAATTCGTTTCTTGATTTCCCCCTCAGCCTGTTCATTGCTAGTGTATAGAAGCACTACAGATTTTTGAATGTTGATCTTGTACCCTGCCACTTTGCTGTACTCGTTTATTAACTCTAGTAGTTTTGCTGTGGATTTTTCCGGGTTTTCGATGTATAGTATCATATCATCTGCAAACAGTGATAGTTTTACTTCTCCCTTTCCAATTTTGATGCCTTGTATTTCTTTTTCTTGCCTAATTGCTCTGACTAGAACTTCCAACACGATGTTGAATAACAGTGGTGATAGTGGACATCCTTGCCTTGTTCCTGATCTTAGGGGAAAGTTTTCAGTTTTTCCCCATTGAGGATGATATTAGCTGTGGGTTTTTCATATATTCCCTTTATCATTTTAAGGAAGTTCCCTTGTGTTCTAGTTTGCTAGCTGCCAGAATGCAACACACCAGAGATGGATTGGCATTTAATAAAAGGGGATTTATTTTGTTGGTTCTTCAGAGGAAAGGCAGCTAACTTTCCACTGAGGTTCTTTCTTACATGGAAGGCACAGGATGGTCTCTGCTGGTCTTCTCTCCAGGCCCCTGGATTCCAACAACTTTCCCCGGGGTGACTTCTTTCTGCATCTCCAAAGGTCTGGGCTGAGCTGCAAGTGCTGAGATGAGAAATGCCGAGCTGCTAGGCTGTGCTACATTGCGTTCTCTCATTTAAGCACCCGCCAATTAAGTCAAACATCACTCATTGCAGCAGACACGCCTCCTAGCCGACTGCAGATGTAATTGGCAACAGATGAGGTTCACGTACTGTTGGCTTATGTCTGCAGCAACAAGACTAGGTATGCTCACCTGGCCAAGCTGACAACTGAATCTAACTAACACACCTTGTATTCCTATCCTTTGAAGTGTTTTCAACAGGAAAGGATGTTGAATCTTGTTAAATGCCTCTCTGCAGCAATTGAGATGATCATGTGATTTTTCTGCTTTAATTTGTTGATATGGTGTATTACATTAATTGATTTTCTTATGTTGAACCATCCTTGCATACCTGGGATGAATCCTACTTGGTCATGATGTATAATTCTTTTAATGTGTTGCTGGATTTGATTTGCTAGAATTTTGTTGAGGATTTTTACATCTATATTCATTAGAGGGATTGGTCTGTAGTTTTCTTTTTTTGTAATATCTTTGCCTGGTTTTGGTATGAGGGTGATGTTGGCTTCATAGAATGAATTAAGTAGTTTTCCCTCCACTTCAATTTTTTTGAAGAGTTTGAGCAGGGTTGGTACTAATTCTTTCTGGAATGTTTGGTAGAATTCACATGTGAAGCCATCTGGTCCTGGACTTTTCTTTTTGGGAAGCTTTTGAATGACTGATTCAATTTCTTCGCTTGTGATTGGTTTGTTGAGGTCATCTATTTCTTCTTGAGTCAAAGTTGGTTGTTCATGCCTTTCTAGGAACTCGTCCATTTCATCTACATTGTTGTATTTATTAGCATAAAGTTGTTCATAGTATCCTGTTATTACTTCCTTTATTTCTGTGAGGTCAGCGATTATGTCTCCTCTTCCATTTCTGATCTTATTTATTTGTGTCCTCTCTCTTCTTCTTTTTGTCAGTCTTGCTAAGGGCCCATCAATCTTACTGATTTCTTCAAAGAACCAACTTCGGGTTTTATTTATTTTCTCAATTGTTTTCATGTTCTCAATTTCACTTATTTCTGCTCTAATCTTTGTTATTTCTTTCCTTTTGCTTGCTTTGGGGTTAGTTTGCTGTTCTTTCTCCAGTTCTTCCAAATGTTATTTCTTTCCTTTTGCTTGCTTTGCAGTTAGTTTGCTGTTCTTTCTCCAGTTCTTCCAAGTGGACAGTTAATTCCCGAATTTTTGCCCTTTCTTCTTTTTTGATATAGGCATTTAGGGCAATAAATTTCCCTCTTAGCACTGCCTTTGCTGCATCCCATAAGTTTTGATATGTTGTGTATTCATTTTCATTCGCCTCGAGATGTTTACTGATTTCTCTTGTAATTTTTTCCTTGACCCACTGGTTGTTTAAGAGTGTGTTGTTGAGCCTCCATGTATTTGTGAATTTTCTGGCACTCTGCCTATTATTGATTTCCAACTTCATTCCTTTATGATCCAAGAAAGTGTTGTGTATGAGTTCAATCTTTTTAAATGTGTTGAGACTTTCTTTGTGACCCAGCATATGGTCTATCTTTGAGAATGATCCATGAGCACTTGAGAAAAAGGTGTATCCTGCTGTTGTGGGGTGTAATGTCCTATAAATGTCTGTTAAGTCTAGCTCATTTATTGTAATATTCAAATTCTCTGTTTCTTTATTGATCCTCTGTCTAGATGTTCTGTTCATTGATGAGAGTGGGGAATTGAAGTCTCCAACTATTATGGTAGATGTGTCTATTTCCCTTTTCAGTATTTGCAGTGTATGCCTCATGTATTTTGGGGCATTCTGGTTTGGTGCATAAATATTTATGATTGTTATGTCTTCTTGTTGAATTGTTCCTTTTATTAGTAGATAGTATCCTTCTTTGTCTCTTTTAACGGTTTTACATTTGAAGTCTAATTTGTTGGATATTAGTATAGCTACTCCTGCTCTTTTCTGGTTGTTATTTGTATGGAATATCTTTTCCCAACCTTTCACTTTCAACCTGTGTTTATCTTTGGGTCTAAGATGTGTTTCCTGTAGACAGCATGTAGAATGATCCTGTTTTTTAATCCATTCTGCCAGTCTATGTTGTTTGATTGGGGTGTTCAGTCCATTAACATTTCATGTTATTACTGTTTGGGTAGTACTTTCCTCTACCATTTTGCCTTTTGTATTTTATATATCATATCTGACTTTCCTTCTTTCTACACTCTTCTCCACACCTCTCTCTTTTCTGTCTTTTCGTATCTGTCTCTAGTGCCCCCTTTAGTATTTCTTGCAGAGCTGGTCTCTTGGTCACAAATTCTCTCAGTGACTCTTTGTCTGAGAATGTTTTAATTTCTCCCTCATTTTTGAAGGACAATTTTGCTGGATATAGAATTCTTGGTTGGCAGTTTTTGTCTTTTAATAATTTAAATATATCATCCCACTGTCTTCTTGCCTCCATGGTTTCTGCTGAGAAGTCTACACATAATCTTATTGGGTTTCCCTTGTATGTGATGGATTGCTTTTATCTTGCTGCTTTCAAGATCCTCTCTTTCTCTTTGACCTCTGACATTCTGACTAGTAAGTGTCTTGGAGAACGCCTATTTAGGTCTAATCTCTTTGGGGTGCGTTGCACTTCTTGGATCTGTAATTTTAGGTCTTTCATAAGAGTTGGGAAATTTTCAGTGACAATTTCTTCCGTTAGTTTTTCTCCTCCTTTTCCCTTCTCTTCTCCTTCCGGGACACCCACAACATGTATATTTGTGTGCTTCATATTATCATTCAATTCCCTGAGCCCCTGCTCATATTTTTCTGTTCTTTTCCCTATAGTTTCTGTTTCTTTTTGGATTTCAGATGTTCCATCCTCCAGTTCACTGATTCTAACCTCTGTCTCTTGAAATCTACCATTGTAAGTTTCCTTTGTTTTTTCATCTCTTCTACTGTATCTTTCATTCCCGTAAGTTCTGTGATTTGTTTTTTCAGACTTTCCATTTCTTCTTTTTGTTCATTCCTTGCCTTCTTCATGTCCTCCCTGAATTCATTGATTTGGTTTTTGATGAGGTTTTCCATTTCTGTTCATATATTCAGAATTAGTTGTTTCAGCTCCTGTATCTCATTTGAACTATTGGTTTGTTCCTTTTACTGGGCCATATCTTCAGTTTTCCTGGTGTGATTTGTTATTTTTTGCTGGCGTCTGGACATTTAATTACCTTAATTAGTTATTCTGGAGATTGCTTTCACTTCTCTTACCTAGGGTTTTCTTGCTAGATGAGTTTGTTGTCTATCTGTTCTTTGACCTTCAGTTCAGTTTTTCTGGGCCTCTAGCTTAAGTTTTGTTTAACAGAGGGTAATTTTTCAGTTCTTTTTTTCTTGTTTCTTGCCCTGCTTGTAAGGCGCCTTTTCCCTCCCCACCCTTAGGAGGGTCTACATAGGTATTACAGACTCCAGCCGTGTTTTCCCGAACTAAGTTGGCCTCCTTTCGGGGGAAAGGAATCACCTGCGTCAGATTTCCCTGAGTGTGAGACCCAGCAGGTTGAAAGACTTTCCTGTGAAGTCTCTGGGCTCTGTTTTTCTTATCCTGCCCAGTATGTGGCGCTTGTCTCTCTGAGGGTCCCTCCAGCAAAAGATGTTGTGGCTCCTTTAACTTTGGAAGGCTCTCCCTGCTCGATGCGTGGTGGAGACAGAGGAAAGGTTGTAGGCTGGTTTTAATGGCTTCAAATTGCAAAGCCTGGGATCTGAATTCCTTGAGAGAGGGATTCCACCTGAGTTGCATTTCACCCCTCCCCTGGGAAAGGCTCAGGTGGGAGACAGCCCTGAAAGCAGCCTGTTTCTGCGTATGCTTGGGGCAGTTGCAGCCTGTGGAATCCCGCTGCTGAATCCAGAGGCAGCCAAGCCTCCGTAGAAACAGCCACAGAAGGCTCCATTTCGTCCCCTTTCCTCTTTTTCGGTTAGCCCAATAGGCGACCTCCTCCTTGACCAGTTTTGCCTGAGCTGGGGGCCTATTTTTAGTAGTCAGAATTTGTTTATTAATGCCACAATTGGTGTTTGGTTGGACTCAGTCTCTGCTACTGTTAGAGTTTCTTTCCTTTCCCTCCGGGAAGCCGCCTGTTGGGGAGGGCGCCGGGTGCCGGCCACAGCGGCTTGGGGAACTCACTGTTACAGAGACTTGCAGCTGGTCCAGCTGGTCCAGACTGGGGTATGCTGTGTGTGTGGTCACTGTCGTGGCTCCGGGAGCTGTTCTATACTGTTTCTGGTTATTTAGTAGTTGTTCTGGAGGACAAACTAAAACACGCACATTACTAAGCCGCCATCTTGGCCCCTCTATGATGAATATTGTTTTGAATTCCATTTTAACTTACCTACTGGTATGTTCATGTTCCTTTTTGCATTAGATTTTAGTGCTTTCTGTAGGGATTACAGTATTCATCCTTAATTTTTCACAGCCTGCTTAGAATTAAAATTTTATCACTTCAAATAAATATGAGAATCTTATAACCACATAGGAACATTTACCTTCTTCCTATTCCTATTGATGCTGTATGTGTTACATCTATATATATTATTAACTCCACACAAGAATGTTATAATTTTTTCTTTAAATATTCCTGTTCTAGCCAAAGGGAATTAATTTAGGAAAAAAATGTTTTTATATATACCCATATATTTACCATTTCCATTGCTCTTCATTTCTTCCAGAAGATTGAAGTTTCTATCTAAATTATTTCCGTTTAGCCTGAATAACATTTTTAAGCTTTTCTTGTAGTATAGGTCTGCTGGCAATAAATCCACTTTGTTTTTGTTTCTTTGAAAACATCTTTATTTTACCTTCATTCTTCTTTTATCACCTTTATTGAGGTATAATTCATAGCAGTAAACTTCATACATTTGAAGTGTACAATTCAGTAAGTTTAGATAACTGTATATACCTGTGAAACCAGGTTCACAATCAAGGTACAGGGATATGTCTGTTACTTTCCAAAGATGTCTTATTCCCCTTTGTAGCCTGTCACTCCATTTGCTCCCACCACCTTAATTTTCGAAGGATATTTTTATTGGATATGGACTTCTGGATTGACAGTTGTTTTTTTTTTTTTCTCTTTCAACACTTGAAGAATATTTTTCCACTGTTATGGCCTATATGGGTCATGGTGAGAAACTCATTGGGAATGCAAATTGTTCTTCAGTAAAATTCATTGTTTTTCTCTGGCTGCTTTTAAAGATTTCTATTCATCTTTAATACTGAAGTTGGACTCTGATGTGCCTAAATGGGTTTTCCTTTGTATTTCTCCTACTTGGGTTTCCCAGGATTCTTGAATCTGTAATTTTATGTCTTTTACTAACTTTGAGAAATTTTTTGCATTATTTCTTCAAGTTTTTTTTTAAGAACATTTTCTCCTGCTTCTTCTTTTGGGACATGTTTATATTTATGTTAGAACTTTTCATATTTTTGTAAAACCACAGTCATAATCCACTCTAGGTTTTTCCTGTCATATGGTCACATATGTTTTACTTTAGCTTTCCATCTAGTGACATACATGACCTTAGCCTTACCCTTTCAACCATACTCCAACTCAGCATTGTTACTTATGCCACATCACATAGTATTGTGCTATCCCTTTCCAAACATTTACAGTCAACCATATTAAATAGTCTGTACACCTTAAGCATCATCTGCTCATTCTCTACCCTCTTTCTATCTCCTGGTAACCTATACTCTTGAATTTAACTCCCAGAGTTGCTCATTATAATTAGTTCATATTAATGAGGCCATACAATATTTGTCTTTTTGTATCTGGCTTATTTCATTTAACATAATGTCTTCAAGGTTCATCCACATTGTTGCATGCATTATAACTTCATTCCTTCTTACAGGTGCATAATATTCCATATTATATATATATATACCAGCTTGTTTATCCACTCATCAGTTGATGGACAGTTGGACTGTTTTCATCTATTGGCAACCCTGAATACTGATATAAACATCACTGTGCACATGTCTATTTGTGTCCCTGCTTTCAGCTCTTCTGAGTATATAACTAGTAAACAGGATTGCCAGATCATATGGTAGTTCTATACTTAGCTTTGTGAGTAACCACCAAACTGTCTTCCAGAGCAACTGCACTATTCTACATTCCCACCAACAGTGAATAAGTGTTGCTCTTTCTCCATGTCCTCTCCAACATTTGCAGTTTTTTGAGGGTTTTTTTTTGGATAATGGCCATTCTAGCAGTGTGAAATGGTATCTCATTGTGGTTTTGGTTTACACTTCCCTAATAGCTAGTGGTGTTGAGCATCTTTTCATATGTTTTTGAGCACTTACATTTCTTCTTTGGAAAAGTGTCCATATTTTTACAGACCCTCAAGGGACTCCACAATTCTTCTTCATTATCAGCCTGTCATGGTCTGAGGTGTATCCTGAATTGGCTTAGAGAGAGAGGCCAGAAGAGGCCTCTTAAACATTGTAAATTTAATCAGTGGGATACTGGGCACTATACATCCCCTTTCAATCATATTCATCTTTAATATGTCAATGTAACTTTATGAACCCAGTAATTAGTTACCATTCACTTCTATCCATTCCCCTGCATTAGATTCAGCCTCTTTGGGTAGCCTTTCCTTATTTTCTAGCTTTTGGGTACCTCTAGGTCTGCTGTATTCTACAGTGTAACCTCTCAGATTACCAGAGTTATGTAAGCAAAAATCGTACAGTACCTATCCTTATTTACTCGGCTTTATGTCCTCAGGGTCATCCACATTGTAATATGCTTTGGGACATCATTTTGTCTTACTGCTGCATAATATTCCATTGTGTGTATATACCACGTTTTGTTTTTCCACTCATCTACAGATCGACACCTGTATTGTTTCCATCTTCTGGCAATCATGAATAGTGCTGCTCTGCACATTGGTGTGCAAATGTCTCTTCGTGTCACTGCCCTCAGCTTTTCTGGGTATATACCAAGTATTGGTATTGCTGGATCATAGGGCAACTTAGTATTTCATTTTCTGAGAAATCGCCAAGCTGATTTCCACAGTGACTGTACCATTATACATTCCCATCAACAGTGAATAAGTGTTCCTATTTTTCCACATCCTCTCTAACATTTGTAGTTTTCTGTTTGTTTGATAACCACCATCCTTGAAGGTTTGAAGTGATATCTCATTGTCATCTTAATTCACATTCCCCTTACCGTTAATGAAAATGAGCATCTCTTTATGTGCTTTGTAGTCATCTGTATTTGCTCTTCAGAAAAGTGTCTATTCATATCTTTAGCTCATTTTATAATTGGATTGTTCTTTTTTTTTGTTGAGTTGCATAATTTCTTTATGTACACAGGATAACAACCTTTATCCAATATGTGGTTTCCATATATTTTCTCCTATCGAGTTGGTTTCCTCTTCATCTTTTTAACGAAGTCCTTTGAAGCACAGAAGCTCTATGTCTATTCTTTCTTTTACTGCTTGTGCTTAGGTGTAAAGTTTAAAAAGCCACCTACTATTACTAGATCTTGAAGATGTTTCCCTGCATTTTCTTCTAGAAGTTTTAAGGTATGGGCTCTGAACATTTAGGTCTTCAATCCATTTTGAAATTAATTTTTTTATAGGGTATAAGATAGGGGTCCTCTTTCATTCTTTTGGCTATTGATACTCCGTTCTCCCATGCCCATTTATTGAAAAGCATGTTCTACCCCAGTTCAGTGGGTTTGGAGGCCTTATCAAAGATCAGTTGTCTGTATACTTGGTGATCTGTCTCCACAGTCTTGATTCTGTTTGTCTTTGTGCCAGTACCATACTGTTTTGACAGCTGTGGCTTTATAGTAAGCTTTAAATTCAGGAAGTGATAGTTCTTCCATTTTCTCTTCTTTTTTAGACTATCTTTAGCTATTTGGGGTCTCTTTCCCTTCTAAATAAATTTGATAACTAGCTTTTTCAAGTCTTCAAAGTAGATTGTTGGGGTTTTGATTGGTATTGCATTGAATCTGTGAATCAGTTTGGGTAAAATTGACATCTTAAAGACATTCAACCTTCCTATCCATGAGCATGGAATGTCTTTCCATCTATTTAGGTCATTTTTTTTTCTTTTAGCCTTTATTTTGTAATTTTCGATATACTTGTCTTTGGTATACCTGGTTAAACTTATTCCTAGATATTTGATTCTTTTGGTCACTATTTTGAATGGAACTTTTTCTTTGTCTCCTTAGATTAGTCATTGCTTGTGTATAGAAAGATTTTTTATTTTTGTGTATGAATCTAGTTTCCTGCCACTTTGCTAAATTTGTTTAATAGCTCAAGTAGCTTTGCCATTGATTTCTCTGATTTTCTAAGTATGGGATCATGTCATCTGCAAATAATTAAATTTTTTGCTCTTCCTTTCTTCTTTGGATGCCTTTTCTTTCTTTCTCCTGTCTAATTGCTCCAGCTAGAACTTCTAGTACATTGTTGAATAATAGCGGTGACAGTGGGCATCCTTGTCTTGTTCCCAATCTTAGGGGGAATGCTTTTAGTCTATCACTATTAAGAATGATGCTGGCTATGGATTTTTTCATATATGCCCTTTATGATATTGAGAAAGTTTCCTTCAATTCCTACCTTTGAAGTTTTTTTTCAGGAATGGATGCTGGATTTTATCAAATGCCTTTCAGTATCAGTTATATGATCATGTGATTTTTTTCCTTTGAATTTGTTAATGTGCTGTATAATGTAATATAGATGTAATGTACATTTTCTTGTGTTGAACCACCTTTGCATTCCTGGTATGAACCCCACTTGGTCATGATATATAATTCTTTTAATGTGTCTTTGGTTTCAATTTAGTAGTATTTTGTTAAGAATTTTTGCATCTTATTTCCCAATTTAACTTATATGGACAGTTATCATACGTACATGAAACCTCAAATAGAACATGAATGAGATTTTGTAGGTTTGTCTAGGTTAGTGTGATGCCCTGATAAATCCCAGAGTGATTTGAACAGTGGATAAAGGTGTATATGCAAAGTCCCCTTGGGGGACATTCCCTTGGGGGAAATGGGAAGAAAGGGGGAAAAGTCAACTTCCCCATTAGGAGAATTCCTGATATTCTCACAAGCAGTGGGGACAACCAAGTCAATAGACCGAGCAATCAATCTTGGGGTTTGTTCATATGAAACTTATCCCCACAAAGGATAGGCTAAGCCTACTTAAAAATTAGGCCTAAGAGTCACCCCCAGAGAACCTCTTTTGTTGCTCAGATGTGCCCTCTCTCTCTCTCAACCAACACAGCATGTGAACTCACTGTCCTCCCCTTCTCTACCTGGGACATGACTCCCAAGGGTATAAACCTCCCTGGCAATGTGGGACAGAAATCCTAGAATGAACTGGGACTCAGCATCAAGAGATTCAGAAAACCTTCTCAACAAAAAGGGGGAAGGGTGAAATAAGACAAAATAAAGTGTCAATGGCTGAGAGATTCCAAACAGAGTCAAGAGATTATCCTGGAGGTTATTCTTACGCATAATATAGATATCACCTTTTTAGTTAAGGTGCAAAGGAGAGGCTGGAGTGAACTGCCTGAAAATGTAGAGCTGTGTTCCAGTAACCATGTTTCTGGCAGATGGTTGTATAATGATATAGCTTTTGCAATGTGACTGTGTGATTGTGAAAACCTTGTGTCTGATGCCCCTTTTATCTACCTTATCGACAGATGAGTAAAACATGTGGATTAAAAATAAATAAATAATAGGGGGAACAAATGTTAAAATAAATTTAGTAGATTGAAATGCTAGTGATCAATGAAGGGGAGAGGTGAGGGGTATGGTATGTATGAATTTTTTTCTTCTTTCTTTTTACTTCTTTTTCCGAATTGATGCAAATGTTCTAAGAAATGACCATGATGATGAATATACAACTATGTGATGATATTGTGAGTTACTGATTATATATAGAGAATAATGGAATGATCATATGATAAGAATGTTTGTGTTTGTACGTTGGTATGTTTAATAAATAAAATAAAAAATAAAAATAAAAAAGAATGTTTGTATGTCAAGAATGTTTGTTCATTGTTTATGATACAAATATTTTAAAAAGAATTTTTGCATTTGTGTTCATTAGGGAGATTGGTGTATAGTTTTCTTTTGTTGTAGTGTCTTTATCTGGCTTTTGTATTAGAGTATGATAGCCTCATAAAATGAGTTGGTTAGTGTTTCTTTTTCCTTAAATATTTTGAAGAGTTTGAAAAGGATTGGTGTTAGTTTTTTTTTTTTTTTGGTGGAGGGAGTATTTGATGAATTCCCCTGTGAAGCCATCTGGTTCTGGGGTTCTCATTGCAGGAAGATTTTTGATGACTGCTTGAATCTCTTTATTTGTAATTGATTCGTTGAGACCCTCTTCTGCTTGAGTCAGTACAGGTGATTCATGTGTTTCTAGGAATTTGTCCACTTCATCTGAGTCTAGATTGTTAACATATAGTTGTTCGTAATATGCTTATGATTTTTAAAATTTCTTCATGATCTGTGGCAACAACTCCCCTCTAGTTTCTGATTTTGTTTATCTGTGTTCTCTCTCATTTTTTCTTTGTTAATGTAGCTAAGGGTCTATCATGTATTATTGATTCTCTCAAAGACCCACCTTCTAATTTTGTTGATTCTTTCCGTTGTTTTATTGTTCTCCAGTTTGGTTATTTCTGCTTTAATATGTTTATTTTTCTTCTTTTATTTGCTTTGGGGTTAGTTTGGTGTTCTTTCTCTAAATTCTGTAGGTGAGCAATTAATCTTCAAGTTTTGCTTGTTCTTATTTTTAATATAGGTATATAGTGCAATAAATTTCCCTCTCAGCACTGCCTTTGCCACACCCCATAAGTTTTGATATGTTGTATTCTTATTATCATTTTTCTCCAGATATTTACCTATTTTTCTAGTGATTTCTTCCTTGACCCACTGATTATTTATGATATGTCATTCAATCTATATATATTTGTGAAAGCTCTGGTTCTTTAGTGATTATTAATTTCCAGCTTCATTCCACTGAGGTCAGAGAAAGTGCTTTGGATAATTTCAGTCTCATTAAATTTATGAAGACTCTGTGCCCCAAGCATATAATCTATCCTGGAGAATGTTCCTTGTGTGCTGGAGAATAATGTATATCCTCATAGTTTGGAGTTTAATGATCTATAGATGTCTATTAGGTCTAATTCATTTATCCCATGGTTTAGGTTCTCTATTTCCTTATTGGTTCTCTGTCTCGTTGTGCTGTCTATAGTGGAGAGTGTTGTATTGAAGTCCCCCACTATTACTGTTGAAATGTCTATAGCTCCCTTTAGTTTTGCCAGTGTTTGCCTCACATACTTTGGAGCTGTTTAATTGGGAGCATAAACATTTATAATTGTTATTTCCTCTTGGTGAATTGTCCCTTTTATTAATATGTAGTGCCCTTCTTTGTCTCTTTTATGACATCTTTACATTTAAGGTCTATTTTGTCTGATGTTAGTATAGCAGTCCTGCTTTCTTTTGGTTATAGCTTGCAGAGAAGAACTTTTTCCATTCTTTCCCTTTCAATCTAATTGTGTCCTTGAGTCTAAGATGTGTCTCTTGTAAAAAGCATATAGATGGATTACGTATTTTAATCCATTCTGCTGCTGTGTATCTTTTAATTGGTGAGTTTGTTCCATTAACCTTCAAAGTAGTTAATGTAAAAGTAGTTCTTTAATCTACATCCTTTAGTTTTTGTCAGATCTGTATATTCTTTTCTTTCTTTTTTTATTTTTTTAACTTTTTTATTGTGAAATATAATATATATACAAAAAAGCAATACATTTCCAAGTACATTTTAACAAGCAGTTATAGAACAGATTTTAAAATTTGGTGCTTTGTGTTACAGTTCCATGATTTTTCATTTGTTTTTTTTTTTAGCTGCTCCAGGGTACTGAAACCAACAGAAATATTAATATAATGATTCAGCAATCATCCTCATTTGTTAACACTTATCCTCTCTGTTGTATTCCTCCTTCTCTTTAAATAACATATATACATAAAAAGCAATAAATTTCAAAATACATAGCAACAATTAGTTGTAGAACAGATTTTAGCGTTTGGTATGGGTTCTAAGTTATATAGTTTCTTGGCATATAGTTGTTCATAGTATCCACCTAAGATTTTTTTTTATTTCTTCAAGTTCTGTGGTAATGACCCCCCTCTCATTTCTGATTTTGTTCATTTGCATCCTCTCTCTTTTTTTCTTTATCAGCCTTGCTGGTGGCCCATTGATTTTATTGGTTTTCTCAAAGAACCAACTTTTGATTTTGCTGATTCTTTCTATTATTTTTTTGTTCTCTCATTCATTTAACTCTGCTTAATCTTTGTTATTTCTCCTCGTCTGTTTGCTTTGGGGTTAGTTTGCTGCTTTTTCTCAAGGTCCTCCAGGTGAGCAGTTAAGTCCTCAATTTTTGCTCTTTCTTGTTTTTTAATATAGTCATTTAGGGCAATAAATTTCCTTCTCAGCACAGCCTATCAGTTCTAATATGTTGTATTCTCATTTTCATTCATCTCCAGATAGCTATTATTTTCTCTAGCAATTTGTGTGTTATTTAATCTCTATCTATTTGTGAAAGTTCTTCTTCTTTGGTGGTTATTGATTTCCAGCTTCACTCCATTGTGATTAGAGAAAGTGCTTTGAATAATATCAGTGTTTTTTAGGTTTAGTCCATTAACATTCAAAGTTATTACTGTAAAGGCATTTAAGTGCACTATCTTATCCTTTGGATTTTGTCAGGTGGTGTATTCTTTTCCCTCTTTCTCTTTTTATCCTTTAGGTTACCCTTACTGGTGCTTTTCAATTCTGTGCCCTCCTCCAAACCTTCCTCTCCTGTCTTTTTTTTCAGCTGCAGAACTCCTTTTAGTACTTCTCATAGAACTGAACTGATCTCTTGTTAATATATTCTCATTTGTCTGTGAAAATTTTAATCTATCCCTCAGGTTTTTTTTTTTTTTACATGGGCAGGCACTGGGAATCGAACTCAGGTCCTCTGGCATGCCAGGTAAGCATTCTTGCCTGTTGAGCCACCATGGCCCGCCCTATCCCTCAGTTTTGAAGGACAGTTTGGCTGGATACAGAATTCTGACTGGAAGCCTTTCTCTTTCAGGATCTCAAATATACCACTGGCTTCTTGCCTCCATAGTGCTAGTTGAATAGTCTGAACTCAGTCTTATGTGATTTCCCTTTTATGTAGTAGATGTTTTTCTCTTGATGCTTTCAGGATATTCTGCTTCTCTTCAGCATTTGACAGGCTGATTAATATGTGTGTTAGGATAGGCCTATTTGGATATATTGTATTTGGTGTTTGTTGGGCTTCTTTGATTTGCATATTTATATCTTTTATAAAGGTTGGGAAGTTTTCCGCCATTATATCCTCCACTAACCTTCCTAGTCCTTTACTCTTATCTTCTCCTTCTGGGACACTAGTGATTCTTACATTTGTGCCCTTTATTTTGTTCATTATTTCTGTGAGCTCCAATTCAAATTTTTCCATCTTTTTTGTCATTTGCTCTTTTGTGTGTTCAAAATCAATTGTGCTGTCCTCTAGGTTGCTTATTCTTTCTTTGCCTCTTCAAATCTGCTGTTGTGTGTCTCTAGTATGTTTTTTATTTGGTTTACACCATCTTTAATCTCCGTGATATCAGCTATTTTCCTATTTATTCTTTCAAATTCCTCTTTATGCTCTTCTGGTATCTTCTTGATCTCCTTTGTCATTAGCCAACCCACTGATTTTATTTAGTAAAGTTATATAAACATCTCTTGATTAGTTGTTCCAAAGTCTGTGTGTCCTCTGGTGTTTTAATTTGGTCCTTAGACTGGGCTGTATCTGTCTACATCTTGATATGCTTAGTGATCTTCTGTTGACTTCATGGCATGTAAATATCTTGATAGGGTTACTTTGGATGTTGATTTCTTTCAGTAGTCTAAAGCTTTATATTTGCGGGATAGTTGTGGAGCAGGATGCAGGACATGGGGAAAGTCACAACAGTCCAATGGCAGGTTGCGATGCAGGTATGTGCACAGATTGGGGGTTCTACTTTTGTACCCTGGAGTGTGGGTGAGGGTTACAGGGTTGTGGATGTGTGGTGTGGGAGCTATGGGGGCGAGGTGCAGCTCAGGCAGGCCTTTGGAGCACAGGCACAGGGTGTGGCATGGAAGACACAGAAATAGGGTGTGGCAGGAGGCGGATGGGGGGACTAAACAGCTGTGCTGGAGCTGATATGTGAGCAGGATGCTGATATGTGAGCAGGGCATGTGAAGCATGTGGGTCGTGTGTGGCAGGGTGTGGGATACAGGGCATAGGGAGGTTGGAGTGTGGGTGTATCCTTGTGCAGGGGGTGGGGTCCCGGGGGCCTGGATATGGATGCTTGTTTAGGGGTAGGGCACAGGTCACAGAGGTTGTGGGATGTGTGTCAGGAGTGGGTAATGACAGATGGGTCGGCTCTGGGACAGATCTGCAGGTACAGGAGTGGGGTGGGATGGTGTTGCTCACTTGTGCAAGGCAGAGACTATGTGTCAGAGATGTGCTCAAGAGCTCCTGCCAGGTGTGGGAGAAGGTACTTTGCCATGGGATGAGACAAGGGTGTGTGCACATGTGTGGGGTGGGGGGTGGGAGGTAGGGGTCAAGAGGTCCTTGCACAGATAGGTGGGTGCCTGGCAGGAAGAATGTGGCTGTGCTGGTGCATGCATCTGGGGGACAGGGTCCTGGTGTGTGCAAGTCAGTGGGGGCAGGGATCTGGTGTGCATGTGTGCAGAGCTCAGGGACAGCAGAATGGGATTGTCCTTGTGTGGGCTGGGGCCAGGTGTGGCCTGGATGTACTGGTCAGCACTTTCCCAGAGCTAACGGCACGTGCACACATCTAGGGGTTGGATGTTGATGTGTGCTTGAGCAGAGCTGGGGTTGGGGGGTCTCAACAGGGTTGAGTGACTGTATGGGCTGGGTGTGGGTGTGGCCCGAGTATGAAGGTGAATACCTGCAGCCCAGATGCTCAGGTGACTGCCTGTAGGGAACAAAGACAGGGAGGTAGGAGTCAAGGGGCTGGCTGCATACGGATCTCGGGACGTTTGGGGTGAGACTGTGTGCTTGTGTAGGAAAGGTGTGTTGGGCTAGGAAAGGCTTGTGCACCTGAGTGGTGTGGGGCTGTGGGGCAGGGATGGATGGGAAGGGGTTTTGGGGTGGAGGTGCTTGGAGTGTAGTATAGGGGCAAGTGATGGGGTTTAGGTGCTTGGGGTGTGAGGAGAGTCGCAGGGCAGGGGCAGCACATGTGAGATTAGTGCATTCAAGGAAGCAGCTTGACTTAGTTCCTTGTCCCTGCCTTCCCATCCATGTACTCCTGACAGCTCCGGGCCTCCGTTTGGAAAGGGGCACATTAGGCTGTTTGAATTAGCTGGCCAATCTTCAGTTCTCATGTCTTACTTCTTCTGCTTTTTCAACCAGGGACTCCCTTTGTGGTATAGAAGACCCTCCCAGGTCACTTACACCCTGGAATCGCTCTCATCGTCTTTTTTCTGTCCCTTCTCTGGTTGTTCCCTTCTCTCTCTTTTTATCCTTTGTATTATCATTAGTGGTATTCTTCAATTCTGTGCCTTCCTCCATACCTCCCTCTCCTGTCTTTTTGTTCCAACTGATAGGGCTCCCTTTAGTATTTCTTCTAAGGCAGGTCTCTTGTTGATTAGTTCTCTCAATCTTTGTTCGTCTTTGAAAAGTTAAATCTCTCCTCAGTTTTAAAGGATTAGTTGGCTGGATAAAGAATTCTTGGCTGAAAGCTTTTCTTCTCATTGAGTGTCTTAAATATAGCATACCACTGCCTTCTTTCTTCCATGGTGCCTGTTGAGTGGCATGTAGACAAAAGATTGCTTTTCTCATGCTGCTTTCAGTACTTTGTTTCTCTTCAACATTTGACGGTTTGATTAGTCAAATAGTTTGATTAGTATTATGTCTTACAGTAAGCCTATTCCAGTTTATTCTATTGGGAGTTCACTGTGCCTCTTTGATTTGCATATTTATGTCTTTTATAAGGGTTAGGATGTTTTCCTTGATTTTATCTTCAACTAACTTTCCCAGCCTTTATTCTCTCTTCTCCTTCTGGGACACCAGTAATTTTTATATTTGTGTGCCTCTTATTGCCAATCTTTTCCCTTAAGATCCAGTTCCATTTTTTTCCATCTTTCTTGTCGTTTGTATGCTCCAGTTCAATTGTTCTGTGTTCTAGCTCACTTATTATTCCTTTTGCTTCTTTCATTCTGCTATTGTTTGTCTCTGGTATGTTTCCAATTTGGTCTATGTTATCTTTCATTTCTGTGAAATTTGCCATTTTCCTAGTTAATCTTTTGAATTCTTTTTAATCCTCTTTCTGATATCCTTTTTTCTTTATGATTACCCTTAATTCCATATTCTGTGTCCCCTCTGAAAGTTTGATTCGGTCATTTGAGTGGGGCATTTCTGCTTGTATCTTCAGGTTCTTGTGATTTTCTGTTCTGTTTGGGGCATTTGATTATCTTAATAAGGTTTCCCTCACTCATCTAAAATTTTGTATTGGTTTTGGGTTTAAGGTTTCCTTTTGCACTTGATTTGTCAGTTATTCCCTGCCAAACCAAGGTCTGGATCTCATGTAGGAGACATAATTCAACTTGACAGTCTATTAAAAGCTAGGCCAGGGTGCACAGTTATCTAGTGGTAGAACAGCCGCCCACCACATGGGAGACTAGGGCTCGCTTCACAATCCATGCACTATCCGAAAAAGAAAAAAATTATAATAATAATAAAGTAAAATAATAATATTATATAATTATAATAATTTTATAATAAACATTATAAAGATCAACAACAGCAATAACAAAACACACATCAACAGTAGTAGGCACCAGAGCCAGAAAGAGACACAACACCCAAGTTATAATGGAGTGAACTCATGCTGGTGCCCACCAAAAGGAGAAAAAATTTAAGAAAAAAAAGACTAATAAAAATAAATATAATAAAATTACAGGTAAAATAGAAATAAAAATAATCATTAAAAATATAAAATAAAAAATATATATATATAAAATATATAAATAAAAATATAAAATAAAAAACAACAGTACTTCTAATAAAAATGTATACATAGAAAAAGTATATTAAAAGAGAAAACGGAGTTCCGGAGAAGATGGCGGCTTAGTAAGATGCGCGGATCTTAGTTTCTTCTCCAGGACAGCTACTAGGGGAGTAGAAACGATACAGAACAGCTCCGAAAGCCACAACAGAGATAAAAAAAGACAGCGTACCCCATCCTGGAATGGCTGACTGGCTGAGAGAAGCCGCTCGGGTGAGATCGCCGAGGCGTGCGGGCTTCACCGGGCGGAGCGGCAAGCGGCCGGAGTCACTCCCTTCCCCCTTCCCGGGCCGGCTGGGAGAATTGGAGAGGCGGTCCCCTGAAACCGCGGCGGCTGGCGCCCACACCACGCGCGGCCCCCCGGACCAACTGAGAGAATTGGATCTGAAATCCCCAGGCCGCGGAGAACGGTGACAGGTGGGGGAGGCCCCTTCCAAACCCGTGACTCCCCGGGAACGTGCACTCTCCCGGGCGGGCCGCTGCCGCTGGCGCCCTCCCGCCACGCTTATCGCCCCGGGCCAACTAGGAAATTCGGACGGGCGCTTTCCCGGGCTGCGGCGGCCAGGAACCCTCCCCGCGTTCGGACCCCGGGCCGGCTGGCACTCTTCCAAGCCACTTCGGCTAGCGAACCTCCCGGACGGCGAGAGTTTTCCAAAGTTAAAGGTCCCACAGCACCTTTTACTGGTGGGACCCGCAGACAAAAGTGTGCCACGAGCGCCACCTACTGGGCAGGATAAGAAAAACAGAACCCAGAGATTTCACAGAAAAATCTTCCAAACTTTTGGATCCAATACCCAGGGAAATCTGTCTAAATGCACAGACGCCAACAGAAGATAACGGATCACGCTCAAATAATTGAAAACATGGCCCAGTCAAAGGAACAAACCAGTAGTTCAAATGAGATACAGGAGCTGAGAAAACTAATGCTGAGGCGGGCCGCGGTGGCTCAGCGGGCAAAGTGCTTGCCTGCTATGCCGGAGGACCTCGGTTCGATTCCCGGCCCCAGCCCATGTAACAAAAACGGAGAAACAGAATACAGTAAAACAAGAAAATGTTTAAAAATGTTTCCCTTTCTTCCTTCCTTCCTTCCTTCTATCCTTCCTTCCTTCTAAAAAAAAAAAAAAAAAAAAAAAAAAAAAAAAAAAAAACTAATGCTGAATATACGAACAGAAATGGAAAACCTCTTCAAAAACGAAATCGATAAATTGAGGGAGGACATGAAGAAGACATGGGCTGAACAAAAAGAAGAAATAGAAAAACTGAAAAAACAAATCACAGAACTTAGGGAAGTGAAGGACAAAGAGGAAAAGATGGAAAAAACAATGGATACCTACAATGATAGATTCAAAGAGACAGAAGATAGAATTAGTGATTTGCAGGATGGAACATCTGAATTCCAAAAACAAATAGAAACTATTGGGAAAAGAATGGAAAAATTTGAACAGGGTATCAGGGAACTCAAGGACAATATGAAGTGCACAAATATACGTGTTGTGGGTGTCCCAGAAGGAGAAGAGAAGGGAAAAGGAGGAGAAAAACTAATGGAAGAAATTTTCACTGAAAATTTCCCAACTCTTATGAAAGACCTAAAATTACAGATCCAAGAAATGCAGCACACCCCAAAGAGATTAGACCCAAATAGGCGTTCTCCAAGACACTTACTAGTTAGAATGTCAGAGGTCAAAGAGAAAGAGAGGATCTTGAAAGCAGCGAGAGAGAAGCAATCCATCACATACAAGGGAAACCCAATAAGACTATGTGTAGATTTCTCAGCAGAAACCATGGAGGCTAGAAGACAGTGGGATGATATATTTAAATTACTAAAAGAGAAAAACTGCCAACCAAGACTCCTATATCCAGCAAAATTGTCCTTCAAAAATGAGGGAGAAATGAAAACATTCTCAGACAAAAAGTCACTGAGAGAATTTGTGACCAAGAGACCAGCTCTGCAAGAAATACTAAAGGGAGCACTAGAGTCAGAAACGAAAAGACAGAAGAGAGAGGTATGGAGTAAAGTGTAGAAAGAAGGAAAGTCAGATATGATATATATAATACAAAAGGCAAAACGGTAGAGGAAAATATTATCCAAACAGTAATAACACTAAATGTTAATGGACTGAATTCCCCAATCAAAAGACATAGAATGGCAGAATGGATTAAAAAACAGGATCCTTCTATATGCTGTCTACAGGAAACACATCTTAGACCCAAAGATAAACACAGGTTGAAAGTGAAAGGTTGGGAAAAGATATTTCATGCAAATAACAACCAGAAAATAGCAGGAGTGGCTATACTAATATCCAACAAGTTAGACTTCAAACGTAAAACAGTTAAAAGAGACAAAGAAGGACACTATCTACTAATAAAAGGAGCAATTAAACAGGAAGACATAACAATCATAAATATTTACGCACTGAACCAGAATGCCCCAAAATACGTGAGGAATACACCGCAAACACTGAAAAGGGAAATAGACACAAATACCATAATAGTTGGAGACTTCAATTCCCCACTCTCATCAATGGACAGAACATCTAGACAGAGGATCAATAAAGAAATAGAGAATCTGAATATTACTATAAAGGAGCTAGACTTAACAGACATTTATAGGACATTAAATCCCACAACAGCAGGATACACCTTTTTCTCAAGTGCGCATGGATCATTCTCAAAGATAGACCATATTCTGGGTCACAAAGCAAGTCTTAACAAATTTAAAAAGATTGAAATCATACACAACACTTTCTCGGATCATAAAGGAATGAAGTTGGAAATCAATAATAGGCGGAATGCCAGAAAATTCACAAATACGTGGAGGCTCAACAACACACTCTTAAACAACGAGTGGGTCAAAGAAGAAATTGCAAGAGAAATTAGTAAATACCTCGAGGCAAATGAAAATGAAAACACAACATATCAAAACTTATGGGATGCAGCAAAGGCAGTGCTAAGAGGGAAATTTATTGCCCTAAATGCCTATATCAGAAAAGAAGAAAAGGCAAAAATGCAGGAATTAACTGTCCAGTTGGAAGAACTGGAGAAAGAACAGCAAACTAATCCCAAAGCAAGCAAAAGGAAAGAAATAACAAAGATCAGAGCAGAAATAAATGAAATTGAAAACATGAACACAATAGAGAAAATCAATAAGACCAGAAGTTGGTTCTATGAGAAAATCAATAAGATTGATGGGCCCTTAGCAAGATTGACAAAAAGAAGAAGAGAGAGGATGCAAATGAATAAGATCAGAAATGGAAGAGGAGACATAACTACTGACCTCACAGAAATAAAGGAGGTAATAACAGGATACTATGAACAACTTTACGCTAATAAATACAACAATTTAGATGAAATGGATGGGTTCCTGGAAAGACATGTACAACCAACTTTGACTCAAGAAGACATAGATGACCTCAACAAACCAATCACAAGTAAAGAAATTGAATTAGTCATTCAAAAGCTTCCTAAAAAGAAAAGTCCAGGACCAGATGGCTTCACATGTGAATTCTACCAAACGTTCCAGAAAGAATTAGTACCAATTCTCCTCAAACTCTTCAAAAAAATCGAAGTGGAGGGAAAACTACCTAATTCATTCTATGAAGCCAACATCACCCTGATACCAAAACCAGGCAAAGATATTACAAAAAAAGAAAACTGCAGACCAATCTCTCTAATGAATATAGATTCAAAAATCCTCAATAAAATTCTAGCAAATCATATCCAACAACACATTAAAAGAATTATACATCATGACCAAGTAGGATTCATCCCAGGTATGCAAGGATGGTTCAACATAAGAAAATCAATTAAGGTAATACACCATATCAACAAATCAAAGCAGAAAAATCACATGATCATCTCAATTGATGCAGAGAAGGCATTCGACAAGATTCAACATCCTTTCCTGTTGAAAACACTTCAAAAGATAGGAATACAAGGGAACTTCCTTAAAATGATAGAGGGAATATATGAAAAACCCACAGCTAATATCATCCTCAATGGGGAAAAATTGAAAACTTTCCCCCTAAGATCAGGAACAAGACAAGGATGTCCACTATCACCACTATTATTCAACATTGTGTTGGAGGTTCTAGCCAGAGCAATTAGACAAGAAAAAGAAATACAAGGCATCAAAATTGGAAAGGAAGAAGTAAAACTATCACTGTTTGCAGACGATATGATACTATACGTCCAAAACCCGGAAAAATCCACAACAAAACTACTAGAGCTAATAAATGAATACAGCAAAGTAGCAGGTTATAAGATCAACATTCAAAAATCTGTAGCATTTCTATACACTAGTAATGAACAAGCTGACAGGGAAATCAAGAAACGAATCCCATTTACAATTGCAACTAAAAGAATAAAATACCTAGGAATAAATTTAACTAAAGAGACAAAAAACCTATATAAAGAAAACTACAAAAAACTGTTAAAAGAAATCACAGAAGACCTAAATAGATGGAAGGGCATACCGTGTTCATGGATTGGAAGACTAAATATAGTTAAGATGTCAATCCTACCTAAATTGATTTACAGATTCAATGCAATACCAATCAAAATCCCAACAACTTATTTTTCAGAAATAGAAAAACCAATAAACAAATTTATCTGGAAGGGCAGGGTGCCCCAAATTGCTAAAAACATCTTGAGGAAAAAAAACGAAGCTGGAGGTCTCGTGCTGCCTGACTTTAAGGCATATTATGAAGCCACAGTGATCAAAACAGCATGGCATTGGCATAAAGATAGATACATCGACCAATGGAATCGAATAGAGTGCTCAGATATAGACCCTCTCATCTATGGACATTTGATCTTTGATAAGGCAGTCAAGCCAACTCACCTGGGACAGAACAGTCTCTTCAATAAATGGTGCCTAGAGAACTGGATATCCATATGCAAAAGAATGAAAGAAGACCCATGTCTCACACCCTATACAAAAGTTAACTCAAAATGGATCAAAGATCTAAACATTAGGTCTAAGACCATAAAACAGTTAGAGGAAAATGTTGGGAGATATCTTATGGATCTTACAACTGGAGGCGGTTTTATGGACCTTAAACCTAAAGCAAGAACACTGAAGAAGGAAATAAATAAATGGGAGCTCCTCAAAATTAAACACTTTTGTGCATCAAAGAACTTCATCAAGAAAGTAGAAAGACAGCCTACACAATGGGAGACAATATTTGGAAATGACAGATCAGATAAAGGTCTAGTATCCAGAATTTATAAAGAGATTGTTCATCTCAACAACAAAAAGACAGCCAACCCAATTACAAAATGGGAAAAAGACTTGAACAGACACCTATCAGAAGAGGAAATACAAACGGCCAAAAGGCTCATGAAGAGATGCTCAACGTCCCTGGCCATTAGAGAAATGCAAATCAAAACCACAATGAGATATCATCTCACACCCACCAGAATGGCCATTATCAACAAAACAGAAAATGACAAGTGCTGGAGAGGATGCGGAGAAAGAGGCACACTTATCCACTGTTGGTGGGAATGTCAAATGGTGCAACCACTATGGAAGGCAGTTTGGCGGTTCCTCAAAAAGCTGAATATAGAATTGCCATACGAACCAGCAATTCCGTTGCTGGGAATCTACTCAAAGGACTTAAGGGCAAAGACACAAATGGACATTTGCACACCAATGTTTATAGCAGCATTATTTACAATTGCAAAGAGATGGAAACAGCCGAAATCTCCATCAACAGAAGAGTGGCTAAACAAACTCTGGTACATACATACGATGGAATACTATGCAGCTTTAAGACAGGATAATCTTATGAAGCATGTAATAACATGGATGGACCTAGAGAACATTATGCTGAGTGAGTCTAGCCAAAAACTAAAGGACAAATACTGTATGGTCCCACTGATGTGAACAGACATTCGAGAATAAATTTGGAATGTGTCATTGGTAACAGAGTCCAGCAGGAGGTAGAAACAGGGTAAGATAATGGGCAATTGGAGTTGAAGGGATACAGACGGTGTAACAGGACTAGATACAAAAACTCAAAAATGGACAGCACAATAATATCTAATTGTAAAGTAATCAAGTTAAAACACTGAATGAAGCTGCATCTGAGCTATAGGTTTTTGTTTTGTTTTGTTTTGTTTTGTTTTGATTTTACTATTATTACTTTTATTTTTTTCCCTATATTAACATTCTATATCTTTTTCGGTTATGTTGCTAGTTCTTCTAAACCGATGCAAATGTACTAAGAAACGATGATCATGCATCTATGTGATGATGTTAAGAATTACTGATTGCATATGTAGAATGGTATGATTTCTAAATGTTGGGTTAATTTCTTTTTTTCCGTTAATTAAAAAAAAAAAAAAAGAGAAGGGGTAATTGGAGCTGAAGGGATACAGACTGTACAACGGGACTGGATATAAAAACTCAGAAGTGGACAGCAGAATACTACCCAATTGTAATGCAATTTTGTTAAAACACTGAATGAAGCTGCATGTGAGGTATAGGTTTTTTGTTTTTTTTTTTTCTCTTTCTATTATTGTTTTAATTCTTATTCTGTTGTCTTTTTATTTCTTTTTCTAAATCGATGCAAATGTACTAAGAAATGATGAATATGCAACTATGTGATGTTATTAAGAATTACTGATGGTACATGTAGAATGGAATGATTTCTAATTGTTTTGTTAATTCTTTTTTTAATTAATAAAAAAAATAAAAAATAAAAAAAATAAAAAATAAAAAATAAAAATAAAAAAAGAGAAAAAGAAAAAAGAATATTATGAAAAACATAAATACCTAGACAGATAGGGAGTTAGCCTGGCAGGACTTACCCTTCTCACCAGCAGGTGGCAATCCTGAGGCACCTCCTCCCTCAGGCCCATACCTCTCAGACTGCCGGAGCTCAAAGATGGCGTGCTCAGCAGTGGAGCTGCTCCTGGCCTGCAGTGGCCGGAAGGCTGGTCCCAGCCCTCAGAACTGGGGGATCAGTCAGCACCTAGGGGATCAATTGACCCTCAGTGCTTGGTGCCTTACAGATCTGCCAGAGACTCTGCCCACGGGGGCTGCTATTCTGAGCACACAGCTGAGCAATTGTTCCCAGTCCCAGAGGCCCAGTTTCCTGTGGTGGAAGATCAGGTCTGCCTCCAGGCTCCCCATGGGCACTATAGACTACAGTTCCATTAGGGAGGTTTCCCTAGCCAGTGGCTAAGGCAGACTGGCACAGAGATTGATCAGTTCTCTCCAATCTGCACCTCCCCTCATGCTGCAGCCCACCTCCAGTGATTACGGTTGATTGACCCACTCTGCTGTCCCTATCGTGATCCTACCACCTTTCTCTTTCCCAAAATACTCTAGAGACTATCTTTGTTTACTCACGCCCTGGGACCGAAGTCTTGGTCATTTTCTACCCGTTTCCTATCTTGTTCCATGGAGCAGGAGTGAACCCAATCCACTCCATCCCTCTATGTTCCCAGAAGTTCTCCTCCTTTTTTAGTATAGACATGCAGGGCAATAAATTTCCCTCTCAGCACTGCCTTTGCTGTATCCCATAAGTTTTGATATGTCGTATTCTCATTTTCATTTGTCTTGAGATATTTTCTGACTTCTCTCGTAATTTCCTCCTAGATCCACTGATTGTTTAAGAGTGTGTTGTTTAACCTCCATAGATTTGTGAATTTTCCAGACCTTCACCTGTAATTTCCAGCTTCATTAAATTTTGATCAGAGAAATGGCTTTGTACAATTTCGTTTGTTTTAAATTTACTGAGCCCTGTTAGTGACTCAGCATGTGTGGTCTATCCTGGGAATGATCCATAAGCACTTGAAAAGAATGTATATCGTACTGTTGTGGGTGCAGTGTTCTGTAAATGTTTGTCAAATCTATTTCATTCATCATATTATTCAAGGTCTTTGTTTCCTTATTGATCCTCTGTCTAGATGTTCTATCTGTTGATGAGAGTGGCATGTTGAAGTTTCACCTCAACTGTTATTATAGAGATTATTAATAAATTATTATATTATAGAGATAATAAATCTTATTGTAGAGATGTCTATTGCTCCTTTCAGTGTTACCATTGTTTGCCTCATATATGCTGGGGCACCTGGGTAGGTGCATCAATATTAATTATTATTTCTTCTTAGTGGATTGCCCCTTTTATTAGTATATAATGTCCTTCTTTATCTCTTTTAATCATTTTGCATTTAAATTCTATTTTATTAGTATAGCTTCCCCTATTATTTTTTGGTTACTATTTGCCTGAAATATCTCTTTCCACCCTTTCACTTTCAACCTGTTTATGTCCTTGAATATAAAGTGAGTCTCTTGTAGACTGCATATAGATGGATCGTATTTTTTTTAAGCCATTTTACCAGTCTATGTCTTTTGATTGGGGAGTTTAATTCATTAATGTTCAGTGTTATTGCTGTAAAGACATTGCTTTCTTCGACTATTTTATCCTCTGGCTTTTATGTAACATTTTTCTCTCTCTACCCTTTTAGTTACCCTTACAGGTAGTCTTCATTTCTATACTCTCATCTAAACCTCTCTCTCCAGTCTTTTCTATCAGCCTGTAGTATTCTCCTTAGTATTTCACATAGGGATTGTCTCTTGTTAACTCACTTTGTCAGTTTCTGTTTATCTCTGAATATTTTGAAGTCTCCATCTTTTTTGAAGGACATTTTTGCCAGACATAGAGTTCTTGGCAGGCAGTTTTTCTCTTTTAGTTTCTTAATATATCATACCACTGCCTACTTGCCTCCATACTTTCTGTTGAGTAATCTGCATTTAGACTTATCAAGCATCCCTTGTATATGATAAGTTGCTTTCTCTTGCTGCTTCCACAGTTCTTTCTTAGTCTTTGGTATTTGAGTGATTGTCTTGGAGTACATTGCACTTCTTGGACCTGTAAATTGATGTCTTTGAAAAGAAATATTTTACCATATTTCCTCAAACATTCTTCTGCCCTTTTTCCCTCTCTTCTTCTTCTGGGACACCCACAACATAAATATTTATGTGCTACATGCTGTCGTTCAGTTCCCTGAGAGCCTGCTCATTTTTTCCCATTCGTTTCCCTGTTTGTTCTTTTGTGTCTAAGAGTTCAGATGTGCTGTCCTCTAGTTCTCTGATCCTTCTGCTTCTTCAGGTCTGTTGTTGAGTGTCTTCATTATATTTTTTATCTCTTCTATTTTATCTCCTCTTTCATTCCCATAATTTCTGTTATATTTTTTGCATGCTTTTGAATTTTTCCTTATGCTTGCCCACTATCTTCTTTATAGACCTCATCTCTTTTGTCACATTTTCCTTCATCTCATTTGGAAATGAGATTTTCTAAATCTCATTTAATTGATTTAGGAGATTTGTTCTAACATCATCGATTAGTTGTTTCAACTCCTACATCTTGTCTGAAATTGTAGTTTGTTCCTTTGACTGGGCCATATCTTCACATTTCTTATTGTAGTTTGTGATTTTTCGCTGGTGTTTAGGAATCTTATTTCTTGATTAGTTTATTCTGGGGCTTGGTTTCTCCCTCTTGTCTAGGGCTTTCTTGTTGATTGCCTTTGTGTTACAACTCTTCTTTGACACTAGACCTCAAGTGGCTTTGTTTAACTGATCAGAACTTTTTCAGCTTTTATTTATCTGATTCTTGCCCTGCATTTATGGTACAATTTTGGAGATTGCACTATTTGTACAATTGTTTCACCTCCACAAAAGAGCTTGCTTTTCCTTCTTCCTCCTTTGGAAAAGTTGATCTATTTTCTTTTTGTCTCTTTATATTTTTAACACTCCTTTTGTTAACTCTAGCTGCTTTTCCCTGAAGGGCTGATTCTGAGGGGAGGATCTACCTCATTCAGGTTTTCCCAGATGAGACAGGTCCAGTATTCACAAAGTGGTTGAAGATCAATTCTAAAGTGCCCTGGGTGGAGACCTGGCAAGATCCTGATCTTTTCTATGAGGTCTCCTAATTTTTTGCTATCCTGTCCTGCCCAGCAGATGACACTCTTCAGCCAACTGTTCCCCACAGTCCTAAGGTGGTACTGCACCTTTTATTCCCAGCTGACTCCACCTGTGCCAGGTGCATGGTTGAGGCAGAGGCTGCCAACTTCTTTTTGTAGATTGAAACTGTTGCTGGGATCCCAAACCCTGGCATCTGAATCCTCTAAATAACCGCCTCAAATTGGGCTGGGTCCTTCCCACCCCCTTTTCTTGGGGGGAAGAACCACCACCCTTTAGCAACCTGTCTCTGCCACTGAGCGATTATTGTACCTCTTAACCAGCCCTACTTCTGCCTGTGCCCGAGGCAAGACTGAAACGGAGGCTGGCAGCTGCTTTCTTTAATGGGCTGTTTGGAAATACATTAGCTGTTCTCAGAGCTTGAGTCCACCACCCTGAATTTGCCAATCAAGAGCCAAGAGACAGTGCCTGGATTCTGTTCTTTCTCCAAAAGCTATTGACCTATTTAGTGTTTGTTTATTTTGACAGGAACTTAACTCTGGGCTAAAATTAAGGTTTTGGTAGGACTATACTTTTTTCAATGTACTCTAGGGAACAATCTGTTTCCTTGTCTTTTACAGCTTCAGAGGCTACCATCATTCCATGGTTTGTGGTCTCCTTCCTCCATCTTCAAAGCCAGCAACAGAAGGTTGAGTCCTCTTCACATTGCATCTCTTCTGTTCTCTCTTCAGAGCCTGTTCTTTCTTCACTTGTAAAAACACATGTGGTTAGATTAAGCCCATATGGATAATTCAGGATAATCTCTCCATTTCAAGGTCTGATGATTAGCAACCTTAATTGTATCTGCAATCCTAATTCCCTTTGCCCTGTAAAGTAGCATATTCACAGGTCTGGGGATTAGGAGGTAGACCTCTTTGGGAAGCTATTATTATGCCTACCACACTGTATTTTCAAATTCACTAATCTTTCTGCAATGTCTAGTGTCATTATTAATTCCATCCAGTGTACTCTTCAGACTTTCTGTCTTAGCAAGTTTGATTTGTCTATCTCTCTCTCTCTTTTTTTTAATCTTCCATGTTGTTTTAGTTTGCTTTTCTGCAAACTAAAAACAGACATCTAAAAGGGTTGGTTTTTAAGAGTGGAAATGTATTAGCTTACAAGCTTACAGTTTCAAGGTTGAAAAAATGTCCAAATCAAGGCATTGTCAGGTGATGCTTTCTCCGTGAAGACCGGCTTCCGGTGATCCTAGACTCCTCTGTCACATGGCACAACCAACTCCGGCACTTGAAATAAATGTGTTAGACTCTTATAACCACATAGGTTCAGTTAGCCCCTACCTCCTGTATAGTTTTTGGCAGGAGGGTAAATCCCATTCCTGTTACTCCATCTTGGACAGAAAAACATCTCAGGCCTTTTTGAAGTTTCCATCTGGGTTTTGGCATGAATCAGTTTGTTTGTCCCCATCTTGGTTAGAGCTCTGCTTGTTTACTTAATTCTCTCCATGCTCAGCCTTCATCCACGTGCATACTATACATTCCTGTAGTTTTTCCTAAGCTGTGAAGAACCTGGCTTCCTATCTTCTGGCTACCAGCAGTCTTACTACTCATCTTATACTTTTTATAGTAAATCCTTTTATGATAAATCCGATTCTGTTTCACATGACTTGCTTGTTTTGAGTTTTTCAGGCTGACAGATTTCCTTTCTACCGTGAAGGACCTGGAGAAGCTGTCTCATCCTTGGCTCTGAATAGACTCTTCATCAGCCTGTGTAGAGATTCCTGGGGTGATAGATGGCATGATGCCCTCCCAATTTCTAGGTTAATGTATCTTTAATTTGCAGGCTTTCCTGGTGACTTGCTCTTGCCCTAGTAGGAAGAGCTTCTTACCCCTGTGGTGGCCCACTAATTCCTTTTTTTTTCTGAAAACATATAGCACTGGGAAAGTGGAGAATGTACTTTGCAGTGGTCAGCTGTTGCACAAAGTAGTCACAGGCATACTGTAAATGTATAATATGAGAATCATTGGGGGAAAACTTGGTAAGCTGAGAAATATCCCCTGAATTCTTATTCTCCATCATCTTAGGTGATATTTATGTTCTCTATGCACAATACTAATTTTTCAGCAGACGGTCCTGCTGGGGTCCTGAAGTGTGTAAGAGTGGAAGCTCCCCAAACTAAGCAGTGGTCATTTTAGAAAGGGGGAGCCTTTAAGGTATCTAGTATCACCTTGTTCTTCTGTTGAGCTAACTCAGATTCTTTGAACTAGCTCTTGCTAAGCTACCAAAAGGAGAAAGGAAATGAGCTGTATTTGTCTCTAATCAATTTTCTTATATTAAATCACTCTTGAGTTGCTATGATGCACTCAACTGAGTCAATATACATTTTCTCTTTTATATGTTTTTTAACATTTAAAAATACTTTCGTTTATGGGGCTTTTTGTGTTTGTGTGTGTGTATGTGTGGTTTTTGGTTTTTTTTTGTTTTTTTTTTTTGGCATAGGTAGGCTCTGGGGATTGAACCCGGGTTTCTGGCATGGCAGGCAAGAATTCTGCCACTGAGCCTCCTTTGCACCACCATTGTTTATTGTTTTGAATCTATGACTATGAGGAAAATTCCTTTCTTGTACAGTCCCTGCATGGTTTTGGTATCAGTGTAGTATTACACTCATAGAATGAATTGTTGGGTTCGAAAACAAAAAATCTTAAGATTGTGAATTAAGCAAATTATGTTTAGCGTTTCTATTGCATAGTGGAAAATTTCCTGATAATTGCTGGAGAGGTGTCTCTGTTTAACTGAATCCTGTTTGATCCTGCTAGGGTGCCTTCATTCATGGGCATTTGACACCTGGGTGCTAATTGGTTCCTTGTCCTGTTATAAAATAGCCATAGATTTGCTTTCTTAATTTTGCTTCCTAAATATATTAAATTTTATTTTAACTGTTTCAAGTTTGAAGATGTTTCTAAATTTTTCTGTTTTCTCTGAAGGCCTTCATCAATGTGAAGGATATTTGTTCATCTATTATAGTCTTTTGAAAATCTGAAACTCTTTTTCTTCCAAGGATAGGTATTGTCACAGTACAGGAATAGGTTTGTTATTAAAGGCCTATAATAGCTGAAGATTGCTGAATGGACAGGTGAATTTTCTCTAAACTTTTTCAGACTAATCTTAGAATAGAATCATAAATTGTTAGCTTTGGACAGGCCCTTGCAGGTCATTTGAAGTAATCGCTTAGTAAAAACTACAGATAATGAATCTGAATTCCAGAAGCATTACATGTTTTGTAGAAGGTCATACTGCTAGTTGGTGGCTGAGTAATCTGAATACGAAAATGTAATTATTCTGTGGCTTGTATCTCATTAAGTTATGGTTCTGATAGACTAGAACCTGAAAGAGGAGATTACTAATCTCCACAGACCATTTTGAAATCTTTGCTGGGGTAGATTTTTGTCTTACTAATTAAACTTCCTCCTTGTGTTTCAGGACTAAAAACTGATCATTGTGTTGAGAACGTGGGTAAGATATGTTTTAAAGTATTATCTCTATAATGGGAATTTTATCAGTGTTATTTCTCCCAGATATGGGTCAGAGCCACCCTGCCATGCTGTCAGGCCATTATTTTCTCAAGGCTGAGTTGTACTACTGCTACTACATTTTCAGATGAAGAGTCCAGGAACCTCTGCTGCCTGTTACATTTCCTCCCCAGCCTTGCCTGCAGTTATTCTGTCATTCATTACCTTGTCTTGCCCTGGGCATCCAGAGACCATGCCATTCTCACCTAAGTTTATCTTTATAGGAACTTAGAGACTCCTGAATGCCCCTACATCTTCAGCCATTTCCATTGATTCCTATGCAGAGAGTTGGATTCCTTGTTCTTATGTTGAAGTTTTTAGGAAATAACATTTGGGAGACTAATTGAAGAATGATGCTCAAGAGGGAAGGATGGGATGACAGAATGGCAATATGACCAGTCTCAGGTTCCTCTGTTAAAAATTGGAGGATGTAATTAAAAATCATCTTTTTTAGAGTTCTATAAGAAAGATTTGGGAAAACAGGGGATTCTAAGAGTATTCAGGAACAATATTATCATCTAAGCCCAAAAGATTTGAACCAAAATTTCCAGAAAATGCTTTGGCTGATACATTTTCTGGGTGGATCCTTTTGAGAATTTTATTTTTAAAAAGTTTGAAAACAAGGGTCTGTTGGTTCTAGCTGTCTTCCTGATTAGCTTTTCACTGGTCTTTGAGATTAAAATTTTATATTTCTCCTGATCTTCATATTTTACATATATCTTAAATATAAGCCAACTCAAATCTTTATTAATAAGTATATTAAAAAGGATGGGATCTGATATTGACATCTGAACATAATACAATGTAATGAGAATTTGTATTTCAGAAAATTTTCAACCCGTCTATGATGACAACCCTGGTAAGTAAGTTATAATTATTTTGGGGGGTGGGAGGGAGGGGTGCATAGTTCAGGAATCAAACCCAGGTCTCCCGTTTTGTAATTTTTTTTAATAATGCTTACATGGATATTTAACTGTTTCCTGTTTAGGAAATTCAATTTTTAGCTAAAGGAAAAGAGTACTTTGTAAATATGAAGCAGTGATTTGGCAGATAGGAGAAAGCAAAAAAAGAACTTATTCTGGGGCAGTTTACCTACATACAAATGAGAGGGTTGGCTCTCTGGAGATCTGAACAATATGGAAACTTTCTGAGGAGAGGGTGATAGCACCTTAAGAACTAGACCCTCTTATAAGCTCTATTGGTTTCTTAGGCAGAGCACTATATATTCCGTCATTGAGATTAACCTGTGTGACATCAAACATCCATATGAAAACAGACAATTTAGTCACTAACATCTTTCAAATATGCTGATGTTTGGTATTATTTAACTAAAGTGTTTGGGTGATTAACTATATATACATGTACGTATATATTTATTTATACTCCTCCACTTACAGAGATATGACCCAAATCACTTCTTTGCCTTTAAGCCCCTTATTTGCTTGTATTTCTTTGTTCAAAGGGAAAGGATCTGGCCCTTTCTTAAATATGCAATCTAGTTGATATTTGGGAAGATAATTTCTATCCTGATAGAAATGAAGCATTTCATACCCTGGAGGACCTTCTTAACCCCTCTTGTTATTGTCACATCGTACCCACAAGTTCTACTAGTCCCTTCATGGAGTCACCTAATTATTCATGATAGACAATTTTCTGGCCCCTTGAGATCCTCAAGAGACTAGATATATATTTTCTTAGTAAAGGGATCCAGATTAAGATTCCAGCCTGTTAGCCAGCATGTATCTGACCCTGCCTGACACTTAAGTTCAATAGCAATAGTTTGCTGGCTATGCCAAATAGTTCTATATGGCTGTATTATCTGGAAATAGTTTTCCTGCAGGTGTATTAGATCCCAATTCTTTTGTGGCAGCATTAAAACTGATATATTTCTTTTTATAATTTAGGTGAGGGAAACCAGGAGCTTGAAGACCCTGGTAAGACATTTTCATGAACTCTGAGGGTTTACATTTGCAAAACAGCTCCTCTTAGGGGTGGGAGCAGGTGGTATTGGCATGGTAAGTAGCACATTCACTTACTAATTTGGTATATTTGTGACCTTCCTGAGCTTCAGATAGAATTCTTCATAAGAATGACATAATAGCTCTTTGTTTCTGTGTGACAATCTCTGGGTCATCCCAGAGGAGCAGTTAGAGATAGAACATGAGGAATAAATTGTAGAGAACATATTTTCTACTTTAAGTCAGGTGTTACATGGACAAACTCTTGTAAACCATGGTTTTGGGGAATGTTTTCAGGTTTGCTAAAGCTGCTGAAATGCAATATGCCAGAAATAGACTGGCTTTTTTAAAGGGGATTTTTTAGGTTACAAATATGCAATTCTAAGTCACGTGACAAACTCCATATTAAGGCACCAACAAGAGGATACCTTCTCAGAAGAAAAGCAGATGACATCTGGGTACCTCTGTCACATGGGAAGGCACATAGCAATGTCTACTGTCCTTCTCTTCCAGTTTCTGATTTCACAGGTCTCTCTCGGCTTCTGACGTCTCCCGGGGCATTTTCCTTCTACATCTCCAAATGTTTGTGTTCTCCCCAAAATGTTCCTCTGTTAAAGGATTTCAGTAAGTGACTTAAGATCCATGTTGAGTGGGTGGGGTCACCTCTCCATGGAAACAACCTAATCAAATGGTCCCCACAATTGGGTCACATCTTTATCGAAACACCCTAATCAGAAGATCCCGTCCATAGTAAGTCTGCAACCACGAGATTGGATTAAAAGAGCCTTGCTTTTCTGAGGTACTTAACATTTTTAAACCAACACAGAGAGGGTCATAAAAAATAACATTGTTTATTTGTAAATTAAAATGATGAATCTGTGTACTTATTTCTGCATCTAGCAGTCTGAGTTACAGATGTTATTAGCTATACCCATTTGAGTATCTGGTACATTCCAAAATACAGCTCTTCCCCAAGCTAAAAAAATTCATTTTTAATGATAGTACCCAAATGTCCTCAAGGGTGATGGGACAGGAATACACTCTCATAAATTACTGGTTGATTATAAATTGGAACAATTCCGGAAGGAAATTTGATAGTATTTGTACTAGCTTTAAAATGACCATACTTTTGATCCAGTGTGATGTTTAAGTTCATTTGTCAACTTGGCTAGGTTATGGTGTCCAGTTACTTAGTCAAACAAGCACTGGCCTGATTGTTACTCTGAGGGTATTTTGTGGACTTCAAATCATTGTTGAGTTGATTGCGTCTGTGGCAGATTATATCTACAATCAACAAAGGAAATTGCCTTCAGTAGTGAGAGAACTCTCATCTAGTTAGAGGCTTTAAAGGGAGAATTGATTATTTCAGCAGTCAGAAAGAAGAATTTCTATCTTTTCTTCAGTCAGCCAACTTCTTCTTAGGTAATTTAGTGAAACCTTTATTGGAGTTCCCAATTTGGGGCCAGCCCTACAGAATTCAGATCTGCCAATTCCCAAAGTCACATGAACCAATTCATATAATAAATCTCAGTATTTACATATATACATACATACGTATGTTATCTCCTATTGCTTCTGTTTCTCTGGAGAACCTTGATTAATAAATTTTAGTACCAAGAGTAGTTCTAGAGGAACAGAATCTTGAGGATGAAATTTCTGAGTTGATTCTGGTGGTTTTGGAATTGATTCTCTAATCTGATTAGATTCAAAGACACTAATGATTCATTTCGATGATCAAGATGTCACTGATAGTCCATGGCATGAATTGGCAGTAGAAATACACATAATATCACTACTGGATATTGCTATCAAATGCTTATATGAGGAAAGGCTCTGGATAACAGTGTTATTTGATGCTTAACAGAATTTCATGGAGTTAAAAAGGATAATGATATTGGCTGGGGACGAGATCACGGCTTCCAAATTCCCAGCTCAAACACCACATGAAAGGCATGAAAATTTCTATGTGTGCCCTGAAAGAAATTCTTATATAGCATAGCCACAGATGTGAGATTTCTGAAAACCAGAAATCTCTCATTGTGTGTCTGAATTGTAATGTAAATTCCCAACCTTGCTTGGTGTCTGCTGTTAAATGAAGGCATTGTTTGGGAAGGAATGGGATCTCTGAAAAATGGGCTGGTGATGATGTTGGGGACATTGAAACCCTAGATTCTGCTGAGTCTTCTTTGCCAGATAAACTTGTAATGGTCTACCCTCAGAATTCAGCCACACTGCCTCCATGTGAAGAGATTCACTATGCTGTGCCTGATGAATCTGTCACCACCTCTCCTGAGGATACAACCCTCCCACCTCTATTGGAGGAGATTAACCCTGTTACATCAAATGATAATGCAATGGAAAGCCCTGAGATTGCTGGCTTGCAAGACACTAGTTCCTCTCCTGACCCCCCTCACGGCTCCTCTTTTCTTCGGAAACTATAACTAGACTAAATTCCTAACAGGCCCCAAAAGGTGAGGTACAAAGTGTGACCCATGAAGAGGTGTGGTACGCTCCAAAAGGACTACATGATATTTTGTATTTATATAGATAGAAATAAGGAATATATTTTTAGGAATAGATATTAAATTAGATTTGGATAATGGAGGAAGAACATGAAGTTGGATCAAGCTGAATTTATTGATATGGGCTGAAGAAGCAGAGATTCTGGACTCAGTATTTTGGCTTGAAGGGTTAAAAAGGGCTCCAAGAGTTTTTCTCAGGTTGTTGGCTAAAGTGTGGTGGCCTACATTATCGAAGTTGAGATATCAAAACTGCACTGGAAAAAAAAAAATAATAATAAGCATATAGAGGGTCCAATACCATAAATAAAAAGCAACCCACACTAAGATACATCCTTATGAAATTCCAGAACACTGGGGCTAAGGAGAACATGCTGTGAGGTTCTAGAAAGAACATATTTTGTACAAAGAATTAAGAATCAAATTGGCATCACATTTCTCAATACTACTGGCAACTTGAAGACAAATAATCAGTGCCTTCCAAATTCTGAGGAGAAATTATTTCTAATCTAGAATTCTTTATCGAAATAAACTATGAATTGAGTGTGAATGTAGAATAAAGATGTTCTCAGGCAAAAAAAAAAAAAACTGCACTGGTATAAAGTAAATGAGGGAATTCAAAGGCTTAAAGAGATTGGAATATTAGAGTAGTTTTATCTCATGAGACCTGTCCACTCACCCCAGGAATGTTCAGAGGACATATCTTTCCCCACAACTGTGAGAAATAAATTTGTGAGAGAAGTTACATCATCCCTGAAGAGCTCTGTGGTGGCTCATCTCTTTAGGTTAGATATTGCTGTGGCAACTGCTGTCACTCAACTCAAATCCTTAAACACAGCAAGGATGATTGGATTGTGGGTTGGCAGGAGCCAGATTGTAGCACTAATTCCCAAAGATAAGGTGGTATGGCTATTGTAATAGACTGTAGATTCAGAGTAGCAATCAGAGCCTGACCCTGGTACCATGGAATCGAAAATACCTTCCTGACCAAAAGAGGGAAAAGAATTGTAAGAAATAAGGTATCAGTGTCTGAGAGAGTTCAGATACAGTTGGGAGGCTAGACATTGCTACTTATCATGGTCTGCCAACCCCCAAATAAAACCATTCCTGTCAACCCTAAAGAACATGCAGGGCTTTATCTGAGATTCTTCAAAGGTTCCATGCACTATGTTTACTTACAACCTCCAGAAGGGTTCCTAAGCCAGATAAGTCATAAAATCCAGAGGGACCAACCTCTCCAGAACATCAGCTAGTTCCATTGCCTTATCCCATATTACTGACAGCCCTTTCCAAGATGAAAAAATTAGAATGGGTGTAGCCTAAATACCCTTAAAGATTGGGAGAAGATCAAAAGAGAAAGTGGAGTTCTAACAAAGAAGATAGAATTTAAGAAATTAGTATGTTGCTGAGTCATTATGTCGGTATTTCTTCTAGTCTCTAGTGTCTTGGAACAGCTAGAAGGAAAAACCTAAAATTGTGGAATTGTAACCCATACCAAACTCTGAAGTCTGTTCTATGATTAACTGTTTCACTAATTTGAAATTTGAAATGAATTGCTTTTTTGTACATATGTTATTCTTCACAATAAAAAAAGCAGCAATCTGAATAGTCTTGACTCATAGAGACCTAGGGCATTGACTAGTTGATCGTTGGGTACTGTATTAGTTAGGGTTCTCTAGGGAAACAGAATTAGCAGGAAACACTCACAAATATAAAATTTATAAAAGTATCTCACATAACCGTGGGAATGCAGAGTCCAAAATCCGCAGGGCAGGCTGTGAAGCTGACGATTCTGGTGAAGGGTCTGGATGAACTCCACAGGACAGGCTCACCAGCCGAAGCAGGAAGAGATCCTGTCTCTTCTGAATCCTCCTTAAAAGGCTTCCAGTGATCAGATTAAGCATCACTCATTGCAGAAAGCACTCTCTTTGGCTGATTACAAATGGAATCAGCTGTGGATGCAGCTGATATGATCATGATTTAATTCTATGAAATGTCCTCATCGCAACAGACAGGCCAGCGCTTGCCCAACCAGACAAACAGATACCACCACTTGACCAAGTTGATATATGAGCCTGACCATGACAGGCACCTAAAAGTAAAATAAATGGGAAGTCTGCTGAATTCTTCCTTGAGCTTTATAAGCAGAAGAGTTCTAGGTTATCTGAACAAAAGTCTAACTTGATACACAAAAATCGAGAGTAACTGCCCCTCAGTCAATTCCTGGACTTATAGTTTACAGACCTAGAACCCTCGAATGAAAGGAAGGCTGGGTCTTGGGGAAGGATCCTGCTATGCTGATAAAAATTTATACTGTTAATCTTCCAGTCTTCCCCAAAGGGAACTATGGCCTTTTAGCATGGCGACTGTACAATGGTGAAAAGGAAATGATCAGACATTTCAGGGATCATTAGATACTAGCTTGAACTCACATTAATTCCAGGAGATCCAAAACATCACTGTGGTCCACAGTGAGAGTAGGGGCATATAGAGGTCAGGTAACAGAGTTTTAGCTCACATGCATCTTATAGTGGGTCCAGTGGGTCCCCAAACCCATCCTATAGTTATTTTCCTAGTTCCAGATGCTTAATAGGAATAAACATACTCAGCAGCTGGCAGAATCTTCACATTGGCTGTGGACTTGTGGACTGGGAGCTATTATGATAGGAAAAGCCAAGTGGAAGCCACTAGAACTTCCTCTACCTAGCAAAATAATAAGCTAGAAGCAACACTGCATTCCTGGAGAAGTTACAGAAATTAGTTCCACCATCAAGGACTTGAAGGATGCAGGGGTGGTGATTCCTACCACATCCCCATTCAACTCTTGTATTTGGCCTATGCAGAAAATGGTTAGATTTGTAGGATAACAATGGATTATCATAAACTTAACCTGGTGGTGATTCCAATTGCAGCTGCTTTCCAGATGTGGTATCATTACTTGGGTAAATCAGTGCATTCCTTGGTACCTGCTATGAAGCTGTTGGTCTGGCAGATATTTTCTTTGTAGTGAAGATTACCAGAAACTTTGCTTTCAGCTGACAAGTCCAGCAATTATACCTTCACTGTCCTATGTTGGGGTGTATTAACTCTCCAACCCTACGTCATAATTGGATCCTCAGGGACCTTGATCATCTTTACCTTCTATAAGACAACTCGCTTGTGCATTATATTGATGACATTATGCTGATTGGACCTAGTGAGCAAGAACTACTAACTACTCTAGACTTATTTGTAAGGTATAATATGTCAGAGTTTGGGTAATAAGCCCCCAAAATTCAGAGGGCCATTTCTAGGACAGCACATCTAGGAATATAACAGAGCAGAGAGTTGCAAGGTTCACTCCTCTTCCAAAAACAACTAGTGGACAGGCAGAAACTGTCTGAAAAAACTGTTCTGGGGCTCTGGAGACCAGGGAGTATCAAGCAGTATCCAGGGAAGAACAGAACAAAGAGACTGAGAAACTGGTGAAGAACTTTGAGTAACTCACTTAAACATTGCTCCTGGTACTCATTCATTTACCCTCAAGGCAAACAGCTTCAGATTGGTCTGGTCCCTGCCTAGTAGGCAGATGTGTACTGGGAGGGCCATGGAAGTCCTTCCCAAGAATGGGGGGTGGGGTGGGGGAGTGGTTATGGCCCCAAACTGATCCAACTGTTGGCAAGTGAATTGAGACCACTGGGTCCAGTGCCTTATCCCATCCCAGACACATGCTTCCATGCCATTGTTTCTACCTGCATCATAGGCTGAGCTGGCAGGGGGCTAAAAATTACCCTACCTTCTTAGGGCTGTGGGGAATAGATTGCTGAAGAGTGCCATTTGCTGGCCAGCTCTGGTGAGGTTAAAAAAAAAAAGCTTTATGGAATTTTCCCTGACCCTCTCCCCAGGGACCTTTAGAACTGGTCTGTGTTCCCTGCATGGGTCCTTGGCTCTGTTATGGGTGGGAAATACTGATGAACCAAATGTCAAAGAAGAGCCTTAACACAAACCCAGTCAACAACAAAATCCTAGAAAAAGGAACCATACGAATAATCTCATCAGGACAATAAGGTACTCAGATATCAGCAATAATTACCTACCATACTAAGAAAGAGGAAGATATGGCTCAGACAAAGGGAAAATTAAAAAGTCAGAGGAAATACAGAATTTTGAACAACTAATCAAAGAAGTCAAACAAATATCCTAAATCAGTTCAAGGAGATGAAGGAAAATATGTCTCAAAAGATAAAGAATATTAAGAAGACAGTGAGTATAGTAAGAATTTGAAAGCATTCATAGAAAAATAACAGAACTTATGGGAGTGAAAGGCACAATAGATTAAATTAAAATGGAGAAGATAGGATTTAACAAGTGAGTATGATATTTATTTTTGCTTCCAGTGTTTTGAAGCAGCTAAAAGGAAAAACCTAAAAGTGTAGAATGATAATCCATACCAAACTTTGGAATCTGTTCTGTAACTACTTGTTAAAATGTCTTTGAAAATTATTGCTTTTCAAAATATATATATGCTATATTTCATAATAAAAACATTAAAAAATACACCAGAGGCACACAAGAGCAGATTTGATCAGGCAGAAAAAGGATCAGTGACCTAGAAGACAGGAATCTGATATCCAACTGACAGAAGAACCTATAGAGAGAAGAATGGAAAAAAATGAACAGAGTCTCAGAGAATTGAATGACAGCACGAAGTGCACAAACATAATACATCTTATGGGTATCCCAGAGGGAGAAGAGAAGGGAAAAGGGGCAGAGAGAATATTTGAGAAAATAATGAATGAAAATTTCCCAGCTCTTAAGAACGACATAAGTATACACTCCAAGAAGTGCAGCATACTCCAAACAGAATAAGCCTGAATAGGACCACTCCAAGACACATACTAATCAGACTTTCAACTGTCAATGATAGAGAATTCTGAAAACAGAAAGAAAAAAGCAATCTAATGAGAAAAATTACTGGGATGCTCAATAAGAAAAAAAATTCATCAAAACCCTTTTGGCAAGAAGGCAGTGTTATGATAAATTTAAGATACTGAAAGAGAAAAACATCATGCCAAGAATTCTTTATTCAGAAAAACTTCTTCAGAAATGAGGTAGAATTTTAAATATTTAAAGATAAACCAAAACTGAAAGTGTTCATTAAAGACATGCTGTATAAGAAATACTAAAAGGAGTTCTGCAGGCTGAAAAGAAAAGACAGGAGAGAGAGAGAGTTTGGAGAAGAGCATAGAAATGAAGAATATCAGTAGGATAAATAAAAGGGTAAAAAGAGAAACAAATAAGGTATGACATATAATAGCCAAAGAAGAAAGTGATTTAAGTACTGCCTTTAGAGCAATAATATTGAATGTTAATGGATTAAACTCACCAGCAAAAAAACACAGGTTGGCAGAATGGATAAAACAATGTGATCCACCTATACTGTCTATCAGAGACTCACTTGAGACCCGAAGACATAAATAGGTTGAAAGTAAAAGTATTGTAAAAAGATATTCCATGCAAATGGTAACCAAAGAAGAGCTGGGGTAGCTATACTAATATCAGACAAAATATACTTTAAACAAAAGTTGAAAAAGAGATCAAACTTCCATTAGAGATAAGAATGAAGCCAGTTGGGTTGAGACTAAGGTAAATCAGAATACAGAGGTTAGGAGGACATTGCCTATATTTCAGAACTTCACCTCAGTGAGACCAAAGGAAGAAAGGATTATTATGTCCAAAACCTCAGTTTTATATAGCACACGATTTAACTCAACCTATCTGGAGAGATCATTTAAACAACCCAAACACATGAAGCACAGAATGGGAATGTGGGCTTGTAATTCTGCATAGCTTAATGCAATGCCTGGATACATCCCAGAGTATGTTGAGATGATAATTAAAAAATATTGGCCCCCATTTGGGGAATTTCTGATGTTCTTGCAAGCAGTGGGGACAACTAAATCAATAGGGTGAACCTTCAATCTTGGAGTTCACCCTTATGAAGCTTACTCCTACAAAGGTCTAAGCCCACTTAAAATTATGCCTAAGAGTCACCCCCAGAGAATCTCTTTTGTTGCTCAGATGTGGCCTCTCTCTCTCAGCCAGCTTGGTAGGTGAACTCACTGCCCTCCCTCCTACATGGGACAAGAGTCCCAAAGGGGTAAATCTCCCTGACAATGTGGGACAGAAATCTTGGGATGAGCCAGGACCTGGCATCAAGGGATTGAGAAAACCTCCTTGACCAGAAGGGGGAAGAGAAAAACGAAACAAAATAAAGTTTCAGTGGCTGAGAGATTTCAAACAGAGTCAAGAGGGTATCCTGGAGGTTATTCTTATGCATTGTATAGAGATCCCTTTTTAGTTTATGGTATATTGGAGTGGGTGGAGAGAAGTACCTGAAACTGTTGAGCTGTGTTCCAGTAGCCTTGATTCTTGAAGATGATTGTATAAAAATATAGCATTTACTATGTGACTGTATGATTGTGAAAACCTTATGTCTAATGCTCCATTTATCTAGGGTATAGAGTAAAAATGAATAAAAATATGGATAAAAAATAATGGGGGACAAAGAGTAAAATAAATTGGGTAGACAGAAATACTAATGGTCAATGAGAGGGACGGATGAGGGGTATGGGATGTATGAGTTTTTTCTTTTTTCTTTCTATTTCTTTTTCTGGAGTGATGCAAATGTTCTAAACATGATCATGGTGATGAATACACAACTATGATGGTATTGTGAGCCATTGACTGTACACCATATATGGAATGTATGTGCCTGAAGATTTCTCAATAACAATAGATTTAAAAAGACCAGAGCCCAGGCATTGCTAGTAAACCACCAGGAGCCAGGAGAGAAGCAAGGAACAGACTCTCCCCCACAGATTTCAGAGAGAGTGTGGCCCTGCTAACACCATGATTTCAGACTTCTGAATTCCAGAACTGTGGGAGAATAAATTTCTGTTGTTTTAAGCCATTCAGTTTGTGGTACTTTGCTATGGCAGCCCTAGGAAGTAAAGACAACAACTTTGAAAAAGAAAAATAAAGTTGAATGGCTAACACTTAAAAAAAAAAAGCTATTGGCAAAGTCTCTTGAAGGATGGGAGAAAAATATGCAGCTATTAAACTTTACCACCAGGGAAACCCCTGATACTGTCTCAAACATTAGAGATTCCCAAGTCAATAGGCCAAGCCTTGATCTTGAGACTTGCTCTTGTGAAGCTTATTTATGTAGTGGAGAAGCTTAGTCTACCTATAGGTAAGCCCAAGAGTGACTTTCAGAGAATCTCTTTTGTTGCTCAGATGTGGCTTCTCACTCTCTAAGCCCAACTCTGCAAGTGAAATCATTAACCACCCCCCTACCAGGGACATGACAACCAGGGGTGAAAGTCTCCCTGGCACCATAAATCCCAGGCATGAACCTGGCTTTAGCACCATGGGATCAACAATGCCTTCCTGACTGAAAGAGGGAAATGAATTATAATAAATAAGGTATTAGTGGCTGAGAGAGTTCAAATATAGTTGAGAGACTACTCTGGAGACTACTCTAACGCAAGCTTCAGCTAGATTTTACTACTTACCATGGTTTGCCAAACACCAACAAAAACCATTCCTGCCAACCATAAAGAACACCTAGAACTTCGTCTAAGATTCTACAAAGGTTCCGTTGCAGTGATCATTTTCTGGAAACCTACAGCCTCCCAATGGGTTCCTAGGCCAGATAAGTCATGAAATCCAGAGAGGCCAGTCTCTCAAGAACATCAACTTGTTCCATCCCCCTATCCTACATTATTGACAGCCATTTCCAGCATGAAAAAATTAGAATGGGCATAGCCCAAATACCCCTAAAGATCGGGAGAAAGATCAAAGGAGAAGGAGGAGTTATAACAAAGAAGATAGAATTTAAGAAATGAGTATGACTGCTGAGTCATCATATTGGTACTTCCTTTAGTCTCTAGTTTCTTGTAGTAGCTAGAAGGAAAAACTTAAAATTGTGGAACTGTAACCCATACCAAACTTTGAAATCTGTTCTATAACTAATTGTTACAGTGTGCCTTGAAATTTGTTGATCTTTTGTATATTTGTTATTTTGTACAATAAAAAAATAGACTTTAAAGCAAAAGTATTATAAAAGACAAAAAATGATAGTATATATTAATAAAAAGGGAAAACCACCAAGAAGAAGTAACAATCATAAATATTTATTTACCTAGTCACAATGCCCCCAAAATATATGTGGCACACTGAAGAGAGAAATAGACACCTCTACAATAATAGTTGTACAATACTACAATAGTAGTAGTACACCACTCTCATCAATAGAACATCTAGGTGGAAGATCAATAAGGAAACAAATAACTTGATAATATGATAAATGAACTAGACCTAACTGACATATACAGAACATTGGACCCCAAACAGCAGGATATACATTTTTTTTCAAGTGTGCATGAAACATTCTCCAGGATAGACCACATGTTGATTCACAAAACAGGTCTCAATAAATCTAAAAAATTGAAATTCTGCCAAGCATCTTCTCTGACCATAATGGAATGTAGCTGGAAATCAGTAACAGGTGAGAACTGGAAAAGCTACAGTTAACATCGTATAAAACTTTCCTTCTAAGATAGGGAACAAGACAGGAATGTCTACTGTCACCACTGTTATTCACTATTATGCTAGAAGTTCTAGCCAGAACAATTAGGCAAGAGAAAAAAATAAAAGGCATCCAAATTGAAAACTAAGAAGTAAAACTTTCACTTTTCAGATAACATGATCTATTTAGAAGTCCTGAAAAATCTATGATAAAGCTACTAGAACTAATAAATGAGTTCAGCAAAGTGGTGGAATACAAGATCAACACCCCAAAATCAGTAGTGTTTCTGTATGCTAGTAATGAGCAGGATGAAGAGGAAATCAAGAAAAAATCCATTTAAAATAGCAACTAAAAGAATCAACTATCCGGGGATAAATTTAACCAAGGATGTAAAGGATCTATATTTAGAAAACTATAAAACATTGCTAAAAGAAATTAGAGACCTAAATAAATGGAAGGATATTTCATATTCATAGATTAGAAGACAAAATATTGTAAAGATGTCAGTTCTACTCAAATTGATTTACAGATTCAACACAATACCAATCAAAATTTCAACAGCTTACTTTGAAGATATGGAAAAAGCCAATAATCAAATTTATTTGGAAGGTTAAGAGGCCCTGAATAGCCTAGAACACCTTGAAAAAGAAGAACTAAGTTGGAGGACTCATGTTTCCTGAGTTTAAGACATATTACAAACCTACACTGGTCAAAACAACATGGTACTGGCATAAAGATAGACACATTCATCAATGGAACTGTATTGAGAGTTTGATTCCAATTAGGGTTTAATATCCAGACTATATAAAGTAGTCCTACAACTCAGCAATAAAATGACAGCCCAGTTTTAAAAAGGGACAAAAGACTTTAAATAGACATTTTTTCCAAAGAGGAAATACAAATGGCTAAAGTACATGAATAAAATAGCATAGCTACAATGAAATATCATTTCACATCTAAAAGAATGGCCGCTATTAAACAAAGGAAAAAAGCACAAGTGTTGGAGAGGGTATGGAGAAATAAAGACACTTATTCACTGCTGGTGGAAATGTAAAATGTACAGCCACTGTGGAAAGCAGTTTGGCAGTTCCTCAGGAAGCTAAGTATAGAATTGCCGCATGATCTGGAATCCTGCTACTTGGTATATACTCTTAAGAACTGGAAACAGTAGTTAAAACAGACATTCACATACTGATATTCATAATGGCATTATTTACAGTTGCCAATAAATGGAAACAGCCCAAATGTTCATTAACTGATGAATGAATAAACAAAACATGATATATACATGTGGCAAAATATTATTCAGCTGCAAGAAGAAATGAAGTCTTGATACGTGTTACAATGCTAATGAACCTTGAGGACCTTGAATGAAATAAGCCGGCACAAAAGGACAAATATTGAATGATCTCATTTGAACTAAATATAATGAGCAAACCCAAGGAGTTAATGTCTAGAATATAGGTTACTCAGAAATAGAATGAGGGTAGAGAGTGGGGAGTTGATGCTTAATTTGTGCCAGAAGTTTTAAAAAGGTTGAAGGTAAATGTTTGGAAATGAGAGGTAATGGTCTTACATTATTGTGAGTTTTAGTTAATAGTTCTTTAAATGGTGTGTGTGATTGTGGTTGAAAGGGGAAAGTTCTGAGTAGTGTATGTCACCAGAAGAAAAGCTAGAATATGAAACATAAGACTGACATAGCGAACCCTGTTGTAGACAATGAAGGTGGTTAATAGCATATAAGAATTCTCTCCCATGAACTAGAACAAATGTATGTCACTATTATAAGGTGTTCTAGTTTGCTAACTATCGGAATGCAATATACCAGAAACAGCATGGCTTTTAAAAAGGGGAATTTAATAAGTTGCTAGTTTACAGTTCTAAGGCTGAGAAAATGTCCCAATTAAAACAAGTCTATAGAAATGTCAATCTAAGGCATCCAGGGAAGGAGACCTTGGTTCAAGAAGACCGATGAAGTTCAGGGTTTCTCTCTCAAGTGGAAGGGCACATGGTGAACACAGTTTCTCTCTCATCTGGAAAGGCACATGATGAACATGGTCAGTGTTCCTGTCTCATCTGTAAGGGCACATTGTGAACATGGCATCATCTGCTAGCTTCTTCTCCTGGTTTCCTGTTTCATAAAGTTCCCTGGGAGCATTTTCCTTCTTTATCTCCAAAGGTCGCTGGTTGGTGGACTCTGCTTCTCATGGCTGTGTCATTCTCTGCTCTCGCAGAATCTCTTATTCTCCAAAATGTTTCCTCTTTTATAGGACTCCAGAAACTTATCAAGACCCACCCAAATGGGTGGAGACATGTCATCACCTAATCCAGCTCGACAACCACTCTTGATTAAATCACATCTCCAGGGAGATGGTCTGATTATAGTTTCAAACATACAGTATTGAATAGGGATTATTCTACCTTTATGAAATGGGATTTTGATTAAAACATGGCTTTTCTAGGGTACATACATACATTCAAACCAGCACACAAAGGTGTTAATAATAGTGGTATATGGAAAATATACACCTAATACAAACTCTGGACTATAATTAACAGTAATATTTTAAAATTCTTTCATCAGTTGTAACAAAGGTACCACATCAATGCTAAATGTCAGTAATAGGGAGGTATAAACATTTTTTCTTTTTGGAGCAATGGAAATGTTCTGAAGTTGAAAAAACTCAGTTTTTAGCTTGTTGCCCTCTTTTAAACACGGAAGGGCTTTACCTAGTGATTGGCTTACTTAAGGTTAAAATTGGTTCTTCAACCTCTAATATCTATCCAAAACCAAATGACATTATACATTTCAAAGTCTGAGGCTTCTTTCAGATTTATCTATTGTTTGATAGCAATTAGAAAAAAAGCGCCTTCCCAGATAATATGCCAACCCAGCTAGCTGGTCATTCTGATGACAATGAAACCTTAGGTGCTGTTTTGAAAAATAATATATCTAATTTATTGAGGCAAAGGATCCAAACAGCTTATTGGTTTATTCTACTTTAAAAGAAAATCCCAAAAACAAAGAGGACAGGATAAACAAAAACAATTGGAGAGAAATAGCCAGGGTGATCAATCTGAGAAGTCCCTCCTGTACAGTCCTGATCTCTGATAACCATTGGGTTGGTCAGTAATCTGCTAAGAGAAAGCATACTTCCTGTTCTAAATGTCCTCATTTGTTCCTCAAAAATTCCCACACACACACACACACACACACACACATATATATATATATATATATATTTTTTTTTTTGACCTTCAAGCACCCACTTACATGAAGACAGGATGAGGCAGGTGAGCAGGGCAGAGGGCTTATGCTGCTGTCTGTGGAAAAGATATGGATAAAAGGGCTGGGGAAATTCTTTTCTGGGAGAAAGAACATACTATAGTGAACACCTTGAGTACAAATAAAAGCTCTAATATAAGAAAGGTAATGTTTTAAAAAATCACAGTGCCAGTCAGAGACAGGTGTATCATTTCACTTTGAAATCCCTGTAGTAATTTAATGGTTGGTAGACCTGTATAGAGTAATTGCATGTCTGGAGTTCATTTGGAATTCTGAATCTCCTCATGTGTAGTGGCTCATTGAAAAGAGTTATTATAATGTTTATTTACCAATGAGGAGTCAGTATTGCTGCTGATTGTCAGTTTTAATACTGTTGCTCTGCTCTTCGGTTTTATTAGAAGAAAGTATTTCCTATCAGTTTGGGAGACTGACAATGGGAATTGTCTCCTCTGCAACCACTGGTTCTTACTTAGCAGGCTAGCCATGCTAATCTGTATTTAAATTTTGTGGTGTTCTATAACGCATTATAGGTTTTATTTACAGTGTATAGAAAGCTTTTATTAAAAAGTAGTAAATGGGGCAGGCCATGGTGGCTCAGCAGGCAGAGTTTTGCCTGCCATGCTGGAGACCTTGGTTTGATTCCCAGTGCCTGCCCATGTAAAAAAAAAAAATAGTAGTAAGGGGTAGGAGGTGGCTAAGGATAACCTTTTCTTGATATGCAAATGTTGTATGTGATCATATATTCTGAATTTATGTTTTTAAACACCACGGGGGTCCTACAAAACTGCATTACAAATAAACAAATGGAAATTTAAAATACCTATATTCAAGGATCTTCCTCTTCAATGATATTTCTAGGCTCCCAGTGGTGTGGGGGTATGTTGAGATTTCCCTTCTGAGGTGAATGACAATTTATACTTCACCCCCACAACCAAAAAGAGGTACAATGCTTAGTTGGTCTTTTTGGATTTTGGAGGCATGTATTCCTCATTGGAGTGTGCTGTTTCTGCCCACTTACTGAGTGACCTGAAGAGCCGCTAGTTTTGAGTAAGGACTAGAACAAGAGGAGGTTCTGTTAACAACAGCTGCAGTCTGCTGAGCAAGCTGCTCTGTCACTTTGGGCTCCTTTCCCTCTAAATCAAAAGGCAAAGAATGAAATTACTGTGTTTGCTGGGGTGATTGATCCCATTTATTAAAAGGAGATAGGACCACTATTCTACATAGAGGTAAAGAAAAGTTTGCCTGAAATACAGAAGAGATCCCTTAAGGTGTCTATGATTAAAGTCAGTGGAAATCTGCAACAACCTAGTCCAGGCAGGACTCTTAATGGCCCAGAACCTTCCAGAATGAAGGTTTGGGTCACCCCACCATGCAGAGAATTATGACCAGCTGAGGTGCTCGCTGAGGGTAAAAACAATATGGAATGAATTGTGGAAAAGGTAGTTATAAATATGAACTATGACCACGTGATTAGTTGCAGAAACAAGGACTATAATGGTTATGAGTATTTCTTCCTTGTTTCATTATAAGTATGTTTATATGTATATTTAGGCAAATATTTTTGTTTTCTTCCATATCTAATCCCCTTATCATATAACATAAGTTGTATTCATCTTATTTCATAGTGTTTAAATTATAGGATTTCAGGTTTAAGTGTGACTATTGCCCAAGGACATCCATCCTCTTTGAGGAATGAGTTAGTGTGTTTCTTTTTGTACAAAGGACAGTTGAATTATGTTAGGGGAAAATATGACTGTTACTGTTTTTATTTAGAGATTAAGATTAGTATGGATGCTAAATTGACAAGTGGTTAAGTTCATGTGTCAACTTGGCTAGGTTATGGTGTCCACTTTGGTCCAGCAGGCACTGGGCTGATATATTTCATGGACTTAAATCATTAGCAAGTTGATTGCATCTATGACTGATTATATCTACAATCAACAGAGATTGCCTTCAGCAATGAGAGACATTTCATCTATCAGTTGAAGGCCTTAAAAGGAAAACTGATTATTTCAGCAGTCAGAAATAAGAATTTCTGAAAGGAATTTTCTGAAAGAGAGAAGAATCTTTACTTCAGCCAGCTTACTCCTGGGGAATTCAGTGAAACCTTCATTGAAGTTCCTAACTTGTGGCTGGCTCTATAGAATTCAGATTTGCCAATCCCCACAGTCATCATGTGAGCCAATTCCTATAATAAATATCTTAGTATTTACATACATACATGCATGCATATGTTGGTTCTGTTTCTCTGGAGAACCTTAATGGACCCAGTGATAACTCTTTTAGTTAAGCTGTCATAAGGAAATTAGAGATAAACTGAAGGATCTGTGTATAAAAATGTTTATCACAGTGTTATAATAGCAAAAATTTGAATACAACCTTAGTGTCTAAAAGTAGAGTATTGTTAGATAAGGTGTATCTGTATTATGAAACACTAACCAACTTAAAAATCATTTTTTGAAAAAAGGTAATATGAGAAGGTACTTATAATACACTGGTAAATATAAATAGATATAAAACAGTATATCGAGAGCATACCATTTTATTAAAAATATATATGCACATATATGTATACAAAGCAAAAAGACTGAAATAAAATATACCAAAAATGTTCAAAATTTCTGTGACATTATTTAAAATTTTTAATAGTTTACTATATTTTTTCCAAATTATCTATAGTTACATTATATAATTATATAAATAGGAAATATTTTTTAAAAAGTATATCACAATCTTTGGACTGAATCTCAAAACAGAATATAAAATAAGCAACAGCTGTTTGTTTAATCTATGAGAGATTCTGAGTCGCTAGGCATACTTCTCACCTTAAGTCATTTGAACTCCAGTGGGTTAAATCTTTTCCCCTTCTCTCCTTTCACTGTTACCTCCCATCTCTCAAATTTTACACTGTAAATAGCTAATATAAGGTTCGATTACTTTTCAAACTGATTGCATTTTTCACTAAATAATTCTTATTCTCCTCTTTAGGCATGAAAAGCCAGCAGCCGACTGTCTTATACGGTAAGTCATCTTTTTATTTGCTCTCGGTGATTAGCTATAAGGTTAGGAGGAGGCCTGAGAGGAAAGCCTGAGAACATTACTGGGCATGGCGAGTTTGAGGAATGCATTAAGCCAAAGAGAGAGATTTCACTGCTTATGTTCTAGGCAATGTACCAAACACTTCTATGTAGTAACCTTTAATCTTCCCTCAATTCAAACCTATGAGGTAGGTATTAATTTTGCACAAATGAGAAATTGGAGTGCAGGGATTAAATAGCCTAAATGAACAAACACAGAGACTGAAACCCAGAAATGATTTAAAAACCTAATGTATTCACCTGTTTTATGAAGATGAGGTTGGAGAGATAGATGGTGAATTATGGAAGTTCTTGGATTCTAGGCTAAAGGAGTTTGGACTTTGTCCAGTTACAGGATGAAAGTCATTGAAAAGTGTTTGCTTGTTTTTTTGGGTTTTTTTTTAGGGGCTATGAGGGAGATACAAAATGGGCATTCATATCAAGATAACTGATTAAAACTAACCAATATTCATTTCTCTCTAGTTACGAAAAACCATGAACCTACCCAATTACCTGGTAAGACATCTTTGTATTTACTCTCTGGACCTGAGTATGAGATGAGAAAGATTTCCCCAAACACTAAAGAGAATACTGTCAGCAGACTATTATTCATGAATATTTCCCTAACAGCTGCGTGCCAGTCGTTCTACAAAGACTGAGCTGGCTAAGAGAGTAGAGTAGATGCCTTTTCTTCCTAGCGTTCCTGTGCTCCTGGAGCATTCTTCTAGAGCAGCCAAGTTAGTTCTGCCGAGGGCCATGACCGAGGCTAAGGTTGCTGGGACCACGATGCATACAGTCCATACCTTCCAAGTTATATAAGAAAAGTGTCACTGAGAGTTACTCAATAGAAACTTCATTTCATCCACAAACTGTTAACCTGGCCTTATATCTTGGTGTCTAGGATTTCTAGGTAACAAAACACAGTATTCTGGCATAGAGGCAGACTCAGTGAGAGTTCATATAACCAGAACTTTTTTTTTTTTTTTTTTTTTTTTTAGAGAGGGAGGAAGGGAAGGAAAGACAGAGAGAAGGAAGGAAGGATGGAAGGAAGGAAGGGAGGAAGAAAGGGAAACATCTTTAAACATTTTCTTGTTTTATTATATTTTGTTTGTTTGTTTGTTTTTTACATGGGCTGGGGCCGGGAATCGAACCGGGGTCCTCCGGCATAGCAGGCAAGCACTCTTGCCCGCTGAGCCACCGCGGCCCGCCCAATATAACCAGAACTTTTAAATAAAACCCCTTTGAACTTTTAAATAAAAACTACAGTGCAGTGGACTGTTTTATACTTATATTTCTTAAGTTCATCAGACGAGAGTTGAAAAATTATACTCACTGGAACAAACTGCATGCTACTGAAAATCTTTCTTATTTAGGAATGAAAAGTCCAGAACCTTTTTCACTACCTGGTAAGCATTGGTAGGCATGCTAGAGAGGAAGCTGCCAATATCGGGGTGGTGGTAGGGTGAGGGGGTAGTTATACACATAATCATCACCAGTGGACATACAGGGGAACTGAGACCCTCTAAGCCTAAATACTTTGCACAGGATCACATAAGTGAGTGAAGGACACAGATCTCTTAACTTATGATCAAGTGTCCTTTCCTCAATGCTGGTGGTTCAAGTGTTTTTCCAGTGAATTTCACATGACAGTTTTACCCTGCCTTTAAGATCTAGCAGTGAAATAAATAATAAAAAGTGTGGCGCTGTAGCTTAGGGCAAGGCCGGTGGGAGACCTTGAGAAATTCTGTGATCAGAAAAACTGAGCAGTGACTCCAGTTAAGTTCTTCAGAAGAACTTCAAAATTTATGCTTATAGGAGAGGGAAAAAATGAAAAGCCCTCAAAATTTAACTTTTCTCCCTCCGAGACAAGAAGTAAAAAAAAGTGGATATGATTTGGTATCTTTTACCAGAGAGCCCAGAGATGGGAAAGTTTAAGGTCCTCTATCCTAACCCTGTATGTCAATATTTATGGACAGTAGTGATACTTCTCTGCCTCAGAATTATCTTTCAAAGGTGGCTAAAACTTATCATGTCTACCTCACAGGGATATCTCAGGGTCCAAGCTGCTTTCCATGCCTAAAGTCCTTCTCTTGAGTCATGTAGTATTTTGAAAATGGTTTTTTTTTTTTTTTTTTTTTTTGGTAGGTTTGGTTATTATGGGAATGGGCATCTATTATAAGAAATCAGATTTTTAGCATTAGGTTTTTAGCATCCGTGACATTACATCCATTGCCCCAGTGCTAAGCTTTGGCTAACATTCCTGTCTATAGAAACTGCATGTTATGGATAGGAACTGTGTGTTCGCAGTTACACAAAGCACAGACTTAGGCTCAGAGGTAGGTTCCACAGCAGCTCATCATATTTGCACTTTTGAATTTATTCGGTCACATCTTCGAAGTGAACCTCTAGTGACACTCATTGTGTGTCTACAACTTCTGAGCTTGCTGGACCTGAGTTTGCACAGTGCTCTCACTGGCATCTTCGTAGGCACCCTGTGGTTGTCTGAAAGGTGCCGCCAAGCAGATTGTGGGGAGAGGATCATGGTGGACAGTCCTGGCTTCAGTAAGTCTCTCTTCTATCACTTTCCTCTGGAAGCCTTCGTATAAGTTACTTCACTTTTTGAGTCTCTGCTGCCACATTTGTAAAATGAGGAAACCTGTCTGCAGGATTGATTAAAGACCTAAGGAGGTAAAGTACTTGGCAAAATGAATGGTAGTAAAAGAATAATAAATGATAACTGTTTTATTATTTTCTGAAAATCTCTTTCTCATTTAGGAATAAAAGTGGTACAACCGGATGAAAAACCTGGTAACAAATTATTTTTTGGGGGGGTAGAGGCACCATGGGTTTCCAAGTGCTTTACCAGTTCCATTACTCTTAAGGGTCTGGGGAGGACACCTGGGTATGTAGCTTCTTACTCTACTCTGCAAGCCAGACAGAGAATACGTTGATAACTGCTTTCAGTTTAAGTAGCATGCTGCTATTATGGCTTTCTGGGCCACTCAGAGGAAAAAGGTGCTTGACCTGAAACTGTTGGCTTCCCAGCACCCCTGTCCATTCCAGAATGGGACAGGAAGGTTCCTGGGGAGAACTGGCTTACTGTGAGGAAATCTGTGTTTCACAAGAATAGCATCTCAAAGAGGTATAAATGAGACCTTACAAGATACTAATGTTGGGGTCAGCCATTCTGCTCCTTACCACACTCCCTATTCTCCAGTAGGCCACTAGGTTTTGCTGAGACTATATTGTTTTGTGCCCTCTCCTGGAGGGGTGTGTGTAGTGAAAGCTTTTTAAAGATGGTGTCAGAATATATTTACACAATATCTCATTTAATCCAGTGAGATAGACATTTTATATTGCCACTTTAGAGTTGAGGACATGGCACATAAAAGGTTAAATTAAGCTTAGAAAGCCAGAAAGACAAAACCAAGACTCATTCGTTTTCACTTTTCTTCCATGTGACAGTCTTCCATCCAGATTTAGTTATAGAACATATTCCTCTATCCTGGTTCCTAGAGTTGGCATATGTTTTTCAAAACTGCTGTATTTCATGGCTATGCACACAACACACTTGGAGGTAATTTAGAATAGAAATTAAGAGCAAAGGCTTTGAAATCAGACTTTGCAACCACTGATTACCTCTGTGATTTTGGGCAAAAAGTCATCCCTCAAAAACATTTCACAGGTAGGATAACTACACCAACCTTAAGAGGACTATAAGAAATAAAGGAAGTACCTTGTAATAAAATTTTAACTTCTATTTTAATGGAAACACTACTCATGGTAAAAAAAATTTCAAAGAGCACAGGTAAGTGATAAATTAACCTTCTCCAACTTCACACATACTTCTAAATCTAATGCCCTTCTCCTCTGAACTGCCCCCAGAGATAACCAAGTTTGCTTAATCCTTTATTCTCTTCTGGATAAATAGACGTTCAATGCAGTTAACTCCAAATCTGTTTATATTTTAGAAGAAGGAAGTCAAGGAAGTATCGACAGACCTAGTAAGAAATATCTCATTTCCTCAGTTGATAAATGTCTGGAAAAAGTGAGAAATTTCTTTTCCCTCAATAGAAGGAACAAAGTTATGAGTTTAAGACATTATCATATTAGAGTATCATGTCATATCCGCATGCTTATATGCGTATTTGTGTGGTGGAGACCACTTAACTTGTTTCCTAAGCATTTCAACTGTGTCTAAAGACTGTACTGTCTAGAGCAGTGGTCTCAATTCTGTCAACTCACGTTGCTTCCTTTTTTGATAACATTTTATAAAGCCCTTATATTCTGAATAAGATTCACAGATAAGACTACCTGCACTTATTAAAAAAGCAATATAATATCCTGTTTGATATAATTTATAACAAAACTACATACATCTCAATGCTGAAATGTTTTTATTTATTTATTTATTTTTTTACATGGGTAGGCACCGGGAATCAAACCCAGGTCCTTGGGCATGGCAGGCAAGCACTCTTACCTGCTGAGCCACTGTGGCCCGCCCAATGCTGAAATGTTTTGACTATACTAGAAGACTTAATGAAATAGGCAAGCTACTTATATTTGCTTTCCAAATAAATTTGGATTTAAGAGAAAATTGGAAACTGTTCCATACTGGAAGTATAAAAAATGAAAGGGAAGAAACAGTGGATACTAGATAAAAACTGTATTATCAGTGTATATTAAAGGTGTCCAAAAATACTTTGTAAAACTGAGTTATATTCTGAGTTTAATCATTATAAAATAGGTTTTTAACTTACATGTATCTAGCAGTGAATGTGAAAGTTGTATCAGAAGTAGGTCAGTTTTTAATTGTCTAATGTTGTCCTGAGCACTGCAAAATATCTAGCCCTCTACCTTCACTCCATTGTGGTGACAATAAAAAAAAAAAAACCGACAGATTTCTAGACTGTCTCTTTAGGGGGCAGTATTGCCAGCTTGAGAATCACTAGTCTTATGGTAGCATACTAATGCATGAGTACATCTGCAGGTCCATTCCCTTATCTGTATTCATTTAACTGCCTGTGTTAACTGTGTGTTAAGTAAATATGTGTTACTTGTGTTAACAAGTAAATCATTAATGTGAATTGAAAGTTTCTATAAAATTCACCAGGTATTTTCAGTTGGCTTCCCGTATGAAATCTGAACTGTGATTCGGAACTTGGATACTTCCAGTCAACCCTCCCTAATACTCAATTTAAATAAAAGCACAGCAAAAAGTTATTTGAGTTAAGGGGAGTGTGCAACAGATTCTGAGATGGAAGGATTCCACTCCTCTCCACTAATTCAGTTCAAAGGGAAGCAGTTTTCTCTAGTGCAGTGTGTGTAAAGAAAAAAATATACTTACATATTTTTTAAACTCGCAGGGCTTAGTGTTTAAAAATGCAGCTATATCCAATTTATATTGGCAGCTTTTTGTGTAGGTATATGAAATATACTTTGTCCTGCTTGAAATATATTGTCCTATTCTGTGAAGGATGTGAATTAAATTTTACCTTGCATACATATACAGAAAATGGAAATGGAAAATTGCTAAGAAATTCTAGAGAACTTGAACAACAAAAAATAATTGTCTTGGCTATATAGATAACAAAGCATACCACGTAGGGAACTTAAATATTTGTATTCAGTTTGTTAAAAAAAAAGCCTGTGAAATACTAGATCAAGTCTATATCAGCATGCTCTGATCATATATAAGGAAATGTAGCCTGAAATCTGTAGTGAACTACATTTATTTGAAAATTGTTGCTGGTTGGATGTATCTCAGGTACAGTTCTAACTCAGCATAAATGTCTTTGTTTAAGTATTCAGGATATATATAAGTAGATGATATCTGATACTAAAAATGACTTCTGTCAATGATTGTGTTCTCATTAACAGCTCCAGCTCCAGGCCCAGGTCCAGGCCCAGGTCCAGTTCCAGTTCCCAAAACCCATCCCTCTGCATCTTCTGGCAAAATGCTCCTTCCACCATTTAGGACAGTCATCATTTTAATCAGTGCTTCTGCTGTAACACTCTTTGTTGCTCTATAGTTTGATACATTCTTTGCTACTTGAAATACATTGCAGAATCCCACAGGAAACCAAAAGGAATGATGTATTTTTCACTCGTTAGCTGTCACTTGAAACAAAGAAAACTGCTTGCTATTCATTTTGCAAATTCAGAAAAGTTGGTCCAGATACAATTTGTCATAGAATTAACTTTTCACTTATTTCTGTATTCTTATGATTGTATAAAACTGTATACTTCTGATTGAATTCAATAAAAAACTTTGAGATTATTAGAAATAATTTCAGAACTGCCAGATATTAAAATATCCAATACTTATGTTAGTAGTTAACATGAATTTAATACATGAATTTTAAATATCTTCTACTCATCTCCTTGAAGTCAGACTTAGACTTCAAATAGTATCATCCTTCAGTCTCTTAATCTTTCCTTTATATATGAATACATTTTATTTCTATAATTACAACAGTTTATGAAGTGTTTCATATACAGTCTCTAACTTGAATCTCAAGTTAACTCAGGAATGTAGTCAGGGTACTGAATATTTATATCAAGCAGGGAAAAATGAAACATATCTCTTTTCTTGAGGTTTTGTGGTGGACTAAGTAATTTGAGTTAGGTATGGGTTTTGGTAACCAACACTTATTTACATTTTGCCAGTGTTTCAAAAAAGAAACATTGTTCTATCATTTTCAAAGACAGAGAGAGGCTAAATAAAATCTAAATGAGGTGGTACTGGAGGTTCAATGTGCTTTAATTGTCTCTTAAAGCGCTCTTCATGTTTAGAATTCTAAGTGAAAACTATCCACAAAAACTATTATTAGCCAGTTTAGGACTAACTTAGAACACAACCTAGTCCTGAAGACAAATTTCCTCCCACTCACATCTAAACTTGGTTGTCACTTGTTGGAACATACATGTAAGACAGACCAAGCCCATTTATCTAACCAGATACATGAACAACTGCCACCAGCCTGCTTTATACATGCAGTTACCAGCAGAATAGAAACCTAGGATGTTGACTGGCTCTGCCTTGATAAGGCAGATCCTGGGCCCCATCTAGGTGTTGATACCTCATGAACTAGGAAGAGTGAGGGAACCTATCAATGTCAGAACACAAAAAGCAGGTCTACAGAATAACATGGTATTCATGATGAATGATCTTCCCACTCACTAGACACTGTGGACCAACAAATAACAGTTCTTATTAATTAGATCAACAACCCTTTCTATTGTAAAAAAGTGCAGTGGAACTGAAATTCTTTCCATACTCTAATATGTGGATAAGAAGGACAGAAGTTCCTATCATCTGGGCCAAGGAGAAAACATACACAAAGAAAGAGATTCCTCCCAACAATGATGGAAATGCAACAATGGGTAGGGAAATATATAGAGTCGTTTACAGAATATATATATATATATATATATAGTATAAGTATATGGTATCAGAAATTGCCCAAGTGTGCAGTTTGTAGTCAGAAAAATGCTTAAAATTTAGATCTGATTGTTAAAAATCACTATTTTATATTATGATGCTGTCTAGTTCAGATTTTCTAGCATTTTCTGATACTAATGATCTATTAGGGAATTTTTATCCTAGTTGGTACCTGAAATAAGTTTTATTTGCCACACTCTAGTCAAAATGTATCAGCATTCACAAACGTTTTTGAGAGGGAAAAATCAGATTTAAAACAAGATTAAGATTCTTGAGTTATGATTTACTGTTTATGGGGACATGAATGGTCATTTTCCAAAAACCAAGTAAACAAAACACCCAGACAGAATTATTTTAAAAGTAATTAGAAATCAAGAATTTATTTATAAGTTTTCATCTTTTTTAGAAATAAAATGTTTAAAAAACAAAGATTGCAAAAATGATAAGTAGTTTTGTCACACCCTAATTGTTTAGGTGTGTTCTGTAAATTCCAAATAAGTAAAATAATATAAAAATATATTTTAAAATCTTTACAGAATGAAAAAAAACATTAATCTTTAAATACTCTTGGATTTTCTTTACTCCTCCCACAGATGAATTCACAAATATAAAAACAGATGTACAATTACACTCTGCAGTACAAATCTCCAACATCCAAGTAATTATACAATTTTTGTTATGTGCAAAGTAGACAGTTCATATTTACTTGTTATGGAAATTAGAGTACAAGCTTGATGGAGAATAATCATTAAACACTGATTATTTTTAAGAACAATGCTGCTGTAAAAATGCACAGTAGTACTATTTGGTAATTATGTACTTCTCTTTTTTAAAGTAAATAGAGCTTTTAAATATAAATCTTTCAAAGCTATGTCTGAAGAGCTGTGAGGTAACTTATGCCATTTCAGATTTGATGAATGATAATTTATTAAGTAATCTTCTCAGAAACCAAGCCAGGAGAGGGTTGTTTTCTTTTATTTCCTCCATGTGGTCAGTTTTATTCTTAAGGAAGGACTGATGGAATAGAATATGTCTTAAATCTCTAACACAAGGTTGTGAACTGTCAACTGAAGATACCACCTCTGATGTGGATGCTTTCATTCAATCCATGTTCTATCAACTTTATATCTTCTAGATCATCTTTTATGATGCTAATCAAGTGGCTAAGGCCTTCCTGTTGTTGTTTCAAATGCTAGAATGAATTAAAGAAAACCATTAAATTACAAGCTACTCCCAGGAAAGGACTGTTTTTCACTTTACTAGCAATACAGTATGTCGTAAATGTGTTCTGTATATAGTGGACATACATACTTAAACACTTAAACTACATCTTTTGCTAACAAAACTTCTGGATGAGCTATAGTAAGCTCATGAGCTTTACTTTAGCAAGCAGTAAAATTAGACAAATATATAATGAACAATATCTTCAGCAGCAATTTTTACAGAATATACAGATATATGTTTTTAGATAGCCATTCCTTTTATCAACTTTTGATTATAAAGACAAGTGGATGATATTAAAACAATTCAAAGGCATCAAATACAGATGACTAGCAAAACAATCATTCTGCAAAGGGAGAATTCTCATTTGTTGATGCAAAGTACATAGTGATGGTAATGGTGAAGATTACCATTGCTAACCTTATAAAGAGTCCTTCCCATGTGTGTGAGCACTATTTTAAGAGCTTTAGTAGAATTAACTCATGTAAAATCCTTTTGTGCATCCTTTCGGGTACCATTTTCATATCTACTTTGCAGATAAGGAAATTGACACAGGCATGTGTTCAATATCACTAGGGGATGAGCCAGAATTCAATATCAAAACAATATACTGCATTTCATTATTTTAGAAAGGTAGGTGCTTATATTACTCCAAATCTCTTTAATAACTCTTTAATAATAGCTCATTACAACTTGATGTATTCTTTCTCAGTTTTATTGCAAATACTTATAATGAGTATAATTAATTGAGTGTATGAATACTTTCCAAGAACCTAGGAGTCAAACAGGTATTACTTTAACCCACATAATAAAATTGAATTTGTTGATAACATCTATAACCATCTAAAATCCTCAGGTTGGTGGGTCTAGCCATCCCAATCTCACTTAGGTGCTACAGGCTGAGGGCATCAATAACTCACAGGTTGGGAGGCATGAACTAGAACAGCTGCTTCTCAAATGTCAATGTGTATACAAATCACTCTGTGAGCTTAATAAAATTTAGCCAGTAAATCTAAGCAGGGCCTGAGATTTTGTATTTCTATGAGATCCTAGGTGAGGCTGCCGATGCTTCCCATACCTGAGAGTCTAGAGACCTTTGGTGCTTTCACGACCTCTGATTTCACCCAAGTATAAAACTTACCTGCTGGGTGGGCCATGGTGGCGCAGTGGCAGAGTTCTCGCCTGCTGCGCAACAGACCCAGGATCAATTTCCAGTGCCTGCCCATGCTAAAAAACAAACAAAAACTTACCTGCTTAATTTCTCGTAACAGATCTGCATCTATGTAGTATCTTTCTTCAGATTTGACTGCCCCAAAATGATTCTGCATTCTGATTTGGGACATCAATTCATTTAGTCGGCCCTAAAAATAAGACAGTCAAATTACAATTGCCAACAAGAGCAACCACTTTTACAAGAAAATTTTTTAAGGTAAAAAAAGTTACTACTCTATTAAAAATGTCCAAATTTTCTCTGTACATTATTTGAAACAAATGTATGTAAGTTGAAAACATCATGGTTAAGAGTTTAATTTGGAAAGGAAATTTTGATGAGAACAAATGCTCTTTTATAAAAACAAGTATAAAAAATTCCTTTTTCATAATCTTACATAATTTACAATTATGTAAATGATCTTTCTGAAACAAATTCTAGCTTTCTGGTCTTGTTAAGTGCTTACCTTGAACTGAGTAGGTGCATTTAGTTCACACTGAATAGTATCTAGCTGAACTCGTAACTGCTCTTCATCAGCCTGGATAGCATAACCACTCTTCCTCTGAATTTCCTGTTTGATTAAGACCTATACAAAAACAAAAGAAAACCCACCAATACCATAGAATCTTTTCAATTATGTAAATGATTTTAATACAATCAGTTGTTGAAAGCTAACATTCCCCACAGTAGGGCTTAGTTAGCAGTTTAAGATTTGAATTCTGTTTCTCACAGTTTTAATAAAGCAATTTATCACATAAGTATGCTGACTTACACTACACTTAAAACATTTTTTTTTTAAACATTTTTATGGCTTTAACAAAACCAGTACTGAAAGCAGACATTTTATAACAGTGTTAGACAATTACCCACAGACTTTCAAAATCAAGTTTTCTTTAAATAAAAATGTGTCTCTAATATTTAAGTTTTAAAAACTGATCAAAAAGCAGTATGTGCTACCTACCAGAACAGCCATTATCAACAAAACAGAAAATGACAAGTGCTGGAGAGGATGCGGAGAAAGAGGCACACTTATCCACTGTTGGTGGGAATGTCAAATGGTGCAACCACTGTGGAAGGCAGTTTGGCGGTTCCTCAAAAAGCTGAATACAGAATTGCCATACGACCCAGCAATACCATTGCTGGGAATCTACTCAAAGGAATTAAGGGCAAAGACACAAACGGACATTTGCACACCAATGTTTATAGCCGCATTATTTACAATTGCAAAGAGATGGAAACAGCCAAAATGTCCATCAACAGATGAGTGGCTAAACAAACTGTGGTATATACATATGATGGAATATTATGCAGCTTTAAGACAGAATAAACTTATGAAGCATGTAGTAACATGGATGGAACTAGAGAACATTATGCTGAGTGAGTCTAGCCAAAAACTAAAGGACAAATACTGTATGGTCTCACTGATAGGAACTGACATTAGTGAATAAACTTGGAATATTTCATTGGTAACAGAGACCATCAGGAGATAGAAATAGGGTAAGCTATTGGGTAATTGGAGCTGAAGGGATACAGATTATGCAACAGGACTGAATACAAAAACTCAGAAATGGACAGCACAATACTACCTAACTGTAATACAATTATGTTAATACACTGAATGAAGCTGCATGTGAGAATGATAGAGGGAGGAGGGCTGGGGGCATAAATGAAATCAGAAAGAAAGATGTTAAAGATTGAGATGGTATAACTAGGAATGCCTAGAGTGTATAATAATACTAACTAAATGTACAAATTTTAAAAATGTTTTTGCAAGAGGAAGAACAAAGGAATGTCATTGAAAATAGTAACATTTTAAAATTTCACCTTACGTGTAAGACTAAAGAAAAAAATGTTTATTTGGTACAAAATTTATATTTTGACTAGTGCATTTCCTAATATAATTTATGTAGATAGTTTGATTGAACACCATAAGTACTTGGAATCTCAGGTAGGACATGAGATTTTGTTGGTTTGTCCAGAGTGATGCCCTGATGAATCCCAGAGTGATTTGATCAGTGAGTGGAAAAGTATTTGCAAAGTCCCCTTCAGGGAATGGTGAGAATGGGGAGAAATTCAACTTTCCCAAGTTGAATTCTTGATATTCTCACAAGCAGTATGGACAACCAAAGCTACAGGCTGAGCTCCCAGTCTTGGGGTTTGTTCATATGAAACTTAACCCCACAAAGGATAGGTCAAGTCTACTGAAAATTTAGGCTTAAGAGTCACCCCCAAGAGAGCCTCTCTTGTTGCTCAGATGTGGCCTCTCTCTCCAGCCAACACAACAAGCAATCTCACCACCCTCCCCCTGTCTACATGGGATATGACTCCCAGGGGTGTGGACCTTCCTGGCAACGTGGGACAGAAATCCTAGAATGAGCTGAGACTCAGCATCAAGGGATTGAGAAAACCTTCTTGACCAAAAGGGGGAAGAGTGGAATGAGACAAAGAGTCAATGGCTGAGAGATTCCAAACAGAGTCAAGAGGTTATCCTGGAGGTTATTCTTACCCATTAAGTAGATATCACCTTGTTATTCAAGATGTAATGGAGAAGCTGTAGGGAACTGCCTGAAAATGCAGAGCTGTGTTCCAGTAGCCATGTTTCTTGAGGATGATTGAATAATGATATAGCTTTCAGAATATGACTGTATGATTGTGAAAACCTTGGTCTGATGCTCCTTTTATCTACCTTGTCAACAAACGAGTAGAACATATGAAATATAAATAATAGGGGGAACAAATGTTAAAATAAATTTAGTTTGACATGCTAGTGATCAATGAAAGTGAGGGGTAAGGGGTATGGTAGGTATAATCTTTTTTTTCTGTTTTTGTTTTATTTCTTTTTCTATTGTCTTTATTTCATTTTCTGAATTGATACAAATGTTCTAAGAAATGATGGATATGCAACTAAGTGATGATATTGTGAATTACTGATTATATATGTTAATGTTTTATTCCGTTAAATTTTTTTAATAAATTTTTTTTTAAATGTAAAAAAAAAGCAATATGTGCTTAGAGACAACAGAATGACGGTATATAAAGGCAATGCAAATTCTGTCTCCCACATTTGAGACAAACAATGCTGACACACTTATGTGGATTCTTTCCTCCATTCTCATACATACAAGAAACAAAGAGTGCATATTTCCCAACTTTTGTTAAAATGAAACCATAGCACAGACATCATTCTGCAATTTTTTTTAAAATTAAAATTTCAAACTTTAATTAGGTGAGGTAGTTTGCACAGTGATCTCTAAAGGCAGAGGTTTCTTGTTTTGCTCCTACTCATCAACCCCAAGTTACCTTGTCAATAACCAAGTATAAGTCCCTCTATATTTTTATCCCATGTTCCATCATGTCTCTCATATACAGGTCACTATCTAATTTCAAAATAAAGTGGGTATTATATACATCATTTTTTCTCAGACTAATCTCACGGAAATCATTCTCTAATTTGGTACTTTTAATAACTGCAAAATTTTTCATGCATTGTCTCTTATTTTGAGGTGATGTCCATGTAATATACAAACATTAACCATTTTGAAGTATACCATTCTGCGGTATTTAGTGTATTCACGTTATGAAACTATCACCTCTCTCTCAAAACTTTTTCATCACTCCATAAAAACACCTTGTATTCAGTTAAGTGATTATTCCCCGCCAATCCCCTGGTAACCTCTAATCCACTTTCTGTCTCTGCGGGTTTACCTATTCTAGATACACTATATGAAAGGAATCAGCCAATATGTGTCTGGCTTCTCTGACTTAGCATAATGTTTTCAAGGTTTATCCAACCATATCATGCATCAGTGCCTTGTTCCTTTTTATGACAATAATACTCTATTGCATGTATATGCTAATTTTCTTATCCATTCATCTGTCTGTTGATGGACATTTGGGTTTCCACCTTTTGGCTATTAGGAGAAATGCTGCTATAGACATTCAGGTACAGAATTCTGAGTGGACCTATGGTTTCACCTCACTTGGGTAAGTACGCAGGAGTGGACTTGCTGGGTGATATGGGAATTTTGTTTAGTTTTTCGAGAACCTGCCAAACTTTTCCACAGCAGCTACTCCATATTTCCACCAGCAATGTAAAAGTGTTACAATTTCTTTACATCCTGGTCAACACTTATTTTCCATTTTCTTTTCCCACCTTCCCAGTGCGGGAAAGTGGTAACTCATTTTGGTTTTGATTTACGCATCACCTTAATGATTAGTGATGTTGAACACCCCATCATGTGCTTATTGGCCATGTGTATATCTTTGGGAAAATGTCGATCCAAGTTCATATTTAATTGGATTGTTTGTCTTTTTCTTGTTGAATTGTAAGAGTTCTTAATAATTTTTGGATATTAAACCTTTATCAGAAAAATGACTTGCAAATATTTCCTCCCATTCTGTAGGCTGTCTTTTCACATTTATATATAAAGTATGTATGTATATATCATTTGAAGCACAAATGTCAGTATTGCTATCCTAATAACATTTTCCAATCACTGAACATAGGATATCCTTACTGAGGTCTTTAATTTCTTTTTGTTTTGTAGTTTTCAGGGTACAAGTCTTTTACTTCCTTTGTTAAATTTGTTCCTAGGTACTTTATTCTTTTGGGTGCTATTGTAAATGGAACTATTTCCTTAATTTCTTCTTCTAATTCTTCATTGCTGGTATACTTAGACACTACTGATTTTTCCATGTTAATCTTGTAGCCTGCAATTTTGCTAAATCCATTTATTAGCTCTAGTATTTCTATTTATGTGGATTCTATGGCACAGTCCAGAAAGACAATCATATCATCTGCAAACAAAATTAGTTTTACTTCTTACGTTCCAATTTGGATGCCTTTTGTTACTTTTCTTTCCTAATTGCTCTGGCTAGGACTTCTAGTACAATGTTGAACAGAAGTGATGAAACAAAAGTGGGCATCCCTGCCTTGTTCTTCATCTTACACAGAAAACTTTCAGGTTCTCAGCTGTGGGTTTTTCATAAATGCCTTTTATCTTGCCATGGAAGTTCTGTTCTGTTCTTAGTATGCTGAGCATTTTTATCATGAAAGTGATAAAATCATTTTAAGTCTGTCAAATCACTTTTTGCATCAACTGAAATAATCATGTTTGGGTTTTTTTCCTTTTGTTCCATTTGTATTGATTTTCATTTGTTGAACCAAGCTTGTATTTCTATGATAAATCCCACTTGGTCATGATGTATAATCCTTTCAATATATTGTTGGACTCAGTTGTATTTTGTTGAAGGTTTATAAGGCATACTAGTCTGTATTTTATTCATTCTGGTATCTTTGGCTTTTATACAGTACTCTAGTAAGAAATATTCCTCCCTGTTCTATTTTTTTGAAAGGAAGTTTGAGTAGGATTGGTGTTAATTCTTCTTTAATATTCGGGAGATTTCAGCAGTAAAGCAATCCTGTCCTGGAGTTTCATTTGTTGGGAAGTCTTTGATTACTGATTCAATCTCTTGTTAAAAGTCTACTGAGATTTTTAATGTCTTCTTGAATCTGTTTTTATAATTTGTGTGTTTCTATGAATTTGTACTTTTCACCTAGATTAATTTGTTGGTATACAATTGTTCATAGTATTCTCTTATAATCCTTTTACTTTCTGTAAGGTTGTTAATAATGATTTTATTTCTGATTTTAGTTATTTGCATCTTTTTTCTCCTTAGTCACTGTAGCTAACTTTTTAAATGTTAAGCATTTAATTTTAAAATGTTGACTTTACAATATAAAAAATAGCTATTACAAATGCACATAGTGTATTCTATAGCTGCCAGATTTATTTAAGAAAAAAAAAAAAAACTAAGTTACGCTGTGGTTAAAACTTTTATCTTCACCCTTGAAAGAGCCAACCTTCAATCACAGTGATGTATGATGAGACTTAACAGCCCTAATTGTTAAACATTTGGATCAACTCATAGTCCTTACTGCAAAAGGACTGAGTACACATTTATCAATTCTAGTACCTTAATATCTACCCAACAAGTCATTAACATAGAGAAACATGCATCATGAGAAGCAAAAAAAAATCACCTCCCCCCCAAAAAAGAAACATCACCCACCCCTTCTGCATATTAGCAACCTGTCATTTCTGAGCAACAGCATTCACATTACTTAGGTCTGTGGACTGTCACTGTGCATTCATCCTGAGTGAAAGATGGAATTACTTAAGTGCAAATGCAACATAAACAATTTCTTACAAAAAAAAGAAACAAATTAAACCAAAGTATTTTACAGAATTTACTACAAAACACCATAAAAACTGCCTTCCCTTAGGCTCGCTCTCCCTGTATCTGGTGAGCCAACTGGATATATTTGAGCATAATGGTGACTCTTCATGTGAACGGCACACAGAATGGTATCTTCAAATAAACCCACCAGGTATACTTCACTAGTCAGTCTCCTGAAGTGCACCAATGGGATGCTCTAAAACCTCACTCAGGTCAGTTTTGAAATCCTGGGCGATCTCCCTAACCAACCTCTGGAAAGGCGGCTTCCAGATCAGAAGCTAGGTTGACTTCTGGTAACGACAAATCTCTTGAAGCACAACAGTTCCAGGCCCGTAATGATGATGTTTTTTTTTTCACCCCACCAGTAGAGGGGCTGATTTTCTGGGCAGTCTTGGTGGCCAGCTACTTGCAGGGAACTTTCCCACCTGTGGATTTACAAACAGTATGCTTGGTGGTTCAGGTGATTTTCCTCTACCTAAAACCGAAGTCTTAGGCCACTTCTGTGACTGATACATTGCTTTGGCTACCCCAATGAAGAGCCGCAGCCAAGAAGCAAAGCTACTCCAACAATTGACCAAACCACTCTGCCACTGTAATGATTTGCTCTATTGTTTTTCTCTCCTCTAATTTGTATTATTTTTCTTCTCTCTGCTGGCTTTGGGTTTAGTTTGTTCTTTTTCTACTTTTGTAAGGGGTAAAGTTGTTGATTTCAGATTTTTCTTCTATTTTAATATGGGTATTTACAATTACATATTTACTTCTGAGTACAACTCTTACTGCATCTTATATTTTTTGTATATTTTTTCCTTTTCATTGGTTTCAATGTATTTTATAATGGCCCTAGTTTCTTTTTTCACCATACATTATTAACCAATAGTTTATTCAGTCATTCCTCTATTGATGGACATGTATCTTATTTCTAGCCTTAACACTATGAACAATGCTCTAATAAGTATATATGTATATATTCCCCAAAATAAGACTGCTAGGTTTAAAAGTACATGTCTTATCAGTTCTAACAGAAGCTGCTACATTGCTTTCCCAGAAGATCCTAACAATTTAGAGTCACAAGCTTACATGTGAGAGAACCCATTTCCCCACATTCCTGTGAAGTATTGTTGCTGTGAATTTCTACTGATCTGATGAGTTAGCAGGAACCTCAATTTTCCTACAATTTGCATTTTTCTGATTCCTAGTAAGTTAAAGGAGCATCTTGATGGTTAAGAATTACTCACATTTGCCATTCTGTGAACTGCTTTCACACAACCTTTGTCCATCTTTCTAGGTTTTCTTGTCATATGATAGGATCACTTTGTACATTATCATCAGTATTAGCAGTAGAGTAAAAAACCTATTAACAAATACCTTCTGGTATCATTTCCTAATCCCAAATTTTCTAATTCTTATGTATCCAATTTTGTTTTTACAAGTACTGACTTTCTGGTCAAAGTTCTCCTCAATACCTAGGTCATGTATGTAGCCTCATAATTTTCTTACAGTTAAAACTTTAATTCAGTTTATTTTAGTATATGGTGTGATAAAATGACCAGTTTTCTTCCAGAAGGATAGCCAGGTACTCTAGCATTATTTACTAAATAAGCCCACTAAAATGAACTTTCATCTTTATCATATATTAAATTTTCATATATACTTGCAACTATGTCAGGAAGTCTAATCCTATGCCAATACCAACCTTGACATAATTACATGATCACTGATTCTAAAATGTGGTAGGATAACCACCTCACCATTTCGTCTCTCAACCCTTCTACAAGCTAGTCTCAAACATCTACTGTTTTAAAATCATTTTACTAATTTTTTAAAAGGTGGAATTCATTTTAAATATCTGGAATTGAAAAGTGGCTATTTGTATATAGTCTTTTCATTTAATATGGTTTCACTATCCATTTGTAAAGTCCTTATTTCAGATCTTTTTTACTTCCCTCATAAATCTCACACTAAGATTTTGTACTTTCTTCAAACATTTATTCCTATTTTACAGTTTTTCATCATGGTGAATAGAATATTTTCCTACTTCCATTTGTAATATAAAGTAAAGCGGATTTTTTACACATCTTGTTTCCATTCTTATTATAGTATCTTAAAAATTCTATTTATTCCCTTGGGTTTTCTAGAAATACAATCATATTGTCAAAAAAGAGATACAGTAAATCTCCTTTCCAATGTGTATAATACTTATTTAATATCCTTGGTCCTACTCTTGAACTTCCAAGAAAACATTAAGTAATGACAATCTGGGTATCAGTGTCTACTTCCTGGATATGATTTTAGCATTTTGACATTTAGAATATTTGCTGCTGTTTTTTGATAATCTTTCTAATAGTTGCCTTTTTTAAAAAAAATTTTTTTGTTTTTATTAATAATGCATTTCATACAGGATTCCCATCTGCCACCCATTTATAAATATCTTGCCTGGGTGTGGTATATTTGATACATTTGATGAAAGCACATTTTTATTATTGTATTTCACTATAGACTATAGTTTAACTTAGGGTTCATTATTTGTGTTGTGCAGTTCCATGGATTTTTTAAAAAACATTTTTATTCTAGTACTACACAACTTAACATTTTCCCTTTTTATCTACATTCAAAAACATAATTCAGTGCTGTTAACTGTGTTCACAATATTGTGCTACCATCACAACTTTTCCAAAGTCTCAAACACAAACTCTCTACATTTTAAGTCTTAACTCTCAATTCCTTATTCCCACCTTGTCACCTGGTAACCTACAATCAAGATTCTGAGTATACTTATACTAATTATTTCTCATCAGTGAGATTATACAATATTTGTCCTTTTGTGGCTGGCTTATTTCACTCAGTTTGGTGTCTTTAAGATTCATCCATTTTGCTGCATGAATGAGGACTTCATTCCTTTATACAGTGGAAGATTCCATTCTATATATATACATATATATATGCCATTTTTTGTTTATGCATTTAACAGTTGATGGACAATTTAGTTGCTTCCATCTTTTGCCAACTGTGTATCATGTAACTATGAACATCAGTGTGCAAGTATCTGTTTCAGTCCCTGCTTTCAATTCTGTTGGATATATACCTAGAAGTGGGGTTGTCAGGTTATATGGTAATTCTATAGGAAACTTTTTGAAGAACTGCCAAACTCTCTTCCAGGGCAGCTGCACCAATTTACGTTCTCACCGGCAATGAATGTGGGTTCCTGTTTCTCCACATTCTCTCCAAAACTTTTCTGCTTCTTTAACAGTAGCCATTCTAGTAGGTATGAAATATTATCTCATCATGGTTTTGATTTGAATTTCCCTAATGGCTAATGATGTTGAGTACTTTTAATGTGTTTTTTACCATCTGTATATCTTCTTTGCAGAAATGTCTAAAATGTGTGCCAATTTTTAAACTGGGTTTATCTTTTTTATTGAGAGGAAAGATTCCTTCTATATTCTGCTTATTAAATCTTTATTGGATATGTGGTTTCCAAACATTTTCTCTCATTGTTTACATTATTTTATTTTCATGTTAAAGTCTTCTGAGGCATAGAACTTTTAATTTTTATTAAGGTCACATTTATTTTTTATTTCTTGCTTGTGTTTTGGGTGAAAACTGAAAGAAACCAGTGCCTAACACAAGGTCCTGAAGATGCTTTCCTACATTTTCTTTAAGTTGTTTTATAGTCCTGGTTCTTATATATAGGTCTTTGGGCCATTTTCAGTTAATTTTTGTATATGGTGTGAGATACAAGACCTACTTCATTCTTTTGCATATGGATACCCAGTTCTCCCATAATGGTTTATTGAAGAGACTGGGCCCCTTTGTGAAAAAGCAGCTGATCATAAATATGAGGGTTGACTTCTGAACTCTTGAATTCAACTCCATTGGTCTACATATCTGTTGTGTTGTTACCATGCTGTTTTAATTACTGTGCTTCTAAAATAAGTTTTAAGAACAAAAAATATGAATTACTTCAACTTCATTCTTTTTTGAGAAGACCCTTTCAAATAGATTTAGTAACTGGATTTTCTAGTTCTGAAAGAAGGTTGTTGGAATTTTTAGTGGTATTATGTTGAATCTGTAAATTGCTTTGTATGGAATTGACATCTTAACAATATTTGGTATTCAATCTATGAACACAGAACGTCCTTCCACTTACGTCTCCTTTGAGTTCTTTTAGCAATGTTTGGTAGTTTTCTGTTTACAACACCATTATATCATTGGCAAAATTTATTACTAGAAATTTGACTTTTTTGTTATTGTTAGTGTAATTTTTTCTTGATTTCTTCTTCTGATTTTTTCATTGCTAGCATACAGAAACACTCCCTATCTTGGAGTTTGATATTGTACCATACCGCTTTGCTGAATTTATTTATTTCCTCTCATATCTTTGTTCACTTCTTGGGATTTTCAGTATATTAGGACCTTGTCATGTATCACAGTGAAAGATTTACTCCTTTTCCAATTTGCATGCCTTTTATTTCTTTTTCTTGCCTAACTGCTTAAGCTAGAATTTCTAGCACAATATTAAATAACAGTGGTGATAGTGGGCATCCTTGACTTCTTCCAGATCTTAGAGGGAAAGCTTTCAGTCTTTTACAATTGAGTATCATGTTAGCTGTGGGTTTTTCACATATGCCCTTTATCATGTTGAGGAACTTTCCTCTACTCCTATTTTTCTAAGTATCTTTAATCAAGAAGGGGTGCTGGATTTTGTGAAATATATTTCTGCCTCTACTGAGAAGATAATGTGACTTTTCCTCATTTTGTTAGTGTGATGTATTACATTAACTGATTTTCTTATGTTGAACACCCTTGCATACCTGTGATCTATCCCACTTGACCACGCTGTATAATTATTTTAATGTGCTGTTGAATTTGGTTTACAAGTATTTTGTGGAGGATTTCTGCATTTGTATTTATAAGAGATATATGTCTGTGATTTTCTTTTCTTGAGATATCTTTATCTGGCATTGGTATTATGGTGATTTTGGCCTCACAGAATGAGTTGAGTAATGTCCCTCCTGTTCAATTTTTGGAAAAGTTTGAGCAGGAATGGCAATAATTCTTCTTGAAATGATTGGTAAAATTCACCTGTGAAGCCATCTGATCCTGGGCTTTATTTGTTGAGAGATTTTTGATGACTGATTCAATTTCTTTACTTGTTATTGGTCTTCTGTTTCTTCTAGAATCAGTTAAGGCTGTTTCTTGGAATTTGTTCATAAAAGTTGTCTATTTTGTTGGCATACGGTTGTTCATAGTATCCTCTTATGATCCTTTTTATTTCTATGGGATCAGGAGTAATGTCTTCACTCTCATTTCTGATTTTTTTAATCTACATCTTCTCTTTTATTCTCTATCAGTCTAGCTAAGGTTTCTCAATTTTGATCTTTTCAAAGAACCAACTTTTGGTTTTGCTAATTCTATTTTAATAGATTAGGATCTAAAAATAGGTCCTAATCTATTATTTCTTCCCTCCTGCTTGCTTTCGGATTAGTTTGCTGTTCTTTGCCTAGTTCCTTTAGGTATGCAGTTAAGGCTTTGATTTTACCCCTTTCTTCTTTAACGTAAGGTTTAGAGCTACAAATGCCCTGCCTCATAACTGCCTGTGCTGCCCCCCATAAGTTTCGATATGTTGTGTTCTCATTTCCATCTCAAGATTTTTACTGAATTCCCTTGCCATTTGTTGTCTGAACCAGTGATTGTTTAATAAAAGTGTGTTATAAAGCTCCCAAACATCTGTCAATTTTCCAGTTCTCCACCTCTTATTGATTTCAAACTTTGTTCCATTGTAGACAGACAAGATGTGTTGTAGAATTTCTAGCTTTTACAATTTATTGAGATCTGTTTTGTGATGCAATATATTGTTTATCTGGAAAATGATCCATGTACAACTTCAGAGGAATATATACCCCTGCTGCTTCATGGTACAACGATCTGTGTATATCTGGTTCATTTATCATATAATCAGATCTTTGCCTCCTTATTGATCTTTCATCTAGGTGTTCTATCTCTTGAGAGGAGTGATGTATTGAAGTCTCCAACTATTACTGTAGAGGGGTCTATTTCTCCCTTCACTTCTGACACTGTTTGCCTTATATACCGATTAATACAAATACTTATACTAGTTTCCACAAATATTTATGATTGTTATTTCTTCTTGGTGGATTGCCCTTTTATTCATATAGCGTCCTTCTTTGTCTACTATAACAGCTTTTGGCTGTTATTCATATATTATTATACCTACCTTAGCTCTTTCTTGGTTACTATTTGCATGGAATATCATTTTTCAGCCTTTCATTTTCAACCTATTTATGTCTTTGGGTCTGAAGGGAGTCTTTTATATACAATGTAAAGTTGGATCATGCTTTTTAATCCATTCGTCCAGTCTGTGCCTTTTGATTGGTCAGTTTAATCCATTAACATTCAGTGTTATTACTGTAAAAGCAGTACTTCAACTATTTTATCCTTTGGTTTTATTATTATTTTTGCCTCTCCTTTCTTTTATAGCAACCTCCTTTTCTATTCAGTGTATCTAACTGATCCCTTTCTTATTTCTGTTTCTATATATTTTCAAAATATTTACCATGGGGTTTATAGTGCACAAAATACCTCTATAACCTACTAATTTGTAAAGATACTGTGCTGGTTTGAAAGGATATATGTCCCCTAGAAAAGCCATGTTTTAATCTAAATCCCATTTCATAAAGGCAGAATAATCCCTATTCAATACTGTATGTTTGAACCTGTAATTAGGTCATCTCCCTGGAGATGTAACCCAATCAAGAGTGGTTGTTTGATTGGGGGAAATGTGTTTCCACCATTTGGGTGGGTCTTGATTAGTTTTTGAAGTCCTATAAAAGAGGAAACATTTTGGAGAATGAGGAGATTCAGAAAGAGCAGAGCAGAACGACATAGCCACAAGAAGCAGAGTCTACCAGCCAGCGACCTTTGGAGACGAAGAAGGAAAATGCCTCCTGGGGAGCTTCATGAAACAGGAAGCCAGGAGAAGAAGCTAGCAGATGACACCATGTTCAACATGTGCCTTTCCAGATGAGAAACTCTGATTGTGTTTTCCATGTGCCCTTGCACTTGAGAGAGAAACCCTGAACTTCACTGGCCTTCCTGAACCAAGGTATCTTTCCCTGGATGCCTTAGATTGGACATTTCTATAGACTTGTTTTAATTGGGACATTTTCTCAGCCTTAGAACTGTAAATTAGAAACTTTTTAAATTCCCCCTCTTAAAAGCCATTCCGTTTCTGGTATATAGCATTCTGGCAGCTAGCAAACTAGAACAGATACCAACTTAGCTTAAATAGCATTCATATTCTCTGAATCTTTATTTCTTCATAGTACTCTGAGTCATTCTCTACTGTCTTTTCCTTTCAACCTGAAAAACTCCCTTGAGTAATTCTTGTAAGGTAGGCCCTTCAGTTGACAACACACTCAGTTTCTGTTTTATTGTGAATATTTTCAACTCTCCAACATTTTTTGAAGGACTGTTTAGCCAGATGAAGAATTTTGGCTGGAAGTTTACTGTTTTCAGAATTCTCTAGTTATCTTTGATATTTGACATTCTCATTCACTATATGATGTCTTGGAGTAGATCTACTTGGATTTATTCTGTTTGAAGTACACTGCGTTTCTTGGACATGTATAACTTTTATAAGAGTTGAGAAACTTGAGGCCATTATTCCTCATTTCCTCTTTCTACCCCTTTTTGCTTCTCTTCCTCTGGGACACTCATGACATGTGTGCTGGTTTGAAAGGATTACGCACCCCAGAAAAGCCATGTTTTAATCCTGATTCCAATCTTGTGGAGGCAGCTTCTTTTAATCCCTATTCAGCACTGCAGGCTGGAAATTTGACTAGATTATCTCCATGGAGATGTGGCTTGCCCAATTGTGGGTATTAACTTTTTTTTTTTTTTTTTTTTTTTTTTTTTTTTTTTTTTTTTAAAGGAAAGACAGAGAGAAGGAAGGAAGAAAGGGAAACATTTTTAAACATTTTCTTGTTTTATTGTATTCTGTTTCTCCGTTTTTGTTACATGGGCTGGGGCCGGGAATCGAACCGAGGTCCTCCGGCATAGCAGGCAAGCACTTTGCCCGCTGAGCCACCGCGGCCCGCCCGGGTATTAACTTTTGAATAGAGGGAGCCACAACTCCACCCATTCCAGGTGGGTCTTGATTAGTTTACTGGAATTCTTTAAAAAAGGAAGCATTTTGGAGATTCCCTTTTTAGCTCCACAAGAAGCAGACAGCCCACGCTGCCAGAGACCTTTGGAGATGAAGAAGAAATAAGTCCCCGGGGGAGTGTCATGAAAGAAGAAGCCTGGTGAGAAAGCTAGCAGATGGTGCTATGTTCACCATGTGCCTTTCCAGTTCAGAGAGAAAGCCTGAACCTCACTGGCCTTTCTTGAGTGAAGGTAAGCTCTTGCTGGTGCCTTAATTTGGACATTTTTATAGACTTGCTTTAATTGGGACATTTTCTTGGCCTTAGAACTGTAAACTAGCAACTTACTAAATTCTCCTTTTTAAAAGCCATTCTATTTCTGGTATACTGCATTCCAGCAGCTAGCAAAGTAGAACAACGTGTATGTTGGTGTACTTTGTGCTGCCACTCAAATCCCTAGGACACGCCTCAACTTTTTCTAATCTTTCTCTACCTCTTCTTCTCACTGTATGATTGTGATTATCAGGACAGTCTTGTCTTCTAATTCAGATTCTTTGTTCTGCCTGTTTAAATCTTCTATGCTGCTAGTGTACTTCAAATCTCTACTCTTTGCCTTTATACCCATAATTAATTTCTTTTATTACTCAAATTCTTTATGCTCACACATTGCCTGCTCAAAACACTTTATCTCTGTATGCATGTTTTCCGTCCTCTCCCTGAACTGATTTGGATTTGTTTGAATTTCTTTGATTAGTTGCTCCAAATCCTGTGTCTCCTCTGAAGTTTTACTTTGTTCCCTGGACTGAGGCATACCTTCTGTTTTTAGTATGACTTGTAATTTTATGCTGATGTCTAGGCACTTGATGAGTTAACTCTGAAGCTCAGCTTTTCCCTCTTGTCTAAGGTTTTGTTATTGGTTTTGTGTTAAAGCACTTCTTTGATACTTGGTCCAACTTATTCTGTAACTTCTGAATAGCCCAAGTAACTGATCAGGTTTTCTCAGCTATTCTTCATCTGATTCTTCCCCTGTATATGTGGTATGATTTTTAAGATTGCACTTTTTGTGCAGTTGTTTCACTCCAGGAGGAAGCTTCCTTTGTTCTTTCTCTGGGAATCTTGATCAACTTTCGTTATGCAAACTTTCTCCCCCAGCTTCTATTATTTATTTAAGTTGTCTCTCTCACTCAGTGTTCCATTTCCATTTCATTTTCAATTCTGGGACTCTCCAGTCTCACAACAGTTCAGTTTAAACCCCTTAATTTTTTTTTTTCCCCAGTGAGGTTTTTCTGCCTCTGGTTTCTTCCCCTTTAGGGTATCCTGCCCCAAGGAGTATGATGAGATCAATTCAGAAAGGTGTGACACTCCAAAAAGTTCACTTTGAATTTATGGAGTCCAGCGGACAGTAACTGGCATGAGTGAGTCAAGCACTTGGTGGCCATTCAGCCACGGTTTCTCTCTCTTCCCCATCTCCTGCGCAACTTTTGTATGCAGTGCTCTTAGCAACTAGTGCTCCACCCTGGGTTTCTGTGGATTTCCGTCTCTGACCCTGGATATGTATGGGGTTCCAACTAACTACTTATACTTTCTCTACAGTGTGTCCCCGGTGGGAGGGAACAGGGCCGATGCCTCTGGAGAAAACCAAGCTGTGCAGGACAGAGTGGGGGGGAAGGGAAGAGGACCAGAAGGTATGGGACATAAGGTTCCTACCTGATATTTGTCCCTTTGATTCAGCATTTATGGAGTCCTTCTCCAGTTTCTATTGTTCTCCAGAGTTCTACTCGAGTGGAAATTGCCCCTATATTCACTGAATATTTGGGGAGTTTTTTCAGGGGAATGTCTTATGTCACTATGTTAATGATATTCCTTCCTCAGTCTTTTGGAAGAGTTTGAGGAGGATTGGTATTAATTCTTAGAATTTTGTTTAAAATTGACTTGTGAAGCCATCTGGTCCTGGGTTTTTCCTTTGTTGGGAGTTCTTTTTTTTATTATTATTACTGATACAATCTTTGCTAATTATTGGTTTGTTGAGATGTTCTATTTCTTGTGTAAGTCTATGTAGTTTTTATGTTTCCAAGAATTTTCCATTTCTTCAGAGTTATCTGATTTGTTGGCATATAGTCCTTTTTATTTCAGTGGGGTTAGTAGGCATAAACCCCTTTTTTCATTTGTGATTTCATTCATCTGTGTCTTCTTTTTTTGTTAGTCTAGCTAAACATTTGTCAATTGCATTCATGTTTTGATAGACTCTTGATTTTATTTTTTTATTCTCTATTTCATCTCCATTGTAATATTTTTTATTTCCTTTTTTCTGCTCACTATGGGTATAGTTTAATTCCAGTTCTTCCGATTTTGAAGTTAGGTCCCTGGTTCAAAGTCTTTCTTCTTTTTTAATGTAAGTTTTTAGAACTATACATTTCCTTAGCAGCACAGCCTTTGTTATATCCCATATATTTTGGTATGTTCTATTTTCAATTTCATTTGCCTCAAGATATTTCTTAATTTCCCTTGTGATTTCCTTTTACCTACTGGTTGCTGTTTCAGTTTGCTAAGGCTGATGGAATACAACATACCAGAGACGGACTGGCTTTTAACAATGGGGATTTATTAACTTACAAGTTAACAATTCTAAGGCCAGGAAAATTCCAAATTAAGGCATCAAAAGGATGATGCTTTCTCTGAACACTGGTAACCAGTGGGCTTGGGCTCCTATCTGCTTGTCCTTTTCTCCCGGATTTTGTGAGCTTGTGATCAGATGCTGATGTGACAGAGATTTTCTTGAATGTCAACCATCCTATCAGAAACGTCTTCCCAAGGCAAATGCAAAGTGCAGGGTTCTCTTCGTCTTTGCTGAAATTGTGTCTTGTCCTGGACTTGTGCCTACTGATGGCTTGGGACTTCCACTATTTTCAGGAGTTTGAATGCTCCTTCTATTTCCCAAGAGACAGACCTTCTCCCTCTCCTGGTATTCTAATACTGAACTTAACGCAGGTAGACTTTACCCCAGGCCCACCATCTTGTTTCTTATATGCTTTTATTTTCTCAAGCTGCTTTTTCCTGGATGGGAGGAACAGACTGGAGAAGAGTTCCCCATGTCAATCTATCCCAGCCGGAATAAAGCAAGGGACCCACAGAGGGAATGCTGGCTGCTCCCAAACTGCCCAGACAAGGACATGAGGGAAGGGCCAGGAAAGCACCAGTAGCTTCTTCCATAGCTCCCCAAAGCTGCACTTTCTTGACCTGCCCAGCAAATGCAACCCTTCAACTGTCTTCTACAACTCTAAGGAAATGTACTGTTTTTAAGTCTCTTATGCTGCCTTTGTCTGGGGTGGGTTAGAACAATGGCTGCCCTCAGAGCTGGGCCCTCAGCAATCTGAAGTAGCTTGTCAAATGCTATGATCATCAACTAGCCTGATCTTGGATAGGTGGATTTCTATATCCCTTTCTGGTACCATCAAGCTATACCTGGAACCACATCCTACTGCTGCCTGCCAGAAAAGTGGGGGCTGGGCAATAGTAGCCGCCATGCAGACAGAATAATTTATTGGTATCTACCAGCCCTTTTCTCCCATTCTTCACTGTACACTGTACTGGACTCTGGAGTTTCAAAACAGTTGATTCAGATAGTTCCTGCCTATTAACAGTTTGTTCCAGTGGAGGGACTAATTTCTGAAGCTTCTTACTCTACCATCTTCCCACAATCTCAATTAAAGTGCACCATTTATTTTCCTTTTAATGTGCTGATAAAATAAATTATGTTGACAGATGAAATAAATCTTTCTTAGATCAGTATATTATTTTAGAATGTGATAAATTGTTGGATTCTCTTTGCTAATATTTCATTTAGAATTTCTGTATTTTTGAGAAGATTTATTGAGGTAAATGCACATGCAATAAAATTCACCTTTTTTATGTGTACAGGTTTAGGAATTTTGATAAACTCAGGCAGTCATGTAACCACCACCATCACAATCAAGGTACAGAGTATTTCCAGCACCCCAAAAAAGTTTCCTCAAGCCCCTTGTGTTCACTCATCTCTCCTAACCTTCAGCTTCTGAAAACTACATCCCTGTTGTCTGTCCCTTCAGGTTTGCCTTTTCCAGAATGTCATATTAATGGAATCAGGCTTTACGTAGTCTTTTGAGTCTGGCTTCTTTCAGTTAGCATACTATGCATCTCTACTTATTAGAAAAATCTTTCTATAGATTATGTTTTGGAACTAAAGACAAATAGGTCTTATATTTAGGTCTTTAATGCAAATTGAGTTAATTTTTACATACGATGTGAGATAGGGGACTTCCTTTATTCTTTTGCATATGGGTATTTTGTACCATTTGTTAAACAGATATTCTTTCCAAATGAGTGGACTTAGCAATTCTGTTAAAATTCAATTGGCCATGGATGTGAAGCTCTATTTCTGAACTCTCAGTTTGGTTCCATTGGTCAATACGCCAATTTTTATGCCAGTACCAAGTTGTTTTGACCACTGTAGTTCTGTAATATGCTTTAAAGTCAGGAAGTGTGTGTCTTGTGATTTCTTTCTTCTTTCTCAAGTTCTTTTTGGATATTTGGGGCCCCTTACCCTTCTAAACAAATGTGATAACTGGAATTTCCATTTCTACAAAGTAGGCTGTTGGAATTTTGATTGGAATTTGGGTAGAAATGATATTTATTCCAGTCCATGAACATGCAATGTCCTTTCATTATTTAAGTCTTTGATTTCTTTTAGCAATGTTTTGTAGACTTTATATCCAAAGCACAAGCAAGAAAAGAAACAGATAAATGGGGCCTCATCAAAACTAAAAACTTTAGTGTCTCAAAAGACTTTATCATGAAAGTAAAATGACAAGCTACACAACGAGAGAAAATATTTAGAATCCACATATCCAATAAAGGTTTAATATCCAGAACATCCTTCAACTTAACAAAAAGATAAACAACCCAATTAAAAAATCGGCAAAAGACGTAGATAAACATCTCTCCAAAGTCGATATACAAATGGCCAGAAGGCACATGAAAAGATGGTCAACATCATTAGCGATCAGGGAAATGCAAATCAAAGCCACAATTAGATACCATTTCACATCCATTAGAATGGTTGCTACTAAAACAAATGGAAAATTAGTACTGGAGAGGATGTGGAGAAACAGAAACACTCATTCACTGCTGATGGCAATGTAAAATGACGTAGCATCTGTGGAAGACAGTTTGGTGGCTCCTCAGAAAGCTATGTATAGAACTGCCAAATAACCCAGCAATCTCACTTCTAGGAATACACCCCAAAGCAATGAAAGCAGGGACTTAAACATGTATTTATACACTGATGTTCATAGTGGCGTTATTCACAACAGCCAAAAGAAGGAAGCAACTCAAGTGTCCATCAACTAATGAACGGATAAACGAAATGTGGTAGAAACATACAATGGAATATTATTCAACTGGAATGAAGTCCCGATGCAGGTGACAACATGGATGAACCTTGAGGACATTATGTTAAGTGAAATAAGACAGAACCAAAAGGACAAATATTCTATGATCTCACTGATATGAAGTAATTATCATAAGCAAACTCACTGAGTTAGAATCAAGGAATATAGGTTACCAGGGTAGAGAATCAGAAACTGATGCTTAATTGGTGCAGAATTTTTATTTAGGTTGATTGTAAATGTTTAGAAATGGATAGTGGTGACTGCAACACATTATTGTGTGTAATTAACAACACTGAATTATGTTTGTGAGTGTGGTTGAAAGCGGAAGTTTTGGGTTATGTATCTTACTAAAAGGAAAGTTAAAAGACAAAGCATGGGACTATATAACAGTAAACCCTGTTGTGGATGATGGACTGTGGTTAATAGTACAAAAAGAAGAATGTTCCTTCATGAATTATAACATATGTATGTTACTATCACAAGGTATTAATATAGGGTGATATATGGCCAAAAATTACATTTAATGTAAACTATGGACATAGTTAACAATAATATTTTAATATTCTTTCATTACCTGTAAGGTACCAACAATGCAACATGACAACAAGTGAGTATATGGCAACACTATTTTTTATATGACTCTTGTAAACTACAACTTCTCTAATTAAAAATAAATTTTTTTAAATGCTAAGTGAAAGAAACCAGATGAAAGCACTAGATATTGTATGATTCCATTTATATAAAATGTAAAATAAATAAATCTGTACAGATTTAGATTAGTGGTTATGTAGAGCTAGGAAATATAGAGAGATGGAGAGGTGACTACTAAGAGGCAGGTTTTTTTTTTCTTTTTGGAATAATGAAAATGTTCTAAAATTGTGGTGATGAATGCACAACTCTGTGATTATATAAGTGCCACTGATTATAAATTTTGAAAACAAGCAAACAATTGGGGATGTAAAATGATACAGGTGCTTTGGAAAACAATTTGGCAGTTCTTCAGAAAGTTAAACAGTGTTAACATTTGCCCCAGCAATTCCAATCCTAAGTATAGACCCAAGAGAAATTAAAGTATATCCACACAAATACTTGCACATGGCTGTTCACAACGTATTTAATAATAAGGAAACAACCAAAATACCCATCCATAAATAGATAAGTAAAATATAATGTACTTTCCTGGACCATGCACCACCCCGACCACCCCCCCCCCCCAAAAAAAAGTGATGTACTCATACGATGGAATATCTTTCAATAATAAAAAAAATGAAGTACTGATACATGCTACAACACAGATGAAACTTGAAAACATGCTATGTAAAAGAAGCCAGTCACAAAAGAACACCTATTATATGATTCCATTCATCTGAAATATCCAGAATGGATGAATCCACAGACAGAATTAATCAATTCTTTTTTAGTGAAACAAACTGGAATGAAGTTTTAATTCTGTTTATTTGCTTTTATAAGTATTCCACATTAAAGGAAAGCTTTCAGTATGCAGAAATGCCAGCTAAGAAATATAGAAAGAAAGAATTATAAAATTACTTTATGACTTCCAATATAATAAGTAAATCAGGCAACCTTCATCAATGTAAATATTAAAACACCAAATGAAGTTACTTGCGAATAAAAATATTCACATGGTGCCCAAGTATTATACTACAGATTATGTACTAATTACAAAGAAGAAATCTGACAATTCCTGCTTTAACTAAGTGATCAAACTTGACACTGTTAATAGGAAACATTCTAAAATTATAGGCCTATTAATATTACACAATGTGAAATATACCACCTATGAAGGATTCATGCCAAAAATGCTTAATGTGATTCTCAAACTTAATTTCCAGTTTTCAGAAAAAAAAGTCAGTATAAGAAAAAGTTAAAAGATATGAAAACAAACAAATTCAGAATGGAGGCAGTGTATAAGAAAACTGGCCCAGACTCTTGCATTAAAACATGCCAACAGTAAGCAGATTCTTCCAGATTTAAAAATATATAATCATAAAACACACATGAACATTGATTGAATAAGGAAAACCAAGAAAGTTATAAAAGACATTTTTGAGACAACTAGGGAGATCTAAATATGCTGTTCTATATGGAATACTGAAGTGTCACAATGTCTGCAACTTACTTTCAAAAGATGAAAGATAACACCAAAAAAAAGAAAGGAAAAGAAAAAACTTAAAAACAATGTAGCAAATTATTAATTTTCTCTAGAGCTGAAAAATTTTTAAATAAACCTTGAAAATAAAGATCCAAATTATTACCTGTAAAGTTCTATGGGAAAGATCCATGAGTTTCCTCTTGTATTGTGCAATTTTGGCCATAGCTGTGGTCTGATTCTTCTGTAACTCACTAATATCTTCAGATATGATCTGTCAAAAAAAATTTTTGATATAGATCAAGTATAGGTATCACAACTATTTATCAAGTACACCTAGATGCAAAGTCAAATTCTAAGGTAAGCCTGAGATTCATCGCTCAAAATATAAAATCTTTGCTTTTAAATCTGTATTTATAAATCTTTTCCCCTTTCAATACATCTAAAAGTTTAAAAGTAGCACTCAAAAATCTGGGAAAGAGTATAGAAAAATATCTATCTGAGAATAATTTTAAGGAGTTTGAAGTAATATTATGGAATAGAGCCACCAACTAAACTGTGAATGGGGAAAGCTAAGATCTATATGATGACATCCAAGAGGGGCTTTAAGAGACAGTTAGCCCTGGATGGGCACGGCCCTGGCCCTGGCACCAACAATGCCATCCTGACTGAAAGGGGAAAAAGAAGTGTAACAAATAATGTATCAGCAGCTAGGAGAGTTCAAATAGAGTCAATAGACTACACTGGAGATCATTCTTATGCATGCTTCAGTTAGACATTGCTACCTATCATAACTTGCCAACCCCCAACCAAAACCACTACTGCCAATCCTAAAAAATACCTAGGGCATTATATAAGATTCTGCAACGGCTCCATGCACTAGGGTAACTCTCCAAAACCTACAACCTCCAGTTAAGTCCTGAAATGCAGAGGGACCAGCCCTTCCAGAACATCAGTTAGTTCCATCCTCTATCCTATATTATCAACAGCCCCTTCCAACATGCAAAAGCTAGAATAGGCATAGCCCAAATACCCCAAAAGAGTGGGAGAAAGATCAAAGGTGATGATGAGTTATACAGAGGTCAGGTATAACAAATGAGTTTGAGTGCTGAATCATACTGATATTTCTTTTAGCCTCCAGTAGCTTAGAGCTGCTAGAAATAAAAACCTAAAACTGTGAAATTGTAACCCATATCAAACTCTGAACTCTATTCTACAACTAATTGTCGCTATATACTTTTAAAAAGATGGTCCAGTATTAATTCTTATGAAATACTTGGAGAAAATGATCAGAGTGGAGAAGAAAAGGATATTAATTACACAACCCAATACATTTTTATGCCCCTGGATCTTTGCTTATACCCTCTGCTTGGCATAAACCCCACTGTTTTGTCTAATGAAGTAACCTTAAAGGCTGAGTTAAAAACCCCATTTCATTAAAGCTTTCCAATCAGAATTAATCCTATAACTGTTCCAAGCATAATTTATCACTATGCCATTGGCTTATATTAAAATGCTGTAAGAAAAAGGATAGGAAGAATGTACAAGACATGTTTTAGTATGCTTGCCTGCCCATATTACTTTTTAAAGAAATTTTCCATCCTAAGCTATGCTGAAGTGAAAAAATTAGATGATCATGCTTTACATATATAACCTAGGCACCTCCCTACCCCAGTTCTGAAAATTCAGCCAGAGTTCCTGAACAAAATTAGTTATAGATTCTTCTACACTAGAAGTATAGTATAGGAAGGGAAAAAAAAGAAACATTTCCTTTCACAACACTGACAAACACTAAAACAATCTAGGACTTAACTCAAGAAAGAATGCACAAGATTTTTAAAGAGAAGTATTCTAAATTTTTTTTTTTTTTTTGCATGGGCAGGCACCGGGAATTAAACCCAGGCCTGGGGGGCTCAAGCACAGCAGGTGAGAACTCTACTTGCTGAGCCACTGTGACCCACCCTTAAATGATTTTAATTATTAAAAGACCTGAATGACTAAGACACATCTTAGTGTCTTAGCTCATGGATGAAATTATTTAATATTAAAGTTCAATTCTCCACAAATTAATCTGCACATTTAATGAAATTCCAACCAAAAGTCTAGTTTTCTGACAAGTGGACTCTGAAACCGTTGTGGAAGAATACAGAGCTACAAAGAGCTAAGACAACTTTGAAAAGAAGAACAAAAACTGGAGATTCACCCTCCCATACTAAGATGAACTACAAAGTAATAAAAGTAAAAATAAAATGGAATGAGTTTAAGGGCAGATCAACTGACCAGTGAAACATAAGAGGGGGTCTAAAAATAGACCATGTATCCATGGAAACTTGATATATAATAGAAATATTTTGATATATTTTAGGGGAAAGTACTGAATTTTTATGGATAGTATTTTAAAAATTGACCTACTTTAAAGGGAAAAATAAAGTCGGATTTATACTGCATACTGTAAAAGTGAACTCCATGAGGATAAAAGAACGAAATGGGAAAGATTAAATTCTAAAGCATTAGAAAACAATGTAGGAGACTGTATTTTAAACCTCAGTGTGAAAAATGATTGCTTAAACAAAAACCTAAAAAAAATCACAAGGCAGAACTGATAGATATCATTACATTAAAATTAAAGATAGCTATTCAATTGAGGACACCAAAGACAGAATTAACAAAGGATGAACTAGAAGAAGGTATTTATAATGGTATAAACAGACTAGGAATTAAAATCTAGAATAACTGAGGAACTCTTGCAATTCAATAGAGAAAAGACAGGAAACCCAACAGAAGAACTGGCAAAAGATGTGAATGATTTTGGTTCTGGGCAAGATGGCCTAAGCAAACACCTCTCTATCTCTCCATTCAATACAGCTAGAAATTTGGACAGAACTCATGAAGCAGCTATCTGAGGACTCTGAAAATTAAATAGTAGTGGAATGATTGGAGAAGACCAGAATTTGAAGATATCACTGAGCCGGCAGTGAGTTCCCCATTTTCCTCCCTCTGGTATTCCCTGCTCTGGTTTCAGTACAGCTCAAAACTTGCAATTGAGTATCAGCACTGACAAAGAGCTCCGAGAGAAGCCTATTTCTGGTATAAGGAGATAAAAGTTGGGGTTGGGGTTGGGGGTTGGGGTCAGGGTGGAGGGGGCTCCTACAGCTCAGAGTAGAGGAGATCCATTGTTTTTTTAATTTGTTTTCTCAGTTCTTTTGTACCTCCTGTTCCCCAATCCTGTGACGGAAACAGCATGGGGGCCTGTAGAAGCCTAATCTTAAGGAGGGAACGTCCTATCCTCCTGCAGGAACGACAGTTCAAAGAGGGTGGGACAAAACGCACTTGCTTTTCTTTCTATCCCTGTCCTCTCATTACGTGCCCATAGACAGAGGCAAACTTGGCAGGAAGTATACAAAACAGCAGGGCAAATAAACACCCAGCCTTCTAGAGGACCGATACTGGGAGCCTCAGGGAAAACTGCAAAGTACTGGGAAGAATGAAATGAGGGAGGAGCTAAGGAAGGCGACTGCATACAGTTGTTTATGAATTCCCTGACTGGCCACTGGATGACACATATGCTATGGATCTAAACAGCATTGCAAAGGCTGTGAAAAGTAGAACTGGTACTGAACAAACAAAACAAACAAAAATTCAACAAATAGTGCTGCAATAATGGGATACGCACATGGAAAAAAGAATGAAATGTGACCCCTGCCATACAGCATACACACACAAAAAAGTAAAAGGATGGAAAAGGATATACCATACAAGCACTAATCAAAAGAAAACTAGAAAATAGAAAGAGGACCTTTACCTTACACCCTATACAAAAATGTGAACTCAAAGTGGATCAAAGACCTAAATAAAAGAGTCAGTACCATAAAAATCCTAGAAGAAAATGCAGGGAAACATCTTCAAGACCTACTAATAAGAGGTAGGTTCCTAAACTTTACACCCAAAGCATAGGAAAACAAAAGAAAAAAGAGACAAATGGGAACTCCTCAAAATTAAATGCTTGTGTGCCTTAAAAGACTTTGCCAAAAAGGTAACAAACTCAATGGGAGAAAATACTTGGAAATCACATGTCGGATAAAAGTTTAAGATCCTGTATACATAAAGAAATCATACAACTCAACAATAAAAGAACAAATAATCTAATTATAAAATGAGCCAAAGATATGAATAGACATTTTTCTGAAGAGCAAATACAGATGGCTAAAAAGTACATGAAGAGATGCTCATTTTCACTAGCTATAAAGAGATACAGATCAAGGTTACAATGAGGTATCATCTCACACCTATTAAGAATGGGCGCTATTAAACAGGAAACCTCAAATGTCGGAGAGAATGTGGAGAAACTAGAACCCTTATGCACTGCTGGCGGGAATGTATAATGGTACAGCCGCTGTGGAAGACAGTTTTGTGGTTCCTTAGAAAACTAAATACCGTGTTGCCCTATGACCCAGCAATTTCACTACTAGTTATATATTCAGAAGAGCTGAAAGCAGGGACATGAACAGACATTTGTACATCAATGTTAATAGTAGCACTATTTACAACTGCCAAAAGAAGGAAACAATTCAAGTAACCATCAATATACAAGTGGATAAACAAAATGTACATACATATGATGGAGTATTATGTGGCAATAAGAAATGAAGTTCTGAAGCATATGACAACATGGATGAACCTTAAGGACATATGCTGAGTAAAAAGTAAGCCAGATACAAAAAGATAGACTGTATGATTTCACTTTTATGACACTGGTAAAGAGAAACTCAGAGGCTTATAATACAGAATATAGGGGCCCTAGAGATACACAGAAGTTAGAGATGAGTGAACGATTAATGAGGATGAACTTTAACAGAATGGATACAAATGAAGGCAGTTTGTTAATTGGTCTATAATTTATACTACCATATTGAAGGTGAATATGATTAAAAGGGGATATATAGATCCATGAATCCCACTAATTAACACAACAAATATAAGTTCTTGCATGAACTACTTCAAAGGTATGACTCTTGTACAAAGAGTAAATAATATCAGGGTATAGGGGGAAAACTACTATTGCATGCTATGGTTTATGTTTTACAGGAGGACATCAAAAGTACCAAAGCAATAACAGGGTTAAATAATTGAGGAGGAAGGACAAGAGTTAAGGGGAGGTTTGGATTTTCTATTTGATGAGGGTGTGTTTATGGCTATTTTTCTCTTGGGAGCAATGAAAATTGTCTAAAATTGAGAGTGCTGATGACTATACAACTAAGTGAGGATGAAACATGGATTATTGACTTTGTACATTTTAAATGATGCCCCAAGAATGGAGGGTATGAAGGATACATGGAGTGAGAAGTAGAATGGTAAACTCTGGTATATAATACATATAATCAAGTATCGTGTGGCTACTGAAAGGAAGCTGTGAGGCATGCAACGAGGTGAATGAACCTGGGAGACAATATGTGAGGCAAAATAAGCCAGAAACAAAAGAGCAAATACTGTACAGTCTTTTTTACAAAATAATTATAAGAAAATTGGGTCCTAAATTGTAAGCTCTTATAACAGTCACATTTAGTCCAGAGCTAATAATCGTTCTGTCTAGATTTTGAGAGGCTGTGCTATACATGTGTATAAACTGGTGTTTCCCTGGAACTTCGGGTTCCTGTGTGACACCTAAGACTCAAGAGCAGGAGTTCTGCAGGTCTGAAAGTCAGCACTGCCACATACAATAACTGTTAAGGAAGTTGAAAACAGATCAAGCTTCAATTAGAGAAAAGAGCTAAAATGATCAGGTTGGGACTAAGGTAAACCAGAATACAGGAGTAAGAAGGACATGGTCTGTATTTTATAACTTCACCTACTGTGTTACACCAAATGAAGAGGGGTTTATTTTGTCCAAAACCTCAATTTTCTGTAGCACATAAACTAACTCAACATGTCTGGATAGTTCATTTAAACAACCCAAACACATGGAGTCCAAAATGAGAATGCAGGCTTGTAATTATGTACAGTTTAATATAATACCCACATCCATCCCAGAGTATGTTGAGCAGAAAATTTATAAGTATTAGCAAAGTTCCTTGAGGGACGGGAGAAAAAATATGCAACTATGAAATTTTACCACTGGGGGAAACCCCTGATACAGTCTCAAATATTACACACTTCAAGTCAACAGGCCAAGGCCTTGATCTTGAGGCTTGCTCTTATGAAGCTTATTTATATTACAGAGAAGCTAAGCCTAGGAATTATGCCTAAGAGTTACTTCCAGATGACCTTTTTTGTTGCTCATATGTGGTGTCTCTCTCTCTCTAAGCCCAGCTCTGCAGGTAAAATCAATACCCTCCCCTCTACGTGGGACATGAGATCTAGGGGTGAATGTCTCCCTGGCAACGTGGAATATGAATCCCAGGAATGAGCCTGGCCTTGGTACTGTGGGATCAACAATGTTTACCTGGTCAAAAGGGGGGAAAATGCAACAAAAAAAGGCATCAGTGGCTGAGGGAGTTCAAATAGATGATAGGCTATTCTGGAGGCTACTCTTAGGCAAGCGTCAGGTCAGTTAGATATTACTATTTATCATACTTTGCCAAACCCCAACCAAAACCATTCCTGCCAACCCTAAAGTACACCTAGGGCTCTATCTAAGATTCTACAAAAGTTTCATGCATTACAATTACTTTCCAGAAACCCACAAGCTCAGATGGGTTCCTAGGCCAGATAAGTCCTGAAATCCAGAGGAGCCAGTCTCTGCAAAACATCAACTAAGCTCCATCCCCCATCCCATATTATTGACACCTCTCTCCAACATGAAAAACTTGGAATGGGCATAGCCCAAATACCCCTAAAGATTGGGAGAAAGATCAAAGGAGAAAGAGGAGTTAGAAAAGATAGGATTTAAGAAGTGAATATGAGTGCTGAATCATTATATGGGTATTTCTTTTAGACTCCAGTATCCTGGAGGAGCTGTAAGGAAAAATCTAAAATTGTAGAACTGTAACCCATACCAAACTCTGAAATCTGTTCTATAACTATTTGTTACATTGTATTTTAAAATGTATTTTGCTTTTTTGTACATATGCTATATTTCACAATAAAAGAAAAAAAAACAAAGCTAGAGTAGCTATATTAATATTACATAAAGTAAACTCTAGAGTACGGAAAACTACCAGGGATAAAGAAGATTACATAATAATAAAAGGTAAATTTGCCAAGAAAACAATAATCCTAGATGTATATGTACTGGACAACTGAGCTTCAGAATATATTAAGTAAAACTGATAGAACTGAAAGGAGAAATAGATAAATCCACAATTGTTGGAGACGTCAACTCTTCTGTTTCAACAATATACAAAACAGAAAAATCAATAACACAGAAAAATTGAACAATACTACGAACTAATTGGATCTCACTGATACTAACAGAAAATTCAACATCTTTTAAAGGTCCTAAATAAGCCTTAACAAAGTTAAAAGAATTAAAATTCATACAAAGTATGTTCTCTGACCATAAAATAATTAGACTAGAAATAAAGAGGAATGACAAGGAAATCTTCTAACACTTGAAAATTAGACGTACTTCTAAATAATCCATTAGTTCAAAAATTCAACAGTCAAAATGTATTCTCAAGGAAGTTAGAAAATGTTTTGAATGGAATAAAAATGAAAATATGTCAAAATCTGAGGGATTCAGCTAATGTAGTGCTTAGAAGAAAATTAATAGCATTAAATACTTTAAGAAAATAGATCTCAAAAAAGAATCTAAGCTGCTCCTTTAAGAAACTAGAAAAAGAACAAAATAAACCCAAAGCAATAAAATAAAGAAAATAATAAAAGCAAAAAAATTAATAAAATTAAAAACAGAAAAAGAGAAAATCAAAGAACTCAAAAGTTATTCTTTGAAAGCTCAATAAAATTGACAAGTCTCTAGTAAGACTGACCGAGAAAAAAAAAGAATGATGATACACATTACTAATACCAGAATAAAAGTAATATCACTACAGATCCCACAGAGTATCACTACAGACCTCACAGATGCTAAAAAGCTCTGTAGACATTAAAAGAATAAGGGAATACTACGAACAACTCTATGCACATATGTTATTTCATAACTTACATGAAAAGGGCCATTCCTTTGAAAATCACAGACAACCAAAACTCACCCAAAATAAATAGCACTGTATTTATTTAAGAACTAAAATTCAGATAAAAACCTTCTGGAAAAAGCAATCTCTGGGTCTAGATGGTTTTACTGCTGAATGTAAACAGATATTTAAAGGAGAAATAACACCAGTTTTACATACTTTCTTCTATAAAGTAAGAGGATGGAATACCTTAGCTTGATTCTAAAATCAAAGGCAGTTCAAGAAAAGTAATCTACAAATACCCCTCATAAAAGGAGACACAAAAATTCTAATAAAGCATTAGCAAATTGAATCCAACAATACATAAAAATAATATACCACGACCACGTGGTACTTATCCCTTGAATGTAAGGATGATTCAATATTCAGAAATCAATTAATGGTGTCAAGAGAGAATCACATGATCATATCAATTCATACAGAAAACGTGATAAAATTCCTCATTTATTCATGATAAAAGTGCTAAGCAAGCCAGGAATAGAAGGGAACTTTGTGTAAACAAAAGGAATCTACAAAAAACTTAAGAGCTCACATCACACTTAATGGTGAATGCTTTCCCATTAAGATCAGGAACAAGTCAAGGATGTCCCCTCTTAATACTACTATTCAGCATTAAGGTCATCAGCAGCCAACAGTGTTTTAAGGAAAATAATGCAATCTTACCTATAGCAATAGAAGTCTAGTGTTTAGATAAAGAGAAGTAAAGGAACTTTGGTCATATCCCACTGAGAGGACTCTAGGTCAACTCATTTTAAAAGTGATGATTCTCTTAAGGCAATGGAGAAAAAATGTGGAATTATTAAACGTCTCCACCTGGGAAATTCCTGATATTTTCTCAGGCATCAGGGACTCCCTATTTAATAAGTCATGCCCTCGATCTTGAGGCTTGCCCTTATGAAACTTATTTCTATAATGGCGAAGCTGAGGCTACTTATACTTACGCCTAGGAGTCACCCCTGGAGAGCCTCTTTTGTGGCTCACATGTGGCCTCTTTCTCTAAGCTAACCTGGCAGGTGAACTCACTGCCCTCCCCCATGTGGGACATGACTCCCAGGGGTATAAATCTTCCTGACAATGTGGAACCTGACTTCTGGGCATGAGCCGGGACCTGGCATCATGGGAATGAGAAAGCCTTCTTGACCAAAATGGGGAAGGGAGAAATGAGACAAACTAAAGTCTATGTGGCTGAGAAATTTCAAAATAGACTCGAGGTTATTCTGGTGGTTATTCTTACGCATTATACAAATATTCCTTTTTAGTTTATGGTGTATTGGCATGGCTAGAGAAAAGTACCTGACACTGTTGAACTGTGTTCCAGCAGCCTTGATTCCTGAAGACTGTATAACTATATAGCTTTTATGGCGTGACTGTGTGCTTGTGAAAACCCTGTGTCTAATGCTCCTTTTATCCTGGGTATAGAGAGATGAGTAAAAAAATATATAAGGATAAAGAATAAATAAATAATAGGGGGAGGGAGATAGAGGGTAAAAATTGGGTGGACTGAAATACTGTGGGTCAATGAGAAGGAGGGATAAGGGGTACGGGATGTAGGAGTTTTTTTTCCTTTTTCTGGAGGGATGCAAATGTTCTAAAAATGATCATGGTGAATATATAGCCACTGATTGGTATTGTTGGGCTGTATGTGCATGGATGTTTGTCCTATAAAAATATATATTTTAAAATACCCATACATAAAATATGAGCAACAGTTAACAGTACTACTTTAATAGTCTTTCATCAGTTTTAACAAATGTAAGCACTTTGTGCTGTTTTGAAATGATGTATGTATCCTAGAAAAGCCATGTTTTAATCCTAATTCCATTTTGTAAATGCAGCCATTTCTTCTAATCCCTATTCAGTATTGTATATCTGAAACTGTAATTAGGTCATCTCCCTGGAGATGTGATTTAATCAAGAGTGGTGTTAGGCTGGGTTAGTTGGAGGTGTGTCTCCACCCATTTAGGTGGGTCTTGATTAGTTTCTGAAGTCCTATAAAAGAGGAAACATTTTGGAGAATGGGAGAGATTCAGAGAGAACAGAGTAGAACAACATAAGCATGGGAAGCAGAGTCCACCAGCCAGCGACCTTTGGAGATGAAGAAGGAAAATGCCTCCCGGGGAGCTTCATGAAACAGGAAGCCAGGAGAAGCAGCTAAGAGATGACACTGTGTGCCCTTCCAGATGACAGAGGAACCCTGACTGTGTTCACCATGTGCCCTTCCACTTGAGAGAGAAATCCTGAACTTCATTGGCCTTCTTGAACCAAGGTATCTTTATCTGGATGCCTTAGACTGGACATTTCTATAGACTTGTTTTAATTGGGACATTTTCTCGGCCTTAGAACTGTAGACTAGCAACTTATTAAATTCCCCTTTTAAAAGCCATTCCATTTCTGGTATATTGCATTGTGGCAGCTAGCAAATTAGAACATACTGTTAAATTGTAGCGTTACAAAAAGTGCTATCATCAGTTCTAACAAATGTTCCATATCAATGCAAGTGTTGGTGGTGGGGTGTACGGAAATTCTGTATTTTATGCATGATTGTTCTTTAAACCCATAATTTCTCTATAAAATTTTTTCTAATTAAAAAAAGTGATACTGATGAATGTTCTTTCATGAATTGTAACAAATATGTCAAACTAATGTAAGGTGTTGATAATATGGTGGTATATGGGAATTCTGTATTTTTTCACGACTTCTCTGTAAACATAACTTCTCTAAAAAACAGAAAGAAAGAAAAACTAATGCTGATAAATTCAATGTGTCCAGCCTTAGATAATAGAGGGCCTGGGAACCATGTCACAGGAGAAACTAGGCTAGGAATCTTTAGCCAGAGAAGAAAATACTAAAAAGGAAGGATGGTCATGATGTTCAGATGAGGATAATATAGGGCTGTCACAGGAAACAGTGATTACACACAAAGCAATGCCAGAAAAATAGGCGTAAATTTTAACAAGGCAGTCACTGGATCAATCAATGTAAGAAAGAAAATTTGTCTATCTATCAAAGCTGCCCAACAATACAATGGGTTAGTTCATAAGAGAGTAAGCTTTTCATTACTCAAAAAGAGTCTGAATGAATATCTCATCAAAAACTCCATATAAGGGAATTCAGAAGTCAACTTTAAGAACCTTTAAATATTTTATTATAGAATTCTACTTTATGTACTTGTGGTCAGTGAGAGGGAGGGGTAAGGGGTATAGTATGTGTGAGTTTTTTCTTTTTATTTCTTTTTCTGGAGTGATGCAAATGACAAAGAAATGATCATGGTGATGAATATTCAACTATGTGATGATACTGTGAGCCACTGAGTGTACACACTAAGTATGGAATGTTCATATGTTAAGGATGTTTGTGTTTGTATATTGTTTTGTCAATAAAAATATTTAAAAAAAAAATTCTACTTCATGAACTAAACAAAATATTGGGTGATTTGATAATTCAGTAATTTTAATTTGCTTCGCCAACCTACAAGCACAAATAATTATAATATCACGACACAGAGAATCATAATTATAGCCTTCATTTTCATAAGGTCCCATAAACAGAAGCACTTAGAAAAGAAAATAATATATTCTCTGGCTGGAATTAGAAATGGTAGTCTAATTAATCTGCTAAGGCAACAATCCTAAACTCTAAAATCATTACTAAAATAAATCAGATTTATATGGTTTGAGGGGCTCTGTCATAAAGAAGGCAGTTGTATAAAACTATAATTGCTAGTTTAGAGTACATACTATATTGTTTCCATATAAAGAAAAATAGCACAATGGTAAAAAGAATCAAATGTTTATAATCCCTCTTACTGTTCCAATGCCTAGAGAATGCAAAGCTAACTCTTACATCTAGTCTGGTCTGATGTTGCTTAGTCATCTGATCTTGCACTTTCAGTCTTCGGAGGAGTTCTTTGAAACCCACCATTGGTACGGGAATTAACCTAAGGAAATACAAGTAGTCGATTTTCAGATCTTAAGTCTATTACTAAAAAACACAAGAAGTTAAGATTTTCATAATAAAAACATCCATTTAATGTTTTTTTGTGTAATTTCACATTAAATGTCTAGGGTTCTAAGACAGATCTATGACTATGAAATCAGGAATGATAAGTCAGAGATTTTATTCAACCTCCCTCTTTTGCCAATAAGGAATTACAGTCCAGTCAAAAAAACTGTATTATTAAACGTAAAGGCAATTACGGGACTGGTACTTGGATTTCTTTATTTGGGAAATGTTTTTACCACACTATGATGCTTAACCATAGGCAACACTTTCCACAAAGCAATGAAAATGAACTCATCCCAAATGTAAGAATAACAATTAATGGCTTGCATTTGTTTGCTTCCTTAATAGCACACATCAGTTCTTATATCAAATCAAAACAAAATCAAAATGTACTTACTTTTCAGAATCAGGGTTATCTACCTTGGCTTGTTCCCAGATAATAGGATCAACACCTATCACAAAGAAGAAACAGACTTTCTAAAATACACTATTTTTCATCTTTGTGATATTTGTATGGGAAAGGCCTTCCTAACATAGCACACAAAACCAAAAGCCGTAAGGAAAAATGACCTGTCCAGTACGGACACCATAAAAAAGATTTTCATAGGATGAATAAAGTTAAAAAAAAAGTACAAACTGAAAGAAATTATCTGTAACACTGTATAATAGTTAACCTCCAGAATTTATTTTAAAAGGCACTATAAGTCAATAAGGAAATGACAAGAAACCTAAAAGAAAGTGGGCAAAAAATATGAACAAGTAATTCACAAAAATTTCAACATGTGGCTAATAAACATGAAAAGATGTTCAACTCTACTAGTAATCAGGGAAATATTAGGTAATAATTTCTTATATCAGAATGGCAAAAATCAGAAAGAAAGATAATTTCCATTGTTGACAAAAATGAAGCAAAATGAATACTCTTACACATTACTGTTAACCGGAAGAAATTTTTTTGGAGAGTAATTTTGGCAACATGTACCAATTTTAAAAGTGTACATGATCTTTGGCTCAGAAATTTTATTACTATAGATCTAGCCTAAAGGAATAGATAACCATGTATTCTAAGAGATACTTAACACGGATGTTAATTGTTGCATAGTTTGCAATAATGAAAAGGTAGAAACAACCTAGTAGTTAAATAAATTAAGGTATGCCCATAGAATATCATATAGCATTTTAAAATAATAAACTTGACCTTCATGCATTGCCATGGAAAGCATCAAAAATACTATAAGTAAAAAGGCAAAGTGAAGTAAATGTTCACTGTATTTAAACGACATGTTCATAAGCTTGTACTTAAAAAGTCACAGGTAAAAAACTAGGAAAATAGAATAAATTACTAACAGTTACTTCTGAGGGAGGGAGGTAAAAGGAAATCTGTTACATAGTCAATCTAATCATACCATTTAAAATCTTCTACAATGAGAACACATTCAAGATTCACTTGAATACTCAGTTAAAACAAGTGGAAAAAAAACAAAAATATTAAGAGTGAAGTACATTTAGATATTTATGAGTTTTCTTTACCTCATTTTCCAAATTTTCTATATTAGTTATAAAAAAACTAAATTAATGAATACAATAAAAAGATCCAAAACTATGCCCCACATAAGGTGACGTGAAAAGCTGATAGTAGTTTTATTAACGTTAATACCCAAGCAATATCACCCAACTAGGTGGAGCATTTATTTCTAAATCTTTAATTTTCTCAATTCTATGACTCTAGAAACGTACCAGCAGGAGGATTCTGTAAAAGCTGTTTGATCTGTGCGGGAGAAAGCTCAGTTCTAGTCATAGAAAGTGTTACACCAAGTTGCTGCAACTGTGTTTTTATATTGGCTTGTTCAAAATGAGCATATAATGTTGTAGTTGGAACTCTTCTTGAAGTACCATTTGGAGAACGCTCTACAACATAAATGACTACTTCTGTCCTAGAGGAAAAAGACCCAGTTATAAAATATTGAGCACAAAACCCATAGCCACAAATATCAACACAGCGCGTAATTTTAGAAGCATTCATAGGTGAATTCAGAAATGGCTGCTCAGGTAACAGGAGTTAAAACATTTTTTCTTAAATCTTGAAAAATAAAAAACCTTTCCTTAACGTTATACTCACTGTTAAATCAACCTAAATGATAAAGTTAAAATGAGAGGCAAATAAGGTAGTATTGTAAAAGGGCCTGTTTAATTGCAAAATACTACGTAAGTCTTATTTAGTATTAATATTTTTCAGAACTGAGAATTATTCTGGAGACTACTGAAGTTTATGGTTTCTTCATTGCATTTAAGACTGTTTAGCATCCTAGGCTGCTCAAGCAAATATCAATGCAATGGTTTGACTTAAACATTGTGAATTTATTTGCTCATGATGTTGAGGTTAGGAAAAAGTACAAATCAAGGCATCATTAAGGCAATACTTTCTTCCAGAAGACTGGTGTTCTAGGGCTAGCGGCTGGCAATCCTGGGTCCTTAGCTGTCACATGGCAGTGTGTCCTGGTTTCTTCCTTCTCTTCTGGGTTATCAGTATGTTCAGTTTCTAGGCTTTCTTTCTCTGTGTCTGAATTTCATTCCACTTATCAAATACTCCAGTAAAAGGATTAAGATTCATTCTGATTGGGCTGGGCCACACCTTAACTGAAGGAATCTCATCAAAAGGTTTTACTTACAATGGGCTCATACCCACAGGAATGGATTAAAGATTAAGTACATGTCTTCTGTGGTAAATACAGTTTCAAAACACCACAAAGACCAGGAAGTAGTCAATTTTATTAGTTATAGCTAATTAATAATAATTCTTCTAACCATAAATGTCCTAAAATGAACATCTTGCCAATTAAGACTAAAAAATTATGTATGGAACAAGAAAGGTAAATTAATTGTATTTTCCCAATAATGAGCATGAACTGTAATCAATTAATCTAGCTCCTAAAACCTACTAATGACATCTTTGTGCCCCTTGAGTGCACAGAGGCATAATTAAGGTTTTCTATTGAACGAAACACTTCCTGTCCCTGAATGAAAAATCTAATTAAGAAATTATTAGCATCTGATAAGTTAAGAAATCTAAAATTAAGAAAAAAAGTTTTTACACAAAGGTTTCTATAAACACTGAATAAAGACTAGCTGAAAGACAGCATATTCTGCTCTGAGATTTAATTTGCACTTCAGGAACAGAAATGCTATTGATTACTCTCTTTGGATCAAGGCAGACAGAAATACAAAGTATAATTAATATATACTTACTGATCATCTGGTAATGTTTTAATACCCTCTACATTTACAGAAAGGGTCTGGTTTCCTCCCAAAATTTTATGCAATGATTCTACCAATTGCTGTTGCTGGCTTCGAATATCTGTTTCTTTTTTGTTGAAAACTAAAACCACTAGTCCATCTTCATCTTTATTATTGGGCATACAACTGTAACCTACTGCCTGTGTAATAACAAAACAGACAATATCAAAACATATATACAGATCTTCGAACAAATGTTTAACATTAATAGCTTAATGTCTACTAGAACAGCTTAGTGTCTGGAACAACGGGAAGAAGATTCTTTTCACCACTCTGTCCCGTAGAGATGTCACTATTATAAAACGAAACTATAGCATATCTATAGGATAACATAAACTTACAGTGTACAATTAAAATTTCCTCAACAGAGAGTAACTAAAGAGCATTCTTCTCCAAGAAACTTTGATATACATTACTACTGGGTGTTTCTGGATACAGTTGAAACAAATTTTCAAATCATTTTAATAATATAAAAATCATGGAACAAAATGTAATTAATTTCTCTATATATCTGATTCCTGGAATCCTAAACTAAGTTTTTAAGATATAAAGCAGTAGTTACTTCTGGAGGATCTCTTTCCTTGCTTAGATGTGGCTTCTCTGTCTCTAAGACCAACTCTGCAAGTGAAATCATTGCCCTCTCCACTACGTGGCACATGATGTCCAGGGGTGAAAGTCTCCCTGGCGGCATGGGAAATGACTCCCAGGGATGAGTATGATCCTGGCACCATGGGATCAACAATGCCATCCTGACCAAAAGGGGAGAAAGAAGTATAATAAATAAGATATCAGTGGCTGAGAGGGTTTAAATAGAGTTGAGAGGCTACTCTGAAGGTTACTCTTATGCAAGCTTCAGTTAGACATTGCTACCTACCATAACTTGCGAAACCCCAACCAAAACCATTCCTGCCAATCCTAAAGAACACCTAGGGTATTAAATAAGGTTCTACAAAGGTTCCATGCACTAGGGTAACTTTCCAGAAACCTACAACCTCCAGGTGGGTCGCTGACCAGATAAGTCCTGAAATGCAGAGGGTCCAGCTTCTCCAGAACCCCAACTAGTTCCTTTATCCTGTCCCAAGTTATCCAAAATGAAAAAGTTAGAATGGGCATATAGCCCAAATACCCCTAAATAGTGGGAGAAAGATCAAAGGTGATGGTAGAGTTATACAGAGAAGGTAGGGTTTAACAAGCAAGTATGACTGCTTAATCAGTATACTGATTATTTCTTTTAGTCTTCAATATCTTAAAGCAGCTAGAAATAAAAACTAAAATTGTGGAATTGTAATTCATACCAAACTCTGAAATTTGTTCTACAACTAATTGTTGTGATGTGCTTCAAAATTTATTGCTTTTCTGTATCTATGTTATTTTTCACAAAAACGAAAAAAAGTTGATGATTGTTAACAAAAAAAGAATAAAATGGTAAAAAATTGAAAAAAGATATAAAGAAGTGATTTACAAATATTTTTAAGATACAATAATACATCTGCCAATTTACAAATATTATCAGGAAGGTGTATATCATTTTATGATATCATGTAATACAAAACCTTACGGAACAGATTAGGTCATTACTTAATATTAAAATGGTCAACTATACCTTTCTAAAGAATTATTCTTTTAGATAGAAGCCTTTTATCTATCACCATTGTATGCAACTTTTCAAAAAGAATTTTAAAACACTCTAGATTAATCAGGCATTTTAGCGTATGTACCATACCTCAATTTAAAAAAAAGGAAAAATGTAAATTACTATATTTTGACATATCTGCTATTTTATACCTCCTCCTCACTTACAAAAAGCATTAAAATTTCAACTATATGACCTGTAAAGATAATTTTTTTTGTTAGAGTGATGAAATATAAAGATATTCTCTAACAAGACAAACTAGCCACCTTTTGTAGTTTAACCATGTTCAAGGGTCTGATCCTCATCTCTGCAGCTTTAAAATCAGGGTTATGTACAAACTGATCAGCCTCCAGAGACTGACACAGGCCAACAAAATTCACAAGAGGCTGAACTACAAACTGACATTTCAATACACTAACTTGCTATGAAAAGTGCACAGCCACCCACAACTAAAAAAAAAAAAAAAGACAATGACAAATTTAATGTGATCCTGGATGAGTTCTAACGAGGGGGAGAGAAAAGACTCACAGAGATATTACTGGGACATATGAAAAAAATCAAAATCTACACTGTAAGTTTTACAACAATGATAAATTTCTTAAACTTTATAACTGCACTTGAGGTGGCTACATAAGTGAATATCTTTCTTCTCAGGAAAGGTACACGGCAGTCATAAATGTTCAAAGAGCATGAAGGATACAACCTATACTCAAATGTTCAGAAAATAGACTGATAGACAGATGGACAGAGAGATGGACAGAAAGATAGATACTATGCTGGAGCTGGTGGTTTGTATTATTTTAGTAACTGCCCTACAAGTTTGAAAATATTCAAATTAAAAGTTTAAAATATATATATACCAATACTCTCACTGGTTGATAAACAGATTCACTGAGAAGTCAAATTCAAATGAGAAGGTTGTTTGGGTAGGCATGGAATCACAATAAAGACAATGGATTATTTTGTTTTAATGATATTAGAATCCAGCTATAAGAGCATCAGTAGGTTAATGTATACCAAGCAGAACAGATACTCCTAACAGTTGATTAGGTTGAAGCCTCCTGGACAATGTTAGATAAATACCTCTAAATTCTAGTTTGGTGTCTTTTCTTTATAGGTGCCATGCAGACCAATCCTCCTTTGTTAACAGTTTTTCTGTTATAAATCACTCTTTTCCTGAGGTCATACTCTGGTCACCCTCAATCACAAATAGGAAATCACTTTAATTTCATAACTCTTTTTTTTGGGGGGGGGGGGGGGGTGCATGTTCCAAGAATCAAACCCGGGTCTCCTACATGTAAGGTGAGCATTCTACCTCTGAACCAACTGTGCACCCTATAACTCATTTTTTAAATAAACGTATAATCATACCATGTTCAAGCAGTACTAGAAAACCATGCAACTGTTTTCTCAATATTATTTTAATCTAAATAGCATATTCTCCCCCCTCTTATTAAAGGCAGGTATAATACCTTAAACCGGCAAAATGGATTTTCTTGAGTGAATTCAACTGGTGGAATGTTATTGTTGAAATATCCTTTTCCTGTTCCCCAAAAAGCCTGCAGTTGATTCCATTTTGCCAAAATAGCATCTCTCTCATCTCCCAATAGCGTTGGAGCAGAAAGGGCACTTGCTGTATTTATCAGTTGGTTGGACTGGGTAGGAGCTTGTGTAGGCTGATTGAAGAGACCACCTAATGCTAAAAATGTATCCAAAATTAGTATGTTGAAACAAAACAACTCAAATCCTAAATGTGATAGGTAGAATAATGTTTTCCTAAAACTGTATGTATCCTAATCCCCAGAATCTATGAATATGTTACTTGACAAAAGGGGCTTTGCAAACGTGATAAAATTAAGGATCTTGAGATACAGAAATTATCCTGAATTATCCAGGTGGTACAATACAATCATAAGAGTTTTTAGAAGTGAAAAGGGAAGGCAGCAGGGTCAGGGTCAGAGTCAGGATGAGATGTGAAGCTGCTATGCTGCTGTTTTGAAGATGGAGGAAGGGTCTACAAGCCAAGAAATGTGGTGAGCCTCACAGCTGGGAAAGTAAGGGAACAGACTCTCCTCTAGAGCCTCCAAAAATAACACACCCCTACTGACATTCAGTGATTTTAGCCCAGTGAAGACCGTTTCTAAACTTCTACCTCTACAATTATAAGATAAAAACTTTCTGTTGTTTTAAGTTACTCAGCAGCAAAAGGAAACTAATACATTAGGACAAACTTTCTAATGTTAAACTTGCTTTTCAAATGATGTCAACAATTAATTCCATTATCAAAACACAAATTGGATACACAATATTAGACCAATGCCAAAAAAAGGGGGGGCAGGAAATACATTTGGACATAGAAAAGTATAAAATTTGCATTAAAGTTGCAAAATTTCTTATTTTTAAACAATTTTACTACTGTTACATACAGTTCCATAATAAATATAAAGTAAGGGATACACACATGTAATAAAGAATCATTTTATATGAAGCTTAATAAAAAATTTTCCTCCTCTTATTAAAAAGAAATATATAGTGAGAGTAACACATGGATTAAATATCAGGACTTTAGGCTAAAGCTTTAGCTGAATATGTAGCTTTTGACTTGTTACTTAAACCTGGTGGGCTACAATTTCTCCAGCAGAAAGCAGAGAAAAGTCGTAAGATCAAATGAATATTTCTCCAAATGTGAATAAATAAGTACTACTAGTGTCTGACATTACACAGGTGCCAAACAACAAACAGCTCAGTTATTAAACAGCACTAGTACACATGAAAAATTCTTTCAATCATCTGATCATATCAAGAAAAAAAGTTTCCGTTTGGTGCTAGTATGCCTGTAACTCTATGCAATATATTTTAAGAAAGGGGAAATACGTCCAAAGCTCAGAGCTTAAAGCAACAAGTATCTAGAATATATTAACATCACTATATTTTCTTAGTATGTAGTATTAATTATCATTTCTTCATGGCAAATGAATGCTTTTCATTTATAGCAGCAATATAAACATTTCTTTTAAAATGTATGTATTAAATGTTTAAAAGTAAGTTGATTTAAAGATAATTATTAAATAATACAAACAGTATGTAGATAAGAGAAATATGAAGACAGTACCAAAATGACTTGAGTTTTGCAGGATTGTAGTAGGTATTAAATTATTTTTCAGCTCTCATGATTGAGAGTATCACTAGATCCATGATGCTCCTACTGGGCTGGAGAAGGTATCCTTTTACCTTTCAAAGAGTATTGTTAACTCTCAAAACAGGCAGACATGAAAACTGGAAAGAAGTAGACTACAAGCCTGAAGATGTGAAGTCTAGTTTATTATAAGCTCACTTTGTAGCCCTGGACAAGAAATCCCTGGGTTTATCTTCCTCATCTTTTACATGAGATGATTAAACTAAACTATTTACTACACTGATTTACATTCGATATTTCCTTTTACACTTCATATTAGAATATGACCACTTTAGTCCACTAGAAGTTCACTACCTATCATCAATTGTAAATGCTCCACACCAATTCAAGTGTGGGTGGTGAGATGGTAGTATTTGGGAATATGGGAATCCTGTATTTTATGCATGATTGTTCTATAAACCCATAATCTCCTATAATAAAAGAGAAGAAGAATAAATGATAAGTGAGAATGTTAATTACTTAGAATAAAAGAGAGTATAAAATAAAAAAAAAAAATAATAAAGAAAAAGTTTATTACCTGGACGGCAGTGATGACCTAAAATTATAAAATCCACTAGACTATTTTCAAACTTCAGCTTATTAGATTTCTTATACTACTATCTTCTCAGAGCCCTTATACTGTTGATTATCTTTCAGCCCCTGAAGAAATCTTCAACCTTTGTTGGACACTGTTAAGCACATGAACACACAACCTCCTTGAGAAAATTTATTCCTTCACCATGAACTCATTCAACAAATATCTGAGTATCCACTATATGTCCAACATAGAACTAGATATTAAAAATACAGTGATAAGATAAAAAAGGTTCTTGCTGATATGGAAACAGACTTTAAACAAAGTGAGCACAAACAAATAATTGTGATAAGTGCCTCAGAAATACAGGGACTATAAGAGTATAAAACAAGGGAGCAAATTAGGCCTGAAGGGTATCAAGAGAAGGCTGTCTCATTAGCACTTCAGCTGACCCCTAAAGAAAAGAAGTAGTTGCTAGGTCAAGGCCATGGGGTATGAATAAGATGAACAGCATGTGCAAAATTCCTGCAAGAAGAGAAGGGAAAGGTGGGCAAACGCAATAAGGAGGACTGACCAATGAGATAGGAAAAACTACAATGGGTTATTACAGAAGCTAAGGACTCTCACTGACCAAAAATATGACAATTTGAGCATCAAATTAATGAATGCAACTAAGTGAAACACATTTAAAATTTTTTTCACTATTAAAATCCTATTAAATCCTGGGCATTCAAAATGATCATTTTAAAAAACAAAGACCAAGAGCTAAAAAAAAAACAAAAAACAAAAAACATTGGAAATAGGCCATCAACCCCTTCTTACAAAAACTGTCAATTAAATAAAAAGTATTTATCCTGCCTCTCCTATGTAAATTGTATTTCAGGATAACTAAGTAGGTCTTAGGGACAAAGGAAAAGTTCCATTTACAGAAGGAATCCAATGTGGAAGGGGGGATGAAATGAGAAAATCAACATTTTGCAACTCCTAATGAAACAACTGATTGAAGCAATGGTCAACAATGTATGAAACCATTAGTTTAAAGGCTGAAGGGGAACTTTTAAGGGAGGGACTGGTTGTCACACGTCAATCCATTGATCAATCTTAGCACCACTAAACATGGGACAGTCTCCTAATGTGAAGCAATATGTAGCATATAGCACTACCTGCAAAGTATTCTTGTCAAAAAAGTAAAAAACCTGAATCTAATCAAGTCCCTAAGGGTAACTTCCATTTACCAAAATAAAGTACAGAACTATGAGAGATAAAGCTAAATGGTACCACAAGGAAGCAAAAAGACAAAATCCGGAACTAAGAACATTTCACCGTACAACTGACCCAGTTTCTTCAACAATTCATAAGGGGAAAAAATGGAGAGTGGGTAGTAGTAGAAACCAGCTAATGAACGTGTGCACCCATCTGGATCATGATTTAAAGAAACCAACTAAAAATAACATTTTTGAGACATATAGGGAAGCCTGATTATGGACTGGGTCTTTGATGACACGAAGGAATTATTAATTGTAGGTTAGAATAATATCCATATTTTTGAAGACAAGCAGAGCAAGCACAGGGGTGATATGACATGTCTGAATTTGCTTTAAAGTGCTTCAATAATCACACACATGCAAAAAAGATAAAGAGGGGGACAGGAGGAGACAGATAAAGGAAATGGCAAATTCTAACTTTTGTTGACTCTAGTTATAAAGAGTTCATTTTATTATTCTATTTTTGTGTATGTTGTAATTTTCATAATTAAAAAAGTTAAGTGTTCATTGGATATATCGAGATGATTAATGACCTTAACTAACTGATAGAGTGAAGAGAGTAGAAGCCGGATTTATGTGGACTAAGAGGTAATAGGAGTCAGCAGTAGAGGATCTCTTCCTTATAACAAACTATTTCAAGTAGTTTGTGAAGCGGGAGGAAAGTGGTAGCTGAAGTGAAACGTGAGATTAAAGCAGTTTTGTTACCAGTTTAAGAAAAAGAAGCTTCTATTGTTTAAATGTGAGTGACAAGGACTCTCAGGGAGAAAAGTTGAAGATTTGGGGTTGGGGCTGAGAACTAGAGGAATAATCAACAGCACAAAGGCCATAAGGGGGTAGGAGGGTATGAGATCCTGAGCACAGGTGGAGGTAGGGTACACAGATTTGGTGGTAGGAAGTTGAAGGAATTGCAATGAGGGATTCTATTCTTAACAGGGGTTAAGACCATCTGCTAAAAGTGAGAACAGAGACATTTGATATTTGAAGAGAATAAAGGTCCAAAATAACTGTTAAAGAAAGTGGAAGAGGAAACTGAAAATAAACTGTGCAGGCCTACCAGACAATGTTGAAACCTCAACTGAAATTGATGATCAAGAATTCAGAGAGTACCACTGATCTTCCCTTTTGGGTGATTTTTCTCAAGGAGCATCTGGACTAGGCAGTTGGGCTTACAATCTTCCAGGCAGATGCGATACAGGACAAGGAAGCTTAGTGTATGGATGAAAGTGACTGAGGACTTCCTGGAAGATGGCGGCTTAGTAAGACACGCGGATCTTAGTTTCTTCTCCAGGACACCTACTAGGGGAGTAGAAACGATACAGAAAGCGCCCAAAGCCACAACAGAGATAAAAAAGACAGCGTACCCCATCCTGGAACGGCTGGCTGGCTGAGAGAAGCAGCTCGGGCGAGATCGCCGAGGCGCGCGGGCCTTACCGGGCGGGGTGGCAAGCGGCCGGAGTTACTCCCTTCCCCCTTCCCGGGCCAGCTGGGAGAATTGGAGAGGTGGTCCCCTGAAACCAAGGCGACTGGCGCCCACACCACGCGCAGCCCCCGGACCAACTGAGAGAATTGGATCGGAAACCCCCAGGCCGCGGAGAACGGTGACCCCGTGACTCCCGGGGAACGTGCACTCTCTCGGGCGGGCCGCTGCCGCTGGCGCCCTCCCGCCACGCGTGTTGCCCAGGGCCGACTAGGAAATTCGGACGGGCTCTTTCCCTGGCTGCGGCGACCAGCAACCCTCCCTGCGTTCGGACACCCTCCCTGTGTTCGGACACCCTCCCTGCGTTCGGACCCCGGCGGACCCCCAGGACGGCGAGAGTTTTCCAAAGTTAAAGGTCCCACAGCACCTTTTACTGGTGGGACCCGCAGACAAACGTGTGCCACGAGCGCCACCTACTGGGCAGGATAAGAAAAACAGAACCCAGAGATTTCACAGAAAAATATTACAACCTGGCTGGGTCCAACACCAAGAGAAATCTGAATAAATGCCCAGACGCCAGCAGCAGAAGATAACTGTCCACGCTCAAAAGATTGAGAATATGGCTCAGTCAAAGGAACAAACCAATAGCTCAAATGAGACACAAGAGCTGAGACAACTAATGCTGAATATACGAACAGAAATGGAAAACCTCTTCAAAAATGAAATCGATAAATTGAGGGAGGACATGAAGAGGACATGGGCTGAACATAAAGAAGAAATAGAAAAACTGAAAAAACAAATCGCAGAACTTATGGAAGTGAAGGATAAAGTAGCAAACATAGAAAAAATAATGGATAGCTACAATGATAGATTTAAAGAGACAGAAGATAGAATTAGTGATTTGGAGGATGGAACATCTGAATTCCAAAAAGAAACAGAAACTATAGGGAAAAGAATGGAAAAATTTGAACAGGGTATCAGGGAACTCAAGGACAATATGAACCGCACAAATATACGTGTTGTGGGTGTCCCAGAAGGAGAAGAGAAGGAAAAAGGAGGAGAAAAACTAATGGAAGAAATTATCACTGAAAATTTCCCAACTCTTATGAAAGACCTAAAATTACAGATCCAAGAAGTGCAGCGCACCCCAAAGAGATTAGACCCAAATAGGCGTTCTCCAAGACACTTACTAGTTAGAATGTCAGAGGTCAAAGAGAAAGAGAAGATCTTGAAAGCAGCAAGAGAAAAACAATCCATTACATACAAGGGAAACCCAATAAGACTTTGTGTAGATTTCTCAGCAGAAACCATGGAAGCTAGAAGACAGTGGGATGATATATTTAAAATACTAAAAGAGAAAAACTGCCAACCAAGACTCCTATATCCAGCAAAATTATCCTTCAAAAATGAGGGAGAAATTAAAACATTCTCAGACAAAAAGTCACTGAAAGAATTTGTGACCAAGAGACCAGCTCTGCAAGAAATACTAAAGGGAGCACTAGAGTCAGATACAAAAAGACAGAAGAGAGAGATATGGAAAAGAGTGTAGAAAGAAGGAAAATCAGATATGATATATATAATACAAAAGGCAAAATGTTAGAGGAAAATATTATCCAAACAGTAATAACACTAAATGTCAATGGACTGAATTCCCCAATCAAAAGACATAGATTGGCAGAATGGATTAAAAAACAGGATCCTTCGATATGCTGTCTACAGGAAACACATCTTAGACCCAAAGATAAACACAGGTTGAAAGTGAAAGGTTGGGAAAAGATATTTCATGCAAATAACAACCAGAAAAGAGCAGGAGTGGCTATACTAATATCCAACAAATTAGACTTCAAATGTAAAACAGTTAAAAGAGACAAAGAAGGACACTAAATACTAATAAAAGGAACAATTAAACAAGAAGACATAACAATCATAAATATTTACGCACCGAATCAGAATGCCCCAAAATACGTGAGGAATATACTGCAAACATTGAAAAGGGAAATAGACTCATATACCATAATAGTTGGAGACTTCAACTCACCACTCTCATCAAGGGACAGAACATCTAGACAGAGGATCAACAAAGAAACAGAGAATCTGAATATTACTATAAATGAACTAGACTTAATAGACATTTATAGGACATTACATCCCACAACAGCAGGATACACCTTTTTCTCAAGTGCTCATGGATCATTCTCAAAGATAGACCATATGCTGGGTCACAAAGCAAGTCTTAACAAATTTAAAAAGATTGAAATCTTACACAACACTTTCTCGGACCATAAAGGAATGATGTTGGAAATCAATAATAGGCAGAGTGCCAGAAAATTCACAAATACGTGGAGGCTCAACAACACACTCCTAAACAACGACTGGGTCAAAGAAGAAATTGCAAGAGAAATTAGCAAATACCTCGAGGTGAATGAAAATGAAAACACAACATATCAAAACTTATGGGACGCAGCAAAGGCAGTGCTAAGAGGGAAATTTATTGCTCTAAATGCCTATATCAGAAAAGAAGAAAAGGCAAAAATTCAGGAATTAACTATCCATTTGGAAGAACTGGAGAAAGAACAGCAAGCTAACCCCAAAGCAAGCAAAAGGAAAGAAATAACAAAGATTAGAGCACAAATAAATGAAATTGAAAACATGAAAACAATAGAGAAAATCAATAAGGCCAGAAGTTGGTTCTATGAGAAAATCAATAAGATTGATGGGCCCTTAGCAAGATTGACAAAAAGAAGAAGAGAGAGGATGCAAATAAATAAGATCAGAAATGGAAGAGGAGACATAACTACTGACCTCACAGAAATAAAGGAGGTAATAACAGGATACTATGAACAACTTTACGCTAATAAATACAACAATTTAGAGGAAATGGACGGGTTCCTGGAAAGACATGAACAACCAACTTTGACTCAAGAAGACATAGATGACCTCAACAAACCAATCACAAGTAAAGAAATTGAATTAGTCATTCAAAAGCTTCCTAAAAAGAAAAGTCCAGGACCAGATGGCTTCACATGTGAATTCTACCAAACGTTCCAGAAAGAATTAGTACCAATTCTCTTCAAACTCTTCAAAAAAATCGAAGTGGAGGGAAAACTACCTAATTCATTCTATGAAGCCAACATCACCCTCATACCAAAACCAGGCAAAGATATTACAAAAAAAGAAAACTACAGACCAATCTCTCTAATGAATACAGATGCAAAAATCCTCAATAAAATTCTAGCAAATCGTATCCAACAACACATTAAAAGAATTATACATCATGACCAAGTAGGATTCATCCCAGGTATGCAAGGATGGTTCAACATAAGAAAATCAATTAATGTAATACACCATATCAACAAATCAAAGCAGAAAAATCACATGATCATCTCAATTGATGCAGAGAAGGCATTCGACAAGATTCAACATCCTTTCCTGTTGAAAACACTTCAAAAGATAGGAATACAAGGGAACTTCCTTAAAATGATAGAGGGAATATATGAAAAACCCACAGCTAATATCATCCTCAATGGGGAAAAATTGAAAACTTTCCCCCTAAGATCAGGAACAAGACAAGGATGTCCACTATCACCACTATTATTCAACATTGTGTTGGAGGTTCTAGCCAGAGCAATTAGACAAGAAAAAGAAATACAAGGCATCAAAATTGGAAAGGAAGAAGTAAAACTATCACTGTTTGCAGACGATATGATACTATACGTCGAAAACCCGGAAAAATCCACAACAAAACTACTAGAGCTAATAAATGAGTACAGCAAAGTAGCAGGTTACAAGATCAACATTCAAAAATCTGTAGCATTTCTATACACTAGTAATGAACAAGCTGAGGGGGAAATCAAGAAACGAATCCCATTTACAATTGCAACTAAAAGAATAAAATACCTAGGAATAAATTTAACTAAAGAGACAAAAAGCCTATATAAAGAAAACTACAAAAAACTGCTAAAAGAAATCACAGAAGACCTAAATAGATGGAAGGGCATACCGTGTTCATGGATTGGAAGACTAAATATAGTTAAGATGTCAATCCTACCTAAATTGATTTACAGATTCAATGCAATACCAATCAAAATCCCAACAACTTATTTTTCAGAAATAGAAAAACCAATAAGCAAATTTATCTGGAAGGGCAGGGTGCTCCGAATTGCTAAAAACATCTTGAGGAAAAAAAACGAAGCTGGAGGTCTCGCGCTGCCTGACTTTAAGGCATATTATGAAGCCACAGTGGTCAAAACAGCTTGGTATTGGCATAAAGATAGATATATCGACCAATGGAATCGAATAGAGTGCTCAGATATAGACCCTCTCATCTATGGACATTTGATCTTTGATAAGGCAGTCAAGCCAACTCACCTGGGACAGAGCAGTCTCTTCAATAAATGGTGCCTAGAGAACTGGATATCCATATGCAAAAGAATGAAAGAAGACCCATCTCTCACACCCTATACAAAAGTTAACTCAAAATGGATCAAAGATCTAAACATTAGGTCTAAGACCATAAAACAGTTAGAGGAAAATGTTGGGAGATATCTTATGGATCTTACAACTGGAGGCGGTTTTATGGACCTTAAACCTAAAGCAAGAACACTGAAGAAGGAAATAAATAAATGGGAACTCCTCAAAATTAAACACTTTTGTGCATCAAAGAACTTCATCAAGAAAGTAGAAAGACAGCCTTCACAATGGGAGACAATATTTTGAAATGATATATCAGATAAAGGTCTAGTATCCAGAATTTATAAAGAGATTGTTCATCTCAACAACAAAAAGACAGCCAACCCAATTACAAAATGGGAAAAAGACTTGAACAGACACCTCTCAGAAGAGGAAATACGGATGGCCAAGAGGCACATGAAGAGATGCTCAATGTCCCTGGCCATTAGAGAAATGCAAATCAAAACCACAATGAGATATCATCTCACACCCACCAGAATGGCCATTATCAACAAAACAGAAAATGACAAGTGCTGGAGAGGATGCGGAGAAAGAGGCACACTTATCCACTGTTGGTGGGAATGTCAAAGGGTGCAACCACTGTGGAAGGCAGTTTGGCGGTTCCTCAAAAAGCTGAATATAGAATTGCCATACGACCCACCAATACCATTGCTAGGTATCTACTCAAAGGACTTAAGGGCAAAGACACAAACGGACATTTGCACACCAATGTTTATAGCAGCATTATCTACAATTGCAAAGAGATGGAAACAGCCAAAATCTCCATCAACAGAAGAGTGGCTAAACAAACTGTGGTATATACATACGATGGAATATTATGCAGCTTTAAGACAGGATAAACTTATGAACCATGTAATAACATGGATGGACCTAGAGAATATTATGCTGAGTGAATCCAGCCAAAAACTAAAGGACAAATACTGTATGGTCCCACTGATGTGAACGGACATTCGAGAATAAACTTGAAATATGTCATTGGTAACAGAGTTCAGCAGGAGTTAGAAACAGGGTAAGACAATGGGTAATTGAAGCTGAAGGGATACAGACTGTGCAACAGGACTAGATACAAAAACTCAAAAATGGACAGCACAATAATACCTAATTGTAAAGTAATCATGTTAAAACACTGAATGAAGCTGCATCTGAGCTATAGGTTTTTGTTTTGTTTTGTTTTGTTTTGTTTTGATTTTACTATTATTACTTTTATTTTTTTTCTCTATATTAACATTCTATATCTTTTTCGGTTATGTTGCTAGTTCTTCTAAACCAATGCAAATGTACTAAGAAATGATGATCATGCATCTATGTGATGATGTTAAGAATTAATGATTGCATGTGTAGAATGGTATGATCTCTAAATGTTGGGTTAATTTCTTTTTTTCCTAAAAAAAAAAAAAAAAAAAAGAGAAGGGATAATTGGAGATGAAGGGATACAGACTGTACAACGGGACTGGATATAAAAACTCAGAAATGGACAGCACAATACTACCCAATTGTAATGCAATTATGTTAAAACACTGAATGAAGCTGCATGTGAGGTATAGGTTTTTTGTTTTTGTTTTTTTTGTTTTTTTTTCTTTCTATTATTGTTTTAATTCTTATTCTGTGGTCTTTTTATTTCTTTTTCTAAATTGATGCAAATGTACTAAGAAATGATGAATATGCAACTATGTGATGTTATTAAGAATTACTGATTGTACATGTAGATTGGAATGATTTCTAATTGTTTTGTTAATTCTTTTTTTAATTAATAAAAAAAAAAATGCTGTTAAAAAAAAAAAAAAAAAAAGAAAGTGACTGAAATGAAAGTCCATGGAATCTAAGCTAGAGAGAGCTGACAGGAAGAGCAGAAAGTATCAATAGTCTAAAGATTCTGATAATGTATAAAAAGAGCTATCTTAAAAGCAGCTGAAAAGGCAAGCTAAAAAGGGCAGTGATTTGCAGGGGGGATGTTTACTGATTTTGGAATTGGAATGGTTTCACATGTTGCCAAAGTCCAGGGTAAAAATGGGTGGCTAAAGTGATATGGAGAAGGTCTTTGGACTAACAAGTAGAGAACATGGCTGTTTAGGTATATAGCCATGGAGGTTATAATAACCAAGACTGACAGCAAGAGTTGGGAAGAAAAGCATGACTAAGCCAGCTGCCAAAGTTTTCAATAAATACGAGGAACTATACAGGAAATCAGCAGATAACTGAGATTAGATGTAGCAGAGATGGTGAAGCCAGACAGTAAGTACCTCAAACAAACAGTGCTTTTAAAAATAAGGCAATTTCTACACAATCTTTGCAGATTACACTCAAATCTCTTACAATAGCAAATAAGGCCCTTAAATGTTTTGGTATCTGCCTATTTCTCCATCTTCCACTAAAATGGGCTAAAGAGAAAGCACAACTCTCAAGGAATGACCAGGTTGCAGGCAAGGGAAGAGAGTAGAAAGAATGCTCAGAAAAGACCAAGAATATAGGAGAATTTATTAATCATAGAGCAGGATTTCCAATAGGTACAATGGAAGGTTCTGAGAGAGAGGATTGAAATGTGGGGTGCAAAAGTATGGTACAAGGAAGCACAAAATACTAAAGGAATGATCACATTAGAAGATAGATTACAAGAGGGTAGTTCTCTCTGAGCGCTATCAGAGGACTACCACAAGAGGTACACAGATCATTGAAACCCAAGTCTTTCAGAAGATACTACATAGTTAGTGCTTTGGTTTGGAAAGTATGTCCGGTAGCTGCAGGGAAAGGTGAATGTGTCTTTTATTCGTGATTCACGGTCACTGCCAACCAAGAAAAGAGCAAATGAGTATGATGCATACAAAGCCCCTTACGGGTAGAAATGCATTTTGGGAACAAGGAGAGGTCCTAAGCTTAGCACTCAGCATTTTTGAGTCAATATCCTGCTTGGCTTGGGGTTGGCGCAATCAGTGAGATGGGCTTCACTTCCACTGCCTACTCATTTAAATGTGTTTCCAAGACTCCTGTTCTAGTACCGTTCTATATCTTACTCTGAAATCAAGTCTCCTAGATGACTTCATCCAACTATTTCAATTATTACCTATTTCTGATTATTTTCGTATCTGTTTCTCCTAAGCTCATATGCACATACACAAATACCTAGGGGGACATCTTCAACTCGTTATCTACACACTATCCCCTGTTCTTGCTTTGATACTCTGTATCTTTGTGAAGAACTAGGGGCATTCAGTCATCGCCATTCAGGAGGCCAAGATACCTGACACCTTTCTCTGTTTTTTCCACTCATTAAGTTTTACTGACTATACAACTTAAATCTCTCTCTCAAATTCATCTCCTGTTTCTTCTCTCCACTTCTGACTGTCACTGCCTTCATTCATGCTTAGATTATAGGAATAGCTTCAGAACTAGTCTCTCTGCCTCCAGGTCAGCCCACCTGTAATCTATCCTTCTAGTCTGAGACATGCTAAAAATCTGATCATTTCCTTATCTAGCTTAAATCCCACAGTGGCTAAGAACTGCTTAAAGGACAAAATTAGAAACTCCTTAGTAAAACACACAAGGCCACTTACAAGCCAGTTCATCTTTCTCTCTCCAACCGTAACTCTCATTGCTCACTCTGAAGTCAATCCATTAAAACTGTGTTGACTTATCGGAAATGGATAGCACAATACTACCTAATCGTAGCACAATAATGTTAGTACACTGAATGCAGCTGAATGTGAGAATGATAGAGGGAAGAGGGCTGGGGGCACGAATAAAACCAAAAGGAAAGACAGATGATAAAGAATGAGATGGTATAAACTAGGAATGCCTAGAGTGTATAATGATAGTGACTAAATGTACAAATTTAAAAATGTTTTTGTATGAGGAAGAACAAAGGAATGTCAATACTGCAGGGTGTTGAAAACAGATGGTTATTAATATTTTAAAACTTTAACTTACGTGTAAGACTAAAGCAAAAATTATTTGGTACAAAATTTATATTTTGACTAGTGCATTTCCTAATATAACTTATGTGGACAGCTTAATTGAACACCATTGTACATGGAACCTTGAGTAGGGCAAGAGATTTTGTAGGTTTGTTCAGAGTGATGCCCCAATAAATCCCAGAGTGATATGAACTGTGAATAAAAAAGTATTTGCAAAGTCCCCTAGGGGAATGATGAGAAAGGGGGAAAATTCAACTTCCCCAAGTGGAGAATTCTTGATATTCTCACAAGCAGTGGGGACAACCAAGGCAACAGGCTGAGCCCCCAATCTTGAGGTTTGTTCATATGAAACTTATCCCCAAAAAGGATAGGCTAAGCCTACTTAAAATCAGGCCTAAGAGTCACCCCCAGAGAACCTCTTTTGTTCTCAGATGCTGCCTATCTCTCAGCCAACAGGGCAAGCAAACTCACTGCTCTCCCCCTCCCAGGGCAACATGGGACAGAAACCCTTGAATTAGTTGGGATTCAGCATCAAGGGATTGAGAAAACATTCTTGACCAAAAGGAGGAAGAGAGGAATGATACAAAATACAGTGTCAGTGGCTGAGAAATTTCAGAGTCAAGAAGTTATTCTGGAGGTTATTCTTATGCATTATATGGAAATCCCCTTTTCAGTTTAAGGTGTATTAGAGAGGATAGAGGAAAGTGCTTGAAACTTTAGAGTTGTGTTCCAGTAGCCACGTTTCTTTAAGATGATGATATAGCTTTCGCAAAGTGACTGTGATTGTGAAAAATCTTGTTCCGATGCTCCTTTTATCTACGGTATGGACAGATGAGAAAAAAATATGGATAAAAAAATAACAGGGGGAACAAATGTTAAAATCAATTGGGTAGAGGGAAATACTAGTGGTCAATGAGAGGGAGGGGTAAGAGGTATGGTATATGTAAGTTTTTCCTTTTTTCTTTTTACTTCTTTTTCTGGAGTGATGCAAATGTTCTAAGAAATGATCACAGGATGAATACACAACTATGTGATGATATTGTGAGCCACTGGTTGCATAGCAAATATGGAATGTTCACATGTTAAGAATATTGGTGTTTGTATGTTGTTTGGTTTTATCAGTAAAAATAAAAAAAAAAAAAGATGCAGATCCCCAATTCATCACACATTCATGCCTTTGTCAATGCTGTAGTGTCTTTCTGGAATACTCTTTCCTGATTTTATCCAACTGATTAATTCCTTCAAGATTCAGCTATTCTGCATTCTATAGCACCTTGAATATGGTTCTATTTTAGTGCTTTCACATTTGTTTTTAATTACTGGATGTTTATTATTCTATCTTCTTTTAGACTATGAGCAGGGACACCTAACAATTACTATAACTGAATGCATCCTTTTCATTCTGAAAATGAATAACACCAAACTCAAATTCCCATTTTTCCTAACAAAAGTAAGTGCAATGGCAATGACAATTACACATAGTTGAAGATAAAGAAACAAAGACAACACTTAACTTTTGATTTCCTTTTCTTAACTAGTTGCACCTTCCATCAAAATCTGAAGGACAGCAGAAAAGATAAATGAATAGGACACTAGAAAGAATAATTCTGAAACTACTATTATATTATCTTAGTCCCGTTGGCTAAGAGAATCCTTGAAACAAATGTTTAATAAACAACTAATCTTCAATGAATAAGTAGGATAAATTTTAGCCAATCAAGCTGTCCAAGAAAAATGAAAACAAAACAGATTTTAAAAGGTAGTAGGCTATAAAAAAATTGAAAAGAGCATTACATTACATAGGAAGTCAAGTAACTTGAGATAATGTTCCTGCATTTCTTGGTAGGTACGTGGATAAGTTACAATCTCTCAGTTTCTGCTCTTCAATCCATAAAATGGAAACTATCAATACCAATACCAGGCTTGTAGCAAAAGGACTTGGGAAGCAATACCAAAGGTAAATAACTGGGGGCTGGGGGCGGGGACAAGAGTAAGAGGAGGTTTGGATTTTCTATTTGGTGAGGATGTGTTTGTTGGTTATTTTTCTCTTGGGAGCAATGAAAATTGTCTAAAATCGAATGTTGATGATTGTACAACTAAGTGAGGATGATGTGAGACATGGACTGCTGACTTTGGACATTATACATGATGCCCAAAGGATGGAGGTGGTTGAAGGATACACTGACTGAGAAGTAGAAAGGCAAACTACAGTGTATATAAATGATCAAATACTGTGCAGCTACAGAAGGAACAAAGTCAATGATGCATGCAATAAGGTAAATGAACCTGGGGACATTATGTGAAACAAACTCAGCCAGAAACCAAAAAACAAATCTTATATGGTCTCTTTTAGAAAATACTTACAAGAAATTGGGGCCTAGATTGTAAGTTCTTATAGCATAACATTTAGTCCAGAGCTGTAATTGTTCTGGCTAGATTTTGAGATGCTGTGCTATGTGTAATAACCTGATATTTCTTGGAACTTTGGGTACCTATGTGATACCTAAGATTCACAGTGGGAGTTCTGCAGGTCTGAACGTTAGCATTGCCACATATAACAACTGTTACAGAAACCGAAAAAGAGATCAGACTTCAATTAGAGATAAAAACAAAGCTGAATGGGTTAGGGTTATGGTAAACCAGAATACAGGAATAAGAAGGACATGGTCTGTATTTTAGAAAGTCACCTACTTTATGACACCAAATGAAGAGAAGTTCATTTTGTCCAAAACCTAAATTTTCTGTAGTACATAATCTAACTCAACCTATCTGATAGCTCATTTAAACAACCCAAACACATGGAGCCCAGAATGGGAATGCAGGCTAGTAATTCTGCATAGCTTAACAGTATGCTTGGATACATTCCAGAGTATGCTGAGCAGACAATGAAAAAGTATTGGCAAAGTTCCCCAAGGGATGGGAGAAAAAATATGGAACTATTAGGTTTTACCATTGGGGGAACCCCCAATACTGTCTCAAACATTAGGGACTCCCAAGTCAATAGGCCAAGCCCTTGATCTCGAAGCTTGCTCTTGTGAAACTTATCTATGTAGCAGAGAATCTAAGCTTATGCCTAAGAGTTACTTTCAGAGAATCTCTTTGTTGCTCAAATGTGGCCTCTCTCTCTCTCTAAGCCCAACTCTGCAAGTAAACCTCCCCTCTATGTGGCACATGACATCCACTGATGAATGTCTCCCTGGCAATGTGGGACACGACTCCCAGGGATGAGCCTGGCCCTGGCACTGTAGGATCAACAGTGCCTATCTGACCAAATGGGAAAAAAGAAATGTACCAAAACAAGGAGAGTTCAAATAGAATCAAGAAGCTTTTCTGGAGGCAAATCTTCTGCACGCTTCAGCTAGATATTGTTATTTTTATTATGGTTTGCCAAAACCCAACCAAAACCATTCCTGCTGACCCTAAAGAACCCTATTTGAGATTCTATAAAAGTTTCACATACTAAGACTACTTTCCAGAAACCTACAACCTCCAGATGGGTTCCTAGGCCAGATAATTCATGAAACCCAGAAGGGCCAGCCTCTCCAGAACATAAACTAACTCCATTCATCATCCCATACTATCAACACCCCTTTCCAACATGAAAAAGTTAAAAAGGACATAGCCCAAATACCCCTGAAGATTGGGAGAAGAATCAAAGAAGGACTTACAACACAGAAGATAGGACTTAACAAAAGAGTATGACTGCTGAACCATTATACTGATATTTCTTCTCTAGTGTCTTCTTGGAGCAGCTACAAGTAAACACCTGAAATTGCGGATGTGTAACCCATGCCAAACTTTGAAATTTGTTCTATAACCACTTGTTAAAATGTACTTTGAGCTCTTTCTCCGCCGGCCCGCCGAGCCGAGCCGAGCCGCCCGCCCTCCTCCTCCCCTCTCTTTCTCCGCCGGCCCGCCGAGCCGAGCCGAGCCGCCCGCCCTCCTCCTCCCCTCTCTTTCTCCGCCGGCCCGCCGAGCCGAGCCGAGCCGCCCGCCCTCCTCCTCCCCTCTCTTTCTCCGCCGGCCCGCCGAGCCGAGCCGAGCCGCCCGCCCTCCTCCTCCCCTCTCTTTCTCCGCCGGCCCGCCGAGCCGAGCCGAGCCGCCCGCCCTCCTCCTCCCCTCTCTTTCTCCGCCGGCCCGCCGAGCCGAGCCGAGCCGCCCACCCTCTTCCCCTGCCTTCACTGTGCTCCTCCGCCACCAGCCTCGACAGCCTTGCCGCCCTCACCTTTCCTCCTCCAGAACAGCTACTGGGGGAGTGGAGATAATACAGAGCAGCTCCCGGAACCACGAGGGAGATCAAAGGGACAGCGTACCCCATCCTGGAACGGCTGACTATCTGGGAGAACCAGCTCCGGTGAGATCACCAAGGGGCACGGGCTTTCCTGGGTGGGATGGCAAGCGACCGGAGTCCCTCCCTTCCACCTTCCTGGGCCAGCTGGTAGAATTGGACAGGCGGTCCCCTTAGGCCGCAGCGGCTGGTGCCCCCACCACACGAGGCCCCCCGGAACAACTGAGATAGTTGGGCCGGAAATCCCCAGACTGCGGAGAACAGTGACCGGGGGATCCCTTCCAAACACGTGACTCCCCCGTCGGCTGGGAACAGTATACTCTCCCGGGCTGTGACAGCTGGCGCCCTCCCGCCACGCTTGGTGCCCCGGGCTGACTGGCTAATTTGGCCGGACGCTCTCCTGTGCTGCGACGGTCGGCGACCCTCCCCGCGTTTGGAACCCCGGGCCGGCTGGCATTCTTCCAAGACGCTTCGATTACCGAACCTCCCCTACGGCGAGAGTTTTCCAGAGTTGAGGGACCCACAGCAACTTTCGCTGGTGGAACCCACAGACAGGCGTGTGCCACGAGCGCCACCTACTGGGCAGGATAGGAAGAACAGAACCCAGAGATTGCACAGAAAAATCTTTCAACCTGTGGGGTCGAACACCCGGGGAAATCTGACTAAATGCCCAGACGCCAGCAGAAGATAACGGATCACGCTCAGAAAACTGAACACATGGCCCAGTCAAACGAAGAAACCAATAGTTCAAATGAGATACAGGAGCTGAAACAACTAATGCTGAATATACGAACAGAAATGGAAAACCTCTTCAAAAACGAAATCGATAAATTGAGGGAGGACATGAAGAAGACATGGGCTGAACATAAAGAAGAAATAGAAAAACTGAAAAAACAAATCACAGAACTTATGGAAGTGAAAGATAAAGTAGAAAAGATGGAAAAAACAATGGATACCTACAATGACAGATTTAAAGAAACAGAAGATAGAATTAGTGGTTTGGAGGATGAAACATCTGAATTCCAAAAAGAAACAGAAACTATCGGGAAAAGAAAGGAAAAATTTGAACAAGGTATCAGGGAACTCAAGGACAATGTGAACCGTACAAATATACGTGTAGTGGGTATCCCAGAAGGAGAAGAGAAGGGAAAAGGAGGAGAAAAACTAATGGAAGAAATTATCACTGAAAATTTCCCAACTCTTATGAAAGACCTAAAATTACAGATCCAAGAAGTGCAGCGCACCCCAAAGAGATTAGACACAAATAGGCGTTCCCCAAGACACTTACTAGTTAGAATGTCAGAGGTCAAAGAGAAAGAGAGGATCTTGAAGGCAGCGAGAGAAAAACAATCCGTCACATACAAGGGAAACCCAATAAGACTATGTGTAGATTTCTCAGCAGAAACCATGGAAGCTAGAAGACAGTGGGATGATATATTTAAGTTACTAAAAGAGAAAAACTGCCAGCCAAGACTCCTATACCCAGCAAAATTGTCCTTCAAAAATGAGGGAGAAATTAAAACATTCTCAGACAAAAAGTCACTGAAAGAATTTGTGACCAAGAGACCAGCTCTGCAAGAAATACTAAAGGAAGCACTAGAGTCAGATACAAAAAGACAGAAGAGAGAGACATGGAGAAAAGTGTAGAAAGAAGGAAAGTCAGATATGATATATATAATACAAAAGGCAAAATGGTAGAGGAAAATATTATCCAAACAGTAATAACTCTAAATGTCAATGGACTGAATTCCCCAATTAAAAGACATAGACTGGCAGAATGGATTAAAAAACAGGATCCTTCTATATGCTGTCTACAGGAAACACATCTTAGACCCAAAGATAAATATAGGTTGAAAGTGAAAGGTTGGGAAAAGATATTTCATGCAAACAACAACCAGAAAAGAGCAGGAGTGGCTATACTAATATCCAACAAATTAGACTTCAAATGTAAAACAGTTAAAAGAGACAAAGAAGGACACTATATACTATTAAAAGGAACAATTAAACAAGAAGACATAACAATCATAAATATTTACGCACCGAACCAGAATGCCTCAAAATACGTGAGGAATACACTGCAAACACTGAAGAGGGAAATAGACACATATACCATAATAGTTGGAGACTTCAATTCACCACTCTCATCAATGGACAGAACATCTACACAGAGGATCAATAAAGAAATAGAGAACCTGAATATTACTATAAATGAACTTGACTTAACAGACATTTATAGGACATTACATCCCACAACAGCAGGATACACCTTTTTTTCAAGTGCTCATGGATCATTCTCAAAGATAGACCATATGCTGGGTCACAAAGCAAGTCTTAACAAATTTAAAAATATTGAAATCATACACAACACTTTCTCGGATCATAAAGCAATGAAGTTGGAAATCAATAATAGGCGGAGGGCCAGAAAATTCATAAATACATGGAGGCTCAACAACACACTCTTAAACAACAAGTGGGTCAAAGAAGAAATTGCAAGAGAAATTAGTAAATACCTAGAGGCAAATGAAAATGAAGACACAACATATCAAAACTTATGGGACACAGCAAAGGCAGTGCTAAGAGGGAAATTTATTGCCCTAAATGCCTTTATCAGAAAAGAAGAAAAGGCAAAAATGCAGGAATTAACTGTCCAGTTGGAAGAACTGGAGAAAGAACAGCAAACTAATCCCAAAGCAAGCAAAAGGAAAGAAATAACAAAGATTAGAGCAGAAATAAATGAAATTGAAAACATGAAAACAATAGAGAAAATCAATAAGACCAGAAGTTGGTTCTATGAGAAAATCAACAAGATTGATGGGCCCTTAGCAAGATTGACAAAAAGAAGAAGAGAGAGGATGCAAATAAATAAGATTAGAAATGAAAGAGGAGACATAACTACTGACCTCACAGAAATAAAGGAGGTAATAACAGGATACTATGAACAACTTTACGCTAATAAATACAACAATTTAGATGAAATGGACAGGTTCTTGGAAAGACATGAACAACCAACTTTGACTCAAGAAGAAATAGACGACCTCAACAAACCAATCACAAGTAAAGAGATTGAATTAGTTATTCAAAAGCTCCCTAAAAAGAAAAGTCCAGGACCAGACGGCTTCACATGTGAATTCTATCAAACATTCCAGAAAGAATTAGTACCTACTCTCCTCAAACTCTTCAACATAATCGAAGTGGAGGGAAAACTACCTAATTCATTCTATGAAGCCAACATCACCCTCATACCAAAACCAGGCAAAGATATTACAAAAAAAGAAAACTACAGACCAATCTCTCTAATGAATACAGATGCAAAAATCCTCAATAAAATTCTAGCAAATCGTATCCAACAACACATTAAAAGAATTATACATCATGACCAAGTAGGATTCATCCCAGGTATGCAAGGATGGTTCAACATAAGAAAATCAATTAATGTAATACACCATATCAACAAATCAAAGCAGAAAAATCACATGATCATCTCAATTGATGCAGAGAAGGCATTCGACAAGATTCAACATCCTTTCCTGTTGAAAACACTTCAAAAGATAGGAATACAAGGGAACTTCCTTAAAATGATAGAGGGAATATATGAAAAACCCACAGCTAATATCATCCTCAATGGGGAAAAATTGAAAACTTTCCCCCTAAGATCAGGAACAAGACAAGGATGTCCACTATCACCACTATTATTCAACATTGTGTTGGAAGTTCTAGCCAGAGCAATTAGGCAAGAAAAAGAAATACAAGGCATCAAAATTGGAAAGGAAGAAGTAAAACTATCACTGTTTGCAGACGATATGATACTATACGTCGAAAACCCGGAAAAATCCACAACAAAATTACTAGAGCTAATAAATGAGTACAGCAAAGTAGCAGGCTACAAGATCAACATTCAAAAATCTGTAGCTTTTCTATACACTAGTAATGAACAAGCTGAGGCGGAAATCAAGAAACGAATCCCATTTACAATCGCAACTAAAAGAATAAAATACCTAGGAATAAATTTAACCAAAGAGACAAAAAACCTATATAAAGAAAACTACAAAAAACTGTTAAAAGAAATCACAGAAGACCTAAATAGATGGAAGGGCATACCGTGTTTATGGATTGGAAGACTAAATATAGTTAAGATGTCAATCCTACCTAAATTGATTTACAGATTCAATGCAATACCAATCAAAATCCCAACAACTTATTTTTCAGAAATAGAAAAACCAATAAGCAAATTTATCTGGAAGGGCAGGGTGCCCCGAATTGCTAAAAACATCTTGAGGAAAAAAAACGAAGCTGGAGGTCTCGCGCTGCCTGACTTTAAGGCATATTATGAAGCCACAGTGGTCAAAACAGCATGGTATTGGCATAAAGATAGATATATCGACCAATGGAATCGAATAGAGTGCTCAGATATAGACCCTCTCATCTATGGACATTTGATCTTTGATAAGGCAGTCAAGCCAACTCACCTGGGACAGAGCAGTCTCTTCAATAAATGGTGCCTAGAGAACTGGATATCCATATGCAAAAGAATGAAAAAAGACCCATCTCTCACACCCTATACAAAAGTTAACTCAAAATGGATCAAAGATCTAAACATTAGGTCTAAGACCATAAAACAGATAGAGGAAAATGTTGGGAGATATCTTATGGATCTTACAACTGGAGGTGGTTTTATGGACCTTAAACCTAAAGCAAGAACACTGAAGAAGGAAATAAATAAATGGGAGCTCCTCAAAATTAAACACTTTTGTGCATCAGAGAACTTCATCAAGAAAGTAGAAAGACAGCCTACACAATGGGAGACAATATTTGGAAACGACATATCAGATAAAGGTCTAGTATCCAGAATTTATAAAGAGATTATTCAACTCAACAATAAAAAGACAGCCAACCCAATTACAAAATGGGAAAAAGACTTGAACAGACACCTACCAGAAGAAGAAATACGGATGGCCAAGAGGCACATGAAGAGATGCTCAATGTCCCTGGCCATTAGAGAAATGCAAATCAAAACCACAATGAGATATCATCTCACACCCACCAGAATGGCCATTATCAACAAAACAGAAAATGACAAGTGCTGGAGAGGATGCGGAGAAAGAGGCACACTTATCCACTGTTGGTGGGAATGTCAAAGGGTGCAACCACTGTGGAAGGCAGTTTGGCGGTTCCTCAAAAAGCTGAATATAGAATTGCCATACGACCCAGCAATACCATTGCTGGGTATCTACTCAAAGGACTTAAGGGCAAAGACACAAACGGACATTTGCACACCAATGTTTATAGCAGCGTTATTTACAATTGCAAAGAGATGGAAACAGCCAAAATCTCCATCAACAGAAGAGTGGCTAAACAAACTGTGGTATATACATACGATGGAATATTATGCAGCTTTAAGACAAGATAAACTTATGAACCATGTAATAACATGGATGGACCTAGAGAATATTATGCTGAGTGAATCTAGCCAAAAACTAAAGGACAAATACTGTATGGTCCCACTGATGTGAACGGACATTCGAGAATAAACTTGAAATATGTCATTGGTAACAGAGTTCAGCAGGAGTTAGAAACAGGGTAAGACAATGGGTAATTGAAGCTGAAGGGATACAGACTGTGCAACAGGACTAGATACAAAAACTCAAAAATGGACAGCACAACAATACCTAATGGTAAAGTAATCATGTTAAAATACTGAATGAAGCTGCATCTGAGCTATAGGGTTTTTTTTTGTTTTTGTTTGCTTGTTGGTTTGTTGTTGTTGTTGTTTTTTACTATTACTACTACTTTTATTTCTTTTCTTTATATTAACATTTTATATCTTTTTTTGTTGTGTTGCTAGTTCCTCTAAACCGATGCAAATGTACTAAGAAACAATGATCATGCATCTATGTGATGATGTTAAGAATTACTGAGTGCATATGTAGAATGGTATGATTTCTAAATGTTGTGTTAATTTCTTTTTTTTTCTTTCCGTTAATAAAAAAAATAAAAAAATTAAAAAAAAAAAATGTACTTTGAAATGTACTGCTTTTATATATATATGTTCTATTTCACAATAAAAAAAAGTTTAAAAAAAGAAAGGGACTTGAGAGCCAACCTGAAGAAGCTTCCACTGGCCAAAGACGGCACAATTTAAGCATCAATGGGCATAACAACTGCAAGGGATTAAAAATTATCAAACAATTGGAATATCTGAGTTCATAATAACATTTAAGAAAACTGTCAAAAGTGACACCATCAAAAAAAAAAAACTAAAAAATAAATATCTGAGATAGATTATATCTAGACACAGAGATGACTGTCCACATCCAGGCAGGACACAAGCTGCAAAGGAGGACAGAATAAAAAAAGGCCCCAAGGAGGAGCTTTCAAAATGGAGGATATGGAGGGAACAGCAAACCCTCCTTCTTTCCCAAAAGCAGCTAGTGGCCAGACTGATACTGCCCAAATTAACCGTTTGGGGACCTGAAAATGGGAGGACACTTTAACACCCAAGTCAGGGTGGGATGGAGAGACTGTAATTCTGGCCGTGGCTCCTGGCCCAATCCTTGCCTGGGGTCAGCAGCAGACTGGATGGCTGTGGGAATCATCTGCCCTAAATAAAGAAGGGGATACAACCCAATACTGAGCCAGATTTTGGCTGGTGAAGTGAGGCGCCAGCAGTTTCAGCTCCACCTGATGGGCGGTGGAGACACTGATGGGCACCAGTTCCCACTGCTATAGAGAAGGAATAAGTAGCTGCAGAGCATCACAAGCTGGACAGGTTGGAAAGCATAGGAGAAAAACCAAAGGCTTTTGGGAGTCTTTCTGACCATGTCCCAGGACCATATTGGAGCTGATCTATACACCCTGCATGGATACCTGGCCCAGATTTGGCTCAGAAATATAGTTGATACAACTGTCAAAGCCGTGCCCTATAACAAACCTAAGCAACAACTAAATCCTAGATAACAGAGAGACACCGATCTTCAGAATGGATTGATCTAGATAATCAGATGACCAGATACCAGCAAAAATTCAAGGCATACTAAAACACAGGAACATGTGGCCCAGGCAAAGGAACATACCCAGAAGATTAGAAAGCAGGGACATGTACAGACTTTTGCACATCGAAGCTCATAGTGGCACTATTTAGAATTGGCAAAACATGGAAACAACCCAAGTCTCCTTCAACCAACGAATGAACAAAATGTGCTATAAACATACAATGGAATATTATTTAGCAGTAAGAAGGAATGAAGTCTTGAAGCATGGGACAACATGGATGAATCTTGAGGACATTTTGTTGAGTGAAATAAATCAGACACAAAAGGACAAATATTGTATGAAAATAATATGCAAACTCACAGAAATAAAATCTAGAATATAGGTTATCAGGAGATAGGATGAGGACAGAGAAGGAGGAGTGGTTGCTTAACATGTGCAGAACTTTTTACCAGGTTGAACTTAAACATTTCGAAACGGATACAGGTGATTGTAGCCTATTATTCTGAATATAATTAACAGTGTTAAATTGTGCATGAATATGGTTGAAAGAAGAGGTTAGAGCCATGTATGGAAAGGAAAGCTGGAGGTTAAAATATGAGAAGGTATTATACAGTGAGTACTGTGGTGGATGATGACTATGATAATAATATAAACATAAAAATGTTATTTTATGAACTAGAACAGATATATGACACTATTATAAAGAGTTAATAATAGAGTGGTATATGGGGAAAAAATGCACCTGTTGCAAACTGTGGACTAGAGTTAACAGTATTATCTAAATATTCTTTCAACAGTGACAACTGAACCACACCAATACTAGAGGTCAATAAGGGGGAGTGAGGTAAGGAGTAGAGGATGTTTTCAGCTTTCCGGGATTTTTAATTGTTTTTTAGAGAAATGAAAATAAGTTGATTATGGTGATGTATGTGCAACTATGTGATGATACTGTGAGCCGCTGATTATATACTTTGGATGGACTGTATGGGATGTGAATGTATCTCAATAAAATTATATTTAAAAAATAAAACTATTTGGAAACAATCTCCCTATACACCGCCCCCCCCCCCAAAACAACAACAACAAGTTGCTGGTAATCTGTGAAGAACGTTAAGGAACCAATTCTTTATTTTGAAAACTAGTAATAAAGGCAAAGAATCAACCAAACAGCAGATGAGGTGAAGTTTCTCTTTATAGGAGTATTCCAATAAATAAATGAAAAAGGAATGGTACAGCTAGAAGAGCACTATTGTGCAACCCTTATGAGCTATCTAGCTAATGATCATCAACTGCTGCAATAAAGAGAGATACCTGGACATTATATACGTCCAGAGGAAGAACATAACACTATCTACTTAATTCTAGCAGAATATATTTTTATATATATAAATAAAAATCAGCCCCTAGATCCAACTCAATTCACAAGAACTACAAAAAACAATGAAATATGTTTAACTATATCACAGGAATGTAATAGCAAAGTCCTAGCTGCTGAAAAATGTGGGGTGAATGATCCGATTTTCTCAACAAATTGAAAGAAATACAGAAAGAGAGCTAAAAGGGGTTACTTAGAGACAGGCAAAACTAAACAATACTTTTTAGTCTTGAGTGATAAAAAGTTATAAAGAAAAGTAAAGGAAGTGATCACCATAAAAGATAGGATGATAGTTCCTCTCTGGAGGAAGGGCAAGTACTGTGATTGGGAGGGAAATGTGGTAGGCTCCTGAGGTGACTGGCCAGGGTTCATTCCCTGACATGGGCAGTGGTTAGCAGGGTGTTCATCTTAAATACAATTAATTAAGCAATTCTTTTGGGCAGTTTTCCATATTTGTGTTAATTTTAAAAACAAAAAAATTTAATGGAACATTACTAAACACTGGACCCATATCACCCTCATCATAATAATCAGTCTTTCCCCTAGTTATCACATATAAACATGAAAAATAACATTTGGAATCCTTTGGAATATAATATTTATAATTCTTTAAAAAAAAGTTAATCCACCTAAGTCTTTTGAACAGTGCCTTTTACACAGGAAACACTCAATAATGTTAGCTAGGATTGTTAAAATTTTATATTTGAAGTAGGATGAAAACTTCTTATACTTACTAGTTTGCTGCTGCTGTTGCTGCTGTTGCTGCTGTGTACTAAATCCTCCAAATCCCAGTCCAGTTCCCAAACCAGTACCTAAACCAGTACCAGTTCCTGTTGTTGTGCCAAAACCAGTACCAAATCCAAAACCTTTATTCTGAGTACCACCGAAGAGTCCTTTGAAGGAAAATTAGAATTGCACGTTTAACAAAAAGGCTGATCTCCACCTCATTTATTTCTAAAATTGACTTAGGATGGCCTCTTACCAGTAGTGCCTGTGTTAGCTGGAGCAGAAAAGCTGAATGCAGAACCTGCTGTTGTGGACGCTGTCCCAAATCCTCCAAACCCACCTAATAAGAAAAAGATAAATAAAATAGAAAGGAAGACTCTTGTATATACATAAGAGGTCATTTCTTTTTCAAATTATTTGATAATTAATTGTTACATGTAAAGCCAAAAGATAATGATCTAATCTTTCCTTTATGGCAATTTTTTTTTAAACTACCCTACTTACAAGAAGTCAATATGTTGCAAGAAATAAGCGACTTAAGTATTTAAAGTAGAAACACCACAATGCAATATATACCCTTCAACTAAAGGCATGGTTAACAGTTACAGCTGGGAAAACAGACCCAGCAAGCCTACTGGCATAAGCTTTAGCAAACGATTATGTTCATACCCTTTTTAAAGCAGGGGTTGCAAATTCAAATGCCTGTAAGATTTAGGCTAATAACATCAGTAAGTGAAATAAACTCAATGGTGGGGCTGTTCAAAATTGACAGCATAACCTTCTGTTTAAAAATTGCAGCAGTTCCTAAATTCCAGCAGATGACTGCTGCAGGAGAATGCATGTTTAGTAGTGTCATATATTTCCATTTTTCCCCCAGGAAAGAGGAAAAATCTGGACTTTGTGAAATCTACTGATTTGAATTCTAGCAACTAATTAAAGTCATTTTAATATCATGTTCCAATTAACCAATAGTAAGCCAAACATTCATTAGCAGAATGAACTGCAAGTTTCCAACCCTGTTTTTTTTAATTAATGTATATCCACTTTAGCTCATTATTTCTATTTTGTCTCCATCGAGACTCAGCAACTTTCCAAAGAAAACATAACAATAGACTGACCCCTATACATGAAGAATAGATTTCTTGAAGGAAGAGGTAAGGGAAAAAGTGCACAAGTGGAAGGCAGTGCCAAGAAAGTGAGAAGAGCTAAATATACTTCTGACACAATCTGTCAACTATGACAGAAAAATTTCAGACAGCTACATATGAATGAAATGTTAGTTAATCTACAATAGTTTCACGTGTTTTTTTTTTCTTTCTTGTCAGTCTTTAGCTGATTAGCAATGTGGTACCAAAAAGACTTTCAAGACAAATGTTTGGAGACCCTGCTTACTCTGAGTTATGGAGCAGATTTTCTGAGAGTCTAACCATCTTATATATTTCTAGTACACAAGACAGAGATTCATCAAGACTGTAACATAAAAGATATAAGAAAAAACCAACCTTTGATTGTAAATCATATAATTCTGATTAAGGAAATTACTCAAAAGTAGACTGTATGTGGCATGCAGGGATAACCAAATATCCTATTTATCTGTAGGTCCTACTGCAGGGCTGCAAACTGTAAACATTTTTATAAAAATCACCTCAAGTATTAAACCTTGTTCTTAATCTTTTACATTAATCCTCAAGTTCGTAGGATAAGATATTTTCTAAATTGACTTCACAATAAAGATATCAGTCACTATATTATCTTGTCCACAATACAAGAATATTTGTTATAGCTGGTCTACAAGAGTACAAAATAAAAACGTAAACAAGAATTTCTATCAGCCATTTGCAAAAGGTTAGGTTAATTAACATACATAAAAGTAGTTAAAACCGTTTCATTGCCACAATATAAAACATAACACCAAATGAAGAATGAAATCAAGCAAACAACAGGTTTATTTATATTTGTTGAATATGAGCTGGTGGCTTTACTCAGAAACAAATTTCAAAATAATGTTTCTGTTTTACCCAGTGCCAATTTTAAGCAAACAGGGAAAAGTAAACATACTAAAAGACAGGGGCATGTGATCACTTCAAATATATCTTAAAAGTAATCATTCGTTTTATCTTTGCAATTTCAAACACCCTTTAAACTGTTTTCAACTCAAACATCAGCGTGATATTCAGATAGCAGTAACAAGTGAAAGCTCAAAGTAGCAAACCTTCCAATAAATTTTAGAGAAGAACCTTTACCAAATGCATATAATTGGCATGGGCATAAGTGGCATAATGTAGGAGAATATGGACAGTAAAATTCATATACGAGCAGCTAAGGAACAAGATTTTTCTATAGGGTCACTGTATGTAAACTGCGTACACAGACCTACTTTAAATTTACACAATCCATTATAGTTTTTGTTTTGCAAAATTTTTAATAGATAGCAAGATCTTCACAATGATCTTTTAGAGTGCAAAGATGTCTATCCTATCTTTTAATATGGTTCAATACTACCTGAAAATAAATTTAATAATTCTAATTATATCACCAAAATCCAGTAAAGAATTATACAGTTACATATCTTACAAAAGTGTATCCTAATCTGTAGAGTTGACTACAGAAATATATTATTTTTAGACAGGTTAAAAAACCAGACAGGTCACTGCTGTTCGTATAAGACTTGTTTCCCTTGGGAAACAGAAAGACAATCAAATGAAGTCGAAATGAAAGACGAAAAAAAAATGAAAAATGACTGCAGGAGTCCAAGAATCTCTGGAAAATGGGCCTAAACGGTGAGTTTACACTTTGGCAGATAAATCTAATAATTCGGAAGATACATTCAAAATAATAACCCATTCCAAATTCTTGTCATTTGGAAGATACACTCAGTTCAATTAAGTGCAAATTTAAGAAGGGAACTTCCCAGAATCTTTGAAGATTCAACAAGACAGTTAAAACTTGATACAAATGCTTTTTTTTTTTTTACAAATGGTTTTAATTAGACATTAGGAAATCAATTTCCTTTATTAGACAAGTCACTGTTCTGTTCTGTTCCAAATTCTAGGAACCACGAAACATTCTTGGACTCCAGCTCCCAACACTAGTCACACATACGACCCGCAGTATCTACCTGCACTTGCCAGACTGTTACCAAAATTGAATGGAGGCGCCGAGGTAGTAGAAACACCGAAATTCCCAATATTAAAGTTCACTGCAGGATTAGCAGTTAGTCCGAAACCCCCAAAATTAAACCCACTGGCGGCGGAGTTGGCAGTCTCAAGCCCACCAAATCCTGATAGGCGTGAAGGCAAAGAAACAAAGAAAACAATTTTTAAGGAGAAAGAAGAAAAAAAAAAAGGAAAAGATAAGAATTAGAAGAATCAGCAGGTTTCAGAGAAGTGAACAGAAACAAACCTGACTGCTCCAAATGAGTTAAGAAAGCACAGGAAGTGGGGAAGAGCAGGAGCAGCAGCGTGAAGACCCGTAGGAAGGACCAAGGACCAAAGGGCTCGCAGCGTAGGCACCTGCCTGTTCCGAACTGATACAGAGGGAGCCGCAGGGCAGCGTCCGGAGCTACCCAAACCTAGCTTCATCCAGTTCGGCTGCGGGAGCCACGAGAGCTTTCCCGCCTGTCCCAGAAGCTAGGATAGGGAGGGGAAGGCGGGTCTCAAGCAAGGGGAGAGGGGAGTCTCACGGAACGGGACTCCCCGGCGGCGGCGGGAAGCGCACCTTGGAAAGACAGGGCCCTGGGGAGACCCACGCACGGAGCACGAGCTGCGGGTTGGACCTCTAGCCCCTCGGCGGCCTCCTCAGGAGCCGCCTCCGCCCCTCCACTGCCGCCCGCCCTTTTCCGGATGCCCCCAAATTTCTCGCGGGCGGGAGACCGCAGGATCCCCCAGGCCCGAGGAGGGGCAAGAGGGCCCGAAGGCTTCCTCGCCTCCCCAGGAGAAGGTCGGAAGGGACCACTCACCCGCGGGAGCCGCGGGGGCTGCAGAGGTGCCCGAAGTGCCCGAAGGAGCTCCAAAGTTAAAGGCCATGTCGCGGGAGTCAAAGCCCAAAGCACTCTTCCCGGGACCCTCCGTGCGCACGGTTTTTCGGTCCGGCTGGGAAACCGCCGTACAACTCACAGAGTTCCGCCTCCTTTTTGGCCCAGCCTTAGAGGCGGGATGCGCGAAGGGCGCAGGGGTGGAGGGTCGATAGGAAACGCCCCTAGTTCGGCTAGAGGCTTTGTGGCTTCACACCCGGCGGGTCCACGTGACAAAGGTAACGCGTGGGGAAGCTCGCGGGAGCGTACCCACTGTTGACCCTGTCTTAAAGACGTTTTTTGAAAAAGGCATGCAACAGGCTGAAGTTGTTACCGTTGAGATATGCGGCGGGCTTCTTAGAATACGCGTGTTTGGTGGTAGGGGTCGAAGATGTCCTGTCAAAGAGCGGTCCTAAGAGGACCTGGGTTGGGGTCGGGAAGGCCCCCTCTGAGGAAGTGGTGTTTGAACCCAGTCTAGAAGAATGATTAGAAGAAACAGAGGTAGGAAAGAAATGGTATGTTGAGAGAACTTAAAGATAATGGAAATAGTAGCAAACACTTCGTTGTGTTTACTCGTTAGGCACAGATTCTAACCATTTTACATACTTTAATTTAATTTAATCCTCAACTGCCCTGTGAGATAGGTTATTATTACCCCATTTTCGGGAGGAAGAAATAGACACAGAGGGACAGGCTGGATCCAGAATCTGTGCTCTTAACCTCTAAGCTGTAAAGAGAACACTGAAGTGAGGGGCAGAGTGGCCCTCTGTGAGGCACCTGCACCATCTAAGTACTTAAATCTGTGCCGTTGCGTTCTACTTGAAATAGTATTTAGTCCTCATATTATTAACGTGATTTCTCTGTTATTAACGTAATTTCACAGGAAATGGGAGGACCGGGGTTTAAAGTTGCTAAGTAGCTTGGCTAAGGTCGACTTGTTGGTGAATTCTAGCCTAGGTAGTTGTTTTTGGTTTTTTTTTTTTTAATTTTTTTTTATTGTACAATATAGCATATATACAAACCAAAGAGAGAAAAAGGCAATAGTTTTTAAAGCACTCTTCAGCAAGTAGTTATAGGACAGATTCCAGAGTTTGTCATGGGCTACTATACCATCGTCTAAGAGTTTTCCTTCCAGCTGTTACAGAATATAAGAGGCTAGAAGGAATAAATGTTTTTTTATCATCACAATCAACTTTTTTTTTCTTTTTTGTGAAAAAAATATATACAGAAACAATTTCAAACCACAGTACAATTAGTTGTAGAACAGGTTTCAGACTTTGGTATGGATTACAATTTCACAATTTTAGGATTTTACTTATAGCTACTCTAAGATACTGAAGACTAAAAGAAATATCAACTTAGTGATTCAGCAGTCATATAACTTGTTAAACCCTACCTTCTCTATATAACTCCACCATCACCTTTGATCTTTCTATCCCAATCTTTAAGGGTGTTTGGGCTTTGGCCATTCTAACTTTTTCATGTTGAAAGGGGCTGTCAAGAAAGAAAGATAGAGGTGCCAAGATGGCAGCTTAGCAAGGTACGGGGTTTAGTTCTTCCTCCAGAACAGCTAGTAAGTAGCCAGGAACACTACAAAACAACTGCTGGGGCCACTTCAGTGACCAGACACACAGCGTACCCCAGTCTGGACCAGCTGGACCAGTTGCAAGCCCCCCCAGAACCGTGAGTCCCCCAAGCTGCAGTGGTCGGCACCCCTCCCCAACAGGCTGCTTCCTAGGGGTGAACAAAAGGAACGTTACTTTGCAGCAGAGGCTGAGCTCAACCAAACTCCAGTTGCTGAATTAATTCACAAATTCTGACTACTAAAAATAGGGCCCTAGCTCAGGTGAACCTCCTCAAAATGGAGGTTGCTGATTTTTGCCCTGGCTCTGAGGGGGCAGGGGTGACTGAAAAAGGAAAAAAGAAACAGAGGTTTTTTGGATCGGATAGCATATAATACTTGAAGGGGTCTGGGCCCTGAAGGAAAGGAGGGGGCACATAGAATCTGAAGGTACACAGTCAACATACCAACTTATGCTCTTGATTGGCAAACCCAAGAAATGGGGATCCTGCTCTGAGAAGGATTTTTCTCTTTCTTTTTTGGGGGCTATGTTCTACAAAGACTTGACTGCCTTTGGATACAGCAGCAGGGCTTCTCAGGCTGCAACAGCCCCAGGCATAGGCATAAACAAGCTTGTTTTAGAGCTTGTCTGGAGCCTGTGCCTTCCCTAGGAGAGGGGAGGGGCCTAGCTCAGGTGGATTCCCTCCCTGAAAGAATTCAGACCCCAGGGGGTTGGAAATTTGAGGTGATTAAAGCCATCCTACAACCTCTCCACTGTCTCTGCCATGCCCCCAGCAGGGAGAATCTCCTGAAGTTAAAGGTACCACATCACCTTATGCTGGTGGGACCTGCAGGCAGACAAGCACCACATACTGGGCAACATAGGAAAAACACAGAGTCCAGAAACTTCATGGGAAAGTCTTTCAACCTGCTAGGTCTCACCCTCAGGGAAAATCGAAGCAGGTGACTCTTTCCTCCTGATAGGAGGCCAGTTTGGTCTGGGAAAATCTGGCTTGGGTCTATTATACCTAAGTAGACCCTCCTAAGATGTGGGGTGGGCGGGGAAGGCACCATACAGGCAGGGCAAGAAACAAGAAAACAAGAACTGAAAAATTCTCCTCTGTTGAACAAAACCTAAGCTAGAGGTCCAGAATAAGCTGAACTGAATGTCAAAGAACAGATAGACAACAAATTCATCCAGCAAGAAAATCCTAGGTAAAAGAAGTGAAAGCAATCTCCAAAATAAACTAATTAAGGTAATTAAATGCCTAGATGCCAGCAAAAAAAATAACGAATCACACAAGGAAAATTAAAGATATGGCCCAGTCAAAGGAACAAACCAACAATTCAAATGAGATACAGGAGTTGAAATAATTAATTCAGAATGTTCAAACAGACGTGGAAAACCTCATCAAACATCAAATCAATGAATGCTCAACTTCCCTGGCTATTAGGGAAGTGCAAATCAAAATCACAATGAGATGGGCGGGCCATGGTGGCTCAGTGGCAGAATTTCCGCCTGCCATGCTGGAGACCCGGGTTTGATTCCCGATGCCTGCCCATACAAAAAAAAAAGCTATAATGAGATATTATCTCACACCTACCAGAATGGCCATTATCAGTAAAACAAAATGACAAGTGCTGGAGAGGATGTGGAGAAAGAGGCACACTTATCCACTTTTGGTGGCATGTCAAATGGTACAAATGCTGTGGAAGGCAGTCTGGCGGTTCCTCAGGAAGGTAAGTATGGAATTGCCATATGACCCAGAAATACCATTGCTAAGTATCTACTCAGAGGACATGAGGGCAAGGACACAAATGGACATTTGCACGCCAATGTTTATAGCAGCATTGTTTACAATTGCAAAGAGACAGAAACAGCCAAAATGTTCATCAACGGGCAAGTGGCTAAACAAGCTGTGGTATATACATACGATGAATATTATGCAGCTTTAAGACAGAATAAAGTTATGAAGTATGTAACAACATGAATGGACCTTAAGGACATTATGCTGAGTGAAATTAGCCAGAAACAAAAGGACAAATACTATATGTTCTCACTGATATGGACTGACATTAGTGAATGAACTTGGAGAATTTCAGTTGGTAACAGAGACCATCAGAAGATAGAAATAGGGTAAGATATTGGGTAATTGAAGGTGAATGGATACAGATTGTGCAACATGACTGATTGTAAAAACTCAGAAATGGATAGTACAGTACTACCTAACTGTAATACAATTATGTTAGAACACTGAATGAAGCTGAATGTGAGAATAATAGAGGGAAGAGGGCTGGGGGCACAAATGAAATCAGAAAGAAAGATAGACAATAAAGACAGATGGTATAATCTAGGAATGCCTTGAGTATATAATGATAGTGGCTAAATATACAAATTTAACAATATTTCTGCATGAGGAAGAACAAAGGAATGTCATTACTGCTGGGAGTTGAAAATAGATGGTAATTAATATTTTAAAATATAATTTAAGTGAGACTAAAGCAAAAAATATATATTTGGTACAAAATTTATATTTTGACTAGTGCATTTCCTATTATAACTTATGTAGATAGCTTGATTGAACACCATAAATACTTGGAATCTTGGGTAGGGCATGAGATTTTGTTGGTTTGTCCAGAGTGATGCCCCGATGAATCCCAGAGTGATTTGATCAGTGAGTGGAAAAATATTTGCATCGGGGAGTGGTGAGAAGGGGAGAAATTCAACTTCCCCAAGTTGAATTCTTGATATTCTCACAAGCAGTGTGGACAACCAAAGCTATAGACTGACCCCCCAGTCTTGGGATTTGTTCATATGAAACTTAACCCCACAAAGGATAGGTCAAGTCTACTTAAAATCTAGGCCTAAGAGTCACCCCCAAGAGAGCCTCTTTTGTTGCTCAGATGTGGCCTCTCTCTCCAGCCAACACAACAAGCAAACTCTCCACCCTCTCCCTCTCTACGTGGGACGTGACTCCCAGGAGTGTGGGCCTTCCTGGCGACGTGGGACAGAAATCCTAGAATGAGCTGAGACTCAGCATCAAGGGATTGAGAAAACCTTCTCGACCAAAAGGGGGAAGAGTGAAATGGCTGAGAGATTACAAACAGAGTCGAGAGGTTATCCTGGAGGTTATTCTTATGCATTAAGTAGATATCACATGTTATTCAAGATGTAATGGAGAGGCTGGAGGGAACTTCCTGAAAATGTAGAGCTGTGTTCCAGTAGCCATGTTTCTTGAGGATGATTGAATAATGATATAGCTTTCACAATGTGATTGTGTGATTGTGAAAACCTTGTGTCTGATACTCCTTTTATCTACCTTATCAACAGACGAGTAAGACATATGGAATAAAAATAAATAGTAGGGGGAACAAATGTTAAATTTAGATTGAAATGCTAATGATCAAGAAGAGGAGGGGTAAGAGTTATGGTATGTATGAATTTTTTTCTGTTGTCTTTTTATCTCTTTTTCTGAATTGATTCAAATGTTCTAAGAAATGATCATGATGATGAATATGCAACTATGTGATGATATTGTGAATTCCTGATTATATATGTAGAATGGAATGATCATATGTTAAGAATGTTTGAGTTTGTTGTTATATTTTTTTTTAAAAATTTAAAAATTAATAAAAAAAATAAGAAAGAAAGGGGTTGTCAGTAATATGGCGTAGGGAGATGGAACTAGCTGATGCTCTGGAGAGGCTGGGCCCTCTAAGTTTCAGGACTTATCTGGTCCAGGGACCCATCTGGAGGCTGTAAGAGTCTGGAAAGTTACCCTAGTGCATTTAACCTTTGTAGAACCTTATATATTGCCCTAGGTGTTCTTTAGGATTGGCTGGAATGTACCTGGTTGGGGGTTGGCAAGTGATGATATGTAGCAATGTCTAACTGAAACTTGTGTAAGAGTGACCTCCAGAATAGCCTCTCAACTCAGTTTGAACTCTCTCAGCCACTAATACTTCTTTAGTTATACTTCTTTTCACCCTTTTGGTCAGGAAGGTATTGTTGATCCCACAGTGCCATGGTGGACTGAACCCTAGTAGTCATCTCCCATGCCGCCAGGGAGACTTTCACCCCTGGATGTCATGTCCCATGTAGTGGGAGGGGCATTGATTGCACTTGCAGAGTTGGGCTTAGAGAGAGTGAAGCCACATCTGAGCAACAAAAGAGGTCCTCCGGAAGTAACTGTTAGGCATATCTATAGGTAGGCTAAGCTTCTCCACTACATACCAAGGGTCACAAGAGTAAGCCTTAAGATCAACATGTTGGCCTGTTGAATTGCGTGTCCCTAATGTTTGACACAGTAACAGGGGTTTTCCCAGTGGTAAAGTTTATAAGTTCCATATTTTTTCTCCCATCCCTCAAGGGACTTTGCCAATACTTTTTGATTATCTGCTTAATATATTCTGGGATGTATCCAGTCATTAGACTGAACGATATAGGATTAAGGGCCCTCATTCTTATTTTGGGCTCCCTGTTTCAGTTGTTGAAATGAGCTATCCAGACAGGTTAAGTTAGATTATATGCTACAGAAAATTTAGGTTCTAGACAAAATAAACCTTTCTTCCTTTGATCTGAAAGAGTAGGTGAGGTTCTAAAATATAGACACTGTCTTCCTCATACCTGTGTTCTGAATTACCTTAATCTGACCTGATTGGCTTCATTCTTATCTCTAAATACCAGGTTATACATATATAAAACAGCCTCTCAAAATCCAGAAATAATTAGCATTCCAGACTAATTGTGTCTCCTATAAGATTTTGCAGTCTAGGACCCTTTTTTCTTATACGCATTTTCTACAGGAGACCATACAATAATTATACTTTAATTTCTGGCTTATTTTGCCTCACCAAATGTCCCTCATGTTCATACACATCATTGCATGCGTCACAGCTTTATTCCTTTTCGTAGGTGCGCAATATTCGTTCATAAGTGTACACCATTGTTTGCCAATCTACTTCTCAGTCAGTGCATCTTCAGCCACCTGCATTCATTAGACATCATTTATTATGCCCAAAGTCCACAGTCCAACAACCCTCTCAGTTTTAGATAATTTCATTGTCCCCAAGAGAAAGATAATCAATAAATACATGGTCACCAAATAGGAGATCTAAACCTCCCCTTAACTCTTGTCCCTCTCCCCAGTATTTACACCTGGTGATGTGGTAGTACTGCTGATATTTTCCTGTTAAACATAGCCCATAGCAGGGCAATAGCAGTATTCCCCCTACCTTGGACTTTTCCCCCTGTATCCTGGACTTTCTACTCTAGTTTTTTAACTCAGGTTTCTGCAATTTAAGAGCCCCAATTTTTCTTTAATCCTGTTACATTGTCTTGTGGGTTATGGTCAAAATTTTGGACCATTTCCTGAGGGTAATGAAAAGTTTATAAGGAGTTTCAGGGGAGTGATATGATCAGAATTTTACTTTAAGACAATCCCTCTGGTTACCACAAGGAGAATGGCTTGAAATAGGCCAGCATGTCTGAGGGAAGACAGCTATTAGGAGTCAATTGTACAGGTAAGAGATGATAGGGATTTATATTATAGTTCTGGCAGTGGGATGTGCAGAACAAATTTGAAAGAAAATTTAAGAGAGTATGTAGGGCTTACTAGTGATTTGGACATGAGGAGTAAGGACTCAAGGGTGACTCCCTGGTTTCTGGCTTGAGCAAATGGGTGAATGGTGGTGCCACTGTCTGATCCCTTGTGGTAGATTGAATTGTTTGCCCTAATTTAGACATGTTCTGAATTCTATTCCATATGCCTGTGCCTATGACCCATGGTAAATAGGCCCTCTTGAAGATGTTAACAGTTTTGCCCAACTGAGTAAAGATAGGTCTTAGTCTGGATTACTGGAGGCCTTTTAAGGAGAAGATTGGGAGCCAACAGGAATCTGGAAGAGAAAGGAGAGTACATTCCCATGTGAGGATAGGAAGCAGAGATAACAAGCCAAGGATTGCTGTCAGCTAGTTCCAGAACACCACCAGTTCTGGGAGGAAGCAAGCCTTCTAGCCTCCAAAACCATGAGACAATGAGTTCCCAACCTATTGTGTGATATTTGTGATACCAACCTGAAAACTAAGACATCCCTGCAAATTGTGTTCCCACAGCCTAATTTCAGCATTCATCACAGGTATATTACTTGGTAATGTCTAGTCTTCCCTCAGAAGACTATAAATTCTATAGGTGCAGGAATGGTGTTCCTCTTGTTCCATGCTCAGTACAGTGGCATGCATATAGTAGAGCTCAGTAAATACTGAATGAATGAATGAATAACAGGTAGGTGTGAGCCAGATCTTGAAGGACCTTGCATGCCATCTAGGACACTTTGATTTGATCTTGTAAGTTTTGAGAGCAATTGAAGAATTTGAATAAGGGAGTAGCAGGACCAGCTTAATAATAATATTATTGTGAAAGATGGAACTCCAACAGAGAATATTAAGAAGATATTGAACTTCGTAGTAAAAATGTCTATATGGAACAGCCATCATATAGGTGTTCCTTTTTGCTCCCCCTCAAAATTCTACTGAAACCACAATTTAAGGATCTTTTTAAAAATTAAAGCATAAACCTAAAAGAAAGGGTAGAATGGGAGAGAAGGCAGTGGTACCAGCTTTTGGAAACAGGTACTCTAGTGGTTAAACACTTTACATACCTGAAAAAAATAAAATCTAATCCAGCAGAAAGGAAAACCAAAAAGTAATTCAGTTGACACTATAGAATCTTCCATTAGGTACAGGAATTGGAAGTACCAGGCATTTTTATGAGTTGGAGTCAGAAGGAGAGCTGAAGTGAGAACTGGTTGAAAGTATGTTTAAGAAGCAGAGTCCCCGAAATCCCCTCCATTGCTATGCATACCAAATGAATGCTGCTTCCTCACCCTAGAAAAAGAATAGAGGTTTATTCTCTAGAGTGATTTAAACAGTGTCTCTGGACTATGGGGGGACCAGAAACAATGAGGTTGTAGTATACTAAATACTGGAAGATTGAGTGACTATGTATACCAGAAGCTGAGATGACCAGTCATCTTTTCCTACTGCTCTCAGAATGTTGGCAGCCAGATCTTGCCAAGTAGAAGACTGGAAGAATATTCCATGGCAAAGATGTCCAGTACTAGAGAAAAGACTTGGTAATCTGACATCAGAAATTCTCTACATAAATGGTCCAGCCAGATCATTTTATAACAGTGGTTCTCAAATAGGGGCGACTTTGCTGCCCAGAGAACATTTGGCAGATGTCTTCAGAAATTTTTGGTTGTTGCAACTGGGAGGATGCTACTGACATCTAGTGGGTAGAGAAAGGATGCTGCTGAACACCCTATAGTGCACAAAATAGCCCCTCTTCCCCCAAAGGATTATCTGGCTTCAAATGTCAGTAGTGCCAAGGTTGAGCTCACCATTTGCCACTCCTACTCTGGCGTCCATAGCTTCCAGTCAGCTTTTGCGGTATACAGTAAAACATATATAACATAAAATTTGCCATTTTAACCATTTTAAGTGTACAATTCAGTGGCATTAATTATATTCATAATGTATAACCATCACTACTATCTTTCCAAATTTTTTTCCAAAATTTTTTCATCACCTAAAATAGAAACTCAACCCATTAACCAGTAAACTCCTCATTTCCCCCCTTTTCCTAGCCTTAATAACCTCTAATATACTTTCTATGAATTTGCATATTCTAGATAGATCTTGAAAGTGAAATCTGCAATATATGCCCTTTTGTGTCTGCTTTATTTCACTTAGCATAATATTATCAAGATTAATCCATGCTGGATTATATATCAGAACCTTTTATGGTATATATTACATGTATACCACAATTTATCCATTCATCTTTTGATGGATACTAGAGTTGTTTTTACCTTTAGCCTATTGAGAAAAATGCTGCTGTGAACTTAGCATACAATTATGTTTGAATACCTGTTTTTAGTTCTTTGGGGGATATATCTAAGAGTAGAACTGATCAATCACCTTTTAAGTCCAACTCTTATACAAGTAGGCAAACAAGGATTATCAGGCATCTGAGGATCCATTTGTTATGAGATCATAACAAATAGGAAAAAAAGCAACTTGGAGTACTATGCAAGAAGAATGAAATGTTAAAAAGCAAATATATCCCTGGGAGATAAGAAAAGATATTGCAACCTTGAAATAATAACAGGTTAGTATATTTTTAAAAAATAAGATCCTTTAGAAGAGGAAAAAAAAGGGCTCTTGGAAATTTTAAATCTGTTACCAAAAATGAAAAACACAATAGAAGAGTTGGAAGATAAAGGTGAAAAAATCTCTCAGAAAGTAGAACAAAAAGACAAAGGGATAGAAAATAGTAGAGAAATAAAATCGGAAGGCTGGTTTAGAAAGTATGACATATGTATAAAGGAAGTTCCAGAAAAAGTACATGGAGAAAACTCTGTCCTTTTTGAGTCCTTCAAGATTTAACCTTTACCTATATGTCATTCATTTGGAATTCATTAAGCCCTCCCTATGGTGTGCTTGGCACTGTTCTGAGCACCAAAAAGAAAGGCATGGTTCGTACCTTTATGTACTTACAGTCTATTGAGGGAAAGCCGATATTAAATAAATAATACACTTGTGGTAAGTGTTCAAGAGGGCAGTATAGGGATGTAATTCATGAAAGAAATAATTAAGAAAATTTCCCACATTTGAAAGACATGTTTCTGGATTGAACTGGCTCAAGAAGTGCTCATTACAGTGCTCATCCATTACAGTGGATGAAAATTGACTCACACCAAGGCACTGTTTGAATTTCCTGGCTGCTAAAACAAATACCAGATAATAGGCTGGCATAACAACAGGAATTTGTTTCTGATTTTGAAGCTATATAAGGTCCAGAATTGATGTATCATTGAGGCAATGCTTTTTCCCAGATAACTGTCTGCCAGTGATCCTTGCTCCTTGGCTTTTCTGTCACATAGCGGTGTGCATGGCAGTCTTTCTTGTCTTCTCTAGGTTCCATGGACTTCTGGCTTTTCCCCATGACTTTCTCTCTAATGTGTCTGAATTTCATTCTGCTTATAAATGACTCCAGTAATAGGATTAAGACCCATCCAGAGCCATATCTTTACTGAAGTAACCTCATCAAAAAGTCCTATTTACAAGGATTCACGCCCACAGGAGTGGAGTAAGTTTAAGTACGTGAGTTTCTGAGCTATGTAGCTCCAAGCCATCACTGGCACATTCTGAAAGAACAGAACCCTAAGGCAAAGAAAAGCTTCCTGAGAGAAAAAAGCAGGTCATACATAAAAGATCAGGGATCAAAATGACCTTGGACTTCTCAACAGCAATACTAGTTAGAAGGCAATGGAGAAATGCCTTCAAAATTTTGATTAAAATTATTTTCAACATAAATTCTATTCCCAGACAAGTTATGCATCAGATGGGATAAGTAGAATAAAGGCATTTTCAGACAATTTCTAAAACAAAACAAAACACCATCACATGCACTGCTTCTTAGACAATTAGTTACTGGAGGATGTGCTCCAAGAAAGAGAAAGACATGACGTAGATGAGGAGAGAGAGATGCAGGAAATCCTCAGGGTGTCAGTGTGATCAGGCTTAGAGGGCAGCCAGTCCAGACTGTAGCAGGTTAGAAGGTTCTGAGAGAGGTTTGTGCATAAGGAGAGAGGTTTACACAACAAGAAAGAGTTTGGCATTGATTGGCTGATAAATACATGGAACACTAAGCAAATGAAATCATTAATGTTGTATGAAAAGGAAAAGCAATAAAAATTTTCTGCATGGCTCAATTGTGGATAGTTTCTATATAATCCAATAATGTAAACACTGAATAATGCTCTAACCAAAATTGTAACATAACCTATATTGGAAAGATTAGCGAATTGAAAGAATATGTGTGTGTAGTAGAGAGAGAATAAGAAAGAAAACCACATATTCATCATAATGGGAGGTCAATGGATAATGCTAAAATTGGATATTCAAGAAGCAACATGTTATCTAGAATCGGGTAAAAATTTAAAAAAAAATTTTAAACTAGAAGAGGGAATGGCAGCTGCCTTTTTTAATTAAAAAAATGATCTTGTAGAATTATTAAATCTTTAAAAATATGTGTGTATAACTTTAATTAAAAATAAAAACCACCACCAACAACAAAAAGCCATTGTATCAAAATTACAAATGTCCCTTGACCTTGTAAATCTACTTCTAGGGATTTATTTTACAAATGAGATTGCAAAATGATGGCACAGAAGTCATTCATTACAGCATTGTTTATACTAGCAAATGATTAGAAACAAACGAGTTTGGTTAAATAGATCATGTTACATTTATACAAAAGAATACTATTCAGTGGTGAAATGGGAATGAGAAAGCTCTTTGTGTACTGAAAAGAAATACCTCAAAGATGAATTACATGAAAAGTGCAGGATGCAGAACACTGTGTACATTGTGCTACTGTTTGTGAAAAAAAAGAGAGCTAAAATATATTAGTATACATGTTGGTATAAAATATCCCTGAAGAGACACATTAAAAATAAACCTAGGAGACAGGCAACGGTGGCTCAGTGGCAGAGTTCTCGCCTGCCATGCCTGAGACCCAGGTTCAATTCCTAGAGCCTGCCCATGCCAAAAAATAAATAAATAATAATAATAAATAAATAAACCTAGGATTCATTTCCTGGCCCATGCACCTACAAATAAATAAATAAACCTAATAACATTGGTTGCCTCTGGGAAGAGAAATTGGTTAGCTAGAGAACCAATTTTACTATAGGTTGACTTTGGACTTTACTATAGAGGAAGATTACTGTAAATCCCTTTTATGCTTTTTTAAATTTTGAAATGTAAATGGGTTACTTCTTTAAAAAATTAAATATTGCTAATAGTGGTTATTGCAAGAACCCCAGCAGGAGCTCTGAAATGCAGATGAGGACAGTGGGAACATAGAGTGAGAAGTGAATGGACTTGGTGTTGGATTAGACACAGAAGGGAGCAGGAGGAGGAGTCTAGCATGAGTCTGTGGCCACTGGCTGTACAGCTGGGTGGATTGTGATGTTACTCCTAATAATGAGAATTTGGGAAGAAGACAAGAAAAATACTAGTTCCTGTCTTTACCTTCAGTATCTGAGGACAGCCTGCTGAGGATGTCCAGAAAGTGTTTGGATATGTGGGGCTGAAGTTGAACAGAAAGGCCCATGTTTAGATGGTGGTTGAAATCAGGGAAGTAAATGGGATAGCCAGGGGAAGAGTGAGAGAGTGAGAAGAGAGTGTGGCTGAGAAGAGACCCCTCAAGGAATTCTGAGATAGAGTGGGCAAAGAGAAAGGAGAACCAACAGAGTGGAATCACAAATAATAAGGGTGGGTTTCAAGAAGGGGAGGATGGCCAGGATATGAAAAAAAATGACAAATATTCTACATTAAGGAAGCTTTCTCTGACCACCCTTTCTCAAATACCATGTTCCACTCCTGCCACCCTATAGCTACTTTAATATTCTTAGTACTTCAGCACCACCTGTTTCTGTACTGCCTGAGCTCCTCTCCCCCCATTAAACTGTAGGTTACACAAAGGCAAGGGACTTTGTTTTAATTACTGATTGTATCCCTAGTGCTAGCACAGTTCTTACCCATACAACAGGCCCTTATTAAATATCATAGGATTCTGCTATGGAAAAGAATGAGCCATGCAATGAGGTGAATGAACATGGGGAACATTATATGATACAAAATAAGCCAGAAACAAGAGGGCAAATATTGTAGGGTCTCATTAGAAAATACAAGAAAATTTGGGCCTACATTGCAAGCTCTTATAGCAGTCACATTTAGTCCAGAGCTGTAATTGTATTGGTCTAGATTTTGAGATGCTGTGCTGTATATGTATAACCTGGTATTTCCCTGGAACTTTGGGTACCTGTGTGATACCTAAGACTCAGAGTAGGAGTTCTGCAGGTCTGAAAGTCAGCATTGCTACATACAACAACTGTTAAGGAAACTGAAAAGAGATAAGGCTTCAATTAGAGATAAGAATGAAACTGATCAGGTTGGGACTAAGGTAAACCAGAATACAGGGTGTTTTAGTCTGCCAAAGCTACCAGACTGCAACACACCAGAATGGATTGGTTTTTAATGTAAGTGGATTTATTTAGTTAAAACCTTAATAGTTCTTCAGGGGAAAGGCAGCTAACTTCATCGGAGATTCTCTCTTACACGGAAAGGCACAGGGTGATGTCTGCTGGCCTTATCTCCCAGCTCCTGGGTTCAAATAGCTTTCCCCATGGCGATTCCTTTCTGAATCTCCAAACATCTGGGCTGAGCTGCAAGTGCTGAGATGAGGTATGTTGAGCTGCTTGGGCTGTGCTGCATTGAGCGCACTTCTGACCTGTCTTAAGTTTCCAGTTAATTAAATTAAATACCACTCATTGTGGAAGGCACTCCCCTTAGCTGACTGCAGATGTAATCAGCCATAGATGAGTTTCACTTGCTAATGATTCAAGTCCACAGCAACAGAACTAGGCACCCTATCACCTGAACCCTAACTACCACACAGGGGTAAGGAAGACATTGTATGTATTTTAGAACTTCATCTATGTATGAGACCAAAGGAAAAGAGGTTTATTGTGTCCAAAACCTAAATTTTCTGTAGCACATAATCTAACTCAGCATGTTCTGGATAGATCGTTTAAACTACCCAAACACATGGAGCCCAAAATGGGAATGAGAACTGGTATTCTGTATAGCTTAATGTAATTCCTGGCTACATCCAAGAGTATGGTGAACAGATCATTTAAAAGTATTAGCAAAGTCCCTTGACAGATGGGAAAAAATATATGGGACTATTAAATTTTACCACTGGGGAAACCCCTGATAGTGTCTCAAACTTTAGGGATTCCCAAATCAGAGGCCGAGCCCTTGATCTTGAAGCTTGCTCCTGTGAAGCTTACTTATATGGCAGAGAAGCTAAGCCTACATATAGTTACGCCAAGAATTACTTCCAGTAGGTCTCTTGTTGCTCAGATGTGGCCTCTCTCTCTCTAAGCTCAACTTTGCAAGTAAAATCATTAACCTCCCCTTCTATTTGGGACATGACATCAGCAGGTAAACGTCTCCCTGACAACATGGAATATGACTCCCAGGGATGAGCCTGGCCCTGGTACCATGGGATCAACATGCCTTCCTGGCCAAATGGTGGGAAAGAGTTGTAACAAATAAGGTATCAGTGGCTGAGAAAGTTCAAATAGAGTTGAGAGGTTACTCTAGAGGCTACGCTTAGCAAGCTTCAGCTAAATACTGCTATTTATCATGGTTTGCCAAACCCCAACCAAAACCATTCCTGCTGACCTTAAAGTACACCCAGGGTTCTAGCTGAGATTCTACAAAGGTTCCATGCACTATGAATACTTTCCAGAAGCCTACAACCTCCTTATCTGGGCTCTTAGGCCAGATAAGTCTTGAAACCCAGAGAGGCTAGTGTTGCCAGAACATTAACTAGTTTCATCACCCTATCCCATATTATTGACACCCCTTTCCAACATGAAAAAGTTAGGATGGGCATAGCCCAAATACCCCTAAAGATAGGGAGAAAGATCAAAGGAGACAGTGGAGGTATAACAGAGAAGATAGGAATTAAGAAATGAGTATGACTGCTGAATCATTATATTGATACTTCTTTTAAACTCGTGTCTTGGAGCAGCTGGAAGAAATAATCTGAAGTTATGGAACTGTAACCCATACTCTGAAATCTGTTTTATAACTAATTATTGTAATGCACTTTGAAATTTATTACTTTTTTGTATCGTTATTTTTTCACATAAAATAAATAAATAACATGGGATGAATGAATGAGTTCCTCTACATGTCCCTCTTCCTTACCTTTCCACATTTAGCTCCAGGTCCTGCATATTTATCTTTTCAGTATTTCTGTAATACTTCATCTCCATTGCCATCTCCTTGATTTAAATTACCGTCATCTCTTGCCAAAGCAGGAGCTGGCAAACTACAGCCCATGGGCCAAATCCAGCCTGCTGCCTGTTTCTCCTAAATACAGTTTTATTGGAAGATAGCCATATCCATTTATTTACACATTGTTTATGGCTGCTTTCATGCTACAGGGGCAGAGCTGACTAGTTGCAACAGAGACTGTATGGTTCTTATTTTATGGAAACTATTTTCTATCTGACCCTTTATAGAAAAAGTCTGCCATCCCCTTGTCTAGACAACTGCAGTAGCCCCAGTAGTACAGAGAACTGGGCTGTCTGACTGACCTTGACCGCTCATTCTGGGTTGCCTGGGAAATGAGCTAGCTAGAGCTGGAGGTTCCCGCTTCCCCTAGGTGAGCGGGCTGCACTAACATTCAGCTTCTCCTGGAACTGGTATGTTCCTCAGTCCAGTAGTGGAGTTTGTAACATTCTACTGGTCTTAGAATAAAAACCAAAATCTTAAACATACCTTAATAAGACCCTATGTGCAGGGTCAGCCATGGTGGCTCAGCAGGCAGAGTTCTCGCCTGCCATGCCAGAGACCCGAGTTGGATTCCCAGTGCCTGCCCATGCCAAAAAGAGGCTTATGTGCTATGGCCCCTACTTTTCTCTCCAGCCTTATCTCCCTCACTCTTCTTTGAACTCCAGCCAAATATTTTCTCATTCTCTTGTAATAAACATATTCCCTCCTGCCAGGCACATCCCGTGCCCCCTATCTGAAATGCTTTGCTCTTTGCCTAATTAATTCCTTAATGGCTTCACTTTCAGTCAAGCCATCCCTGAATACCCAGTCATGTTCCCAGAGCATCATGACCCATAGCTGAAATTTTACATTCATTTGTATGATTATGTGGTTATTGTCTGTTTTTTTTCATAGTTACAAGCTCCATATGTATCTGCTTGGTTACCAGTAGCTTAGCATTTAGTGCCTAGCATAAAATAGGTGCTCAATAAAATTAGTTGAATATGAAAGTATAATATGGAAAGAAGCTAGGCCCTGCAGACCACACATTTTATGATTCTATTTATATGGATATCCAGGAAAGGCAAATTTGTGAGACAGAAAGTGGATTAGTGGTTACCTGGGGCTAGGGTGGGAACAGGGATTATGGAAATAAAGGATCTTGAAAAATAATCTAAAACGAGATTGTGGTGATGCTTACACAAGTCAGTACATTTGCTAAAAATCATTGAATCATATAATTAAAATGGATGCATTTTATGATAAATTATAGCTCAATGATGTTTAAAAGTAAATAAGTTGAATAAATGAAATAATACAGTTATTAGTGGGAATGCCACCTTTATCTTTTGTTAAATGTGTATACTTTTCTGGTTTTTGCATTCTGTACCACTCATTCTGTATCATATTTTCTTAATTGTTGTTTATGGATATATGTTTTAATGCCTGGCAGTACATGTCACTTCTCATGAGTATTCTTTAAAAAATGTTTTCTGGATTCTTCTTAATTTGAAATAAATTAGGCTTGGTTTATAACAAATGTCAAGTCTCTCTACATACCTTCGGGTATTGAACTTAACATACCAGAAACTTCTGTGACATACCAGCAGAAATCAAATTTGGAGTTCCTAGGAAGCACCTAGACTGAGGATCAGGTGTCTTTATACATGAGGACATTTATAACATTTAACTGGATATTCTGTAACTGATCTGAATTCACTCTGACTTAGAAGTAAGATGCAAGTATTATTGGCATAAGAAAGTTTTTAAAGGTAATCTGCATTTTGGACTAAAAATTTTGGTCCATATGTCCCCAGAAACAAAGGCCCAGTACTTCTCTAATAGCTCTCTGATCCTACCGAGCCCTTTTGGGCGGACTTATCATGCTTTTGGAGGGTTCATTTGGAATCAGAACCTGAGATAAAGATATTAGTCTAGGTAGAGTATTTTGGAGGAAGCAGCAGTGAGGGCGTGGAAGGAATAAGACAGTGAATGAAGAAAAGGTAAGTTACCTCTGTGGACAACCAAGGTTCAGTCCTCCTGGGGACCTTCTGAAGACCCTTGTAAAGTGATACAAATAACTGTTCATCTGAAGAACTGGAGCATTTATCAGCTTGCTCCTGACCCCTTTGGTTGAGAGTTGCTCTAGGAATATTAACTCCTCTATGCTTCTAGGCCAGGGCAGAGGAGGCTTCCAGGGCTTTTAGAGAAAGCCTTAAGGCAGAGAAGAAGAGTGTGGAACATGCCTGAAGTGGGACTTGCCAGTCTGCCTGTAAGTGTCCACCGTACGTGAGCAGAAATCAGAGGTGACCCAAAAGACATGACTCAGAGCTACATCTGTCAAGGGGGCTGTGCCGATTTAAATCTACTGTGAACCCCAGAAAAGCCAAGTTCTTCAATCTCCATTCAATATTGCTGGGTGGGAACATTTTGATTGTTTCCATGGAGATATATGACCCACCCAATTGTGGGTGGTAAATTTTGATTAGATGGTTTCCATGGAGATGTATCCACACCCATTCGAGGTGGGGTTCCTTACTGGAGCCCTTTAAGAGGGAACCATTTTTGGAAAAAGCTTTGGAGCCACAAAAGCCCTTGCAGCCAGAGACCTTTGGAAATGAAGAAGGAAAATGCCCCCAGCAGGAGCTTCATGAAACAAGAAGCCTGGAGAGAAAGCTAGCAGACATTACCATGTTTGCCATATGCCTTTCCATTTGAGGAGAAATCCTGAACTTTAGCTTTCTTGAGCCAAGGTATCTTTCTCTGGATGCCTTAGATTGGACATTTTCATAGTCTTGCCTTAATTTGGACATTTTCATGGCCTTAGAACATTGCAAACTTGCAACTTATAAATTCCCCTTTTTAAAAACCGTTCTGTTTCTGGTATATTGCATTCTGGTAGCTTGCAAACTAGAACAGGGCAAAGAGCATCTTTCAAATGAAACTCCACAGGCAACTGGACATCTGATAACATCACATACAATTTCCACTGCGATTTCATATAAACAGTAGGTTTTTATTAGTGAAACTTTTTGTTTGCATTAATGATAGAAAAAACATGTCAGGAATCACTTGAAGTAAATCAACTATATAAACTACACGAACATTCTGATCAATATTCTCTTTAATAACCACAAGCAGTTTATTCCAATAAAGTCCAGAGGGTCAGGTATGAGGGTCACTTTTCACACAACTCATATCTTGAGCAATTTAGCATCCCTTAAAAAAACAATAAGAGGTTAGTCATGTAGTACTTGTTCCACTTCTCTGTTAATGATCTTTCTAGAACATGAAGAAATAAAGTCTAGGGGGAAGAGCCTTGGGCTTAAAGTGGCAAAGTCCATTTTCTGTTCTGTGTTCAACTCCCAATTTTCCCTGAGAGAAGTGATGTGTCTTGGCTTCTCCCTCTCTAAGGTGAGGATCGTAACACCATATTCTGTGACTGTGACAATCCTGGCAATCACACAGCCTTTGGGGACCTTCCCACAATAATGGCTGCAAAAGAATGAGCCTGAGGAATAGTTTATTTTCAACCTACAGCCAAACAGATTTATTCTTCACTAATCTATAACAGCTACATTCTATGGGTGTACCACAGACTTTTAAGAGGGAAACTATCAAATGTAATTTTAACCAAGGAAATATTAAGAAGCATGAAACAAATGTGGAAATAAGCAATATGCTTTGGTGACCCTACTTATGTGGAACTCTGTTTAAAGATGTATATCATTAGCTGTAATTTTAACATTTACATTATTTAAACATTTCTCCCTCACAGATGAATATATTCTGATAACAGGACTGAACAATAAGCACACATTGGCTTATCACTTTTATTAGGGTGGATAAGTGGATATATAAAAGAATAAGATATACAGATTACCTAGTTAAATATTGATAACTGCCCAAAATCTAGATATTTGCCATTATTGAAGACCAAATGCTTTCTGTTGAGTTTTTCACTTTTTGGTGATTTGGACTATCTAAAGGTTCTATCTGAATTTAGAATGAAGTTGAAAGTTTAATGAATTGCCCCTTCAAGAAGACAGATGTATCACATATTACTTTAGTGTATAGACAGAGAAGATTTCCACAAATAAAGCAATTTATTATGTCCATGCAGGGATAAGATATGCTATAAGTGAATTTCATGATTTTTTCTTCATTTGCTTAAATCTGATTTTGAAAAAGAAATTCCTTAGAATGAATCAATCATTAAGAAATTCTGTAAGCGCTTTACCAGATTAATATGTAGGGCTCCCAATTAAAAATAAATGGCGAACTCTGAGATTCACAGAAACTTCCCTGAAATATATTTGAATTCAGAACACTATGAGACAAAATGGTTCCCAATCCTCTAACTTAGATTACACTGTAAAATGAAGAAGGCTTTGGAAGAAGGGTGGCTCTGCTTCTGGTCCCAAGGGAACTTTCTTTAAAATACCCTTTGTGTATTATTTTTAAACCCCCTCCATTCTGTCAGCAAATGATTGTCACAGGAAGAACAAGGCACATCGTTTTCTAGTTAGTGAGTGACACTGAGCCACAAAACATTGCAAGGAACTGAATCTGAGGAAAAAGAACATATAAAAACAACTTCAGAGTTATGGAGTAGTAGTTTACCTTAACGTGACAGTGAAAGACTGCCCCAGAAGAAATGTCTCATAGTCAGATTTCATGAAATTAATGTGTAACTTAGGTAGTGGATGGATGAATTTCTATATTCATAAATAATTTTACAAATAATCAGTAGTGTTTCGGCTTTTTATAGTTGGCAAGAGAGATTGGGGGAAAAAAAATCAGGTACCGACTACATTCTCCCAGGAGCATCTTTCCACATCAAGATCATTTTGACTCAAAAACAACAGTTAACTATCCACAAGTGCCACAACTAGTATTTAGTTCTAATCAATATGAAATCTTTATTTGTTCTCACCAACACTATCTGTGCATTCGCTAGGCTCACAAAAGTACAAGTAAAAAGCCCTCAAAGGTGCTTAGCATATCAACTCATGGGTCCCTATACCATCCCACCTATCCCTTAACCCCACCCAATCTCTTCCCTTCTTGATGCATACCCAGTATAAAAGTAATCAGAGGACTGAGTTACTTTCCTGGACAAACTAAGAACTGAAAATGTACATAAAATGTAATATGTAACTTTTAAAAGAGGAAATCAGATGCATTTGAATGATATATTGAATGAAACTACCATTTTACCCTGGGTGCCAAACTCTGTTTACTTCTGGGTTGGGGTAAAATGAATGGAGGAACACAACATAAAATGGTATATATGTATTTTGAGCACAAAGTTTGTTGAACGAAGCATACTGAATAAGGTTAGCCCAAGTAGCATTAAAAAGTGATGCAGACATCATAACCACAACAGTGGTCACACTTTTCGGGAGCTACCAGCACCCAACAAAAAAATTACTACAGAAGAATTTATTAAATACTTGCTAGACACTTGAAAAACAAAACATCTTGTCAGGGATCACATGCTTTTGTAAAGCATAAAGGCCTGTTTTTTAACTTTCTGTCCAGAATTCTCTCAACACTTGCCAGCACTGGGTCCTCTCCCTCCTCCCTACATCTGGCAACAAGCCTGTGAGAATGCTGAGTTCTCCCCACACCACGATCCACATCAGGATGGTGCATATGGTTCCTTCCTCAAGTTCAATGGTTAGGTTCGAATGAGGGGTGCTCTTTCATCTGCTGTTCCCTGAGACACAGAAAAGAAAGGACAGGGAAGTTAGGCTTCACATCAGAAATTTGTCCCCAGAGGGGGAAAAGTTAGGTGGTGCTAGTGGTGCGGTGAGGAGGTAGAAGTGACTCATTGGAAGGCAATTTGTCTCACACACTGCTTCCTCTCTTGGCCTGTCTCTTCTTGCTCTTTCTTTAAGATTTAAACCTAACGTTAAGGAGGCCTTTCCTGACCACCTCCACCCCCAATACAAAGGCATACCCTTCTCTGTTTACCCGATATATAAGCTATTAACGCTTGTCATACCCTATTGAGTGTGCTCCCTTCCTGGCTTGAAAACCACTGGAGAACAGTGTCTGGGAGATGATAGGTATCTTGCTTGTTGAATACATAATTATGGTTTCATTGTAGCACATTTACATGGGGTTTCTTTCATCTGTTCTTATGAAAATCTCAGTAACCATACAAAGTAGGACTGGAAGTAATATCCACGGACAAAAGTGGCAAGGTAGTTTATTCAAAATCGTTAATTCAGGTTTAAAGTGACTGGCATGGGGTAAGAAACTTGATAGAAGAATCTGGAAAGCAAGGAAAGCTAAGCTAATATTTCTAGACAGTTTCAACTTATTACATTTCCTGCTTCACATTTGCCACAGATTCTTGTTCAAGAGGCTAGGGAAAAGAAGTCTTTGTTAACAAAAAGTGAAGCTGCTCTGAGAACTTAAGAAAGGACTCTATAGGAAATGTTCATTAAAGGAACGTATCCCCCTGGGTTAACCTGCTGGTCGCTTAGGAAGGCTAATCTGTTTTCCCTATCCATTTGGGTTGCTCCCATACCTCCAGGAAAGTAACTACTTCCATGCTCCAATTATTTATTTTGCAAGAATGTCTTAATGGTAGGTATCTTCTGTTACATCAGGGATTCCTTCCAAGCAGATCTCTGGCTGCTTTGCCTTGAAGCTATTTTATCATAATAACTAATGTTTATTACACTAATATTCTCATATTGGTCCAAGTGCTTTAAGTTTACTAAATCATCTAATTCTCACGAAAAATTCATAAGGAAGGCTCTGTTATCCCCCCAGTTTTACAGATGAAGAAACTGATGCATGGTTGTCAGGGTCACACAGGTGTTAAGAGGTAGAAGTAGGATTTGAACCCAAGAAGTCTGACACCAAAGCCTAGGGGCTTAACTGACATATATTCTTCCTCTTTTTTTCAGGTTATTGTTTTCAAAGACATAAAGTTTATTCCCAGGGAATACATTCAGATATTCCATTCCCACCAAGAGAGCCCCAATACTAGATGGCACTATTCCATCATCTCATCTTCTCTGATGCATTTCCCTCTCTTCCCAGCAGTATAACTATGAATTCACTATGCCCAGCATAAAACCCCAGAATCCACCATAAGAATCAGCAGGCAGCCCTTAAATGAAGCCCAGTTGAGGAATTCCTCAGGTAAAGTTATCTGGTAAAGGAGAAGTTCCTTCAGCTACTACTCACCTCATCCATGGATCCCTGTCCTTTGCATGCAAACCAGGTGAAGATCAAACCAAAGAACACACCTAGGGCCATGATGATGTAGGGTATGTTGGTGATGACCAAAGCAGTGTTAATCACAGACTTCAGTCGACTTGCGGTTTCTTCATCAATGAGAACAGTCTGGAGGGAAAATGAAATGTATTATCTTGATTACTAAAATCTAGGTGTAATATTTTTTGCTATGTCTTTGTCCAAAGCATTAAACACAATCTGGGTATGTCCTCCTGTCAGCAAATCAGATATACTGAAAATCCAATGATAAAATAGAGTAATCAAAAAAAAAAAATAGAATAATCAGAGAGGATAGCTATTCATTAATATTGTATCTTTTCCTGTGAAGGCATTTATTATTCTCAAAACAGGTTTCAAAAAGGAGGGGAAAAGTATTCAGAAATGTTGAGATAATAGCCTCTTGTTTTGTATCAGACAATTCCAATTCACTATTTAAAATCCAGCTCAGTATAACTTCTTTCCAGATGTTTTCTCTGACTATTTAGGGCCTGGTTAAAAGCCCCTTTTCTCTGCTTCCATCCAACTCTCTAAAATCCTCCACTTTGTCCTCACAATCTGCATTACCTGTTGGTCTCCCCTGACTGTGAGGTCCCTGAAGGTCAGTGACTTTTATCTCAGTAATGGCAGCACTGGGTGCATAGCACCCAGAACACAATAGATGCTCAGTTAATTCTGGTCAATTGAATGAATGAATGAATGAATGAAATGTTCCAATAATGGTGAGTGGAAAGTATACTTTCCCTGTTGGTTAAATCTATATAGTAATCAGGACAGAAGTCTCAACAAAAAGTGTTCAGGGAAGTAGTGAGGCTAACCAGAATTTCAGAGGGTGTTGATAACTAAGCAAATATACTAGAATAACACTTTCTGTATTCAGAGCAGAAGAAGTATGCTTATCTTAAACTATCACGGGTGAACTATCTGAAGAACTTAAGCCCTAATAATAATAATGTTTTTATTTTAATAAAATAATTTTAATAAAATGATATATAAATGTATATACTTATAATTTATTTTATAATTTTATATAATTTATTATAATTATAATTTATAAAATTATGAGCAAAAAAGGGACTTTTGACTTCTTTAGGCTTAATTTAATTGCATTGGACTGAGTCAGAGATTAGGGTCTAAAGCTGGTTCTTCCACTAACTGGCCAAGGTCTCTCTGGGCCAGAGTTTCCTCCTCTATAAAAAGGAGTTATGTGTCTACAGAATAAAAAAGTCAAGTTCTTTATAGGAGGTGGCAAAAGCACAAGGCTTCACTCTCTTGTTCCCTGGACTCAATCTAATTTTAGCCAAAAAGCAAAGCAAAAGTTGGGAGTTGAGGGGACTTCACATACGCCATTACAATGAGCATAACTGGCAGGACAGGGCCCTACTTTCATGCCCCTCCCCATAAACAATTAACAATGATAATCCTGGAGTAATCATGAAAAGGTCCTACAAATTGGTAAATATTGCCTGAAATTTTCCTGTGAAATAGTAAAATCTTGTCTTAGAGTTCACAATCACAAACCCTTCAAAAGTTTATAAATGTGCCTATCAATGCAACACGAAGTGAAAGAAAGATATGAAACCACATCAACAGTGTGATCTCAACTATGTAATATGAGAACCAGGAAAATAATAGGAGGCAACATGTGAAGATGTCAACTGCACTTGTCTCTGATGGATAGGCTGATCAGTAATTTATTTTTTTAATATGTTTTTGAGTTTCCCAGGAGTTCTCTATAAAGACCATCTTAGTTTTACAAGATGACAAACATGAAATTATAATTTTAAAAGTTATTAGAAAAATTTTAGAACCCATAGAATAAAATAAATCAAATTAAAAACAGTAAACAGTAAAGTGAGTAACACTCACTGTAATTTTTCCTGTTTTGCTAATTTCTGTTACTAAATTTTCTATAAAGAACAAGTATTTTTAGAGATGAGAGCAAACTAACAAAAGTTTTTTAAAAAGCCTCTATTAAAACATGCCCAGGGCCACGGTGGCTCAGCAGGTAAGAATGCTTGCCTGCCATGCCCGAGGACCCAGGTTCGATACCCGGTGCCTGCCCATGTAAAAAAAAATAAAAAAAACATGCCCAGCAATGGGAATTTCTTCAAGGGAAAAACCTAGCATTTTCCCCTCAAAACTGGATGAACAAGAGGGGAAAATTGAGGATATATAACTATGTATATGTAATATGTGATTTAGAAAATAATTTCTCACAAGTATGTTAAATAATGGGTGTGTTGTGTTATATGTTAACACAATAAAAAATGTAATGGGTGTATTCCAAGTTTTCAGAATGTGCTGTAATTATAAAACTTCAATTTATACTTAACATTTAGGGATAAAATTTCTGAGGATAGATTGTAAAAGAAATACTGCTTCAGGGAAATACTTTCTGTTTGAACTAAGACCAGATCTGTTTCCTATAATTGATTATTTGTTTGCCTATAGTAGGAAAAACTATTCTATGGTGAGAGTTAAGGCACCTATATATCACTGAAATTAATGAACATCTATTACATTTTATTTAATCATTTCTTTATCTGCCTTCCACAAAATTCTTATGCAGTGTTGCCAATCATTTTAATTTTACTCTTTTCCTCCTCCAACTAATGAACAGTAAATTAATCAATTTACAAATTGGCAGGGTTTCAAAGAAGTAGACACATCAAAGAAAGGTTAACCCTGGACATCTGGACGAGGACTATTTTTCATAGTTCAGCAGTGTCTGAGAGTGTTTCATTCTACCTTTGCTTTTTTTCCTTACATAATTAGTTCCCTAAAAGGGAGTTTTACCCTAATAATGTTCTTGAAAAGGGAAATTTCTTCCTGTCATTTTTCTAAATCAAATCCCAGAGAAAGGCAGGTTCATGTAATCATTTAAACAACAATTTTATGAAGACAACAAGTGTTTAAAAATTATCTTTCCCTCTTTATCAACTGTAGATATCAACATATATACAACAATAGACATCATAATAGAAGTTTTCCAAGCTTGGACAGTGAAAACATATCCACGACTCCCTCCCAGGACTTACCTCATTGAGATACATCACTGGGAAAACCATAGTTCTAATATTTCCTGTTTCACTACAAAGATAAAAAATGACATTATGTAGACATTATCGTAATAATGGCATACTAATCTAGAGAGACAAGTTTATATGAGAATTCCAGTACACTTACTTTATTGAAGTACCCAGATTTTAATGCCAACTTCTTAATTATCTCTGTAAACACTTATAAGTCAGAAGTTAGATTCCAGTATTCTGCCAGCCTAGCAATTCAAGTGCTACATAAGTATTTAAAGTGTTAACTATCAGAACACAAGATGTTGAAAGCAAATTCATCAAAATGATTGCTAATGTCCTAAGAGTCATCTCGGGAAGCTACACTCCCAAGGAGCAATACTGCCATTCCTCAGAATGTTTTGTCTCTAGCGCATCTAATTACTGTCTTCAGAATAACAGCCAGGAGGTGTCATTTTGGAGCACTAGCACATGCCAGCACTACGGTGGGTGTTTGTGGATATAATCTCATTTAACTCTCACAAAAGTCTCATGAAGTAGCTATTATTGTCCCAGGTTCACAGATGATGAAATTATGGCTCAGAGAAGCTAAGTAATTTGCCCAGGATCACCGTGAGTAAGTGCAGTCAGAATTGAAACTCCATTTCGATTCCAAGGCCTCAGCTCTCACTAAATTATACTACCTCAGAAATACATACATGGATGACAAAAGTCATTCATGCAAATCACATTTACTACTTAGAAAGATTCCTGAGAGGTGGAATTAAATCTGGCAAATTCAGTGGAAGACCCCAACAAATTGATATGTATGTGGTGTATGTTTACAGATCGAGATACATGTGTGTGTGTATATATATATATAGTTTTGTTCTATGTATGTATAGTTTTGAATCACCTTTTGGCATTCAGTATTTTGCCATAAGCATTTTCTTATATCTAAAAAATTCCCATTGAAAAGTTTGAGCAGGAGATTATATTTTACATGAGTAAGTGCAGTGCTTTTAGATTGAGTTGGGGAAGTAAAGGTTGAATTCAGGAAGAATATAGTCAGGAGGCTATTTTAACCATTGCAAGGAGAGCATCTGGCAATCTCAGTGGGAGCAGAAAGGAAGGGATGGGAACCAGAGTCTTGTTGATAGGATGCTTACTGAAGTGAGTAAGAGAACTGGAACCACACAAACTAGCTGCGTGAGCTCCAGCAAGTTACTTATAATCTCTGTGACCCAATTTCCTCATCTGTCAACTGGGAATCACAAAGGTTGTTGTGAGGAAAAAATGAGTTCATGGATGTAAACTGGAACAGTGCTGATCCATGGAAAGCACCATGTAAGTAGCTGGTTAAATAAACAAATTCCGAGATCAAGACACCCTATGATAATGCTGACCGTGCCCTGTCCTTAAAGGGCAGTGACAAGCAGAGTTATAAGATGTGGGCTTCAATCCTTCTGATACTGAACGCCCCCTACCACCCCCACCCCCAGAAAGTCAGTGCAGGAACACTACCCTCTTCCTCTGCAGAAATAAGCAAAACTTACACAAAGCCATCTAATTTTTGGACATAAGTGTTGATTTGGAATCTCTTGGCTGCTCTCAAGATAATCCCAGTCAGCTGCAAATCAAACCAGTGAAAAGAAAACATTAGGATTTAGTAAAACTGCAAATGTAGTCTTTTCAGGAGTGTACCATTTCTGTATGGTTCTGACAAACAGGGGCTGTAATGGTTAGGCTCATGTGTCAACTCGGCCAGGTAATGGTGCCCAGTTGTCTGGTCAAGCAAACACTGACCTAATTGTAACTGAGGACATTTTGTGGACTAATATCATTAGTAAGTTGATTGCATTTATGGCTGATTACGTCTACAATCAACTAAGGAGCGTCTTCAGCAATGAGAGATGTTTAATCCAATCGGTTGAAAGCATTAAAGAAGTGATGACTTCAGAGTCAGAAGAGAGAACTTTCATCTCTGCTTCAGCCAGCTAGCTTCTGGGGAATTAATAGTAAACCTTCATCAGAGCTAACGGCTTGCAGCCTGCCCACAGTTGCATGAGAAATTTATAATATATACAGATATCTCCTGTTGGTTCTGTTTCCCTAGAGAGCCTTGACTAATACAAGGGCTATTAACATGTTTGATATGCAGAGTGGAATGGGGAAAACTAATCCCCAAAACAAAATGAAAACCACTGATTGTTCTAGGTGCCTGAAAGACTGATACTTCTCAAATTTATAATTTGTCTGTGAGTCCTTATGGATCTTGTTAAAATGCAGCTTCTGATTCAACAGGTCTAGAGTGGGGGAGGGGTGCTGAGATTTTATATTTCTAACAATATCAAATTGTTATTTGATGGCTGATGCAGTCAGTGAGCCACACTTTGAATAACAAGGCCTAGAGGATCCCAGTAGGAGGAAGATTCAACAGATAAGGTCTGGATATGCAAGTAGATGTCCAGAGAGCTTTGAGGAGAATGGTACTCACCGCCTGGGATTGGCGCCCAAGTATGCTCAGAGCCCACCCAGCAGGTACAAGAAAGAACAGTTGTAAGAGCTGTCTCCCCCACGATGGCTCCATCCCTGCACTAGGTATTGACACTGTGCTTATAATGAGCACTTGCTAATAGTTTGGCTGATGAAAACAGTTGACTGATGGCTAAGACAGGAAAGGGAGAAAGCCATACCTAATCTTCTGCACAAAAGGATAAGACCACTGGTTTCTTAAATACACAATTATTAAGTATAGCTAAGAATGACATGCTCATAAAATTGTGTTAAAAGAATGTTCTTGCTTCTTTTTTTATTGTTGCATGGTGTTTAAATCCCAGGGATGAAGGGATCTGACCTACAATGTGGTTCCTACAATGAGAGGCTCTCACATAAAACGATATTCAAATCTTTTTAGCATGATTTTAATTTTTCTATTCTATGATCAGAGAAGTAAAGTGTATATATTTATCTCATGGATTTTAAAAGCACCATCATATAATAAACTCTCAGAAGTACCTGTAGAAAGAGCTTTGCCAAAAGTAACTGAAGTTAATATATATGTTTAAATGCCAACCAAAATATTTCTCTCAGTGAGTAACCAGAGGAATGTCATTGTCAGTTTTACTGATCTGTGCCCCAGTGGGACAAATGTATAGACACCTGGGTCCAAGGCTAGCGAGAGAAAACTGGCCAAGTTACATGCCTCGATCCAAGCTCAGTTGTTTCCAGGGATTGAAATTTCACTGTTAAGTATTTGTTAAAGCAAGTTCACTGGTAGGACTGCATATTAGATCTATAGCCTTCTGTTACAAGAGTATTGCAGGGCTATGTATCACATTGCATTAAACTGAGTTTTCCCCACATGAACACATAATGAAAGGAAAACATTATCTTAAGAATACTCAGAGCTAAACTAATATACATTATAGAAACTGAATAAAATTTCTGTTTTGTTACTAGGATGAAGCATGTACTCACAGGATTAATGTCCACAAATGTCTCATGATATTCCTTATTTGGACGCATGCCTGCTATGGCTGAAACAAACTTCTCATCTGCCTGGTAGAAGTGCGGAAAAGACATGATAATGGGTGCACCTGCATTTTAACGAAAATAAAAAGAAATTAATGTTGCTAATTTTAAAGTCTAAAATAAATATAAAGTTCCTAACCACACACCTGGTTCCTAATTAAAACAAAATAGCTATACAAAACTAAACATGGGGTGGGGACAGGCTGAAATTCCATCCTGTACTTTCTAGTTCAGGACCTATAGCTCATTTTCTGATACCTCATTCACATCCAAATTACTTTAATCTACAAAAAAAAAAATAGTGAAGGCCAGGCTAAATTATTTACTCTTCAACAAATATTTACTGAACCTATAAAGTGTCAAGAGCTATACATACATTATTTTAATGAACATTCCCAGCAGTAATATGAGATTATAACTACTATCCTTATCTTATATTTGAGGAGACTGAGGATTCAGTTTTACCTTCTCGGACCATCTAGCTGCCAGGTGATGGAGGCAGAATGCTGATGAGTGACAGCTGTCTTGCCTTAGAGCACTTGTTTCAACTACAGTCCTCTACCAGCCAATGGAGTCTTTTTTTCCCATTCATTTCTTTTTCTGTTTTTATAGTTTTACCAAAGATGGACCTTGTTCTCCTGAATATGTTGATGCAGAAATAAGTCTACATGCCCAGCCTCTGACTGGATCAAGTCCTGCTCACATGAAGATTCTGATAGTGTTTCTCCCCCCCCTACTCATTTTAAGAACCAAAGAAGGAAACCTATTCTAGGTCTTGCTATTGAAGAAGAAATGGTTTCCTATAAATTGCTGCAAATATAGTTTTGGAAAAGTTGGCTTATTGGCAAGTAATTACAATTTGCTTACACATACTCCAGCCCATGGCTCAAGACAGGCTTCATCTCTCACGTAAACATTTTTTTTTTGGGGGGGGGGCGGGGGGTGCTAAAACATTTTATTGGTTACATAGCTAATCAAAGAGTAGGCCTAGCTTCAGGCATGGATTGATCTAGAGGTTCAAATGATGTTAATTAGAACTTGGTCTCTCTTCAGCTTATAACTCTGCTTCCCTCAGGGTGCTGGTTTCATCCTCTGGCCGCCTCATTCTATGTAATAGCAATGATGCCACTGACAGCACATTTCTTACGTTTCTTTGGCTTACATTTCTTTGTAGCTCACAAACAACAACAACAAAAAGAGTACAATTATTTCTCTCTTTTTGTGGTACCACAGGAACACAAAATTTCCCATTTTAACACTTTCATGTGTGAAATTCAGTGACAGTAATTACAGTCACAGTATTCTGCTACCATCACCACCACCCATTACCAAAACTTGTCATCACCCCAAACAAACTCTGTAACCATTAAGTAATAACTCCCCACACCTCCCACCCCTAGGCCCTGGTAACCTGTAATCCACTTTGCTTCTATGAATTTGCCTATTCTAGGTATTTCATAGAAATGAAACCATACAATATTTGCCTTTTTATATCTGGCATATTTCACTCTACTTGTGTTCAATGTTCATCCACATTATAGCATGTAGCAGAACTTCATTCCTTTGTAAAACTAAATAATATTCCATTGTGTACGTAGCACAGTTTGTTCATCCATCTGTTGATGGACACTTGAGTTGCTTCCACCTTTTGGCTATTGTGAATAATGCTGCTGTAAACATTTGATGTACAAATATCTGTTCAATAGAACATTTTCAGTTCTTCTGGGTAGGTACCTAGAAGCGGAGTTCCTGAGTCATACGGTAAGTCTATGTTCAGCTTTTTGAGGAACCGCCAAACTGTCCTGCTCTTTACTATTAAACAGTTCCACCAAGACATACTTTCCTTTTCTGTGACTTAGAGTGCTTTTAAAATGTATTTCTAAAATATACTACTGAGGTCTTAATAAGGAGGGCCAGACACTGACCTAAATGTTTTACATGCATTATCTCTAGTCCTCTCATTACCTTCCAACGAATTTGTCATCACCCCCATTTTATGGCTGAAAAAATTGATGTTCCGAAACCGTTATCAATTCAGTCAATTTGCTAACAATTAGAATAGTATTCAGACCCAAATCTGCCTGACTCTAGAACACTAACTCATCAAATTTGGGAATACCTAAGAAGCAGAGGTTATAGCAAGAGGTTGAAGTCTTGGAAAGTAGAAATTTTATATTGATTCTGACATCAACTTCTTGAGGAAGCCGAATTTTATCAAAACTGAAAAATTCATATTTGTACCTTGAGCCAGATGCATGTGGACTGAGTAGGCAGAGACAGTTTTAGGACTACTCACCTAGTAAGGCCACAGGAGAAATCAGAACCGGGAACTTGTTCCCATTCATTCTTGGACTTTATCTCCAGGTAAAAGGTACCATATTCCCTGGCACAGCATAATCCCTGGCACACTGGTTTTCAAATACCTAGACTCTATCTCCATTAGACTCACCTAGAGTGCATGTTAAAAAAAAAAACAGATTCTGGGCCGTAGTATATCTGTACTGGGACCATAGGCCATATATTTTAAACAATTTTCAAAGTAATTCTGATGTAAGGGCAGTTGAGAGCCACTGGTCTCCAGACAAAAATAGAGAAGTATACCACTGATTTCTGACTTGTCCCCAAAAGAGATTGTAAAACAAATTACACAAAGGAACAACAGTTAGCACATTATACTTTATTCAGGAGTAATGTGCAACTTTTTAGTTGAAAATCAACTTACAAATAGGGACATTTCTTGAGAAACTTTAAAGAGGAATTATAGCCCAAGAAGAAAATCACCATACAAATATGAGATGACCCTAAGTTCTAGCAGAGATTTCCTAAGAGAGAATGATTTTTACAAAAATCATGTCGACTCTCTAGGCCCTGATTCTACAATTGAAAAAACAGGACACAATGTCTATTTAGCAATGCTATCCTGAATAATTATGCAATATGTGATTGTTATAACTGACTAGTTTTCAAGATGAAGAAATGCATTTATCAATTGTAACACTATGATAATTCTGCCTTATTCATGAAAAGGAGAATAGCTCAGACATTAAGAAACACTAGGAAATTGGTAGCCATGATTTGAAATTAATCCTCTTCTAAATTATTGAAATCTTTGCCAAGATCTGTATTCTCTTATAACTGTTTCCCACTTTCTCTGTTAGCATTGTTTTGAACATGAAAGCAGTTAATGGTTTTATATGTATTCACCATGTATAAATATATTAAGCACTGAACAGTGACTCCTCATGGTATGATCTTAGTAAACACTAGTTATTACTATAAAACTTTTAAACTATTGCCCAGAAGAAATACATGGCACTCTAGAAATAAAGAAACAGAAAGCACTACAGAAAAGCCCATCAATAAATTATGGTGGTTCTAATAGCCATTACAAAGCATTACTCTTGAAAGATCATACTATTTCTTTCTATTGGGCTGACAACTTATTCTTTGTTGAAGACTTTGTTAAAATGCTTCTGCATTCTAACACTGACAATTTTGCCCCCTCTTTTAAGTTCTTACCATTCTTGCAGATGCTGACATTCAACACTCCTGAGCCCAGGCAGTTTCCTTCAGGTATACAGAAGCCAGCATTGTCTGAGGTATTGGCTAAGATTTCTGCAGGCACCCTGTACCGAAAGGCAGACAGTCCCTGCACGCTCTCAAAGTCACTGAAAGTTATATACACTGACCTGTTAGAAAATAAGAATAAAAAGTTAATGTAGGCTCCAGTTTGTATAATCTGTCCTGAACCAATAAATAGTTAGCAACAGATCTCAGCTAAAAGCTCATAGGATAAGTGGAAAATGAAGATGCAAAAAAAATTCTTGAAAGGCACTCATTCAATTCAAAGTGTAATAAAGTAGAAGATAAATTTTAATGAAAGTTTTTTAAGTGGTATTAACTCTGGTAATATCAAAATAAGACCAAGAGAAACCCAATGTGAGGTGAAAATTTAAGAAGATGGCATGTCGAATGGAGACTAACATAAAAATAAAATAGAGAGTCTTCTAGGCCAGCAGGTAAACCTCACTGTGTGGATGAACCAGAGGCAAAGATGAGCAAAAGCAAAGCAGAGGCAAAGTAAAAGCAGGAAAGGCAGCAAAGGGTTCAGTTTTGTAGATTCTTGAGAACTTAAAAAGTGCCACACTGGCCAGATACTTTATTAGAATATAAGCTTTGATACCCATTTCCCCAAATAAAAATAACTAGTTTTCATATTCTATCCCAGTTGTTTATTACAGTGGAATGCAACATAATTCTGGCTTTGGTCTTTATTGAGTTTCAAACAGTGGTCCCTTAAAATAGTAAATATCTCTTTTATATTCAGAACATGAATAACAGATGAAACACTTTCACATAATTGCCTTAATTGATTTTTCAGCCTTTCATTTGAAAGCCAAGAGGAATTGCTTTCTGAGCCTCACTTTTTAAATCTTTGAACAACAGGTAATGATACATCCCTCGCAGACTTGTGAAGCACATGGAAGTTGCTTTCCACTGTACATCCACTGCTGTACCATTTGTTAGTGAAATGTTTCAGGCAAACAGAAAAGTAAGAGAAAACATAACAAATACACTCTTGTACCCACCACCCTGATAAATATATGTACAAAGGATACATAAATTTATAAATATAAATTGAATATATATACAAAGGGAGCCCTGTATATAACTCTTCTGATTTCATTTCTTTCTCTGCCTTCCCAGAGATAACACTATTCTGAATTTGGGGTTTATCATTTCTATACAGGTCTGTATACTTTTTTTTTTTTTTTTTTGCATGGGCAGGCACTGGGAATTGAACCTGGGTCTTGGGCACAGCAGCCAAGAACTCACTGAGCCACAACTGCCCATCCTGTGCACTTTTATATATGTACAATTCACATATAATATGTGGTATTTGCTATTTTAAATGTCATATAAATAGTATACCATAATCTTTTTCTATAATTTGCTTCATTCAATATTATATTTTTGTTTTATTACATTTATTTACATAGCTCATGTTCTTTTATTTTAATTCCTCTAGATATATGTGTATACCACAGTTTACTTATCCATTCCTCTTTTTATAGGCATTTAGATTGTTTCCAGTTTTTCATTACTACAAGTTTGCAATGAACATTTCTCTGTATGTCTCCTTGCGTGTACATACAAAATTCTTCAGGCCAGGGAACCTACCTAGGAGTGGAGTGCAGATTCCCGAGTTTGGACATCGCTGGCTCTACTAAATATTGCCAAATGGCTCTCCAAAGTTGTTGTATCAGGTAACAATGTCAAATCACATTTAAAACTTCCCGTTGCCCTTCTAGGTTTCTTCATTTCACTCAACTGCTTTTCTCATTTACTTTTGTTTTTACCTTTGTTCCGTCCACAAATATTTACTGAACAGGAAGGCCGGTTAGAAAGTGGCTTTCTACTATATGAGAGATGGAAAGGATCTGTACACAGACAGTGGGGGATGGAGAGGTGGGGATGAATTCAAGAGCTATTTCTGAGAAGAATTGATAGTACGTGGTGCCTGATGAAATGCAGGAGAGAAGGGAGAATTTATGGTGTCACCACTGTTTCTGGCATGGGTGCCTGAAAAGATGGTGCATTTATGTGAGATACGCAACACTGGAAGAACAACAATTTGGAGAAGTGTGAGAATAAAGAATCAACAGTGTTTAATGCTACGACGTCACATCTGACTTGGAAGAAAAGTTTCACAGAAAGCTGAAGATAATCCAGACTGCGAAGAGCCAGCCATGCCGGAGTGGGTGGAAAGGAGTGGAGTCCTCGTGAATCAGCAGCTTGTTCAACCAGTTTGAGGGTGAAGGCAAGAGCAGGAGCAGCGGCATGACGGGAGTGGGGAATCAGGGTTGAGAGAAGGATGCCTTCTTCACATAGAAAAGACTCATCATGTTCATTTGCAGGGAGGGAGGAGGTAGGATAGAGTGAGAGGTTACAGAGCAAGTGACAGTAGAGATGATCCATGGGAAGATAGCTAAGCATATACCTATAAATTCTGAAATACGGACAGCAGTATGATTTATTTATCTTCTCTGTAGAGATTATCTGTTATCTATAAAAAGACCAGGTCAAATTTCATTTTTGACAGAGCATTTCTTAATAAATAATAGCCAATACTTACTATTCCTTATTGTGTGAAAGGCCTTACGCCAAGTGTTCTACCTACAGTGATTCCTTTGTTCCCATAACCACCCCTAAGGTAGATAAATTTATCCTCATTTTACAGATTAGGAATGTAAGACCCATAGTATTAAATAACTTGCCCCTAAAAACTTGCCACAAAGTGGTGGAATTCAAACCAAAGCAGTAAGACTCCAGAGTCCGTGCTGTGAAGCACTACACTATACTGTCTCTCAATAGGACATCAGCATCTATCACTTATTAAGCATGAATACCCATGCATAATAAGTGTAGCTACATCTCTTCCTCATACTTTTGGTGTTCTTGAAGTCAGACAATTTCTTTTTAAAGTTCTTACCTGCAGAAATCAGATGGAAAGACATAAAGAACTTCATCTTTGGTTATTAGTGGATGAAAAGAATCTCCATCTGTTCCATTAATCATATTGCACTTCTCTGTTGTCCACCAGTCAAGTGTCCTGATTTGGTAAGGACAGAAAGGGTCAAGATAATAAAATTTGCTTTTAGATTTTCTTAAATGAATTAGGAGCTGGCTACCCACAGTATCTTCTTCATACACAGACCTAAAGGAGCCCATGGTTAGTGATTAGATCATGGAAGGGAAAAAAAAACTCCCAAATCAGTTTTGACAGAGGCAAGCCAAAAATTACCCTTTCCTTTCTCCAAATAAAGTGAAGCCTACACAGAGGATAAGAAATACAAATTTATGTAAAGCAGTGATCAAGTTTAGCATTAATAATAACTTTGTTCATGCTAACCAGACATGAATTCTCAATAAATATGTTTGGCTGTTTAATATTTAGGACACAGCATTAACTTCTACTCCCCTTGGAACAACTCTGTTCTAAAAACAACAGAGGACTTTTCTCAGATCACAAAAAAAGCTCAGTTTTGAATTGACTTCATATTTATTAAAAACACAGTTGAGATGGCAGATTTTTTTCAATTACTTTGTTGGATAATGGTATGCAAATGCACAAGAAACAAAAGGACAGGCAATAAAAAGTAATCTTCCCAAATTCCAGTCAAAATCACTCTAAGTCCATGAATGTAGGTCCTCTCCCAGGTAAAAACACAGAGTAGTGATTGATAAAATACAAAAGGAGAACATTTAAAAGGTCTATACCATACTCAAAGACAAATAAATATATCCCTAGACAATAAAAAGATCATAAATACAAACTGGTTAATAGGGCTAAGCGATTGGCCCACTGGACTACAAAGTTGGAGGCAAGGAGAAAGAAATGCAAACTTAGCTCCTGAGGGTAACAAGATTTAAAAGTGGTCCACCAAGAGCTTGAAGTCAGGCTCATCAAGAAAGGCCAAAAAATGTTTGTATGTCAAGAATGCATGTGTGGGCTTCCGGGTCAAAATGGCGGCTTAACAACGTGCGCGTTTTAGTTCGTCCTCCAGAACAACTACTAAATAACCAGAAACAGTACAGAACAGCTCCTGGGGCCACGTCAGCGACCAGACACACAGCGTACCCCAGTCTGGACCAGCTGGACCGGCTGCAAGCACCCTCCAGAATCGTGAGTTCCCAAAGCTGCGGCAGCCAGCGCCCCTCCCCCACAGGCCGATCACAGGAAAGGAAAGGACTTTACCAGCAGCAGGGACTGGGCACAATCAAATGCCAATTGTGGAACTAATTAACAAATTCTGACTACTAAAAATAGGCCCCCAACTTAGGTGAATCTGATCAAAACGGAGGTTGCTCATTTTTGCCCCGGCGCCAAGGGGGCAGGACTGACAGAAAAGGGGAAAAAAAGAGAAGAAAACAGAAGTTTTTGTGGCTGTGTATCTAAAAAGGCTTGACTGCCTCTGAATACAGTGGCAGGACTTTTCAGCCTGCCACTGCACCAGACATAGGCAGAAGTGAGCTCTTTTGGGGGCTTGTCTGGAGCCTGTGCCTTCCCCAAGGGAGGGATGAAGTCCAACTCAGGTGGAATCCCTCCCTCAAGGAATTCAGACCCTAGGGCTTGGTAATTTGAAGTTATTAAAACCAGCCTACAACCTCTCCTCTGTCTCCACCATGCCCCCAGCAGGGAGAGTCTGCCAAAGTTAAAGGTACCGCATCATCTTATCCTGGTGGGACCTAAAGGCAGACAAGCGCCACACACAGGGCAGGATAAGAAAAACAGAGTCCAGAGACTTCACAGGAAAGTCTTTCAACCTGCTGGGTCTCACCCTCAGGGAAAACCGACGCAGGTGACTCTTTCCTCCTGATAGGAGGCCAGTTTGGTCTGGGAAAAGCTGGCTGGGGTCTATAATATCTAAGTAGACCCTCCTAAGTGTGTGTGGGGGAGAAAGGCACCATACAAGCAGGGCAAGTAACAAGAAAACAAGAACTGAAAAATTCTCCTCTGTTAAACAAAACTTAAGCTAAAGGTCCAGATAAAGCTGAATGGAATGTCAAAGAACAGATAGACAACAAATTCATCCAGCAAGAAAACCCTAGATAAAAGAAGTGAAAACAATCTCCAGAATAAACTAATTAAGGTAATTAAATGCCTAGGTGCCAGCAAAAAATAACAAATCACACTAGGAAAATTGAAGATATGGCCCAGTCAAAGGAACAAACCAACAATTCAAATGACATACAGGAGCTGAAACAATTAATTCAGAATGTACAAACAGACATGGAAAACCTCATCAAAAACCAAATCAATGAATTGAGGGAGGATATAAAGAAGGCAAGGAAAGAACAAAAAGAAGAAACTGAAAGTCTGAAAAAACAAATCACAGAATTTATGGGAATGAAAGTCACAGGAGAAGAGATGAAAAAAACAATGGAAACCTACAATGGTAGATATCGAGAGACAGAACATAGGATTTCTAAACTGGAGGATGGAACATCTGAAATCCAACAAGAAACAGAAACTATAGGGAAAAAAATGGAAAAATATGAGCAGGGACTCAGGGAATTGAAAGACAATATGAAGCGCATGAATATACGTGTTGTGGGTGTCCCAGAAGGAGAAGAGAAGGGAAAAGGAGGAGAAAAACTAATGGAGGAAATTATCACTGAAAATTTCCCCACTCTTATGAAAGACTTAAAATTACAGATCCAAGAAGTGCAGCGTACCCCAAAGAGAATAGACCCAAATAGACAAACTCCAAGACATTTAATAATCAGAATGTCAGAGATCAAAGAGAAAGAGAGGATCTTGAAAGCAGCAAGAGAAAAGCAATCCATCACATACAAGGGAAGCCCAATAAGACTATGCACAGATCTCTCAGCAGAAACCATGGAGGCGAGAAGACAGTGGGATAATATATTTAAATTATTAAAAGAGAAAAACTACCAACCAAGAATTCTATATCCAGCAAAATTGTCCTTCAAAAATGAGGGAGAAATTAAAACATTTTCAGACAAAAAATCACTGAGAGAATTTGTGACCAAGAGACCAGCTCTGCAAGAAATACTAAAGGGAACACTAGAGACAGATACGAAGACAGAAGAGAGAGGTGTGGAGACGAGTGTAGAAAGGAAGACTATGAGTAAAGGTAAAAAGAAGAAAAATTAGATATGACATATAAAATCCAGAAGGCAAAATAGTAGAAGAAAGTACTACCCATGCAGTAATAACACTGAACGTTAATGGATTAAACTCTCCAATCAAAAGACACAGTCTGGCAGAATGGATTAAAAAACAGGACCCATCTATATGCTGTCTCTACTCAAAGGACACGAGGCCAAGGACACAGATGGACATTTACATGCCAATGTTTATAGCAGCATTATTAACAATTACCAAGAGATGGAAACAGCCAAAATGTCCATCAACAGACAGTTGACTAAACAAACTGTGACATTTACATAAGATAGAATATTATGCAGCTGTAAGATAGAATAAAGTTATGAAGTATGTAACAACATGAATGGACCTTAAGGACATTATGCTGAGCCAAAAACTAAAGGACAAATACTGTATGGTCGCACTGATGTGAATGGACATTCGAGAATAAACTTGGAATATGTCATTGATAACAGAGTCCAGCAGGAGTTAGAAACAGGGTAAGATAATGGGTAATTGGAGCTGAAGGGATACAGACTGTGCAACAGGACTAGATACAAAAACTCAAAAATGGACAGCACAATAATACCTAATTGTAAAGTAATCATGTTAAAACACTGAATGAAGCTGCATCTGAGCTATAGGGTTTTTTTTTGTTTTTTTTTTTTTACTATTATTATTACTTTTATTTTTTTTCTTTATATTAACATTCTATATCTTTTTCTGTTGTGTTGCTAGTTCTTCTAAACCGATGCAAATGTACTAAGAAACGATGATCATGCATCTATGTGATGATGTTAAGAATTACTGATTGCATATGTAGAATGGTATGATTTCTAAATGTTGGGTTAATTTCTTTTTTTCCGTTAATTAATAATAAAAAAAAAAACACTGAATGAAACTGCATATGAGAATGATAGAGGGAGGAGGGTTGGGGCATAAATGAAATCACAAAGAAAGATAGACGATAAAGATTGAGATGGTGTAATTTAGGAATGCCTAGAGTGTATAATGATAGTGACTAAATGTACAAATTTAAAAATGTTTTTGCATGAGGAAGAACAAAAGAATGTCATTACTGCAGTGTGCTGAAAATAGATGGTAATTAATATTTTAAAATTTCAACTAATGTGTAAGACTAAAGCAAAAAATGTTTGATACAAATCTGTACTTTGACTGGTGCATCTCCTAATATAACTTATGTAGATAGTTGATTGAACACCTTAAGTACATGGAACTTTGTATAGGACATGAGATTTTGTTGGTTTGTCCAGGTGATGCCCTGATGAATCCCAGAGTGATTTGATCAGTGAGTGGAAAACTATTTGCAAAGCCCCCTTCGGGGAATGGTGAGAACAGGGGAAAATTCAACTTCCCCAAGCTGAATTCTTCATATTCTCACAAGCAGGGTGGGCAACCAAAGCTATAGGCTGAATTTAGTCTTGGGGTTTGTTCATATGAAACTTAACCCCACAGGGGATAGGTCAAGCCTACTTAAAATTAAGCCTAAGAGTCACCCCCAAGAGAACCTCTTTTGTTGCTCAGATGTGGCCTCTCTCTCCAGCCAACACAGCAAGCAGACTCACCACCCTCCCCCTGTCTACGTGGGACATGACTCCTAGGGGTGCGGATCTTCCTGGCAGCGTGGGACAGAAATCCCAGAATGAGCTGAGATTCAGCATCAAGGGATTGAGAAAAACTCTAGAATGAGCTGAAATCCAGCATCAAGCGATTGAGAAAACCTCCTTGACCAAAAGGGGAAAGAGTGAAATTAGAGAAAGTGTCAATGGCTGAGAGATTCCAAACAGAGTCGAGAGGTTATCCTGGAGGTTATTCTTATGCATTAAGTAGATACCACCTTGTTATCCAAGATGTAGTGGAGAGGCTGGAGGGAACTGCCTGAAAATGTAGAGCTGTGTTCCAGTAGCCATGTTTCTTGAGGATGATTGTATAATGATATAGCTTTCACAGTGTGACTGTGTGATTGTGAAAACCTTGTGTCTGATGCTCCTTTTATCTACCTTGTCAACAGATGAGTAGAACATATGGAATAAAAATAAATAATAGGGGGAACAAATGTTAAAATAGATTTAGTTTGAAATGCTAGTTATCAATGAAAGGGATCAGTAAGGGGTATGGCCTGTAAAATTTTTTTTTTCTGTTTGTTATATTTTTCTGTTGTCTTTTTATTTCTTTTTCTGAATTGATGCTAATGATCTGGGAAATGATCATGAAGATGAATATGCAACTATGTGATGATATTGTGAATTGCTGAGTGTATGTGATGGAAATGTTTGTGTTTCTTGTAATTTTTTTAATTAATAAAATTTTTTTTAAAAAATCCAAAAAAAAAAAAAAAGAATGCATGTGTGTTTAAGTTTGACAATAAAAATAATTATTAAAAAAAAAAAAAAAGAAAAAAGAAAGGCCAAAGAAAGAAACTTCTCCCTGCTGTCTGGAGTTAAACTTGTATGAAACTGAACTAGGGAAACAGGAAGAAACAAGCTGTCTGCAGACTGGCTGGATGTGTGAGCAATAGGAAGCCCACCTATGGGCACAGTTTCTGAACTGAGGGCTCCAGGGTGGACTATACTGAGGCAACTGCAAAACTGCTACACAGAGAGAGATGAGAAGACGGATAAACAGCTGGACTGACACACACAAAGATACAGATTGACTTCCCAACCAAAATGATTCTAAAAATCAACATTTTTTTTTAAATAATGTAAACTTATGCTAAGAGATAGGTAACAAAATCAACAATGAGGAGATGAATTCAGTTTAGAAGAAATTAAAAGTAAAGCACACTCTGGCTAATACTTTAAATGAATACACTGCCCAGTAACGTCAAAGAGAAATGAAAGAATAACTCCTTAAAAAATAATGGCTTAAGGTATCAGTGGCTGAGAGAGTTCAAATAGAGTCAAGAGCTACTCTGGAGGTCACTGTTATGCAATCTTCAGTTAGATATTGCTACCTATCATAACTTGCTAAACCCCAACCAAAACCATTACTGCCAATTCTAAAAAATACCTAGGGCATTATATAAGATTCTGCAAAGATTCCATGAATTAGGGTACCTCTTCAAAACCTTCAACCTCCAGATAGGTCCCTGAACCAGATAAGTCCTGAAATGCAGAGAGGTCAGCCTTTCCATAACATCAACTAGTTTCATCCCCCTATCCCATATCATCAACAGCCTCTTCCAACATGAAAAATTTAGATGGACATAGCCTAAATACCCCCTAAAGAGTGGGAAAAAGATCAAAGGTGATGGTGGAGTTATACAGAGTAGGTAGGGTTTAACAAACGAGTATGATTGCTGCATCATTATATTGATATTTATTTTAGTCTCCAGTACCTTAGAGCAGTTAGAAATAAAAACCTAAAGTTGTAAAACTGTACAAGAAAAAAATGAAGAATTGTAGAAGAAAAAAAGAAAAATGGTGGAGCTATAGCCCATACCAAACTTTAAAATTTGTTCTATAACTATCATGAAATTTGTTCTATAACTACTTGTGAAAATGTACTTGGGAATATATTGCTTTTTTGTATATATGCTATATTTCACAATAAAAAAAATTTTTTAAAGAATGGTGTATTACTTATGTCTAAGAGTCACTCCCAAAGAACCTCTTTTGTTGCTCAGATGCGGCCTCTCTCTAACCCAACTCAGCAGATAAACTCACTGCCCTCCCCCATATATGAGACATGACTCTCAGAGGTGTAAATCTCCCTGGCAACATGGGATATGACTCCTAGCAATAAGCTGGGACCTGGCATCATGGGGTTGAGAAAACCTTGACCAAAAGGGAGATGAGAAAAATGAGACAAAATAAAGTTTCAGTGGTTGAGAGATTTTCAGAGTTAAGAAGTTATCCTGGAGGTTATATGCATTATATGCATTATCTACAGATCCCTTTTTAGTTAACAGTGTATTGGAGTAGCTGGAGGGAAGGACCTGAAACTGGTGAACTATATTCCATAGCCTTGATTCTTGAAGATGATTATATATATAGGTTTTACAATGTGTCAGTGTGATTATGAAAACTTTGTGGCTGATGCTCCCTTTATCCGGGGTATGGACAGATGAGTGAAAAAATAAGGACAAAAAAATAATAAATAATGGGGGGTAGTGATAAGGGATTAAAAAATTTGCATAGCTTGCAATACTAGTGATCAATGAGAAGGAGGGGTAAGGAGTATGGGAGGTATGGGTTTTTTCTTGTTTTTATTTCTTTTACTGGAGTGATGCAAATGTTCTAAAAATGATCGTGGTGATGAATATACAACTATGTGATGACATTGTGAGCCACTGTATTCTCTGGGTGGACTGTATGGCACGTGAAGATATCTCAAAAAAAGATATCTTTTTAAAAAAAGGATGACATTATAAAAATAATAAACAACATAATGAAATAAGAGTAAGGAGATACAAAAAATGAAAAATAGAAATCTTGGGAATGAAAAAAAGAACTTAAACTCAATTTAGGGATAAAACTAGACAGAAAAACTTGAAGAGAAAATTGGTGAATTGAAAGACATTTCTAAGGAATTTATAAAATATCATCTGAGAAAAGCAAGAAGATTATAGAATCAGTTAAGACATAAAGAGAATAGATTGTGAGGCTGGCTCCAATTAATGTTAAGTAGGAGTTCTAGAAAAAAGAAAAGAATCAGGCAAATAACCGAGAAGCAGTAGTTGAAGAGATAATGGCTAAAAGTTTTCAAAATTGAAGAAAGACATAAGGCCTTGAATTGAAAGTATGCCCATAGGGTAAGCTTAAGGAAGAGGAATAGTAAACCAAGGGGCAGATGTGAAGAGGAAAGCATAAATTAATTAATAAAATATACTGATTAATCTAATCAGTATTTACTATAAAACTTTTTACTTATATGTAGTTTTCTAATAAGGTGAAATAAGTAGTAGAAAACAGAAAGAAGGTATGTAAATGTGTTTTAAGATGGGTAAAAATTATTGCGCTATTTGGAGGGAGAATAGAGACAACAAATAGCTTTAGATTTTGTTAGGAAAAATTATTGTTAAATGTGAATCATAAATATCTACAGGTACAAAAAGAACACAAAAGTTTTTATCAATCCAATAGAAGGCAGAAAAGAAAGAAAAAACAGAGAAAGAAGAAATGATATGGTAGAAATAAATCCAAATATATCAAATAATACATCAGCATATCACAAATCTATCAGTAATTACAATACGTATAAAAGAATTAAAAGTCTCCTATTAAAAGACTGGGAAAGAACAGATTAGATTTAAACAAAATCTAGCTATATTATGTTTACAAATAAGTTTCCCTCCCAGCCCTCTGCCTCAATCATCTACTTCCTCCCTCCAAAGATAATACTTTGTCAGTTTCTTGTATATTCTTTCAGGCTATCAAATACTTGAGTGTGTGGGTGTGAATGTGTTAATGTGTGCGTATATACACATATATATATGCTTCTTAAAATTAAAATTTTTGCTTTCAGAATAGTTTTAAATTTACAAAAATATTGCAAAGATAATACAGAGTTTCTATATATTCCACACCCAGTTTCCCCATTATAACGTTTATATTACTATATAATTATTACTATAATACATTTGTCACATCTAATGAACTAACATTGACAGATTATTATTAACTGAAGTCCTTATTATTCAGATTTCCTTAGCTTTTCCCTAACGTCAGTTTCTTTTCCAGGATCCCATCCAAAATATCACATTACATTTAGTCGTCATATCTCCTTAGGGTCCTCTAAAGCTGTGACAGTTTATCATACATTCCTTGTTTTTCCTAACCTTGACAGTTTTCCTTTCTTTCTTTCTTTTTTTTTTTTTTTTTTTGGCATGGACAGGCTGTGGGAATTGAACCTGGGTCCCTGGCAGGCAAGAATTCTGTCACTGAGCTACCACTGCCTGCCCAAACCTTGACAGTTTTGAGGGACAATGGTTAAGTATTTGGCAAACTGTCCCTTATTTGGGATTGGGCTGATGTTTTTCTCATGGTTAGACTGGGGTTATGAGTTTTGGGGAGGGAAAACCACAGAGGGAAAGGGCCAAATAGCATCTCAACAATAAATGCTATCAACACGACATCATTTATTAATCTTGATCACCTGGGAAGGAGTGTTTGCCAGGTTTCTCCACCATGAAGTTACTTTCCCTTCTTTTCCACATTGTACTCTTTGTATGTTTATTTACATGTACATGTGTAGACGTGCTTCTTTTTTTTAAATAATTAAAAAAGGTAGCATACTAGGCTTGCTGTTCAGCATCTTGACATTTTTCCCTTAATATCTCTTGGAGAGAGGTTCTCTTGTTCTTTTTACCAGCTAGACAACTGATATTGGAGAATATTAAAGGGACAAGTTAACCATTAATTTCTCAGGTTTTCGGGAATCTATCTTTATAACTACTCAGGTCAGTAGAAAGAAGCTTAAGATTCTCCACTGGGACAGTGGGTTACGAATACTAGAAATGCCTATGTGAAATATTTTTATATTACATATAAAAATGATGTTGAAGTTCTTCATTATATTACCCCAGTTTGCTATTATAAAAGATACTAGATCTGAAGCCACCATGAAGTCTATTTTTTCTTGAAATGCTACAGGCAATAAAAACCACAAAGTTCAATGTGTTTCCCATTTTTGCCTGGATTATTGAGACACTTAGAAATAAACTTGATGTTCTAAAACAGAACCCTGTAACCTCAGAGGCCCGGAAGAATTAGCCTCTTTTTTGCTTCACGATTTCTAATTTCTGACTTAAAGAAACTCATTTTGTTGTACATGCCATTTTGTAATCTGCCTCACCTTCTTTTAGAAGTAATTTGTTTATAAATTACACATAAAAATATAAAATAAAAAAATTTTGAAATGCTTTAATACTGAACTCAAATATATTTTATCCTTAAAGAAAAATATACCAAAACCCCACAACCACTAAATTGAATTAAAAAGCGAACCTCTCCACACACACACACACACACACACACACACACACACACACACACAAACAAATAAATGCTGTAGCTACAACTTATTCAATCACTACTAAGAAGTGAAACTTTTCACTGGCTTGTAATTCATGCCTGACCATCTATAAATCAAAATCCTACACATCAAAAATTAAAATTTAACAATAAAGTACCATTACACCAGTCTTGATATATAAAATCATAATTATAAGTACATTTTACATATTTTGAATTTTTCATCCAAAAACTGGCAAAAATAAAAATTTCTCTTGAAACAATGCAGGAATGAACATTTAGTTTAAATGAAAATTGAAATAACAAGTATACTGATAAAACTTACGTTTTTCCATTCCACTCCAAAATCTTTGTAAAGTTAAGGTAATTATCTTCTCCAGTTAGAAAAACATAATTTCCATCATTAGTCCCATTTTTCTGAAAACAGGTGAATATGATAGGTTAAAGTAAATTGCAAATTTAATCTTATTTAATCTTAATGAAACTCCCTTAGCTGGGCCTACCTGCTACATGAGACTGGACAAGGACTATGGAACAGAGTAAATATTTTGTTAAATACCATATTAACCACATTGTTACTTTATGGTTTTTGAAAAGCCAATAAAAATAATTAAAAATAGGGAAAAGATATAAATTTCTCCAAAGATTATATACAAATGGCCAATAAGCACACGAAAAGATACTCAACATCATTAGGCATTAGGGAAATACAAATCAAAATGACAATGAGAGAACAGCTCACATCTACTAGGATGGCTATAATCAAAAAGAAGGACGACAAGTGTTGAGAGGATGTGGAGAACTGGAACCCCATCCATGGCTGCCAGAAATGTAAAACGGTGCAGTCACTGAGGAAAACAGTTTGGTAGTTCCTCAAATTGCTAAGCACAGAGTTGATACATGACCCAGAAGTTCCACTGCTAGGTGTAGACACAAGAGAAATGAAAACCTGTATATGAATGCTCAGAGCAGCATTATTTACACTAGCTCCAAAGTAGAGACAACCAAAATGCCCATCAATTGACGAATGGATAAACAAAATGTGTTATAGTCATACATCACACTATTATTTGACAATAAAAAGGAATGAGGCTGTGTTTCAGTAGCCCTGATTCTTGAAGACAATTGTATAAAAATATAGCTTTTACAATGTAACACTCTTCATGTCCTTACAGATTCTTTATCTGGAGATGGAGCTATGATTTCTGGGAAGCAGCATGGGCACTGCTATTAACTGAGGGGGAAACTGTTAAGCATAAAGGAACCAGGACTTGATGACTTGGGAAATTTAGCCTATCCAGATTGCAAAAGACATCATGAGATTCATTGTCAGGGAAGTTTACACTTTGGAGAGAACACCAAGGGCATGGCTGAACAACCTTTTCCCAGTGCCACAGAAGGATCAAAAGTTCAGAGTGTTCAGATGCAGAGGGATCTCAAGAGATTAGGTAAGTGATTTATAGATCCCCTCAGCCATCTCAGCAGACCCAAAAATAGAAATGGGATCCGCCAGGAAAGATCTGTGAAGGAGCTCCTGTCTAATGGAGTGAAACCCTGAGACAATCTACAAGGGTCTTGAGAATGTTATACCAGCAGAAGCACTGACAGCCTAAACAAAGAGACAGAGAGAGAACAAAATAAAACAAGGCTGTTGGGATACCCCCCCCCCAAAAAAAAAAAAACTACAGGTAGGAAACAGGCTAAAAAATCAGCTGCAAACACCCTAAGTGAAAAAGGTAGATAAGTCCAAAGGCAGAACTGTGGATCCAGAGGCTGAAGCTTTGGGTGCAGAGAGTGGAGTCTCAAGCCACAGAGGATTCTTCCCAGGCCTTGAAACCTAATATAGTTTTTCCAGTTGGATGTCAAAATTCTTGGGATTAGTGACCCTTTTTTTTTCCTTCCATTTTCTCCCTATATGAATGGGAATGCCTATAACTGTTATCCCGTGTCTGTCCACTATTGATCAAGGTTATAAATCATGCTGATAGAAAAACATCAGAAAATTCCAGTAGAGGACACATCCAAGACACTCAATGAATCCCAAACAGGATAAATCCACATAGACCCATACTGTGATATACTATAATCAAAACGCTGAATGTCAAAGATGAAAGAATTCTGAAAGCTGCAAGAAAGAAAGAATGTGTCATGTACAAAGTAGCTCCAATAAAATTAAAGTGCTGATTTCTCATCTGAAACCACAGTGGGAGGAAGGCAGTGGATGACATATTTAAAGTGCTGAAAGCAAAGAACTGCCAGCCAGGATTTCTGTATCCAGCATAACCATCTTTCTAAAACTAGGGAGAGATTAAGAAATTCCCAGATATCAAAATTGGAGATGTCACTACCACTAGACTGGGCCTACCAAAGAAGCTGAAGAGAGTTGTATAGGTTGAAAGTAAAGGACAATAGATAACAGGTCTAAGCTGCATGAATAAATAAAGATCTCCGCTGACAGTAACAGCATGGGTAAATATAAATGCCATATTACTATATTTTTGTCTTAAAATATAATGATATATCAGTGTTTTAGACCCATAATTTGTGACAAGAACTACATAAAGGTAGGGAGGGAAGGGAAATAACATTGATTGTTACACTATTGAAGTTACTTTGCTATCGAAATAAATTAGATCGCTATAGATTGAGAATATTAAATTTAAATCCATGCTAACTACAAAGAAAATATCAGAGAACATGCAAGCTCAAAGAGAAGGAAAGTAGAGTAAGGTTCCCAGAGACGGGGGGCTGGGGGGTGGGCAGGGGGAATGGGGAAACTAATGCATGGTGGGTATAGGGTTTATGCTTGGGGAGATGGGAAAGTTTTAATAATGGAAGATGGTGAGAGTACTGCAACACTGTGAATGTAATTCCATTGAATGGTCTGCTTGGAAATAATTGAGATAGGAAAGTTCATGTTCTCTATATGTTTCCACAATTAAAAAAAAACAAAAACAAAGAGTATCGAAAGAGACAATAACAATTAAATGTAATATGTGATCCTAGGGAGAAACTTAGAGAAGTAAAGTTCAAAAGGAAATTTACTGAAGCATATGAAAAAATAGGAATATAGATAGTAAATTTCATATCAATGTTAAATGTCTTGAACTCAATAACTATGCACAAGGTAGTTTCATACGTGAATATCCTTGTTCCTAGGAAATGTGCATGGCAGGATGAAATGTTCAAGGAGCACGATGCATACAGCCTACACTCAAGTGTTCAGGGAGCTGATAGATGGATTAATGGATGGATAGATAGATGGATGACCGAGACAGACAGATAACTAGATACAACAAAAAGAAAAAAGAGGGGGTGCAAGGGTAGTTCAGTGGTAGAATTCTCGCCTGCCATGCGGGAGACCTGGGTTCAGTTTCCAGTCCATGTACTTCCCCCAAAACAACAAACAAAAAAATTCAACAAACCGTGCTTCAATAATGGATACTCACATGGAAAAAGTATGAAATGTGACCCTGGCCATACAGCATACAAAAAAAGAAGAACAAAGAAATGGTATATGTGGCAAAATGTTAAAATGGGTATATGGGGGCAGGGTAGAAGTACATTGGAGTTATCTGTATAGGATTTGTATTGTTTTTGTAACTGGTCCTATAAGTTTGAAAGAATTAAAAAATAAAAAGTTCCACTATGTGATGATATGTGACTGTATACCATGTATAGAATGTATGTGTGTAAACATTTCTTAATTAAAATTTTAAAATAAATAAATAAAATAAAATAAGTTCCAATAATGGAGTATCCTACGATATACCTAACTACTACTCAAAACTGTCAAGATCATCAAAAACAAGGGAAGGGGCAAGATGGCAGCACAATGGGTGTAGAAATTAGTTCCTCTTACAGAGGAGAGGCTGGAGGGAACTGCCTGAAAATACAGAGCTGTGTTCCAGTAGCCATGTTTCTTGAAGATGATTGTATAATGATACAGCTTTCGCAGTGTGATGTGTGATTGTGAAAACCTTGTGTCTGATGCTTCTCTCATCTACCTTATGGAGAGATACATAAAACATTTGTATTCAAAATAAATAAACAATAGGGGGAACAAATGTTAAAATAAATTTAGTAGATTGAACTGCTAATGATCAATGAAAGGGAGGGGTAAGGGGTATGGTATGTAAGAATTTTTTTTTCTATTTTCTTTTTATTTATTTTTCTGAATTGATTTAAATGTTCTAAGAAATGATCATGATGACGAATATACAACCATGTGATGAAAAAAAGAATGTTCACATTGTATGTTGATTGGTTTTAATAAAATTCTAAAAATTAATTAATTAAAAAAAACAAGGGGGTGGGTACACGGTTGGTTCAGTGGTAGAATGTTTGCCTTTCATGTGGGAGACCCGGGTTCAATTCCCAGATCATGAACTCAATAAAAAAGTGGGGGGGAGGGAAGGGTACACAAGTATAGTTCAGTTGTAAGGGTCTCACCTGCCATACGGAAGACCTGGGTTCAATTCCTGGTCTATGCACTTCCCAAAAAACAAACAAACAAGCAAAACAAACAAAAATTCAACAAATGGTGCTGTAATAATGGGATGCTCACATGGAAAAATAATGAAACGTGACCCCACCATACAGCATGCAAAAAAAAAAAAAAGACAAATGGGAGTTTAATATATTTTCAAACAAACAGTTACTGAGTGAGTCTGTGACTAAGAAATCAGCACTAGGAAGAGAGAAATGAGACCAAATAAAGTGTCAATGGCTGAGAGATTCCAAACAGAGTCGAGAGGTTATCCCGGAGGTTATTCTTGCACATTAAATAGATATCACCTTTATTTCTTTTTCTGAATTAATGCATATGTTCTAAGAAATGATCATGGTGATGAATATACAACTATGTGATGAAAAAAAAAGAATGTTCATATCTTAAAAAAAAAAAAGAGACCAGCACTACAAGAAGTACTAGAGGAAGCACTACAGGCAGACAGGAAAAGACAGGAGAGAGAAATTTGAAGAGTGTAGAAATGAAGTCTATCAGTAAAGGTAAAAAGAGGAAAAAAAAGATATGACAAATAAATCTAAAAGACAAAATGGTAACAGAAAGTACTGCCTTTAGAGTAATAGCAGTAAATGTTAATGGATTAAATGCCCCCATCAAAAGAACAGATTTGCAGAATGGATTAAAAAACAGGACACATCTATGTGCTGCCTACAAGAGGCTCAGTTCAGACCCAAGGGAAAAACAGATTCAAAGTGAAAAGTTGGAAAAAGATATTTCATGCAAACAATAACCAGTAAAGAGTGAGAGTAGCTATACTAATACCTGACAAATTAGACTTCAAAAGTAAAACAATTTAAAAAGTCAAAAAAGGACATCATGTATTAATAAAAGGAACAATTCAACAAGAAGACATAACAATTATAAACATTTATGCACCAAGCCAAAGTGCCCCAAAATACATGAGGCAAACACTGACAACACTGAAGGGAGAAGTAGACACCTCTACAATAATAGTTGGAGACTTCAATGCACCATTCTCACCAATGGATAGAACATCTAGACAGAGAATCACTAGTAATGAGCAATCTGAGGAAGAAGTCAAGGGAAAAAACCCACTTAAAATAGAAACCAAAAGAATCAAATATTTAGGAATACATTTAACTAAAGCCACAAAAAGACTATACACAGAAAAGTACAATAAATTGCTAAAGAAATCATGGAAAACCTAAATAAATGGAGGGGCATATCCTGTTCATGGATTAGAAAACTAAATATAGTTCTACCCAAATTGATTTATAGATTCAATGCAATACCAATTAAAATCCAAATAAATTTACCTTGCAGAAATACAAAAAACCAATAACTAAATTTATATGGAAGGGCAGGGTGCCCCAAATAGCTAAAAATATCTTGAGAAAGAAAAATGAAGTGGGAGGTCTCATTTTACCTGACTTTAAAGCGTAATACAAAGCTATAGTGGTCAAAACAGTGTGGTAACTGGCATAAAGAGAGACATACTGACCAATGGAATTGAATTGATTATTGAGAAATAGACCCTCTCATCTACAGACAATTGATCTGGGATAAGGTAGTCAAACCAACTCGCCTGGGACAACGAAGACTCTTCAATAAATGGTGTTTGGAGAACTGGATATCCATATGCAAAAGAAGGAAAGAGGGCCCATATCTCACATCCTATACAAAAATTAACTCAGAATGGATCAAAGACCTAAATATTAGCACTAAGACCATAAAACTTTTAGAAGAAAATATAGGGAAATATCTTATAAGTCTTGTGATAGGAGGTTGTTTCCTAGACCTTACATCTAAAGTACAAGCAATGAAAGAAGAAATAGATAAATGGGAGCACATCAAAATTAAACAATTTTGTGCATCAAAGAACTTTGTTAGGAAATTAAAAAGACAGCCTACACAATGGGAGACAATATTTGGAAACAAGAGAAGAGTTTAATGCCCAGAATATATAAAGAGATTCCCCAACTCGACAACAAAAAGACAAACAACCCAATTAAAAAATGGGCAAAAGACATGAATAGCCACTTTTCAGAATAGGAGATACACACAGCTAAAAGATACATGAAAAGATGCTCAATTTCATTGGCTATTAAGGAAATGCAAATCAAACTCACAATGAGATATCTCATACCCACTAGAATGGCCATTATAAAAAAAAGAAAAAACAGAAAAGACAGTGCTGGAGAGCATGTGGAGAAAGAGGCACACTCATTCACGGATGGTGGAAATGTAAAATGATGCAACTGCTCTGGAACGCAGTTTGGCAGTTCCTCAGGAAGCTAAATATAAAATTGCTGTAAGATCCAGCTAACCCATTACTAGGTATATAGTCAGAGGACCTGAAAGCAAGTACATAAGCGGACATTTGCACACTAATGTTTATAGTGGGATTATTCATCATTTCCAAGAGATGGAAACAGTCCAAATGTCCATCAACAGATGAGTGACTAAACAAGGTATGGTATATACGTACAATAGAATATTACACAGCTAACAGAATAAAGTCATAAAGCATGTAACAAAGTGCTGAACCTTGAAGACATTATGCTGAGAGAAATTAGCTAAAAAGGACAAATACTATATAGTCTCACTACGATGAACTAACATTAATGAGTGAACTTCGAAAGTTAAAGTTAAGAATACAGGTTATCAGGGGATAGAAAGAGGGTAGAGATTGGGCATTTGGTGCTGACAGAGTACAGAATGTTCAACAGGACTGACTGTAAAGATCCAGAAATGGATAGTACAATACTATTTGATGACAGTACAATAATATAAGCACAATGAATGAAGCTAAGTGTGAGTATGGTTGAGGGAGAATGGCTGAGGGCATGTATAACACTAGAAGGAAAGTTAGAGGATAAAGACTGAGATGGTATAACTTAGCAATGCCTACAGTGGATAATGATGGTGATTAAATGTACAAATATAAAAATGTTTTTGAGTTGAAAAAGGGATCAGACTTTGACTAGGGATATGAATGAGGTTCAGAAAAGTCCCAAAGTTATTAAGTGAAAAAGTCAGAACTCAAATCTACAGCCTTTGAATCTCAGTCTCATGCTCCTTCCCAGATGTGGGAAATCCATTCAAAGTGCTTAACTAAGAAATGTTACAGGAGTTTTCACTAATGGAATCTGGTAGAGATAGAGCTGTGATTGCAAGGATAGGAAAAGGGCAAGAGCAGAGAAGGAAGATAAAGTAACATACCCTTGCCTTGAGAAAGCAGAAATGCCAATTTCTTAACCAGTCTGTAAATGTAGGATACATTTTTTTAAAAGACATATAATGATATAAGTCATATTTCTGATAAATTCAATGATATAAAAACAAAAAAGCAAAACATACAATGAAGATCAACTGAGAAATACTGGTGTATAAGGAGCAGGTTCTACTTGGCAGATGGATGGAAACCACTGGGATCAAAAGAATCTTGAGGGAAACCTTGTACCTCTCTGTAGGAGGCTCTCCTGAAATTATTCCTAGAAGGGTGTTCTATTCGCAGCTTAATGAGAAATCAGTCCTTCTTCTTGGAAAGCTGTTTTCCTATAAGACAGAGCTTTCCGTGAACACCCATCCAGTCTGCTCACCCAGAGTGAAGCGTCCTTAGTGGGACGCTACTCCTAGGACCCCCTCCTCTTTCAGTGTTAAAAACCTGTTTACAATTTTGTTTGAACACTTCTAAGTTTTGTATATCCTTAAAGGCAAGGGGACATGACACTTGCCATAGAGAAACTAAAATGCTATAGGATTCCATGGTGGGAATAAGATCTTGAATAGGCAGAGCCAGAAAATAACTACAAATTTAAAGATGAACAAATTCAGCAGACTCTCAGATTCTACCCCAACCTAAAACTTTCTTTCTGAGGTCAAGTTTGTCTTTTACAACCGCCCTACTATCCATTTTTCTCAAGTTGGATTTTTTACCCACTAAACACTCTCTTATTGTTCGCATACTCTATAGGACATCTGGAACTCCTGGAAATTTTGGTCTTCTACGAGAAAGCCAGCATTAAGGAGAAATTTGGCATGGGGTACCCCATCTCAGGAACAACAGAGAGGTTCTGGAAAGGAAAATCAACTTACCCCATAGAACAAGCCAAAATAGGGAGAGATATCCGGTATAAGGGTGCTGATAAGAGATAAGATCTCATCTTTGTAGCCCCAGAGCAAATTGTGGACAGTGTGAGTCACAAACAGCTTCTGTGGATAGGCTTTCAGCATGGCCTCGATGAGCACGCTGAGGTGAAGGTTCTGGGCCCACCCCATGGCCGTCTGAGGAGCAAAGGCAGAATCAGAGAGCAGTGGCCCCTCCAAACCCCAGCCAACCCACTCACTCCTACGCCTCCTCCTTCGGCAAAAGTAACTGAAAACTTAAATAGAAGAGTTGAGAATAAATAACCGAAGAATAACTCTGCTAGCACCTCTCTGACTGCACGGAGAAGAACAAGACCCCTCAGGTGTAGTCTTTTCTCAGTATTATGTTTTAGAAGCGTGCTCTCCGCATCTGCAATTCCAGGCTAGCCTGAGACCTACGACGGAGTGAAGTGTGACGAGTTCTTGTAAACACACTGGCATCTTTGGCCACATGGTGGCGCCACCTTCCTCTGAGCAGGACCCATGACTGGGCCCCCATTTTATTAGCACTCCACCACTGGTCTGGAGGGCAGGGCCCAGTCTGGAATCCAATGCCCTCCAGGTCCTGGGTCCAGCTGCAGTAGTAGTGGTCACCTTGAGTTAGGGTGGGAACCTCGGATGGCGGTGGCGGAGGTCAATAAGAAATAAGAAAGTTTCCTGGGTCTCAAGTGTGTAGCACAGATGCTATCATTAGCTGGGCTTGCCATTATAAACAGAACCTGATTAAATGACAGTAGCTATAATCAATAGCCCAGTCTCTGCTATTTGAAAGAGGGTGGGGGTAGGAATCAATAAGTATTTTGAGAACTTAAAATTCAAGTTAAAAATCAGAACTAAGAACTGCTATGCAAATTCTACTGCTAGAATTTAGAAACAAAATAAGGGCCAAACAAATATCTTCTAAATTATTAGCTACCAAAAAATCCTAGGGATTTATTTTTACAAGTGCTGGTCTTGAACATGTAGCAAGAGACTGTGAAAACAATTTCTAAAAGTGTCATTTTGTCCCCCATTTGGAAAGATCTTGTTTGATAGACCTAAAAAAAAAAACACTAAGATGTACTTTAAAGAAGGAAAGGAAAATGCATTTTCCTTTTATTTATGTATATTTTAAACATAATTTAGCTTCTAAATGTGAAACCAGAATAGCTTTAACTTTGCTTTCTCCTTTCTTCTAAAATTCACAAAAATATTAAATGTCTACTTACCAACACAGGAATATTTAATGTTCTAACCAAGTCAATTTTAGGATCTCCAACAGATAGGGCTCGTTCAAAAACATAGGCCTTGTTGCTAACAGCAGATACTATTGTTCCATTATCCCCGAATTGAATATTTGCTTTGCTTCTGAGCTCTCTAAAAGAAAGAGAAGGGTTTTGCATGAAAACAGGGACTACTTTAACAAGTAAGACTCTTCCTTTCCTTTAGCATTAATGGTATTTTTAAGATAATATTCTAAATATAACTATGTAGCAAGTCGAATTAGGTACCCCAACAAACACATGTTCTTAATCCACATCCCTGTGTGTGAACCAATTATAAAGACGACCTTTGGAAGACTGATTGATTGATTAATTTCATGTTGAAATACAAATGTAGATATATTGGATAAAATAAGATATATTATTAAAATTAATTTCACCTGTTTCTTTTTTTTGGGGGGGGGGGTGCATGGTCCAGAAATCGAACCCGGGTCTCCCGCATGTAAGGCGAGCATTCTACCACTGAACCACCCATGCGCCCTCACCTGTTTCTTTTTAAAATGTGGCTTCCAGAAAATTTAAAATTTCATATGTGGCTCACATTATGTTTCTATTGGAAAACACTGATATAATAGTTCATAATCCAGATACAGGATAGGAAGGTATTAGGTGGCTAAAGTTTCCTGCCTCCTCCCTAAATCTTTCCTGACCACAGCACAAAGAAATTCTTCCCATCCCTGACCATCCTTTGAGCTCTGGCATTTAGTTAAAAGCTGCTAACTGACATTATTTAGATTGTGAAGGGATTACCTTGCAGCCCCAGGTAGTTAACATAAGCAAGTTAGAGTTAGCTAACATAACCCAGCTAAAGGCAGAGACTTGATTATTATACCTCTTAAATCCTTTCTAAATATTAAGATAAAAATAGGCAAGCAAATAATAAATGCATACATATAGATGCATAAAATTAAGTGTTTCTTTGAATCTTCCACAGCACCAAGCACCAAGCTGTGCACAGTAATAAGAATATCTGACACTTGCGTAGCTCTTCAAATGGTTTAACCCACATCATTTCATTTTGTTTCACTTCATCCCTACAACAAGCCTTTAGTCGAGATGAGGCAAACATTACTGCCCCACTTCCACAGATGAGGACACAAGCTGCAGATGGACAGCGGAAGAGCCAGAACCTGCACCCGAGACTTGTGACTGCAGTGTAGTCTCTTCCCTCTGTAGCTGCTGCCCTCTCAAAACAGTCTTCATAAATGGCCGTGGAGTGAAATCAATAAATGCTTCTAACAAAAACCAAAGCCTACATAATTATGAGAGAGAAAAAACTGCACACCCTTCCAGTTAAGGAGAGAGAAATACATTAAAAATCTTAAAGAGGCAGCTGTGTTACAACACTTACCCAGTTTGGGGTGAGAAGGCATTTGCATTACACGTTTGGTTGGTACTCATCTATTCCCCTTTCTTCTGCTGAATAGCCCCTGAGGCCACTGAGTACAGCTATGGTGTGGTGTGGGACCAGAGCTCAACCATTTCCTTTCCTTGGGCCTTTCAATCCCGAGCACAGTGCCTCAAGATGGAGAATACATCGGAGTCCTCCCAGGGGTGTCCAAATGATGTGACAACCAATAAGCTCCTGCAGCCTAGATCTTTAAAGCTGCCCTGGACTCTATCCTTTTCTTCCAAGCTTCTTCCTTTGATTCTGTACCCAACTCTAAATCCCTTTCCACTTAAATTAGCCAGAGAAAGTTTCTCTTGCTTGTAACCGAAGTCTACTGAGAGACGCACTAAAACCTTACCTATGTATAGATGAGAAAACTGAGAGTCAGATAAAGTAACTAGTCTAGGACTAACCAGGTAGTATCACAACCAGTTTAGAGTCCTGTCTCCTGACTTCCCATGAGAGTTTTCCTTGAATTTACAGAGAAGTTCATTCAAACATGATTAGTTCAAACAGGTACTGTGGGTCAACATGATGAACACAGGTACTGTGTTCATCAGCCAATGAATGGATAGACAAAATGCAGCATATACAGGCAATGGAATATGATTCAGCTGTAAAAGGAATGAAGTTCTGATACATGAGACAACATGGATTAACTTTGAAAACACCATGTTGAGTGAATAAGCCAGACCCAAAAGGACAGAATATTGGATGATTCCACTTATATGAAATATTTGTAATAAGCAAATTCATAGAGACAGTAAGTAGATTTGAGGTTATTAGGGGCTGGGAGTAGGAGGAGGGGTGCTGAATTGGTACAGTTTCTATTTGGAGTGATGAAAAAGTTTTAGTAATAGATACTGGTGAGGGCAACACAACATTATGAATGTAATTAATGCCACTAAACAGTACACTTAAAAATGTTAAAATGGCAAATGTTATGTCACATGTTTTTCCACAATTTTTTTAAAACATGATTTGTTAGAAGATGGAGAAAACACTTCACATTAAATCCCTGCCTCAGTGATGGCTTGTGCCTGCCGTGGGCACACACTCCATTGCTATTCACTTCCATTACCCCAAAGCCTCCCAGCAGTAAGACCTATTGCTGTTAATAATTGTGCTTAGCATCTCAAGTCAGCCTACCTCAACCACGAAGGAAGCGGAAGAAGAAAAAGTAATCAAAGGTGAACACCAACTTGTACTCAAAGAAAATCCAGTCACAGAACCAAATCTTGGGACTCAAACAGGTTCAGAAATGCAGGGATCAATTTTGTCACCGGACAAAGACCGTGGATTCTTCAGCCCAGTGTGCACAATACCCAATTCCTAAGATAGCGGGTTTCAAAGAGGGAAAGAGTTTATTACTACAAGCGTAGTAGGAGAGCAGATGGCCTAATGGCCCAAATCTGTCTCCCCCATCTGCAGTAATTCGGGTAGCTTTATTAGAGAAAAGGTGAGTATGGTTTAGGATAATGAGCACGTGGCCCGGGATGATGCAATTAGAGGTGATCTAATTACTGAGCTTACACAGATTGATTACAGGCTTCATCACCGAGTGTATGAAAGAAGATGGCAGAATGGGGTATAGGTGACTCGTAGATTAAAGTCTAAACTACTGCACATGTCAGGTGGGCCCACTTAGGTTGAATTCATCTTCAGTCATCAAGATAATCTGGGACTTGGGGTGGGTTAGTTCTGGGCTGACCCAAGATCCTTCGCTAACAGCCATCAGGGGCTATCACTAGTGATTACAAGACACTAAAGTTGAAAAACTGGATAAACAGGTACAGATGAAGGTTAGTCAAGGTTTTACAATCACAAGGGCAGAAGATAAGGGCTATTCAATCTTGATCGGAGTCCTAGCATCCTTTTTTTTTCCTTCACATGGGCAGGCACTGGGAATCGAACCCGGGTCCTCTGGCATCACAGGCAAGCATTCTTGCCTGCTGAGCCACCGTGGCCCGCCCAGGGCTATTCAATCTTATCAGAGATCAAGGCAGCTAGATTACAATTCGGAGATTTCGGGGATTTCCCTGTTTACTCCAATATGCAGGAAAGGAAAAAGGAATATTTATATAAGGATTCAGTAATCAAAACCATCCCTTAAATCCTGATTTCTCAGTTACAACTCTGCTAAAAGTTTTCTAACTAATAACAAAAATCAATGACCTTGCCAAGGCTTGTTTTGATTTTGTTTTTGTTTTGTTTGTTTTTACTGAGCCCTAAAGTTATGACTCTAGAGACCTGAATACTTCTAAATCTAAGGCCTATTTAATTTCTGTTTATATTTACAGACTCTTTTTAAAAGTTTCCTTGATTATCTGCCCTGTTAAGAATCTGATATGTTAAAGGAAAGCTGATTACAGGAATACAGATCTCTATGTCTTGTAACTTGACTTGGTTTCTCAATAGACTCCAGAAGTTAAAGCCAGGATTTCCCAAGCCTCAACACATTTAATTCTTTGACAGGTTAACCATGGCACAGCTAAACACATGGCTTCCCTCAGTAATCTGTGCTCCACCCCAAGTCACAACTGACATAAGACTTTTACAGAGTGGGTCTCACTGAAGGAAGGCAGTGCCACCTGGCTCTAAGAAGTGGCCTCCCACTCTGCAGAGACAAAGAAAATTGGTTGTCTTTGGGACAATAGGCCATAGTAGTTTTCCTTCTTTTACTTTACTGCATTTTCAAGTTTTCTTTAGCGCTTATTTAGTATTTTTATAATGTAAAATATAATCCATGTTTTTGAAGGTAATACCATATGACATTGCATATATTATTACTTCATAATACAGTATTACTTAATGATAAATGAATAATAAATACCCACACATCTTTTTTCCTTACTGTCAAAGGAGTAATACCAGCCTAAAATAGAAATGAACAATTCTAACAGTGAAGATAAGAAAAGACACTCAAATGGAACCATCTAACAGGATATTGTAAATTTAGCATATGCTTAAATTAGTTGAAAATATAAGCATGAAAATTAGTTGAAAGAGCCCTTTGACAACTTGATTTTTTTAATCCCTGTAATGTTAAATACTAGGCAAAACAGAAAAAAAGACACCTGACAAAATGAAAAATAAATTTCAAAAAGGTTTTGGAAGCTATGAAGTATAAATTTGACACAAATTTTAGGCAAGTGTCTCACTTAGCAAAAGGATCACGAGGCACATTACCTTTAGGTTAACATACAAACTCCAAGTCACTTAAATAACACTACATTCCTTAAACCAAATTGACTGGTTTTTATCTAAAGGTGGAATTGCAATCTTTTTTCTAAAAGCATTAATATTCTGAACTCATCACACCACCACAAAATGTGGACATTTTGGGAAATGCCATTATGAAGCTCCGTTTAATCAGGCCTCTACAGCCTGCCGTGGCCTTTCCCCCGATTTCAGAGATTTTCCTACCACCAGACCAATCATTCTAACAGTGAGACTGGTCTCCTGCCCTCCCCTTCCTCTGCCCCAAGGCCCTTCTTCACACATGACAGTCAACTGGACCGGGAGGGAATGGTACTGGAATGTTCTGTTTTTCTTGTGTAGCCTAAACAATAGTATAACCAACTATTTAAAATTAAAATAAACAACTCATTGGGAGTTTCCAGGAGCAGCCACCTTTCCCAGACCTGGCATGGACTTTTTTTTAATGATTAAAAAACACAAGGACAGAACTTGTAAGAGACAACAGCAGTCTCCACAAAGTTACAATGCTTTTGCAATATTTACTGATTAGCTAGTCCCCATCTGGCAGAAATAGTGTATTAAAATGGACAAGTATGCTACACTAACCAATGCACATCTGCGCCCCACTTTATAAGAAACCCACTATGTAAGCTGGAAACTTAACCTGGGCAAACAAAACATTTCCTCACTTGCTTTGTGTCTGTTCCCCTTGCCCACCCCCCACCCCCACCCCGTTGGCAGAACTCCAACTACTTTTGGATGAGATGCTGCCTAATTCATGAATCACCCAGTAAAGCTGTGATATCCCAATTTTAATGATGTTAAAAATTCCTACTTTAATCAACAGTCGTGCGTGGCAGATATCAGATACGATAAATAACTTAAAAAGCCAAATACAGAGACCTACAAACCCAACAGAGGCACCTGAAGTCTCCCTAAACAGCTATGTTTTCCTATGAATCCCAGATCTCCCAACACATTCAACCAGCCAGGAACTCTCAGCAGTTCACACTTAGCATGTGAGTGTCCACTCCAAAGGAAATACAATTACTATCAGGTTTTCTTTGGGTTATGGCTCAGGAACCCACACATTTTCCTCAGGGAGACAAGGATTGCCAGGACAACAGGAAAAGGTCTGGGAGAACCAAAGGAAAAAATATTAATATTTTTCTTTAGTTCTCAGGTATATTCCTGCATGGTGGCAGAGTCTCCTTTTTCATCATAAAAAATTTATAGTTATATCTGTTTTGTTTTGTTTTTACAAGCAGGACACTCAGATCCTATTCCTGGTTCAACTTCTAATTGTCCCCTTCCAGGACAGACTCAGATGCAGACTTGCTTCTACCCTACATACAGAGATTCCTTACGGATGAAACACATAGAAAAATGACATTTTAAATGAGGAGCCATGTGCTATTTTAAAGAAAATTCCTCCATATAACAAAAAAGATTCAACTTAACACTTCACCCCAAAACAACAGAATACACATTATTCTCCAGTGCACATGGATCATTCTCCAGGACAGACCATATCTTAGGTCACAAACCAAGTCTCAATAAATTCAAGAATATAGAAGTCATATAACATATATTTTCCAACCACAAAGGAATAAAGCTAGAAATCAATAACAGAGGGAGAAACGGAAAATTCATAAATACGTGGAAATTAAACAATAACTCTTAAACAACCAATTAAAGGGAAATCGCAGGGAAGTTAGTAAATATCTTGAGAGAATGAAAATGAAAATACAATATACCAAACTTACAGAATACAGTAAAGGCCATGCTGAGAGGGAAATTTATAACTCCAAATGCTTATATTAGAAAGGAACAAAGATTTCAAATCTGAGACCAAACCTAAAAACTAGAAGAACTAGAAAGACAAGAGCAAACTAAACTCAATGCAAGCAGGGAGGAAATAATAAAGATCAGAGTAGGGTTAAATGAACTAGACAATAAAAAATCAAAAGAGGGCGGGCCGCGGTGGCTCAGCGGGCAAAGTGCTTGCCTGCTATGCCGGAGGACCTCGGTTCGATTCCCGGCCCCACCCCATGTAACAAAAACGGAGAAACAGAATACAATAAAACAAGAAAATGTTTAAAAATGTTTCCCTTTCTTCCTTCCTTCCTTCCTTCTATCCTTCCTTCCTTCTCTCTGTCTTTCCTTTAAAAAAAAAAAAAAAAAAAAAAAAAATCAAAAGAATCAACAAAGCCAAAAGTTGGTTCTCTGAAATGAATTTTAATTTACTTTAAATTATAAAAATATTTATAAAAAATTATAAAAATAAATTTTAGCTAGACTGATAAGGAAAAAGAGGACACAAATAACTAAAATCAGAAGTGAAAATGGGGATATCACTACTGACCACAGAAAAATAAAGAGGACTATAAAGGATACTGTGAACAACTGCATGCCAACAAATAAGATATCCTAAATGAAATGGACAAATTCATAGAAACACACAAACTACCTACACTGACTCAGAAAGAAATGGAAAATCTCAACAAACCAATAATTAGTAAAGAGATTGACTCAATAATCAAAAATCTCTCAACAAAGAAAACCCAGGACTAGAGGGCCTCACGGGAATTTTACCAAACATTCCAAGACTATTAACATCAATCCTGCTCAAACTCTTCCAAAAAATTGAAGAGGAGAAAATATTCCCTAATTCATTTATGAGGCCAGCATCAACCTCATACTAAAGCCAGTTAAAGATATCAGAAGAAAATTATAGACCAGTATCTCTTATGAATACAGATGCAAAAATCCTCAACAAAATAACTAGCAAACTGAATCCCATGGCCCATTAAAAGATATGACTGTTCTAGTTTGCTAGCTGCAGGAATACAACACACCAGAGATGGATTGGCTTTCAATAAAAGGGGATTTATTTAGTTAAAAATGTATAGTTTTTCAGAGGAAAGGTGGCTAACTTTCAACTGAGGTTCTTTCTTACCTGGGAAGGCACAGGGCGATCTCTGCTGGCCTTCTCTCCAGGCCTCTGGGTTCCAACACTTTCCCCGGGGTGATTCCTTTCTGCATCTCCAAAGGCCTGGGCTGAGCTGCTTGGGCTGTGCTACGTTGAGCTCTCTCACTTAAGCACCAGCCAATTAAAACAAACATCATTCATTGCAGCAGGCATGCCTCCTAGCCAACTTCAGATGTAATCAGTGACAGATGAGCTTCACATACCATTGGCTCATGTCCACAGCAAAAGAGCTAGGCACCTTCACCTGGCCAAGTTGGCACCTGAACCTAACTACCACAATGACCAAGTGGGATTTGCCACAGGTATGCAAAGATGGCCCTATATATGAAAATCAATTAATGTAATACACCACATTAACAGACTAAAGGAAAAAAAAACACACAATCAACTCAATTGATGCAAGAAAGACATGTGACTAAATCCAGCACTGTTTCTTTATAAAAACACCTACAGAAATAGGAATAGAAGGAAACTTCCTCAACATGATAAAGGGCATATATGAGAAACCCACAACTAATATACTCAATGATGAAGGACTGAAAGCCATCCCTCTAAGATCAGGAAAAGACAAGGATATCCACGGTCACCACTGTTATTCAACATTGTACTGGAAGTTCTAGCCAAAACAAATAGGCAGGAAAAAGAAAATGCATCCGAACTGGAAAGGAAGAAGTAAAACTTCATCTGCAGATAACATGAGCTTATATACAGAAAATCCTGAGAAATCCACAACAAAGCTATTAGAGCTAATAAGTTAATTCAGCAAAGTGGTGGGGTACAAAATCAACAACACCAAACCAGCAGTGTTTCTATACACCACCAATGAACAATCAGAAGAAATCAAGAAAAAAAATCTATTTATAAATGCAACTAAAATAATCAAATATTTAGGAATAAAATTAACCAAGGATGCAAAGGACTTGTACACTGAAAACTACAAAACATTGCTAAAACAAATAAGTCCTAAGTAAATGAAAGGACATTCCATGTTCATGGATTGGAAGACTAAATATTGTTAAGATGTCAGTTCTACCTAAAGTCATTAACAGATTCAACGTGATCCCAATAGAAATTCCTACAATCATCTTTGCAGAAATGGAAAAGCTAATCATTAAATTTATATGGAAAGATTAGGGGCCCTGAATAGCCAAAGCCATCTAGTAAAAAGAAGAAGCAAGTTGGAGGACTCATACTTCCTGATCTTAAAACTTATTATAGAGCAGCATTAACCAAAACAGCATGATCCAGCAATACTATCACTAGGTATGTATATAGAGGAACTGAAGGCAAGGACACAAACACACTTTGGCACACTGATGTTTATAGCAGCATTATTCATGATTGCCAAGAGGTGGAAACAGCCCAAATGTCCATCAACAGACAAGTAGCTAGACAAATTGTTGCATATACACACGATGGAATGTCACTCACCTGTAAGACAGAATAAAGTCAAGCACATGACAATGTGTACATTATGCTGAGTGAAACTGGCCAGAAGCAATAGGACAAACACTGGATGGTCTCACTAATATGAACTAACGTTAATGACTGAACTTTGAGGTTAAAGTTCAGAACACAGGTTATCAGGAGATAAAAAAGGTAGAGATTGTGTATTGGATGCTGAAGGAATACAGAATGTTCAACAAGATTGATTGTAAAGATCCAGAAATGGATAGCACAATAGTATCTGATGGTACACAATATGGTAAGTACATGGAAGGAAGCTGAATATGAGTATGGTTGAGTGAGGAAAGCTGGGGGCACTTATAACACCAGAAGGAAAGTTAGAGGATAAAGACTATGATGATATAACTTAGCAATGCCTAGAGTAAACAATGATGGTGATTAAATGCCTCACATGGATTGTGGTAGTGAAGCGTGGCAATGTGATTATGGCAGGAACCACTGATTTTTTATTTAGGCTGGATTACATGATCTCTGAATAAAACTGTTTTAAAATGAACAGAGAGATACAAGTGCTGAAGAAAATGTGGGGAGAGAGATATACCTAATCACTGTTGGTAGGGAAGTAGAATGGTGCAGCCTTTCTGGAGGGAAGGGTGGCGGCTCCACAGAAAGCTAGGGGTGTGGTTGCCGTATGATCCTGAAACCCCACAGTTAGCTGGGTACTTGGAGAAACTGAGAGTAGGGACACAAATGGACATTTGCACACTGGTGTTTAAGGTGGCAGTGTTCATGATTTGCAGTGGATGGAGGTGACCTAAGAGTACATCGACTGAAGGCTGGGAGGGGGAATGGTGTATATATACAATGGACTAAGGAGTTGCTGCAAGAAGGAATGATGTCTGTGAGATCTGCAACTAGGTGAGTGAAACTTGAGGACAGTAAATTGAGTGAAATAAGCCAGAAACAAAAAGACAAATATTATAATGCCTCACTATATGGATTAATTATAATGTACAAACTCTGAAAATTTAATTCAAGAGCATAGGTTATCAGGTGAAAGCCTATTGTAAGCTGCCTAGATTATAAGCTCTTACCGTAGTCACATCTACTCCAAAGTTGTAACTGTTATTTCTAAATTCTGAGATACTGAGCTTTTTGTATATAACCTGTTCATTCCATGGAACTTGAGGTATTTGCATGACACCTGAGCCTCAGAGTTAGAGTTCTGCAGCTATGAAAGTCAGCATTACCGCATTTAGGAATTGTTAAAAACAATGAAAAAGTGATCAGACTTTGACTAGAGATATAAATGAGGCTGATCTGGGGAAGACTAAGGTAAATCAGACTAAAGAGCAAAGGATGATATGGTCTATATTTTAAACTTCAACTTCTTTGTGAGACCAAAGGAAGGAATGTTTATTTGGTGCAAAAATTATATTTTTGGTGGCCTACTATCTGTTTTAGGGTGTGTGCTGGTTTGAAAGGATGTATGTCCCCTAGAAAAGCCATGTTTTAATCTAAATCCCATTTCATAATCCCTATTCAATACTGTATGTTTGAAACTTTAATCAGATCATCTCCCTGGAGATGTGATTAAATCAAGAATGGCTGTTAAACTGGATTAGGTGACGACATATCTCGACCCATTTGGGTGGGTCTTGAGAAGTTTCTGGAGTCCTATGAAAGAGGAAACATTTTGGAGAAAGGAGATTCAGAGAGAGCAAACTGGAACAGGTTGCTAGCTGCCAGACGCAATATACCAGAAACGGAAAGGCTTTTAAAAAGGGGAATTTTTTAAGTTGCAAGTTTACAGTTCTAAGGCTGTGAAAATGTCCAAATTAAGGCAAGTCTATAAGAATGTCCAATCTAAGGCATCCAGGGAGAAATATGTTGGTTCAAGAAGACCAATGACATTCAGGGTTTCTCTCTCAGCTGGAAAGGCACATTGTGCAATCTTCTAGCTTTCTCTTCAATGGCTTTCCTGGGACTCTGTTCTGGCGGCTCTCATTGCTCTGAGCTTTTTCCAAAATGGTTCACTCTTAAAGGACTCCAATAAGCAACCCCACCTTGAAAGGCAGAGACACAACTCCATGGAAACCATCTAATCAAAAGTTACCACCCACAATTGATAATTGACATCTCCACGGGAACAATAAAAAAGATTCCACCCAACAATGCTAAATGAGGATTAACGGACATGGCTTTCCTGGCGTATACAACAGATTCAAACTGGCACACCCTCAACCTAACTTTTATGATCAGCTTATTCAAACAACATAATTACATGGAACCATGAATAAGGAGTGAAATCTTGGTTTGGACAGATTGGTGTGATGCCCCAATACATCCCAGAGTAAGCTGGGCAGAAGATTAAAAAGTATTTGCTAAGTCCCCCTGAAAGACAGAAAAAAAGTGGATGTATTAAACTTCACCACCTGGGGAAGACCTGATATTCTCACAAGCATTTGGGGATAGCCAATTTGATGGGACAGGCCCTTGATTTGGGGGCTTGCCCTTATGAAACTTAATCCTGCAAAGGAGTCTATGTATGATTATGCCTAAGAGTCATCCCCAGAGAACTTCTTTTGTTGCTCAGATGTGGCCTCTCTCTCTAAGCCAACTCTGTAGGTGAACTTAGTGTCCTTCCCCTTATGTGAGACATGACTTTTAAGGATGTCAATGTGGGACATGGCTCCTAGGGATGAGCCTGGCCCTGGCATTTTGTGTTTGAGAAATCTTCTTGACCAAAAGGGGCACAGAGATATGAAACAAAATAAAGTTTCAGTGGGTGAGAGATTTCAAATAGTCAAGAGGTCTTTCTGGAAGTTATTCTTATACAGTATATAGATATCCCCTTTCAGTTTTTAGTTAGAGGGAAGTACTTGAAACTGTTGCAAAGTAATCCAAAAGCCCTGATTATTGAATATGACTGAATAACTATAGAGCTTTTAAGGTGTGAACGTGTGAGTGTGAAAATCTTGTGAGTGACCTACCTTTTATTCAGTGTATGATCAGATGAGTAAGAAAAAGAGAAAAAAACAATATGCAGGGTAGGGGGTGTGATATTTTGGGTGTTCTTTTTTTTTTACTTTTATTTTTATTGTTTTTAGAGTAATGAAAATGTTCAAAAATCTACTGTAATGATGAATGCACAGCTTTATGATGATATTGTGAACTGATTGTATACTTAGGATAATTACATATCAATAAAAATCATTAAAGGAAAAGAACACCATGGTATTGGCACAAGAACAGACATATAGACAAATGGAATCCAATTGAGAGCTCAGAAATCAACCCACAGATTTATGGTCACCTGATTTTTTGACAAGGTAGCAAAGACCACTCAATTACAAAAGAACAGGCTCTTCAACAAATGGTGCTGGGAAAACTGTCTATTTGCTAAATAATGAAGGTAGACCCCTACCCCATGCCATATACAAAAAATCAACTCAAAATGGATCAAAAACCTGAGATAAGAGCCAGAACTATCAAACTCCTAGAAAAAAATATAGGGAAGCACCTTCAGGATCTTAGCTAAGTTTCTTAGACTTTATACCCAAAGCACAGACAACAATAGAAAAATGAGATAAAAGGGCTTCATCAGAATTTATAACTTTTGCACATCAAAGGACTTTATCATGAAAATAAAATGATAACCTACACAATGGGGGAAAACACATAACTGACAAGAGTTTAATATTCTGAATATATTAAGAAATCTTTCAACTCAACAAAAACAAGACAATCCAATTTTAAAATGGGCAAGAGCCTTATAATGATATTTTTCCAAAGAAGATAAACAAATGACCAAAAAGTCATTTGATGGTCATGAAATGATATTCATCATCAGTAGCCATTAGGGAAATATAAATCAAAACCACAAGTAGATATCATTTTATACCCAATAGAATGGCTACTACTTGAAAAAAAAAACAACAGGAAATTACAAGTGTTGCAGGGGTTGTGAAGAAATAGGTATACTCTTTCACTGCTGCTGGGAATGTAAAATGGTGCAACTGCTGTGGAAAGCAATATGGTGGTTCCTCAGAAAGTTAAGCATGGAATTACTGGTAATTCCATTTCTAGGTATCTACCCCAAAGAATCTAAACAGGGACTCAATATCCGCAAATTGATGTTCATAGTGAATTATTCACAAACTGCAAACAATGGAAGCAACCCAAGCATCCATCAACAGATGAACAGATAAACAAAATTAGGTATATAGATATGTGCTGGTTTGAAAGGATGTATGTACCCTAGAAAAGACATGTTTTAATCCTAATCCCAGCCATTTCTTCTAATCCCTATTTAGTACTGTATGTTTGAATCTGTAATTAGATCATCTCCCTGGAGAAGTGCCTCAATCAACAGTGGTTGTTAAACTAGATTAGGTGGTGACATTTCTCCACCCATTCGGGTAGGTCTTGATTAGTTTACTGGAATCCGATAAAAGAGGAAACATTTTGGAGAAAGTGAGAGATTCTGAGAGAGCAGAGAATGACATAGCCACAAGACGCAGAGAGTCCACCAGTCAGTGACTTTTGGAGATGAAGAAGGAAAATGCCTTCCAGGGAGCTTCATGAAACAGGAAGCCAGGAGAAAAAGCTAGCAGATGATGCCTGTTTGCCACGTGCCTTTTCAGATGAGAGAGAAACTCTGTGTTCGCCATGTAACTTCTCACTTGAGAGAGAAACCCTAAACTTCATCAGCCTTCTTGAACCAGGTATCTTTCTCTGGATGCCTTAGATTGGACATTTCTATAGACTTGTTTTAACTGGGGCATTTTCTCGGCCTTAGAACTGTAAACTAGCAACTTATTAAACTCCCCTTTTTAAAAGCCATTCTATTTCTGGTATATTGCATTCTGGCAGCTAGCAAACTAGAACAACATATAATGGAATATTATTCAGAATTAAAAACAAATGAAGTTCTGGCTCATGTGACAACCTGGATGAACCTTGAAGACATCATGTTGAATGAAATAAGCCAGACACAAAAGGATAAATATTATATGATGTCACTGATATGAAATAATTAGAATAATTATTAATTAGAATAATTATGAAATAAATAATTATCTCATAGAGTCAGAAATAGAACACAGGTTACCAGGGGAAGGGGTCAGGGTAGGGAATAGGGAGTTGAGGCTTAAAATATACAGAGTTTCTATTTGGGAAGATGGAAAAGTTTTGATAATGGATGCTACCACATTTGTTAATGGAATTAACAGCACTGAATTGTATTTTGCATGTGTTATTTTAGATTTTATATATGTTACTAGAATAAAATGTTTTTTAAAAAATCCATGAAACACAAACAGTGAACCCTAAATTAAGCCAAGGATTATAGCTAACAGTACAATTATAAAAATACAGTTTCATCAATTGTAAAAATGTACCACACCAAAGCAAGGTGTTAATAATAGGTGGTATACAGGGAGCCTACATTTATCCATGATTGTTCTATAAACCCACAACTTATCTAATTAAAAAAAAAAAAACTTAAAGATGAGGACCCACATGGTTTTAAAAAATTCCATCATATAACAACAGGGTTCATCTTTACAATTTGGGATATTGATTTATACAGACTAAGACAAATAATCCACTATGACATAATAATAGCAATATTTAATTAACATTATTATGGGCTGGGCACTAGCATGAGCACTTTATAAATACTGACTCATTTAATCCTTATAACATTCTCATGGTGGAGTCTTATGTTTATCCCCATCTTGTAGAAACCAAGGAATGGAAAGCTACAAAGTGGTGGAGGCAGCATTCAAAACAGATCATCTGATTCCAGAGTCAGACTGACAAACCCAGGCAGGGACTGAAATTTTTATCTCTTATTTCCTAACACTGAGAATAGCACTGACTCATAATAAGTGGTTTAGTCAGCAACTATCTATTGAGCAATCAACAATAGATTTGTGAGGCATATTTACCATTTAGCAGTTTTCAAGAAAGATCTTGCTCTCTGCTTCTTCTACTAATCTTTTAAAAAATGACTATAAGAAATCTCCCCAACTCCAGGTTTGGAAGTGGGGATCATTAACAAAGAATCTAACCAACCCTGTAATTTGGCTATCTCACATACCCAGAAGGGAGAGGAAAAGGAGTGGATAAGAGATTACAAAAAAAATGGCGGGGGGGGGGGGACATCTCCAGAATGGGGCTCAGCAGCAACAAGAAATTCTTTACAGACCACCAAATAATTCTGGAAACGAGCCTAAAACTGCTATGCTGGGGAGGGAAGTTGGGGGAGGGAAGTGCAAAAGTCACCAAAGGAAATCAAGGGGCAACCATAAAATGGTCACAGCTGGAGAGGAGCTCTTCATGACTTAGTAGTCACACTCTGCCAGCTCTGGGGGAAGCAGCTGCATTTCTAAACATAACAAGCTAAGACTCAGCATCACCCTCAAAGCTATTTTCTGTTGAGGTATATTACACATTTGTGCCAAATAGCAGCATTTCAGATAGGCTCTAACAAGATCTGGACTCTCCAGTGCTGGGTGGTACTAGTCAGAAGGGACAAGGGCTCAGCCACAGTGGGGTCATTCCACTGTCAATCACAGCAAGGAGGCATCCAGGACTCACCTGTAGGTGTATGGCCCCACTTCTGTTACCTGAGGGATCTCCCCCTCAAGGATCTCCTCTGGATTGGTGACATTGAAGAAGTAGAACTGGGTGTACACAGGCAGAGGGGGCTTCTCCCAAGAGTCAAAGGTCTCAGTACCATTTTTTAACACAATATTCTAGGAGAGAAAAACAAAACAGATTTACTAAAATATTAGACAGTTTGTGTCAAATAGAGGAGGCTGCTCTCCTAGCCCCAGCCACTGCCTCCCTCCCAAGCTCTATGAGGCCACAGAATTTCATCAATAAATGTACGCTGTAAAGGAAGGATGCAAGAGGCACAGCTCACGGGTGTTACCAAAACCAGGGCCATAGGTTGAGTACCCACAGCCATTGGCTTTGTTATTTTTGAAGACTCCAGTGACAGTAGTGTATAGTTGCTGTAGAAGTTGGGCCATTCCGAGAAGCACCCTACATTCCCAGCTTGCTTGGGTAAGAGAGGACAGGGTGACAGGCCTGAGAAGGTCAGTTTTGGTCCTTCCACTTCAAGTAGACCCACATCCATTCCTACCACGAGGGATTTTACATACATTTTCTCCTTTACTCCCCATCAAAACCATAAATCATGATGTCTATCTTTAAAAAGTGAAGAAGCTGATCCTGAGGGTAAGCGTCTGTGATAGATGGTATTCTGTGCCCACAATTCTTCCTTCACTCCCCTGCCCTTCCCCTTGCCATGGCTCCCCTATGGAGGACTACTTTTCCAGCCCCACTAATTTTGGACTTGGGCAAGTGACTTGCTTTGGCCAATGAAATGTAGGGAGAATGGCAATGTGCTGATTTGGAGTTGAGGCCTTACACGTCACAAGTTTCCACTGTCCATCTTGGAGCTGCTACCCTCTGCTATGAGAAGAGCGTGCCCCAGGTAGCTGTTGATCCTTTAGCCTATGTTCTAAAATGAAAACATATGGACAGATGAAGCTTATCAGTTACCTGAGCCATCTGAGCGCAGACAAACTACAGCCAATCTTCAGATCCGTGAGGATGAAATGAATGTTACTGTTATAAGCCACTGATATCTGGAGGTTTTTGTTATTTGGCATTGCAACAGAAGCTTAACTAATACAGTGCCCAAGGTTAATATGCAGAAACTTAATACCTAACAGCCCTAATGGTCCTCAAGCTGTTAATGGGGAAAACCCTTGCATTTTTATAGTAAAATGATTGAAGTGCCCAGGGCAAGATGGTTTCACTGGTAAATTTTACCAAACACTCAAAAAAGAATCAAGACCAGTTCTTCTCAAACTCTTCTGAAAAAATGATAAGAAGGGAATATTTCCTAATTCATTCAATGAGGCCAGCATCATTCTAGTATCAAAGCCAAATACAGATATCACAAGAAAAGAAAATTACAGACCAATACCTCCCATGAATATAGATGCAAAAATCATCAACAACTGTGGTATATACATACGATGGAATATTATGCAGCTTTAAGACAGAATAAACTTATGAAACATGTAATAACATGGATGGACCTAGAGAACATTATGCTGAGTGAGACTAGCCAAAAACTAAAAGACAAATACTGTATGGTCCCACTGATGTGAACTGACATTAGAGAATGAACTTGGAATATGTCATTGGTAACAGAGACCATCAGTAGTTAGAAATAGGGTAAGGTAATGGGTAATTGGAGCTGAAGGGATACAGACTGTGCAACAGGACTAGATACGAAAACTCAAAAATGGACAGCACAATACCACCTAATTGTAATGTAATTATATTAGAACACTGAATGAAGCTGCATCTGAGCTATATTTTTTGTTTGTTTGTTTGTTTTTATATTTTTTGTATTTTTTATTTTTATTTTTTTCTCTATATTATCATTTTATTTCTTTTTCTGTTGTCTTGCTATTTCTTTTTCTAAATCAATGCAAATGTACTAAGAAATGATGATCATACATCTATGTGATGATATTAAGAATTACTGATCGCATATGTAGAATGGAATGATTTCTAAATGTTGCGTTAGTTAATTTTTTTTCATTAATAAAAAAATCTCTTCTAAGGGAAAAAAAAATCATCAACAAAATATTAGCAAACCAAATTCAACTGCACAGAAAAGGATTATATACCATGATCAAGTGGGAGTTATCCAAGGTATTTAAGGGTGGTTCATCATAAGAAAATCAATCAATATAATACCCCGTGATTATCATGTGATCACCTCAATTGATGCAGAAAAAGCATCTGACAAAATCTAGCACCCTTTCTTGATGAAAAACACTCACAAAACTAAGAATAGAAGGGAGCTTCTTCAATATGATAAAGGACACATATGAAAACCTATAGCTTATATCATACTCAACAGTGAAAGACTAAAAGCTTTTCCCCTAAAATCATGAACAAGACAAGAATGCCTGCTTTCACCACTGCTTTTCAACATGTATGGAAGTGCTAGCCAGAACAACTAGCAAGAAGTAAAAGGTAATCAAATTGAAAGGAAGAAGTGTAATATCCTTATTTGCAGATTATATGATCTTATATATAGAAAATCCCAAAGTATCTTCAAGAAAGGTACAGATATCCCGTATTATAGACAGGCCCTTCCAACATGAGAAAGTTAGAATGGGCATAACCCAAATACCCCTAAAAAGTGAGAAAAAGATCAAAGATGATGGTGGAGTTTTTACAGAGAAGACAGGGTTTAACAAACGAATACAACTGCAGAATCATTACATTGATATGTCTTCTATTCCACAGTAACTCAGAGCAGCTGGAAGTAAAAAACTAAAGTTGTGGAATTGTACCCCATATGAAACTCTGAAATCTGTTCTACAACTAAGTGCTGTGATGTACTTTGAAATTTATGTCTTTTCTGTATATTTGTTATTTTTCACACAAAAAAAGTTGATGATAAATGTACAGCTATATGACGATATATATTGTGAACCACTGATTGCATATTTTGGATAATTACATGGTATGTGAATATATAATTTTTATCAATAAAAATAAATAATTAAAAAAAGAAAGGTACTGAGTTAATAAATTATTTCAGCAAAGTGATGGAGTACAAGATCAATACACAAAAATCTCTGGTTCTTCTATACACCAGCAATCCAATTGTATGGTACTTGTTTTAGCAACCAGGAAACTAAAACACCATATATCTGATAAGGGTTTAATATCTGGAATATACAAAGAACTCCTACAATCAACAACCAAAAGACAAGCCACTTAAAAAATGAGCAAAAACTGAATAGATTTTTCTGCAAAGTAAACATACCAGTGGCCAATAAGCACATGAAAAGATGCTCAATATTAGCCATTAGGGAAATGCAAATCAAAATCATGAGATACCATTCCACACCCACTAGAATGGATATTATTTTTAAAATGGAAAGTAAGTGCTGGTGTGAATGTGGAGAAATAGAACCTTAGTACATTGTCGGTGGGACTGTAAAATGGTGCAACCACTGAGGAAGACAGTTTGGCAGTTTCTCAAAAAGTTAAACCTATAGCTACCATATGACCTGGTACTCCCACTTCTAAGTATATACCCAAAAGAACTGAAAGCAGGGCTTGAACAGATATTTACACACCAATGTTCACAGCAGCATTATTCACAATTACCAAAAGATGGAAGCAACCCAAGTGTCCGTCAACAGATGAATAAATAAACAAAATGCAGTAGGTACACACCAAGGAATATTATTCAGTTGTAAAAAGAATGAAGTTCTGATATATGAGGCAACACGGATGAACCCTGAGGACATCACTTTGAGTGAAATAAGCCAGGCACAAACTGACAAATATTGTATGATGTCATTGATATGAAATAATTAGAATAAGCAAATTCATAGAGTTAGAAACTAGAATATACGTTACCAGGGGCTGGAGTGGGAGAGAGAATGGGAAGTTAATGCTTAAATTGTACAGAGTTTCTCCTTGGGGTGATGGGGAAATTTTAGTAATGGATGGTGGTAATGGTCGCACACATTGTGACTGTAGTTAACAGCACTGAATTATAGATTTGAATGTGCTCAAAAGGGAAATTTTAGGTTGAATATATGTTACTAGAATAAAAAATTAGAGAAAACAACCATATGACTGTATAACACATTGAACCATAATGTAAACCACACACTGCAGTTACGAGTACAATTATAATAATGTTATTTCATCAGTGGTAAGACATATACCACATTAATGCAAGGTGTTCATAATAAGGATAGCTATGAGAATTCTATTCTTTTTTAAATATTTTTAGTGTAAAGAACAAACATACAAATTTTCTTGACATACAGAAAACTCGATTTTATGCATGACTTTTTGATAAACCTACAACTTCTCTAATAAAAAAAAGAATAAAAGACCACAATCCCCCAAAATGACTGATATACATAAGAAAGATAAAAATGCAAACTGAGAATAAACAAGTCAAAATATAAACAGTGATTTAGTTCTGAGTGGACGAGTCTAGATAATTTTTATTTCTCACTGGTAAGATTTTGTATTTTCACAAATTTTTACAATGAACAGAAAAAAAAATGTTGAAAAAATTTTAAAAAAGAAAATCAAAGGAGGAAAATGGGGTCTACTGGCACAGACAGCGTGAGGCTACTAGTGAAAGAATAAGAACTAGATAGCAAGTGATACAGAGCCCTGAAATGACCCCTCTCTCTGCTGGCAGTGCGCCTTTGGGTGATAATACACAAAGGGACCAGCTTCAGCACGTGTTAGAAGCTACATGCTAAAATGTACAGTGATACAGCATACAATAGGATGCCAACCTTTATTAGTCCAGGCCTCCGATTTAACAGAAGCAATGTTGCAAGGGAACTTAAAAAATATCAATATATCTGCAAGAAAAAAAGAAGTGGCCCTGGAATAAATAAAAGCAGAGTCAAAGCAAAGCTAGCCATTTGGAGAACTGGAAGTAAAATCATACCCACCAGCTGGCCGTTTTATAGAACAAAGGATTCTTTGTGGTTTGGCATTAATTCAGAACATCGATTATCAGATTTCTAACCAAACGACAGATTATCGAAACATCCTTAGTCATTACTATCGGTACTAAGTGGCTGAACTGAGATCTCATGAATGAGATGGAAACTTTAAAGATTTATCATGAAGCCCCTTTCCTTCCACCACCAGCTCATGACTCTCCCCTGGGGTTAGTCTGTTCCACCTGCCCTCATCCCCGCGTACTGAGCAGCTCGATCAGCCATCTCAGGCGAGAGCAGGCATGTCCTTCATCACCCAGCTGTTTAAGAATTTTGCTGTTTTCTACCTCATCTCCTAAACAGGACTCCAGGCTATGCTGCAGAGTGCAGGTGGGCGGGGGTTGGTGGGTAAGGACCAGACGGTGTCACATTCAGTGAGTAACGTAACACTAGAAGTGGGACTGCCCTCCACGTTGGTAAGGCTAACGGTAAGAGGCTTAATCAAATCCAAATCCAAATCCAGACAGCTACTCAAGGTCAGAGTCAGTCTGCAACCCAGGGCAGCTTTTCTCTACTCTACCATCCTACCTCTGATGCAGCATTTTAATAAAATGGGCATAAATATACTACCCATTTTGGTTATACAAGGAGTCTCTCCACTAAAAAGTATGCACAGCACCTAAAAACAACTCCACAACATGAATTTAGCCTACTTAAAATGAATACATTAATTATGAGGGTCTAACATGTAAATAATAATGATTTTATTTGTCTTCTTGAAAAGTTGGAGGTCTTCTAGAGGATTTTAAAGGCCCATGGACGTTTACAAAGTTGTCTAATTTCATTAAAATAAGGGCCTCTTTTTCTTATTCATAAATTTCCAGAAAAGGGCAAGGCAATAATTTCCCCCTCCTCCATGAATTCTTTGAATATGCCTTCAACTAGATTAATAATCCCTTCCTTTGAGCCCCACAGCAATTACACAGGAAGCTCTTAGCAAAACAGTGGTCAAAATATACCCACAAAAAACTGAAGTTACAGGTATCAACATAAAACAGATGAAATTAGCAATTTAAAGATCTGCGAATGCTAGTTTGTGTACAGGTTGATAAGAAGAGCTTTCCCAAGCTCTGATAAACCACTGAGAGCTTCACAAATACAAACCTGGGGGCAATCAGGATGTCTCCTCAGGAAAACACAACTAAAGTGAAAATGAAGGTGCAGCTACTGAAGATGCCAACAACATATTAGGTTTCTCAAAACAAAAGGGGCTGATCAAAGAAAAAAAGGAGGGTTTTCCTCCTATGATACCCCTACAGTACCTAGGACAATGGAGTTCATAAAGGAATATTTGTTGAATCAACTAAAACTAGTACAGAGGTATGTATGAGCTTTTTCTTTTTTATTTCTTTTGCTTGAGTGATGCAAATGTTCAAAAAATGATCATGGTGTTGAATATACAACTATGTGATGATATTGTGAGCCACCGATGTACACCATGTATGGAAGGTTTCCATGTCAAGAATATTCGTTTGTATGTTAAATTTTTACAATAAAAATATTAAAAGAAAAAAAGAGGAAATAAAATAGTATAGAAAGCTTTAACACAAAGCTGATAAAAAAAAAGAACCTGGTAGGTGGTGATCAAATAAATAGCAGACCACAGAAGAAATGCAAAGCCACAGTGCCAGGCCTTGTAACAGCAGCTCTATCACTACAACTCCAAGGAGGGTCTTTAAAATGTACCCAGAAGAGGAAAAGCAGATCGTTCACTTGCCATTTGGTCACATTCAGACACGGAGTAAGCAGTAACTTCATCAGAATCACAGAAACACAGATCTAGCACCTATCAGTTTCGGCATATCTTATGAGTAATGCAGCAACCTAAAGAGCTAAACGTAGCCTGTTCCTCTTTCGTGTGAAAAGAAAAATATTTGTCCCCCCATGACCGGTTTTCCTAATAACTATTTAAGCCAGGTGTGCCAGTTTGAAACTATTATACCCCAGAACAGCCATGTTTTAATCCTGATCCAATCTTATGGAGGCAGATTTACTGTTTAGGGTGGAAACCTTTGATTGGATTGTTTCCATGGAGATGTGACCCACCCAATTGTGGGCATGACTTTAGATTGTCCATGGAGATGTGAGGGTGCTTAATTATGAGTATGGCTTTTTGATTAGATGGAGATGTCAATTCAAGTTGAACCTGATTAGTTTACTGGAGTTCTTTAAAAGGGGAAACATTTTGGAGAAACATCAGATGCAGACACTTGGAAAACAGTTGTTTTAGAGAATAGACGCTTAGACAGATGCAGAGCCCAGCAGACATCACCATGTGCCTTCCCATGAGATGCTAAGCAAGCCAGAACCCACAGCTGTGTCCAGGAGGAGCTAACTGAAGGCCCACAGTTGCTTAGAGAAGAAACCATTGGTATCAGAAGCTGGAAACAATGGAGCTGGGAACATAGACTAGCAAACGCCAGCTATATGCCTTCCTATGTGACAGACATCAGCCTTTCTTCAGTCAAGGTATATTTTTCTGGATGCCTTAGTTTGGACATTTTATGGTCTTAGAACTGTAAACTTTTAACTTAAATACATTCCCTTTTAAAAGCCATTCCATTTCTGGTATATTGCACTCTGGCAGCTTTAACAAACCAAAATATCATGCTATACCAATGGTTTCCTTACAAAGTACAGAAATATGCATGCAAATCATCAAAACACTATGTATATACCTGACATTGTAGGAAATACCAACCACACAGATAGTTTCTGCATTCCAGAAGCATGCCCTCTACTTAGGCGAACATTGATATATACATGAAAGATGATCAACAATATAAATAGTCAGTACATGGCAAATGAGTATAGTACACAACAGACTCTACAATGTCAGAAAATGGATTCTATGAACTGAGATGGGGGAAAGTGGTGCTTAGAGTGAGCCAGGAAGAATAAGCGAAAATTTGGCAAGCTGAGAACACCATGGGGATAGATGTCTCATGGACAGCCAGGCTTGATTCAGCCATTCTGGCTGGCTAGCCAGAGTGAGCCTTTCCTCTCTGCCTGTTATGCATCCATCTCTCCTGGAGCTCAGTGCTTAACCAAAGAGATGATGGGTGACAGAATGAGACAATTAAAGTTACAGAGGTGGGACAGTAGTATATTAGGTATGTGATTGGCTATGGGTTTTTAGGGACCAGGGAGATTTGTTTGGAAAGGTAGGTTGGGATCACTGAAGTCTAGGTTTTATCAGATGCACACAAGAAGTCATGAAAAGATTCTGAGCTGCAGAACAGTATGATGAAAATAAAATTCAGTGCATATTACCAAGAGCCAGGCACTACCTCACTTCTTTAATTTGTCTGAGCCTCTCAATAATCTACAAGAGAAAGTTATGAAAATCATCTTCCCATTTTACTCTTCAGGAAAGCGAAGTTCAAAGAAGTTAGGAAAATGCCTAAGGTTACTTTCAATGGCAGAGGATGGAATTCCAGACTCATGCCAAGTCTGTGCTCCTAACATTGTTGCATGCTGCCTATTATTAAGTGACCAATGAAAGAAATGTTTTAGAAGATTATGCTGGCCCAAGTGTGAAGGAGAGTTTGGCAAAGAGGGAGACTGGCGTTAGGAGACTACCAGGATGGTGTGGATAGGTCCTGAGAATGGAAAGGCAAAAATGAACGTGAAAAGGGATTTTCCCACTGGCATGTCCCCATAAAAATGTATGGTCACTCACTCTCTGTGTGTGTATTTCCTCATCTTTAAAGTGAAGAAAATATCACTTTACACATTACTATAAGGATTAAATGAGATTTTAGCAGGAAGTTTATCTCAAGGCACAGTTACAGTGCTCAGTAAATGGTGACTGTGATCTACCATGTTCAGGCTGGGAGGAGAGGGCTCCAGAGCTTCATCTGAAGAAAAAACGGAATTAAAACACTCTCGTGAGACTGCTCAAATATAGGCAACCAAGAAAATGTTTAACAGTAAAAGAGAAAAAAAGTTGCACAAATCTTTAGTCGTGATTCTGTCTGCCAGCTTTATCTATAATCCACTTTAGGTTAAACAACAAGGAATTAGCATGAAATTGGAAATGATAGAAATGTGAAACAGGAAATTTTGGTAATGTGTATGTTGGGTTAGGAAGCAACCACTAAAATTAGAGACATAAAGGCTACATAAAAATATAACTGAAAAGTTGGGACTTAGGGGATGACTATGATTAATGAGTCATTTTATAGACTTTTTATTTTCTGGTATATTAGAGTACACAGAGGTGAATACCTGAAATCTGTAAACTGTAATCCAGCTGCTTTGATCTCTGATAATGATTGCATGATTATATAGCCTTTATCTTGTGATTGTAAAAACCTTTTTTTGTACCCCTTTATCCTGTTTTTCAACTTTAGTATTATGATCACTAAAGACAGCCCCTAATGTTTATTAATGAAGAGCCTTGAGTCAGCCCAGCACTAACCACCCCCACTGGATCTAACAAAAATGGACCTGTCTGACATGCACAGTAGCTTAAACTTTAACCTGTAAGTGACCTCTACCTCATTATAATACTTAAAATCATGCCCACTTGACATTATTCACGACTGCCAATGGATGGAGGCGGTGCAAGGGTCCAGCAGCTGATGAGCAGAAGGGAGAGCTGAGGTGTACACATACGATGGAATATCATCCGGCCACAGAAAGGAATGAAGTCGTCAGGCATGCAGAGAGGTGAGTGAACCTTGAGGACATTATGCTGAGCGACATAAGCCAGAAACAAATGGACAGCAATTGTATGGTCTGACTAACATGAACTAACTATAATGAGCAAACTCTGAGATATAAATTTGAAAGTATAGGTTACCAGGAAATAGAAAAAAGGCAATAATTGGGCAATTGACAATTAAGAAGTACAGAATGCTCAAAAAGGTTGATTGTAAAGGTTTGGAAATGGATACCACAATACTGTGTGATGGTAGCACAATACTGTAACTATAATTAACAAAGCTATGTATGAGTAAGGTTGAAAGAGGATGGCTCAAGTCATGTATGTATCCAGAAGGAAAGCGAAACAATGAAAACTGGAACTATAAAAATTAACAAAACCTAAAGTAGACAATGATGATGGTTAATTGTATAAATATTACAATTCATTTATTTATACAAAACTAGAACAAATGTACATCCCTATTATAAGGTGCTAATAATAGGGTGGTATATGAAAGAAACATAATTAATGTAAGCTAAGGTATACAGTTAACAAAAACATTGTAATAATCTTTCATTAGTTTTAACAAAGGTACTATAACAATGCTAAAGGTCAATAATAGGGGGATATATGGGGTACAGTTTTTTTTTCTTCAGAATAAATGAGAATGTTCTCTATTAACTGTGGTGGTGAATGCAAAACTAGGTGTACCAAGATCCACTGATTGTACACTTAGAATGGATTGTATAGTGTATGAATTAAACGTAAAAATAAAAGGGTAGGGTAAAGGGGTATGGGCATTTTGGGCTTTCATTTTTCTTTTTATTTATTTTTATGGAGTAATGAAAAATGCCCTAAAATTAATCATGGTGATGAATGGACAACTAAACTATACAATGATATTGTAAGCCATTGTATACTTTGGATGGCTGGTAGGGTATATGAATATATTTCAATAACATTGCATTAATAAATCACACTCATCATCATATCAAGGACATCATTTTCTTACCTACATTCTGTGACCACACAGGCAATCACTCTGTACATGCTCAATAATTAGATCATAAAATAACTGCTCATTATCCTAAAACCTGCCCATCTTTTGATACTATAAAAACTATTAGAATTACTGCAGTTCAGGGAGACAGATTTTTCGGCCTGTCTGATCTCCTGCTTAGCACCTAGTAATAAACTCCTTCTGTCTTTGAAAGCCCAGTGTCTCAGGAATTGGTCATTTGAATGCATCAGGCAGACAAGTCACCACTTTTTTTCTCCTGAAAACTCATTTAGTTAAAAACGCATCTTAAAAAATAATGCATCTTTATTGAATATTATGTGCAAGGCACTGAAAACAAACAAAAGAACTACTGCGTTTTCCTAAATCCTTCGACTGTCATGCTTGCCTAAAAATGTCATTGACATTAGTTTCATTATGAACCAATTCCCCATTACTAAGAATATAAATGCAATAGACGAGACAATATTAGGTATTAAAATTGAGTTCTTTACCATAATTATGATTTATATTAATGTCTCTTAATGGTTAGAATCATTTGGTTTTTGTTTTTAATGAAATTTTATTTAGATATATTTACATACCCTAGAGCTATCCAAAGTGTACAATCAGTGGTTCACAGTATCATCATATAATTGTACATTCATCACCATAATCAATTTCTGAACATTGTCATTACTCCAAAACAAAAAAAATAATAATAAAGGTAACGGTAGAAAAAAAAAGAACACTCAGAACAGTAAAAAAAGAACACCTAGAACATGCCCTTATCCCCCCTATTATTTGTTTATTTTTGTCCTTATTTTCGTATTCATCTGTCCATACACTGGGTAAAGGTTGTATCTGTCACAAGGTTTTCACAATCACCCAGTCGCACCATAAAATCTATACAGTCATGCAGTCATCTTCGATAGTCAAGGTTACTAGGATACAGTTCAACAATTTCAGGCATTTCCTTCTAGCTATTATATACACTAAAAACTTAAAAGAGTTAACTACATAATCCTTAAGAATAACCTCCAGAATGACCTCTCAACTCTATTGGAAATCTTTCAGTCACTAAAACTTTATTTCGTTTCATTTATTTTCCCCCTTTTGGCCAAGAAGGCTTTTTCTTGACCACATGCCAGGGCCCACCCCATCACTGGGAGTCACGTCCCACGTTCCCAAGGAGATTTTACACTCCTGGGAGTCATGTTCCATCTAGGGGAGAACTCAGCACTCTTGATCAGTATCAGATAGAAGAAACACTTATGCTCTATGCTAAATGGAAAAATAAGGCAATGTAAACAAGAATATGTGTGAACAAGACCAGCAGATAACACACAAACACATAATATAATCTAAAATTTTAAATCTTTCAGTTACCTCAAAATCTCTAAGCATTTACACTAAACTGCTAATAGCACTTATCTCTATGGGAATGGATTCTGAAGGGTCTCCCATTTTCTGTTGTTTTTCTGCATGCTTTAGGTCTTTTAACAACAGGAATAAATTATTTTTGTAAGCAGAAAAAAAAAAGAAAAAGAAAAACAATATTCCCTTAACTTTTTTAAACAAGTGAGAATCTAAGAAAGAAACTCAGATTCTATGAAATGTTATTGCGGGACCCTAATGGAAGGCAAGAGGATTTGTATACAAAGAGAGCCAATCACATCATACCTTTGTCCTTGCAAAACAAGGGTAAGCCTGATGCTGCGTCAGCTGCAGCCAGCTGGCAAACAAAAGCTCTGGAGGACTGCCATCCCCCACCGTCGGCTTTGCAACATTTCTTTTCCTATTACTGTCAAGAGCCTTGATTTAGCACTGTTTTTCTAACTATTCCTGACAAGCATTCCTAACCGACATGTAGGGAATTTCAGAGTGCAAATGGACTTGAGATCTCATTTATTGTTAAAGTAAAAAAAGAAAAAAAAAAAGCCTCAGAATTATGAACCCCGTAAGAGTCAGAGAGTAGGAATGAACAGAGGGTTAACCTACACAGTTTATCTTAAGTCTGGTTTGTATCCAGCTCTCATACAGCCAAAAACTGTCTAAAGATAACTCTAGAAGAGTTTCCAGAGAGAAGGAGGGCGAAACCCTTTTCAGAAGACAGGTCAAAACCCAGTTGTTCTGACATTAATAAATAAGGCAGGCTTGAACTTATTCCCCCAGATTTCAAGTTGTCAAGGAAGTTTCATGATAGAAATTAAAACTTAGTAGAGTAGATTCCTTAAATGAAACAGGAAACTTAACAATAACAATAAAAAGATTCCTTGGCAGTTTGCCAGGGCCACTACGGCTACCTGCCCTATCACAGTTCTCTCCCCAGCAACTCAGCCACTTAGTCAGAAAGCCTCTTTTATTCTATTCAAATCTTGTCCTCAGGAGTTTGGGCTGTTCTTGCACATTTAATGTGTCTCTTTTCCTCCATGCCATTACACATAGCTGGGCAACTGTCAAGGAATCCACTACAAATCCAAGAGGACTGTGTGAGGGTGTGTGTATGAGAGAGAGAGAGAGAGAGAGAGTGTGTGTGTGTGTGTGTGTTCACTAGGGAGGGAGGGAGAAAGGGAGTGAGAGAAGAGAGGGAAGTTCATAAATACAGCTGCCAACATTTTTACAGCAGGTGCTTCTTTATATTTATCTCCCTCCCCTGACTTTAGGCTCAGAGAAAGACAATTAGCATTACTAACCCAGCAGCTGTCAGCCTGCTAGGACTCAGGTTCTCTATGTACATTATTATCTTTGGGCCTTACACTCAACCTGCAAGGTAAGAATTATGATCCCCATTTTGTAGATGAGGAAATGATAGCACTGACTTTACCAAGCTCGAAATGCTGGTAAGTCAAGTCAAATCCAATCAAATATCTGTCTGTGGGTTTACAGAGCCCATCCTTTGCCACTGGGCAGCTGCCACCCCACCATGCCCCCAGATTAAAGTTGCCAGATCTAGCAAAGAAAAATACAGAATTATATATATATATATTCTAAATCTGAATTCCAGATAAAACAAATAATTATTTAGGATAATATTTCCCATTTTTTTCTGTTCTCAACAAGAAACTTGGCTAAGGAGACAAAACTGACATGTATATAACACCTGGTGAACAATTACACACAAGACCTAGTAATTGAGCTCAAAGAAAAAATTGTGCCTGAAATTTGTATCCTTCCAGATGTATGGATCTGACTTAATATCCTCATGTGGATATCTCACAGGCTGCTCGGAGACAACGTAATAAAAATGGACTTATGGTTTTCTCCCCTAATCAATCACTAAAATCTACTGATTTCACCTCCTCTTCCCCATTTCTATTCCGACGTCCACTTTATTGCCAACTTAGACTGTGACAAATCTGTATGTTGTCCCCTAACCAGTCTGCCTCTCTCCAGCCATGTTCCTTGCAAATTAATCATCCACCACAGCCTGCAGAAAGGTCAATAAAAAAATGCAAATTGGAGCTGATACTCTCCCCAACACTCACAGGATAAAGTTAGATTCTGCTGTGATCTGCTATGACTCCATCACCTGTCACCATCTGTTATTCCCTAGTATGTACTTTATGCTCCATGAACATTAAACCACCCTCTGTTGCCATTTCTCAGACAAGTGCCTTGCCCTGAGTCATGTACTGCCCTCTGCCCAGAACACTCTGCCAGCCTTCGTCACTTGGCTCAACTCTACTTGGGCTTTACAGATTAACTCATGGGTACCATCTCCCATGAGTACCATCTCCCAGGAAGGACCTCACAGCTCATGTCTCCTCTCTGCTCCCATGAGACCCCAGAAAGATCTCTATTGCTGTACTTTGCAAGTTTTATTAGTGTAACAACTGATTTCTTTTTAGTCTTCTTGTATCAGATTGTGTGGTTTTGGAGGCTAAGGACTGTATCATTTCCATCTATCCCCAACACAAAACACTGCTTTTGGCACAGCAGAGGCTCAATAAATGTTGAATGAATGAATGGATACTATGGCATTGAGCATAATGAATGGCATACAAACATTCATTGTCATCAATGCAGCCCAACTCTGCAAATTCTATATAATCAAGACATTTGATCTAATGAAGCAAAATGTCTGAATTTGAGCACTGGGAATTTAAGAACAAATTGTGACTTTGCTAGCCGCAAATTTATTTTCAAGCAAACTTCTTGGCTTCCTTTTGTAAATAGTTAAGCCTAGTTTGAAATCAGCAGGGTTTATTTTTACACTCAATTAATATGCCAAAGGCACATGAACATTAGTTCTCTTAAGTCTTTTAAGCCTGTTTCTAGCAATTTTGTTTTCAATATGAATTTTCTTATAAAAATATTTTTCATAGCATGTACAACATAATTTTTGCAACCTTGACATTCCTTCATTCACTCTATGCGTATCTATTTAGCACTTGCTATGTGCCAGTTACTGTTACAGATACTAGGGATACAATAATAGACAAAAAGTCCTGTTCTTGAGTGAACATTCAACGGATGAAAACTCAACTAAAGTTGTTTTTCATATCACCTTATATATACGAATTTGAAATTTGAGGTAACAAGAAAAATCAGAATTGTAAGCAAGAGAATATCACACGTGTCTAAGGCAAAATTACCTAGATAATCATGCTAACTTACCAACCTACAGAAATTTCTACATTCATGTTAGACTTTGTTACCAGACAAAGGTGATGGCTTTTCTGCCCAATGGACTCAAATGACCAATTCCTGAAACACCGGGGTTTCAAAGAGAAAAAGGTGATTGCTAAGTGCCTAGAAGGGGATCAGATGGCCTATCAGTCTAAAACCCTGTCACTCCAACTGCAGTATTTCTGACCATCTTATAGTATCAAAAGATGGGTAGGTATAGAATAATGAGCACAATGGCCTCCGATGGTGTAATCAGAGATGATCTAATTATTGAGCATGTGCAGATTGATTACATATTTAGTCAAAGAACATATCTAAGAAAATGGCAGCCTTATGATGATGGGAGTGATTTTTTAGTATTATAATGAGGTATAGATCACTTAGAAGTTAAAGTCTAAGCTAGTGTACACGTTAGGCGGGCCCATTTTGGTTAGATCCAGTTTTGTATCAAGATAATTTTGGAATTTACGTGGTTTGGTCTTGGGCTAACCCAAGGCCCTTCATTAACAAACATTAGCAGCTGGTCTTCTGTGATAAATGTACAAGCGAGGGTCAGTAACAAGCTTTTTACAATCACAAGGGAACAAGCTAAAGGTTGTACAATCATAATCAGAGGCCAAGGCAGTTGGATTATAGTTTAAGGATTTCGGGTATTCATCTCCATATACTCCAATATATCATCTCCATATACTCCAATATACCAGGAAGCAAAAAGGAACAGCTATATAATAATTCAGCAACCATAATCTTCCCTTAAACCCTAATTTCTCAGTTACAACTTCTTGGAAGAGATGTTTAAAAGCAGTGAATAGAGCCACTAAATATGTACAGAAAAAATAGTCATGTGTTGCTACAATCTCTATTTACAAAGAAGGTTATTAATTGTTGTTGCTTTAAATCAGAAAAAATATAATTCCATCCTCCCCCCCCCACTTCACCCCATCTTGTTTATAGTAGAAAATATGGACAATTAGGAAAATAAAAGGAATAAATTAAAATTACCTGTCATCCACAACATTATGAACAAATGGGTTTATTCCCCTATGCTCTTTTATTATGCATTTATATGTATTTAAAACAAAGCTGAGATTATAAGATATGTACTAATTTTTATTTTTATTTCTTTTGCATGGACAGGCACCAGGAATTGAGCCCAGGTCTTCGGCATGGCAGGCAAGAACTCTGCCTGCTGAGCCACCATGGCCCGCCCCAAGATATGTACTATTTTATATCTAGTCATTTTCCCACTCATCTTTTCTAAATGTTTATCCTTGCTATTAGGTTTTGAAGATATTATTTTCAATACCTATGTAATAATCCATCATACAGTGATAAATCAATTTATGTAATTATTCTTATTATTTGACATTTTGTTGTTTCCACGAATATCCTTGAATATCTTTGTCCAAGTCACTGATTAACTCCTTAAAATGGACTCCTAGAATTAGAATTATTGGGTCAAAGAACAAAAAGTTTTCCAGAACTCCAAGCCTTTAAACATTGTCAAATAGCTTTCCAGAAAGTTTTCCTGACTTACTCTGACCAAGCAGTGCATAAACAACCATTTCAGTATGACCACACCAATACTGGTTTTATTGACTTTTATAAATCTTCGCTTATTTCATAATTGAAAAATCACATCTTGTGTTTGAACTTGCATATTTTTTATTAATGGGGAAGCATAATATCTTTGACCATGTATGTAATAAGACTATTTTTAAAACTAAAGTAAAAAAGATCTTCACTCTTAAAGTAGAGTGACAGAAGCTGACCAGAAGCAGGACGGACAATAATCTCTCAGAGCCCGATGCCATGGGCATGGGGTCACTCACGGGGTGATACCTGATCTGGATCAATGGATGAGAAACAGGCTGAATCAGCTTCAGCTGCTAGGCACTGACAAGACCTGAAACAACTACATGACACATTTCATCCAAGTCAGCCTGACACTGATCTTTTGGGAAGGTAACTCTATGAGAGTCACTGAACCAGCTGTCCCAGTGTAAGCCACTTTCAAATGATAAAATAAGCACTCAGGGTTTTGCATTAGGCTCTGATGGGGATACATAATACATTTAGGGAAGCTTTCAGGACTCAGGAGCACTGCTGATAGCTCTTTAAGGTCAACAGAGTTGTACTTAGTAATTAAACACAACTTCAGCATCCATGTTGCCATCTACACAAGTCTAAATTTACACAGAAATAATGGCAGAAGAACTTTGAGAATCTGGCCTGACAGTGTATCTGGCCTAATAGTGGATTCTCATTAGACTCCAGATTAATAAAACTCGCCAAATATTAAAACCCCATTTGACACACATCCATAGCCAATTGATTTTTTTTTTCCGCATGGGCAGGCACCAGAAATCGAATCCAGATCTCCAGCATGGCAGGCAAGAATTCTGCCACTGAGCCACTGTCACACCACCCACCAACTGATTTTTTGATACAGGTGCCAAGGCCTCTCCATAGGGAAAGAATAGTCTCTTCCACAAATGGTAACTGCAATATCCACATGCAAACAATGAAGGTGGGCCCCTTCCTCACACCATATACAAAAATTCACTCAAAATGGATCAACAACCTAAATATAAAAACTGAAACTATAAAACTCTTGGAAGAAAACATAGGTAAATATCTTCAGGACCTTGTATTAGGCAATGGATTCTTAGACTTTACACCAAAAACACAAGCAACAAAATAAAAAGTTGATAAATTGGAGTTTTTCAAAAGTACATTGTCAAGAAAGAGAAAAAAAACTACAGAATAGAAGAAAATATTTGGAAACCATATATATAACATAAGGATTTAATATCTAGAATATATAAAGAAGTCCTACTACTTAAAAAAAGAAAGAAAGAAAGCAAACAACCCAGTTAAAAAATGGGCAAAAGACTTGATTAGATATTTCTACAAATAAGATATACAAATGGCCAATAAGCACATGAAAAGTTATCCAATATCATTAGGCATTAGGGAAATGCTAATCAAAATCACGAGATAAAGGGAAAATTTTAGGTTGTATATAAGCTATTAGAATAAAGGTTAAACAACAACAACAACAACAACAGGGGGCCACAGTGGCTCAGTGGCAGAGTTCTCGCCTGCCATGCTGAAGACCCGGGTTCAATTCCCAGAGCCTGCCCATGCAAAAAAACAAAGATAGCACTGTACACACAGTGAACCCTGATGTAAACTATAGACAATAGTAAAACTATAAAAATTTCTTGCATCATTTGTAACTTTATACATGATTTTTCTGTAAACCTACAGCTTCTCCAATTAAAAAAATACAATACGAGGACCCATATCTCACACCCTATGCAAAAGTTAACTCAAAATAGATTAAAGATCTAAACATTAGGTCTAAGACCATAAAACAGTTAGAGGAAAATGTTGGGAGATATCTTATGAAACTTACAATTGGAGGCAGTTTTACGGAACTTAAACCTAAAGCAAGAGCACTGAAGAAGGAAATAAATAAATGGGAGCTCCTCAAAATTAAACACTTTTGTGCATCAAAGAACTTCATCAAGAAAGTAGAAAGACAGCCTACACAATGGGAGACAATATTTGGAAATGACATATCAGATAAAGGTCTAGTATCCGGAATTTATAAAGAGATTGTCCAACTCAACAACAAAAAGATAGCCAACCCAATTACAAAATGGGAAAAAGACTTGAACAGACACCTCTCAGAGGAGGAACTACAAATGGCCAAAAGGCACATGAAGAGATGCTCAATGTCCCTGGCCATTAGAGAAATGCAAATCAAAACCACAATGAGATATCATCTCACACCCACCAGAATGGCCATTATCAACAAAACAGAAAATGACAAGTGCTGGAGAGGATGCGGAGAAAGAGGCACACTTATCCACTGTTGGTGGGAATGTCAAATGGTGCAACCACTGTGGAAGGCAGTTTGGCGGTTCCTCAAAAAGCTGAATATAGAATTGCCATACGACCCAGCAATACCATTGCTGGAAATCTACTCAAAGGACTTAAGGGCAAAGACACAAACGGACATTTGCACACCAATGTTTATAGCAGCGTTATTTACAATTGCAAAGAGATGGAAACAGCCGAAATCTCCATCAACAGAAGAGTGGCTAAACAAACGGTGGTATATACATACGATGGAATATTATGCAGCTTTAAGACAGCATAAACTTATGAAGCATGTAATAACATGGATGGACCTAGAGAACATTATGCTGAGTGAGTCCAGCCAAAAACTAAAAGACAAATACTGTATGGTCCCACTGATGTGAACCGACATTCGAGAATAAACTTGGAATATGTCATTGGTAACAGAGTCCAGCAGGAGTTAGAAACAGGGTAAGATAACGGGTAATTGGAGCTGAAGGGATACAGACTGTGCAGCAGGACTAGATACAAAAACTCTAAAATGGACAACACAATAATACCTAATTGTAAAGTAATCATGTTAAAACACTGAATGAAGCTGCATCTGAGCTATAGGTTTTTTTTTTTGTTGTTGTTGTTGTTTTGTTTTTTGTTTGTTTTTGTCTGTCTGGTTGTTTATTTTTTTGTTTTTACTATTATTATTACTTTTATTTTTTTTCTCTATATTAACATTCTGTATCTTTTTCTGTTGTGTTGCTAGTTCTTCTAAACCGATGCAAATGTACTAAGAAACGATGATCATGCATCTATGTGATGATGTTAAGAATTACTGATTGCATATGTAGAATGGTATGATTTCTAAATGTTGGGTTAATTTCTTTTTTATCTTTTTTCCGTTAATTAATAAATAAAAAAAAATACAATATACCACCTCACGCCTACAAGATGGATCTTATTTAACAAAAAAAAAAAAGAAAGAAAGAGAGAGAGAGAGAAAGGAAGGAAGGAAGAAAAAGAAAGCGTTGACAAGGATGTGGAGAAATAGGAACCCTATTATACTGTTGATGAGAATATAAAATTGTTTAGCTGTTGTGGAAAGCAGCTTGGCAGTTTCTCAAAAAGTTAAAATAGAACTACCACTTGATCCAGCAATCCCCCTTCTAGGTATATTCCCAAAAGAACTGAAAGTGCAGACATGAACAGATAACTGTACACCAATGTTCACAGCAGCATTATTCACAACAGGCAAAAAGTGGAAACACTGCAATGGGTCCCTCAACAGATGGACGTGTAAACAAAACGCGGAATATACATACAAGGGAACATTATCCAGCTGCAAGAGAGAGAGAAAGAGAAAGAGAGAGACTGAAGAGGCAACATCAATTAAATGTCATACATGATCCTGTACTAGAACTAAAAATGGAGGAGGAAATACCAAAAAAGGCATTATTAGGACAATTGAAAAAAATGGAATATAAACTGCATACTTTATATCGATGCTAAATTTCTTGAACTTGATAATTATACTTAGTAATGGAACATTATCCAGCCATAAAAAGGAATGAAGTTCTGATACATGCTACAACATGGATGAACCTTGAGTGAAATATGGCAGACACAAAAGGACAAAATTTGTATGATTTCATTTATACGAAATAATTAAAATATGCAAATTCATATTTGGACAGAGGTGGGGTGGGTAATGGGGAGTTAATGCTAAATTGGTACAGAGTTTCAGTTTGAGGTGATGGAAGAGTTTTCATAATAGATGGCGGCCACGGTACCCCAACATGGTGAATGTAATTAACACCACTGAATTATATACTTTATAGGGTTAAAATAGGAGAATTTTGGTTGCATGTAAGCTACCACAATAAAAAATTTTAAAACCCATAAAACTGCACTCCACAGAGTGAACCCTAATGTAAACTGTGGAATATGGCTAATAATATAATTGTAACAATACTGCTTCATCAATTGGAACAAAGGGACTACACTAATACAAAATGTTAATAATAAGGAAAATTGCTTTTGTATGTATGGAGAGGGTATATTGAAACTCTGTACCTTCTGAATGACTTTTCTGTAAACCCCAATTGCTCTAATTTAGAAAAAATTATGATGTCTGCAACCCACTCTCAAATGTTTAGAAAACATTTGATTGATTATGTTTAGAAAACACAGATTGATAAACAGATAGATGATTGATGACAGGAACAAAAAAAGAATGTTATCACAAATATGACAAAATGATAAAAGTTGATAAATCAGGATATGTGGGCAGTTGTGTGAATGGATTTTGTATTATTTTTGCAACTGTATTATTTTTGTATTATTTTTGCAACTGTTCTATAAGTTTTTAATTATTTCAAAACAAAAAGTTTAAAAACAAAAACACCAACTGGTTTGCTTTTAAGTTGCTCCCTGAAATTAAGGAGACCCAACTCACTCTTCCAGTGGTTTGAGGTTACACTATTTACCTAAAAGAAATAAAGTGCCATTGACATTCTATCTTTATTTGAAGATCTTATTTTAACTCAAGAATAAATGTATCTGCATTCCTTTCATTCTATGTCACTGTTGCTTAGCTCGTTTCATTTTAATTGCAACTGAAATAGTTTCAGCTAATGAGATATGACAGTTCAGACAAATGTTATTTCATGCATAAGCTCCTATTCTGTCTATAAATTAGATACAAGACAATACAGTGAAATGGTTATCCTGAGAAACCTCCTGCTACAAAACAGCCACCGAAGTACTTTTTTTTTTATGTGTCCAAATGATTATAATGTGTAGTCAAGGCAGAGAACTGCTGATCTAAAGGGAGAAAAAGCAGTCCCCAGAAATGGAAACTTAATCATAAGAACCAGGTAAAAACTGGGGAAATAAAAGTGTATGCAGGGGGAGCAGTTAAGGGAGTAGGTGAGAAAGAGATGCGGCCCTGGAAACCATGACTGTGTTCTGTGTATATAATTTGCAGAGTCAGTTTCATTATTTTATAGTTACATGCTGTTGGGTGTGATTATATCTTTCAAAGTTAAAATAGATGATGTTTTCATCACCTACCTATTTATATCTATGTCTCTTCTTCCATTACTGCTAGTTACCAGAAGTACAGTGTTTAAAGAACATAACCTTAGAATGGGACTTCCAGTGAGGATTACACTATCGTAACAAAAGCATTCAGCCTCACTCTCTCTAGAAAGAGTATAAAACTCAGATGATGATGGGTCAGGAGGTCAATGCATGAAGCAGAACCGGAGTTGTACATTTGTTTGCAATTCAAACCTGGGTCATGGTATTCACTTCTACAAAGACAGATGCTGTCTCCCATTTCTGTTAAACACATGACTTTCCAACCCTACTTTTATTTTCCTTCTTTTGGTAAAGAGGGTCTGATACAGAGAACTAGTTCTCTACCGTAAGAAAAACAGCAGAGCAAGCACAACGACAAAGGGTACCTTGGCTGGGTCTCAGGTAGGAAGCCAAGAATGCGCGTGAGGGACAGCGGAGAACCGAGAAGGCGAGTCCCATCTAACAGGGCAGCTGCTATTCTGCTCTGACTGCAGCTGCATAGCACTGCAGTGGGGGCAGCACCGCAGAACAGCCATGTTTCAAGAGAAGCTGGAAATCTGAAACTTGAGTACGATTTCCAGATTTTTAAGACTGGCGATTCAAATTTACATAAACCACTTGTGAGGCAAATGTGATCACTGGACAGAATATCAAGCTAAACAATAATAACAACAGTGTGCAAACAAAACCATCCCAAAGACATGTTTCCATCCATTCATCCTTCCGCTTATCCAACAAATATTTAATCACCATCTGTTTTGTATAAGGCATTGGACACAGCATGATGGGAAGCTGATCGAAAGCTAAATATAACAGGACGTCTACCTCCAAGGAGAGCTTGCTAGCTTTAAATACTAAACTATGACACTCAGATTATAAATCCCTGACTGGGCTGAAGCTAGAGGGGAATGACGGAGTGATTTAATAATAGAGATGCTAATGTTCTAGTCTGGTTTGATCAGCATACTGATCAAAAATTATCAAAGACAATTTACCTGAATATGAGCCACTGACAGCTCAAACTATTGTTTTTAACACTGGACTCACTGGGAAACTAAAAGAGCATGGTAAATGAATAACAGAATAAACATAATCGTGGTGGTTTGAAAACATTAATATAGTTTCTAACTTGGCCTTACAGAGATATAAAACAGGGATACTAATGTATTTTTTAATATTTTAAATTACCAACATATTTAATTACACAAAAACTACATCTGTAGTTTCCAGACTATGGTTTAGAGACCCCTGGGGATCTCTAAGACTCTTTTAGGATATCCACAAGGTCAAAACTATTTTCATATAATACTTATACATCATTTGTCTTTTTCACTCTCATTCTCTCATGAGCATATGGTGGAGTTTTCCAGAGGCTAGTGAGGTATAATGATGTCATTGTTTTGATGGTTAATGGATTATGTGCTTGCATATGCTTATATTTTAAGATCTCAGTTTTAATTTCAAATATGATAAATATCAAAAGATATAACCCACAGAAACAGAAGTTCTTTGGTGTCCTCAACAATTTTTAAGAGTGCAAAGAGAGCCTGATGTTCAAAACTTTGAATTAAATTAGAAATTCTGTAACAGCACGCACTATTTCCTGTTTACTGTTATATCCATGGTTCTGAGCATACTGCTTTGTAATTGGTACACACTTAGTAAATATTTGCTAAATAATCAAATGACTGCCAAAGTATATACCCTAAAGTGCTTTCATATATAGAAAGTTATTGACTAGTTACCATGTGTGATTAAAAACTATCCTTTTGCTAATATGTCATATCTATGGTATATATCTTGATGATAAATATCACAAATGCCTAGTCACTTAGCCAACATCCTGTGTTTTCATTAATGATTTAATAATCCCCACCTGTTGATTCTTCCCAGGGAAACAAGCAAATGTCTGGTAGAACAGATGGCATATTTGCTGTGGCCTGCCAGAATGAATTCTTGTACTTTATTAAACAAGAAAGCAAAACGATTTCCACAGGCAAGAACCACCCCATCTCACCTTTCCTTTAATATATACTTGTAGAATAAAGGTAATTATTCACAGTAATATACTCAACTAGAATTACCATCTCAAAGAATTAAGATATGGGCCAAGATAACCACTATCTAAACCAGTATGGGCTTCATGGTTATTACTTAAAATACAGATTTCTGGGCCCCATTCCTAAAAAGTCTGACTCAGGAGGTAGGCTAAGAGTCTTTTATGAAGTGATTTTAATGCATCTCATTCGAGGGTAGGGCCTACATTGAGAACTACTGTTTACCCATTGTCTTAATCACTAATAATAGGTAACACTCATGGTCAACATGAATTAATAGGAGGTTGAAAGAAACATATCAGAAGATCATGTTTCTAAAAGCCAGGGAAGAGTTGGATAATTTTGCTTAGGAGTTAAAGAATCTTGCAAGGAAATAAATGATACTGCCTTTGTTTATAGACCCATAACTTCTGTTTGTGCAGAGCCAATCACATTACTTCTTTACAAACTGGAAAAGAAAAGTTAACAGATAAAGCATGTTCACGGGCAGTTCAGGAGCTAGAAGGTCCCACCGGGTCAGGGCTAGGGAAGCCTGAGATGAGTAAACTGCACAGGCAGAGTGAGTAAGCAGAGGAAGTTAGTTGGTGGAGAAAGCAAAGAGTAAGAGACACAGATTGCCCATGGTTTCTGATGACTTTTCAGGTTCTACTGTAATCTCAAGAGATATCACTGTGCTATGGGTTCTTATCCTCAGAGCTTCCTCTTTTGGCTTTACAGAAAGAAAAAAAATACCCAGCTCCCTTCTTTTTTTGAGCTAGCTTGAATGGACTTCAGCTCCTTAGAGAACATTGCTTCTTTTTAATGCCAAGGAGAAGAGGAAAAGTAGTATAAGGAAGGGGCCACAGAATTCATTGTCCAAACCAAGAAACTTTTGAGAGTTAAAGAGGGTACCCATAATTAGGGCAGGATAACAGGTGTAAATAAACTACGACCATCCCAGGCAAACAGGACATCTGGCCAACCTTGCAATGTGTAAAGTGAATTCAGAGTCAGGAGACCCAGCTTGCATGGCCTAATTTCCCTCACTTTCCATTTGGCCTTAGATAAGTCACTTTCCTTGGGCCTCAGTTTACTTCGCTGTAAAATAATACAATAAGTGACCTTTAAGATTTTTTTCTGATTGTTAGTCTTCTTAACTTTGAACACAGATACCTCAAGAGAAGAGGTAGAAAAGCAAGAAGGAACCCTCTGAGACTACAGATAGCCGATCATCTTTACATAAACAACAATTAAAGTGTTTTACTGAGATGACTATAAAAAATAAGACCCCACATATTCACCAATCAATGCTATTTGGTAAATGATTTGGGTTTATATTTTATTTCTTGAGGCATCAATAAAACAGCTCCAAAGTTTGTTATGGTTCCCAAAAGAAGCTGGCTAAGATTCACCCACCCAGAACCCCAGGTCTGGGCAAAGGGTAAGTGGATGTGTCCTGTTCAGTTCATCCCTGAGATTTAATGCCATAGTTACTCCTTTGCCTGTGAAGAGGAAGCAAAAGCTATGAATTTTCTTTCCCTCTTGGTCAACAGTCCTTCAAGTTGGCTCAGATATATTAGCACCTCTCTGAGAGGCCTCCCACATCCTCAGCATAGGTTGGGGTCCCTCCAAGAAGTTTCCATAATGAAGGTCTTATATGGAAGGGAAACCAAGCTTCCCTGTTAGCCAGATTATTTAAATTTGTGTACTGTCTTTCTTTGTTTCCCTTTTCTTATTCCTCAGATTTTAGCTGAGTCTGTTTGAAGGTTCCAGTCTTGTCTCAGTTGTGCTGCAGGAAGGAGGCAAAAGGAGGGCATGAATGATCCCCATTCCCATCCAGAGATTCTCCTTGGAAGTTACAATGTAAACTCAACAAAGTCAAGGATTTGTGATCATTTTATTCACTGAGGCATCCCAAATGCCTAGAACAGTATAGGTGCTCAATAAATATTCGCATTTTATTAAGCAAGGTAGCATTTCTTACATAAGCATTAGGAAAGTTGTTATATGATGGGATATCTTTTATTACCCTCACATAAATAAACTATGTGTGCATATTTATGCAAAACATGATATTTTCCCAAGGCTTCAGAGAGAAGGGTTCATGTTAGGCCAAGTAACAAACTCTGAGGGTGTTTTATTCAAAAACAGAGCGGAAAGAGAGAGAATAATGCATTGACTCTCTTAGGACACCATTTTAGAGTGTCTTAGGACACTCTCAAGCATGGCACCATCATTTTCATGGTAATGAGGGGCTGCTCTTGCAGGCAGCTGGCAGGATGACTAATTCAGTGCTGCCTTGTCTTACGGCTTCCCTGCTTATCAGGCCTGTAAAGGCACATCCCACAGTTTTGGGGGAACTGGGGCAGGGCCAGGGCTCTATACCCACTTCAAGCAGTCCTAGCCACATCTGTTTCTAGCAACCCCCTGCCCGCGCACTAGGCTAGTCCCCTGACCCAGGCCTGAGAACACCAGCAGAGAGGCAGCACTACAGGCTCTGAAATGGAGTGCTGGGTGTGTCTCTGCATAACTCTGTCTCCAGGAACATCAAAACAGTTAATAGAGGTGGTGCAAGGGTAGTTCAATCGTAGAATTTTTACCTGCCATGCAGAAGTCCCAGGTTCGATTCCCGGCCCATGCACTTCCCAAACAAGCAAACAAACAATAAAACCAAGCAAACAAAAATTCAACAAATGGTGCTGCAATAAGGGGATACTCACATGGAACCAGAATGAAATGTGACCCCCGCCATACAGCATACAAAAACAAAACAGCGAACAGCTGACAGAGAAGGCCCTGCTAATACTCACAATATCCCCCAGGAGAAGGTGTGGGCAGAAGAGGAAGGAGGCATGGCCACACCTCTTTTGCAAATGAGAAAATTGAAGTAGAAACAACTACAGGTTTTGCTGAGGTCAAGAATGGAACCAAATTGTCCTGGTTCTTTTCACTATATTCACTGGCTAAAATAAAAATTTCCCTTCACTCACTCTGGTCACCGCAGGGCTCAAGGACAATTATCACTTTAGACAAATGCTTCTACTAGTAACTATTTTACTAAGTTTCCACAACTAGTCGTATGTATTCATTTGAACGACATCCCTTTTCCCTCTCCTCTTTTCCATGTAGTTAAGCAAGGGCATGAACAATCTTCAAATGAAATAGCTAAGCACTGGCATTATCAGAGTCTAGTTATGAATGAATTATTCTATAATAGCAATAATGGAAATGATGGCAGCTTCCAAATATTGATCACCTGCTCCGTGCCTGATTAACTAAGTGCTTTATATGGATTACCTCACTTAGTCCTACAATGGCACACACAGAGAGGGAGACACAGGTTTTGCGGGTCTTGAAGCTTATATAATTTGAGGAGGCCCTCTCTAAAAAAAAGAATACGAAATTAGGAAGAGCATCAAGGCCCAAAGAAGCACCTGGGCAAGTGAAGGGCCCTGAAGCTTAAGTTTCTTGAGCTTCACGGGGAATGCTCCACTGTACCCAAGGCAGTTAACAAGTCACCTGTAACAAATAATGAAAGTGAAGCTCAGGGAAGTTGGGTAACTTGCCCAAAGACACAAAGCTTGTAAATGGAAAGGCCTGGGTTTGAATATGTGAGTCCAACTGCAAATGTCACGCACTTTTTCTCTGTGCGGCTTCTAGCAAAAATAAAATCACTATCACTTATTAAGCATTAACTATAGCCCAGAGAAATTACACTCACTTCCTCTAATTATTCCTTAAAAATTCTGTGTACATTAGTCATTTTGATCCACATTCACCGATGGGGAAACTAAGGATCAAGAAAGTTGAGATAATTAGCTCATGGTCATGCAGCATGATCGAGTCAGGATTTGTGCTTAGAAGTGTTCACGAGCAGTCTTTCTTCCTTCCCACTGCCCGACGGTACCGTCCCGCAGATCATCCAGGAAAGAACAGAATGGTAATGTGTGACCTGACTGACTTACAATATTCCCAAATCTGTCCAATGAAACTAGTCCTATAATTTAGGGGTTTTTTTGCTTTTCTGTTTTTCAGTTTTCGGGGGGGGAGGGGGGTGTACATGGTCCGGGAATCGAACCCCGGTCTCCCGCGTGGAAGGCTAGCATTCTACCACTGAAACACCCGTGCACCCTGTCATTTAGTTTTATATACCACATTGTACAGTGTTACTCAGCTGGAGTTAGGCAATTGTGAAAGTCCACTTCCCTTGTACATTATCAGTCAAAACAGCGTCCATTCCTTATGGGGGTAAAAGTCAATCACCAAATATCAAAGCAAGCCCAGATTTATCCAGCCAAGCTGCCTCACAACGACTTCCCTCTCCACCAAGAAATAGAGACCCACAGTTTCTGGGTACAACTGAAGAAACCCTCAGAGGGCCTGAGGGCCAGCTATACCTGAGGCACTGGGAAACTGGCTTTCAAATTGACACAAGAAAATTCATATATTGACTACAGTAGGACTGCTTAACTCTAGTCACCTAAAGACGAAAATTTATATCCTCAAAAATTCTCACCATGGATCTGAAGGTGGGCGGAAATGGAGAAAGGATTCAGTTTATTTTTATTTTAAACATCAGTGTTCAAGGTCAGCACTGAGCTTTGAGAAGCCCATACAGTGGGCTCATCTTCCTTTGGCAACGTGAGCTTTTTAAAAATTAAATTATGCCTTGTTATGGTGCTTTTTTTTTTCTTTTTCTTCTTCTTCTCTTAACTGCCAGATTTCGAATAATTGCTTGCTTCGGAAAATTTATATTAAAGGAATACGTTCCTTACCACCTGGAAGAAGACAAATGTTCTAACTGGCCAGCGCAGTGACTCCAACTGGACGAGGCCTGGGCTTTGAATCTGACCAACTGGGAGATGTCACAGGACACATGTGGTTAGGGTGCTAATAAGAGAAGGCACTTGAATAATTTTTTTTTAAGGAAACTGTGATCCCATTAACTCTCTCCTGTTCCTCTTTCCACACAGCTTTCTGGGCCTGGGTGAAAGGGCAAAAGAAATGACCAGTGAAGTCAAAAGCGGAGGAAGTCTTCGGAAATGACTAGTTCTCCAGCCCACTCATCCAGGGGGAAGAGAGATTCAGATTCTAAGACTCTCCATGCATCTCTGCCTGAAGATTATCACTGTTTGAGAAGAACAAGAATGAATGACGAGACAAAGCAGCACAAAGCAGCAGACCGTGATACAAGATATGCAGCCATGGAGGGTAAGCACCGACTATGATGGACTGAAATGTCACCCAGTCAACGGGCCTGACCTCGCTGCCCGCTGCCCTGCCCAGCTCAGGAAAGTAAGAATACAATAGACCACACAGCCGCTTCCATCCCCAGCCCCACACCACTTCAGAGGCCACGGCAAGCAGCCAACATAACCTCTCTTCTATAGTGTGTTTTATTTAGTTTTCTTTCTTCATGAGGTGGGAGCGAAATGAGTTTGGGCCCAACAGAGATTGGGGTGTATTGCCGGGGGGCGGGGGAGAGGGTAGTGGTGGTGATGCAAATGACAGAACAAAAGCGAAAGATTTTTTGCGGCGTAAACCCACATTCTTATTTATGATCAAGAAAACATAGTCCACATCGGTCTCTAACTCTCATTTATCAACCCCAAGAAGAGAAGGAAGAAAGCAAGGCACCAGTCCGGATGATTTGCCCAAGTGCAGATTTTCCCCGCAAAAGGTACAGCTTTGGGAGAGCGCGCTGGGAGCTCCCCCTCCCTACCTGCCGGACGCGCGCGCGCACACACACACACACACACACACACACACACACACACACAGCCACCAAACTCACCTTCTGGATCGCCTGGTCCACGGCCTTTTCGAAGACCCTGGCCACGAGCAGCGTGACACTGGTCACCAGAAGAAGCAGGGACAGGGTCCCCACCGTGTAGAAGCAGCACCTGCCCATTCTGCGCGCCGCTCACGCACGGGGCCGCGGCCGCCCGCGATCCAGCGGGGAAGAGGGAGGAACCGGTCGCGGTCTCGGCTGCCAGCGGCCGGAAGAACCGGGAAGGCTCCGGCGCCCGCGTCCTCCCCGCGCTCGGCTCGCGCAGCACGCGCGGGCTCTCGGCCCTGCAACCCGGCGAGCGCGGCCCCCTCTGCACCCCGCAGGCGGGGTGGGAGCGTAGAGGGACCCGGCTTTGGTTTCGGTTTCCTTCGCGAGGCCGGGGAGGGACAGCCGCGGCGTCCCGCCTGGCTCAGTTCGGGAGGGAGGGAGGAAAGGAGGGAGCGCGCAGGCTGTGACGCTCGCCGACCCTGCTCGCCGCAGCCCGGGGAGGGAGGATTGGGCCTCGGCGCCGGGAAGCGGGCGGGGCGGGAGGCTGAGCCAGCGGTCATGTGCCCGGCGGTGGCTGCCGCGATTCAGCCGGTGCTAGAGCGACCGAACCCGAGTCCCGCGACGGCGAGGCTCCCTCCCCAACCCAAGCCGCTTCTCGACCTTCTCGCCGCAGGCCCCGCGGTCACCCCAGGAAAATCGCTTTCCCTAGTTCGCTGATCCACTTACCACTGTGTAGCTACTTAGCTGGAGCCTACCGTGTGCCGAGCATTGGGGAGTGAAGGATGAAGAGGTCTTTTCTCCTGCTGTACACTGTTACGAGCAATTATAGCACAGCGCAGCAAATGCTTTTAAAAGGTGTGTGCTGAGATCTGTGCTAACAAGCACGTGCTGTCTGGGTACCTGGACCCTATAATAGAACTTGGGGGCTTGGGATATGTAAGAGTGGCAGGCAAGGGATGTGCGCAGGGGAAAGAGGCAGCATTTCAAGGAGAAATAACAGATGTTCAACGGCTTTGGGGGGTGAAAAAGCAAAACTGAAGGAGGAAAGAACTTCCTTGTGAACTCGGGTGTGCAGTGTGGGATGGAAGGTGGAGAGGCTCCAAAGGTTCATATTTTGAAGGATTCTGTGTGTCCAGCTGAAGAGTTGGGACTTTATGTCTCAGCAGTGGGAGTGGTCAAAAAGCTTTAAAGCAGGTAGTTCTGGTGGTGTTCTTTGTCTGCTTTGCTCACCAGTATGTGCCAGACATCCAGCCTAAAAGCCTACACATAAATAGATATCCGATAAATCTTAGTTGGATGAATGAGTGTCAGTTATATGCCAGGCCTTGGTTTGGTGATTGTACCCGCCTACTCCGGTAACGTCCATAGCAGCCCTGTGAGTTGGTGGCTGTGTTTTTCCCAGTTCCCCAAGAATTAGCTCCAGACAGGAGTAGCTGTGCAAAAGATTTATTAGGGGCAGCACTTATGAGGGGAAAATGGACAGGGAGCTGGACTAGGCAAGGAGGTGTGAGCTTGGGGACGGAGAAAGGCATGGAAGGAACATTGGGTGGAAGGAAGCATCTTAGACTGCAATGCAGTTCTGAGAAAGTTCAGTCAGGCTGTGGGGAGACCTTTGGCCAAGTTGCCTTAGTATCCCTGCTGTGTTCAGTCCTGGGCTGGAAGCTGGCTTCTGAGACAAGGGGTTAAATATCGGAGGATAGATTTCAGAATTCAGCAGCTGGGGCAGAGCCATTAGTCAGTTATGCGCCCTGCACTGGGAGATCTGAGAAGTATATTCTCACAGCCAGTATAGCAGTATTAGCCCCATTTTGCACAGGCGGGAACCTGGGCTCTCAGAGTTGAAGTAACCTAAAAAGCTCATCCAGTTGCTGAGTGGTGGATCCTGCACCACATTGTAGCACTGGTGGCCCCCAAATCCTTCACTGGTCTCTTCTGTGGATAGCTGCCTCCCAGCTGCCACAGTGATAATCTGGGGAGAGGGAGACAGGAGACTTCACTGAAGAAGTCTTTTCTTCTTCGCGCATTGCCGCAAGATGGTGCGATAGATAAAGAACGGTGGCAAAGTGGTTGGACTGTACCTGTGTGGCTATTTCTCAATAAAAATATTTTTTAAAAATTAAAAAAAAAGAACGGTGGCAAATTCTTTGGCACCCCACCCACTGAGAGGTGAAATCTCTGCCTTCTCCTTGAATGTCGACTGAACGGAGTGATTTACTTAACAAAAAACTACAGTGGAAATGACCATATTCTAAAAATTTTGGAGCTAGGTCATAAATGCCTTGCAGCTTCTGTCTAGGCCTCTGGGGAATCCTTGTTCTTAGCCATCTGAGCCCCCACTGAGTTCAGTTACCCTGAGACTGCATGCTGGAGAGAACACAGACACTGCAGGGGGTTATCCTGATTCTGCAAGAGGAGACTTGCAACTTTTCCTGCTCCCAACTCTGTGAGTCATAGGCCACAGACATTATGGAGCAGAGACCGGTTTGTCCTTGCTGAGCCCTCCCCTAAATGCAGATTTGAGAACAAAATAAAGGATTGCTGTTGTTTGCATTTTTATTGTGGTGACATATATTTATAACACAGAATTTCTCATATTAACCATTTTAAAGGGTATAATTCAGTCATATTAATTGCATTCATTTTTTAAGTGTATAATTCAGTGGTATTAATTGCATACCAAGTTTTAAGCCACTAAGTTATGGGGTAGTGTGTTGCTCAATTATAGATAATGGGAGCAAATGGTGAGGGTAGGGCCCTGGCAATGACAATGGTTGCCCACCCCAACTCTATCCAGCTGAAGCCACCAAAGATTTTGAGCAGCAACCCCAGAGAACCAGGCCTGGGCACTAATAGAATCTGGACGGGGTCAGGAATTATTCAACTGTCCCAAGCCTGGTGGCCAGTGCACCCGGGGATGCCCAAGTCCTTACGTGCTCCAAATGGGCAACCTTTCCCCAACCACTCCTGCCGTGGTCACAGTCCGTTTTGCCTCCATTGCTGCTTTGGATTCCAGTTCTCTCCCTTAGTTCTGCCCCACACAAACCAGTCTGCTTATAGGCCACGCCAGCTCACCCTTTCCTCACTGGTCCCCTTCCTCAGGAATTGGTTGGGCTCCTGCTGCAATCTGTGGGTTCTCTCTTTCCATAACTAGAACAAGATTGAGTAACCTGTCTGCCTAAATATGTGGCAGCCAGCAGTTCATATGCAAACTGAAACACTGCTAGACCAGATTTTCTGCTTGCTGGCTCCATGCTTAAAAGCAAACTCTATAGTTACCCACCACCTCCAAGCTGGGACCACCAATCCCAGTGCCCTCTCCTTTCCCATTGTTCATTGGAGGAGGTCCGTTCTTATGTGGTACACCAGTAGAATAACCGACTAGGGACTAGAGACCAGAAGCAGGTTAGAGAAACATATCTGGGTGTGGGGAGAGTTTCTAACAAGAGGTTCCAACTCAGATGCCCTCCGTTTACCTTTCATTTGCGGTTCTCACACTCTGCTAACCCTAGTCTGTTCATTACCACTGTGTCAGGCGCATGGTAAGCTGCTTCCCCTTTAAAATTCTAGTCCAAGCTGGACAAAAACCTCTTTCTTGCTTCCTCTTAGTACAGCTGACCAGACTAGAATTTTAAAAATGTACTGAACACTGAGAGAACAATAGAGACCAAAATAAAGAAAATATAAACTGCTTTTTTTTTTTTAAAGGAACGCATGTCCCCAGAATTGCAGTCTGTGACCCCACAATAATTTATGTCTTGTCACAAAGGTCTGGCACGTACCTGGGTGGTGGTCTTTCTGTTCCCTTCCGTCTTCTCCAGCCCATGGCCACCTGCCTGGCTCGAATCCCCAACATTCTGATACAAGCTCTCCAAAACCACTCGGACCTCCTCATTTCCAATCAATGGGGCACATCTCCTCCACTGCTGTTTGGCATTATTAGGTCCTTTTTGTGCCATAGAATCATCTCACATGGCAGATGATATTCCACCTTCTAAATGAAAGGAGTGGCTACTGCATGGCAGGTAAACAAATTAACAACCCACTAACGCACTCTGGAGGCCAGACGGGCCTGGGACTACTCCCACCATTCGGCTTGGGAAGGCTGATGCCCTGAAAGGAGGCAATCAGGGATTTTTTCATACTCAAAACCAGAACACTTTTTCATCTGAGAAAAACCAGGACACTTAGGAATGAATGACTATTGGTGCCTGCTGCAAATTGCACAGTCAGGACTCAGAAAGAAGAAAAGAAAAACTTCTCTCACAGACTCTAAGACAGGCCTATCATGGGGCAACATGAAGGGATATTTGATCCCCGCCTTAAATTTGGAATTATGATATTTTATTCAAACAAGCTCACTAATACACTCATCCTATACTTTTATGCTAAATGTGCTAGTGTTAAATGTAAGCATTTAAAATATACTACAATTTTTATAATGCGTTACAGTAGTTAGTCTCCAAATATCATTGCCAACAATTCTTGCTATCTTTGTAGGCTGGTGCTGCCCCTCGCATGAAAGTGGAGGCTATTTTCCCTCCTTTAAATCTAGGCTGCCCTTGTGGCCTGCTCCGACCAGTGCAATGTGATGGAACTGACACTGGGCCAGTTCCAGGTCGAAGCTGATGAGGCCTGGCAGCTTTTGTTCTCTCCAGTTGTGATAACATATACAACACGCAATTTCCCATTTTACCACTCTCATGTGTGCATTCAGTAATAGTAATTATAGTCAGAATGTTGTGCTGCTAATACCACCATCCATTACCAAAACATTTGCATTACCCCAAACAGAAACTCTGTACCCATCAAACAATAACTCCTCATTTCCCACCTTCCTAAGCCCTAGAAACCTATAATTTACTTTCTGTCTCTATGAATTTGCATGTTATAAGTATTTTATATAAGTGAGATCATTCAATATTTGTCCTTTGTGTCTGACTTAATCCACTCCACATGATATCGTCAAGGTTCACCAGTGTTGTTGCATGTATCAGCACTTCATTTCCTTTTTTTTGGCCAAATAAAATTCCATTGTATGTATATATAACATTTTTTAATCCATGCATCTATTGATGGGCACTGGATTTTTTTCAACCCTTTGGTTAGTATGAATAATGCTGCTATGGACATTGGTATACAAATATCTATTCAAGTCACTGCTTTCAATTCTTTTGGATATATATCTAGACGTGGAATTGCCAGGTCATTAGGCATTCTATGTTTAACTTTCTGAAGAACTGCTAAACTATTTTCCACAGCAGCTGCACCATTTTACATTACCACCAGGGTTCCCATCTCTCAGCATCCTGGCCAACATTTACTATTTTCTGGGTTTTTTTGTTTTTTGTTTTTTTGTTTTGATAACAATAGCCATTTTTATGGTTGTGAAGCAGTATCTCACTGTGGTTTTGATTTTCATTTCCCTGATGGCTAATGATGTTGAACATCTTGCTTGTACTTATTGACCGTTTGTATATCCTCGCTGGAGAAATGTCTATTCAGACTTTGCTTATTTTTGAATTGGGTCATTTGTTGTTGAGTTTAAGAGTTCTTGGTATATTCTGGATACTAAAACCTTATCTGACATATGATTTCCAACCATTTTCTCCCATTCCATAAGTTATCTTTTCATTTTCTTGATAACGCCCTTTGATGTATGAAGGTTTTTCGACGAACGTTTTCCATTTTGATGAAGTCCAATTTATCTTTTTTTTTCTTTTGTTGGTTGTGCTTTTGGTGTCTTAGTTTACTTGGCTGCTTAAGCAAATATGCAATGAGTCAGCTTAAACAGTGAGAATTTACCTGTTGAGTTTTTTTTTTCTTATTAATTAAAAAAAATTAACAACAAACAAAACATTAAGATATCATTCCATTCTACATATACAATCAGTAATTCTTAATATCATCACATAATTGCATATTCATCATTTCTTAGAACATTTGCATCAATCTAGAAACAGAAATAAAAAGACAACAGAAAAAGAAATAAAACGATAACAGAGAAAAAAAAGATTATACATACCATACCCCTTACCCCTCGCTTTCATTTACCACTAGCATTTCAAGCTAAATTTATTTTAACATTTGTTCCCCCTATTATTTATTTTTATTCCATATGTTCTACTCTTCTGTTGATATAGTAGCTAAAAGGAGCATCAGACACAAGGTTTTCACATTCACAGAGTCTCATTGTGAAAGCTATATCATTGTTCAATCATCATCAAGAAACATGGCTACTGGAACACAGCTCTACATTTTCAGGAAGTTCCCTCCAGCCGCTCCACTGCATCTTGAACAACAAGGTGATATCTACTTAATGCGTAAGAATAACCTCCAGGATAACCTCTCAACTCTGTTTGGAATCTCTCAGCCATTGACACTTAGTCTCATTTCACTCTTCGCCCTTTGGTCGAGGAGGTTCTTTCAATCCCTTGATGTTAATTCTCAGCTCATTCGAGAGTTTTTCTCAGTCCCTGGATGTTGAGCCTCAGTTCATTCCAGGATCTCTGTCCCACGTTGCCAGGAAGGTCCACACCCCTGGGAGTCATGTCCCACGCAGAGAGGGGGAGGGTGGTGAGACTGCTCGTTGTGTTGGCTGGAGAGAGAGGCCACATCTGAGCAACAAAAGAGGCTCTCTTGGGGGTGACTCTTAGGCCTAAATTTTAAGTAGACTTGACCTATCCTTTGTGGGGTTAAGTTTCATATGAACAAACCCCAAGACTGGGGGCTCAGCCTATAGCTTTGGTTGTCCACACTGCTTGTGAGAATATCAAGAATTCAACTTGGGGAAGTTGAATTTCTCCCCACTCTCACCATTCCCCAAAGGGGGCTTTCAAATACTTTTCCAGTCACTGATCAAATCACTCAGGGATTCATCGGGGCATCACTCTGGACAAACCAACAAAATCTCATGTCCTACCTGAGATTCCAAGTACTTATGGTGTTCAATCAAACTATCTACATAAGTTATATTAGGAAATGCTCTAGTCAAAATATAAATTTTGTAACAAATAAACATTTTTTGCTTTAGTCTCACACATAAGGTGACATTTTAAAGTATTAATTACCATCTATTTTCAGCACCCTGCAATAATGACATTCCTTTGTTTTTCCTCATGCAAAAACATTTTTAAAATTTGTACATTGGGCGGGCCGCGGTGGCTCAGCGGGCAAGAGTGCTTGCCTGCCGTGCCGGAGGACCCCGGTTCGATTCCCGGCCCCAGCCCATGTAAAAAACAAACAAACAAACAAAATATAATAAAACAAGAAAATGTTTAAAAATGTTTCCCTTTCTTCCTCCCTTCCTTCCTTCCATCCTTCCTTCCTTCTCTGTCTTTCCTTCCTTTCCTCCCTCTCTCTTTAAAAAAAAAAAAAAAAAAAAAAAAAAAAAAAAAAAAAATTTGTACATTGTACATTTCACTATTTTTTTTTTATACACTCTAGGCATTCCTAGATTATACCATCTCGATCTTTAACATCTATCTTTCTTTCTGATTTCATTTATGTCCTCAGCCCTCCTCCCTCTATTATTCTCACATGCAGCTTCATTCAGTGTTTTAACATAATTACATTACAGTTAGGTAGTATTGTGCTGTCCCTTGCTGAGCTTTTTTATCCAGTCCTGTTGCACAGTCTGTAACCCTTCAGCTCCAATTACCCATTGTCATACCCTGTTTCTAACTCCTGATGGTCTCTGTTACCAATGACATATTCCAAGTTTATTCTCTAATGTCGGTTCACATCAGTGGGACCATACAGTATTTGGCCTTTAGTTTTTGGCTAGTCTCACTCAGCATAATGTTCTCAAGGTCCATTCATGTTGTCACATGCTTCATAAGTTTATTCTGTCTTAAAGCTGCATAATATTCCATCGTATGTATATACCACAGTTTGTTGAGCCACTCGTCTGTTGATGGACATTTTGGCTGTTTCCATCTCTTTGCAATTGTAAATAATGCTGCTGTAAATATTGGTGTGCAAGTGTCTGTTTGTGTCTTTGCCCTTAAGTCCGCTGAGTAGATACCTAGCAGTGGTATTGCTGGGTCATATGGCAATTCTATATTCAGCTTTTTGAGAAACCGCCAAAATGCCTTCCACAGTAGTTGCACCATTTCACATTTCCACCAACAGTGAATAAATGTGCCTCTTTCTCCACATCCTCTCCAGCATTTGTTATTTTCTGTTTTGTTGATAATGGCCATTCTGGTGGGTGTGAGATGATATCTCATTGTGGTTTTGATTTGCATTTCTCTAATGGCCAGGGATGTTGAACATCTCTTCATGTGCCTTTTGGCAATTTGTGTTTCCTCTTCTGAAAAGTGTCTGTTCAAGTCTTTTTCCCATTTTGTAATTGGATTGGCTGTCTTTTTGTTGTTGAGTTGAACAATTTCTTTATAAACTCTAGATACTAGACCTTTATCTGATATGTCGTTTCCAAATATTGTCTCCCATTGTGTAGGCTGTCTTTTTACTTTCTTGATGAAGTTCTTTGATGCACAAAAGTGTTTAATTGGAAGAGTTCCCATTTCTTTCTTTCTTTCTTCAGTGCTCTTGCTTTAGGTGTAAGGTCTATAAAACCGCCTCCAATGATAAGATTTATAAGACATTTCCCTACATTTTCTTCTAACTGTTTTATGGTCTTAGACCTAATGTTTAGATCTTTGATTCATTTGAGTTAACTTTTGTATAGGGTGTGAGATACAGGTCCTCTTTCATTCTTTTGTATATGGATATCCAGTTCTGTAGGCACCATTTATTGAAGAGACTGTTCTGTCCCAAATGAGTTCGCTTGACTGCCTTATCAAAGATCAAATGTCCGTAGATGAGAGGGTCTATATCTGAGCACTCTATTCAATTCCATTGGTCAATATATCTATCTTTATGCCAGTACCATGCTGTTTTGGCCACTGTGACTTCATAATATGCCTTAAAGTCAGGCAGCATAAAAACTCCAGCTTCGTTTTTTTTCCTCAAGATACTTTTAGCAATTCGGGGCACCCTGCCCTTCCAGATAAATTTGCTTATTGGTTTTCTATTTCTGAAAAGTAAGTTGCTTGGATTTTGATTGGTATTGTGTTGAATTTGTAAATCAATTTAGGTAGAATTGACATCTTAACTATATTTAGTCTTCCAATCCATGAACACTGTGTACCCGTACATCTATTTAGGTCTTCTGTGATTTCTTTTAACAGTTTCGTGGAGTTTTCTTTGTATAGGTCTTTTGTCTCTTTAGTTAAGTTTATTCCTAAATATTTTATTCTTATAGTTGCAATTGCAAATGCAATTCATTTCTTGATTTCCCCCTCAGATTGTTCATTACTAGTGTATAGAAACACTACAGATTTTTGAATGTTGATCTTGTAACCTGCCACTTTGCTGTACTCGTTTATTAGCTCTAGTAGATTTGCTGTGGATTTTTCAGGGTTTTCGAAATATAGTATCATATCATCTGCAAACAGTGATAGTTTTACTTCTTCCTTTCCAATTTTGATGCCTTGTATTTCTTTTTCTTGTCTAATTGCTCTGGCTAGAACTTCCAACACAATGCTGAATAACAGTGGTGATAGTGGACATCCTTGTCTTGTTCCTGATCTTAGGGGGAAAGTTTTCAGTTTTTCCCCATTGAGGATGATATTAGCTGTGGTTTTTCATATATTCCCTTTATCATTTTAAGGAAGTTCCCTTGTATTCCTATCCTTTGAAGTGTTTTCAACAGGAAAGGATGTTGAATTTTGTCAAATACCTTCTCTGCATCAATTGAAATGATCATGTGATTTTTCTGCTTTGATTTGTTGATATGGTGTATTACATTAATTGATTTTCTTATGTTGAACCATCCTTGCATAGCTGGAAGGAATCCTACTTGGTCATGATGTATAATTCTTTTAATGTTGCTGGATTTGATTTACTAGAATTTTGTTCAGGATTTTTGCATCTATATTCATTAGAGAGATTGGTCTGTAGTTTTCTCTTTTTGTAATACCTTTGCCTGGTTTTGGTATGAGGGTGATGTTGGCTTCATAGAATGAATTAGGTAGCTTTCCCTTCACTTCAATTTTTTTGAAGAGATTGAGCAGGGTTGGTACTAATTCTTTCTGGAATGTTTGGTAGAATTCACATGTGAAGCTGTCTGGTCCTGGACTTTTCTTTTTGTGAAGCTTTTGGGAAGCTTTTTAATGACTTTGACTCAAGAAGAAGCAGATGACCTCAACAAACCAATCACAAGTAAAGAAATTGAATCAGTCATTAAAAACCTGTTGAGTTTTTGAGACTAAAAGAAAGTCCAAATTAAGGCATCATTAAGGCAGAGCTTTCTTCCTGAAGACTGTTGTGTTCTGGGGTTGGCTGCTGATGACCCCTGGTCCTTAGCTCATCACAGGGTGAGACGCATGGCAGTGTCTCCTGTCTCTCCCTTCTTTTCCAGGTTTCATGATATTCAGCTTCTGGCAGCTACCTTTGTGTCTTTCTTTCTCCCATCTAAATTTCATTTTGCTTATAAACAACTACAGTAATAGAATTAAGATTCATTCCAGTTGGGCTGGGCCACACTTTAACTGAAGTAACCTCATCAAAAGATGTTACTTACAATCAGTTCACACCATAGGAATGGTTTTTCGTACAGCACCAAACCCAAAACAGTGTCATATCTGAGAGTCCATCCCCTAATACAAGGCCCTGAAGGTTTTCCCATACCTTTTCTTCTAGGAGCTTTATAGCTTTAGCCTACAAATCAACTATACCTTATTATAATACTAAAAATCATGCCCATCATCATATTAAGACCGCCATTTTCTTACACACACTCTGTGACTAAGCATGCAATCAGTCTGAGCACGCGCAGTAATTAGATCACTTCTAATGACGTCATCTGGGGATACTGTGTTCATTATCTTAAACCCTACCCATCTTTTAATTCTTTAAAACTATCAGAATCACCACAGTTTGGGGAGACAAATTTTGGACCAGTAGGACATCTGATCTCCTGCTATGCCCTTAGTAATAAACTTTTTCTCTCTTTGAAACCTTTGCTATGCCCTTAATAATAAACTTTTTCTCTCTTTGAAACCTTGTTGTCTCAGAAATTGGTCATTTGAGCATATTAGGCAAACAAATCCATGGCCTTTGTCTAGTAACAATTTGGCAACTGCACTGAAGGGTGGTACCCAAGGCTCTGGAGCCCAAACAAAGGCTTAGAAAGCTACAAAGGGAGAAATCATTTCCAGTTTCATGTCCGGATGTCTGACTGGTGAGTGGGTCAACAAGGAGTAAAAGTGGATTGGGGAGTAAATCTGGCAGTTTGAATCCCCTTGGACCTGGCGTTAAGGCCTGGTCCTGCTTTCAGAATGATCCACGAACTCTGAACTCTGGGTTTTCTGGGTACCATGCTGTACAGGATTTGAAGCCCTGACCTAAACTTGGCTGTTGAGCATACTCCTAAAAAATGAGTAATCAACAACTAATGGGTAGTTAATGACATTAAGTTAGTTTTAAGTGCTAACTGGTATGTTACCTAGGTATAGTGAGAGTTTAATGCTTGTTTAATTGTTAATCAGTGTGTTAAGCGTTTAATGACTATTTAATTGTTGGTTGGTGTTCTAGTTTGCTAGCTGCCGGAATGCAATATACCAGAAACAGAATGGCTTTTAAATAGGGGAGTTTAATAAGTTGCTGGTTTACAGTTCTAAGGCTGAGAAAATGTCCCAATTAAAACAAGTCTATAGAAATGTCCAATCAAGGCATCCAGGGAAAGATACCTTGGTTCAAGAAGGGCAATGAAGTTCAGGGTTTCTCTCTCAGCTGAGAAGGCACATGCTGAACACAATCAGGGCTTCTCTCTTGGCTGGAAGGGCACATGGCGAGCACGGTGTCATGTGCTAGTTTTCTCTTCTGGCTTCCGGTTTCATGAAGCTCCCCGGGAGGCATTTTCCTTCTTCATCTCCAAAGGTCCCTGGCTCGTGGACTCTTCTTCGTGGTGTTACAGCATTCTCTGCTCTCTCCAAATTTGCTTATTCTCTAAAATGTTTCCTCTTTTATAGAATTCCAGTAAACTAATCAAGACCCACCCAAATGGGTGGGGTCATGTCATCACCTAATACAGTTTAACAAACACTCTTGACTGGGTTGCATCTCCAGGGAGATGATCTAATTACAGATTCAAACATACAGTATTGAATACGGATTATTCTGCCTTTACAAAATGGGATTTTGATTAAAACATGGCTTTTCTAGGGGATACACATCTTTTCAAACCAGCACAGTTGATATGTTTGGAGTAGTTATTAATTGTTGTGTTACTTAAATATCGTAAGTGTTAAGCATCTGTTTAAATTTGTTAGTTGGAATGTTCCTGAATTTTTACTGGTCTAATGTTCCTAATTGGTTACTGATTATGGAAGATCTTTAAAAGGGGAAACTTTGGGCTGTTTTAAAAATTTTAAAGATTTTAATTATGAGTCTATTAAAAAAAGTTTATTTATGTAATGTAATCTGGCCTCAAAATTATTTAAAATGAAAATATTGCAGTTAAAATTAAAGATATCACAGTTAAAATTGTTCTGCAAAAAGGTGAAAATGGGATGAAATAACACATTCAGTCCTTCATTTGTCCCTCTCAAAAGTATTTCTGTGTTTCTTGTGTAATTAACTTTTGTTTGTGTCTGTTGCCTGTTAAATGTATATTCTCATACCACCAGAAGGTAATATGAAAAAAATCGTAAAAAAAAAAAAAAGCTCTGTTGGAATTGCTTAAGAATTTAATAGATAATTTTATATAAATTGGTACTTCTGAAGTAAAAAAAAAAAGTAAAAAAAGAGAAAAAACTCTCTAAACAGCAAGATTCAAACCCTTGGTTTTGTAATTACTGTAAACAAACCTGGCCATTAGAAAGAAACTGCCCCTGGAATTTTTCTAAGGCAGGAGAAAACTGCCAAAGAGCTGCCTCTGGAAAAAGCAAAGATCTTTTCCAATTGTCCTGGTCACAGCTTTCAGCAAAAGTCTAATAATTGGAAATAGTCTAAAAAGGGCATAAGAATTCTCAAAACTCCACAGCCCTTACCTAAAACTTTCAACAAGTCAGGATTCATTCTTTCTATGTAACCTATCCCTGCCCCAAGACCTAACCACCTAAAGCAGTTATGCGGGGAGGGCTAGGCACAAAAATATGGGGGAAGTGTGCTTTAAAATTCTATTTTTACGGGGCCTGGAGATTAGAAATTGTAAACATAAAAAATTCTACAATATAGGCTATGTTTGTTATTGTTATTTTTTTGCAGTAATATTTTTGCAACAGTAACTGTAATAATTAGATCATTATAAAATATAAATAGCCTTGGGATAGGAGTAACTGAATAAAATCTAATTACCAAATTTCAGTAACTAAAATGAAAGATCTTTGAGAGATATGGAAAAGTTTTCCTGGATTTAAGTTTGGAACCAAATTTAAAAATTGCAGCATAAAGAACTTCATCAAGAAAGTAGAAAGACAGCCTACACAATGGGAGACAATATTTGGAAATGACATATCAGATAAAGGTCTAGTATCCAGAATTTATAAAGAGATTGTTCAACTCAACAACAAAAAGACAGCCAATCCAATTACAAAATGGGAAAAAGACTTGAACAGACACCTCTCAGAAGAGGAAATACAAATGGCCAAAAGGCACATGAAGAGATGCTCAATGTCCCTGGCCATTAGAGAAATGCAAATCAAAACCACAATGAGATATCATCTCACACCCACCAGAATGGCCATTATCAACAAAACAGAAAATGACAAGTGCTGGAGAGGATGTGGAGAAAGAGGCACACTTATCCACTGTTGGTGGGAATGTCAAATGGTGCAACCACTGTAGAAGGCAGTTTGGCGGTTTCTCAAAAAGCTGAATATAGAATTGCCATACAACCCAGCAATACCATTGCTAGGTATCTACTCAGAGGACTTAAGGGCAAAGACACAAACAGACATTTGCACACCAATGTTTATAGTAGCATTATTTACAATTGCAAAGAGATGGAAACAGCCAAAATGTCCATCAACAGACGAGTGGCTAAACAAACTGTGGTATATACATACGATGGAATATTATGCAGCTTTAAGGCAGGATAAACTTATGAAGCATGTAATAACATGGATGGACCTAGAGAACATTATGCTGAGTGAGTCTAGCCAAAAACTAAAAGACAAATACTGTATGGTCCCAATGATGTGAATCGACACTCGAGAATAAACTTGAAATATGTCATTGGTAACAGAGACCATCAGGAGTTAGAAACAGGGTAAGACAATGGGTAATTGGAGCTGAAGGGTTACAGACTGTGCAACAGGACTGGATAAAAAAGCTCAGCAAGGGACAGCACAATACTACCTAACTGTAATGTAATTATGTTAAAACACTGAATGAAGCTGCATCTGAGCTATAGTTTTTTTTTGTTTATTTGTTTGTGTTTTTTGTTTTTTCCTTTTTTATATTTTTTTATTTTTTATTTTTATTATTATTTTTATTTTTTTCTCTATATTATCATTCTATATCTTTTTCTGCTGTTTTGCTAGTTCTTTTCCTAAATCGATGCAAATGTACTAAGAAATGATAATCACACATCTATGTGATGATATTAAGAATTACTGATTGCATATGTAGAATGGAATGATTTCTAAATGTTGTGTTAGTTAATTTTTTTTTAATTAATAAAAAAAAAATTGCAGTATATGTTCCAGAACTTGATAGTCAATGTACTTTTAAAATTCTTTCTAATTTTAAGATATATGCAAACAGATTTTTTTCAATCTCTTTTTAAAAAATGTTTTAATAAACAACAAATGTGCAAACATTCTTTTTAAAATTTTTTTAAACATAACAACATACAAACACAAACATTCTGACCATATGATCATTCCATTCTTGACATATAATAAATAACTCACAATATCATCACATAGTTGTATATTCATCACTATGATCATTTCTTAGAACATTTGCATCAATTCAGAAAAAGAAATAAAAAGAAAAATGAAAAAAAATTCATTCATACCATACCCCTTACCCCTCCCTCTTATTGACTGCTAATATTTCCATCTACCCAATATATTTTAGCCTTTGTTTCCCCTATTTTTTTTTCTATACCCCAAACAGATTTTTTTCAATCTTGGTAAAAGGAATTTTATGATAAAATTTTGAGTTAAACAAAAGAGATTTTATTCTGCTTGGGTATGTTCTCCCTAAATTTATGCAAGCTTGCTGATAAAATAAGCTAGTTTAATAAGTACATTCCCAAAATTCCTCTTAAAAATAGCCTAACTAGACAAGTTAGGTTACATGAACTGAGCAGTGTGCCTGGTAATGACACTTATAAAATATAATAAAATAAAAATATGCCAATGCCTCAAATATATCCTATTTAAGATATCAATTAAGTTTAATAAGAAATATAAATGAATTTTTTAATAACCTTGATCACCTGGATTTCAAAGGATCTGGCTTATGGTTACTTGATCATTTGTTGTCAGTATGTGGAAGAATGTGAATTTGTAATGGCTTTGTTAATGCCAATCAGTATATTTTTGTTAGTAAAATGCTGTCATGGATAGAGAGGACATAATTCTTAGCTTCAAAGAGTTTATATTCTAGTTAGAATATACATGTACTAGCACATAGTATAAGGTAGTAGGAATAAAGGAATAAAAGTGCTGGAAGAATTTAAAAAGTAGATAAAAATGAGCTAAGAAGAACTCATAGAAGAGATAATACTTTTAAGACTTTAAATAAGAAAGTAACATTTAAATAAATAGAGCTGTGAACTAGTGTTTTTTTTAGAGCCCATAACTTAATTCTGTGAACTAACATATTCCTGGTAGCATTTGTGAATAATGTTGAGAAAAATTTGATATTTTTTCTGAATGTAAATCTCTTAAATATTGAAAAGCTGATTATATTTCAAGCTTGGGGATTTTCTGATCTTTGAAGACAGTGCTGAATTGGACTGTGAGATTTTAGGCATATTGTAAAATAATGATTTGTGTAGCTGTATTCCAAGCCCAAGCATAAATTTCTTCCTTCTTCCATTACTTTTTAGTATTTCTGTCTCTCTTCCCCTTCATGAACACTGTTATTGGAAGGAAGGAAGTATGCATGTTCAAAAAGCTTCGTGAATTTATTATCAAATTTATTTCTGGTTATGTGCAGTGGGGATAAATAAAAACCAGGTGGAATGAATATGGAAAGTAATAGAAAGTTTGAGGAAATAAATTTTGTTTGTTATAGTCATTGATGATCAGAAGCCCTGATTGATATAGAAAGTAGTTGAAAGTTGGAAGAAGAGAGCTGTCTTACTCTTGATATTGATTGTATTGCCTTTATCTTGTGTCCCTGTGATTGTAAAAACTTTGTAACTAACCTCATTTGTACCCATTTATTCAGTTTTTCAACTTTAGAGTCTTGTAATCACTTAAGACAGACCCTAATGTTTATTAATGAAGGTCTTGTGTCAGCCCAGAACTAACCCATTTTATTGCATACATTCTGTGACTAAGCATGTAATCAATTTGTACATGCTCAATAATTTGATCACCTCTAATTACGTCATCTGGGCCCACTGTGCTCATTATCCTAAACCCTGTGTATATGCTTACTTATGTATATAAATATACCCATAAATATTTCTATATGTACTCATCTGCATCTATATTAAGATAACCATGAGCTCTTACTGATATCTCCTACTCTAATCTCTTACCACATGGATCATTCTAGCCTCCTTCCTTGTTGGTCTGTAACCATTTACACCAACAGTAAGAAACCTGTCTCCCACCATCTGCCACCCATTTATTCAATTGCTCAATCAGAAGACTTTGTCTAAAACAATTTTATTTAAGTTTTGTGTCCCTGTCCTTTCCTCTTTTCCTCAATTTTGTGGTGAGGATGGGGCTTACAAAGTGGCCCTGTATGTGGCAGGGCCCCTGGCCTTGATGTCATCAGACCTTGGAAGTGTCAGCTACTTCACTGCTTGATTATGAATCAGTCTATCTCGCCCACACCATGCCAGGGCAGAAGGGAGCTCTGTGGAGTTGCCAGTGGCTGTGCCTGCTGCCTCCTCCAACCATGGCTTCCCTATTATCATCTTCTGAATTCCAAGCTAGGGGAATCTTTCCAAGTTTTTTTGTTTTGTTTTGTTCTTATTTTTATTTTGCTTATTTTTTGGAAAAATGAGAACCCTAACCCCCCCAATCCTTGTTTGCTTTTTTGGTTCCTCTAAGGATATAGACTTTTGAAATACAAAGTCTAGGAAGCAACAACCAATGCCTTGTTCCCTTCTTCCATCTGGAGCCACAAGCATAGTCTCTTTTAACTGATAGAATGAGATGGGGGAGGGAGGTGGAGAGGGGAGAGGGCAAAAAAGGAAAAAAGGAAACAGTGGGAAAAACTTGGTTAATATTATAACTGAGAAATTAGGAATGAACAAATGATTATGATAACTGCATCATTATATAGATTTTTGTTTTCTTTCTGTATTGTAGAATAGGCAGAAGTTAATATCTGAAATTCCTGACGCTCAGTTGATCTCACCTTTGTTTATACTTACTATTATAATGGTCATTCCAGGCTGGTCTCAGCCTTACGTTCTACTTGGTATTATACAATGGTAAGAACCCCATCTCCCCTTGATGCAGCCATTAAAAACCCTGAAGGATTTTTGGGCTCATAGGCCATCTGAACTCCTGCTTCACACATAGCAGTAAGCTCTTAAAAGATAATGAGCAGAATGGCCCCAGATGATGTAATTAGAGGTGATCAAATTATTGAGCACGTGCAAATTGATTACATGCTTAGTTACAGAACATATTTGAGAAAATGACAGCCTTAATATGATGATGGACATGATTTTTAGTATTATAATGAAGCACAGGTGACTTGCAGGTTAAAGTCTAAGATACGGCACACATCAGGTGGGCCCGTTTTGGTTAGATCCAGTTTTGGTTATAAAGATAATTTTGAACTTGGAATGAGTTAGTTCTGGGCTGACCCAAGGCCTTTCATTAATAAACATTGGGGGTTGTCTTTACTGATTACAAGACTCCAAAGTTGAAAAACCAGATAAAATGGGCACAAGTAAAGATCAGTCCCAGGCATTTTACAATCACAGGGGCACAAGATAAAAGTTTTACAATCTTATCAGAGACCAAGGCAGTTGGATTATAGTTCAAAAATTTCAGGTATTTCCCTCTGTCTACACCAATATACCAGAAAGCAAAAAAGGAATATCTATGTAATGATTTGGTAAACATATCATCCCTTAAATTCTAACTTCTTGGTTACAAAACTAGTACTAAAACCCAAGTTGGTCAATGATGCCACCTAACCACTCCAGCTCATGTTTACTGAGAGCAAAAGGGAAGCAGTAAGAATGGAGCCCAGCAGCAGGAGGATTTACATAACAAAATGGGGTGGGGGGTGGGTTTGGAACAGGTTGAGAAGAGAATACTTCTATCTGTCTGGACTTGAGAGTTGAACTAGAACGGGCAAGTGATGAATGGGTTGTGCTTTCCCTCAGCCTCAAGGTGATTAGGAATTTCCAATGTGTGTTCTGACATGAAAAGTCTTCTATTCAGTTGAAGTCATTTGTGCATTCCAGAAGCAAATGCAGCTTGGGGTGTGTGTTTAGATATCCATTCAACTCAGTTTTGCAAAGCTAGCACATTATGAAATATCAGGGCTGACTGATTCCTATACGTTGTGAAATCAGACCTAAGTCAATAACATAATCATTCACAGTCATTCTTCAACTTTCCATAGGTTTTTTTTTTTTTGGTATGGGCAGGCTCTGGGAATCGAACCCGTGTCTCCAGCATGGCAGGTGAGACTTTTGCCACTGAGCTACGGTTGCACCATCCTTCATAGTTTGTCATTTTAAGTGAGAACATCAAGTTTACTCAGTGTCTACCTCTTGAAGAAAAGGCTTCAGGAGTAGCTGGGTGAGGGAGAGAAAGGGGAGGTGGGGAGGGAATGGGGACTGCCTCAGGGTGAAAGCAGTTCTTATCAACCCTCAATGGGAAGTGATGGGAGGTAGTACTTGGCCAGGATTGGGGGAGACAGGTAGGAGAGGAGAGTAAAGTATTAGACTATGGAAAGAGTAAAAATAAAATGAACAGGGCAAGCTGGCCTTGCCCATGGCCTTTACTTAACCTGTAACCTGTAACCTGCCTGCTGACCACCTCACCACTTTGAAACATTACCCTGGAACCTCCTGTACTGATCTAACTTCAAAGAAGATTGTTAACTTTTCAACTGGTTGGAAACATTTCCAGATCTCTGATAAAGAAAAAATGTTGTCTCTTTTTATCCTCAATGAAGAATGTTTCAGAACATTCATGAGTGGTGATTGTGCCAAGTGCATTACAATTATCTTAAGCAACACAGTTCTTCTACATTTGAATTAAACCAGAGAAGATAAAAATGCAAATACAGTTCCTCAATAAGTTAAATATAGGTTACTATAGGACTAGCAATTCTGCTTCTAAGTATACAGCTCAAATAATTGAAAATAGGTGCTCAAATACTTGCACATAAATGTCCATAGTAGCACTATTCACAATAGAATGGGGGAGATAACCCACATGTTCCTCAACAAGTGAATGGATAACAAAATGTAATATTACATACAATGAAATATTGTTCAGCCATGAAAAAGAATGAAGTCCTGATATACATACTCCATGATGGGTGAACCTCTGAAACAGTATGCTAAGTTAAAGAAGCCAGACACCAAAGGTCACGTATTCTATGATACTATCTGTATAAAATATCCAGACTACGGAAATCCATAGAGAAAGAAAGCAGACGGTGGTTGTCAGTGGCAGGGAAGAGGAGAGAAGAGTGGTTGTCAGTGGCAGAGAAGAGGAGAGAAGAGGAGAGAAGAGGAGGTGGCTGAGGTACGGTGTTTTTCTTAGGCGTGATGATAATGTTTTGGAACTAGATAGAGGTGGTGGTTGCACGACAATATGAATGTACTAAATGCACTGACTTATACACTTTAAAAAGGTTAATTTTATGTTATCTGAATTTCACCTCAATAAAAAAATGCAATTCACAGAGAAATGTGTAAGAAGATGGGAGGTTATAAGAAGGGGATTGATAGCTATCAAATGCTCCCAAGGATTTTTTTTTTTCTTTCTCATATGCCACTTCTGATTTGAATGAGGTCCTTTTTAGAATATGATATTTTGAGAATTCAGCAATAGAAAGAGAATTCTAGAAAGTTCTGGCACCTTTACTCTCGAGAGAAAGTAAGAGAGATAACCAGTTATAGGTACATAGAAACATTTTCTTTTATGTAAATAACAGGATTTTCCAGAAATGGCTCTGGGTGCTCACTTAGTACCAGCTGGGGCCCCAGGGCAGCCTTGCTCTCTGCAGGAGGTGCAGTCAAGAAATTAGGATTTAATGATTGACTACTTAATCATTATATAGAGCTTCCCTTATGCTTTCTGGTATATTGGAGTAGACAGAAGGGAATACCTGAAATCTCTCTATTGTAATTCAGCTACCTTGATCTCTAATAATGATGGTATAGCTTTTGTCTTGTGCCACTGTGATTGCAAAAACCTTGTAATTAACCTTTATTTGTACCCATTTATCCAGTTTTTCAACTTTAGGATCTTGTAATCACCAAAACTAGCCCCTAATGTTTATTAATGAAGGGTCTTGGGTCAAACAGAACTAACCCATCCCAAATTCAAAGTTATCTTGATAATCAAAACTGAATGAACCAAAATGGGCCCTCCTAATGTGCACAGTAGCTTAAACTTGAGCTACTACTCACTGATACCTCATTATAATACTAAAAATCATGTCCATCATCATATTAAGGCTGCCATTTTCTTACATTTGTTTTGTGACTAAGCATGTAATCAATGTGCACATGCTCAATAATTAGATCACCTCTGATGACATCAGCTGGGGCCACTGTGCTCATTAACCTAAAACCTGTCCTTTTTTTTTTTTTTTCGGCATGGGCAGGCACCAGGAATGGAACCTAGGTCTCCGGCATGCAGGTGAGAATTCTGCCACTGAACTACTGTCACACCGCCCAAGAAATCTGTCCATCTTTTAATTCTATAAAACTATCAGAAGTACTAACGTTCAAGGAGACAGATTTTGGGCTGATCGGCCATCTGATCTCCTGCTTTGCGTCTAGCAATAAACTTTTTCTCTCTTTGAAATCCCAGTGTCTCAGGAATTGGTCATCGAGCACATCGGGTTAAAGAATTCACTGCCTCTGTCTGGTAACAGAGGGACACAGCCCTCACTCAGATCCCCATGAGACTGGAAGCTTCCTCTCTGCCTTTCTCACTTCTCTGCTGGGGACTGTCCATCTCACAGGTTCCAGGGTACCCAGATGTAGCACAGCCAATATTCCTAATCAACTTCTATGCAGTGCTAGCACACCAAGCAATTTGTTTATTCCTTTACAAGCAAGGCCACTTTCTCCTCTGGAATAGAACTCACACACTGGGTCTGGCAATGCCTCGACACTAACAGCATGTTGGGTGGCCACTTCCTCACTGATCCTGACCTTATGAGTTTTCCTATTCCCCAATAAAGTCCATTCCTTAACCCATGCTATGTGACGTTGCGGAATTTGTCCTAAACCTCCATGTGGTAGGTGACAATCTGGAGGACTCTTCCTAGCATGCTGATACCTACATACGAAACCTAAAAAAGAAACTGCACATTTAAGAACGAAGGTCAGACAATTAAACTCATAGTTACGATTCAGAAGAACAAGTGACAGTTAAACGCAATTGCTAGGAAAGTGCATAGGATAGGGAGTAACCAGAGCTCAGGTGTGGCAGGGAGTCAAGGCCAAGCAGTACTGAGAACTCAATTGAAGTTATTAAATCTTTTTGGTGCCACCAATATATCTGGGGGGCAGGGAGAAGATTTTCTAGACAGTAGGATCAGGTGTGGAAGACTAATAGTTGGGTTCATCCAGAGTTGGGGTTTTGCCACACAGGTGTGAAAGAAGAACAATGGGACAAAAGAGTTGATATTGTCCAAAAAGACTGAAGTTATGGAACGTAAAATCTAAACTCGTTGGGAAATGAATTGAAGATAGGAGGTAGAAAAAAAAAAAAGAATGAAGGTAATGCCATAGTTCACATAGAATTTCTGGGAAGCTGGGCAGGCACAATCCTTTACCTGAAGTAAAATTTTAATATTAGTTGATACAAATCAGTTTTAAAATCATCTCCAATGCTTCCAAACAATGTCTACCTTGTGGACATCTGAGGATTGCCTCTCACAATGTCCCTGATTTTTTTCAATCCCTCTGTCCTTTGCTCTGTCTGGGAGGGGTGTATTGGTTTGTTAATGCTGCTGGAAAGCAATATATCAGAAATGGAACAGCTTTTAAAAAGGGAATTTAATAAATTACAAGTTTACAGTTCTAGTGCTGAGAAAATGTACAAACTAAGGCACCAATAAGAGTGCCTTCACTTAGGAAAGGCTGACGCCATCTGGAACACGTCTTCAGCTGGGAAGGCACTGTGGCTGGTATCTGCTGGTCCCAGGCTCCTGGACTCCATGCTTTCAGCCTTTGTTTCCTATGGAGGTTCCTCATTTAGCATCTGTGGGCCTTCACTTAGCTCCTCTGGGACACAACTCTTCATTCTGGCTTGCTTAGCATCTCATGGGAAGGCACATGGCAATGTCTGCTGGGCTTTGCATCTCCAAAAGTCTGGGTCTCACGTTAGCTCTGTCAGCTCTGAAGCAACTTTTCTCCAAGCATCTGCATCTAAGGTTTCTTCAAAATGTTTCCCCTTTTAAAAGACTCAAGTAAAGTAATCAAGACCCATCTTGAATGGGCAGAGTCACATCTCCATCTAACCAAAAGGTCACACCCACAATTGAGTATGCCACATCTCTGTGGAGATAATATAATCAAAAGGTTATCTACTCTACAGTATTCAACCAGGATTAAAAAGCATGGCTTTTCTGGGGCTACACAACACTTTCAAACCAGCACAAGGGGTCACAGAAGTCCTTCTCAATGGAGAAATTTTTAATTCTTCAGATTCATTAGGGAGTCCGTAGCACAAACCCATCCTTTTCTTGCTAATGGTGAGAGCTTCTAAAATTCTCTATTAACTGTCTTATCAAAAGTTAAATATTACTTGCTATATACAGGCTCTGTTCTAATGACCTTATATACGTATACTATAATTTTTCAAAGGGCTGGATTGAGGGGGAAGGAAACTTCATCTGGCCACCTATATTCCTGCCCAGGACTCTTTTAAGCCCCAACCGAGTAGCTCTAGGTCTTGGCCAGGAAAGATTTCTAAACTGAAGCTCAGAAAAAAAGCAGGTGGGGAGGGTCCAGGTGGAGGCTGGTGCATGGAAATGGACCATCCAGATGAAAGAACTCAGTTTCTGGCAGGGCCAGACCTAGAGAAGTGAGTCCCTCAGACCAACGATAATTTTTTACCCCTTCAAAGCAATACTCATTAAACTTTGTGCAACATCACAGGTAAGGCTTTGTAGGGACTGGTAGAAGACAGCTGGTGGAAGAGGTCAGCCTCTTCTCGAATCCAGTTCTGGGACTATATTTGAACACATCATACAATAAAGCAGAAGTCCTGCCATTGTTAATGAAAACCCATCCTCGTTGAAAGCACCTTCCTCTAACCCCAACACGAGTGCTGGGGTCTTGTCTTTAACCTGTAATTGGCTTATACAAACTTTCATCCAAACATATATAGTGCTGGGGGCAGAAGGGTAGTTCAGTGGCAGAATTCGTGCCTGCCATGCAGGAGACCCAGGTTCAATTCCCGGCCCATGCCCTTCCCAAAAACAAACAAACAAGCAAAAGAAAGAAAACCAACAAAACAAAAATTCAATAAATGCTGCAATAACGGGATACTCCATGGAAAAAGAAGGAAATGTGACCCTTGCCATACAGCATACAAATAAACAAAGAAACACATATAGTGCTTTGCCTAAAAAAAAGACTTCAATGAACACAATTATCCCCCTCTTTGTACCTTTCCAGTGGGATTTAGGTAATCTACATCCTGGGGAATGTGCCAGTAGCCCCCTTATCTGATCTATTTACCCAGAAGTCCAAATTTGAAGAGGATTATTCAGAAATAGCTTGGATCCAGTTAGAAATTAGCAGAATCCTGAATAATTCCGGATTAGCATTATCTGTCCAGGGTCAGAGCAAGGAGTATCCTAAAGGCTCCAGTGTCCCCCTGGGGGATAACACAGCGGTTTCTGATTGTCCTGAGGGGATGTGGTTGTCTGTCCTTCCTGGCCTTCCAACAGACTCCCTTAAGTCCCAGGGTGGACCTGTTTCCTATTTCACTTTCCACCCTGCCATGCCCACTCACTCCCTTACCCTAATCCCTTGCTCCTCAAAGCATGATCCCTGGTTAGGCAGCATCAGTACCACCTGGGAGCCTGTTAGAAATACAAAATCTCCAGTCCCAATCCAGAACCATGGAACCAGAATTTACATTTGAACAACAGCCGTGCATGATCCATGTGCATATTTAAATATGAGAAGCCTAGTAGGCTAGCCCATAAACCCTTAAGGCTGAATCATGATACGCTTTTCCATAACTCAGCTTGAGTTATGGAACTCAGAACTCATCTTTGTACTCCTCCCCATCTCTCCCCCCATTGCAAGGAAGTGTCCCTGGCCTGCTGTCCACAAGTGTGGGGCTCTCTGGGCCACTGATGATCCGTATGTCCTGAAACTGCCTTAGTTAAGATACATTCAGGCTTAATCTCTGGGCAACTGTCCCTACCCCCAAGGTGTGTATGCCTTAGCCATGCTCTCTCTTCCCAGGCACTGATGAGCAGCCTCTGCCTTCTCCCCCGGCCTCTGTCTTCTGGCCCATTCTTCCCCTGAGGACTCTGTGAATCTGGGTAGTCTATGTGCACCGCCCCCCCCAAACACACACACACACACACACACACACACACACACACACACAAACACACCACCCCCTGCCACTCCCCTCAGAGTCTAATTTGACTTAGAAGTCTGGGAGGTAGGAGTGGAACCTAAGGGAAGGGCCAGAAGGTGAATTTTGGAGAAGGTGAAGATGGGTGCAAAGAGGATGGAAATATAGAGAACCTGCAGAAACCCAAGATTGGGTTGGTGGTTGCCAGAGGCACACTGTATTTTCTGGCCATTTCAGGTATCTTCAATCAATAATTTCCTCTTAAGAGGTAATGCACACAGCTTCTGATAGAGGCAGCTACTTAATTTAAGTAAAACTTTAAAGGATGATGACATCTATCACAATTATAAAAATACTCAAAGAAACTCAAGCTCATGTTAAAAAATGACATGTATTCAGTAATTGGGCCATAATTATTGTGATAAAAGCAGGCCACAGTGACTCAGCAGGCAGAGTTTTCGCCTGCCATGCCAGAGACCCAGGTTCGATTCCCGGTGCCTGCTCATGTAAAAAAAAAAAAAGCAAACAGCCAATAACAACAACAAAAACAGATTACAGTTACTAGGAGACTATGATTTCAATTCATGTCCTTATCAATGCTTGTCCCTACTTCTGGACAGTTTCCCAAATTTATTTTAAGTAGGAATTTATTAAAATTTCCACTGTAAAAATATTTTTAACAACTGTATTACTATTAGAAGAAAAGAGAAAGTATTCTCTGGATCTTAAGCAAAAAGAAAATAGCATGCTGAATACTGATGGTGCCATATATGGTGAAATCATGAAAATGAGATGGAAGTCTTTGCTGAACATCCTCAAGAAGTTCCTCCTGGAAACTGAAAGCAAGTGCTGTGCAGAAGAGGATATTGAAAATGGAGAAACAGGGTGCACGGGTGGTTCAGTGGTAGAATGCTCGCCTTTCATGCAGGAGACCAGGTTCGATTCCCGGACAATGCACCTCCCTCCGCGCAAAAAAGTGGAGAAGCCTAGGCCCACAAAGAGCCAACCATGAGATTATTTCTGCAGTGCCTGGAAGAGTTCTTGCAACGTGGTAGATTCTTAATAATTGTCGAAAGCTGAATCACGAAACTTTGGCTAAAGTGTGAGGAAATTAGGAGTTTAGTTTCTAATTAAGGGAGGATGATACATTTCTTTGCCATGACCGTCTTAGTGGATGGTATTATTTATTGCTCCCTATATATGGTATAGGGAATATATATGATACTCCTTAGATACCTATCCTCATCCGTTGTGCTTTCAATAAAGGATCCTATATGCAAAGCTTTAGGTTGAAGCACTACCAGACTTGAACTCTATTTCTGTATGCATTTTATGAGAGCAAAACATGGCTTTACTTATTTCTGTGTCACTAGAAAGTAATGCAGTGTTATATTGCAGATGCTCATAAACAACGATCGTGAATTTTGCTAAAGCATTTTATTGAGAACCCTAACATTTATTGAGTCACAGAGAGGCTAGATAACTGTATAATTGTATAGTGAGTAAGTAGTAGGGCCAGGATTCAGATCTTGGTGCTCTGGTGTTGAAGTTTATGCTTATCCCACTCTGTCATAGCCCTGAAGCCAAAATAAATGTGGAATAATTAGCTTAAATATTTTGCAAGTCTGAAGTAGTTTGGGGAGATTAAAGAATATTTTAATGCATTGACTCAAACCAGCAGAAACCTGTCAAGCTGCCTATTCAAGCTTAACTCACCTTATATTTATCAGAAGAATTTTCAAGGAAAATAATGAATGTGGGTATTAAATGATTCACAACAGTATAAGCATAATTATGTAGGTTTACTAGTTTCTGTAGTAATTGAGCTATCTTTGGACCTTGACCAAGTCTTGAACTTTTTTTCAAATTGTTTTTATTTCACATAACAAGATATCACAGGTGAAGTGTAAAAAACACAAGTTACACAAACATTAAAATAAACTGAGTAGATTGAAATACTAGTAAACATTGAAAGGGAGTGGTAAGGGGTATAGAAAAAAAATAGGGGGAACAAAGGTTAAAATCTATGAGTAGCTGGAAATACAAGTGGTCAATGAGAGGGAGGGGTAAGGGGTATGGTATGTGTGAGTTTTTTCTTTATTCTTTTTTTTTCTTTTATTAATTAACGGAAAAAAAGAAATTAACCCAACATTTGGAAATCATACCATTCTACATATGCAATCAGTAATTCTTAACATCATCACATAGATGCATGATCATCGTTTCTTAGTACATTTGCATCGGTTTAGAAGAACTAGCAACACAACAGAAAAAGATATAGAATGTTAATATAGAGAAAAGAAATAAAAGTAATAATAATAGTAAAAAACAAACAAAAAAAAAACCTGTAGCTCAGATGCAGCTTCATTCAGTGTTTTAACATGATTACTTTACAATTAGGTATTATTGTGCTGTCCATTTTTGAGTTTTTGTATCTAGTCCTGTTGCACAGTCTGTATCCCTTCAGCTCCAATTACCCATTATCTTACCCTGTTTCTAACTCTTGCTGGACTCTGTTACCAATGACATATTCCAAGTTTATTCTCGAATGTCCGTTCACATCAGTGGGACCATACAGTATTTGTCCTTTAGTTTTTGGCTGGACTCACTCAGCATAATGTTCTCTAGGTCCATCCATGTTATTACATGCTTCATAAGTTTATTCTGTCTTAAAGCTGCATAATATTCCATCGTATGTATATACCACAGTTTGTTTAGCCACTCGTCTGTTGATGGACATTTTGGCTGTTTCCAGCTCTTTGCAATTGTAAATAATGCTGCTATAAACATTGGTGTGCAAATGTCCGTTTGTGTCTTTGCCCTTAAGTCCTTTGAGTAGATACCTAGCAGTGGTATTGCTGGGTCGTATGGCAATTCTATATTCAGTTTTTTGAGGAACCGCCAAACTGCCTTCCACAGTGGTTGCACCATTTGACATTCCCACCAACAGTGGATGAGTGTGCCTCTTTCTCCGCATCCTCTCCAGCACTTGTCATTTTTTGTTTTGTTGATAATGGCCATTCTGGTGGGTGTGTTCTTTATTCTTTTTATTTCTTTTTCTGGAGTGATGCAAATGGTCTAAAAAATGATCCTGGTGATGAATATATTATGATGTGATGATAGTGTGAGCCATTGATTGTACACCATATATGGACTGCCTGTATGTTAAGAATGTTCATGTTTGTATGCTGTTTTGGTTTGATAATACAAAATAAATTAAACTAATAAAAAACATAATTTAAAAAAACACAAGTTACACACTATAGCAATCTAGTAAAATCTACATTTTGGGAAACGACATGAAGATCAGTGAAGGTATGGATGCTTCAGGGTTCATCTTGGTACTTTAGATGTCTGTCTTCAGGATCACGGAGGGTCAAGTCCAGTCATTCTAAGGACAAACCCCAGGAGTTTGGGTCCAAGGTTGAGTTAGTATGTGTTCCCCATGTCCATAGAGACTGAACATAAATTCAGTCAATATTTGTAGAGCTCCTTGGAAGCAACCATGATGAGAGCTAGGATGAATGGTAATTATTAATTCCTTCCCCTCCATGGCTCAAATTTGAGTCAACCACCTCAAATTTCTTTGGTGGCTAAAAAACATAAATTATAAATTATAATGATAATAAGAACATGAGAGAGGTTTTCTCTTTCCCTAGTCATTGAAATTATACTTCATCCTGGTCAGACAATCTAGACCAGTTCCCTAGGGAATGTCATGCATTTGATTTAGGATGGGCTACTGTCCAGACCTAAAGCATTCACTGGGGGAAATGCAATTATAGTGGTTGGCTTATGCTAATTCAGAGTCAATCCTGACAGCTGGGTAGGGTCATTCTCCCCAAATGATTGGCTGCTACCCAATGGGGAAAAGGTGAGATAATTGCCAAAGAAGCATATATAATATCTAGTGAAAATGCTAAATCCTTATAATAAGATATAAATATCAAAAATAATAATTGATCTGGATACCTAATAGAGAGCAGACTTATGAAGAGAGCTATACTAGAGGCAAAAGGTGGAAGGAAAGATTCCTTCTAAACAGGATGATCTAGAATACCTCTGAGAGGATGTGGGATTCGAGCTGGGGCTTCAAAAACAGTAGTGGAGGCCTTCTACTCTTTAGGAAAAAGGTGCAACATTAATACAATTAAGTTGGAAAGAGCAGGGAAGGGAAGAGTGGAAGTTAGAATGATACAATTGCAGAGGACATGGAGTGGGAGGTAAGGGAAGAGTGGTGAGCAGGCCAGATTTTGAAGGTTTTGTATACTAGGCTAAGGTGTCTGAAATTACTCTGTATCTAATGGGGAGCCATGAAAGCTTTTAGGAAAACCATGCTTCTTGAGATTCTAAAGATTCTTCTGTAACAGGGTTGACAAGTTCAGGGCTAACTCTCCAGATCACCCTGGGTTAGGCTGGGCCTTTGGGGACTGGAGACAGTTTCCTTTAACTCTACATCCCTACTGGATTTTGGCCCAGCCAGGAATCCCATTTCTACCATTCTACAAATGTAAGTGTGGTCTTTCCGAGATGGTTGGACAACAACTGCTCTGTTGTCCTGGGGAGTCTCTGCCACCTCGGTCCTGGGGAGCCTGGCTCCTCCTCCTACGCTTATTTTCAGCACAGTAACAAGCAGAAGTGTTAGAAAGAACGCCGTACCTGAAGGAGAACAAACACTCCTTCAATTGTGGAGGAGGAAAGAATTTATTCACAATTTATTAAGACAAAATGGTGGCTGCGCACCAAACAATAGAATGCCGGGACGGTTATACGTGTGCCTGACCCACGGTCCCTCCCGTTTCTCTGCTGACTGGATACTCCAGAGTTTGCAGCCTGTCCTGGAAATCTAATTTGAACTTTCCACCGAAGGTTCCCCCTTTGATTATGTTTTACATTTTTTAGTGACCCCGGTCATTAAGGATTTGGCACCAGTTTTCAGCTTGCGTCAGAGGCCCTCCCCTTTCCCTGCCTGCATCACCTTTGTGAACACAAACTTAAAGTTTGATTCTTACGGATGGAACAGTTTGTGGAGTCCCTGCTCAGTCCACTGGTCAACAGAACTCAGCAGGTAAAGGCAGCTGTTAGTTGTGAAGATGTAGCATTTTATAATATACTGTTGACTGCAGGGTTTCTCCAGCGGTAGTAAGAACAGATTAAATATCTACCCAGGAAACGCAAATTTCTCACTAGGACAAAATTCCTGTGAAATCTTTTATGGAGGCTGCCCTGCTCATCTTGGTTCTCATTGAGTATCTTCAAGGATAAGAGTCTCTCCTCTACTCCTGTCAGAAGGAAAAGAAAGGCACTATCATTCATTCCCTGGTGTAAATAGGACAAGAACTAACTGAAATGGCTTGTATGAGATTCTTGTATTGTGAACAAATATTTTCTATGCTTCTAACAACAGAGTAAGGAAGACAACCAACCAATGACTAAAAGAGGTAATATTTTTGAACCAATATCCCTTGGGTGTTTCCTTTGTACTGGGCACTTGGCTAACTTTATATTTGTGTGGTCCAGTACTAGTAGTCACATGTGGCTTTCGACCAATGAAATGCAACTAGTCTGAATAGAAAGTAAAATGCGCACTGGATTTCAAAGCTTCGTACGAAAAAAAGAGTATAAATATCCCATTGATTTTTTTTATGTTGATTATATGTTCAAATCGTATTTTAGGATACATTGGGTTAAATGAAATAGAGTATTAAAATAATTTAACCTGTTTCATTGTACATTTTAGGTGACTACTAGAACATTTAATATTACATATGCAGCTCACTTTTGTAGCTTGTATTACATTTTTAATGGACCGTGCAGTTTTGGGTTATCCCCATGCTGCATCCCCACAATAGCCTTACAATACAGACTGCTTTTAAGCTCATTCTACTGAAGAAGAAACTGCGGAGGTGTGAAGACAGCAGACGTCTTGTGTTATTAAGTGGTGGGGCTGTGATTCAAACCTTGCTCTTAGCCACCCCATATGCTGCCTTTTCAGCTTGGTTTATGATTCAATATTTTGCTGCATGTGTCAAGTATGGAGCTCTGCATTAAGACATGGTTCCCCCACTAACTGTTTACATGAGCTTGGATGATTATCTTAATCTCCTTGGATCATTAAACATGAGTCTAATAAGTCTTACAAGCCAATAATGCATTATTGTTTTCTGTTTGAATTACTTCTTTGGCCCCATGATCTATGGAAATAACAGTTCAGTTCAATTTAACAAATGTTTCTCTAGCGTCACTATGTACACCACCACCAAATATATTAAACAGTTCCTTAGGAGGAGTTAATTATGCCTGGACTAACACCAGAATTAATGCAACAAACACATTTTAACTTCTCCACTTGTAAAATGAGAACAGCAATACTCACTAAAAGTTATCACATGGTTTTGTTGGGTTTATTTTTTGCATGGGCAGGCGCTGGGAAGCGAACCCGGGTCTCCAGCATGGCAGGCGAGAATTCTGGCACTGAGCCACCACCCTATCATATGTTTTTATTTTTTTATTTTTAATTTTTATTAATAAAACCAATCAACATACAAACATGAACATTCTTAACATATGAACATTCCATACTTGGTGTGCAATCAATAGCTCATAATATCATCACACAGTTGTATATTCATCACCATGATCATTTCTCAGAACATTTACATCACTCCAGAAAAAAAAGAAAAAACTCACACATACCATACCCCTTACCCCTCCCTCTCATTGACTGCTAGTATCTCTTTACCCAATTTATTTTAACATTTGTTCCCCCTATTATTTATTTATTTTTAATCCATATTTTTTACTTATCTGCCCATACCATAGATGAAAGGAGCATCAAGAACAAGGTTTTCACAGTCACACAGTCACTTTGCGAAAGCTATATCATTATACAGTCATCTTAAAGAAACATATCATATGGTATTTTTTTTTTCGCATGGACAGGCACTGGGAATCGAACCTGGGTCTCCGGCATGGCAGGCGAGAATTCTGCCTGCTGAGCCACCGTGGCCCACCCCATATGGTTTTTAATTGTCATTTATTATGTGTAATATTGGTGTTCTACATCTGATTATTTTTTAAGTTATATCTATGAAGGCTTCTTTATACTCTCTTAAGCTTAAAGATTCTTTCAGAATTTGAATGATTGTGGATCATAACCATTCTAGAAATAACTTGTTAGATTTATTCCAGAAATGAATTGGTGCCAGTTAAGTATTTCGTTTCTAGGATTGTCTTATTTTAATTTAATTACACCAATGAGGATTCAAGTCCTTCTCACCTAATGCTCTTGTGTTGAATTCTTTTAGTGCAAATGTTGATCATAATTTGAGCCCTACTTGAGAAAGCTGCTCACTCTGAGGCGATAGGGAACTCTCGAAAGCATGAAGGAGGATTCTTTCCGGATTGTTTATATTCAGTGTAAGACTCCAAATAATCTCTGCTTCTGACTGAGGGCCGCTGACAAGAAAACATGAGATCTGGGGTCCTCATCAGGCGAGGTTCACATGAAATTGTCAAGGAATTTTGACAACAGCTCCTGCTTTTTCTGGGACCTGTCCCTGTGGCTTAGTCTCCTTGCTTACCAGCTGTTACACGTTTTTGTTCTTACTAGTACAAACTAAATTGGTTCAGCATTCCACAACCAACAATGAACTTTTTGAAATTATATCTCAGTGCCATCTAGTAACTACTTTTCTGGAACTTTTTTTTTCTTTCCAACTTCAGGATCAGAGTGCTGGTTAATTTTGTTCTTAATTCATGGCACTTCATGATCAGCCGGATGTGCAAGGCCTCTCTCATTACTCAGTATTCATTCATTCTTTTTCATCCCCATTCTCCATGTGCATTCCGCTGCCCTCTCTATAGGCACTCATTCTTATCTGTTGGAAGTGTGTCCTTCTCTCTCTATGAGTTGTTGTAAAACGTATATTTTTGTTTTGTATGCAAGCATTTAGTTTATATAAATGACACTGTAGTATCTCATTCAGCATTACAGTTTTAAAAGTCTAACCATGTTGTTGAGTGAGTATCTAGACTATTGCCTCTAACTGATGCTGGGTGTTCCATCCATTTTATGGAATTCCATCCATTGCACCAAGGAAATGGTCACACACATTGCCCTCAACTCAGCACCACTACAAACACTGCTATGATGAACATCTTCATACATCTTCCCTCATGGGTGAGAACTACTCTGGATTCCTATGTTCAGCAATGTAAATGCAGGCCATAAGTAACAGATGTATCAGTCAGGGTTCTACAGAAAACAGAAGCCACTCTAAGCATGTAAAAAGGGGGGGGGGGAGGGGATTTAATGCACAAAAGAGGATAGAGAGGTGATGGAAATGCTGAGAGCCAAACAGGGAAACGAGGTAACTGAGAGATTAGAAGGAGCAGGAAGACCCTTCCACCCTTTAGCTGGAGGAAGAACTAGTAACTCAAAGCCAGAGTCACCTGATAGAAGCTGGAATCATGGTAGGGTTGCCTGGTAAGAGCTGAAAGAGAGGGAGGACATACAGATGCCCCCTAAGAAAGAAAGGGAGGGAGAGAGAAATGCCCATGACTTCTCCATTGCTCACTTCCAATCTCCTGTTAGTGCCTCCCCCTAGCTGAACCCAGCCCCAGAAGCAGCCTTCAGGTGCCAGAGCAGAGCAGGGATGGGACAGGAAGAAATTTGATGGGAGACAGCTGTACGCACATCGTATATCTGATCTGACCAAGTCCTGAAAGATTGTTATCCATAATAACTGTACCAGCTACACCCCAATCAGTAGTATAACCCCACATCTTGCCCACTCTTCATGAGTCACTATTTTCCAAAAAGTAGCAGTCAAAGATCTCTGCTATCTTCCTTTGACCGCGTTTAGCCAGCTTATTGCCTCAAGCACAGCATCGAATCTAGCAGCCGGATGCACTTCAGGGACCCGTCCATCCATTGGTCTACAATCTCTTTAGGGCAGGACCCCAACAGTTTGATTTGTAATTCCCTACCTGATGTCATGCACAGTGCTATTGAACACATGATAAATGTTCTTGTTGATTATTGGTATCATGCCTTTCCACTTATTGTTACATTCTTGCTTTGGCTCGCAAACTATACGATGGCACTTTTCAAGAAATCACTGAGGCGCTGTGGAGGAAAATCTCCAGGGAGAGCCTTTGGGTAAGGGGGAGAGCTAGTAAGCAACTGTGGTTGTTAAGACACTTCATTATTGGTAAATAGATGCTGCTCTATGCAATTCAGAGGGACCACGTGCCCTGACCGCCCCAACCATACCCTTGAAGCTAACCATCCCTGCAAGACTCAGCAACTAAAGGTTTCTCTTGGCATGGCAAGGGCCTTAATAACCCTCTAACAAGAGTATTGGACTGGATGATGCTGTCCTTTTTGCTTCTCCTAACCCTACTACTTCCCTTTGTGTTCTTTCCTTGCATCCTTCTTTGCCTGATTTAAAATTTGGCAAATGCGCTATAAAACCAGATCTTCTGAAACTGCTGGAATAGCACCCTCAGTAACTTTTAGTCCCGAATCAAGACCAGAGCTCGGGGCTATTTTTAAGGAATTTCCCAATCCTAAAAAAATCAAAAAAATATCAAGAGAAACTTAAACTTCAAATTAGAGTTTATAATCCAGGATTGCCTGATCTTTTTCAATGTGTACTAATAGCTTTAAATCGCGGCAAAAAAAAAAAAAAAAGTGGATTAAGGCAACTAAATGGGAAAAGTGGTAGGAACAGACCCCCCCAAAGCCAATCAAATTGCTATAGGTTTATTTAATACCATACCAAAAGTGTTTCCTAAACAACAAACAAACAAGCAAAAAACCCAAATTGGTTGATAATCCACTATTATAAATAACAGCAGAAAAGGATGACTCTCTCTGGGATTAGAAGGAGTGATTGTCTCAACCTTTAGTGCTCATTTAAGTCCTTAATTTTTTGCTGATGCATTTAAAGAGACACTGTCCTCATTATTTCATTTTTTACTGATGTATATTTTTAAATTTATTTTATTGATTAAAAACATTAAGAATAAACAAGCAAAAATATTAACATATAGTTCCATTCTACATATATATTCAGTAATTCTCAATATCATCACATAGTTGCAGATTCATCATTTCTTCGAACATTTGCATCAATTTAGAAAAAGAAATAAAAAGAAACAGAAAAAGAAATAAAACGATAATAAAAAAAAAGATTATACATACCATACCCCTTACCCCTCATTTTCATTTATCACTAGCATTTCAAACTAAATTTATTTTAACATTTGTTCCCCCTATTTATTTTTATTCCATATGTTCTACTCGTTTCTTGACAAAGTAGATAAAAGGAGCATCAGACACAAGGTTTTCACAATCACACAATCACATTGTGAAAGCTATATCATTATTCAATCACCCTCAAGAAAAATGGCTACTGGAACACAGCTCTGCATTTTCAGGCAGTTCCCTCCAGCCTCTCCATTACATCTTGAATAAGAAGATGATATCTACTTAATGCATAAGAATAACCTCCAGGACAATCTCTCGACTCTGTTTGGAATCTCTCAGCCATTGACACTTTGTCTCATTTCACACTTCCCCCTTTTGGTCGAGAAGGTTTTCTCAATCCCTTGATGCTGAGTCTCAGTTCATTCTAGGATTTCTGTCCCACGTTGCCAGGAAGGTCCACACCCCTGGGAGTCATGTCCCACGTAGAGAGGGGTAGGGTGGTGAGATTGCTTGTTGTGTTGGCTGGAGAGAGAGGCCACATCTGAGCAACAAAAGAGGCTCTCTTGGGGGTGACTCTTAGGCCTAAATTTTAAGTAGACTTGACCTATCCGTTGTGAGGTTAAGTTTCATATGAACAAACCCCAAGACTGGGGGCTCAGCCTATAGCTTTGGTTGTCCACACTGCTTGTGAGAATATCAGGAATTCAACTTGGGGAAGTTGAATTTCTCCCCATTCTCACCATTCCCCGAAGGGGCTTTGCAAATACTTTTCCACTCACTGATCGAATCACTCTGGGATTCGTCGGGGCATCACTCTACACAAATCAACAAAATCTCATGTCCTACCTGAGATTCCAAGTACTTGTGGTGTTCGGTCAAACTATCTATATAAGTTCTTTTGGGAAATGCACTAGTCAAAATATTAATTTTGTAACAAACATTTTTTGCTTTAGTCTCACACATAGGGTGACATTATAAAATATTAATTACCATCTATTTTCAGCACCCTGCAATAATGACATTTCTTTGTTCTTCCTCATGCAAAAACATTTTTAAACATTGTACATTTAGTCACTGTTATTATACACTCTATGCATTCCTAGATTATACCATCTCAATCTTTAACCTCTATCTTTCTTTCTGATTTCATTTATGTCCCCAGCCCTCCTCCCTCTATCATTCTCACATGCAGCTTCATTCAGTGTTTTAACATAATTGTATTATAGTTAGGTAGTATTGTGCTGTCCATTTCTGGGTTTTTGTATTCAGTCCTGTTGCACAGTCTGTATCCCTTCAGCTTCAATTACCCAATATCTTACCCTATTTCTATCTTCTGATGGTCTCTGTTACCAACTAAATATTCCAAGTTTATTCACTAATGTCGGTTCATATCAGTGAGACCATACAGTATTTGTCCTTCAGTTTTTGGCTAGTCTCACTCAGCATAATGTTCTCAAGGTCCATTCATGTTGTCACATACTTCATAACTTTATTTTGTCTTAAAGCTGCATAATATTCCATCGTATGTATATACCACAGTTTGTTTAGCCACTCGTCTGTTGATGGACATTTTGGCTGTTTCCATCTCTTTGCAATTGTAAATAATGCTGCTATAAACATTGGTGTGCAAATGTCCATTTGTGTCTTTGCCCTTATGTCCTCTGAGTAGATACCTAGCAATGGTATTGCTGGGTCATATGGCAATTCTATATTCAGCTTTTTGAGGAACTGCCAAAGTGCCTTCCACAGCAGTTGCACCATTTGACATTTCCACCAGCCGTGAATAAATGTACCTCTTTCTCCACATCCTCTCCAGCACTTGTCATTTTCTGTTTTATTGATAATGGCCATTCTGGTGGGTGTGAGATATCTCATTGTGGTTTTGATTTGCATTTCTCTAATGGCCAGGGATGTTGAACATCTCTTCATGTGCCTTTTGACAATTTGTGTTTCCTCTTCTGAAAAGTGTCTGTTCAAGTCTTTTTCCCATTTTGTAATTGGATTGGCTGTCTTTTTGTTGTCGAGTTGAACAATTTCTTTATAAATTCTAGACATTAGAACTTTATCTGATATGTCATTTCCAAATATTGTCTCCCAATGTGTAGGCTGTCTTTTTACTTTCTTGATGAAATTCTTTGATGCACAAAAGTGTTTAATTGAAGGAGTTCCCATTTCTTTCTTTCTTTCTTCAGTGCTCTTGTTTTAGGTGTAAGGTCTATAAAACTGCCTCCAATGATAAGATTTATAAGATATTTCCCTACATTTCCTCTAACTGTTTTATGGTCTTAGACCTAATGTTTAGATTTTTGATCCATTTTGAGTTAACTTTTGTATAGGGTGTGAGATACAGGTCCTCTTTCATTCTTTTGGATATGGATATCCAGTTCTCTAGGCACTATTTATTGAAGAGACTGTTCTGTCCCAGGTGAGTTGGCTTGACTGCCTTATCAAAGATCAAATGTCCATAGATGGGAGGGTCTATATTTGAGCACTCTATTCGATTCCATAGGTCAATGTATCTATCTTTATGCCAGTACCATACTGTTTTGCCCCTGTGGCTTCATAATATGCCTTAAAGTCAGGCAGTGTGAGACCTCCAGCTTTGTTTTTTTCCCTTAAGATACTTTTAGCAATTTGGGGCACCCTGCCCTTCCAAATAAATTTGCTTATTGATTTTTCTATTTCTGAAAAGTAAGTTGTTGGGATTTTGATTGGTATTGTGTTGAATCTGTAAATCAATTTAGGTAGAATTGACATCTTAACTATATTTAGTCTTCCAATCCATGAACACGGTATGCCCTTCCATCTATTTAGGTCTTCTGTGATTTCTTTGAACAGTTTCGTGTAGTTTTCTTTGTATAGGTCTTTTGTCTCTTTAGTTAAATTTATTCCTAAGCATTTTATTCTTTTAGTTGCAAATGTAAATGTAATTCATTTCTTGATTTTCCCCTCAGATTGTTCATTACTAGTGTATAGAAACAGTACAGATTTTTGAATGTTGATCTTGTAACCTGCCACTTTGCTGTACTCGTTTATTAGCTCTAGTAGATTTGCTGTGGAATTTTTGGGTTTTTGACATATAGTATCATATCATCTGCAAACAGTGAGAGTTTTACTTCTTCCTTTCCAATTTTGATGCCTTGTATTTCTTTTTCTTGTCTAATTGCTCTGGCTAGAACTTCCAACACAATGCTGAATAACAGTGGTGATAGTGGACATCCTTGTCTTGTTCCTGATCTTAGGGGGAAAGTTTTCAGTTTTTCCCCATTGAGGATGATATTAGATTATAAAATATTAGATAAAAATATATTTTTCATATATTCCCTTTATCATTTTAAGGAAGTTCCCTTGTATTCCTATCCTTTGAAGTGTTTTCAACAAGAAAGGATGTTGAATTTTGTCAAATGCCTTCTCTGCATCAATTGAGATGATCATGTGATTTTTCTGCTTTGATTTGTTGATATAGTGTATTACATTAATTGATTTTCTTATGTTGAACCATCCTTGCATAGCTGGGAGGAATCCTACTTGGTCATGATGTATAATTCTTTTAATGTGTTGCTGGATTCGATTTGCTAGTACTGATGCATTTAAAGAGACACCATCCTCATTGTTTATCAATGGACTCAAACTTTATCTTTGGAAGCTAATTAAAAAACATACACTTGAGCAAAATGCTACTCCTTTCAATAAACTTGTTAAATTAGCTAAACATTTTGAAAAAATCCCGGATCAGGGTAAAATGTTTTTTTTTTTAATAAAATAGAATCATAATATTACAATTACAGCAACTCCAAAATGAGAAATAAAAAATTATGAGTCCCTATTAACATTTTTAATGACAGTGAATATAAAGGTAGAGGTATGTCCAAGGGGAAAAAAAGCATTAAAAAAAAAGCCATCTATAATGCAAGCAAAAGAAACATTAGAAACAAGATTGTCCATATTTAAAGGGGGTGGCATGGGGGAAAGCAAGCACTGAGCACAAGGAAGACCTAGTTTGAAATGAGTAACTCATGTGCTTTCTTAGAAACCAAGCAAAACCACATTTTAAACTAAAGATAGCTTGGAACTACAGAAATTTTAATTCAGATAAGTTTATATTTTCAAAAAGTTAAACTTAAACAAAGGTTCCTAGATTCCACTAGGGAGTGAGGTGCATTCTTTGATTGGTATTCAAGAGCTTCTAAGAGATATAATAATTATAAAATTGCCTCTTTACCAAAAACACAAAAAACTGATTAAAAATAAAAAAATATATAAAATGGGGCAAGGACAGAAAGTTAAATCTTTTACATGAACTAGTAAGTTTTCTCTTTGTATTCTTTCTTTCTGCATTTCTAAGTCTGTGTTTTCTCACTCATGGTTGAAAATTTTAAGCTGTACATGCTCTATTTATATATGAATTTAATATTGTTAATTAAGAAAACAATGTCTTCTGAGTTAAAATGTTAAGTCCAAAAGAAAAAAAGACATGTATGTTTGGGAATATTTTCCCTTAACATAGATAGATTTACTGATCAAATAAGCTAATATTGTATCTACTAAATGTTTAATATAAAAATATAAACAGAAGTTTGCATTTAACCAAATTGAGTCATTATTCTGACAAGTTTTATTTTGAAAATGACTGTTTTGTAAAATGTCAGCTTGAAGACAGTTTCCAAAATCATTTTGGTAACTTAAGTATATAAGATATATAGGATATGTTTTTATGAAGAAAAAGAGAGTAGTTTTGTCCAAAAATAAAATGACTGGATGTTACAGGATAAAAAAGAAGAAATGTAGGACAAAAGCTGAAGAGATACAGAAAGTTGTAGAAGGTTCATGGAAAAGAAATTTTATTTCTTATGGTCAAAGTTGGGTAAGATTTTTTTTAATTTTAAAAATTTTTTTAAGCATAACAACATACAAACACGAACACTCTTACTATATGATCATTCCATTCTTGGTATATAATCAATAACTCACAATATCATCACATAGTTGTATATTCATCACCATATCATTTCTTAGAACATTTGCATCAATTCAGAAAAAAGAAATGCAAAGAAAAAAGACAAAAAACTCATACAGCATACCCCTTACCCCTCCCTCTCATTGACTGCTAGTAGTTTCCATTTACCCAATATAGTTTAGCCTTTGTTTCTCCTAATTCTTTTCCTATACCCTTTACCACTCCCTTTCATTGATCACTAGCATTTCAATATACTAAATGTATTTTAACATTTGTTCCCCCTATTATTTATTTATTTTTAATCCACATGTTTTACCCAACTACGGTCTGTACCGTTGATAAAAGGAGCATCAGACACAAGGTTTTCACAATCACGCAGTCACATTGTGAAAGCTATATCATTACACAATCATCTTCAAGAAACATGGCTATTGTAACACAGCTCTACATTTTCAGGCAGTTCCCTCCAGCCTCTCCATTACATCTTGACTAACAAGGTGATATTTATTTAATGAATAAGAATAACCTCCAGGATAACCTCTCAACTCTGCTGGGAATCTCTCAGCCATTGACACTTTATTTTGTCTCATTTTGCTCTTCCCCCTTTTGGTTGAGAAGGTTTTTCAATCCTTTGATGCTGAGTCAAGTTCGTCCTAGGATTTCTGTCCCACATTACCAGGAAGGTCCACACCCCTGGGAGTCATGTCCCATGTAGAGAAGGGGAGGGTAGTGAATTTGCTTGTTGTGTTGGCTGAGAGAGAGAGAGAGAGACGACATCTGAGCAATGAAAGAGGTTCTCTTGGGGGTGACTCCTAGGCCTAATTTTAAGTAAGCTTAGCCTATCCTTTGCATGGTTAAATTTCATGTGATCAAACCCCAAGATTGGGGACTCAGCCTATCGCTTTGGTTGTCCCCACTGCTTGTGAGAATATATATATATTTTTCTTTTTTTTTTTTGCATGGACAGGCACCGGGAATGGAACCCAGGTCTCAAGCATGGCAGGTGAGAATTCTGCCTGCTGAGCCACCATGGCCTGCTTTCTCTGTTCTTAACTGAGATTCTCCAAGTTCATTCATCAATGCTATTTCATATCAGTGAGACCATACAGCATTTGTCCTTTTATTTCTGGCTAATCTCACTCAGCATAGTGTCTTCAAGGTCCCTCCACATTGTTATATGCTTTATGACTTCATTCTGTCTTACAGCTGCATAATATTCCATTGTATGTATATACCAGAGCTTGTTTAGTCACTCCTCTGTTGATGGACATTTGGGCTGTTTCCATCTCTTGACAATTGTAAATAATGCTGCTATAAACATTGGTGTACAAATGTCCATTTGTGTCCTTCCCCTCATGTTCTCTTAACAGATACCTAGCAATGGTATTGCCAGATCATTTGGCAATTCTATACTTAGCTTCCTGAGGAACAGCCAAACTACCTTCTATAGAAGTTGTACCATTTGACATTCCCACCAACAGTGGATAAGTGTGCCTCTTGTGGACCCCAGAAGACCCAAGTTCTTCAATCCTCATTCAATATTGCTGAGTAGGGTCTTTTTTATTGTTTCCGTGGAGATGTGACCTACCCAACAGTGAGTGGTAATTTTTGATTAGATGGTTTCCATGGAATTGTGTTTCCACCCATTCAAGGTGGGGTTGCTTACTGGAAGCCTTTAAGAGGGAACCATTTTGGAAAAAGTTTTAGGCCCACACAGCCAGAGACCTTTGAGATGAAGAAGGAAAACAGCCCTGGGGGAACTTCCTGAAACAAGAAGCCAGGAGAGAAAGTTAGCAGACTTGGCCACATGCCCTCCAGCTGGAAGAGAAACCCTGAACTTCATCGGCCTTTCTTGAATGAAGGTAACTTCTTTTTGGTGCCTTAATTTGGACATTTTCATGGCCTTAGAACCATAGACTTGCAACTTAATAAATTCCCCCTTTTAAATAGCTGTTCCATTTCTGGTATATCCCATTCCAGCAGCTTGCAAACTAGAACAAGTGTGTTTTGGAGAGGCCTAGACTTTAAGGAGCAATCGGCCTACAAGACAAATGGTGAGGAATTTATCTAATAACAGCAGTGAAAACCATGTGGAAAGCTTGTTCTGGGTGAATAAATATAAGCCAACCTCACTCAAGACCATACTTGGACAGCAAGGTGACCAGAGCTGTGCCAACAAACTCCTGCGCTGGCTCCAGAAGTGACACAAGAGTGCTCTGGAGATAAAAACAAACAAACAAACAAACAAAAAAACACGCAAATTTTGGTAAATTTACCTGCAAGGATGATGGCTCTAGTTTTAAAGCAGTATTGCTCTCAGACCCTCCACCTGTTGGCAAAACAACCACAGAATGGTTGTCGGGAATTGGGATACAGCTATGTGGCTCAGAATGCAAGTGACACTCAGAGTAAGAACAGTTGAAGGAGATTGTTGCTGAATCACTGAATAGTAGCAGCATCAAAGGCTTCTTTTCAAGCGAAGCAGCCCACTCAGTAAGCCTGAAATGTGTTCTCATCATGGATGAAGGAGATGGCATGGCAGGCAGTGAGGACAGGGAAGGAATTCAGGAGTTATTTAGTCTGATGGAATATACAAAAATTCCCATTATTTGTACATTCAATGACAGAAATCATTCCAAGATTTATTCTTTGGTTCATTATTGTTTTGATCTTCATTTTCAAAGACCTCAAGTTGAATAGGTTAAAGGTGCTATGATATATTGCACTTAAGGATGATTTAAAGGTTCCTCTGCCAGCTATGAATGAAATAATTTTAGGAGCTAACCAAGATATCAGACAGGTTTTACACAATCTGAGTATGTGGTGTGCATGAAGTCAGGCATTAACCTATGACCAGGCAAGGCTGATTCTAATAGGGCCAAAAAGGATATCGAAATGGCACATTTGATGTTGCCTGGAAAGTATTTGTAGCTGGGGAGGAGACTGCTCATATGTCACTTGTGGACAATATCTTTTTTCATGATTATTCAATAGTATCCTTCTTTGTCCAGGAGAACTACATACTTGTGAAGCCTATAGCTGCAGGGGTGACATGAAGAAGCACTTGATGCCTTTAAGTAGAGCAGTAGATAGCATATGTCTTAGAACTCCAACTAATAAATGCAAAATAAATGCAAGAACTAGAGAATTTTTTTCAAATGATTAGTGTATAGTCAGATTCAGAGTAAGCAAAATAGGCCATTTATGCTAGTGTTCATCCTGAAGAGTTAGTGAAGGGGTACATGAGCCATTTTCCACTTCCCAAACTGGTTGTTGAACAATTTGTATGTTGGCAACCACGTATCATATTGGTAAGGACCTAGCACTGCATATGAGTCTCAGAACTTACTCCAGCAAGAGCACCATAAACGTGGATTATCTTCACAGCTGAGAGATGCACCTGTACAATCCTTGACTTCACAAGGGGTAGAGGGAGGAGAGGATGTTGTACTCATAGACACATATCACCTGATGAAAGCAGACTTGGAGAATATCGTGAAAATTAGCAGGTGGGGAGGTAGACCTAGTCCTTTTTCCATCTGGATCTCAAGGTCAAAGCAGCCTTTATAAGAGCTTACAATAGGGTTGCAGCAGAGGCCCAGCACTAGATTCTGAATATAACAAAGAACTAAATGAAGATGAATCCCAATCTGAGAAAGACCACAATTCTGTGAAAACTGATGTTATGATCAAGAAAAAAGACAAAATCTTCAAAGCCTTCAAAACTGGAAAAAGAGATGCAGTTCACAAAATAGGAAAAGGAAAAAGTTTGAAGAGATGAAACCATTTTACCAACAGCCACTTTTTTACACTTACCTGCTGACCAGTCTAGCTGGTTTAGAGAAAGCCTTTTTTTTTTTTTTTCCAGAGGAACCATGATTTTGCAGTAAGGGGATGACTTAGTGGTCCCATTATTTAAAAAAGGTGGTACAACTAGAAGGATGTAATGAGTAGTCTAATTACACCTCTTATAGAGGTTGATAGGACTGCTTAGGTCTTCCACTTTTCCTTGTCAGTCTAATTAGATTGCTGTATTTCAAAATTACTATGTATAATTAAAACTAGATACTAAGTGTGGGCTTTAGAGTCAGATATTAGTTATCAATAACACACCTGGGAACAGTGGTATATGTACTAAGGTGACTTTTGTAGGCTTAAGAATTTATCCTAATGGACTTTATATATGAACAACGCTTATTTTGCTTAAACAGAGTTATTATTATGTGGTGAAATTTTGTAAATAAATCATAATACAAACCAGTCACCACGTAAAACTGGATATTCTTGAACATTGTTAAATATCTTGCAAAGTATAAATCAGTAATAAAAATGTTCCACATGATAGCCTGTACAATTCTTCTTGACCTAAGACTGCCATTTGTACAGTAAAATACTATATTGATGTATTACTTTTCTTATTAATTTGCGAATGAGTGGATAAAAAAGCTTACTTCATTCCTGACTAACCAGCTGTAGGAAATATAACTTGGGCAGTGGAAGTCAGAATCCGCATTCTCGTTCCCTCTGAGCATTTATCGCATAGCACAATGTGCTGACCGCATTGACCAATTTCATGGAGAGGGCCCTTCGTTATTGTAGGGTGTGATGGACAGCAAAAGGAGTCCCAACATTCTTGGCTTTTGAGGTTCAATCCATCAGGTTCAAAGCGGTGGTGTCTAGGCTGGGTAAGATTCTTAGACCCCGTCCAGTAGGGGACATAATGAACAGTGGTATTTGTTTACTTGGTCCCTGGAAAATCTGGTTTCTGGTTCTGTTCTGGATGTGGAATTCATCCCAGAATTCCACATGTGGAATTCATTCTACTGGAACTTCAGAAAGTACCTATAATTATACTTGCTGAGTGGCCCTCAGGCTGTGGAATTAGCCTGGAATTTAAGTGCCTACCTATTTCTTAATCTTGTCAACAAATGTTCAGAGTACCTCTGTCTTCAATGTAGAGTAAATTCATTACAGGAAAAAACATTGCCTTAAGCCTAAAAAAACCAGAAGAATGCTGGCTAAATCTTGGCTTTTGGGATGACTTGAATCATAGCATATTTCAAATCTCACTAATATTTTTTCTTATTATAATCACTATGGTATCTTTCAATTTGCTAAAGCTGCTGGAATGTAAAATACCAGAAATGGGTCGGTTTTTACAATGGGGATTTATTACTTTACAAATTTACAGTTTTAAGGCCATGAAAATGTCCAAATTAAGGCATCAAGAGGAAGCTACCCTCTGTGATGAAAGGCTGTGGCATCCAGAGTTCCTCTGTCACATGGAAGGCACATAGCTGGCATCTGCTGGCCCTTTGCTCCTGGGTTCCATAGCTTTCAGCATCTGATTCTAGTGGTTTTCTCTCTAAGCCTCTGTGGGTCCTCTCTTAACATCTCTGTGGGATTTCTCTCTAAGCTGTCTCTCCCAGTGTTTCCACACTTTATCTTCTCAAAAAGGGCTCCAGTAAAGGATTAAGATCCACCTTGAATTGGGTGGGTCACATCTCAATGGAAAAAACCTAATCAAAAGGTCCCACCCATAATAGCTCTGTATCCACAAGAACGGATTAAAAGAACATGGCCTTTTTTCTGGGGTACATAACAGCTTCAAACTACCACAGAATCTCTTACTAGTTGTCTCATCTCTAGAAGAGTAGTCATAAACTACACACCCGGCCCCCCACAGCCATGCTAATCCACCAAACTCTTCATCTAAAGCTTGTACTTATAAAACTTATGACAAAGTTAAGCTTAACTATTACTAATGCATAATAGTTCTCACTTCCTGAGAACCCCCCTTGTACTTCAAATGTGGGCAATCTCCAGGTAGATAAACCCATAACTTTCCCCGCTACATGGTCATGACTCCCAAGGGAGAGCCTCCCTGGTGCAGAGAGATTAATAGCAAATGTCTATCGTGATGTTTTGGGAGAAAAAAATCTTGATCAAAAGGGAGAAATAAGAAAAGAGATACAGTGAAATTAAGATACTGTAGCTAAGAGATTTAAAGTGGTGTCAGGAAGCCATTCAGGAAGTTTCCCTTAATGCGCGTCTCAGCCAGATATCACAAACTGCCAAGTATGCAAAATCAAACGTAACAATGTTTCTGAGACATCTGGACGCCATGAACCAAGTACAAGGTAAAGAAATCAGTGAACTGTCTAATTGAAAAGACATTCCGAACCCCCTGAACAACATCCACCAATCATAATTTTTTACAAACAATTTATGTAATTTTCTTTTTAAAAAACAAACAAACAAAAAAACCTTGCTTGAAAACCTCAAGACAGACTGAACACAGTTAAGGGTCACTGCTTTAATCTGTGCTCACCCAACGGCAATTCTGAGAGCCAAAATAAATATATTTTGTAGCCTTGCAGTTTAGTCTGTAATTCCTCCACGGTCTCTCTTCCTCTCTCTCTCTCTCTCTCTCTCTTCCTCTCCCTGTCCTCTCCTGCTTCCCTCCCTCTCCTTCTTCCTGTCTTCCCTTCAGCAAACATTTTTTGAAATGGTGGTAAGTAAAATAGATGGTCTGTTTATGGAGAGTCGCAGTGGAAAAAGATGAACACGCCTTCCCAACAGATTAAAACGGGCCCCGATCGTTCTCCTTTGCTCAGCCCGGTCCACTTCGTGGCAGCCTGGGGAAGCTGCTGCGCCCCGAGCCGGCCTGGCTGGGGCGGCTGTTTCCCAGGGACAATCCCGGCGGCGTAGGCGGGGCGCCTGGGTGCCCCCGCAGCGCGTAGCTGCTCGGTCTCCGAGCGACCGGCTGGCCGGCTGGGAACACAAACCTCCGAAGTCCAGGGCGTGGACGGAAGAGCTGGAGGACCATGGTGGACCACAGGTGGCTGTTGCGGTCGGGGACGCTGGACCCGGCGTCCGTGGGCATAAACTGCAGGCCCTGGTAAGCGCGCGGCGCGGGGCCCCAGGGCGCTTCCTGCGGGGGCCGCTTCGGGGGTGCGTGGGCCCTGCTCTTGGTGGGCGGGAGGTATGGGAGAATCCGAGGGCCGGGGAGGACGGGGCAGAGGGTCCTGTCTGCCTTCCCTGCTCCGCATCCCCTCCACTTATGTAAGTATATAGAGCATAACTAGCGGGAGTGTCTCAGGCACAGGGTAGTTCTGTTGTCGTTTTGAAAAGTTGGTCTCAAAGTCACAGGGCCTGAACACGACGCTTTTTGCCTGTGCTGATTCTTCAGGCTATTTATGAGAATGAGGCTCAGTTCTGTTGGTGACAGGGGCATGTGGTGGTTAAGAGTCCAGAGTCTAGAGTCAGAAGGGCTGGGGTTGAAGGCCAGTTTGCCTCTTGCTTGTCCTGACGACCTTCCATAAGGTAATTAATGTTCCTTTAGAGCTCAGTTTCCTGTAACTGTAAAATGGGGACTATCAAAGAATCAGCTTTGTAGGGTTGTTGTGAGATGCAGGGTTAATTTTTAGTAAGTCATGCTGATGGGTCATCAGAAACTCAATACCAGATGTAATTTCAACCTCCCCACTGTAATTATTTGAGTGAATTATTAGATGCAGAGAGCAACCTTTTGTGAACTCATATTTTTATGTCCCTTGATCTAGATCTTCATAGCAGAGCTGGGTTAAGTCCTTAAAACACACAAACATGAACACAGCAAGCAAGAAGTGTCTACGTCTTGGGAAAAAAAGAATAGGAATCAGGCTGGATTCTCGCTATGCTTTGTGGCTATAAGGATGAGTACAGCAAGGGTTAGATTTGAGAGTAAAGATCCTTACAGAGAGGGGCCCAGAGGTGGAGAGGCATCAGAAAAGCACCAAACACTAGAGAAATATCTGGCCTAAGGCACTGTGATGCGTTAGAATAAATAGAGACCAGCTCAGAATGCTCGACTTCCGGGTTCTGGCTCTGATAATGCTGGTTGTGTTAGGTTATTCAGAAGCCAGTCTCCTTTCCTTTTCTCTTTGCCCATCGGACTCTTCTGTCTCTCCTTCATCTTTGAACCACACCATGCACAAGACCCTGGTGGGAAAGAAAACTGAGGGAAGCAGGTTGAGTGCAAGGCAGTAGGGAAAGGTAGAGGCTATAAAGAAGAGAGCATATGATTTGTCTAATGGGGGCAACCATTACTCTGGTCCAGCCAGTTGTGGCTCAGTGGAAACACGAACCCAATGTTCTCAGACCCAATTTTTCAACAGGAGCTGGAGTTCAAGATTACTTATGTTTTTATATGTCAGTCGCTCTAGTGCAGTTGTTAAGCACCTTTCTCCAGAGCCACACTGCCTGGGTTAAAATCCAAGCTCTAAGCTGGAAGTAAAAAGCTAAAGTAGTGGAATTATAACTCATATCAAAATCTGAAATCTATTCTACAACTAATGGTTGCAGTGTGCTTTGAAATTTATTGCTTCTTTGTATATATGTTATTTTTCACAAAAAAGAAAAAACTCAATTGTGATGAAAAATGCACAGCTGTATGATGATATTGTGGGCCACTGATTGTACACTTTGGATGATTGCATAGTGTGTGAATATATAATACATATCAATAAAAAATCCAAGCTCTACCACTTATTAGCTATGTGACTTTTGAAAGGTGTTTTTCATTTAATTTTATCTTTACTTCTTTGTGTCTCAATTTCCTTACCGGTAAAATGTAATAGGAATAGTACCTGCTCTATAGGGTTGTTTTGATATTTAAATAAGTTAATACATGTAAAGCACTTAGAACAGTGCATGATATGTTGAAAATTCTCAATTTATACAAGCTATTGTGGTTCTTTAAATCCTTACATTTATTATGAAACACAGTGAGAACCAAACGACAGATTGTGGACTCAGTTCAGCTCACGGATTGCCAGTTTGTAATGTCTGATCTCTGAGTTTACGTGCAAAACCGAGGCCAATAGAGTCTAAATAAAGTGCCTAACTGGTCTGTGGCCAGGCTGTCCTCAGGACTCAGGTTTTTTCCACTCTGCTGCATTAAGAAATGGTCGCCAGGTGGGGCAGCAATTTGAGTGTCCTTCAGTCTTATTTTACCTGAGCTTCTATCACAAACACCAGTTTTGGTTTAAACAACAGGAATTTATTGGCTCATGGTTTTGAGGCAAGAAGAAGTGCAGAATCAAGGTGTCAGCAAGGCAATGCAGCGTCTTGGGCTGGCTGCCAGCAACCCTTGGGCTGCCTTGGCTTATCTCTCCCTCCTGTCCCAGAGCGATATCCTTTCCTTTTCTGCTTCTGTGACTTTCATGTTATCTTCCGGTAATCCAGTTAAGACCCACCCAGTTCAGTTGGTCACAGTGCTTTCACTAAAAACGGCATCTTCAAAAGGTCCTATTTACTGTGGATTCATAGCCACAAGGTCATGGACTAAAATCAAGAATATGTGTTTGTTGGGGCACATAGTTCAACCCAGCACACCTGCACAAAGGTAACGGATAGATGAAATATGGTGGCAGCGTTTGGAATTAATGGATTAAATTTACAGATAGTAACATGGATAGGTCTTTGAAACGCCATGCTTGGTGAAACAAATAAGTGACAGAATGGAGTAGAGAACCATTTACATAAATCAGGAATATGCACAGGAAACAAAACAGATACTACAAGGACATGTACAAGCAGAAGGTTAATTTTAAGCACATTAAGGGGATGATATGAAATAAATAAAACAGGAGAGGGACCTTGCACAGACCAGTGATGATGTGCCTTGAACCAGGAGTGTGTTTAACTCAACCTTCTCCACACGGTCCCCACTCTGCCCACCCCCAAAGAAAAGGGTGGAGTCCAGTCTCCCCACAATCTCCTTCTCCCACCCCATCTGGGAGAAAGAAAAGAAAAGGGTGGAGTCCAGTCTCCCACCTCTTGTGGTCCGTGTGGCCCGGTATGTTGTCTTCTAGGTACAAGGAGAATCTACCTTCCAAGTGTTTCACAAAGCACAAGAACAGCCCGAAGTTCCCCACTTCTCTGAACAGCCGTTGGTGGGTATTTGTGAGGAAGGGGCTGGATGACTTCAGGGCAGGCTGTCCGCCCTGTGAAGCTCTCATCCCTCAGGGCCCCAGGGAGAGCTTTCTGCCTCTGATTTACCACGGTGCTCCCCCACCCGCCCCAAAGAAGAGGCAGAGCAAACTGCCCAAGGAAGCAGCCTTGTTTTCCAAGCTCTCACCAGCCCAGCAGGCACGGAGGGCCTTCGTAGAGGACATCGAGGTGGGGCTGACTCGGCACCCCTTGGACCTCTACCCCAATCTGGAGGAAGCTTTGCCTGTAGAGGTAACGCCCTGTCCTAGGGCTTGTGGGAAGGGATTCACGGGGGACTTGAAAGTAATCCTTCCTAGATGCCTGGGGTGTTCCCTTGGCATCCCGAGGGATATATTCTTTTTTTTTTTTTTTAAACATAACAACATACAAACACGAACATTCTTACCGTATGATCATTCCATTCTTGGTATATAATCAATAACTCAAATGTCATCAGTTTTATATTCATCATCATGATCATTTCTTAGAACATTTGCATCAATTCAGAAAAAGAAATAAAAAGAAAAAAAAATTTCATACATACCATACCTCTTACCCTCTCATTGACTGCTAGTATTTCCATCTACCCAATATATTTTAGCCTTTGTTTCCCCTATTTTTTTCTATATCCCTTATCACTCCCTTTCATTGATCATTAGCATTTTATCTACTAAATTTATTTTAGCATTTGTTCCCCCTATTATTTATTTATTTTTAATCCATATGTTTTACTCATCTGTCCATAAGGTAGATAAAAGGAGCATCAGACAAGGTTTTCACAATCACACAGTCACATTGCGAAAGCTATATTATTATACAAACATCCTCAAGAAACATGGCTACTACAACATAGCTCCACACTTTCAGACACTTCCCTCCAGCCTCTCCATTATACCTTAACTAAAAAGGTGATATCTGTATAATGCTTAAGAATAACCTCCAGGACAACCTCTTGACTCTGCTTGAAATCTCTCAGCCATTGACACTTTATTTTGTCTCATCTCTCTCTTCCCCCTTTTGGTCGAGAAGGTTTTCTCAATCCCTTGATGCTGAGTCCCAGCTCATTCTAGGATTTCTGTCCCATGTTGCCAGGAAGGTCCACACCTCTGGGAGTCATGTTCCACGTAGAGAGGGGGAGGGCAATGAGTTTGCTTGTTGTGTTGACAGAGAGAGAGAGAGAGAGAGAGAGAGAGAGAGGCCACTTCTGAGCAACAAAAGAGGTTCTCTGGGGGACTCTTAGGCCTAATTTTAAGTAGGCTTAGCCTATCCTTTGCAGGGATAAGTTTCATATGACCAAACCCCAAGATTGAGGGCTCAGCCTATTGCTTTGGTTGTCCCCATTGCTTGTGAGAATATCAGGAATTCTCCACATAGGAAAGTTGACTTTTCCCCCTGGGTGATGTATTCTTAAGGAGGAGAGGGCAATGAGTGTCTGCCCTCACCCCCAGGTGAGGGTTCTCACAGGGGCTACAGAAGACTGGAAACATGAGCAGCCACTCCCTCACCTTCCCCTGATGCCTTACAATTATAAAGGTACAGATAACCAGAAACACTTTTCTTCTTCCCTCCTGATGTTCTCCTAATCTACTTTTCTTTATGACTTTCTTTTGGGGGAAACAATGGGAGGAATTGTTCAGTCTTACTTCTGTTAGTTTCACCTGGTGTGAGGAGGTGGCCATAAGTACCTGCTGACCGATAGATAGAAGGCTGAGGAGACCCCAAAAGGTCATGTTAAAAGCCATCAAATTGTCAAAGTTCCTCCATATATCACTAGTATCCCGGGGGCTTCTTCTGACTTTCTGCTCCATTATCCTTAGGTCAGCCTTTTGTCCTTGTGATGGTTCCACACTTCCAGCCACTGAGTCTGTGCTTCAGACAGAGGGGGAAAGGGGAAAGCATTAATGCCAGCTCACTCTGTCCTTCCAATTAGGCAAACAATTGCTTCCCATTAGACTTCTGCTTACCTCTCATTTATCTGACCACTTCTAAGTGCTGGGGAATCTGGAATATTGAGCTTCTTAAAGGGCATTTTATATTCTGTTAGATTAAGAAAGAAGGACAGAATGGATATTGGACAAGGAATTACCAGTACCTTCTCCCTTACCTCCTACTCCCACAGCAGGTTTCCTATATAGTAAGCATGAGAGCCTTTCATAAAGATAAATCCTATCACATCATTCCTCTGTTCAAAGATCTACAATGGCTTCCATTTCTTCGCTCCAGCCACTCTGACCCCTGGGCTGTCCCATGAACATTACAAATATGTCCTGCTTCAGGCTTATGTGCTTGTTGTTCCTATGCCTGGAACATTTGTCCCTAGGTGTCCACTTGGATCTCTCCATCACTTTCTCCACATCTTTGTTCAAATATCATCTTATTGGAGAGGTCCATATAGAATAGTTCTTCCTCATTCTCCATCCCTTACCATACTCTATTTTTCATCATCCCACCTGTTACCACTGGATTCTCACCTCCTCAATAGAATAAAAGCTCCAGAAGAACAGAGAATTTATCTACTTATTTCTCTGTGTGCCACCAATACCTGGCATATGGTCCACATTCAATAATTTTTTTTTTGATGAATGTATAAATAAGTGAGTAGAAGTAGAGAAAGGACAGTTGGAATTGCTGATTGATTCTTTTCTACCTAAGGCTTCCCTTCACTGCCTCCCACAGGCTAGAGCTTCTGGGTCCTTGACAAAGAGATTGGTTCCACATGTCTCCAGATAGCACATGGACACTGATTTGATTAGAGCTCTTATTTCCGTATCTGCGCTCCACTGCCAGGTAGAGGGGGAGCATTTCTCTTCTTGTGGTACTGATGGCCACCAGCAACTCTAGACTTAAGTTCTATGTAGTTAGCAACCCCAGCAGAAAAAGAGCACATCTTTCTCAATAGTTCCAGCAAAATTCCATAACTTAATTCCCATTGGTGCTACCTGGGTCATGTGCCTATTCCTAAACTAATCACTGCTGATCCTGATTGGCCTGACCTGCCTGTAGAGTAAGGATGGGGTCAGGCCAATTCAGACCATGCGGATCAAGAGGGAAAGGAGATGTGGTTCTCCAAAGGAAATTTTAGATGCTGGTATTTGTAAGCAGATGAATGGATGCTAGAGAGTCAAAAACACAGAAATCCTTGAGTGGCACTTTACTCAGTGGGTCACTTGGAGGTAGAAGTGGACACAGAGGCATTATTTCATCTAAAGGAGATTGAACTTCTGCACAAAGGCTGTTTGCTTAATGTCCTAGGTGATGGAACATTTATCTATAGCACAATATTGAGTACAGAAGTTGATTGACAAGGGAAAGGGAAAGCAAAGGATCAAGTTGGTCTGTTTTGTTTTACAATCAAGGGGCTCCAGTTTTCAACACATTTTTCTTCCCTTCAAGGCTATTTTGTATTTGTAGCTCTTATTAAAGGTGCTGGAAGTGCTAGATCCTGACCGGAAGCTGGAGGACACCTGGGCTTATTGTCAGGAGAGCACGAAAAGGACAAAGGAACCCACAGAGCTTTTAAAAGAAAGTTCTACAGGAGTCTCCCTGGGACTGTAAGTATTGTTCCAGTAGCCCCTGACTCACTCCTATCACTTGATGAAAGTTTCTAGGAATTACCTTTCCAAATTTTCTCATCTTTAAGATAATTAAGAGAAGGGAAAGTAACTAAGATCCCAAAGAGGAGAGTAAGGAGTCTCTGGTCACTCTGAGTTGTGCTTATTTCTTAAATGGATTATCCAGCAATGGAACAAACATAGGTTGCATCTGCATGACCTCAGAAGAGCTGCTTGACAAGAAGGAAACTGTACAAAACCTGATTAATTGACATAAAATGGTTCTTTGAATTATCTAAGGCGGAAACCATTTCATTCAAAGTGTTTAGCACTAGTAGTGGGTTCAATAACCAAGAAAGAGGAAAACAGAGGAGGAGATGGAGAAGGTTAATTCAGGGAATTGCAAACATGATACTCAAGTAATTTCCTTGAAGCATATTATTTTACCTACAACTCTACATTCAATTGCTATTCTTTTCATGCAAAGCCTTTTCTTTGAGTATGGGTCTGTTCCTTGGAGTTCATGATCATCTTTTCTGCATAAACTACACATGTAAGTAAGTCATGACCTATGATTTCTAGTTCCTAGTTCATTAAAGTGGAGAAGAGACTTAGAGACACTAAGAAAGCAATCTGAGATTTTTAAGAAATCTTTTGTTTTTCTAAGAAGTCTTTTAACTGATTTTGCTCATACCTAGTATGACGACAATTTGAAAAAAAAGAAGAGGAAATTCACCTGCATTGACCTCTCCAAAGCAGTATGCTTCATCTTCAAAGAGACAGCTCTGTTTTGTATCACAGACTCTTGCTTACTTAATCCATATAATGTTAAATAATGTAATGCCATGATATGTATATTTGATGTAAATTAATCTGGGAAAAACATTTGACTCCGGAAATCAAATTATTTAGCTGGCAGGAGCTGAAGAATGGGTGAACAGGAGCTAAAGCTTTTACAGGAGAGTGGACCATGGTTGGTGTGTTTGCTAGAGCGCATGTGGCACTTCATTAGTCACTCAAGTAACCTATGTGGAGGTGGGTTAAGAGATAGTCTACTGTATTAAATTATTTAAGTTTGTTAGTGAGGAGACACATCTAACCCACATCTGACATTTCCTTCTAGGTGAAGGGAGTCCCACCGTTGTTACACTTCTGGCCCCTCAGCCCATTCATTCACTGTACCCCTGGTAAATTTGGGGAGAGCAACCAGGCCCGCTACCTCAGCTCTCCCATTCATTCACCAGGGAGCAAGACATCCATGGGACACACAAATCTCCTCTGCTCCTTCCTTCTTGAGGGGAGGCCTGCCTGGGTCCGGCCCTGCCAGGGATTGTGTGGGAGAGGCTGCCAATTTCTGGGTGTCAGTTATCATGTCCTCTTGGACCCAAGGCAATGCCCGCCAACATGGCAGCTGTCAGTAGTAGAGGGTATTACTCTTCAAGTTGCTCAGGACCTGTGAAGGGAAGACGGAGGAGTGTTCTGTGTCAGGAACCCTTTGGAGACTCTGACAGTGTGGCGATGTGATCCTGTAAGTACCTGAATTCTTGGATCCAATGAACCTTCAGCTTATCCTCATAATGCAAAAATAAACAATTTTTATTGAACACCTACGATGGGTCATGGACAGTGCTAGGGTCTGGAGACACGGAGGTAAATCAGAAAAGACCCCTGTTCTCATGGTGTTTGCAGATGGGCATGGAAGGCAGCTTTTAAACCAGTGTACAAGTCTTTTTTATTCAAAGAATCATTATACTTATCAAATTTTTAGTTAAGTAGGAGGACAAAATGCAAATTAAATGGAATGTTTACAAATAAACCAGTGCAAACTAATGTATAGTGGCACATCACCTATATAGAATTTAGGTTTAACCATATGACTTTATAGCCCTAAACCAAGTTTTAAAAATAATAGATAAGCCTCTAGGCAGCTAAAATTGGTGTCACAAACCTTTTCACTAAAACTCATACATTCTCATAACCATCCTTACTCTTACTATACCGACAAGTCTAATTAGTCTTAGGTATTTTTTTTTTAAATTAGAGAAATTGTGTGTTTACAAAAGCATGCATAAAGTACAGGATTCCCACATACCACCCTATTATTAATGCCTTTCATTGGTGTGGTACATTTGTTACAACTGAAGAAAGCACGTTTTTATAGTTGTACTATCAACTGTATAGTCCGTGGTGTAACTTAGGACTCAGTGTGTTGTGGAGTTCCATGGACTTTTTTTTGTTAATTGTTTATTCTGGTAATATACATATAATCTAACACTTCTCCTTTTAACCATGTTCAAATATATAATTCAATGCTGTTAATTATGTTCACAATATTGTGCTACAATCACCATTATCTACTACCGAAACTTTTCCATTAACCGCCCCCCCCAAAAGAAACCCTGTATATTTTAAGCCTTAACTCCCTATTTCCTATCCCCACACATCCCCTGGTAATCTGTAGTCTAGATTCTGACTCTATGGATTTGCTTTTTTCTAATTATTTCATATCGGTGAGATCATGCAATATTTGCCCTTTTATATAACGTGTTTTTTAAGTTATCCGGTTGTTTCTATTACTACCTCAAAGCTTTGGTATAAAACAATAACTATTTTATTAAGTTATGGTTTCTATGGTAGGATGGAGTTGAAGGAGTTGGCTTGTTTCTGCACACTTTCCATGGCCACAAAAAGACAACGCAGATGGTTGGGGTCTAGAACGGGAGCCTTTATACATGACCCTGTGCGGCCTTGATTTTCTTTACAGTGGTGGTTGGACTTCACATGATGGTCCAGGATTCCAAGTGCAAGTGTTTCAGAAAATACACTTTTTATGATAGCCTTGTAAGGTCACAAGACATCACTTCTACCATCCACTCTTTGTCATAGCAGACACCAATCTGCCCAGATCCCAGGGAAGGGTAATTATACTCTACCTCTTTATGGCGGAGTGGCAAGGTGGTATGTGGCATGGGAAATACTGTTGCAACCAGCCTTGGAAAATAGTCTTAACACAGTCTGTCTTCTGGTCAAAACCCTGTGAATTCCCTTCCACATGCAGAATATACTAGAGCCCAAGACCACAGTAATACCTATTATGGTGTCAGGACAAACTCTGGGATTACATCTTTTATCTCAATTCTGGTGCAGGTTAGGCTCCCCAGACGGAGATCCTCTAGCATAGCTCCTCTTGACCTGGAGCTCCCCGCCCAAGAGCAGAATACACAGCTGCTTCATTCCTGCACAACCTGCTCCCATCCTGGTTGCTCCAGAGTTTGAGTCTTATGTTTATGAAATACTACTTTTTTTATTCCACTTATATCTGAATCTAAGTCTCCACCCCACTGGGTAACAAAGCATTTAATCTTGGTCATTATTTATCTGCAGGAAAGTAAGAATAGGTCCCCAGTAATTGCAGGACTGAACTTAAGACTCTTTCTGGTCTTTGGGACTCTTTCTCCTCTCCATCCTTGCTGTCATTGGCTCACGGTGCACCATGGCTTTCTACCTGCTTCTCTCTTCTCCCACTTCATCCTCAACACCCAGTGCACTTACTTCAATGAGCTAGGGCATCTACACAGTAGAGGAAGTGTCTTTCACTTTAGGCAGTCTCTTTGGTCAACCTTGCAAAAGACTCCAGGGCAAGAAATTACAAATGAGTGGGTTACCTATTGAAATGGAAGGAGGTATGAGTGTAGAGGGAATGAACACAAATCAATATCTTAAAAAATTATCTTATCACAGAATAAATGTGTAATTGTATAACGAGGAGCTTTTCCTTCAGCATATGTATTAGTTTTCTATGTCTGCTGTAGTGCATTACCGCAAACTCGGTGGCTTGCAACAACAGAAATGAATTCTCTCCTAGTTTTGGAGGCCAGAAGCTGCAATCAGGATACTGGCAGGGCCACACTCCTTCTAGAGGCCCTAGGAAGAATCTGTTCCTTGCCTCTTCCAGCTTCTGGTGGCTGTTGGCAGTCTTTGGCTTATGCTGTATCACTCTAGCCTTCAAGGCCGACATCTTGAGGTCTCTCTCTGCTCCTTCTCCACATTGCCATCTTCTTTGTGTGTGGATGTCAAATCTCCCTCTGCCTCGCTCTCTTATAGGGATACTTAGGGCATTTAGGATCCACCTACATAGTCCAGGATAATGTCCCCATCTCAAGAGCCTTAATCTTGTCTGCAAAGACTTTTTTTTCCAAATAAAGTAACATTTACAGGTTTCAGGGATTAGGTCCTGATACCTCTTGGGCCTGTTATCAACCTATGCCAGCATATATACATGCAGTGCTATCTCCTATCTTTAAAATAACTTCCCTTCACCACATAGTCCCTTCTTTCCTTTACTGCAAATCTTCTTGAAAGGTGTCTAACTCACTTCCCTTTCTCCTATTTTCTCTCTTATAATAAAATAGACGTAATATAAAATTATAAAATTTACTAACCATTTTTAAATGTTAATAAGAGGCCTTAAGTCCACTCACAATGATGTGACTACCATCACTATGGGCTGTTATCACTAGCACTCTACACTCTACTGCAGCCGCCCTTGGTCAAGGTCACCATTGGCCTCTGTGTAGCTAAATCAATTCTCAATAACCATCAATTGACACAATGGATGAGGTCCTCCTTCTGAAATACTTTCTTCACTTGGATACTGGAACTTCCCTCTTTCTTGGTTCTCCCCCTACTTGTTGGACCTCTCCTCAGTCTTCTTTTGCTGGTTCCTCCTCATCTCCTTGACTTTTAATTTTGAAGTGGTTTAGTCTCTAACGTGTTTTCTCTATGAAAACTCGCACCTAAGTGACCTCATCCAGTTCATCTACATACGAATATTCAGTGTTTGCCCTTGGACATATAACTGGCATCTCAACAACTTCAGACTTGAATTGTTGATTTCTTCCCAACACTTACTTCTCCTTCTGTCTCCCCCAGCTCAGTAAGTAGCAACTCCATTCTTCCAATGGCTGTTGAAATAACAGTTAAAATCTGCCACCACACCCTAACAAGTTTTACCTTTGAAATTTATCTAGTTTCTCACCTTCTGTACTACTACCATTCTACTCTAAGACACCACCATCTCTTTCCCGGATTATTGAAATAGCTTCCTAACTGGTCATTCATGCTCCCCTCCTCCACGTCTGTTTGTCACAGAGTAGTAGAATGATCCATTTAAAAACGTAAGTCAGTGTTATTCCTGTGCTCAAAATTCTCCAGTTACATGAAGATGATTGTATAATGATATAGCTTTTGCAGCATGACGTGTGATTGTGAAAACTTTGTGTCTGATATTCCTTTTATCTATGGTATGGACGGAAGAGTGAAAAATATGGATACGAAAATAAACAATAGGGGGAACAAAGGTTAAAATAAATCGAATAGATTGAAATACTAGTGGTCAAAGAAAGGGACTGGTAAGGGGTATGGCATGTATGAATGTTTCCTATTTTATTTCTTTGGCTAGAGAGATGCAAATGTTCAAAAAAATGATCACGGTGATGAATACACAACTATGTGATGATGTTGTGAGTCATTGATTGTAACCATGTCAAGAATGTATGTCAGGGCGGGCCACGGTGGCTCAGCAGGCAAGAACGCTTGCCTGCCATGCCAGAGGACCCGGGTTCGATTCCCGGTGCCTACCCATGTTAAAAAAAAAAAGAATGTATGTCAGGAATATTTGCATGTCAAGAATGTTGGTATGTCTGTTTGTTGTTTATAATAAAAATATTTAAAAATATATGGATAAAAAATAAATAAAGTAATAGGGGAGCAAAGGTTAAAATAAATTGGATAGATGGAAATATTAGTGGTCAGAGAGAGAGAGGTAAGGAGAATGATATGTATGAGTTTTTTCTTTTTATTTTTTTGTTCTGGAGTGATGCAAATGTTCTAAAAAATTATCATGGTGGATAGAACTTCCGGGAAGATGTAGCTCGAGATTAGCCCTGCTCCATGGAAAAGTTTGAGAAGGGACAGGAGGGCGACTGAGGTGGCAGTTCAGGAGTGTGGCTGACCGGGGAGAGCCTTCTGTACCTCATAGAGCCTCCTGGTTGCAGAGGCCGAGGAACTGAGAGGCAGAATGCTGGAGCCTGGCGCGGAGGCGCAGAGCCTGTGGGACTGCACGGACGGAAGTCTGGGACTAGGAAATAAGCCAGGCTGTGTTCCTCGGGCATGCTACCCTCACCAGTGACGCCCAGTGACCGGCGACCCACCCCACACTTCACACACCTGAACCTGGTCACCTGCTCCTGTTCCCTGTGCTCTAGGCGCCTCCACCCCACCAGCCCCCTGTGCACGTACATGCCCCCCACCCCCACCCCAAGTGCAGCCCAACCCACCTCTCCTGCACCCCTCCCAAGCACTACTTCTCCCTCCCTGTTCTCTGCAGGCTATTGCCAGTGCATAAAAGCTGCAGGCACTAACAGGCTACCCCTACCCCCATGCCCATAGTGTCGCACAGCCTCAACACCCACCTCCTCCAGCTCTGCACATCAGTTTACGGCACTCTTAGGCCCACACATGCACATGTGCCCTCAATCACGTCATCCAGCTCTGGGAGCTGCACTTTATAGCAAACCTAGAACTGCGCATGCACATGGCCCTCAGCCATACTTCCCAGCTCTGAGAAAGTGCTGACCTGCACAGCCAGGTCACATCTGCTCCCAATCCATGAAGGCATAATGCAGACCTGCTGCCACAGCTCTATGCATGTGCACAAAGGGCCCCGTTGCCTTAGACCAGCACACACCAGAGATACACCCGCAGAGCTACATCCTCCTTGGCTGCTAGTGGCCCATATTCACAAGCATCAGTGTAACATCTCCAACCTGGGCCTATACCTGCCCTGAAACAAATCACCACACTGAGTGCCCCACCCAGTAGCCTGCCCCTGCTGTACAACCACCCCACAAAAACAAGGCCTTAGACTACTGAAAGATATCAACTCCCAAAGTAAATCAATCCAAATATTTACATGCCACAAAGATAGCAGCAGATCACTAAGTATATCACAATGCAGACAAATACAGCCTTTCCTAATGACCAGATTAAAACACCAGAGGAGACACAGATGTTGGAACAACTAATCAGAGATGTTCATACAATTCTACTAAATAAAATAAGTAGGATAGCAAATGACATAAAGGAGATCAAGAAGACAGTAGAAGAATATAAAGAGGAATTTGAAAGAATAAATAGAAAAATAGCAGATATCACAGATATTAAAGACTCTGTTGACCAAATAAAGAACATACTAGAGGCACACAATACCAGATTTGAAGAGACAGAAGAAAGAGTAAGTGTTATAGAGGACAGGATAACTGACTTCAAAGACTCAAAACAGCAGATGGCAAGAAAGATGGAAAAAAATTGAGTTGGATCTCAGGGAAATGATAAACAAAACAAAGTTCACAAATATAAGAATCATTGGTGTCCCAGAAGCAGAAGAGAGGAGTAAAGGGCTAGGAAGAGTAGTTGAAGATATAATGAGGGAAAACTTCCCAACCCTCATAAAGGATGTAAATATACAAGTCAAAGAAGCCCAATGAACTCCAAACAGAATAAATCCAAACAGGCCTTCCCCAAGGCACATACTAATCAGTCTGTAAAATGTTGAAGAGAAGCAGAAAATCCTGAAAGCAGCAGGAGAAAAACATTCTACTACATACAAGGGAAACCAAGTAAGACTGAGTTTAGACTATGCAACTAGCACCCTGGAGGCAAGAAGGCAGTGGTATGATTTGTTCAAGACCCTGAAAGAGAAAGACATCCAGCCAAGAATTCTGTACCCAACCAAACTGTCCTTCAAAACTGAGGGAGAGATTAAAGTTTTCACAGACAAAGAAGTCCTGAAAGAATTTGTCAACAAGAGACTGGCCCTACAAGAACTAATAAAAATTCTGCTGGCTGAAAAGAAAAAAAAAAAAAAGACAGGAGAAGGAGATCTGGAGGAGAGCACAGCATTGAATAGAACCACTAAAGAATTCAAAGAGAAGGAGGGAAAAGAATATATAGATCTGACAAATAAAAAAATATATATAAGTTGGTGGATTCAAGAAAACCTTTTCAGTAATAACTTTGAATGACTAAACTTACAATTAAAAGATACAAATTGGCAGAATAGATTAGGAGACATAATCCAGCTATATGCTACTTATAAGAGACTTATCTTAGACACAAGGATACAAATAGATTGAAAGTGAAAGAATGGTAAAACATTTTCCATGCAAGTTGTAGCCAAAAGAAAGCAGGAGTAGGAGACTTCAATACACCACTCTACTCTATAGATAGAACAACCAGACAGAAGATCAATAAGGAAATAGAAAAGTTAAGTAACTTGATAAATGAATTAGACCTAATAGACATATATAGGTCATTGCACCCCAAAGCACCAGGATATACATTCTTCTCCAGTGCTCGTGGAACATTCTTCAGGATAGATAATATGCTGGGGCACGAATAAGGTCTTTATAAATTTAAAAACATTGAAATCATTCAGTGCACTTTCTCTGATCACATGGGATGAAGCTGGATCTCAATAACCACCAAAGGATGAGAACATTCACAAAAATTTAGAGATTAAAGAATACACTCTTAAACAATCAGTGGGTCAGAGAAGAAATCACTAGAGAAATCAGTAGCTATCTGGAGATGAATGAAAATGAGACTACAACTTATCAGAACTTATGGGATGTGGCAAAGGCTGTGCTGAGGGGGAATTTATTGCCCTAAATACCTATATTGTTTTTTTAACAAGAAAGAGCAAAAATTGTGGACTTAACGGCAATCCTGGAGGAACTTGAGAAAGAACAGCAAACTAACCCTAAAGCAAGTAGAGGAAGAGAAATAACAAAGATCAAAGCAGAGATAAATGAATGGGAGAACAAAAGAACAATAGAAAGAATCAATAAAACCAAAAGTTGATTCTTTGAGAAAATCAATAAAACTGATTGGCCTCTAGCAAGGCTGAGAAAGTAAAAAAGAGAGAGGATGCAAATAAACAAAATCAGAAGTGAGAAGAGGGTGCAATACCACAGACCTTGAAGAAATAAATCATAATATACTATGAACAACTATATGCCAACCATATATATGCCAACTGTATGCCAACAACTTAGATGAAATGGACAAATTCCTGGAGACACACAAACAAGCTACACTGACTCAGGAAGAAATAGAAGATCTCAACAAACCAGGCACAAGTAAAGAGATTCAATCAGTCATCAAAAATCTTCCTACAAAGAAAAGCCCAGGGCCAGATGGCTTCACAGGGGAATTTTATGAAACATTCCAAAAAGACCTAACACCAATACTGCTCAAACTTTTCCAAAGAGTTGAGGAAAAAGGAACTTATTTAACTCATTTTATGAAGCTAATATCATTTTAATACCAAAACCAGGTAAAGATACTCTAAGAAAGGAAAACTACAGGCCAGGCTCCCTAATGAACATAGATGCAAAAATTCTCAATAAAATATTAACACATCAATCCAACAACACATTAAAAGAATTATACACCATCATTAAGTGGGGTTTATACAAGGAATACAAGGATGGTTCAACACAAGAAAAATCAATTAATGCAATACAGCACATTGACAAATTGAAAGGGGAAAAAAATCATCATCTCAATTGATGCTGGAAAAGCATTTGACAAAATTCAGCATACTTTTCTGATAAAAACACTCCAAAAGATAGGAATCAAAGGTAACTGCCTCAATATGATAAAGGAAATATATGAAAAACTGATAGCCAGCATTGTACTCAGTGGGGAGAGACTGAAAGCTTTCCCTTTAAAATCAGGAACAAGACAAGGAGGCCCACTGGCACCACAATTATTCAACATTGCACTAGAAGTTCTAGCTAGAGCAATCAGGCAGGTTAAAGAAATAAAAGGTATCCAAATTGGAAAGAAAGAAGTAAAACTCTCATTATTTGCAGATGATATGATATTGTACTTGGAAGAACCTGAGAAATCTACAGCAAAGTTATTTGAACTAATAAGCAAATTCAGCAAGGTGGTGGGATATAAAATTAATGTGCAAAAATCAGTAATATTTCTATACACAAGCAATGATGTAGCTGAAGAGTCAGTTAAGGAAAAAATTCCATTCAAAATAGCAACTAAAAGAATCAAGTACTGGGGAACAAATGTTAAAATAAATTTAGTAGGTTGAAATGCTAGTGATCAATGAAAGGGAGTGATAAGGGGTATAGAAAAATAGGGGAAACAAAAGCTAAAATGTATTGGGTAGATGGAAATACTGGCAATCAATAAGAGGGATGGGTAAGGGGTATGGTATGTATGAGTTTGTTTCTTTTTTCTTTTTATTTCTTTTTCTGAGTTGGTGCAAATGTTCTAAGAAATGATCATGGAGATGAATATACAACAATGTGTTAATACTGTGAGTTATTAATTATATATAAAGAATGAATGATCATATGGTAGGAATGTTCATGTTTGTATCTTGTTATGTTTAAAATTTTTTTTCAATTAAAAAAAGAATCAAGTACTTAGGAAAGAACATAACTAGGGGCATGAAGGACTTATACACAGAAAACTACATAATATTGCTAAAGGAAATCAAAGGAGAGCTAAATAGATGGAAAGATATCCCCTGCTCATGGATAAGAAGGTTAAATATAGTTAAGATGTCAATTATCAGCAAGTTGATTTACAGATTCAACACAGTACCAATCAAAATTCCAACAACCTACTTTGAAGATTTGGAAAAAATAATTACCAAATTCATCTGGAAAGGTAAAAGACCCCAAATAGCTAAAAGCATCCTAAAAAAGAACATGGTGGGAGGATTAACACCCCCTAACTTTAAAACCTATTATAAAGCCACAGTGGTCAAACAGCATGGTACTGGACAAAGACAGAAATATTGACCAATGGAATCAAATTGAGAGTGCAGAAATAGACCACCGAATCTATGGTCAACTGATTTTTTTCTTTTTTTTTTTGAATTTTGATCATTCCATTCTACATATACAATCAGTAATTCACAATATCATCATATAGTTGCACATTCATCATCATGATCATTGGTCAACTGATTTTTGACAAGGCCCCAAATCCTCTGAACTGGGACAAAATAGTCTTTTCAATAATTGGGCATTATTGAAGAACTGGACAGCAATAGCCAAAAGACTGAGAGGACCCCTATCTTACATCCTACACAAAAACTAACTCAAAGTGAATCAAGCCCCTAATTATAAGAACTAGCACCATAAAGCTTCTAGAAGAAAATGTAAGGAAACATCTTTAAGACCTAGTAATAGGAGGTAGCTTCCTAAACTTTACACCCAAAGCACAAGCAGAAAAGGAAGAAATAGATAAATGGGAACTCCTCAAAATCAAATGCTTCTGGCACCTCAAAAGACTTTGTCAAAAAGATGAAGAGGCAGCCAACTCAATGGGAGAAAATATTTGGAATTCACATATCAGACAAAGGTTTCATTTCCTGTATATACAAAGAAATCATACAACTCAACAACAAAAGAACAAACAACCCAATTATAACCTGGGCTAAAGATATCAAAGGGCATTTTTCTGAAGAGCAAATACAGATGGCTCAGAAGCACATGAAGAGATGCTCATTTTCATTGGCTATAAGGGAAATGCAGATCAAGACTATAATGAGATACCACCTCACACCTATAGGAATGGCTGTTATTAAACAAACAGGAAACTAAATATCAAGTTGCCCTATGACCCAGCAATAGCAATATTTGGTATATGCCCAGAAGAGCTGAAAGCAACGACACAAACAGACATTTGCACACCGATGTTCGTAGCAGCATTACTCACAATCGCCAAAAGATGGAAACAAATGAAATGTCCGACAACAGATGAGTGGATCAACAAAATGTGGTATATACATACGATGGAATATTATGCAGCAGTAAGACAAAATGATGTCCTGAAGCACATGACAAGGTATGATCCTTGAGAACATAATGCTAAGTGAAATTAGCCAGACCCAAAAGGATAGATATTGTATGATTCCACTTTTATGACAGCATAAAGGTATAATCAGAGACTTATAATGCAGAATATAGGGAACTTAGAGATACATAGAAGCTAGAGATGGGTGAACCGTTAGATAATGAGGTTGAACTCCAATGTAAGGGAATAGATAGGAGTGAAGGTTGTTCTCTAGTGGGTCTATAAGTAATATTACCACATTGAAGATGAACAAGATTGAGAGGGGTTGTATAGACCTACATGTCCCACTGATTAACAATAGAAATATGGATTAGTTCTTGCAAGAATTACTTCAAATATGATTCTTTTACGAAGAGTGTTTAAGTTCAGGGTAGGGGGGAGAACTGCTATTGCTTGCTGCAAGCTATGTTCAAAAGGAAACCATCAGCACTACCACAATAACAGCAGAGGTAAGTAGGGGGAGGGATATGAGTTAAGAGGAGGTTTAGATTTTCTGTTTGGTGAGAGTGTGTTTATTGATTTTCTTTCTCTTGGGAACAATGAAATTATCTAAAATTGAGAATGCTGATTGACTGTGGACTTTGGGCCCTCTTTATGATACCTGATGAATGCAGATGGCTAAAGGATGAGCTGATGGAGAAGTAGATTGGCAAACGATGGTGTATACTTATGAACGAAGGCTGTGCTGCTACAAAAAAGAACAATGTCATAAGGCATGCAATGATGCGAATGAACATATGGGACATTTGGTGAGACAAAATAAGCCAGAAACAAAAGAACAAAAATGGTATGGTCACCTTTAGAAAATGCTTATGAGAAAGCAGGGGCCTAGATTGTAAACTTTTATAGCAGACATATTAACTATGGAGTGGTGATTATTATTTCTGAATATTGAGAGGCTGTTATATATATATAACCTGATATTTAGAGATAAGAACAAAGCTGAACAATTTGGGGTTAATGTAATTGAGAACACAGGGGTAAGGAAGACAGTGTCTATATTTTTGAACCACACATACTCTTTGAGACCAGTAGAAGAAAGGTTGATTTGGTCTGGAACTGAAATTTCCTGTAGTGCATAATCTAATTCAACCTATCTGTACAGCTCATTTGAACAATTGAAGTACAGGGGGCACAGAATAAGAAAAGGTCCTTTGATCCTGAATAAATTATTTTAATACCTGGATACATCCTGGAGTATATTAAGCAGATAATCAAAAAGTATTGGCAAAGTCTCCTGAGGGATGGGAGAAAGAATATGGAACTATTAAACCTTACCATCAGGGAATCCCCTGATACTGTGCCAAATTTTAGGGACACCCAAATCAATAGACCATGCCCTCGATCATGAGGCTTACTCTTGTGACACTTATGTAGGTAGCGGAGAAACTTAGTCTACCTATAGATATGCCTAAGAGTTACTTCTGGAGGACGTCTTTTGTTGGCTTCAGTCTCTCTAGCCCAACTCTGTAAGTGAAAACATTGCCTTCCCCCCTACATGGGACATGACATCCAGGGGTGAAAGTCTCCTTGGCAACGTGGGAGTTGACTCCCAGGGATGAATCCATACCTGGCACCATAGGATCAACAATTACATCCTGATCAAAAAGGGGAAAAGAAGTGTAATTAATGAAGTATCAGTGACGGAGAGAGTTCAAATAGAGTCGAGAGGCTACTCTGGAGGTTGCTCTTATGCAGGCTTCCATTAGACCTTGCTGCCTATTATAACCTGCCAACCCCCAACCAGGTACATTCCAGCCAATCCTAAAGAACACCTGGGGCAATTATAAGATTCCACAAAGGTTCCATGCACTAGAGTAACTTTCCAGAAACCTACAACCGTCAAATGCGTCCCTGGTCTAGATAAGTCCTGAAACCTAGACCAGCCTCTCCAGAAAATCAGATAGTTCCATCTCCCTACCACATATTAGTGACAGGCCCTTCCAATATGAAAAATTTGAAATTTCCATAGCCCAAACACCCCTAAAGAGAGGGATGGAAAAGTCAAAGGTGATGGTGGAGTTATACAGAGAAGATAAGATTTAAGAAATGAATATAAATGCTGAATCATTAAATTGATATATTTTAGTCTCCAATATTTTAGAGCAGCTAGAAGTAAAAACCTAAAATTGTGAAAATGTAACCCATGTCAAAGTCTGAAATATGTCCTACAACTGATTGTGGTGCTATGCTTTGAAATTTATAGCTTTTTTGTATATATGTTATTGTTCACAAAAAAAAAAGAAGGAAAAAAGTCAATTGTGATGATAAAAAAATATTTAAGGCCTCTCGCCTCCCTATATTCTGGAGCAGCTAGAAGGAAAAATATGAGAGGATCATATGGTAGCCCATGACAAACTCTGGGATCTGTTCTGTAACTATTTGTTGAAGAGTGCTTTGAAAACTATTGCTTTTTTATTTCTTTGTTTTATATATATATGTTATATTATACAATTAAAAAAAGTTAAAAAAAAAAGCCATAGTCCTTCCAGCAAAATAAAACCATAGTTATTTAAAAAAAAAAATTATCATGGTGATGAATACACAACTATTTGATGATATTGTGAGCCACTGATTGTATATCATGTATGAAATGTTTGTATGTTAAGAATGTTTGTGTTTGTGTGTTGTTGTTTTTTAACTTTTTTATTGTATAATATAACATAAATTGTATGTTGCTTTAGCAATTAAAAAAAACTCCAATTACATACTTTTTTTAGAGTAAAATCCAGTCTTCATGATTGCCTCTAAGGTTCCATATGATCAGGTTCCCATTATCTCTCAGGCCTATCTTCTACTACTGTAACTCTTAATCACTCTTCTCCAGTAACAATGGCCTCTTTGCTGTTCCTTAACATGCTAAGCACACTTCCACCCCAGGGCCTTTGCACATACTATTCTTTTCTGCTTAGAATGCTCTTTCATCAGATATCTGGATTGTTTGATCCCTTTCTCCTTTTACATCTCTGCTCAAATATTTTGTTAGTGAGGGCTTCACTGTATAAATAAAAAGTCTCCTGTCACTCTCCATCCTTCTTATTTTGCTTTATTTTCCTTTTTATCACTTAATACTCATATAGCATATGTTTGGTTAATTCTTTTCATTCTGTCTCTCTCTTCTTAACTGGAAGTTTATGAGACCTGGGACTTAGCTTCATTACTGCTGAAACCTTATGCTTAAAAAATGCTGGGCACATAGTTGGTGCTTGACAAATATTTGTTCAATAAATGGATGGATACATTAATATATGAATACTATGGATAAAAGGTGCAGGGTGCTCAGAGAGGATGTAAGAGAGCCTATGATACATGCTCAAACAGGGATGAAACTTGAAAACGTTATAGTGGGAGAAAGAAGCCAAACACAGAAGACCACATATCGTATGATTCCATTTATATGAAATATCCAGTGAATTTAATACTGTGTGAATCACATCAAGAAGGAGAGAGAGAGAGAGGGAGGCTATTGAAGAGATTTAATCAATCGTAGATGCAGAGTGGCTGTGTTTGAAAAGGCCAGATTTACGTTTTTATATATCAACTTTGGCTGCAGTATAAAGAATGGGTTGGGGGTTGGGGACCTGTAAGAGAGAAGGTAGAGTGACATCAGTGAGGAGCCTGTTGCAACAAGCCAGAGGAAAGACAGTTAAAATCTACCAGCACTTGTTGATGGGCTAGATTTTAGGGATGAGACACAGGAAGATCAAGGATGCATCCTTTTTGTCAAGATTGTCCAAGGCTCTAGTATACTTTAATTATTAAGCTCAGTAATTTGAGCTTAGACCTGGCACATATTTTAATAAATGATACTTATAATTTTAAAAAGTCAACTTAGAATGGTAAAATGCTATATAAATTTTAATTGTTACAGCTAATGATATACTTGTCTATCTGCTATTGATCATGGAAACGTGATCTTTGACAAGTTAAAATATAACTTTGAGGTTGGAAGAGACTGTCAGAAATACTTGCTTTATGCTCACCCTTCCCCACCATAGTGTTGAAATCCACCTGGATTCACTGTACCTTGTATTAAAATTCCTTAATGATCTCATTACCTTTAGTCCCAGGAAGACTCCTGTGTCACAGCCAAGCCAATGGCTTTATAAAGAGAAGAAACCAAGCAAAACAGATTTGCTCCATGGTCCTCTTCTTTATGAGAATGTACGCAAAGGAGTTAGTGACTTCTGCAACTGGGTTACTACTTTTGTAAGTTGGTGTTGAGACTTCAACCTAGCCTGTTTTTAAAATGTACCCCCCCTTTTTTTTTCTTTTTTTTTTTTTGTGCACGGGCAGGCACCAGGAATCGAACCTGAGTCTCCAGCACAGCAGACAAGAACTCTGCCACTGAGCCACCATTGCCTGCCCCAACCTGACCTAATTTTAAAAGTCAAGTTCAAAGACGCTTTTATTAAAAAACAGTATTTTGGATTAAATCTAAGTCAAATCACCAAAATTATAAAGGAACTATTCTCTACCACCATTTATATATATATAGAAATGTTTCAGGTAGATGAAATTTCTGCTGAGTTTGCAAACTTGCAGCCAGTTTCAATGTTTATGTTAATAGCTAACCTTATTGCTGTTTTTCAAATTCTTATTTTCCGTATCAGTATCAGGAACTTCTTTTCTCCTTGTCCTTCATTCCTTTCTCAACTAATTTTTCTCAGTTATCTTTACCTATAAGTAATTGGGCAGCCATGCTTGACTGCAGACGTTGAGAAAATACCTCTGAAATGAAGCAACTTTTGATTCAATTATCAAGGTCTTTTCCTTTGTTCTTCCAAGAATCTATTCAGTTACTTAGTCCTGTTCCTTAGTTTCTGCAGCTGTCTGGATTCCTGTTGCTTTTCCTGGACTTAAGATCCTCCAGTATTTGTATCTGCCCTTCCCTCAATTATTTGAATATATTAGTCAGTATTAGATAATGTATTATATAGGATTATTTTATTGGCAATAAATTCTGCAATTCAGAATGACTTAATGGAGTAAGGGAAACATCCAGAAGTATTGAGTTCCAGGCATAACCAGATCTAGGTGCTGAAATATTTTTAGGTGCTCTCCCTATTTCTTGGCTGCTCTTCTCTATCTGATTTCATTTTTAAGAAGTCTTTCTCCAAGAAATGCCAAAAGTAGCCACTAAAATCTCTATAGTTACATTCTACCAGCAAGCAACGTCATCTGGAAGAAAGTAACCCTTTCCAATAGGGAAGTCTTACTCTCACCGGACTCATTTGGGTCACATACTTGTCCTTGAGTTAACTAGTATGATTAGAGAGTTGGAGTATGCTCATTGGCTAGGCCAGTTTACATGTATAACTTTGAAGCCAAACTGGGAGCGTCCAGCTTGAACTGCAACAGATTGACTGAGAGTGGAGGAGGTGCAATTTCCCAGCGGAAGATTGGCCTAGGGATGCTGCATATGGCAGGTGATGTCCACTATACCTGGTGCCTGAACCACTCCTTATCCACAATCTGGCTGGATTGAATTGCCTAATTCCAGGCCTTCCATGGCTCCCATTCCTGCTGCTGGAGACTCCTCTATCTTGGCTAAAAATGTAGGGAACTCTAGGCTAATTGGTTAGCGACTCTGGTAACTGGGCTTCTTTTCAGTCTTTTATGACCAAGGTTCCCCCCACCCCACACTTATCTCAGTTCTATTGCATCATCCTGGGGTACTTTCTTCATAGCATTATCATTAGCTTCACATGCTGTTGATTTATTTACTTTTTACTTCATTGATTCTGCTTCTCTATTTTTACTTCATTATTCTTCAGTTTAGTTTGGACTCAACTCCTCCCTTTATGGCCCTGACCCATTTCATGAGTCCTCTCTAGCCAGCAACCAATGGTTTCATTCTCTCCATGTTCCCCAACTTCTTTTTCCTAAAGGAGCATTGAATCTCATCATAGGTCAATGGTCAGCCCACAGATGAACTTCCTGCCATGTGCCCCCCTCTACTTTTTCAACTGTGGCTGGGGGAAGGGAGTGGGGAGGGTTCTGTGTACAAAATATGAGTGATTAGACCTTCCACCTTCAGGAAGAATAGAATAGCTTCCCTTAAAAGGGACTGTGGACATGTCATCACTGGCAAGTCTGGATATGTCTGGAAACACCTTCAGGAATGTTACTGCTACAGAGTAGTCAAGATGTTTGCTTTTGATCAAACACACTGTATTTTCCTCAGTCATCAAGGAACTCACTGCTTCTTGCAGGTACTAATCTATTTCTTCTTGTACTGAAAAGTTCCTCCAGATCCCAAATATTTCTTGTCTCCATGAATACTGGCTAAGCATACTCTTCTCCAAAAATACCTCTTCCCAAGCAAGTGTTATACACCTGAATACTTTTGCAGAAAGCAAAGAGCATTTCACCATTTGTCCTCAACTCATGCAATGTGATATTATTTCAGGGAAGTTCAAACATTGATGAAGAGTTCATACTGAAACAGTTTGCCATTGACTATGAAAGCAAACCAAACAATGATGTGCTTCACAAGATGAGGCTAAGCCAAGTTCCCCTGGAGCTAAAGTACAACGTGGGACTAAATAAACTGCAGAAACTAGAATGCTCCTTCCAGAAATTAGACCATGAGAGGAAACTCCAGAAACCACAGGTAATTGCAGAAGGGGAAAAGACTGAAAAATCAAAGAAAATTAATTAAGTTATATTAAAGTCTTACGTGTCCTTAGATTCTGGTACTTCAGGGGATGCTGGCCTTTTAAAATAGAATTCTTGAATTTTTATGGAATCTTAACTACTACAAACCACGATTGTTGACCACATACTTGACTAATTATTAACAAATTTCCCAATGTCCTCAATAACAGACCACTATGAAGGTGGAAGAACAAGGTAACAGAAAGGAGAAATAACATGCTTTGTCCAAGGGGAAGTACTAGGGCCTTGGCAATACTTTTTTATTTTTCTATCCCATGTGTTACTACAAATATGCACAAGTCAAACGGTGCAAATCAGACAACAGGTTTATGCTTAAGTGGGAGCGAGGATAGTAGGGAGAGAGGGGTTCCTTTTCCTAAAAGTGAAAAATCAATATTCTCTGTAATTACCCCCTGCCTTTTACACTTAATTTTTGATACTACATTTCCAGTATTTAGAACATAGTTGCTAATTTTATCCTTTATGATCTAAAAACTTGGCTGATCTATTTGGGCATACAGTATGGTTTTCATATTTGCATCCCATCACTGATATTAGCACTTTAATTTTTCCGTTTTCCTCATATTCAAGGGTAAAATGCAAAGTGATGCTGAACAGACAAATTCCTTCATACTCACAACCTAAATCACTGCTGGTCCTTAATCTGGCCTGAATCAAATTGCTCAATTTCATGTACTTACAAATAATTGCACAAGCACTGCTTTATAAACCCTGGTGGTTATTGCCCAAATTGAACTTTTGACTGGCAGGTAAGGGGTCACTATGCTAAAGTTCAAAGTACATGTCCACTTGGTACCATTTTTCCGCCTGCCTGATGGATTTCCTTTAATACCTTTTATATTATAGGCGTCCTACTGATGAACTCTTTCAGCTTTGGCACGTCTGAAAATACACTTATTCTGCTTTTGTTTTTTAAAGATATTATGTGGGTATAAAATTCTAGGTTCAGTTTTTCTTTTTTTAAAATTTCAGCTTTTTAAAGATATCTCTCCACTATTCTTGCTTGCACTACTTCATCTTATTCTTATCTTTGTTTCACTGAACATAACAGGCTTTTTTCCTTAGTTGCTTGTAAGATTTTCTCTTTGTCACTGCTCTTGAGCAGTTTGATTACTGTGGAAAAATTTTGGCTATTATTTTTTCAAAATTTTTTCTGTCTCTCACCCACACCTACCTCCTTTTTGGGACTCTAATTACATGAAAATAAGTCTGCTTGAGGTTGTCCTATAGCTCCCTGCTGCTCTGTTCAGTTTTATGATTCTCTTTTCTCTTTGTGTTTCTGTTGCTATGCCTTTAAATTCTCTCATTTTTTTAAATGCAATGTTTAATGTTCATCTCAAGTATTTTTATTTCATATATATATAATTTATCTCATATATTATAATTTTCTTTTCTATAAGTTTTCTTTTGGTCTTTAAAAAAATATCTTCCATGTCTTTGTTTAATGTTTGAACATACAGGACACAGTTATAATAACCATTTTATTGTCTTTGTTTACTAATACTGGCATATTTATCAATTCTGTGTTACTTTAAATTGATTTATCTCCCAATGTGGGATCATGTTTTCCTGCCTCTCTGAATGCCTAGTGAATTTTGAGTGGATGTCAGACATCGTGAATTTTACCTTGTTGGGTGTTGGATACTTTTGCATTCCTATAACCATTCTTGAGCTTTTTTTTAAAAAATGGAATCCAGTAAAGTTACATGAAAGCAGTTTAATCATTTTCAGCTTTTTTTTTTTTTTTTTTAAGATTTATTGTGTTAGATTGAAGTAATGCCCAGTCTAGAGTGACTGAAACAAGGCCCCTATTTCTGTAAATCTTTACATTTTCCAGGTGGGAACAGGCACTGTTCCTGGCTGTATGATACTGGCACTGATCCCTCTAATCTTTTCATTGGTTCTTCCCCCTGGCCGTGGGTAATTTCCTCCCACACATGCACTGATCAGTCCTCTGCTGAATACTCAGGGGGGCACCTCTTCAAACCTCTAGAATTCTCTCTCTATGTGTAGCTCTGTCTTCTCTGGGACTCTGTGTTCTAAACTCTAACTACATTGGTCTCTCTGGACTCTCAGCTGTGTCTCCTCAACTCAGAGAGCCTGCTGGTCTCCTGGGTTCCTCCTACCTGTGCCATGGCCTGGAAACTCTATCAACGTAATGAGCTGGGGCACTTGTGGGACTTGTTTCTTGTGTGTTTCTTGCTCTCAGGGCTGACTATCCTACATTGTCTGATGTCCAGTGTCTTGCAAACCATTGTTTTATTTTTTTTTCTGTTTTTTTTTTTTCTTTTTTTGGTTGTTGCAAGTGTGAAGGCAAATCTGGTCTCCAGTCCAGAAATGAAACCCCATCTTTACTTTCAGGTCTACTACACTGCTTGTTGATATTCTTTAAAACTGAGCATTCTTCCTATGTTAGTTTTTCTCACATTATCATCTGTCTTAAGTTCCCTTATTCCTCATGTCTACATATTCGTTTCTTCCTTTAGACACAGTGCATGTGCCTGCTTTTCATGGCTTTTTTTCAGGCCCTTTGGTTGACATTAATTTATTCTCACCTCTGTGTCTCTATTGTAGCAGATTTCTTTTGGCCCTGTATATTCGTTCATCCATTTGTTTGTGTGTTCATCCAACAGACATTTCTGAGCATCCACTTCTATGTGTCAAAAAGTGCTGGAAAAAAAAAGTGCTGGGAGCTGGGAACACAGAAATGAAGGCCTGCTTCCAGCCTTATACAGCTTACAGTGTTGGGGAGTCAAAAGATAAATTATTAACAATAAAAGATCACCAGTTACGCAGCAACATGACATGGTAGAACTCAAATTCTTCAGTGTGGCAGTAGTTTAGAGTCTATTCTTCTCCCTTTCTCTCTCTTCCTTTGTCTCTTACTTTCTCTTTTCTTCCCTCCCTCCTCTCCTTCCCTGTTCCCTTTAATTCCGTGATTCTCATCCCACTGGCTGTTTTGCCCCCAGCTGGCACTTGACAGTGTCGGAGACGTTTGTGGTGTTTGGGAGGGAGGTAGCTGCTGCCATCTTGTGGTAGAGGCCGTGGAGGCTGCTACGCATCCTAAGCGCACAGGACAGTCTCTCACAAAGAATTATCCAGCCTGAAATGTCAACAACGCCAACGTTAAGAAACCCAGCTCTGGTTCACAGATATTTATTATTATGTCCTCGGTACTATTCTAGATGCTGGGAGGATCTAGCAGACAAAAACCCTTATATTCCTGAAGCTTACATTTTAGAGGATGAGAGGAGGGACAGACAGTCAATCGGAAAAATGTATATAGTGTATCAGATGCTTTAAGTGCTAACAAAATAAGGCAGGGAAGGAAAATGAGGAGTGTTGTGAGGAGGTTACGATTTTTAAATTGAGTGGTCAGGGAAGCTACCACTGAAAAGGTGGCATGAAGGAGGTGAGGGGTGAGCCATGTGGTGTCTTGGGGAAGCGAATGACAGAGGGAACAGTGAGAGCAGAGGTGCCAAGGCAGAAACATAACGCAGGCCCTCGTGAAACAGCAAAGAGGTCACTGTCTTGGAGAGAAGGGATCACAATGATGACTCCAGCTCTGAAAAGGAATTTCTGTCTTATCTGCTCTGTCCCATTCTCTAATAACCCTACACGTACCACTCCATGGCTTAAATGTGGGTGAAGGGAGAGAGGGGCAGAATCTTTGTGGTTTCATGTTTCTCTGATTTCCCCAAGAGGTAGGTCCTGTTCTGTGATGAGACAACGTGAAGGTACTGATTCACGGTACCAGACTGTGAACTAACTAGAGATTCCCTTCACATCCTTGGTGCACTCCTGAGGAATGGGAGAAAGAAAGGAGTGAGATCTGGTTTTGCTTCTTTTTCTGTCTTCCAATTAAAGGGGCAAGAGTTTGGTGTTGGAATATTATTTTGATCAAAAGTGGTGTAGCATTTATAAAACGGAATGGGCTCATAGTAAGTCCAATAATTTATAATTTTGGTTGACTGAGTATTACTCAAGGTACGTTCCCCCTTGGGGGAAACGTGAGTTTTACATGATTGTTGGCTGCTTTATATCCATCGCCCCTGCGATCTTCGCAGCAACCCTATGGGGTGGACACTCTTGTTATTGCCATTTTACAAATGAAGAATTTAAGTAACTTGCCCACAGATTAATAGCTACTAAGTGGGGGGAGTTAGGATTTGAATCCAGGTCTGTCTAAATCCATAGCCATGCTCTTAACCACGACATTATTTTCTCAATCATGAGCTTTTCATTTTGCCTTTGTAAGGTAAAGAATATAAATTTCAGGAAACAGTTTGTCACGGACAAACCATAAATTCAAGGTTTTACATACATTCAAGGTTATACGCTTTTATAAACTAAATCTTAGATCTATTGAAATGGCAAACCAAAAGAGCTAATGATGTTGGTAATAATGTTATTTTCTATAGAATCCTTATAAAGCGAAGTGGGAAAAGATGAGGTATGGAGCATGGTATCTGGATACTAAGTTGTGGAAAAAGCAAAGAGCAGATGAACCTTTGATTGACCCCACTATCTTGCTTAAAGCTCAGGATGAGAATTTTAAAAAGGCGCTGCAGGAACAGGTATGTGCATTTGCTGAGATTTGCTCATCTGAACTATAGATTATCACAATGCAATTGCTAGCCTCATACTGAATCCAGAGTCTCTGGAGTATCACTGAGGCTCACAAAAGTCTTAGAGTTTCCATACTGAATTCAGCAGTGAGAAAGCTGAATCATTATATGGGAACTGTGTAATAAACTCGTTTCGAGATCACTTGGTAGACGTTGTCTTTTATGATAGGACAACCACTTGTGCTCCTACCATTCTTGGAACACTTGATTCTTTGGAAAATCTTTCAAATGGCATTGTGACATGGTCAGACTACCTCAGTTCTCGGAATGGATATGGCATCATGGATTCTCTTTGGGTAACTAAATGTGAAACTTGTTTCCTATTAGCAATGGATGAATATCAAGGAAATCAAAGGAGCTGTTGTGAAACTTCTTATATGCAATTTAGCACTCAGAGTTGCAGGGTCTGTCTGAGAGGAGAGGGACAAAGCTTAAGCACTATTTGATATCTTAAAAGAACAAAGTGTATAAGAATGAGCTTTAATTTTACTACAAATAAATTCTTGCCTGTCCATCTCATATGTGCAAGTATCTTATGGAAAGAAGATTCTCAGCATAGTCCTGGAAATTTGGAAATATTGATGCAACACTTGCACAGGACTCTGATAAGAAAATTTGTGAACCTCTTCTCTTTTTCATCAGACACAGAACTTATCCTGATAACAGATGTAAAAACTTTGAAAAAGTAAAGTAGTATACAAATGTGACTTCTCATTCACGTGGTAATTATACATCAATTGCCTCCTTGAGATATGAAAGCTAAGACAGGAAAGATGATCATTTTTAACCTTTCTAGTACTGGCTATGAAATGCTTATTTTCTGATGTGAGGCATTACACCAAATTATAGATGGAACATGATTATATAAACCTCAAAATAAATAATGTTAAGCAGATTTTCTTGGTACATTCTTTTGGTGGAGCTCCCTTTATAGGTTTATGTGAATTTAATACATAACATGAAACTATTCCAGTTGTTCTTTTTAAAAATGACAAAGTATTCTCTTTGAAATTAAATATTTATACACAAAAATAGTTACACTGCCATTTTGTTTAATGGCATCTCTTTTTAAAAATATGTTTTAAAAGACTTATTCTTAAAGACTTAAGGAATTTTACCAAAAGTATTCCATTTTGATGACTAAAGGTGTTTGCTCAAATGATTACGCCCAGCTAATGAAAAAGTATCTTTGTCTGATACTTTTTATTAATGAAAAAGCAGCTGTCTGGTAAGGGACAGTCATGATGATGTCACCACTATGTTGGCAACCTTTGAGTTTTGACTGTGCTTGATTGATTTGTTTTAGAAGTGAAACCATCTTTAAAAACTGAATTAGAATTATGTAAATGTGTATCATATACTTAGTTTTCTTTTTAATTTTTTAAAACTTTTTTGTATAATATGTACATATATATATATAACATATATACAAAGCAAAGAAAGAAAAAAGCAATAGTTTTCAAAGCACTGTTCATCAAGTAGTTGCAGGATAGATCCCAGAGTTTGTCATGGGCTACCATACAAGCCTCTCATATTTTTCCTTCTATCTACTCCAGAGACTGGAGGGATTAAATACTTTTTTTCCTTCTAGCTGCTCCAGAATATAGGAGGCTAGATAGCATAAATATTTTTTTTATCATCACAATCGACATTTTTTTCTTCAATTGTTATTATAGTAAGAAGAATTTTATTGTTAATGCATAAAATTTGAAGAAAAAAATTTATATAAGCTTTTAAAAGAGGCCCTTTTGACAATTATTAATACAAATGTGAAATATGACCCTTCAAACAAATACCAATTTCATTAACAGTTTACATACAGCAATAATTTATTCTGAAATGTTCATTTAGTTTCTGTTGAGACACGACTCATGTCTCTTTAATAAAAGAGCAGCCATCTCACCTCAAATACCAGAATATACAACAAATTACAGCATAGCAAAACTTCTACCTACTTTCAGATAAAATCTAGTTCAGGTAAAATAGTTTCATTCAATGTTTTACAGTTACACAGATATTTTTTCTTTTCTGGCACAAAATAGTGTAAAGTGTTACACTGTAGCTATCTATATGCACATAATGTGACCACAGAACTGTTAATCATTACTTCTGAAATTGAATATATTTCAGAGTTTGGCATGGGTTACAATTCCATAATTACGGTTTTTACTTCTAGCTGCTCTAAGATACTGGAGACTAAAAGGGATAATGATTCAGCAATCATATTCATTTGTTAAATCCTATCTTCTCTGTATAACTCCATCACCACCTTTGATCTTTCTATCCCTCTCTTTAGGGGTATTTGGGCTGTGGACATTCTAACTTTTTCATGTTGAAAAGGGCTGTCAATAATATGGAATAGAAAGATGGAACTATGTGATGTTCTGGAGAGGCTGGGTCCTCTAGGTTTCAGGACTTATCTGGTCCAGGGACCCATCTGGAGGTTGTAGGAAAGTTACTCTAGTGCATGGAACCCTTGTGGAATCTTATATATTGCCCTAAGTGTTCTTTAGGATTGGCTGGAATGTTCCTGGTTGGGGTTTGGCAGGTTATGATAGGTAGAAAGGTCTAACCGAAGCTTGCGTAAAAACAACCTCCAGAGTAGCCTCTTGACTCTATTTGTACTCTCTCTGCCACTGATACTTTGTTACACTTCTTCTCCCTCTTTTGGTGAGGATGGAATTGTTGATCTCACAGTGCCAAAGCCGGACAAATCCCTGGGAGTCATCTCCTACACCGCCAGGGCATACACTCAGTTTTTTGTTTGCTTGTTTGTTTGTTTTGGGGCATGGGCAGGCACCAGGAATTGAACCTGGGTCTCTGGCATGGCAGGTGAGAACTCTGCCTACTGAGCCACCGTGGCCTAACCTACACTTAATTTTTTAATTCAAATAAATGAAAAAAAAAAAAACCAAACATGATATGTGAGTTTTCAGAAGATGTTAGAACTGGATCAAGTCTTTTTGATTAGCATGCCCTTTGGACTTAAGCTCTGTAAATTGTAGATATATATTGTTAATCTAAATAGGTTAGATCCCAGACACCCTAGGTCAATAATTTTGTAACTGAATTGCTTAAATTTGTTGCCTGTCTTTAAGAGGGTAAGAAAAAGAGTAGAGGAGAGCCTTTTATTCATCCACTTGTGAACCTTATTTACACCCATATTCCCCAATGAGAAAGATGTGGTTTAAAATTGAGACACTTTATATGGACATAAATGCTTTGAATTAGGTCGGGTATGAAATGAAGTTGACTTGTTTTTTGAATATGAACATGCTTTTGTTTAGGGGAATTTACTTGAAGAGCTTCATGGAACAGCTACCTTCAAGGATTTTATCCTAAGCAGGGGCTACAGGATGCCAAGTGTGAGTAAAGGGTCATGTCAGAAAGACCTCTTGGGGGTACTTCACAGCTCACAGTTGTTGATGGAAAGGGGTTGCACCTGACAAAATTAAGACACTAATTTTCCAGGCACACACCAAGGCTCAGGTCCCAAATATAGGGCATGCTTTTCCCCAGGCATGGAGATGGGATGTGGCAATTTGTTCTTTTATTCTCCCAGTTTTGTTTTTGCTACTATCAGAGGTCCCATCTCCCTGACGATATTTAACTTAGCTCCCTTGGGTTTGGCCATAACAGGACCAAAGCGAAACGGGTTTATGTGTGGGGCGTATGCCCTGAAGATTCTGGCTATAACCAGAACACTCTAAATTCTTCGGGTGTCTTTAAGTCTCCCTTACCTCCATGTCCTAAAATGAAGAACTGGGGGGGTTGAGTTGAGACACAATGGAATGGGGCTTTGCAATTTTGTCATTGTACTGTGAGGCAGACCTCATGGTACAAGTGGAAACAAACTAGGGCACTAGTTTCCTCTCCCTTGACTTGTAAGGCTGGCCCCCCACCCCACCCCCACCCATCCCCAAATTAATCATCTTTCTTCCCTCCCCCACTTGCAAGATCACCTGATAACCAGGGTGGGGTGGGGGGTTGGCAGAGTTTACCCTGTAGCAGGAGAGCATGCAGCCTGGAGTGTGCGCCCAGACTAGCCCTGGCAGCATGGCAGGAAACCGGATCGGTCTTCGGGGCTGGAGTCACAGCTCATAATAAATTATGCATTTGCCCACCACCCTCTGCATGCACTGTCCTTGCGATCCTCGGGAGGTGGTCAAAAATTCTTGGAACTTGGAGTCCAGATTTCTCTTTTTCCAAGAGTGATAGAACTAATAATAGCTTATACTTACTGGCAAATAGAAATAATGATCAAGTTCAAATCAAGACAGGTTTCAAAGTTAAACCAGACAATATGTGGACATGTCTTGGGCTTGAGGTAGTGACTGGGGTGGAAGAACTAGGATGAAATGTCTCCTTCAGCTTTGCACATCGATAATAGACCTGTTAGATAAGCTTAATATACAAATTTATGGATTTATAACAACTGCCAAATCTTTATATAATGTCCGCGTGTGTATATTTATATGTGCAATATATAGAACATACTTATACAAAATATTTATATATGATTATACGTATTTATATAATACGTAAAATAAACTTAAGTATAAATATAATTATGTGAGATGTGTGTTTGTGTGAATCTCCCTTATTTGCTCTTGGTGACTCACATTTCTATTTTAACATTTTTAGTGGCAAAATACAGTTTTTCCATCTTTTTCATGTCCCCTCCTGATTTAATCCATTCTGTTGATGAAGTTTATTTCAATTTTAGCTAAAGGGAAATGTGCCTGCCACACTGGCTATCCTCTTTTCAGCTGCATTAACTAATAAGAGACGATGTCCCTGGCTACAGCTGAGTCCTCTCTGAGACCACCTATAACCCAAGACTGGCATATTTTGTCCCTTAATTCTTACATTCTGTATCTTTTCATTTTATCATTGCGAGTTAAACTAAATGAGAAGAGGGACTCTATTATAGTAAGTGATATGTACATGTGTACATGTATATATAAATGAATGCGTAGATCCTATACTATATTATCTATTTAAATATGTGTGACGCTCATTCTGTTTTTACTCCCATAAGGCAGTGTGCACTATATGCATATATGCATTTATATATGTTATGTGAGCATGCATATTTATATACACACACCTATATCTGTTGCTGCTGAATTATCTACTTTATGCATTTACCTACAGCTTCATTCCCTCTCCTATTCAGACGGGTTTCAGGACTTCAGTAGTAGGCTGAGCTGTATAAGGTTATGCTGAGCTGCTTTGGGCCAGGCTAGGGCACAGAACAAATGTGAGTAGTATCTGAGTATTTTCGATGTGTTCCAAGGACTGACATATATCATTGTCAAATTAACACATCATTTTGTGTAGTGTTAAGAGGTATGTCAGAGTGTGAAAGTGTGAATTTGGGTGTGGTAGTGGTTGTGGTGAGGTGATAAGGACTGAACAATTTTTATTTGCCAAAATAAGATAAGAAAGTTTCTTTTTTTTATTTAGTTCCTTAAGAAGACATATTGGGAAGGAATGTAAATATGAATGTGAAAAGATTCCTATATCACAATCAACAGAAACTAACTCAAGCGTAGAAGAATCTGGAAAGGATGATTAAACAGTTTTTTATTTGTTACATATTTGGCTAATTCTCTCATTTTAAGCATTAAATGGAATTCTTAATGAGTGGCCCACCATGGATGTACATCTTTGACTTGGCAATATCCATAACTTTAATATCTCATGCTTTTAAACATTTCTCAGTGACCCTCTGCTTTAGCTAGTCAATATTTTATATTGTTTATCAACTATGAAATCAAAATTCACATATACTTTTCTCACATTTTGTATCATTGTGCATATTACATAGTAATGTCAATTATTTGTAAAAATAAAACCATAAATAAAAGCAGAATAATTCTATTCCATTTTCCAGAGTATATTTTCCTGGTTTTGAATGACGACTTCCTCTCCTTTTTTGTGTGATATTATTTTCTTTCATTTTGAGTTAAGCTTTTTAAGGTGCTTTTTCCCTTTTGTAAGGATGTTAGTTCTTTGTTTTGTTTTGTATTTGTTTTTGTATTCAAACTTGTTTCAATATTAAACATTTTGCACTCTGTGGCATTAACGGCCCAGGGACACGTGCACTGGGGCTTCAGCCCCCATGCACCACAGCACACTCCGGGACTCCCAGGACCCAGTTTGAGAATCAGGTCGTGCAAGGGAACAAAAGCAGGATAGAAAACCACGTGCATGTTATGCGGTGACATCTAACTGAAATGGTGGTGGTGGCAGCCACACAATGGGAAAACTTTTAACATGTCAATAGTTGCTGGGTTAGGGTAGTAGATTCAGGTAATTTTATTCTTTTCTGTTGCCTTGCTTTTTAGTAATATTGCTTTATCCCTTTTCTAATTTTAAAAGGTGTGATTAGAAAAATCTTGCTGAGTGGCTAAGTCTTGGGTGGTAACAAAATCTGAGGCAAATGATCACAATCCTTTGAATGTTTTCAGTTTTGGTGTCCTTATTTGGACTAATTCTAAGAAATGTAGGATTGGAAATGTCATGAGTTTGCTTTAAGTAAATTGACTGGAGGCCAAAAACGGAAATTCCTATGAAATGAACGGAAACCCTTGAGTTTTGGTAGATTAAGGAGTCAGTGAGAGAAAGGTGAGAATCAGCAAACAAAGCATGCGATGAAATACAATCATGCCTGTGCGGGGACAGCGCAGCTGAGATAGGCACCAACATAGCTTCCAAGGCGCACAGGCCTTTTCCCTCTCCACTCTCCCCGTCCGTAACGAGCACAACTGGGCAGCAAAGGGAGCCTTCATCTCAAAGTCCAATTGTTGACCCCATGGGGCTCCTAGGCATGTGGGAAGCTTCTGCTCAAAGTTTAAGGCCAAACCAATCATTCCCCAGCCATAAAGGCGCGGGGGAAGCTCGCACAAACGAGGGGAGACAGTCAGGGAGTACAGAATGCCTTTGTGCCTACAAGTTCCACCCCTGCCTAATTACACCAGACAACTCCCCTGAGTTGTTGCCACATATAAAAGCAACTCTGTCATAAAAGAATAGTTTCTTTGTAATGCAGCAGTTAGCTAACCCTGTCAACTCCCATTTCTAACCTGTCAAGGACTAGGTCTATACAATTAGAGGTCACCATTAAGTTATGGACACCTTCTCAGTAAACCAGATTAACCCGAAATTGACTGGGGTGAAACAGGGTAGAATCCCATTGCAACAAAACACAATTCTCTGTTTTAGGGATTCTGCCTGATTAGCCATAACTTTATAATTTAAGTAAAAAAATCCTTGCGTTGTAGATATTCTTAACTATAAGTTGAATAAACAATCGGTAATAGTTTTACAATTCACCATCCACAGCGATGGTGCGAAGAGAAGCTAATGTACACACTGGACCTCGCCACCGGTACTTCATTTTGCAGCCAAGAATGCAGTTAAGGCGATTGCAAGGGTCATCTTCAGACTCTGCTCTCAGTGTCGAGGTGAATCCTGCCCAGAAGAAGATTGTGGCATTCCAGCTTTCGAGAGATTCAGGTGTGTTTGGGCTGCAGGTTCCTGTAGGTGGAGTTGAATGGCTCAGCAGGCATGGCAGCTTTTGCCAGGCCTGCGTGTCGACTGGCTCTCCCACTTCAGTTGGGGAGTCCTGAATCAATTCACCTTTTCCCTCCAGGCTTAGTACTGGCTTAGTCTGAGGAGCTCCCTTTGATTTTCCAACTTCGAATTGCGTCCCCAAATTTTCTGTTCTGAACAGGGTAAATGCCACCTTCCCATTAGGTTCTGGAACTTGTTCTTCCCAGTCATTTTCCTCTGGTCTCAGAAGCTGCTTTCAGCTGTTTTCCTGCCCTGGCTTCTCCTGTCCCTATAGCTGTGGCCCTCACTGCCTGCTCTGATGCACTGATAATCCTGATTCTCAGTGATCAGGTAAGGTTTATTTATTTTATTATTTTTTTTAAACATGGGCAGGCACTGGGAATCGAACCCGGGTCTCTGGCATGGCAGGTGAAAACTATGCCATGGAGCCACTGTCGCCCGCCCTTCAGTAAGTTTTTAACCTTAGTTGGCTTGTGGCTTTCTTTAGCTCCTTTATTCAATCTAATTATTTTCTGCAACTGCTTTTCGTTTTACATTTTGCTCCAAAAAATCTTCACCTGCTTCTGATTAGAGTATTGCAGTTTTAGGTTTAGCATCGTTTCCACCCTCCTACTGCTCCCTCTCGTCTTTTAGCTAGTGGGGTCTCTCTGGATATGTCTATTCAGTATGTAGCTTTGGGGACCAGCTTTTCTCTTTTGCTGATGCCACAGTTTGCGGGGTCCTATTTTCTAAGGAAGGGGAGGCCTCTGGCTTTGGAAACCCTCTTCTGACTCTGCTCGCCACGCGAGGACCAACTCCTGAGGCCTTACCCTCCTCATCAGACGCTCAGTCTGAGAACCTGGACCAAGAGGAAGATGACGAACTGTCGGCCATTTTTCTGCTCTTCTGAAGAAATTCTGAGTTGGAACAGTTTTCTGAATGAAGATGAAACTTTTTGGAGAAACTCTACCAAAGTCTTTTGGGACAGCGTCATCTGTGGACAGCATAATGTCGTCAGGGCTGGGGCTAGCTGCCATCCCAGCTTTGTTCACAACCGATGGGTCAAAACTGGGCCAAGGTAATTTTTTAGACAGTTCAGCTGCTGCTTGGGTGGGCAGCTTGCCCCTCTCCTTTAGTTCCACTACATTTTTGGTGGACTTTGCTTCTTGGGATTTCACTGTTTCCTGATTCTGTAGAGAGAAAACAGGTAGAAAAAAGTCCTCACAGCGCCGGGGCTTCTGGAAGCAGAATTATGCAACAGAGGTTTCCTTGTGGATCGTGTGTGAAAGGATGAGCCGTAAACTGAGCTGATACAGCTGATTACCTCCTTCTTGAAGACAGGCTGGTGATCCTGGCTCCTCTGTCAGATGACAAGACAGGTGGCAGCATCTGCTGGTCTCTCCCTTCTCTTTTGGGTTGCTCTGCTTTCAGCTTCTGGTTGTAGTGGTGTCCTCTCTTTCTATCTCTCAGCTTCTGTGTCTTTTCTCTGTGTGTTTCCAGATGTTTTTATATATAAAGAAAGGTTTTATTATAAAAACTATAACATAAGGTCAGAAAATTTAACAGATGCTCAATATGATATATATTTTAATTAATTTTTTAAATTAAACTTTATTAGAAAAGTGTTAATGCTCATGTTAGGAAAATCAGAAAATATAGGCTGGAAGAACATAGAAAACACCATAATTCCTGTGTAGTTGGTAATAACTGCTCTTCGCTCACTGGAATATATTCTTCCAGGTCTTGCTCTATGTACATACATTGTAACAACCAAGGCCACTGGAACCCATTCTGGATAGTTTAATCAGAAAGGAATTTATTAAAAGGATAATGGGTCCCTACTAGGAACAAAACCCGAATTCATGCGTCATGAATCTGGAAGCATTGGTGTTGTAGTGGGCATAGACATGGTAGCCAGTTATGGCATCACCGTTAACACTGGATGCTGGACGCTGCCCCCAGAACTACCCCTGCTGCCTCTGAAATTGGATGCACTGCCATTGCTACCACCTGCTTGTCCCCAACATGGATCCAGTCAAGACAATTGATAGGTGGAATCCAATCCATGTCTAGGTGAGAGGGAGGCACTGAAAATGAATATATGGCATTTTCAGCTTCTATAGTGAGAAGGGACTCTGCCTTATAGGATAGGGAGACAATCTATACACTGGAATGACTACATTGAAAATGTGATCACCAGTACACCCTTGGTGGGGGAAGAGACAAGGAAAGAAAGGAAACTTGAATATATATATATATGCAAGTATAATGGCATATACATGATATGGCAAGAAAAGAAGCACAGGTTAATGCAACAAACCATTTCTGCAGCTGGTCAAGAAGCTGTAGTTGCTATCTATATATGGTTTCCATCTTCTGCCCCCATTCCACGTTCCTTTTCCTTTTAGCCGTTTCCTTAGGTGACAGGAATTATTTACTCATTGGAGTGACCCAAACCTTTATTCCTAAAGGGAGTGGGCCTTGATGGTCCTGACTAGCTGGGACCTTTTTCAACTATACATGGCAACACAAGGTAGAACTCCAGGAGGATCCCCTAGTTTCCTGAATTCTTCTTCATGATCTTAAAGAATCTTGGTTTCTGCTTATATTGATGATTTTTCACACTCAACAATCCCATCACTCTTTCTAGTTATTCACATAGCATGAGACATCCAAAATGGCCAGGTAGGTGGCAGTCTCGACCTCAGCTTCCAATTCAACCGTTTTCTATGGTGGTAGCCTTCTCGCCTTGGAAACCCAGCTTTTAAATCACCATGACCCAGTCATAAAACTAACACTTTTGCAAGTGGTTCTTATAGAAGTGCTCCTCCCAATACCTCCACCACCACCTCTGGTTCTCAGACCCATGTATTTGAGCTTTGGGAAAAAGAGAACCATATTCTTTTGCTAGTTCAGACAAAGTATTGCATCTTCAGGACACAGCCTATCCTTGAAAGGCATTTGGTGCTGTAAATGAATCTTTTCTAGATTCATCATGAAGCCAGAAATTTGGGATGATGGAGAACACAACAGGGCAGTGAATTGTATAATGCTAGCCCACTGCTTTATTATTTTTGGTATAAAATTAGATTTTTAGTGAGAACCAATGTTGAGTAGAATACTTTGCTGATGCACATCAGTGTGAGCACAAGTTTGGTACGTGGGGAAAGCAGATCCTTTTTGTGGCTATTCTACTAAAAAGAATTACGGTCCCTTCCTTCATGATGGAAGAAGTCTGTGACATTCTATAAATAATTCACTTAACACCCATTCTGACTTCTTAACACCCGTTCTGACTTCTTTCTAGGTTTCTTTCCTACTATAGAGGCTGGAAAACTAAGAAACCTCATTTCCTAGACTTTCTTGATATTCAACTCATTGAACTTACCCACATGAGTTTTGGAAGCCCAAGGGAGTTCCTGTAAGCCAGAGGAAGAGGCAACTAGTTCTAGTAGGCCAGCTGGGCAAGATTCCAGAATTTAATCCCAGGATTCTGGCATGCAGATGCTGAGCAGCAGGTGGGTTGACAGTGTTAGTCTGAAGAAAATCCGTATTTTTCCTGGCTACTTTGTTCCTGGCTTTGTAATGTTCAAGGATAATTCCTATCAAGGGCTCACAGTTGGTTTTTAATTGCTAGACAAATAAATATCCAGCAGAAGCAAATGCCAAATCAGCCTTGATGAGGAAAAATTCAAGTTGCTAAACCCATGTAAAACCTGCGTTGCTGCCATCATGGCCACTTGGTTCATGAGTTCGTTGGGAAATGCTGGAATACCTGGCGAAAAGAAGCAGACAGATAATCAAAGGGTAGGTCAAACTTTTCACCTGATAATTGAAAGCTTTCTACAGAGTAGCAGTCTTTTTTGTGGACATTCACAAAGGACCAAATATTCTCACACTCTGTATTCATTCTATGAGATCCACTGTATATATACACCTTTTGCCCCAAACATCCTTGTCAGCAGATATGCATTCTTGATGCTTTCAAGTCCCTGGTTGGCTGGCTGGCTAAAATATCAGCTACTTCCCCTTAACTGATGATCTCTGAACCTCAGGCCATTTCTCTTTTCAGACAATGTGTTTAAGAGAATAAAGTGGTTACACTTTTGCCTTCAGGAAATTCCCCTTCTCCATTGTCCTTCTGGGCTACCCTTGAATAGGGCTATATAATGTTGTGGCTGCTGCAAGCATGGAGCACACAATATCTGTAAGTGAACTTTCAGTCAGAGTCTGGCGTTGGAGGACTCCTCAGAAGGTCAGAGGTATAGGTTGAGGAAGAAATTCTAGCGTGGAAGGAGTAGGCAGACCAGGCAATTTATTTCATCTTAGTTTCTGCTCAAGCCCACTCCTATAAGAAAGCTTCCCTTTAACCACGAGAAGTAATATAATTTGGTAATTTAACAGACAGACTTTAGAGGCAGAGGGCCTGGTTTCGAAACAAGCTTACTTATTGCTTCTTTTTCTCAGTTTTCTCATCTTAAATGGGGAGAATAACAATAATAACAGTACAATCACCCAGGATGGTGGTGAGACCAAAGGAAATATTGCAAGTAAAGTGTTTAGAACAGAGCCTGGCACGTGATGCACACACACACACACACACACACACAATGTTAGCTATTACTACCTGACTTTATGACTTGGTGATCAGATGGTCCCCAGTTTATGAGAGGCATCATTCACATGGTTATGTAATGTCTCAGGATCAGGCTGCTATAGTTACTAATGCCCAGCAACAGATCAAGATCTGTTTCTCAAAAGGACAACAGCTGCCTGCCACAGAGTTCATGGCTTGGCTGCAAAGCCCTGGGGCTATGCTTGACTCTCCTTTCTGGGTGTGCCAAAGCTCCATTCAGCAGCCCCATCTGCCACACGTGCATTAAGCACTTTGGAGCCACTGGATCTGAAGACAGAGCTTCTTGGACCAGCTAGAAAGCCTTCTCTTTCTTCAGGCTGCACTCAAAGCCAGCATCCTTTCTGATTACTAATGCAATTATCTGAAACAACACGTTCTAAATCAGGCCTCTAAAATCCAAAGAGAAGTGCAAGCAGTGTGCTATTATATCATATTTCTACCACACAAAATAATAGATGTAAATGACTGCAAAAGCATAGATAATAAAAGGCTTGCAAAATAACTAGGAAGCGAAGAGTTTCAGAGTTTTTATTACCTTTGCTTTTTTTTACATTTTAATCAGAACCAGACATTTAATAGCGTAAAACATTCCATAGATCACTTTGCTATTCCAGACCTCATGGACTTAAAACCCAAATATGACACAAGTAGTTTTAAGAATTATTTTGGCTAGCCTCCTCAATCTCAAAGGAGATTAAAAAGTAATAATGTAAAAAAAGCAAAAGCATTAAGGTCAAGGTGTCTTAAGATCACAGCTAAAGACTAACCACTTGTTTATTGGTGACTTCTGCTCCACCCTGAAAGCTGCTGATCTTAATTCATTGTCCGACGAATGGTTAGTTATTATTAGTTCCCTGGGTGATTGTCCCGGAAGGTAAGCCATGCGCTGGGTACACATTAGGCACTTGCATTAGGGGAGTTAACCTTTTCCATGTGGGTACCAACATCTGGCTCTGAAAACAAGATTAGGCATTGACAGTCAAACAATGCTCTGTGATTCTGTGCCATTGAGATTAAGGGTCTGGATCTCAGAGCATTCTAATGTACATCTTTACCAGATATTCTCAGGAGCTTGGAGGCTTGGCAAGCAGGTTGTTTAATTTCTAGATGTGCTTTGGACACAGGCATAATACCCCACTCTGATTTTCTATACTAGCGTCCTGAAGGATAGCCCAACAACAGAGTGATGTGCCAAATATTTAAGAAGCAGTATGGCACAGGTACCGACAGAAGGGATGCTGGATGTGAACACTGGTCAGGCTGCCCTGGTGCATGCTGGCAGAGTGTCAGCCCTGGGTCTAAGGAGCAAATGCATCCCGACCCGCTCAGCGATGTCCAGGCAGTAGCTTACGTGCCTGCACTACCCACCTCCCCTAATATGCCTCATCAACATCTTCTCCCACAGTAGCATCTTCTAAAGCCTCAAGGGCTTCTGCCGCTGCCACGTCCTCATCCACCGTCTCTCCATTCTGGTCTCTATGGGAGCCACAGGCAGCCTCCCGCCCATTTCTTGTATCAACCACAGGCGCAGCATGAACAGGACGCATTTCCTTAAAGTAGACAATTAAAACCTCTTGTCACGGCCTCATTTAACGAGTCCCAGCTTCTCTTCATGGAGAAGGGCATGTTCCAGCCATGCTGCCTTGCCCTGGGGTGAATTCTCTCCAGGGGCGCATTGTCAGCGTGGTTCTGGAAAAGACAATCCCTTTCTTCATGAGCAACACTGTCTACTCCTGAGCCCCAAAGTTGAGGGTAATTTGGGGCTGGGATCTGAATGGTACAGTCTTGAACATCCACGGCATGGCTTTCCTCCCTGGAAGGAACCCTGAAGTCTCCATTCTGGAAGACTAAGGTCTCTTCTGAAGCCAACAGCGCCCGGTCCTGTTTCCCTCCATCAAGGAAGCGTTGAGTCGGGTGACCGTCCTTTGGAGTACTGCCCAAGGGGCCCTCGAAGCAGCAGCAGTGTTGATGCCATCGACGGCACCGCCAGTCCCCTCCATGCAGGGCCCCCCTCCATTCCCCGAGGGTCAGGTCCTGGGGGAGGCCAGCAGGGCACGTAGCTGTCCTGCTTCTGCTCTCAGTCCTCTTCACGCCCTCATTCTGAAGGTCATTTTTATGCATCAGAACTTCACTGCTCTGTTGGCCTTTTAGTTTAACAGCATAATCTTCATCTAGCTTGCAACTGTTTACTTCGTTGACGGAGCCGAGGGAGGCACTTGAACTGGATCAAAGATAAAGCTTTGAATCATTTTACATCACGCGCACCCCATCTGGATTGTTATTTGTTACCCTCTGAAGGCAATGCGGCTGCGCCTCTCCTAAGGGTGCTGATGACGGCCTCCTCCGGTTACAGGTTCTGTCCTCTTCCGTCTGGCGGTGTTGTGCTTCCCCAGTGACATTCCTTCTCTCGAATGTCCAAGGTTGTGTGACCTGCTGTGGACCACAAGATTATCGCTGCAAAGGAGGTCATTACAGAGTCTTCATGTGAGGTAGGAAATGCCTCATCAGACTGGAGCGTAGGGGGAGTTGCCTCTGATAAGGAAAGCTGCATTGGTTCAAGTCTGCCTAGAAGCGTTGGCAAGATGGGATTAGATGTTCTACAAATTCACTGGGGGAGGGAGCAGGAGAAAATAGAAAGAACCTTTAGACAGTGACGTACATCTGACACAGAAGGAAGGAAAGAAGAATGGTAGGACAAGTCTCAGAACTCTGTGCCATGCAAATAAATCTTCAGCGAGGCCAAGGGGAGTCCTCACGCCAAAATTGCTCATAGGAGGAGTCGTGTGTGTTCCCATAACACGCCAGCCATGCTGTTTTGCCATGTTCAGTCTTTCGCCGCTAGCAGCCCAGGAAGAGAGCCTCAGTATGAATGTGGTGGACCCAGGGGGCAGTATCTGGGTCCATCAGCCAAACCTGTGCTCTGCTGCAGGAAACCCGAGCTGTGTATTTTCACAGGGTTGGGAGTTTAGGCTGCTTGAATCCATCTGAACCTTCCCATATGTTCTTGTTCTAGCATTCAGAGTTTCACTTTCCTAGGCAGTGCTCTAATTTCATGTAAGAGGTCTGACAAATCTGTGAATTCAAATAATATGACAATTCAGCAACCTGAAGGGTCATTTTTTCCCTCTCTCAACCCGACAGCTCCAAGAGGTGGGACTCTTTTTAGAAAATCCCGAAGAGTCCCTGGTTTGGGAGGGTCTCCATTTATTTTTAAAATATGTCTACAAGTTACTTTTGTACAAATTACTTGAGGAAACTCAAGCAGCTTGAGGAGAGGCCCACTTAGTGAGGAACTGAGGTCATCTGCAAATAGTTATGTGATGAGCAATCTTGGAAGCAGATCTTTCAGCTCCCATCAAGCCTAATCAAGTCCTAATTGAATGGTTTCCAATATTTGCTTGGCTCTTTTTGAAAGTCGTGTCTATAGCAATCATACTATGTTTATCCTATCATTGCATGTCTGTAGGTGAGGCGGGGTGGCAGGTAACTTGCCTCTTTAGTTCACAAGTTTGCAGATTGAGGGGAAATGTACTAACGTGGGTCTCCAGCATGGCAGGCAAGAACTCTGCCTGCTGAGACACCATGGCCTCCCCAGATGCTAACATTTTGGATTTCAAATTAATAGAATGAGATTTGGCAGAGTCTGGGGAGGGGGTGTTGGAGATTGAATCATATACCCCACAAAAGACACGCTCAAATCTTAATTGCATTCCTGTGGGTGTGAACCCATCTGTAAATAAGAACTTTAAAAAATCTTACTATTTGTTAAATTGTGGTCAGATTGAATCAGAGTGGGTCTAATCCATATTACTGGAAGCCTAATGAAGAGAGGAAGTTCAGATGCAGTCAGTCAGAGAAGCCAGTAGACACAGAAGCCAGAAGTCAGAGAAAGCCATAGGAGGAAACCAAGGGTATAGTCATATGATGGGCAGAGATGCAAGTCAAGAAACCCCATGAATGTGGTGAGGCATCACCAGAATGCTACAGACTCTGACAGAAAATGTGGCCTTGCCAATGCCTGATTTGCAACTTCCAGCCTCTAAAACTGTGAGCCAATACATTCTTGTTTAAGTCAGTGCATTGTATGGTATTTGTCAGGGCAGTCCTGGCAGACTGAGATGGGGGTAAGTATATTTTGCATGTGGGAGGAACATAATAACATGTGACTAGAAAACTGACACATTTGGGTGGGCCACAGTGGCTCAGCAGGTAAGAGTGCTTGCCTGCCGTGCCCGAGGACCCGGGTTCGATTCCTGGTGCCTGCCCATGTAAAAAAAAAAAAAAAAACCTGACACATTTTAAAACGTGTCCTCAGACTCTGTGATACTCGTCCCTTCAAAAGATGGAGCTTAATTCTCCTCTCCTTGAGTGTAGGTTCTACTTAATTGCTTGCTTCTGATGAATAGAATGTGGCAGAAGTGGCAACGTTTGATTTCTGACACCAATTCATAAAAGGTATTATGCTTCCTCCTTGCTGTTTCTTGAATCACATGCTGTAGGGCAGAGCTTCTCAACCTTGGCACTATTGTATTTTGGAAAACATAATTATTTGTTGTGAAGGGTCATTCTGTGCATTGTAGCATATTTAGCAGCATCCCTGGCTTCTACTCACTAGGTGTCAGTAATACCAATTATACCAGCCTCCAGTGGTGATAACCAACAGCATCTCCAGACATTGCCAAATGCCCCCTGGGAAGTAAAATCGCCCCTGGTTGAGGACTATTGGCTTAAGGAAGGCAGCTGCCATGTCCTGAGGAATCTCAAGCTGCCTATGGAGAGGTCCATGTGATAAGGAACTGAGACCTCCTACAACAGCTATGTAAGCCATGTCAGAAGATTTCTCACTTGACCTGCAGATAACTGAAGCCCCTGCTGACATTCTAACTGCAACCTTGAGTGAAACCTTGACGGCCCATGTACCCAAAAACAAAACAAGAGAGACCCTGAGCTCAAAACACCCACCCAAGTCTCTCCTGAACTCCTGGCCCACAGGAACTGTGAGATAATAAACACTTGTTGTTTTAAGCTGCTACATTTTGGGGGTAATTGGTTACACAGCAGTAGCTTGAGAATCCAAGATCTGAACTAAGAATTTAGGATTTTGAGCTTGTCATGCTCTTTCTTAAAGCTTTTTAACATGTTTAGAAGCAGCCCCTGAAGTCCCTAAACCCTTTACACTCTTCAGTGGCACTATTCCAGCTGTATCTTCAATATTCTCTGCACTCCATGTGACCTCAGGCTATAATTTCATGAACTATTTCTCCATTGTGTGCAATGGACTGCAAGAGTCTCACCCTCAAATGCCAGCTGGGTTTTTACTGCCCTTGGTGCCAATCTGACCAGCAATGAATCCCTGATGTCTCTCTTCTCTGAAGATTTGTTATCTGCAATCCTTCTGATCACCAATTTTTATTTCAGAAATTAGAGACAAGCAATGGAAAGGGAATTTGCTAAACGGTTGTTGGATAGGTCACAGAGTTTCCAGAGAGGTCAGAGAAGTAGGCTTAGAGACTCAGACCCATTCATGCCTGTATTGCCTCTGTCTGTGGTCACAGACACCACAGCCACTCTGGAGACTGGACGCTGGCACCAAAATTACCACTGTGGCCTCAGAAACTGGATGTGGCTGCTGCCACTACCACCCAGGTTAGGTCACGTGTCAGCATCGTAGCTCCAGGGGAAGTTAAGAAATCAAGTACTGGTACATTAACTTCTCTGTGGGGAAACATGCTCTTCCTCTTAAGTTGAGAAATTACTAAACACTGGAAGATGCTTAGATATTGACAGCCAAAAAGAATGTCAAAAATCCACTCTTCTCTCTCTCAAACATACACCTCTAGTGATATTTGTCTTTTTAACACGAATGAGGTCATGCCCACATTTGGTTAATGATTTTTTAACTTAATGCTATTTTGAACAACTTTCTAGGCTCCATAAGCTAGGATTAGATTTTGCTGCAAGTGATGGAAAATTTAAAAAATTAATTGGTAAAACAGGACCAAAGTATATTTTTCTTTCATAAGAAAGATATGTAGATGCCATCAGTTTAGGTGGGCAACTTCATGAAGATGTCAGGAACCCAGAATTTCTATTTGGCTGCTCTGCCACCCTCAGCATGAAGCTTCCACCTCATGGTCCAAGAAAGCTGCTTCAGCTCAATCCATCATATTTGCATTCCATCTAGAAGAAAAGAGAAATGGGAAAATGTATACCCCTCCCACCACCTTAAAGAAGTATTCTCACAAATGTTACTCATTTCTGCTTGTGTCTCATCACCAGAACTTTGCCATTTTGCCACACCTAGTTGCAAGGGAGACTGGAAAATGTAGTCTTGATTCCAGGGGCCATTTGCCTAGCTTAAAAGAAGTCCTGGTTGTGCAGAAGAAGGAAGTAGAAAGGTTGCCTTTTTTGCCAAACATGCCGACAGCAACATTTCTACAGTTTGACTTTAGTTGGCTCTATAGTATTGTAAGAACGCAATATAATTTACTTAACCAATCCCTTTCTTTCAATTTTTAAGTAAGTTTAAACTTTTTGCTATTACAGATGCTTCCTTGAATACCTTTTTTTAACCTAAATTATTGTGCACATCTTTAATTTATCTTTGAAATTACTTTCCAGAAGTGTCATTGGGTATATACTTATGCGCACACACACACACACATACACACATACACAGATGTTTGTTTATTCAGTTTTGTTTTTTAAGCTTTGGATATATAGTGTCAAATTGCCCTCCAGAAAGGTTGTGTATTTTTCCACTTTCATAAGCAGGTATTCTCTTATAGAAGTATTATTATATAAGCACCCTCTTATATGAGCCGTTTTTCTTGGCATCTGTGCTGGTTTGAAACTGTCTTTGTACCCCAGAAAAGCCATGCTTTTTAATCCTCATTCAAAATTGCCGGGTGGGATCTTTTTTATTGTTTCCAAGGGGATGTGACCGATCCAACTGTGGGTGGTACCTCTTTGATTAGGTGGTTTCCATAGAGGGAGATGTGTCTCCACCCATTCAAGGTGGGGTTGCTTGCTGGAGTCCTTTAAGAGGGAACCATTTTGGAAACAGCTTCAGAACCCACAGTGCTGACAGCGCCTGCACAATCAGAGATCTTTGGAGATGCAGAAGGAAGATGTCCCTGGGGAAGCCTTATGAAATGATGAGAGAAAGCTAGTGGGTGTCATTGTGTGCCTTTCCAGCTGGGAGAGTTGTTCCAGACCCATCTGCCTTTCTTGAGTCAAGGTCTCTTTTCCTGGATGCCTTAGCTGGGACATTTTCATGGCCTTAGAACTGCAAACTTACAACTTAATAAATTCCTCTTTTTAAAAGCCATTCCATTTCTGGTATATTGCATTCTGCTTTAACAAACTGAAACAACATCTTTGCCAATATTGAGTTAGGTCTTAAAAAGAATTCTTGGCACTTTAATGACAAAAAAGTGGCATCTTGTTTTAATTTGTATATATTTTTTATTATTGGTGACCTTGAACATTTAAAAGATGGTTTGACCCATTGTATTTCCTTGTGACTTTACCCATTTTTCTCCTGGGGTGTGAGCACTGGGACTCTTGTAAGACCTACTTTCTATGGAAGTGGAATGGACAGAACTGAACCTCCGGCAGGAAGAACTGGAGAAACACTGCTTTCCTTATCACCCCTCCACAGCACTGGCAAAGTGTGTGAAATTCCTCCATTAGAGATTTAGTCTTTCAGCTTCTTCTCCCTACAGACTGAGTTGAAAATATAACATTGTGAACATAACTAACAGCACTGAATTATATATTTGAAAGTGGTTAGAAGGGGACATTTTAGGTTATAAATGTTACTTGAATAGCTTTTTTTAGAAAAAGGACTGTACAACACAGTGAATGCTATTGTAAATGATGGAGTGCAGTTAATAGTACAAATATTTAAATGTTCTTTCATGAGTTGTAGCAAATGTATCACACTAATGCCAGGTGTTAATAATGGGGTGGTATATGGGACGTCTCTATCTTATACATGATTTTTTTTTTATAAACCTACAACTTTTCCAATGAAAAAAAAATCAGACAGGGCGTGCAAGGGTAGCTCAGTGGTAGAATTTTCATCTGCCATGCAGGAGACCTGAGTTTGATTCCTGGTCCATGCACTTCCCAAAAAACAAACAAGCAAAACAACAAACAAGCAAAAATTCAACAAATGGTGCTACAATAATGGGATACTCATATTGAAAAATAATGAAGTGTGAGCCTGCCATACAGCATACAAAAAAAAAAAGGAAAAAAAAGAAATCAAACAAATTCATTTGAAGGCATTGGTGGCACATCTTTGGGACAAATGTTAACAGATAACAGTAGTTACAGAGCCTGCAGGAAGGGGATGGTGTCTAGGGAGCAGTGAAAGAATAGTACTGCAAAGAGGAAGAAGGCACAGAAATAGGAGGGAAGGGGTGTCCCAAACTTTGCCTTCTACGTGATGTTGTTTAGGCCTATTCCTGTCTAATCTACCTCTCTCTCCCAAAGTAACTGCCAATGTTTCCATTAAAAAAAAAAATCTCTGGACATTTTATCTCCTATATTTTTGTTTCACATTCTGTTGATTCACTATTCCTGATATTTCTGTGTTTGTTTGTTTGTTCACATTTGCATGCATTCGTCATTTAATAAATACATATTTTTGAGCCCCTGCTATGTGGTTCTCTAGATGGTTTCTGTAGGACATTAGGAAAAAACTAAGTTTCCTGTCCTCGTACTCTACTGGGAGAACAAACTACTAAGACGCAATCAAAGTAGGTATCAGTGGAGAGGGATAAATGCTATGAAGGTAATAAACAGAGTGGTAGGATGGAGACTAGCAGGTGGTGGGCAGGCTGGGAGTGGCGGTCAGGTGAGAGCTATAGGTGGGAAGGTCTGGGAAATCCTCTGAGAAAAATCCTGACTTACAGTCTCTCCGGCAACCCTAGTCCTGGTGGAAGCAGGAAGTCTTTCATTCCTTCCCTTAGGCGAAGAGTAGGCCTGCAGGGCATGGGGTGGCATGAGTGATTCAAAGAAGCAGCGAGCACGATTGTCCCTACTGGCTCCCCTACTCTCTGTGTGCTAAACCCACCACCCCTGCTTTGCGTGTCTCCTACCACAACCCTAAATGGGTCCTCATTTCTCTCTCCTCTTCCTTCCTCTCTTCTTTAAACCTGTGAGATTTGAGTTAACCCTATGCCTCGCTACTTAAAACGAGGTCCACAGATCAGCACATCAGAATCAAATGGCAGCTTGTTAGAAAAGCAAATCCCAGCATCCCCTCCCCACTCCCAGACCTACTGAGCTGGAATCTGCATTTTAATATCTCTCAATGCATCATCTGCCTATTTTTGTTTGAGAAGCCATAGCTCAATTTCCTCACAGGTCTTCTGAGGCCCTTCTCTTGTTATTTATTGTTTCATTCCCTTTTTACCCTAACCCCATCCCTAACCCTTTGCCCATTGAAAACATTATTTTAATGTGTTTAAGAATTGTCTTTAAATATGCACATATCTTTAAAACCTAGGTAGCATTATTTTGAGTGTATATTTTCAATTAACATAAATTCTGTTGTACTATAAATCTTATCGTTTCTTGCCTTTTAGTGTTATTATATATTTAAGATCTAATTATGTAGCTGTTTGTACCTCTAGTTCATTGTTCTAACTCCTGCATGGTATTTCATAGGCATCCACCACATTTTACTTAGCTATTTCCCTATGATGGACAGCCAGGTGGCCTCAAACTTGCCATTGTCTCAAATAACACCCCATGTCCCTTACAGTCTTGTGCAAATTTTTCTATGAGCTGTATATGTTCAGGAGTAAGGTTGATGGGTCGTGGGATATATACATACTTAATTTCACAAAATCTTTCCAGATTTTTCTCCAGATTATAGCTGTTGACTCTCCCACCAGCAGCACCACATCCAATTTTTGCCTTTCAAATGGATGTGAAAGGTATAATATCATTGTTTTAATTTGCATTTACCTGATTACAGTGAGTGAGCATTTCTTCAACTATTTTCTAGTCATTCACTTATTCAACCAAAAATTATTGTGTGTGCATGTGTCTGCGTCTGTTATGTGCCAGGCATTGTTTCTAGGCACTGGAGAAAGACCATCCTTTGTCCATTTTTATATCAGATTTCATGTCTTTCCCTTATTAATTTGTAAGAGTTCATTGTATTAATCCCTTGTCAGTTTTAGACAATGCAAACAACCATCTCCCAATCTATATCTATTCGCTAACTTTATCTATGATGACTTCATTGACCAGAATTATTTGGATGAAGTCATTTTTTTCCTTTTGTCCTCCTGATTGATGTAATATTATAGTGGTAGTCTCCTGGATTTTGTTCTATTGGCATTGTAGTTTTATTTTTTACAATTGAGATTTTATTTCATCTGGATACCACCTTTTTATGTAAAAAGCAGTAGTCCAGCTTTGTTTTCCTCCATATAGTGAGCTAGTTTTCCCCACACAGATTTTCCTTTTCAAAAGGTTTCATCATTTAGCATGAGGGATCTTGGCCTTGAGTCTATTCTGAAACGAAGATGAGTCAGAGGTTTGCAAACAGTTGCAGTTAGAAAATGTCTCTGTGAAATCTGAAGCTAGGCCACTACCAACGTGACTGCTTTGCAGAAAAGTTTTATTTGAGGTTAATGTTATGGGAGAGTAACAGGAGCCGGGAGGAGGGGGTGGGGGTGGTTGACAGCCATGAACAGGTGCTAGTGGTATTAAGTACATTTCCCTAAGGAGGAGAGGACTTGTGGAGAGAGGAATTACAAATCCAGAGCAAGTCTGAATTTCATCATAAGTGTTGGAATACTACCAGAGGGATTCTCTGGTGCCCAGATCAAATTTTGCATAGTCATTTCTAAAATGTGTGTTTTGAAGTATGGACATGGTTTCATACCATTAGAACTCAGCGTAGCTAGTGGTCAGAGCACAGGTCCCAGAGCTTAGCACACCCAGTGCCCTTACCTGCTCTGTCATTTATTAGCTGTATGACCTTGGGAAAATTACTTAACTTCAATCAGGGTATTACATGAGATAATCCTCATGAAGCACTTAGCCTAGTGCCAGCATATATTAGGTTTTCAATAAACAAAGACACTAAAAAGGTCTGTTAGCTGATTGGTTTGGCATTCCAGGGAATATAAAGAATGGATAGGTACTGGCTCACAAGAAATTTATAATCTAATAAAGGGCTGAGATAAACCGCAAAAATAATTACACTGTAAGTACAAACCTCATATTTTGCCCTAAGGAAGTTGCAATATGTATTATCAAATACATATATCAAAGGAAAGAATGACATATCCATTGGAGGGCTGGGGGTGGGATGGGGAGTGGAATAGGGGCTGGGAAAAGTTTCATGGGAGGAAGCTGCTCTTAGGAAATGTTTAGACCAATGGGTGAAGGTGCCAGTTTGGGTGGAGTGCAGATAAATGATGAAAGAAAGGCCTAGAGAGGTTGGAGTGCTGTGTTGTAAGAGATCCTGAATGGGGGTTTGGATTTAAAATGGGAGGTTGGATTTAATCTGATAGGCTGAGGAAATGCCATGCCCAGGGTTGCACTTTAGGAGAAATTTAATTCTTGGTTATAGAATGGATTGGAGCCCAGAGGGAGTGGAGATGCAGCGATGGGTCAGGAAGTAATTGCAGTTGTCTGGACAGAAGTAGGTGGATAATAAATATGGGTGAGGACACTGGGAATGACAAAGAAAGTGACAAAGCAGGAGGCCCATGATTGAAGAATCAACAGGGCTCGAAGAGGAAAAGGTCTCCCAGTGACTCTTTCCTACCTCCTCTACTTTCCTTTCTCTCACCTGGCTGATACCTCACTCCCCACCTCCTCTGTTCCTCAAAATGTCTCTTTTTCCATCCCTTTCTTTTGTGCACACCACTCTCCTCTCCATCCTTCATCCCACTGGTTTTTGTGGCCCATCTCCTCCTCCCTTCTGGAATTCCTATTAAATATTCTTCTCCTCACATCTCCAGTCTGACTCCAATGGCTCTTTTCTGTTTGCAAACATGGTTGGGTCTCTGTGGTCTGCAAGAACTTTCCTTTAGCCTTGTACTATTCTTAAGTGACCCTACAATTTCTTTCCTCTCACCTCCACATTTCTCAAGAGAGGGTATTCTAGTTTGCAAGCTGCTGGAATGCAATATAGCAGAAACAGAACAGCTTTTAAAAAGGAGAATTTATTAAGTTGCAAGTTTACAGTTCTAAGGCCATGAAAATACCCAAATTAAGGCACATCTATGAAATGTCCAAATTGAGGCACCAACAAGAGGTTATCTTTACTCAAGAAAGGTCAATGAAGCTCAGGGTTTCTCTCTCAGCTGGAAGGGCACACAGCAAATTAGCTTTCTCTCCAGGCTGCTTGTTTCATGAAGCTCTCCCTGGGACATTTTTCTTCTTCATTTCCAAAGGTCTCTCGCTGTGTGTGCTCCAAAGCTTTTTCCAAAACAGTTCCCTCTTGAAGGGCTCTAGTAAGCAACCCCACCTTGAATGGGTAGAGACACATCTCCATGGAAACCACCTAATCAAAAGTTACCACCCACGATTGGGTGGGTCATATCACCATGGATAATCAAAAAGCTCCCACTCAGCAATATAGAATGAGGGTTAAAGGACATGGCTTTTCTGGGGTACACAACAGATTCAATCCAGCACAGAGGGCGATTACTTTGCAATTGCATGGTAATAATTATGGGTATCATCAGTACAGCAAGAGTGTTTTTAGAATATGTGGCAGTGAATAGAGTATAAAAAAAAAAGACACAGGAATCAAGAAGCTAACATTTAAATTTATAAAAGTCAAAAGGAAGGCCAAATAAATAATTGTCTTTTAAAATGTTGCATAGTAAATGTAATATAATGTTAAAACATTTCTGGTGGGGTTGGGAAGTATTATGTAAAATTTTTAAGAAACGAAATAGCAGTCAATGACAAAAAAAACTGTTATTAAGAAGCTTCTTTTTTTTTCCATTCCAAGAGACCCAGATGTTGGAATTATCTGACAAAGACTTTTGAGTAGCAATCATAAAAATGTATTTATTATTTATCAGGCACTGGTTTGAGGTCATAGCAACAGAGCAATAAAGAAAGTTCTTGCTTTTATGAAACTTACATTCTAGAGCACATGGATTTTGTCATGTCCATCATCATGTTTTTGTAAGTCTTGCAACTTAAGCAGTTTTTTAGGTTTCTATCCTGTGTAGACTCTGTTGAATGTGAAACACTTATTATAAGATTTCTCTACTGTGGGTTCTCTTTTTTTAAACAATTTATTAATTAAAAAAATTTAACAAACCAAATAAAACATTAGCATATATAATCAGTAATTCATAATTAGTTATGAATTTTGTGTTAGTTATGAATATTCAATATTCGCTTAGTTGCATATTCATCATTTCTTAGAACATTTGCATCAATTCAGAAAAAGAAATAAAAAGACAATAGAAAAAGAAATAAAACGAAAACAGAAAAGAAAAAAAAGATTATACCTACCATACCCCTTACCCCTCACATTTATTATCACTAGCATTTCAAACTAAATTTATTTTAGCATTTGTTCCCCCTATTATTTATTTTTATTCCATATGTTCTACTCATTTATTGACAAGGTAGATAAAAGGAACATCAGACACAAGGTTTTCACAATCACACAGTCACATTGTGAAAGCTATATCATTATACAATCATCATCAAGAAACATGGCTACTGGAATATGCTGTGGGTTCTCTTGATTGCTGTGACAATTAGAGCTCTGCTTGAAATACTGACCATATTCATATGACAATACATTTTCTTCAAAAGAACTCATGATTAAAAAAATTCAATCTTGAATTCTCAAAACACCATAGTTCAAAAATATTCTTTGCTGTGTGGATTTTCTGATGAAAATGAACAGTATAAGTTCTGAAGAACACCTTTACCACACTCATTATGTGTATTGGTTTTATCATCTTCATGGACTTTCTGGTGAACTTGAACACATGAACTCTGAATAAAGCCTTTACCACATACAAAATATTTATATGGTTTCCCTCCAGTATGGACTCTCTGATGGTCTTGAAGATGTGAGGCTTGAATAAAGGTCTTACCAAGTATTCCTCATTTAGGGTCAAATGAAGACTTTCCCACACTCATCACACTTGTGTTTCTCTCCCATATGGATTCTCTGATGGCCTTGAAGATATGAACTTTGACAAAAGTCTTTACTACGAGTCTCGCATTTGTATGACTTTCCTCCTGTGTGAACTCTCTGATGAGCCTGAAAATTTGAAATCTGATTGAAGCCCCTACCACAGGACTCATATGTGTGCATCTCTCACCTGTGTGGACTCTCTGATGGGCTTGAAGATGGCAATTATAGCCAAAGTTCTTATCACACACATCATATTTGTATGGTTTCTCTCTTATGTGAACTCTCTGATGGGTGTGAAGATTTGAGGCCCTCCTGAAGACCTTACCACACACCTTACATTGATATGGTTTCTCTGTAGCGTGGACTCTCTGATGAAAACCTGAATTCTGATTAAAGACCCTATCACATACTTCCCATTTGTATGTTTTGTCTCCATTGTGGACTCCTTGATGCTTCTGAAGTTGTGATGTCTGACTGAAAGCTTTCTTATAAACATCACATTTATATGATTCTCTCCAGTGTTGTCTACACAGTGAAAGGTAAGATCTAAGCTATGACTGAAGCCCTTGCCACAATTGTCATGCTCATATGGGTTCGCTTCTATGTGAATAAGATAATTTGTGGAAAGAGAGGAGTTCAGATTGAAGCTCTTGGCACATGCCTGACATTTGTAGGGTTACTCTCCTGTGTTGACTTTCTGATGAGTTTGCAGATGTAAACTCTGACTGAGGCCATCACCACACCCATCATTCCTATAGTATTTCTTTCCTAGATGACCACTGACGAATGGACAGCACTGAGCTATCACTGACCCCCTTTCCAAACCCAAAAAATGTGTGAGGCTTTTCTCCTAAGTGAAAGTGCTGATGAAGTTCAAGATCAGAGAAATGTTGGTACCTTTTCCATTCTCATAAGAGGTTTGCTCTCCTGACTGGATTACACCATCCTGGGGTGATTTCAAGTTTTTTCCATGATTATTATGGCTAAGCGTTTTCTCTCTTCTGTGTACCCCATGCCCTTCATGGTAATGAGAGAACCTACTCGTAACACACTGATCATGTTTACACAGCTTATTTCTTACATTTATTTCATAATTTGTGATTCTCTCAGATACATTTTCCTCCAAAAATCCAAGGTGGTATAATATGGAAATTCTTTAGTTTGGAAAATTTGGAAAAACTTTGATTTCATATGGAATGAAGCTTCATTGCATAGTTCTTATCTTTGAAACCTCATGAGATTTCCCTGTCCACATCTGAGAGGGGAATCACCATATTCTAGCAACTTGGACTTCTCACATTGAGGATTTATTATCATGTCTTGATTTCTGGTCAATTTACTTGTAAATTGTTCCCACATCTGCCAGTATGTAAGATCTTGATGGCAAAGGTATCTTAATGGTACTTCTTAAAGAGTTTCTAGCTCCTTTTTCTTTTTTTTTTTTAATTTTATTGAGAAATCTTCACACATATACAGTCCATACATGATGTACAATCAATGGTTCACAACATCATCACATAGTTGTGCATTCATCATCATGATCATTTTTAGTACATTTGCATCACTCCAGAAAAAGAAAGAAAAAAGAAAAACACTCATACATCCCCTACTCTGCACCCTCTCCCTCTCATTGACCATTAGTATTTCAATCTATGCAATTTTTTACCCTTTAGCCCCCATTTTGTATGTATGTATGTATGTATGTATTTTGGCATGGGCAGGCTCTGGAAATCAAACTCATGTCTCCAGCATGGCAGGTGAGAATTCTGTCACCGAGCAGATAAAAAGAAGCATCAGACACAAGGTTTTCATAATCACACAGTCACATTGTAAAAGCTGTATTGTTTTACAATCGCCTTCAAGAATCAAGGCTACTGAAACACAGCTCGACAGTTTCAAGTATTTCCCTCCATCCACTCCAATACACCATAAACGAAAAAGGGATATCAATATAATGCATAAGAATTACCTCCAGGATAACCTCTCTACTCTGTTTGAAATTGCTCGGCCACTGAAACTTTATATTGTCTCATTTCTCTCTTCCCCTTTTTGGTCAAGAAGTCTTTCTCAATCCCATGATGCCAGGTTCAAGTGAATCCCTGGAGTTCTGTCCCACATTGCCAGGGAGATATACACCCCTGTGAGTCATGTCCCACATGGGGGGAGGGCAGTGAGTTCACCTGCCAAGTTGGCTTCGAGACAGAGTCCACATCTGAGCAACAAAAGAGGTTCTCTGGGGGTGATTCTTACACATAATTACGAGTAGGATTAACTTCTCCTTTACAGGGATAAGTTTCATAGGGACGAACCCCAAGATCAAGGCTCAGCCTATGGATTTGGATGTCCCCATTGCTTGCAAGAATATCAGGAATTCCCCAAATGGGGAAGTTGAATATTTCCTCCTTTCTCCCCAGTCCACCAAGGGGCCTTTGCACATACTTTTTATTCCCTGCCAAAATTACTCTGGGATATATCAGAGCATCCCACTAACCTGTACAACCCACAAGATCTCATGCCCTATTCAAGATTTGATGTATTTATGATGTTCAACTAAACTGACCATACAGGTTAAATTGGTAATGTGCTACCCAAAATATAAATTTTGCACCAAATAAGCATTTCTCCCTTTGGTCTCATATAGAAGTTGAAGTTTTAAAATATGGACTGTATCATCTTTACCCTGTATTCTGATTTATCTTAGTCCTATCCATATCAGCTTCATTTATATCTCTAGTCAAAGTCTGATCCCTTTTTGAATTTTGTAAATAGTTCCTGTATGGGGTACTACTGACTTTTATGGCTTCAGAGCTCAAACTCTGAGTCTCAGGTATCATTTAAATACCTGAAGTTTCTGGTAACAACCAGGTTATATACAAACAGCTCAGTATCTCAGAATTTAGAAATAAAGGCCACAACTCCTGAATATATGTGACTACTGTAATAGCTCACAAACTAGGACCCTTTACAATAGGTCCCAACTTGATAGCCCATGCTCTTGACCTTCGTTCACTGAGTTTGTACATTATAGTTAGTCCATATGAATGAGGCTTAATATTTGCCTGTTTCTGCTATTTCATTCATCATACAGTTCTTAAGATTCATTCTCCTAGTTGCATGCTCATCTCTATTTCCTTTTTTTTTTTTTTTTTTTTTTTTTTAAAGGGAAACATCTTTAAACATTTTCTTGTTTTATTGTATTTTGTTTGTTTGTTTGTTTTTTACATGGGCTGGGGCCGGGAATCGAACCGGGGTCCTCCGGCATAGCAGGCAAGCACTCTTGCCCGCTGAGCCACCGCGGCCCGCCCTCTATTTCCTTTTGATTCCTATGTCCCGAATGCTCATTGTGAATTTCTGACACCATCATCAAAAGTTTCTCTTCTCTCCTCAAATGTAATATTATATCTGGTTTGAAGGGTTGGTATCCCACAGAAAATAGGTTCGTGAAGTTCTCCAACATCACATCTTGGTACAATTTCCTCTAGGTGGCACCCAACAGCCCCCATTCTTCCTTGGTGTGGTAGTTAGATTCAGGTGTCAACTTAGCTAGGTGAAGATGCCTAGTTCTGTTGCTGTGGACATGAGCCAATGGTATGTGAACCTCATCTGTTGCTCATTACATCTGTAGTCACCTAAGAGGTGTGCCTGCTGTAATGAATGATGTTTGATTTAATTGGCTGGTACTTAAATGAGAGAGCTCGATGCAGCACATCCCAAGCAGCTCAGCATACCTCATCTCAGCACTCGCAGCTCAGCCCAGGCCTTTGGAGATGCAGAAAGGAATTACCCCGGGGAAAGTTGTTGGAACCCAGAGGTCTGGAGAGAAGGCCAGCACAGGTCACCCTGTGCCTTTTTGCATAAGAAAGAACCTCAGTTGAAAGTTAGCTGCCTTTCCTCTGAAGAACTAATGAAATAAATCCCCTTTTATTAAAAGTCAATCCATCTCTGGTGTGTTGCATTCCAGAAGCTAGCAAACTAGAACACTTGGTGAGGACCATGCAGTGTCACTGTTTTTCTTCTTGGAGGGGACTGATGGCAGTGGACTCCCACCAGTGGAAGTCAAGAATCTTCTAGGTATAAGATATGAACAGTGGGGCTGCTACTCTGAGATTTCATGATCCTTTAGGATTTCATTTGTGAGCACATTGATAAAAACAAACAAACAAACAAAAAACAACTTCAACCAGTGAAGTACAAACGGAAGATATTAGTGAGGAGACAGAAAGAAAATGTTCCAGGATTTGCATATTTTTCATAAAATCACTCTGTGAACTTTTTTAAAAATGCAATTTTATTGAGATATATTCACACACCCTATAATCATCCAAAGTGTACAATCAACAGTTCACAGTATCATTGTATAGTTGTGCATTCATCATCATAAGTTTTGACATTTTCATTATTCCAAGAAAATACACATAAATGTAAAAGAAAAAGTAAAAGAACACCCAAAACACCCTGCGCCCCCTTTCCTCCCCTATTATTTATTTTTTTTGGTCCTTATTTTTTTACTCATCTGTCCATGCATTGGTTAAAGGGTGTATCAGCCACAAAGTTTTCACAATCACATGGTCACACTGTAAAAGCCATATAGTTACAGAATTGTCTTCAAGAATCAAGGCTACTGGGATACACGTCAATGGTTTTAGGTATTTCCTTCTAGTTACTCTAATTCATTAAAAATGAAAAAGGGATATCTATATAATGTATAAGAACAACCTCTAGAATAACCTCTCAACTCTATTTGAAATCTCTCAGCCTTTACTTGCCTCATTTCTCTTTCCCCTTTTGGGCAAGAAGTCTTTCTCAATCTTACAATGCCAGCTAAGCTCATCCCTGGGAGTCATGTTCCTTGTTGCCAGGGAGATTTACACCCCTGGGAATCATGTCCCACATAGGGGGAGAAGGCAGTGGGTTTACCTGCTGAGTTGGTTTCAAGAGAGAGGCCATATCTGAGCAGCAAAAGAGGTTTCTGGGGTTGACTCTTAAGCATAATTATTAGTAGACTTACTCTATAGGCTTTAAAGTTTGTAAAATTCAAAGATGTCTATGACATCAAACTTTTACTTTAACAAAGGGAGATATAATTTTATTTATTCATTTATTATATAATTCTATTCAGAATAATTCTAAATTTTTCTACAAAATTCTATTATAAAACCAGATCTATAGTAGTTTTACAATTTAAGAGCCAAATGGTAAGACAGAGTCCATCAAGAGGACGTTGATATTTTGTATAGTGACAAATGCCATATATTGGTTAGCTTAAACAATAGGAATTTTATTTTTTTATGGTTTTCGAGGCTGGAAGGCTGGAAGGAACCAATCCTTTGGAAAGCAGCAATCCTTTGGTTCCTTGGTTTTCCCATCACATGGTGAAGTCGTCTCCTTTCTCTTTCAGGTTCTGTTGACCTTCTCCATGTGGCTTTCTCTTCATAAGGCCTCTCCAATAACAGGATTAAACCCATCATGATTCAGTTGGCCACATCTTTTTTTTCTTTTCTTTTCTTTTTTTTTTTTTTTACAAACATTCTTGACATAATTACAATCAATGGCTCACAATGTCATCACATATTTGGGTATTCATCACCATGATCATTTTTTTTTTTTTTTGAACATTCCCATCTCTCCAGCAAAAGAAATAAGGAAAAAAGAAGAAACTCATAGATGCCATACATCTTACCCCTCCCTCTCATTGACCACTAGTATTTCAATCTACTCAATTTATGTTAACCTTTGTTCCCCTATTATTTGTTTATTTCTTATCCATATTTTTTACTCATCTGTTCATACCATAGATAAAAGGAGCATCAGACACAAAGTTTTCACAATCACACGGTCACATTGCAAAAGCTATATCATTATACAATCATCTTCAAGAAACATGGCTACTGGAACACAGCTCTGCAGTTTCAGGTACTTCCCTCTAACCACTCTTATACACCATAAACTAACAAAGAGGTAATATCTATATCGTGCTAAAAAATGCATGCAGAATCTATGTAAAGAAGAGGACAATAATGCTCCAGAGTGAGAATACATGGCCCTTTAAAAAAATTTTTTAATGCCTTTATTTATCTATATGGTAAACACTGTTCCCTACTGAAAAAGAAGGACATTTATCTTTCTGTGTGTCATGCTTAGCTTAAAACTTCATAAGCCTCTTTTCTAAATTATATATTAACAGGTAGGAAAATCAATTTAACAGACATTGTTAAATACTTTCACACATATGCAGAGTCTTGGATAAATGGTTAAAATTATAGGTAAGCATTAATGAGAGCACACGGATATTCCATGTATGCCAATGAGTTTAACATAAGATGTATTTGCACTGATTTTTGGTAACCAACTTGCTTTCTGTGAATCTTTAAAGACCCAATTCCAAATTTTCCAGCTCCTGCAGAAGGGCTTTCTCTTGTTGAATTTTCTCCTGCTGATTTTTTTCTGTTTTCCAGTTATCATCCAGTTGCTACTTGCTCTTTTAGTTGTTTTATAGCTTCCAGTTTCTTCTTTTGGTTCTTAAATTTTGTCTATCTGGGGTCTCCAGAAGTAGACAGAGAGATGGTATTTCATGGTATGCTCTGTGGGATGGGAGTAGGTGCCAAATCTGCATTCTTGTTACTTCTTGCCTGCTACTTTGCAGCTTTCTTGGCTTCATGCTTCCTTTAATTTTTATGGGCTGTTTTTGATAATGGCTTATCATTTCCTGGTTGTGGCTTCGTATTCTGATTACAAACAATTTGTAGTTGCTGTAACTGTGAAGTTGTCCAAATTAAAGCAAGTCTATAGGAATGTCCAATCTAAGGCATCCAGGAAAATATACCATGGTTCAAGTAGGGTGATGATGTTCAGCATTTCTTCTCACATAGAAAGGCACATGGCAAACATGGCAGCATCTACTCACTTTCTCTCCAGGACTCTTGCTTCATGAAGCTCCCTAGGAATTGTTTTCCTTCTTCATCTTCAAAGGCTGCTGGCTGGTATACTCTGGGGTTCTCTCATCCTTCTGTCGTGGGTCTGTGGCTCTCTCCTTGTTCTCAAAAGGGACTCTCTGTTCTGGTTTGCTAGCTGCCAGAAGGCAACACACCAGAGATGGATTGGCTTTCAATAAAAGGGGATTTATTTAGTTGACGTATAGTTCTTCAGAGGAAAGGCAGCTAATTTTCAGCTGAGGTTCTTTCTTACGTGGGAAGGCACAGGGCGATCTCTGCTGGCCTTCTCTCCAGGCCTCTGGATTCCAACAACTTTCCCCGGATGATTCCTTTCTGCATCTCCAAAGGCCTGGGCTGAGCTGCGAGTGCTGAGAATGAGACATGCCGAGCTGCTTGGGCTGTGCTACATTGTGCTCTCTCATTTAAGCACCAGCCAATTAAGTCAAACATCATTCATTGTAGTAGGTATGCCTCCTAGCCAACTGCAGATGTAATGAACAACAGATGAGGTTCACATACCTTTGGCTCATGTCCACAGCAACAGAACCAGGTGCCTTCACCTGGCCAAGTTGACAACTGAATCTAACTTCCACACTCTCTGTGAAATGTCTCCTCTTTTATAGGATTCCATAAACTAATCAAGACCACATAGAATGGGTGGCAACATGTCTCTATCTAATCAAATTTAATACCTACAATTGATTGAGTCATATCTTCTTGGAAATAACCTAATCAAGTTTCCGATCTATAGTACCAGCACATTCCACCTTCCGGAACCTAAAAGAAACATGTTTTTCCCATATACAAAATGCATTAACTTCATCACCTTATCAAAGAACTATAAACCATTTCAGTAACATTATAAATACAAAACAAGGTTAAAAACAGTTCAATGTCAGCTACAGGCATGGTCTGAACTAAAGCAAAGTTCTCCTCTGGCTCTGGATCTGTAAAGCTCAGAACAAGTTATTTACTGCCAATATACAAAGGAGGAACAGTCATAGGGTACATATTCCCATTTCCACAGGGAGGAATTGGAAAGAACACAGGGGTCACAGGACTCAAGCACTCTGGAAAACCTGCAGGGCAAAAGTTTAGATTTCAAAGTCTGTGAGTCATTTATCTTTGGGACTTTAGAAAGTGGCAGTCCCACACTTTCCAAAGACCTAAGCTGCAGCTAGCCTCTCTCCGAACGCAACTTTGGGGAAACCGCTTTTTTTTTTTTTCACTCCACCCTCTCCAAGCATCGGGGCTGCACCTGGGCTCTAAGCCATCTCTGGGGCACATGCTCAACCCCTCCATGTGGTGGCAGCCAGGCTCTCTCCAGTCCCCAAATAGTGTGCTGCACTCTTTTCAAGGCCTGAGGTGGCACCACTCTTCCACTGCAGCAAGGTGGAAGACCCATACTTGCCTTTGGGACAAACTCACCCTCTCCACGTGCTTGGGTAGGTCCGTTCTCCTATCTTGAGGTTTCTTGACTTCAGATCTCGGCCTCCATGGTTCTGCTTCTGAAATTATTTTTCCTTTAATGTGTCCTTTCTCTGTCCCTCTCAGTTCCGACTGGCAGTGGTTCTCTTTATACAGATTCTGCAACACTGCTGTTGGCTTTCTATGCAGTAGCCTTGGATCATGCCCACCAAACATAAAGAGGCTTTCTCTGAAATGGCTGACTGGTTCCACATTTGGTCAAATCCTCACATGGGGCCCCATTCTCTGGGGTCTCCCTTCCTGGAAGCCCTGAATTTTCCAGAATATCAACTTCTGGTTTCTTTATGCCCATGGGCTGTTTTCAGCTTATCTCTTTTCTGTTGCATTTCACTATAAACTATGAGGAGAAACCAGGCTGTACTTTCCATGTTTAATTTAGAAATCTCTTCTGCGAAATATCCAAGTTCATGGCTTTTAAAATCTGCCTTCCAGCCAAAGCCACCAGTCAACTTTGCCAGATTATCTGCCATTTTAAAACAAGGATCATCTTCCTTCCAGTCTGTAATAACAGGTCTCATTTCCGTCTACTGCCTGGCCAGAGGCATCCCTAGAGCCACATTTCTACCAACAGTCTCTTCAAAGCATTCTAGGCCTTCTCTATCAAGCACCTCACAGTTCCTTTAGAATCTTCCACTTACTCATTTAAAAACCATTCCAACATGTTTGGTATTTGCAAACCGCAGCAGCACTCCACTCCTCTGGTACCAAAATCTGTTCTAGTTTGCTAGCTGCTGCAATGCAATATAGCAGAAATAGAACGGTTTTTAAAAAGGGGAATTTAGTAAGTTGCTAGTTTACAGTTCTAAGGCTGTGAAATTGTCCAAACTAAAGCAAGTCTATAGAGGGCAGGCCTGTTCATGGCAGGCAAGAACTCAGGCCTCAGAGTTCTTGCCTGCCATGCTGGAGACTTGGGTTTGATTCCCAGTGCTACAGAAATGTCCAATCTAAGGCATTCAGGGAAAGATACTGTATTAGTTAAGGTTCTCTAGAGAAACAGAATCAGCAGGAAATATCTGAAAGTACAAAATTTGTAAAAGTATCTCACGTAACTGTGGGAACGAAGAGTCCAAAATCCATAGGGCAGGCTGTGAAGCTGACGACTCCAATGAAGGGTTTGGATGAACTCCACAGGAGAAGCTCACCAGCCAAAGCAGGAAGAGAGACTGTCTCCTCTGAATCCTCCTTAAAAGCCTTCCAGTGATTAGATTAAATGTCACTTACTGCAGAAGACATTCCCTTTGGCTGATTACAACTGCAATCAGCTGTAGATGCAGCCAACATGATCATGATTTAATTCTATGAAATGTCCTCATAGCAACAGACAGGCCAGCACTTGCCCAACCAGACAAACGGGCACCACTGCCTGGCCAAGTTGACACAAGAACATGACCATGACAGATATCTTGGTTTAAGAAGGCCAATGACATTCAGCATTTCTTTCTCAGTTGAAAGGGCACATGGTAAACATGGCAGCATCTGCTAGCTTTCTCTCCAGGCCTCTTGCTTCAGGAAGCACTCTAGGAGGCATTTTCCTTCTTCATCTCCAAAGGTCACTGGCTGGTAGACTCTGGTTCTCTCATCCTTTTGTCATGGTTCTGTGGCTCTCTCCTTATTCTCAAAAGGGACTCTCTCCGAAATGTTTCCTCTTTTATAGGATTCCAGTAAACTATTCAAGACCTACGTAGAATAGGTGGAGAATTGTCTCTATCTAATCAAGTTTAATACTCAAAATTGATTGAGTCATGTCTCCGTGGATATAACCTAATCAAGTTTCCAATCTATAGTACTGAAGAGGGATTAGAAGAAACCACTGTTCCCACAAGATTGATTAGGATTAAAATACGGCTTTTCTAGGGTGCATCGATCCTTTCAAACTGGCACAGTATCTCTCACTGGATGCTTTAGTTGGACATTTTTATAGTCTTACTGTAATTTAGATATTTGCACGGCCTTAGAACTATAAACTTGCAACTAAATAAGTTCCCCCCCTTTTTAAAAGGTATTACGCTTCTGGTATATTGCATTTTGGCAGCTTTTGCAAACTAAAACAGTACTTCACTTGGAACTGCTTGGTAGGTTATTGTTTTTGCTGGAAATATTCCATCCCAAAATGGCTGCCAAGAAAACTGCCAAATTCTGCATTTGATGGCACATCATATTTATGCAAGATGGAGCCAGGATAATGCCAAATCTTGTACCAAATAAAGTGGGGTTACATGTGGCAGTCATATATGCTCACCATCTAGGCACCAAGTAGAATCGGAGTCCACTGGTTTGGAAGTAAGTTTATGGTTTTTGAAATCCCACATTTCCACTTGTCCCTTTAGATTTGCAAATCCAAGTAGTATTAATATATGTCCATGAGGGCTATAGAAGTTTACATTACAAGGACCAGTTCCAAAATCAAACACAGGATCGCATTTCAAATTGAAAACTGTCACTTTGGCAAGCATAAACCACAAGCAGCATAAAATTCAGTGGAACTAAAGTTCCAAACTACATCATAAATGGGACCTTTTTTTCTTTTGGTGATTGCACTACAGAACTTTCTCCATTATTACAATGTAATGTAGTGTTTGTTCCCCATAGTAGGACGCACTTGTCCTGTCAACATCTGTACTAGCTATTACCAACACTGCATAGCTTTTTTATTCCATAATATTGTAACCTCATCAGCTTTAAAGAAACTTTTGTTGGCCAAAGCTGCATAGGGCCCACCAAAGTTAGGGTACTGATATAATCTAACAAACTGAGGTGCCCCCTTTCTTCCAGAATGTAAACAGCCCACCTCGTATGGTTGGGATCCAGGTGATAACACAAAATTGTTAATTTTTTGCAAATGCAGTTTATTTGCAATTACAGTAAAATTATCATTTTCAAAAAGTGAACTTCATTGTTAATATTTTGGGCATTTTATTCTTCTGACTAGGATGGACACCGATTTTGCATTTTTTTCTCCTGGATGAAAGACTTCATACATGTCCCAGTTTTCACATCGTGAAGTTGTAGGTTTGGTATTCCAGCTGTGCCATCTTTAGAGGCAGCATAAGGCAGCCTCGCTGTTTGTACAGTGTTTTTTGCAAAAACTCAAAGCAAACTGCCTTTGGGAGGTCAAAGAAGTTCAGTAGTCCCTTGTTAGCGACATTGATAATATTTACTTTTTCTCCATTACCCCAGGCAAACAAGGTCCCATCATTACTGAAGGTATAGACTTGGCAATTTTTCCCAGACTCCCGTGGAAACACTGTGCTTTCTGTAAAGCGAGGGTGGAGGGTTGGGGGAGGTGGTAGTGGAAATTTGCCAAGTGAAATCCTTCCGATCCTTGGACAGCCAGGAGCAGTGTGAATGGCGCCATCTTATCCTAGAAAGTGGGCCTTTTAATTCATTCATTCAACATCTAGTTTTTGAATGCTCACTCTGCACTGGGATCTAGGTGCTGGGGATTCAGCATCATGTAGCTCTCACGTACTTTACACTCTAAGGGGGCCGGGGCGGGGAGGTGGGAACTAAACAGAATACATAGGTTATACAATAGATAAGAAGTGCTGCCCTAAATGCTAAGGAGAAAAATAAATCAGGGGAATGTTATAGGGAATGGGGGTTGTAATTAACAATGGGATGGTCAGGGAAGGGGTCACAACGAAGAGTATGGGGTAGAGAGGCCCTGGATGGATATCTGGGGGAAGTATGGCTCTAGACAAGGACGCCAGTAGAGCCGAGCGGGGTGAGATGGAGATGAACTCAGAGGGGTTGGGGTGGGGATAGAGAGCCTGTAGGGCCTTCCAGCTGTTTGCTAGGAGATGTGAGGTAATTGAAGGGTCTTGAATGGAGGATTGACAGGGTTTAAATGCGTTTTAACAGGCTGGCTCTAGCTTTTGCTTTGAAAGTAGCCTATAGGGGTTCAAGGATGGAAGGAGGGAGAGCAGTGAGAGGTGACTGCAGTAACCCAGATGAGGAATGACAATGGCCGGCCTGGTGGCACTTGCTCTGGTGAGAAGCAGAACGATTCTAAACATATTTTGAAGAAAACGTGCCAGGATTTGTGGTGAATTGAGTGCCCCGAGTAAGAGGAAAAGGAGAGAGTTGATGATGACTCCAAAGTTGTTTTTGATTTTGTTTTGTTTTGTCTGCTCAGAGGAAAGGGCTTTGTAATGATTTGCCCTCCCAGAGGAGGCCCTTTTGGATTCCGAGACGTTATCTGTCAGCTGTGGCCTCGGCAGTTGGGTGGGAGTGAGGAGTTCAAGGGAAAGTTCCAGGCTGCAGATGCAAACGTTGGAATTATCAGCTTGAAGCTGGTGTGTAAAGTCATCAGACTGGAAGAGGGGTGAGCTTAGAAAGAAATGCGTATAATTCTTAGCTCACAGACTTTTTTTGTTTGTGTTGGTGTGGATCAAATTAAATAAATACTTAACACACCTGGCACACAGACATCATTTTAAAAAGCGTTGCTGTTTTTATTAATAAATTTATCTGTAAGAGCTTATTCCTGGGCAACATCTAGTCCAGGTAGGATGGGGCGCATTTTGCAGTAACCACGTATCCCCCAAAAATGGTCGAGGAAAAAGCAAGGACTGAATGTGGTTGAGATGATTCACATTTACAGATGATGGGTTCTTAGTCCAACCCTTTCATCCTACCCGCGGAGAGGCGGAGGCCTGGGGAGACTGAGCGCAGCTAACTGGCGACCGAGCAGAGCTTCCCCTCTGTCTCCCGGTTTTCCGGCACCGCCCCAGCTCTTCTCTCCGTCTACCCCACCCCACCCGGCCGCTGCTGCCTCTCCAGCCCGAGCCCCAGCCCACGCGTCACTGACATAAATTGGCTTCTTCCGAGTCCGAGTTCCTGAAAGCTGTTGGCATAGAGCTGGCCGCGCTGCAGTTGAGAATCAGTGAGGCCGAGGGGCGGAGGAGCCCAGCGCGGTGGCTGAGCGCATTTGGGCTCTTTTCGCACGCGGGGCACACGTGGAATCAGGAGCCGGAGCCCTCGACCGCCGGCGACCGGCACGCGAAGTGTTGGAACAGGAAGGCGCTGCAGTCCCGGCTCGTGTCGGAGCCTAGGCGACAGCCCCGGGGCGGAGAGTGGGGCGGGGCTGGGAAAGTTGAGTATTAGTTGCCGAGGGCTGGACTCTGCGCTAGAGCGCCCGCCGCGGGCGACCGTAAAAGGCTGGAGCGCGCCGGGTAGGTGTGGTTCTGCCCGCGTGACCTGAGGCCCGGTCCCGGTCGCCGTCGCCTCCCGCAGCTGCGGCCTCTCAGCCATGGGCTCCGTCTGGTCTGCCGTGCTTGTCGGAGGAGGCCTGGCTGGAGCGCTTTTCGTCTGGCTGCTGCGGGGCGGCGCGGAGGACGCGGGCAACGAGGGCGACGCGGCGCAGAAGAAGGACGCCCCTTCTGGGGAGGCTGCGGCCCCGGGAGGCGATCAGGGTGGCAACGGGGAACCTTCCAGGGGCGAGCTGGTCACCAAACCAGGTATTCTTCCACTCTGTGTCTCGAGGGCTGCTCTGCCACCGGGAAGGGAGGCAAAACAAACAAACAAACAAACAAAACCACATATGGAGCTTTCCTAAAGTCCCCTCCCAGGGGACGAGCTCCCCCTCCCGGAAGCAGGACCCTTCCTGCGACCCCGTTTCGCCCGGCTGGTGCACTCACGCTGGAGAGGTTTCGTGCCCTCCAAGAAAGTCCTGGCGATGTCCTGGCCGAGCCCTCCAAGGGCCACGCCCTGCTGAGTGTCTGCCCCCGGGGTCCGCGTCTGAGGACTTGCCCCCACCCCCCTCGGCCGGGATGAGCTCCACCCTGGCGGGGCGCTTGGTGCAGTGCGGGCGGCTGCAGCGGGGGCGCCCCGTCCGGGGTGCTGGAAAGGAGGGCTCTTCAGCCCACAACCCTCTTCGGCCTCTGGCTGGGCAGGGACATTTTCTCAGTCCCAATCATATAGCCTCCGTGCCGGAATCCATGGGAGGAACTGGGTTTGGGAACACCCAACTTGTGAGCCCCTCGCGTTATCTGGACTGTTCTGTGTTCTGTCAGGAAAGCAAAGTTCAGGTTGAACTCTGTCCAAGAAGCCCTGGAGCTGTGCGCTGGCTGCCGATTCCAGAACTATCTGCTCTCCCCTGTCTTCTCCCCAGATAGCGCGAGGTGGTCTACCCCCCCCCCCGCCCCCACTGTCTCTTTTGGTACTTAATGGGGGCCCAGCTCTTGTGAGAACTGACGTCTACGTTTAAATCTTTAAACGTAGGCTAGGCAAATCCTTTTAGAGACTGTAGGCTAGGCAAAGTAAAGGCTAAGCAGAAAATTTTACCTTTCAGTGCTCTTCTTTGGCAAGCCGCTGTGAGGACTCCAGTCTAATAGTGAAAATAACATCTGTAAACTTTATTTTTAGGTGGTGCTCATGCGTAGCCACACGAAAATCTGCCTACGTGCCTTTTGTGTCATTAGTTTGGGGTGAGCATAGAGCTCGTTTAATTTCTTTTTCTGAAAGCCACCCTCTCGGTTTTAAGTTTAAAAATTGGGAACTCAGAATAATATTTGTTGAGGTCTTCCATCCTCACCATTAAAAAGAAACAAAAGGAAACAAGACCACACCCTCCCTTCTCCCCCGCAAGTGAACAAAAACCACCTGTGCTGATTGTACGCTCTTTGGTGATTCTGAAACTTTAGGAGCTATTTGGACTAGCAGTGAAATGGTGGAGAAGGAAACCCAGTCGTTAGGGAGCTTAGATTGTCTGCTTTTGAGAACATTAAACAAACAAAAAAAATTGTATAGTGGGAGGGGATGCAAAATCCTATGTTTTGTTGAAGAGGTTTCTAATGTGTGAGTTTAGCAAACCAGCCCTCTCCCCCTATCCATCCACTCCCCAACTTTAGACCAGTGATGCACTGCTGTCCTTTGTATCCCCCCACAATGACAGGTGCTTTGCTTGTCTACCCAGATGGGGTGAGATGATACCTGACCTACATTCATTTCCTGAGAGAACAAGTGCACAATTTTAGTTTGTGGGGTGGCCGTGCAGCCCTTTCCCCTACAGGCTGGACACTTTTGATGATAGGAGCGAACCATCTTGACTTAGTTGCATGCCAGTGTGACCTGGACTGTTGGGTTGAAGACTGACACAGTTATATTTCTGCCTTACAACTTGCCACTTACTTTACACTTTTGTGCTGGAACACTGACACTCCTGGATGTGCCTTTCACTGTAGGTATACATGTATATTCTTAAGTACTTTAATGGAGAGGAATTTTGTGAACTGCACATAACAGTAAAACCTTCAATAACAATCTATTTTCTTAGCCTAACTTTTTCTCTTGTGAGTTACCTTACACTATTATGTTTTCTTTTAATTTTTTAGAGCATCTTCAGGAAAGCAATGGATGTTTGATTTCAGAGACCAAAGGCCTTGGTAACCTGCAGGAAGCAGCGTGGAAACTGCAGAGTCCTTCTGGAGAAGATGGTAACTGTGACAGTTCAAGGCAGCATACTGCTACTGGACAGTTTCTAGACACAGAATCTCTAGCTCCCTATGAGCTTGGTATTTCTGGAGTTTACTCTGAAGTTTCAAGAAATGAAAGCCTCCAAAAAGGACAGGAGACATCTGCTAAGGCAGCTACGCATTTTGCAGGGAAGTCACCTTCCAGCAGCCTGCTCACGGACAGAGCTAAAGAAGAAGTGAGCCTTGCACAGTTGGACAGTCAAGACCTGGGTGGCCATGAGGACTGGGAAGTGGTGTCCAGGCACTCCTCGTGGGGAGATGTTGGCTTGAGTGGCAGTCTTGAGGCTCCAGTCTTAGGCCCCAAACAGGGAATGGACTATGGCAGGAGTACCTTTACAGAAGCAAGAGGTCAGGAAGTGAATATGAAAACAAAAAAGGCAGTATCAGCATCTTCAGAGTCTGAGCAAGTTAATATCAGATTCCAGGTCCACTATGTCACAAACACTGATGTGCAGGTCGTTGCGGTTACTGGAGATCATGAGAATCTTGGAAGATGGAACACATACATCCCGCTCCAGAATAGCAAGGAAGGGTTCTGGTCTCATTCTGTTTCCCTGCCGGCAGATACTGTGGTGGAGTGGAAGTTTGTGGTGATAGAGAATGGGGAGGTTACCCGCTGGGAAGAATGTAGCAATAGATTCCTGGAGACTGGCCATGAGGATAAAGTGGTTCAAGAGTGGTGGGGGTTTCATTGATTCAGGTTGCAAAGTATTGGAGAGGCTGATACAGATGGGGAAGAGGCCAAGTTTGTGGAGCACACTGAATAATTTAAAATAAGATAAAGAAGTGTGACTCCAAATTTAGAGTTGTTTCAACTTTGCTAGTGGCTTTTGTCTGATGTGCAGAAATAATTGTGTAGATGATGCTTCCAGTAAGCATGGACTTTTTCCTGAAAGTGACAATGATTGATGGATTTGTGCTGATCCATTATTACTTTAAGTAATGGTAAGAGACTTGGCTAAGCTTCAAGGTGCAGACTGTGGTCACGGAGCACAGGAACTAGCTGATCACAGAGTTCAAGCTTGAGCCTTGGTGCGATTCTTATACCAAGAGAGTAAAACACACCTCCCTCATAGATCCGCTGATTTCCAACTGGCACAGCTTGAGAAACCCTCTCTTTACTACATGCACAATTATATTTAAAAATAGTTAACACCATATGGAACTGTGATCAGAAAATACGTGGCCTCTGGATGTGATTAGAAAGGTTTGAAGTAATGCTTTGAGACTCCTCAATGTTTTCTGCTTGATTCTACCTGCCAGGAATGATCCTGAAGGCAGAACGTTTCTTTGTCTTAATGGTTTAAGACTGGTGTGGAAACAAGGGTCCTACTCAGAATGAGTCATTGGAGCAGCCCATAAGGAAAGGGAACGTGAATGGGGTGAGGGGTGTGGGCTGAGGGAGGTGGCCTGAAGGACGCCTCTCAGGGGACTGGGAGGTTCAGGAATAGCCTGGATTCCAGGGAGGGACCATGAGTCACATATACATGGGGGCCTTTGTAGGATCCCCTCTTTACACACACCCCTCCTCTTCCTCACTACATCTTAACAGAACTCCTGTAGCAAATGTCTCCATCCTTCACTGTCTTCCCTCTCCTCTCATAAAATAGCTCTCTTGGGTAGCAAATTTATAGCAGGACAGTAAGGAATACAGAAGTATATCTTTGCTCTGAGATGAAAAAAGCCATTAAACTCTTAAGTTATTATAACTGAATAAATAATAAAACCTATGTTGTAATATCTTTACTAAATGTGTGAATTATTTGTCTAAATCTTAGTACCATAATAACTTAGAAGTAAAATAAGATATATTTTCTTTTCTGTAGTAATGAAAGACACTTAGAGCAAAGCAAATATCAAAAGGCTTAGAAGAACACATAGGAAGAACTGTTTTTTCCCTCTCTTTGGAGAAAAAGTTTAAAAATACTACTGTTAAAACTTCACCTTTGCTTTGAGGGAACTTCAGCATGCTTCTACTTAAAAATGAATTCTTCTCTGTCAAAACTTAATAAGTGTAACATCTAATGGGGAAATAATGTTTAATCCTAGGAACAGATTGTTTTTGCTCAAGAGCATAAACATAAGTGAAAATAGTGTTAGAAAGTTCTTAAGTGAACTGTTTGATAGTTTTTGGCTCATGACACTTTTATGTGAAATTCATATATACTTCTTATGTACTTCACAAGGAACTTTATATCTATGGGGTTTACAGAAGGCATTTACCACCTATATGTGCATGAAGCATTCTACATACTTTACTGCCCAGAATACCTGAGTATTCCTTTACAAAAAATGTAAAGTAATACAATAATATATAAGAATCTATTTAGAATTCTGTCACCAGCCATTTTATCATTACTTGATGATATAACCTTTACATTAAGCCAACTGATTTAAGACATACACATATTGAACTTTATGTTTTTAAAAACTTAAGTTAATTTTGGTGCTCAGAGTGCTAACATCATCTTGCCATTTAGAGCAGAGACATGAGGGTTTCCCTGTGAGAGAATGTATGTCTTGCTTAGTCAGCCTATCTGCATTAATTATTAACACTAGCTGCTGTAATAGACACTGTACATACAAGAAGACTCCAACAGCAGACGCTTAGCTCTTGCTCCATAACAAGTCTATCTGTTGCTTCTTAACAGAGGTGGGTATTCCTGGTTGGAGGGCAGCTCACCCCTCACAGAGCCGCAGTCAGCTAGGCCCCTTCAGTCTGAGGCTCTGCCATTCCCTACGTCCTCACTGTCCCTGCAGCCAGCCCGTAGAATGAGAAATAAAGGGAGAAAAAACACATATACATATTAAAACATTTTACCTTGAAGTGCCTTATATTGCTCTGCTCACATCCCATTCATGAGACTGGGTGAAATGGCTATACCAGATGTGAGGGGGGGGGAGTGGGGGTGGGAGCTGAACCCCAAGCTGGGCAGCTACTTCTCAGTGACAATTCCGTACTACGGAAGAGGAGCACACATTTCTTTGTCAGCTAGATTTCTGCCACATTGTCCCCAATGATTTGAGCACAACTAAAACATTTTGTTTTTGTGTTTGTTTTTATCTCGCCTTTATTTGGCTCACATACAAAACATTGACTTTATTAAAATTTAATTTAGGTAGACTGAAGCCAATCTGTAGAAGTTACCCACTTGTTAAAGAGTAACAAAGTTTTCTTCCTTTCTTTACAGTTATTAATACGTACAAAGACAACCTTTTCTAAAAGTTTGAATGGGGACCCCAATGTTTTGTTACCTGATTACCTCCACTGATATTGACAGAACAAACAGTGAGTTCAGGGTCATGAAAGGAGGCCCTGTCGGTACATTGGAGTTTGTCCTTCTGTCCTGGCCATTATACCATGTCTTTCATTTATATGGGAAAGAAGTTTTTTAACCCCTCACCAATTTTTGTTTTCAAAGCTGAAACATAATGACTGCATTCTATAGACTTGGGACAGGTAAAGAAAATGAAAATACATAATTATTCTAACACTGGTATTCACGGCACAAATTAATACCTTATAATGTATGAATAGATTTAAATCTTGATAGTACTGTTGGAAATTTTACTACAAGAGCGAGCATTCAGGAATAGTTTATTTAAAAATAGAATTTACAGGACAGGTGTCTTTTATTAAACATTTACATAAAAAGAAAAAAAGGACACAGGGCATTAATTATCATTAGTAAAAGTAATTGGGCATCAATCCTCTGTAAAGAATAGGCAAGCAGTGCATTATTTTAGTAACATTTTTTCTTGGTCTTTTACTTTCTGTATCCTCTTTTCTTGATTTCTGATCATTGAAGACATTGCTGAAAATATTGATAAAACAAAGTTAGAATAGCAAAATCTGCTCCGGCTTTAAATTTTATTATGTGCTTCTCAAAAGGTCAGCTTGTTATCATAGAATAGGTACATTCTGAGCTCAAGAAGTTTTAAAAAATTACTGTATCTAGCATACTTTTGAAAAAGCTAGTATTATCGAACAGCTCTAAGGATAAATCTTATTCTGCTCCTTCAGTTGTTTTAAATGAAAACAATAATTATTACATAATAACTGTAAATTATGTGAACACTTAAGAAGGGTACAAAAAAGATTAGTGTTTTTCTCTATTCCCTCAGTCTGTTTAATACACTCTTAGAAGTTACCACTGTAAGCAGTTTGGTGAATACCTGTGCACAAATATATTCTCTCTTTCTTTACAGAAATGGAAATATATGATATATAAATTGCTCTGTGGTTTATTATTTTCACTTGATAAACTGTCAACATCTTTCCAGTTCTGCTTATAGTTTGTTATGACTGCACAGTATTTCAGACTATGGATGTACCAAAATGTTAGCAAATAAATTTTTAAAAGATTGTTTCCTTTTTTTCTTTATAAACAATGCTATAATAAATACTTTTTTGCATGGACGGGCACCAGGAATTGAACCCAGGTCTCCGGCATGGCAGGCGAGAACTCTGCCTACTGAGCCACCATGGCCCACTCTACAGTAAATACTTTTGTATACAGATCTTGTGCATTTGTACAACAATTTCTTATAGAATAAATTTCTAGAAATTAATTTCTGGGTTAAAGAGAGTATATACGTTAAATTTTGATAAATGCTCCCAAAATTCTCTCCAAAGATAAGTGTTTCAGAATATCCAAGAGACATTCCATCCATTAAAAAATGATCTTTTTATTTTTTAAATAAATACAACATGCATTCCATTTAGATTATTACATGATAGCATTAATCAGATAAACTCAGGACTATAAGTCAAAGTATGAAGAAAAATGGGGCCAATAAGATAATGCATCTTCCTTAAAAAAACTCACAACAAACAACAAAATCAAACACTTTTCCTGAAGGAATGTTAGGCTATCATATGGGATTTGGAATTTCCTTTAAAACCAATTTGATAAAAACTTAGTATTAAATATAATATGAATTTTTGGAATCAGAAATTGGAAGGATCAAGTCCCAGCTCTATTACTTATTGTGTGACTTAGAACTTAGTGATGTATTATCTGCTTATCTTCAGTTTCCTTATTTTCAAATGAAATAATAGTACACACCTCCAGTATTGTCATGAGGGTCTCGTGAAGAAAACATAAGAAAAGAACTGAGCACAGGGCCTGGCACATAGTAGTAAGTGCTCAATTAATGCTAATAGTAGCTATTATTATTAATATTAATAAAGTTTAATTTCTTTTGACAAGGGTTTGTTCTTGGAAAATATTTATTTTCATCCAGTGATATACTCTCTAGGGAGGGAAAGATGAAATAAAAGCATATGCACTCCAAAATTAATTTTTCTCTGACAACGGTTCCTGGATTCATGAAATTATGTTTGAAAAGCATAAAACATGACAGCCCTCTCATATCCCTGGCACTTAGAACTTATGCCCCCAAAAGTTGCTCATCAGCTGCAAATTATCATGATTCCTCATTCAAATAGCTTTAACATATTTAAAAATGACTTATCTTTTTATTTGTGATGATTGGGTACACAGTCTCTTACAGTACTACTCTAATTTAAATCCTGTGTATAGGTAAATGCCATTATTTTGCTTTCTGGCTATCATCTGTAACCCTAGACCTCTACTATCATGTAAATGCTTTTCTACAGACCTACAAGAAAGACAGTGTATTGGAAAGTCCCATGTGAAAACTACTGAAAACATGTGCCCTACTAAAGGTTGGTCATAGTATCAACTCTTAAAAAATGCAATTAGGACATTAAAATTCAGTTTTATCCGTAATGGTATTTTTCTTTTACAATTTTATATTATAACAGGGAGATCTCATATGATCATTCCTACTAGGTGAAAAGTAGAGCAGGGTTAAAATGACAGGCCCAAGAGTTAGACATGGTTAAGACCCTCATGTTTTAACTAAAGTATCTAAATTGCTAATTCAATACTCTGCAGAAATTAGGGGTTTAACCTGAAGGGAAGATGAATATTCTCACGAGTAAGGAAGACTGCTCCAAAAATGCACACTGTACCTTGGTTCTTCAGCTGTAAATCTTCTACCAGACTTTGTAAGCTTTCCAGTCTGTTCTGAAGCTTCCTGCATGTTTTTCCTGTTGTTTCTACTGGCTGAGACTGTGAAACTATTAGAAAATTGCTTAGATGTAATATTAAAAGTCTATTCAAAATTCCTTTTTAGAAATCTTCTGATTACAGCTTAAAAACCTTTCCTCTATTTAGAGCCCTAATATCTTAAAATAAAGAAGGAAATCGGGTCTTTTCTAAATACTGCAATACTGGCGTATTTGCTTTTGTTTCAAACCAATCCAATTCAATATTTCTTAACTATAAAGAATTAAATAGGATGAGTAAGAAAAGTACTTCAAGTTTAATGATACATTCTACATTATAAATGCCTGCCTTTTCATACCAAATCAGAGTAGCTCCATTAACTTAGGTTTTAAGACAGCACTATCTAGTATAGATGCTTGTAATATTTTTAAATGTGTGTGAGGACAGCTCCCATTTTAGTTGAAAAGGGTATAATATGATGGCAGAGGGAAGTATGGATGCTGACAGAGCAACAGTGATCCTAGAACAAATGTGGCAGCAGTGACTGAAGATGGGCGATAAGCCTGTAAATTATGCCCTAAACTGTGCGCTAAGCTTTCTAAGTAAAAAATATGTGATTGGTGGTATGAATATTTTAATTTTGATCCTTAACACTGACTTGTCATATAATCCTGAGAATATTATCTGGTGGCTCATTTTTCCTATTAAAAAATACCCTTTCATTACAAATTTTACAATTAAGGGAATTATTTTAGTTCAAGAGGATGAGAAACGTTGATTTTCATAAAGAGAGAGAATTTTAACATAAAAAACAAGAAATATAAGCTGTATGGTGAGCATCTGAAAATAGGGAGGGAAAAGACAATGCCATGAGGTGAGAGGCAGCACTGACCTGTCCCTGCAATAATCACTGCTCTACTAGTTAAATCATTTGATACTTTAATGTTTAAAAAAATACTAAATGAATAACTTAGAAATGTAAGAGTTGAAGACAAATATAAATTTAAAAAGGGTGAAAAAAGAAAATGCACTTAAATCTGTGATTAGGTTCTCATTTTCATGTTATTTTTAGGATCCAGGCATATCATTTCCAAAGATTAAGAACTGACTTGACAATGACAGAACAACTTGCCTAATTTATTCTTTATCAAAGGGAAAGATGCCTTAGAGCACTGGGGGCTGTCGGAGTCACTGTCATATACGATGAGAAAAATTTCAAGTTCAATTCAATGCACATGTTTTAAACACCCACTTATACATCGGGCAGTTATGATAAATAAAACTATTTTCCCTATTAACAGATGAACTTAAGATTTTTTAAAAATGAGAAAATTTTGTCAAGTCCACATGATGGACACTTGTACTTACAAAAGTAGAGACTGAAGGAGAGACATGATTTCAGGGAATAGAAATAAGAAATAAAAGTGACTCATAGCAATTAAAAGAAGAGTACAAATCTTACAATTAAACAGAGAAAAGTTGATTATTCGTGACAGAGAAAAATGGAGATAACATTTACATATAAATTAATGTATGTTTACTAAGGTGGGTGCATGTATAGAAAAGCTACATTATTTAAATAAGATATAGCATCAATCAGAGCTTATATACAGGAAGACCTGCAAAATCTTGTAAATTCTGAGTATGGAAAAGAACTTGCAATTCACCAAAATAGGAAATCAATCTCATCAGTGATATCAAACCATACATACCTTTAACAGAATCAGATGAATGAACAGGTTTGGTGGGTCTGTATTGTGATACAGAACCTATTGAATCTTCAACAGAACTCGTTAGGAGCGAGTGCACTGGAGACTTTTTAGGAGAAGAATGGAATGAACGAGATGCTGCATTTTTTACAGATGGGCTTGCTAAAATTGTATAAGAACAAAAGAAAAAGGATAGAATTAATTAAAAATAGCACAAGGCATCTCTTGAAAAGTGAGAATTTCATGAAAAAATGTTCCCAATAATGGGGGTGGGGGATGTATTCTGGTAAATACCCCAGGCTTTGGGTTGGACCCGCAAAAGGCTAATACCTTAGGAATAAAGATGAACAGGAAATAGACCTGCCTTTATAAATCTTGAGGTCTAGCTTAAAACTCAATTTCTGATTAGATAAAAATGATCTGCATTACTGGTATCCTTAACTGCCTGCTATAAACAAGCATAAATGCTCTTTGGAGGAAGGTAACCTCAGTTTAGGCCTCAAATCAACTGTATAATTTTCCATATATAATATCTGTCATGCAATAAAAATAATCTAGCAAATGAGGAGAAAAGATGACATGGTAGAAAACCAACAGGAAAAATAAAAACCATAGATATGAGCCACAGGCTCCAGATAATGGGGTTATCAGGCACAGACTTCCACAGATTACTCCAAACCCCAAAGAGGTTCTTTTTATATGAACCACAGAAAACCACACCTGACCATATTATAATAAAACTGCTAAAACAAACAAACAACAGCAGCAACAACAACAAAAACAAAGAAAAGCAATCTTAAAGTTGCCAGCAGAGGGGGGAAAAGATTACATTTAAAGGAGTAACACATTTAGAGCTAACTTCTGCAGGGTAACCATTAAAACAAAGTAAAAAACTTATAAATGTCATAAACCTGGAAGAACTGGTTGGCTTCATATGAGTGTGATTTACTTTAGTTACTAAAAGATCTCTCCCAAGTCAAAGACTACAAAAAAAAAAAAAAAGAATTTATATATATTTTATTTAAGAATATTGATTTTTAGTTTTAGGTATATATTGACACTCTTCTATAAAAGAACATTTGGAAATTTATCTTTCTCCCATCTCTTCACTTTATAGCACAGGTTTTCTCTATGTACATTATTACTGAGGAGATCTGTAACTCATTGTTTGAGTAACCATAGCTTTCACAGTTTTACTCTTTTCTATTTATTTTGTCCTTTTCCATCAGCAGACCAATTATATGCCTGTTGGTTTGCCTCTGCCTTCCAAATATAACATATTGTCTATAATTATTTTTTACCCTTCTTAGTTTTAAAATGTCCTTTTGTCAATTTATATTATGACTAGTGCATTTCCTAATATAACTTATGCAGACAGCTTAATTGAACACCATAAATACATGGAACCTTGAATAGGGCATAAGATTTTGTTGATTTGTCCAGAGTGATGCCCCAATAAATCCCAGAGGGATTTGAACAGTGAATAAAAAAGTATTTGCAAAGTCCCCTTGAGAGAATGATGAGAAAGGGGGAAAATTCAACTTCCCCAAGTAGAGAATTGATATTCTCACAAGCAGTGGGGACAACCAAAGCTATAGGCTGAGCCCTCAATCTCGGGGTTTGGTCATATGAAACTTAACCCTGCAAAGGATAGGCTAAGCCTACTTACAATTAGGCCTAAGAGTCACCCCCAGGAGAACCTCTTTTGTTGCTCAGATGTGGCCTCTCTCTCTCTCAGTCAACACAACAGGCAAACTCACTGCCCTCTCCCTCTCTATGTGGGACATGATTCCCAGGGGTGTGGATCTTCCTGGTAACGTGGGACAGAAATCCTAGAATGAGCTGGGACGCAGCACCAAGGGATTGAGAAAACCTTCTCAACCAAAAGGGTGAAGAGAGAGATGAGACAAAATAAAGTGTCAATGACTGAGAGATTCCAAACAGAGTCGAGAGGTTATCCTGAAGGTTATTCTTACGTATTAAATAGATATCACCTATTTAGTTAAGGTGTAACAGAGAGGCTTGAGGGAACTGCCTAAAAATGTAGAGCTGTGTTCCAGTAGCCATGTTTCTTGATGATGATTGTATAATGATATGGCTTCCACAATGTGACTGTGTGATTGTGAAAACCCTGTGTCTGATGCTTCTTTTATCTACCTTATGGACAAATGAGTATAACCTATGGATTAAAAATAAATAAATAATAGGGGGAACAAATGTTAAAATACATTTAGTAGATTGAAATGCTAGTGATCAATGAAAGGGAGGGGTAAGGGGTATGGTATGCATGACTTTTTTTTCTGTTTTCTTTTTCTGAATTGATTTAAATGTTCTAAGAAATGATCATGATGATGAATATATAACTATGTGATGATATTATGAATTACTGATCATATATATAGAATGGAATGATCATATGGTAAGAATGTTTGTGTTTGTATGTTGGTACATTTAATAAATAAAATGAATTTTTCTAAAATGTGCTTTTGTCTGATTTTCTCTGTCCTTAACTATGTAGTCCATCAGGTCCCTATGACTTCAGTCATGCCTACCTTAATTTTTTATGAATTTCTCCTGTAATGGTTTTATTTTTCTCTTCTATTTCTAGTTTGAGTTATGCCAATTTGCTTTTCAGCATTTTTTGTTGTCTTTTTATCTCTTCCTTGAGCTCCTTGTTTTAAAAACTCTACTTAAATAAGACATAGCATTTAAATAATTCCTTGGAAATTATACAGACTGTCATTTGTTCAGATTCTCCTTTCTCTTTCCTCCATTCAATAAATATTCATTGAGTACCTGCTATGTATCTGGAAGATTCTGGATGCCTGGGATACGTCAAAGAACGAAAGAGTTAAAGACACCTGCCCTTATGACATACAATGTACAGCATAAATAGGTTCATAGTATGTTAAAAGATAGTAAGTTTAGTTAAAAAAAAAAAGAAAAATGAGAAAGGGAAGGGGGCAGGAGGTACAGGGAAATTCAATTTTTTAATAAAATGGGGAGGGTAGTTCTTATTGAAAAAGTGATATCTCAGCAGGAGCTGAGAGGTTGGTAATGCAGAAGGAATAAAATGGGTATAAAGGCCCTAATATGGAAGCATGCCTGGCATGTTCAAGGGAAAACAACATGAAGATAGGAAAGGATCAAGTAGAACGAATGAGGGGAGAAGTAGTCGGAAATGAGATCAGAGAGTTAATGGGGACTTATAGGCTACTGTGAGGACTCTGGCTTTTCTCTATGGAAATGGGAAAACACTGAGGGACTTTAATTTCAGGCCTTATTTCGTGCTTTCGTTGAAAACTCACCTGTAGATGGAAACGTGAAGCAACTAGATGGTTCTTCCAGGTCTCCTGTGTGTAATGTAGCTGGCTCTCTGGAAGCATAATAAAGGTTATGCAAATATTCCACTTCACAAATAGAGCACTAAGATTTATGGACAGAAGCAAGCTAGTGCAAGCACAAAATGAAGGCTTAAAATATAAACTTAAGAATAAAAGCAAAGTAAAAGATGGCGGCTTAGTAAGAGGCGTGGGTCTTAGTTCCTCCTCCAGAACAGCTACTAGGGAAGTAGAAACGGTACAGAACAGCACCCGGAGCCACGACAGAGATCAAGAAGACAGTGTACCCCATTCTGGAATGGCTGACTGGCTGGGAGAACCTGCTGCAGTGAGATCACTGAGGGGTGCGCGCTTTCCCGGGCCGGGGCGGCAGGCGGCCAGAGTCCCTCCCTCCCTCCTTCCAGGGCCGGTTGGGAGAATTGGACAGGCGTCCCCTCAAGCCGCGGTGGCTGGCGCCCCTCCCCCGACGCACGGCTCCCCGGACCAGCTGGGAGAATTGGATCGGAGATCCCCCAAGCCGCGGAGACCGGTGACTGGGATCCCTTCCAAACACGTGGCTTTCCGGTCCGGCTGGGAATGGTGGATAGGCACTCCCCCAAGCCGGGGCGGCCGGTGCCCCCCCCACCACGCTTGGCACCCCGGGCTGCCTGGGAAATTTGGACAGGCGCTCCCCCAAGCCGCGGAGGACGGTGCCCCCCCACCACGTTTGGTGCCCTGGGCCGGCTGGGAAATTTGGACAGGTGCTCCCCCAAGCCACAGAGGCCGGCGACCCGACCCACACGCGGATTTCCGGGCCGGCTGGGAGATTCAGATTGGCACTCCCCCAAGCCGCTTCGGCTGATGACCCTCCCCCACAGCGAGAGTTTTCCAAAGTTAAAGGAGCCACAGCATCTTTTACTGGTGGGACCCGCAGACAGACGAGTGCCCAAGCGCCACCTACTGGGCAGGATAAGAAAAACAGAGCCCAGAGATTTCACAGGAAAATCTTTCAACCTGCTGGGTCCCACACCCAGGGAAATCTGATTAAATGCCCAGACACCAACAGAAAATAACGGATCATGCTCGGAAAATTGAAGATATGGCCCAGTCAAAGGAACAAACCAATAGTTCAAATGAGATACAGGAGCTGAGACAACTAATGCTGAATATATGAACAGAAATGGAAAACCTCTTCAAAAACCAAATCAATAAATTGAGGGAGGACATGAAGAAGACATGGGCTGAACAAAAAGAAGAAATAGAAAAACTGAAAAAACAAATAACAACTTATGGGAGTGAAGGACAAAGTAGAAAAGATGGAAAAAACAATAGATACCTACAATGGTAGATTTAAAGAGACAGAAGCTAGAATTAGTGAATTGGAGGATGGAACATCTGAATTCCAAAAAGAAACAGAAACTATCAGGAAAAGAATGGAAAAATTTGAACAGGGTATCAGGGAACTCAAGGACAATATGAACCGCACAAATATACGTGTTGTGGGTGTCCCAGAAGGAGAAGAGAAGGGAAAAGGAGGAGAAAAACTAATGGAACAAATTATCACTGAAAATTTCCCAACTCTTATGAAAGACCTAAAATTGCAGATCCAAGAAATGCAGCGCACACCAAAGAGATTAGACACTAATAAGCGTTATCCAAGACACTTACTAGTTAGAATGTCAGAGGTCAAAGAGAAAGAGAGGATCTTGAAAGCAGCAAGAGAAAAACAATCCATCACATACAAGGGAAACCCAATAAGACTATGTGTAGATTTCTCAGCAGAAACCATGGACGCTAGAAGACAGTGGGATGATATATTTAAATTACTAAAAGAGAAAAACTGCCAACCAAGACTTCTATATCCAGCAAAATTGTCCTTCAAAAATGAGGGAGAAATTAAAACATTTTCAGACAAAAAGTCACTGAGAGAATTTGTGACCAAGAGACCAGCTCTGCAAGGAATACTACAGGGAGCAGTACAGTCAGATACGAAAAGACAGAAGAGAGAGGTATGGAGAAGAGTGTAGAAAGAAGGAAAATCAGATATGATATATATAATAGACAAGGCAAAATGGTAAAGGAAAGTATTATCCAAACAGTAATAACACTAAATGTTAATGGACTGAATTCCCCAATCAAAAAGCATAGACTGGCAGAATGGATTAAAAAACAGGATCCTTCTATATGCTGTCTACAGGAAACACATCTTAGACCCAAAGATAAACATAGGTTGAAGGTGAAAGGTTGGGAAAAGATATTTCATGCAAATAACAACCAGAAAAGAGCAGGAGTAGCTATACTAATATCCAACAAATTAGACTTCAAATATAAAACAGTTAAAAGAGACAAAGAAGGACACTATCTACTAATAAAAGGAACAATTAAACAAGAAGACATAACAATCATAAATATTTATGCACCAAACCAGAATGCCCCAAAATACGTGAGGAATACACTGCAAACACTGAAAAGGGAAATAGACTCATATACCATAATAGTTGGAGACTTCAATTCACTACTCTCATCAATGGACAGAACATCTACACAGAGGATCAATAAAGAAATAGAGAATCTGAATATTACTATAAATGAGCTAGACTTAACAGACATTTATAGGACATTACATCCCACAACAGCAGAATACACCTTTTTCTCAAGTGCTCATGGATCATTCTCAAAGATAGATCATATGCTGGGTCACAAAGCAAGTCTTAACAAATTTAAAAAGATTGAAATCATACACAACACTTTCTCGGATCATAAAGGAATGAAGTTGGAAATCAATAATAGGGGAGTGCCAGAAAGTTCACAAATACGTGGAGGCTCAACAACACACTCTTAAACAACGAGTGGGTCAAGGAAGAAATTGCAAGAGAAATTAGTAAATACCTCGAGGCAAATGAAAACGAAAACACAACATATCAAAACCTATGGGATGCAGCAAAGGCAGTGCTAAGAGGGAAATTTATTGCCCTAAATGCCTATATCAGAAAAAAAGAAAAGGCAAAAATTCAGGAATTAACTGTCCACTTGGAAGAACTGGAGAAAGAACAGCAAACTAACCCCAAAGCAAGCAAAAGGAAAGAAATAACAAAGATTAGAGCAGAAATAAATGAAATTGAAAACATGCAAACAATAGAGAAAATCAATAAGACCAGAAGTTGGTTCTATGAGAAAATCAGTAAGATTGATGGGCCCTTAGCAAGATTGACAAAAAGAAGAAGAGAGAGGATGCAAATAAATAAGATCAGAAATGGAAGAGGAGACATAATCACTGACCTCACAGAAATAAAGGAGGTAATAACAGGATACTATGAACAACTTTACGCTAATAAATACAACAATTTAGATGAAATGGACAGGTTCCTGGAAAGACATGAACAACCAACTTGGACTCAAGAAGACATAGATGACCTCAACAAACCAATCACAAGTAAAGAAATTGAATCAGTCATTCAAAAGCTTCCTAAAAAGAAAAGTCCAGGTCCAGATGGCTTCACATGTGAATTCTACCAAACATTCCAGAAAGAATTAGTACCAACTCTCCTCAAACTCTTCAAAAAAATCGAAGTGGAGGGAAAACTACCTAATTCATTCTATGAAGCCAACATCACCCTCATACCAAAACCAGGCAAAGATATTACAAAAAAAGAAAACTACAGACCAATCTCTCTAATGAATATAGATGCAAAAATCCTCAACAAAATTCTAGCAAATCGAATCCAACAACACATTAAAAGAATTATACATCATGACCAAGTAGGATTCATCCCAGGTATGCAAGGATGGTTCAACATAAGAAAATCAATTAATGTAATACACCATATCAACAAATCAAAGCAGAAAAATCACATGATCATCTCAATTGATGCAGAGAAGGCATTCGACAAGATTCAACATCCTTTCCTGTTGAAAACACTTAAAAAGATAGGAATACAAGGGAACTTCCTTAAAATGATAGAGGGAATATATGAAAAACCCACAGCTAATATCATCCTCAATGGGGAAAAATTGAAAACTTTCCCCCTAAGATCAGGAACAAGACAAGGATGTCCATTATCACCACTAGTATTCAACATCATGTTGAGAGGTTCTAGCCAGAGCAATTAGACAAGAAAAAGAAATACAAGGCATCAAAATTGGAAAGGAAGAAGTAAAACTATCACTGTTTGCAGACGATATGATACTATACGTCAAAAACCCGGAAAAGTCCACAACAAAACTACTAGAGCTAATAAATGAGTACAGCAAAGTAGCAGGTTACAAGATCAACATTCAAAAATCTGTAGCATTTCTATACACCAGCAATGAACAAGCTGAGGGGGAAATCAAGAAACAAATTCCATTTACAATTGCAACTAAAAGAATAAAATACCTAGGAATAAATTTAACTAAAGAGACCAAAAAACCTATACAAAGAAAACTACAAAAAACTGTTAAAAGAAATCACAGAAGACCTAAATAGATGGAAGGGCATACTGTGTTCATGGATTGGAAGACTAAATATAGTTAAGATGTCAATCCTACCTAAATTGATTTACAGATTCAATGCAATACCAATCAAAATCCCAACAATTTATTTTTCAGAAATAGAAAAACCAATAATCAAGTTTATCTTGAAGGGCAGGGTGCTCCGAATAGCTAAAAGTATCTTGAGGAAAAAAAAACGAAGCTGGAGGTCTTGCACTGCCTGACTTAAGGCATATTATGAAGCCACAGTGGTCAAAACAGCATGGTATTGGCATAAAGATAGATATATCGACCAATGGAATTGAATAGAGTGCTCAGATATAGACCTTCTCATCTATGGACATTTGATCTTTGATAAGGAAGTCAAGCCAACTCATCTGGGACAGAACAGTCTCTTCAATAAATGGTGCCTAGAGAACTGGATATCCATATGCAAAAGAATGAAAGAGGACCCGTATCTCACACCCTATACAAAAGTTAACTCAAAATGGATCAAAGATCTAAATATTAGGTCTAAGACCATAAAACAGTTAGAGGAAAATGTAGGGAGATATCTTATGAAACTTACAATTGGAGGCGGTTTTATGGACCTTAAACCTAAAGCAAGAGCACTGAAGAAAGAAAGAAATAAATGGGAGCTCCTCAAAATTAACCACTTTTGTGCATCAAGGAACTTCATCAAGAAAGTAGAAAGACAGCCTACACAATGGGAGACAATATTTGGAAACAACATATCAGATAAAGGTCTAGTATTCAGAATCTGTAAAGAGATTGTTCAACTCAACAACAAAAAGACAGCCAACCCAATTACAAAATGGGAAAAAGACTTGAACAGACACCTATCAGAAGAGGAAATACAAATGGCCAAAAGGCACATGAAGAGATGCTCAATGTCCCTGGCCATTGAAAAAAAACCACAATGAGATATCATCTCACACCCACCAGAATGGCCATTATTAACAAAACAAAAAATGAGAAGAGCTGGAGAGGATGCGGAGAAAGAAGCACACTTATCCACTGTTGGTGGGAATGTCAAATGGTGCAAGCACTGTGGAAGGCAGTTTGGCGGTTCCTCAAAAAACTGAATATAGAATTGCCATACGACCCAGCAATACTATTGCTAGGTATCTACTCAAAGGACTGAAGGGCAAAGACACAAACGGACATTTGCACACCAATGTTTATAGCAGCATTATTTACGATTGCAAAGAGATGGAAACAGCCAAAATGTCCATCAACAGACGAGTGGCTAAACAAACTGTGGTATATACATACGATGGAATATTATGCAGCTTTAAGACAGAATAAACTTATGAAGCATGTAATAACATGGATGGACCTAGAGAACATTATGCTGAGTGAGACTAGCCAAAAACTAAAGGACAAATATTGTATGGTCCCACTGATGTGAACCGACATTTGAGAATAAACTTGGAATATGTCATTGGTAACAGAGACCAGCAGGAGTTAGAAACAGGGTAAGATAATGGGTAATTGGAGCTGAAGGGATACAGACTGTGCAACAGGACTAGATACAAAAACTCAAAAATGGATAGCACAATAATACCTAATTGTAATGTAATTATGTTAAAACACTGAATGAAGCTGCATCTGAGCTATAGTTTTGTTTGTTTGTTTGTTTGTCGTATTTTTTTCTTTTCTTTTTTTATTATTATTATTATTTTTATTTTTTCTCTATATTAACATTCTATATCTTTTTCTGTTGTTTTGCTAGTTCTTTTCCTAAATCGATGCAAATGTACTAAGAAATAATGATCATACATCTATGTGATGATGTTAAGAATTACTGATTGGATATGTAGAATGGAATGATTTCTAAATGTTGTGTTAATTTCTTTTTTTTCTTTAATAAAAAAAGCAAATATATATATATATATATATAAACTCAAGATGACAAATATAATCATAACCTCAAAATGGAGAAGTTCTAGAATACCCTGTGAGGTACAGCCAAAGTCACATTTGCATTATATGTTCAGTATCCATGAAAATTTGGCAGCATGAAAACATACAATATACAATCTTGGTTAGAAAGTTCATTCAGTCTAATAATAGCTATAAAACCTAAATAACTTTTCTCATGGATATTCTAAGAGTTTCAATCTCAATGATTTACTTAAAAATGAAGAAACCAAAGACAAAAACCTCTTAACATTAGTAGTACCAGTTTACAAAACCATTAAGATTGATCTAAATCAGTAAATTGGGTTGGGCATCAGTATGAAAATATCAGAGCAGCAGCTGGCGAGGTGGTTTCCTTTCAGGGGAAAAGCAATGTCAAACCATTTTCATTATAATTCTAAGTTGTTACTTGCTTTTTGACTCTTGGTCCCTCACATATAGTAGAGTTTTCTAGAGGTTATATGATGTGCGATATCACAAGAGAATAAATGCAGAAGCAGATATGAGGATCCAGTTGTCTTTAGTTAAGACAGGCATCAAAGAGATTTGAAAAAATGTAAAACAATGCCTTCTCAATGATTATTTTTTGCTTTGGAAAATGGAATTATTTTCCACAACAAAAAGTTATTAATGCTAACATACACTGGGCTTACTTTGTTATATTTTAAATATTTTTAAATGCTTCAGTTTTATTTTCTATTACTAAAAATAGCAATAGAAATGACTCATAGAAACAAAAGCTCTTTGGGATCTTCAATAATTTTGATGAGTGTTAAAGTGTCCGAAGACCAAAAAGTTTGAGATCCATTATATTAGGGAAAAGTCTTAGAAAAGAAGTTTGTGGCTATATGTGGGTAGTCTTGTATATAAAGGCAAAGGATCCATTCTTGCTGTAAGAGGCAATGGGGAATCTGTGAAGGTTTGAGAGTTGGTGAATATACATAGTCTGAGGTGTGCTGTAGGCAGATTAACTTGAAATCGATGCATGGAGGTGACTAGGACATGATGGAGATTGAAGATTAAACACACAAACACTAAATACTGAAGAAGCCACTATAATAGCATATGGAAAAGAAAAAAGGCCTATGGCACAGTGGTAGGCTGAAAAATGGCCCTCAAAGATATCTGTGTCCTAATACCAGGAAACTGTGACTATTATCTTGTATGGCAATAATGAATTTTGCAGATGTGATTGAATTAAGGATCCCAAAATAGGGAGACTATCCTGGATTATGTGGGTAGGCCTGAAGTGCAATAACAAGGGTCCTTATAAGAAGGAATCAGGGGGAGAGTTCATACAGAAGAGAGAAGGCAATGTGATAACCTCAGCAGAGAGAGAGATTTAAAGATACTATGCTGTTGGGCTCTGAAGATGGAGAAAGGGAATGAGCAAAGAAAGGCGAAGAATCAACTTTAGATGCTGAAGCAGGTAAGAAAACAGATTTTCCCATCGAGGAGGAGGGACCATGGACCTATTACACCTTGACTTTAGCCTAGTGAAATTGATTTCAAACTTTTGGCCTTCAGAACTATAAGAGAGAGAAATTTATGCAGTGCTGGTACACTAAGTTTGTGGTAAATTTTCCCAGTAGCCAAAGAAAATTAATATAGACTGTTCCAGAAGATGTACGAAGAAGAGAATAGATTTGAGAACAGTTTTAGAGTCAGAATTAATAAAATGTGGTGACTAGAGAAGTGAGACAAAGGAGAAGAAATAATCAGAGATAATGCTAAGGTTTAAGGGTGGTAACTGGGAAAGCGGTGACGCCTTTTACAGAAATAGATGGGTGACAGGTAGAGGAATGGTTTTGTGGAATCATATTTTTGTTTAGTTTTTGGCCATTATGAAATTTAGATACTCTTGAAACATCCATGTGGAGATATTTAGTGGGAGCTAGATCTTTTGACACCTTTATTTGAAACACTCCTTAGGGTATAATGTTGCTTATTAAGTTATAAAAAAACAAAAGTGAAAAGTCAATTTTCCACAAAACATCTAAAAATGTGGGTCTCAGAAAAATTTAGGCACCAACCCACATACTAGAACTACTAATTGTTTTAATTTACTTTGGATGTAAGGACTACAAATGTTGATTTAATCTGTACAGCTGCAGAAATTTCCACATTAAGTAACATTTTGTAAGAAATGAAGAAAAATGGCTGTGATCACAGTGAAATGTAGTAAAACAGCAATTCTGGTATTCTTTCTGATGTCATTTAAGTCCGAGCTTAAAAAATGGCCCATTTTCCATAGTTGAAAGCACTCAAATCCCCTTTTTATTTTCCAGTATGCTCCATACTTTTTGGAGCTTCTATTAAATAAAGAAATCTCTTCTCCCCATCTGAATGCAGGAAGGGGTTAGAGCCCATTCTTTCCCCATCATTCTTCCCTCCTTACTAATACAGTGCTGCTACAGGAAGTGTGCCAAGCACTCAAGAGCTTAGTAGTAGCCTCTGTGCAAGACCCAGCCTAGACTAATATTGCTGTTGACATGTGTAGATGACATGTGTTGACATGTGTAGATGAGCTCTACAGTAGAGCATCAGTTATTTCAGAGAAATTGCTCTTTTCTGCTCCATGCCAGGATTGGGCTCTTTCCCAGGTGGTTCAGTGTGGATAACCCAGAGATGGCAGTACTAAGTAGTGGTCATGGACATGAACTCATGAACACCAGAGCCAGCTAAAACTGGGTTCAGATCTGGACTTTACTGTTTACAAACTGTATGACCTTGTCAACTTGCTTAAGCCATCTGAGTCTTCATTTTCTAATATATATACATGTATACATGGGAAAATAATACCTATCTTATAGATTAGATAGAAAGACTGAATAAGTCATTTGGAAAACAGTAAGAATAAAAATATGCAGTAGATAGTTGTGGTTATTATTAATAGGTACCATTTGCATTACATATCCAGGTGAGAAGGAAATAAAAAATCTCTGATTTATAGACTGATATATCCAATACCATACGCATAAAACAAGTCATCTCTTGGTACTGTGCTTTATGTACCATAATTTGTCCAAGGTAAGCACATGACACATTTTCAATTTCTAATTACAAACAGGTTAAAAAATATTCTTTAATGTATTGCAATATAAATTTAATGCAGGTTGTTTGGAGCATTTGTCTTTTCCATATGAGAGCATTAGAATAGCTCAGTATAATAAAAACATTCTGCCCCCCGCCCCCAAAAAAGTCTTCTCTTTTAGGCTAAGAAAAAGATATGTTTAGAAAGATTCAAATTCACTGTATACTGATCTACTAACAGAAACAGTAAGAAAATACTTACTATTTTAATTCTTTCACTAAACAAATGTTTACTGACTAGCTACTATGTGGTAGGCATTACTGTTGGTGATAAATGATACAGCAAGGAATGAGGGCCTACCCAACTAGAAGTTCAATAGCAGAATTCATTTTTATATTCCTATAATATTAAGAGGGCTCTATCTATCTGATAGGTAGTAAAAATAAGGGTTTTTTCCAGGCAGCCAACAAACAGACTTTATGATTGCAAATAACTTGAGGATAGGACCCTTTCTTTATCTTTCTTGCTTACTGTTATAGTCTCAGTGCATGGCACATAGTTGGCAACAAGGATCTTCTGAATTAATGAATAAACTGTGGTAAAAAGTGTCATTTTGAAAACTGGGAGGTGGGAAGATGATTTCTCACCTGCTAGGAGTTTCACTTGATTTGCTGCCTTCAATGGAATCCCTTACTGAGTTGCTTCTGTTGATAGAGGGATGGGAGAAATTAAAGATAACACAATCATATTTTCTTACCAACGCAGTGAAGGTTTATAACAAATAATTTAGCTTTATAAAGAGTGAGATATATCATGTGATCGCTAGCTAGCTGGATCATGAGCATTAACTTAATGATAAAACACAAGTGTTCTTCTGAACAACACTTTTAGACAGGTATAGATTCAAAGAGTGGATTGAAACACTGGCTCATTCAGGTGATGGGAAGAGTATGGAAAAAGTTTGAAGACAAAAAAGAAATGAACTTACCTCAGGAATCAGGAGGGTATCATTTGATTAGAGCATAATGTAAAAGTAAAAGCAGGTTGGTGACAAGCAAGAGATATTCAGACTGAGGGACTGGGGTACTCAATGCAGCAAATAGTGAGGAGCTACTGAAGGTGTGTAAGCAAAGGCCTCTGTCTTAATGAATAACACATATTAGCCCCCTACTCCTTTTTCTTGGGGACTGGGGTAAAGTCAGTTCTCAGAAATGATCTTTGTTTAGACTCTTTGTTAAGGTTGTAGAGTTCATTCTTTAAGCTCATTCTTACTATGATTTCATTTAAAAATTCAGTTATTCAATTATTGATGGAAATAAATTATTGATTTAGCAAGATACTTATAATCATATATTGACGTTGTTATTATTTTCTTCTGGACCACCCTTCTCTCAGAAGTTATGTAAGTCTTATAAACACATGTAAATGTAGAAAATGTCTTCCATTTTGTTATGGCATATCAAATGGCCTGAGTAAGATCATATGAGTAAACATCAGCAAAATTTAAAATAAGAAAAAAAAACTGCCCATAAGTTAATTTCTAGGAAGTATATTACTTTAGTAGTTTTCATTGAAATCCTCTTTAGTTTCTGTTAAACACTGTAATAGCTTTTCTTCAGTGACTCCAATATAGCCATCAATTCCCTTGTAAACTGTCCAAAAAGACTTCCCAAATTACCAGGCCACATACAAAATTCTTGGACAATTAATTCGTTTCAGAATCTCTTCTTACCTATGGCATATCTCCGATCTCAGGCTTGAATCAGTAATGCAATCTCTTACTCTATCATCACTGTATACACAAATGTAACTCTCAGTTAATAATATAAAGTACAATATCCAAATTCTATGCATTTTTAGAATAATCAATACCTCATGTACATTTAACTTTTCTTTAAGTCAAAATAGTATATTTGGGGCCTCCAAGCAAATTTTGCAAAGAGTCACCTCTGCAGTTCATCAACTCAGAAACGCTTTCCTTCTATGGACTCCTAAAAGGTTGAAGCTGAATTCAGGCTTTAGTGACAAGTTTATTGGTAGCATCAACCAACGACAGAAAATTAATATAAGCTCTCTTAGAGAAATGTCTACTACTTCCAATACAGTTCAAACCATGTGAGACGGTGGCTGGAATGATGGAAACCTGTTCAGGGAAGCCACGATAACCTTGTGGAATGATTACTACTGGGGGTCAGGGCTCTGATTTTTAATTCTGGCTTTGCCTCTTTGCTTCACAGGAGGAGGCAAGTCAATCTATGCTTAAATAATCCCATCTATCCAATGAGCTTAATAATATTGCCTTTGCTGAAAAGGTATATTATAGATTTATGACAAAAATAAAAGTGCTGTGAAAATACAAGTATTCTTTGATAAGGTTGCCAATGGAGTGTTTCTGTCATATGGGTCAAAGAATACTACGTTGTGCTAGGGAACTGGGTTGTTACTAATATTTTACCATTATTATTGATATTATTATTAATAACAATTAGATAGGTACAGATAATATTTTGGTACCATGATTAATACTTATTAGCTGAATATCTTAAAGAATTTGAGACAGTTTACAGGTAAGTACTATCTCAGAAAGTATATCTTAGATATTTGCCAGATACCAGAAAATCAGTATTATGACAATGGATTATTATAACATTAAAAATATAATATAGGGTGGGCAATGGTGGCTCAGTGGCAGAGTTTTCACCTGCCATGCCAGAGACCCGGGTTTGATTCCTGGAGCCTGCCCATGCAAAATATATATATATATTTTTTAAAATATTTTTTATATATATTTAAATGTTTTAAGATAAGTTAATCTAAAAAATAATACAACTAAAGAAAAATATTATCTGAAGAGAATAAAAGTACCTCATTGATTTTTCAGGGTTATATAGGCAAGGACCAGCGAATTGACTGAATCCTTTTTGGATCTGACCTTTTATTAATTTGACATAAATCACTGACACAAATGCCTAAATCACCAAGGCCTTTCCTATAAACTATATCTGGAAAGTTATGTAGTTGCCAGAGTTCTAGTTTTACTTCTACCATTGAACCGTGTGGCTGTTACAAATCAATTAACCTTTTGAAATTTGGCATTTTTTCTCATTGGTAACAAGGGATTAATAAAATTCGCCTTGCCTGTCTGAAGGGCTGTAGTAAAAATCAAATAAGATGATGGATAGAAAGACTGTTGGGAGTTATAAATTACCATACAAATGCAACTTTCTGAAGGAATGATTTTCCTATTTTCTCTTAATTTGTTGTAAAGTTGTTTTATTTTTGCTATACTCCTTCACTCACATATCATTTTCCCTGGTAACATGAGATATTCTTCAAATTTATCTTTAAACTTCAACCTCTCAGAATAACACATGGGCAACTTAGTGGCAAACCACTCAGGAGAGAAGTTTTCACATTCCAAAGTACCCATCAATCTTAGCCACCTACAGGGCTCCTAGCGATGTTGTTCTCCCATCATCCTCAGTCTTGCTCAGAGACACAGAGGGGTCATCATTGATCACACTTCGCAACTCCTGGAGAAGCTGTTTCAGGTCCCTTGTTGGATCTTCCTTCAGTGTGTTAGGTTTCATAGAATGCTGTATTAAAACAATTTACAAAACAAAGACACTTTATTTATCTAGATTCATATGCTATTTTCTATAACAAAATTAGTCAAAGTTTCAGTAAATAATTAGAAATTGTGAAGAAGAAGAAAAAAAGGAACACAAAAATCACCTATAATCTTCTACCCATGGATAATCAATCACAAAATAATACTATATTTTGTCTATTTTTTTGTGTGTGTGTACACACACACATATATATACATATACAAATATGGGATCAAACTATACATATCTATTTTTAAACTTTTTTTTATCTTAATGATCTAGTATGAACATCCTTACCATGTCATTAAATATTTTCTACTATATCCAGGCAAAATAATTATAATACTTTCATTAGGGCTAAACTAAGTTTATGAAGCTACAAAATTTTGAAACTAAGAAACTCTTTAGAGATGAGTTAATTGACTCTGGAGTCTTGTGGAACACTGTGCAATAACAAAGAAAAAAACAGCATAATGCTCAAAATATCTGGCTCTCAACAAAAAATTACAAAACACACAAAGAAACAGGAAAGTATGGCACATTCACAGAAATAAAAGAATTTGCCAGAAACCATCCCTGAGAAAGCTCAAACACTGGAACTATTAGTCAATGATTTTAAATCAACTGCCTTAAATTTGTTCAATAAGCCAAAGGAATCCACATGCAGAGAATTAAAGGAAATTAGGAAAACATTGTATGAAAAAAATGAAACTATAAAAAAGAATCAAACAAATTTGAGTTGCAAAGTAAACAACTCAATACAGTAGTTGAGTTAAAAACTCACTAGAGGGATTCAATACCACATTTGAACAAGGACAAGAAAGGATCAGTGAACCTGAAGATAAGACAGCTGACATTATCTAGAAGAAAAACTACGAACAGAGACTGAGGAACCTATTGGATGCTATCAACCACACCAACATACACATTTCTGGAGTCCCCAGAGACTATAGGGAGAGAAAGGGGTAGAAAAGGATATGAAGAGGATAGAGGTGCCAAGACAGTGGCTTAGCGATGTATGGGATTTAGTTAATCCTCCAGAATAGCTACTAAACAACCAGGAACAGTACAGAACAACTGCTGGGGCCACGTCAGTGATCAAACACACAGCATACCCCAGTCTGGACCAGCTGGACCAGCTGCGAGTCACCCCAGAACCGTGAGTTCGCCAAGCCTCAGTGGCTGGCGCCCCTCCCCCACAGGTTGCTTGCCAGAGAGGAAAGGATAGACACATTACTAGCAGCAGGGGCTGAGCACAACTAAGCTTCAAGTGTTGAATTAATTCACGAATTCTGACTACTAAAAATAGGCCCTGAGCTCAGGTGAACCTGGCCAAAGCCAAGGTTGCTGATTTTTGCCCCGTCGCTGAGGGGGGCAGGGCTGATGGAAAAAGAAAGAGTATTTTGTAGCTATGTTTCTATAAAGGCTTGACTGCCTTTGGATACAGTGGCAGGGCTTTTCAGGCTGCAACTGGCCCAAGCATAGGCAGAAACAAGCTTGTTTGGGAGCTTGTCTGGAGGCTGTGCATTCTCCAGGGGAGGGGCGAGGCCCAACTCAGGTGGATTCCCTCCCTCAAGGAATTCAGACTCCAGGGCTTGGAAATTTGAAGCCATTAAGTCAGCCTACAACCTCTCCTCTATCTCCACCATAAACCCAGCAGGGAGAATCTGCCAAAGTTAAAGGTACCACATCATCTTATGCTGGTGGGACCCACAGGCAGAAAAGCACCACATACTGGGCAGGATAAGAAAAACAGAGTCCAGAGACTTCACAGGAAAGTATTTCAACCTGCTGGGTCTCATCCTCAGGGAAAACTGATGCAGGTGACCCTTTCCCTCTGACAGGAGGCCAGTATGGGCTTGGAAAATCTGGCTGGGGTATATAATACCTAAGTAGACCCTCCTAAGGATGGGGGGAAAAAGACACCATACAGGCAAGGCAAGAAACAAGAAAGCAAGAACTGAAAAATTCTGCTCTGTTAAACAAAACCTAAGCAAGGGGTCCAAAATAAGCTGAACTGAATGTCAGAGAACAGATAGATAACAAAGTCATCCAGCAAGAAAATCCTAGGTAAAAAAAGTGAAAACAATCTCCAGAATAAACTAATTAAGGTAATTAAATGCCTAGATGCCAGCAAAGAATAACAAATCACACTAGGAAGTTTGAAGATATGGCCCAGTCAAAGGAACAAACCAATAATTCAAATGAGATATAGGTGTCGATACAATTAATTCAGAATGTTTGAACAGACATGGAAAACCTCATCAAAAAGCAAATCAGTGAATTGAGGGAGGATATAAAGAAGGCAAGGTATGAACAAAAAGAAGAAATCAAAAGTCTGAAAAAAGAAATCACAGAACTTATGGGAATGAAAGTCACAGTAGAAGAGATGGGAAAAAAAACAATGGAAACATGTTAGATTTCAAGAGGCAGAAGGTAGGATTAGTGAACTGGAGGATGGAACATCTGAAATCCAACAAGCCAAAGAAAATATATGGAAAAGAATGGAAAAATATAAGCAGGGACTCAGAGAATTGAATGACAACATGAAGCACATGAATATACATGTTGTGGGTATCCCAGAAGGAGAAGAGAAGGGGAAAGGAGTAGAAAAACTAACGGAGGAAATTATCACAGAAAATTTCCCAACTCTTATGAAAGACTTAAAACTAGAGATCCAAGAAGTGCAGTGTACCCCAAAGAGAATAGATCCAAATAGATGTACTCCAAGACACTGAAATACTAATCAGAATGTCAGAGGTCAAAGAGAAAGAGAGACTCTTGAAAGCAACAAGAGAAAAGCAATCCTTCACATACAAGGGAAGCCCAATAAGACTATATGTAGATTTCTCAGCAGAAACCATGGAGACAAGAAGACAGTGTGATGATATATTTAAATTATTAAAAGAGAAAAACTGCCAACAAAGAATTCTATGTCCTGCAAAATTGTCCTTCAAAAATGAGGGGGAAATTAAAACATTTTCAGATGAAAAAAATCACTGAGAGAATTTGTGACCAAGAGACCAGCTCTGCAAGAAATACTAAAGGGAGCAGTAGAGGCAAATACAAAAAGACAGAAGAGAGAGGTTGTGGAGAAGAGTGTAGAAATGAAGACTATCTGTAAATGATAAAAAGAAGAAAAATTAGGTATGTCATATAAAATCCCAAAGGCAAAATGGTAGAAGAAAATACTACCTGCACAGTAATAACACTAAAAGTTAATGGATTAAACTCCCCAATCAAAAAACATAGACTGGCAGAATGGATTAAAAAACAGGACCCATCTATATGCTGTCTACAGGAAACACATCTTAGACCCAAGGATAAACATAGGTTGAAAATGAAAGACTGGGAAAAGATATTTCATGCAAATAACAGTCAGAAAAGAGCAGGAGTAGCTATACTAATATCCAACAAATTAGACTTCAAATGTAAAACAGTTAAAAGAGACATGGGCCACTATGTACTAATAAAAGGACAAATTCAACAAGAAGACATAGCAATTATAAATATTTATGCACTGAGCCAGAATGTTCCAAAATACGTGAGGCAAATACTGAAAAGAGAAATTGACACATCTACCATAATAGTTGGAGACTTCAATTCCACACTCTCATCAATGGACAGAACATCTAGACAGAGGATCAATAAAGAAACAGAGAATTTGAATAATACAATGAATGAGCTAGACTTAACAGACATTTATAGAACATTACACCCCACAACAGCAGGATACACCTTTTTCTCAAGGGCTAATGGATCATTCTCAAGGATAGACCATATACTGGGTCACAAAGCAAGTCTCAGTAAATTTAAAAAGATACACAATCTTTTAAAAGATTGGAATCATACAAAACATTTTCTCAGATAATAAAGGAATGAAATTGAAATCAATAATAGGCAGAGTGCCAGAAAATTCACAAATATGTGAAGGCTCAACAACACACTCTTAAACAACCAGTGGGTCAAGGAAGAAATTACAAGAGAAATCAGTAAATATCTCAAAACAAATGAAAATGAAAACACAACATACCAAAACTTATGGGATGCAGCAAAGGCAGTGCTAAGAGGGAAATTTATTGCCCTAAATGCCTATATCAAAAAAAGAAAAAAGAGGAAAAATCAAGGCATTAACTGTTCACTGGGAAGAACTAGAGAAAGAACAGCAAACTAACCCCAAAGCAAGCAAAAGGAAAGAAATAATGAAGATTAGAGTAGAAATAAACGAAATTGAGAACATAAAAACAATTGAGAAAATCAACAAAATCAGAAGTTGGTTCTATGAGAAAATTAATAAGATTGATGGACCCTTAGAAAGACTGACAAAAGGAAGAAGAGAGAGGATGCAAATAAATAAGATCAGAAATGGAAGAGGAGACATAATCACTGACCCCACAGAAATAAAGGAAGTACTGACAGGATACTATGAACAACTTTATGCTAATAAATATGACAATGTAGATGAAATGGACAACTTTCTAGAAAGACATGAACAACCAACATTGACATGAGAAGAAATAGACGACCTCACCAAACCAATCACAAGTAAAGAAATTGAATCGGTCATTAAGAAGCTCCCCAAAAATAAAAGCCCAGGACCTGATGGCTTCACATGTGAATTCTACCAAACATTCCAGAAAGAATTAGTGCCAGTCCTGCTCAAACTCTCCAAAAAAATTGAAAAGGGGGGAAAGCTACCTAACTCACTCTATGAAGCCAACATCACCCTCATACCAAAGCCAGACAAAAATATTACAAAAAAAAAGAAAACTACAGACCAATCCCTCTAATGAATATAGATGCAAAAATCCTCAACAAAATTGTAGCAAATCAAATCCAGCAACACTTTAAAAGAATTATACACCATGACCAAGTAGGATTCATCCCAGATATGCAAGGATGGTTCAACATAGGAAAATCAATTAATGTAACACACGATGTCAACAAATCAAAGCAGAAAAACCACATGATCATCCCGATTGATGCAGAAAAGGCATTTGACAAAATTCAACATCCTTTCCTGTTGAAAACACTTCAAAGGATAGGAATAGAAGGGAACTTCCTCAAAATGATAAAGGGAAATTGTGAAAAACCCACAGTTAACATCATCCTCAATGAGGAAAAATTGAAAACTTTCCCCCTAAGATCAGGAACAAGACAAGGATGTCCACTATCACCACTATTATTCAACATTGTGATGGATGTTCTAGCCAGAGCAATTAGACAAGAAAAAGAAATACAAGGCATCAAAATTGGACAGGAAGAAGTAAAACTCTCACTGTTTGCAGATCATATGATACTATATGTCAAAAACCCGAAAAATCCACGGCAAAACTACTAGAGCTAATAAAGAGTACAGCAAAGTGGCAGATTACAAGATCAACACTCAAAAATCTATAGTGTTTCTATACACTAGCAATGAACAATCTGAGGGGGAAATCAAGAAATGAATTCCATTTACAATTGCAATGAAAAGAATAAAATATTTAGGAATAAATTTAACTAAAGAGACAAAAGACCTATACAAAAAAACTACAAGAAATTGTTAAAAGAAATCACAGAAGACCTAAATAGATGGCAGGGCATACTATGTTCATGGATTGGAAGACTAAATATAGTTAAGAAGTCAAATCTACCTAAATTGATTTACAGATTCAATGCAATACCAATTAAAACCCCAACAACTTACTTTTCAGAAATAGAAAAACCAATAACCAAATTTATCTGGAAGGGCAGTGTGCCCTGAATGACTAAAAGTATCCTGAGGGAAAAATAAATGAAGTCAGAGGTCTCACGCTACTGGACTTTAAGGCATATTATGAAGCTACAGTGGTCAAAACAGCATGGTACTGGCATAAAGATAGATATACTCATCAATGAATAGAGTAGAGTGTTCAGATATAGACCCTCTCATCTATGGAAATTGATCTTTGATAAGGCAGTCAAGCCAACTCACCTGGACAGAACAGTCTGTTCAATAAATGGTGCCTAGAGAACTGGATATCCATATGCAAAAGAATGAAAGAGAATCCATATCTCACACCCTATACAAAAAATAACTCAAAATGGATTAAAGACCTAAACATCAGATCTAAGACCATAAAACTGTTAGAAGAAAATGTGGGGAAATATCTTATAAATCTTATACTACGAGGTAGTTTCCTAGACCTTATACCCAAAGCAAGAGCATTGAAGAAAGATATAAATAAATGGGAACTCCTCAAAATTAAACACTTTTGTGCATCAAAGAACTTCATCAAGAAAGTAAAAAGACAGCCTACACAATGGGAGACAATTTTTGGAAATGATATATCTGATAAAGGTCTAGTGTCCAGAATTTATAAAGAGATTGCTCAACTCAACAACAAAAAGACAGACAACCCAATTACAAAATGGATAAAAGACTTGAACACATACTTCTCAGAAGAGGAAATACAAATGGCTAAAAGGCACATGAAAAGATACTCAACTTCCCTGGCTACTAGAGAAATGCAAATCAAAACCAAAATGAAATATCATCTCACACCCACCAGAATGGCCACTATCAATAAAACAGAAAATAACAAGTGCTGGAGAGGATGTGGAGAAAGAGGCACACTTATCCACTGTTGGTGGGAATGTCAAATGGTGCAACCACTGTGGAAGGCAGTTCAGCAGTTCCCCAGGAAGCTAAATATAGAATTGCTATATGACCTGGCAATACCATTGTTAGGTATCTACCCAGAGGACATGAGGGCAAGGACACAAACAGACATTTGCACACCAATGTTTATAGCAGCATTATTTACTATTGCAAACAGATGGAAACAGCCAAAATGTCCATTATCAGATGAGCAGCTAAACAAACTGTGGACAAACTGTGGTATGTACATATGATGGAATATCATGCAGCTGTAAGACAGAATAAAGTTATGAAGTATATAACAACATGTATGGACCTTAAGGACATCATGCTGAGTGAGATTAGGCAGAAACAAAAGGACAAATACTGTATGGTCTCACTGATAAAAACCAACATTAGTGAATAAACTTGGAGAATGTCATTGGTAACAGAGACCATCAGGAGATAGAAATAGGGTAAGATATTGGGTAATTGGAGCTGAAGGGATACAGACTGTGGAACAGGACTGATTGTAAAAACTCAGAAATGGATAGCATAACACTACCTAACTGTAATACAATTATGTTAAAACAGTGAATAAAGCTGAATGTGAGAATGATAGAGGGAGGAGGACTGAGGGCATAAATGAAATCAGAAGGAAAGATAGATGATAAAGACTGAGATGGTATAATCTAGGAATGCCTAGAGTATATAATGATAAGACTAAATGTACAAATTTTAAAAATGCTTTTGCATGAGGAAGAACAAAGGAATGTCATTACTGTAGGGTGCTGAAAATAGGTGGTAATAAAATTTTAACTTATGCATGAAACTAAAGCAAAAAAATGTTTATTTAGTACAAAATTTATATTTTGACTAGTGCAGTTTCTAATATAACTTATGTAGACAGCTTAATTGAACACCATAAGTACATGGAACCTTGAGTAGGGCATGACATTTTGTTGGTTTGTCCAGAGTGATGCCCCAATAAATCCAAGAGTGATTTGAACAGTGAATAAAAAAGTATTTGCAAAGTCCTCTTTAGGAAATGGTGAGAAAGGGGGGAAATTCAACTTCCACAAGTTGAATTCTTGATATTCTCACAAGCAGTGCAGACAACTAAGAGTGAAATGAGACCCCTTTGCAAATGGTGAGAAAGGGGGAAACTTCAACTTCCCCAAGTTGAATTCTTGATATTCTCACAAGCAGTGTGGACAACCAAAGCTATAGGCTGAGCCCTCAATCCTGGGGTTTGTTCATATGAAACTTTACCCCACAAAGGATAAGTCAAGCCTACTTAAAATTAGGCCCAAGAGTCACCCCCAAGAGAACCTCTTTTGTTGCTCAGGTGTGGCCTCTCTTTCTCCGGCCAACACAAGCAAACTCACTGCCCTCCCCATCTACATGGAATATGACTCCCAAGGGTGTGGACCTTTCTGGCAATGTGGGACAGAAATCCTAGAATGAGCTGAGACTCAGCATCAAGGGATTGAGAAAATCTTCTTGACCAAAAGGGGGAAGAGAGAAATGAGACAAAATAAAGTGTCAATGGCTGAGAGATTCCAAACAGAGTCAAGAGGTTATCCTGGAGGTTACTCTTATGCATTAAATAGATACCTTTTTAATCAAGATGTAATAGAGACTGAGGACTTCCGGAGAAGATGGCAGCTTAGTAAGGAGCACGTGTTTTAGTTCCTCCTCCAGAACAACTACTAAAGAACTAGAAACAGTTCAGAACAGCTCCCGGGGCCATGACAGAGTCCAGACACACAGTGTACCCCATTCTGGAATGACTGGACCGGCTAAGAGACTCCGCTGCGGTGAGGTCCCCGAGAGGTGCGCGCTTCCCCGGGCCATGGCGGCTGGCGGCTGGAGCCCCTCCCTCCCTCCTTCCCGGGCCAGCTGGGAGCTTTGGATTGGCGGTTCCCCAAGCCGCGATGGCTGGAGCCCCTCACACGCGCAGCTTCCTGGGCCGGCTGGGAGCTTCGGATCAGCGGTTCCCCAAGCCGTGGTGGCCGGCGCCCCTGCCACACACACAGCTTCCCGGGCTGGCTGGGAGCTTCGGAACGGTGGTTCCCCAAGCCGCAGCGGCCAGAGCCCCTCACACGTGCGGCTTCCCGGGCCGGCTGGGAGCTTCGGATTGGCAGTTCCCCAAGCCACGGCGGCCAGCGCCCCTCCCCAACGCGCGGCTTCCCGGGCCAGCTGGGAGCCTCGGATCGGCGGTTCCCCAAGCTGCAGCGGCTGGAGTCCCTCCCACGTGTGACTTCCCGGGCCAGCTGGGAGTCTCGGATTGGCGGTTCCCCAAGCCAAGGCGGCCCTCCCACATGCGGCTTCCCGAGCCGGCTGAGAGCCTTGGATCAGCGATTCCCCAAGCCGCGGCGGCCGGCGACTGGAGCCCCTTCCACACACGCGGCTTCCCAGGCTGCTAGGAGCCTCGGATCAGCGGTTTCCCAAGCTGCGGAGGCCGGCACCCCTCCCCCACAGGCGACTTCCCGGAGGGAAAGGAAAGAGTCTTCAACAGTAGTAGAGACTGAGCCCAACCTAACACCAATAGTGGCATTAATGAACAACTTCTGACTACTAAAAATAGGCCCTCAGCTCAGGCGAAACTGATTGGGCAGAAGTCACCGATTGGTATAACTGAAAAAGAGGAAAGGGGGCGAAACAGAGCCTTTGGTGGTTGTTTCTACGGGGGCTTGGTTGCCTCTGGGCTCAGCGCTGGGATTACACAGATTGAAACTGCCCCGAATGCAGAAACAGGCTGCTTTCAGGGCTCTCTACCACCTGAACGTTCCCCACGGGACGGGTGAAATGCAACTCAGGTGGAATCCCTCTCTCAAGGAATTCAGATCCCAGGACTTCACAATTTGAAGCCATTAAAACCAACCTACAATCTTTCCTCTGTCTCCATCACACACCCAGCAGCGAGAGTCTTCCAAAGTTAAAGGAGCCACAACATCTTTTGCTGGTGGGACCTGCAGACAGACAAGCACCACATACTGGGCAGGATAAGAAAAACAGAGCCCAGAGATTTCACAGGAAAGTCTTTCAACCTGCTGGATCCCACACTCAGGGAAATCTGATTAAATGCCCAGACACCAGCAAAAAATAACAAATCACACCAGGAAAATTGAAGATATGGCCCAGTCAAAGGAACAAACCAATAGTTCAAATGAGATACAGGAGCTGAGACAACTAATTCTGAATATACAAAGAGAAATGGAAAACCTCTTCAAAAACCAAATCAATAAATTGAGGGAGGACATGAAGAAGGCATGGGATGAACAAAAAGAAGAAATGGAAAGTCTGAAAAAACAAATCACAGAACTTATGGGATTGAAGGACAAAGTAGAAAAGATGGAAAAAACAATGGAAACCTACAATGGCAGATTTAAAGAGACAGAGGATAGAATTAGTGAACTGGAGGATGGAACATCTGAAATCCAAAAAGAAATAGAAACTATAGGGAAAAGAATGGAAAAATTTGAGCATAGGCTCAGGGAACTGAATGATAATATGAAGTGCACAAATATATGTGTTGTGGGTGTCCCAGAAGGAGAAGAGAAGGGAAAAGGAGGAGAAAAATTAACGGAAGAAATTATCACTGAAAATTTCCCAAATCTTATGAAAGACCTAAAATTACAAATCCAAGAAGTGCAGGGCACCCCAAAGAGAACAGATCCAAATAGACATTCTCCAAGACACTTACTAGTTAGAATGTCAGAGGTCAAAGAGAAAGAGAGGATCTTGAAAGCAGAAAGAGAAAAACGATCCATCACGTACAAGGGAAACCCAATAAGACTATGTGTAGATTTCTCAGCAGAAACCATGGAAGCTAGAAGACAGTGGGATGATATATTTAAATTACTAAAAGAGAAAAACTGCCAACCAAGACTTCTATATCCAGCAAAATTGTCCTTCAAAAATGAGGGAGAAATTAAAACATTTTCAGACAAAAAGTCACTGAGAGAATTTGTGACCAAGAGACCAGCTCTGCAAGGAATACTAAAGGGAGCACTAGAGTCAGATACGAAAAGACAGAAGAGAGAGGTATGGAGAAGAGTGTAGAAAGAAGGAAAATCAGATATGATATATATAATAGACAAGGCAAAATGTTAGAGGAAAATATTATCCAAACAGTAATAACACTAAATGTTAATGGACTGAATTCCCCAATCAAAAGACATAGACTGGCAGAATGGATTAAAAAAAGGATCCTTCTATATGCTGTCTACAGGAAACACATCTTAGACCCAAAGATAAACATAGGTTGAAAGTGAAAGGTTGGGAAAAGATATTTCATGCAAATAACAACCAGAAAAGAGCAGGAGTAGCTATACTAATATCCAACAAATTAGACTTCAAATGTAAAACAGTTAAAAGAGACAAAGAAGGACACTATCTACTAATAAAAAGAACAATTAAACAAGAAGACATAACAATAATAAACATTTACGCACCAAACCAGAATGCCCCAAAATACGTGAGGAATACACTGCAAACATTGAAAAGGGAAATAGACACATATACCATAATAGTTAAAGACTTCAATTCGCCACTCTCATCAATGGACAGAACATCTACACAGAGGATCAATAAAGAAACAGAGAATTTGAATATTACAATAAATGAGCTAGACTTAACAGACATTTATAGGACATTACACCCTACAACAGCAGGATACATCTTTTTCTCAAGTGCTCATGGATCATTCTCAAAGATAGACCATATGCTGGGTCAAAAAGCAAGTCTCAACAAATGTAAACAGATTGAAATCATACACAACACTTTCTCGGATCATAAAGGAATGAAGCTGGAAATCAATAATAGGCAGAGTGCCAGAAAATTCACAAATACGTGGAGGCTCAACAACACACTCTTAAACTACGAGTGGGTCAAGGAAGAAATTGCAAGAGAAATTAGTAAATACCTCGAGGTGAATGAAAATGAAAACACAACATATCAAAACCTATGGGACGCAGCAAAGGCAGTGCTAAGAGGGAAATTTATTGCCCTAAATGCCTATATCAGAAAAGAAGAAAAGGCAAAAATTCAGGAATTAACTGTCCACTTGGAAGAACTGGAGAAAGAACAGCAAACTAACCCCAAAGCAAGCAAAAGGAAAGAAATAACAAAGATTAGAGCAGAAATAAATGAAATTGAGAACATGAAAACAATAGAGAAAATCAATTAAGACCAGAAGTTGGTTCTATGCGAAAATCAACAAGATTGATGGGCCCTTAGCAAGATTGATAAAAAGAAGAAGAGAGAGGATGCAAATAAATAAGATCAGAAATGGAAGAGGAGACATAACTACTGACCTCACAGAAATAAAGGAGGTAATAACAGGATACTATGAACAACTTTATGCTAATAAATACAACAATGTAGATGAAATGGACAAGTTCCTAGAAAGGCATGAACAACCAGCTTGACTCAAGAAGAAATAGATGACCTCAAGAAACCAATCACAAGTAAAGAAATTGAATCAGTCATTCAAAAGCTTCCCAAAAAGAAAAGTCCAGGTCCAGGGGCTTCACATGTGAATTCTACCAAACATTCCAGAAAGAATTAGTACGAACTCTGCTCAAACTCTTCAAAAAAATTGAAGTGGAGGGAAAACTACCTAATTCATTCTATGAAGCCAACATCACTCTCATACCAAAACCAGGCAAAGATATTACAAAAAAAGAAAACTACAGACCAATCTCTCTAATGAATACAGATGCAAAAATCCTCAACAAAATTCTAGCAAATCGTATCCAACAACACATTAAAAGAATTATACATCATGACCAAGTAGGATTCATCCCAGGTATGCAAGGATGGTTCAACATAAGAAAATCAATTAATGAAATACACCATATCAACAAATCAAAGCAGAAAAATCACATGATCATCTCAATTGATGCAGAGAAGGCATTCGACAAGATTCAACATCCTTTCCTGTTGAAAACACTTAAAAAGATAGGAATACAAGGGAACTTCCTTAAAATGATAGAGGGAATATATGAAAAACCCACACTAATATCATCTTCAATGGGGAAAAATTGAAAACTTTCCCCCTAAGATCAGGAACAAGACAAGGATGTCCATTATCACCACTATTATTCAACATCATGTTGGAGGTTCTATCCAGAGCAATTAGACAAGAAAAAGAAATACAAGGCATCAAAATTGGAAAGGAAGAAGTAAAACTATCACTGTTTGCAGATGATATGATACTATATGTCAAAAACCCAAAAATTCCACAGCAAATCTACTAGAGCTAATAAACGAGTACAGCAAAGTGGCAGGTTAAAAGATCAACATTTAAAAATCTGTAGCATTTCTATACACCAGCAATGAACAAGTTGAGGGGGAAATCAAGAAACGAATTCCATTTACAATTGCAACTAAAAGAATAAAATACCTAGGAATAAATTTAACTAAAGAGACAAAAAACCTATACAAAGAAAACTACAAAAAACTGTTAAAAGAAATCACAGAAGACCTAAATAGATGGAAGGGCATACCGTGTTCATGGATTGGAAGACTAAATATAGTTAAGATGTCAATCCTACCTAAATTGATTTACAGATTCAATGCAATATCAATCAAAATTCCAACAACTTATTTTTCGGAAATAGAAAAACCAATAAGCAAATTTATCTGGAAGGGCAGGGTGCCCTGAATTGCTAAAAGTATCTTGAGGAAAAAAAACGAAGCTGGAGGTCTCACGCTGCCAGACTTTAAGGCATATTGAAGCCACAGTGGTCAAAACAGCATGGTACTGGCATAAAGATAGATATATTGACCAATGGAATCGAATAGAGTGCTCAGATATAGACCCTCTCATCTATGGACATTTGATCTTTGATAAGGCAGTCAAGCCAACTCACCTGGGACAGAACAGTCTCTTCAATAAATGGTGCCTAGAGAACTGGATATCTATATGCAAAAGAATGAAAGAGGACCCGTATCTCACACCCTATACAAAAGTTAACTCAAAATGGATCAAAGATCTAAACATTAGGTCTAAGACCATAAAACAGTTAGAGGAAAATGTAGGAAGATATCTTATGAATCTTACAATTGGAGGCAGTTTTATGGACCTTAAACCTAAAGCAAGAGCACTTAATAAATAAATAAATAAATGGGAGCTCCTCAAAATTAAACACTTTTGTGCATCAAAGAACTTCATCAAGAAAGTAGAAAGACAGCCTACACAATGGGAGACAATATTTGGAAACGACATATCAGATAAAGGTCTAGTATCCAGAATCTGTAAAGAGATTGTTCAACTCAACAACAAAAAGACAGCCAACCCAATTAGAAAATGGGAAAAAGACTTGAACAGACACCTATCAGAAGAGGAAATACAAATGGCCAAAAGGCACATGAAGAGATGCTCAATGTCCCTGGCCATTAGAGAAATGCAAATCAAAACCACAATGAGATATCATGTCACACCCACCAGAAAGGTCATTATCAACAAAACAGAAAATGACAAGTGCTGGAGAGGATGCGGAGAAAGAAGCACACTTATCCACTGTTGGTGGGAATGTCAAATGGTGCAAGCACTGTGGAAGGCAGTTTGGCGGTTCCTCAAAAAACTGAATATAGAATTGCCATATGACCCAGCAATACCATGGCTAGGTATCTACTCAAAGGACTTAAGGGCAAAGACACAAACGGACATTTGCACACCAATGTTTATAGCAGCATTATTTACAATTGCAAAGAGATGGAAACAGCCAAAATGTCCATCAATAGACGAGTGGCTAAACAAACTGTGGTATATACATACGATGGAATATTATGCAGCTTTAAGGCAGGATAAACTTATGAAGCATGTAATAACATGGATGGACCTAGAGAACATTATGCTGAGTGAGACTAGCCAAAAACTAAAGGACAAATATTGTATGGTCCCACTGATGTGAACCGACATTTGAGAATAAACTTGGAATATGTCATTGGTAACAGAGACCATCAGGAGTTAGAAATAGTGTAAGATAATGGGTATTTGGAGCTGAAGGGATACAGACTGTGCAACAGGACTGGATACAAAAACTCAAAAATGGACAGCACAATACTACCTAATTGTAATGTAATTATGTTAAAACACTGAATGAAGCTGCATCTGAGCTATAGTTTTTTTTTGTTTTGTTTTGTTTTTTTATATATATTTTTCATATTTTTGTTTTGTTTTGTTTTATTTTTTTATATATATTTTTCATATTTTTTATCATTATTTTTTCTCTATATTATCATTTTATTTCTTTTTTGTTGTCTTGCTATTTCTTTTTCTAAATCAATGCAAATATACTAGGAAATGATGATCATACATCTATTTGATGATATTGAGAATTACTGATTGCATATGTAGAATGGAACGATTTCTAAATGTTGTGTTAATGTTTTTTTAATTAATAAAAAAAAAAAAGATGTAATGGAGAGGCTGGAGGGAACTGCCTGAAAATGTAGAGCTGTGTTCCAGTAGCCATGTTTCTTGGAGATGATTGTATAATGATATAGCTTTCACAATGTGAGTGTGTGATTGTGAAAACCTTGTGTCTGATGCTCCTTTTATCTACCTTATCAACAGAGGAGTAAAACATATGGAATAAAAATAAATAATAGGGGAACAAATGTTAAAGTAAATTTAGATTGAAATGCTAGTGATCAATGAAAGGGACGGGTAAGGAGTATGGTATGTGTGAAATTTTATCTGTTGTCTTTTTATTTCTTTTTCTGAATTGATGCAAATGTTCTAAGAAATGATCATGATGATGGATATGCAACTATGAGAACTATGAATATGCAATCAGATATTGTGAATTACTGATTATATATGTAGAATGGAATGATCAAAAGTTAAAAATGTTTGCATTTGTTTCTTGTAATACATTTTTTTTAATTTAAAAATTAATTTAAATAAAAGGATATGAAGAATGGTTGAAAACTTTCCAAATCAGATGAAAGACATGAATACAAACATCCAGGAAGCTCAATGAACCCTAACCAGAATAGGTTCTGAGAGATCTATACCAAGAAACATTACAGCAAAATTGTCAAAATCCTGACAAAGAGAAAATATTGAAAGCAGCGAGAGAGAAGTAACATGTCACATGCAGGGGATCTCCAATAAGACTAATAGAAAATTTCTCATTGGAAACCATGGAGGAGAGAAGATAGTGGGATGACATGCTTAAAGTCCTTAAAGAAAAAACTGTCAGCCACAAATTCTAAATCTGGAAAAAATTATCCTTCAAAATGAAGGAGAAATTAGGGCATTAACAGATAAACAAAAGAGGAAAGAGTTCATAACCAGAAGACCTGCCCTACAAGAAACGCTACAGACAGTCCTTCAGGTTGAAATAAAAAGACAGTTGAAGCCATAAGAAGAAATAATGAACATTGGTAAAGGTAACTATTTAGATTAAATATAAAATCCTGTATTATTGCATGTTGGTTTGTAACTGCTTTTTTCCTCTTATATGACTTAATAGGCAAATGTATAAAATAACAACCACAATCTATGTTAATGGTCATACAAAGTATGCAGCACTAAATGCTATGTTAAAAAAGAAGATCAGAAATCAATAATCTAACTTCATATCTAAAGAAACTAGAAAAAGAAGAGCAAACTAAACCCAGAGTTGGTAGTAGGAAGGAAACAGTAAAGATTATAGCAGTGATATGTGAAATAGAGAATATGAAAAATAACAGTGTTCACCTCGGCAGCACATATACTAAAATTGTAACGATACAGAGAAGATTAGTATAGCCCCTGTGCAAGGATGACACACAAATTTTTCTTATATGAAATATTTAGAATAAGCAAAGTCATAGAGATAGGAAGGAGACTACCACAGGTGGGGTGTGAACAGTGGGAAGTTTTTGCTTAATGAGTATTAATTTCGATTGGGGATGATGAAAATAGTCTGAAAACAGATGGTTGTGAAGGTTACACAATATTGTCAATGTATTTAATGTCAGAGAATTGGCCACTTCAAAATGGTTAAAATGATTTAAAATGATTTCTATGATATGTGTATTTCTCCACAGCAAAAAATAAAAAGTAAAGGAAAAAACAACAAAACAAAATGTGTAGGATGCTGTTTCTCTTATCAAACAGTGGAGTTTGTTTCTTCTCCCAGGGCTCTCAGCTGGCCTGTGACTTGCTTTGCCCAATTAGATGAGTAGAAGGAGTCATGCTGAGCTGCTTGGGCTGTGCTACGTTGAGCTCTCTCATTTAAGCACCAGCCAATTAAATCAAACATCATTCATTACAAGCAGACATGCCTCCTAGCTAACTGCAGATGTAATTAGCAACAGATGAGCTTCACATGCCATTGGTTCATGTTCACAGCAACTAAACTAGGCCTTCACCTGGCCAAGTTGACACCTGAACCTAACTACCACAACTGAGGAATCATTCATGTAAGTAAGTATTCAAGAAAGGCTGGTTACTACCTCCCTTTCCCTTAGTATGAGAACATGTAAAATATTTTATATGCTTCATATTTATTGATCCAGGATCAAACAGAAAGGTGTTATGACTTTTAAGTATAAATGTATTGGTATCAGGGTAAAGCCATTGATAAAAAGTTATCTCTGTATTCTAGCTACCATGTTCCCATTAATATAAGTAGAAAAATACATTTTTTAAACTGCATGAAAAAGTTACAAGGAGGGAGTCAGAAACTTTGTTTCCAAATAGTAGATTTCTGAACAAGTTCTTGTAAGGAAGAAAGGTATTGAATATCTTACCTTTCTCTGTGGAATTGCTACACAGGGAAAGTATTTACTCTGGTATTTTGATGCAGTACCTTCAACAACGACATTCCAATAAAGGTAATATAGAAAGGTAATCTAGAACTGAACATACCAAGGGCTGGAAAGAAGATAATTCTCTTTCATTCTTCAGTTTTTCCTGTAAGGTTAGTACAAGTGAACCATGTGAAGAAATATTAGGAAGAGGATAACATGGGATTCAGAGTGGTCAAAGAGTTCTAGAGGAACTAATTAAATCTCAGAAAATTAAATATTTGCACAATGAACAAACTAAACAGCTAAAAGCATAAACAAAAAATAAGTACAGACCCTGAAAATGACATCTTAGTTAATTTTATAACCACCACTTAAAGAAAAGTATTTTTTGCCATAACTATGTGTTTAAATAAAGTATTAATTCCATATTTTAAAAGTATAATTTTCTTTTATGCAAAATGCATTATTATTTTTAAATAAAGGAAAGGCATAACCTGCTATACATAAAGGATTTTGGTACATGCTGAGGTATAGGAACTATCTCCATACTAGACGCATTTTTTCAAACTGAGGAGTCTGAGGGCAGTGGCAAAAGTCCGTTGAAGGGTGTGGAACCAAAGTAGACAACGTAATACACTTAAAAACACTACTTTTACGTATCAGTAAACTTTAGGGAATTTGACTCCATTGGGACATCTGTGGAGAAAGACCTCCAAGAAATGTTGTTAAGTGTAATAAAAAGCAAGTTGCAAAAACAATATGTAAATATGATTCCATTTATATTAAATATCTATATATGTGTGTGCATAATATATAATATACATCATGTTAAATAAAGGCACAGAAAAAGACCTGTAGGATAGCAATGGTTAACTTCAAGGAGGGTAGTGGGACTGAGGAAGGGATGAAGAACAATTTCAAACTCTTTACCATTGAACTTGTGCATTGAACATCTGTTTATACGCTACCACTATAACCAGAATACAGGGGAAGAGCTGCTTCTTGTAGGAATGGGATAGAGAGGAACATAGAAGCAAGTTACTGTTAATGTTCTAGTTGTTGGGCTAGATAGTATGTTCAGTTGTGTTCACTGTTATTCTAAACAAAAAACAAAACAGTCAAATAAAACTAGGTAGGGACAAGCAATGAGAGTGTGTCATATACCAAAGATCATGATAAATCCAATTCTGCACACCACCTCTATGCAAGTTGAATGTGTGGGCCAAATGTTTTCCTTAATACAAACATAGAAGGGTTTGGAGAAAGGACACATAAATTATCTGGGAACATGAGGAGCATGGAATAGCATGGGATGAGAATCAAACAGATGTGGATACTACTTATGGCTCTTCTGTCAACTAGCTGTGGGCAACTTTACCTCTGAGTGCCCTGTTTCCTCATTTTGAAATGGGGACAACGGAATCTATCTCACTGGATTATTACAAAGATTAGAAACAATGTATATAAAGAGAATACTCATGGTATGAAGTCAATGATAGCTATTATTTTTTATCAAGACAGAATCCATTTTGATGAAAACTGAATATAATTTTGAATTCCCAACTGGAAAATTGAAAAAAAATTTTCATGGAGGCGAAGGCCTCAGATGAAATTATACCATGCAAGAGAGTATTTTTTGTTGTCTAATAAATAATATTTTATAGACAAATTAATTCTTAGGAAAGGTCATCATAAAAAAACAAACATTTTTTTCTGATTATATATATATATAGACATGATTATAAAGTATAAATTATTCATTTCTAAAAAATTAAAATACGTGATTTTAAAATCCCACCTTCCAAAAGACAAGCACTGTTAACATTCTTGATGTATTTCCCTCCTCTCTTTTCTCAATGTATAAATTTACAGAATGAGAGAACTGTTTCAGACTTGGAAGCCTGTAGGCAAAGGAGGGGAGTTAGTTTCTTATCCTTTTCTGCCTTACTTCTTCCTCACTGTTGCTTTGGATCCTGCCAGGATCGGGGATGGGGGAAGGAGAGAGAAGCGGAGAGGAGGAAAAGGTCCTACGTGAAGGGTCTCTGTCGCAGTGTCTGGGCACTGACGGGGCGGCGAACTGCTCCCATCCCCCACCCCCAGCCCCGACCTCGCAGCAGTTTACACTTGGGTGGCGGTGACACCGGTCCTCTAGGTGCCCTTCAGTGGGTGCCTTTTGAGAGGACCTTTACTCTAGGGCCTGTATTTGGTCCACGGGAAGCATATCCTTTATCTTTGCCCTTTATCTACTGGAAATAGTGCTCTAGTTTGTGGTTGGTTTCCTTTTAATTCTGGTTATGGTGGCTTCATGATCCAAGTAGTTTTGTTTAGTCAGAACAGCCTCTCTCCTTTAAATATTTGCACGTCGTGTAATACTTCAATTCATTTTAAATTCTCACTGTTTAAATTATATATAAATTGTTTTGTTTTATAACGTGAGTAAAATCCACTTTTAAATGAGAAACAATTCTAAAGGAAATAGAAACAGTTCTAAAATATTGTTTACATATGACTCTTGTCAGGATAGTAGTAAAGAAATAACTAAATATAAGCTCTTCCTGAAGTTCCTGGGGCCCATTAGAGAGCCTCACTTTCCTCCATTCCAATCCTTTGACCCCTGTGGTGCACATTAAGGCTATTGCTAGGAGCAGAAATAAGGTAAAACTTTTACAAACTTTCTGGTTTCAGAAAAAGAATATAACCTTATACTGATACTGTTTTTAAATTTCAGGTTTGTTTTGTGATTTGATTAGTTTTCTACTACATTTGCCTTTGAAATCCTTTTATGCTAGATTTGTTTGCAATATTACTCCTAAATTTTTTCTCTAAGGCAGCTCAATCCTTTCCAAATATTGTTTTCTCTAATGGCCTTGAGTCGGTTACAGGAAAACCTGTAAATTATGAGGCAGGATATGTAATCTCTAGGGAGAGTATGTGATTCTCAACCAATCCTATTTCCACTGTCCAAAGATAGAAGATAAATGCAAAGCTAAAAATAAATGCTTGATCTCATTCGGTTTGAATCAGACTCTTTTCTATTTTGAGAATGTCTGACCAAATCCATCTCTTACACTTGTATGCCTTTTAGAAGATGGCATTAAATGGGATATAAACATACTATTGGGTTTAGGAAAAGGTAGCGGGGAACAAGACAAAAGTTACAATGTGTCGCTAAAAACCCTGCCTACATACATCATAAGTACCGCAGTGGCAAATACTAAGCACAATTAGTACAAATTACAGTACATGTCTATGTAATCTACGTATCTATAGAATATGATCTATAAATAAAGTATATAACTGATATATAATAAAAATTAAGTAAATGGATCATTTAGTAAATGGAACAAAGAAAGCTAAAACTTTAAAGTGCCTGCACAGAAAATAGCCAACTATATGCAAGCTGTGCTGCCTCAGAGTGTTCCAGAATGACTCAGAAACTTGAAGCCACATAGATTTCCAAAAGTAAAGGACAAAGCAGCAAAAAAGAATCCCAGATTCTCTTTCCACATAGTCAGAATATTATTGGTGAGGTTGAACCAAATAACTTGAGGCTCCAAACGAATACCTGGCATAGGAGGAGGGAGGCTGAAAACATGAATATTAAGTGAGATTGCACAGATAGATATCTCAGCTCCTTCCCCTGCAGCTCTAAGAATACTGGCAGATGTGTTTATACCTATGAATCAGGAGTGAGAGAATTCCTCTTCAGGGGAACAGACAGACTTAAGAAAAAAGTCTTAGAGATAAATTTGGGGAGTCTTCAATAAAAAGAAAAACAAGCTCAATACCTAACCATCTACTAGTTGACAAAACCTGTCAACCTAACACTGGGCTTTGATTTGGTTTTTAAATCTTAAATATGAATGGACAATCACATATCACCAAACACTGAAGGATAGTCTATAATAGAAAAGGCATCAAAAAGAAGGAAAAGAAAAAAGGAATTTGAAGAAACATCACTCATTTAGGTGGCAGGGAAATTATTTTAAAACTGAAGTTGATATCCTTACACAGAAAAGAGAAGGAATTGCATGCATGAAAGAAAAGAAAGCAATATAAAAAGACAATAAAAAAGGGAATCTGGAAATACACATGTGAGGGCAGAAAAAAAATCGATACAAGGTTGGAAGATATGGTTGAGGAAATTCCCTAGAAGGTGGGAATGAAAGATGAAGAGATGGCAAATTGGAGTCAAAAGTAAAGAAGATTAGTGGATGAATCCAGTAGGTCTCATAGAATTCCAGAAAGAGAGAAATGAGAAAATTAACAATTAGACAATACAAGAACATTTCTCAGAACTAAGGAACATAAGCACCCAGCTGGTACTCAGCAAAATGATCCAAATTATTTCAATCCTTGGTATATACCCAATAGAAATGTGTACCCAAAGACGGGTACAAGAATTTTCATAATAGAATTACTTACAATAGCTCCAAACTGCGAATTATCCAAATATCCATCAAAAGTAGAATGGATGAAGAAATTGTGTTATTGTTTATAAAATGGAATACTAAAGAGCAAAACATATTGAATAATCTAGCTATTTACAAAAAATATTCTCAAAAATATTATATTAAACTACAAAAGTCAGACATGAGAAAAGATGTACTATATAATTCATTAATTAAATTTCAAAAACAGCAAAATTTCTTCTAATCTGTGAGGTTAAAGTCAAGTCAAGCTTATTTCTGGCATAGAAGGAGGTGATGGTGATAGAGAAGACATTATGAAGCTTCGAGGGTGCTGGGAAAAGTCTATTTCTTGCCCTGAATAGTGGATAAATGGGTACATCGGCACTGTACACATACCAAGTGCACATGTCATTCAAATGTACGCTTAAGATGTGTGTAGTGAAAAATAAACTATCAAACAACAAATGATGGAATATTCTATAAGACAAAATAATAATAATAATAATAGAAGTCAAATATGTTTCTCTTTGGAGAATGGAACCTGGAAATAGACAGGAGACTGCTGCTTTTCATTCTTAGCATTTTAAAATCATTTGACCTTTAAAACTGTGATAAAAATTGAATTTAAATCCACTCCCAAAATAACCGCTCCAACCAACCAAAAAAACAAATAACACTCAACCAGGAAGTCAGGAGACCCAAGAACTTCTAGTTCCAGATGTGTCCATAACTACTTTGTGTAACCTTGGGCAAGTTAGCTTAATATAGTATGTCTTGTTTTTTCATCTCTAATGAAGGGTCGAGACTAGCTGAGTTTCCATGACTTTTCATCACCCAAAGGCCTAAATAGTAGATTTTGCCTAGCTGCTTTATAGATTGTATTTGATTATAAAGTATCTCATGCAGCCCTTAAAAAGTACTGGTCATAGGTCTGTTAAGTTTTTTCTTTGCACGGGCAGGCACCGGGAATGGAACCTGGGTCTCGGGCATGGCAAGCGAGAACTCTGCCTGCTGAGCCACTGCGGCCCACCCTGTTAAGTTTTTAAATAATAATTCTAACAGCAAAATGAACTATGTTTTCCAAACAGTCAAGTATGCTTTTTACAATTAATTTCTCTTCTTTCTTAAATATGTTTATTATATAATTTATACAAGAAAATAATAAAAGTCCATTCCTTGTTTTATTTACTGATGTGTCCCAAGTATCAACAACAGAAGTTAGCATATAGTAGGCATTCAATAAATATTTGTCTAATGGATGAATAAATTCACTATAGAACACCTGGAAAATACTGAAATATTGAAAAAAGAGGAAATATTCACCAACATTCTTGAAATAACTACTTTTAAAATTTTGGTGTATTTCTTCTTAAATTTTATATGCCTGATTTGTTCTCTTTTTTTAACACAATTGATTTCATATTTTACATAAAATCTAAATTTTTGCATTCTTCTCTTTCACTAAACTTTATAATGCTCTTTTTAAAAACTTTTACAGATTACAGTATTAACTATTTTTAAAAACCAATAGAAAATATGATAAAATACTAAAGAGAAATAAAATTCAAGATTTGAATGTCAAAGTACAAGAAAAACTTCCACACGGTAAATATTTTTTTAGCAATAAACAGTTTTTGAGTGCCTCCTGTATGCAAGTCTTCTTCTCCATACTTCTGAAGATACAAAGATTAAGAAGATATCTAGTTTCATGAACATTAAAAGCTATATTTATATGGGAGGTAAGAGGAGTCCATTTAAACTTTTAGTCTGATGTACATAAATTTTCATTTTAATGGCACTGGGAAAATAACTAGTAGGTTACTGCTGATAGTACTGCCATATTTAAGATAGGACTTTTAAATAATGAAATTGACTTTCACATGTAATTTATTAAATAATTTTCATTTCTTTAGCATTAGAACCTGAATATTAGTTGAAGGGGATTATTGGTTCCATAAATATCTATCTTATGAGGAGACAAAGCCTGAATTTTACATTGCACATATTTTTTTTTCCTGAACTTTAAAGGTTTGAAAGGTTAAACTAAAAAATTTTTAAAATCTCTAACCTTTAAACTAAGGGAATTAAAATGTTTTATGATTAATTAGATTGTTATAAACAAGCTCACATAAAGTTCATGAAGAAACAACATATGGCAATTAATTTTCTTCTTGGTAAAGAATTGAATTATACCACCAATTTGCCATTGGCATTTTAAGCGATATTTATTTTAGTCATCGCAATATTTACTTGGTGTTTTAGTTTGCTAATACCGCCAAAATGCAATATACCAGAAATTGAATGGCTTTTGTAAAGGGGATTTATTAAGTGACAAGTTCGCTGTTTTAATGCCATAAACATGTCCAAACTAAGGCATCCAGAGAAAGACACCTTGACTCTGAAGAAAGACCGATGTCTGTCACATGGAAGGCAGGTAGTTGGCATCTGCTGGTCCCTGTTCCCAGTTCCGTTGCGTTTAGCTTCTGATTCCAGTGGCTTACTCTTTAAGCGTCTGTGGGCATCACTTAGCGGCTCTGGGGTGAACTCTGGTTTCATCTCTTAGCTTCTCTTCACTCTCTCCAGTTTCTGGGTTGCTCAGCATCTCATGGAAAGGCATATGACAACGTCTGCTGGGCTCTGGGTCCTGTTTAGCTTCTGTCGGCCTCTCAGCTCCTGGTGTCTACTGGGGCTTCTGCGTCTCCAAACATCTGTGTTGGGATGCCGAGCATCTCGAAAATGTCTTTGTTGGCTCTAAGCAGTTTTTTCTTCTCTGTGAGCTCTCTTAAAAACTCCAGTAAACTAATTCCAGACCAACCTGGAAAGGGCAGAATCACATTCCCTAATCAAAAGGTCCAACCCACAGTTGGGTGTGTCATGTCTCCATTGAAACAGCCCAATCAAGATATCCCACCCTACCTCATTGAATCAGGATTAAAGGAACATGACTGCCTCCAAAAGATTGGATCAGGATCTAAAGAACATGGCTTTTCTGGCGTACATGACAGTTTCAAACCAGCACACTTGGTAATCCTGAAATGCTTGTGATGGAAATAATCAAAGAATTAAATGTTGCAGAATTAAATAATTTACTTAAATAATTACTGTTTACATTACTTCTACTGAGTATTTCATGTTTGTTTTCCCTGTAGGACACACCAAATGGTAAAGAAAATGCTTTGATTCATCTACTTTTTGCTGGATTTATAGGAAAAATGTATAAATCTAACAGTTAAAATCTACCAATTGAAAATGGCAAAAATATAGTTATATTATTTTCTAATGAAATTTTCCCCAATTTAAAATTATTTGTACAATGTATCATTTGCATCATGGATTATAGGAATAGTTACTCACATGAGACAGGAAGCTGGAGGTAGACTGGGAAGATGGAACATTGGAATGAGAACGGATAGCAGATGATGACTGTATAGGGCGTGGTTTCACAGAAGTGCTTGAGGTGTATCCTGGGCCTTGAAGTTCCTGGAAAACAATATAAATGTAAGCAAACCGGTAACTACAAAAGTGAAACAAAAATTTATTTTTTTCATGCATAATTTCAGTTCTCTATATTTTTTTCAGTTCTATATGTTGAACTTCTACATAATTATAAACCAAGTATTAAACAAGATGATTCTGGATGTCTAAACTACTCGTTGAGGACTAAGTATGTGCGTAGGAAGATGTGTTCACACATCTAACTGATAAAAGCATTCCAGATGTGAAGACACACTTAGGATGGCATGCTACCATGCTCGTCTCTAACTTTTGCCAAAAGTTCCCATGCTAGTTCTGGCATATTATTGAGGGAAGAAACCTCGACATCTACGGAATGCTCTTACTTGTCAAAGTGTCCATTATTGAGGCTCTAAAGTGTATATGCAGCTTTTAAATATAGTTCTGAAACGTTAACATATAGTTTAATAGAAAATGAAGTATCATTAAAATATATATATTTTTGTCTGTTATGTAGATTACATCACTTTTGCTATTCCCCAAATAAGCCAAATACATTTTTGCTGTGGGCTTTTGCATTTACTTGACCCCTCTGTGAGAAATTCTTTTTCCTCAGGCATCCCCAGGCAGGTACTCTTATGTTTCACTCTCTTTTTTTTATTATTAATTAAAAAAAAATTAACTAACACAACATTTAGAAATCATTCCATTCTACATATGCAATCAGTAATTCTTAATATCATCACATAGATGTATGATCATCATTTCTTAGTACATTTGCATCGATTTAGAAAAAGAAATAGCAAGACAACAGAAAAAGAAATAAAATGATAATATAGAGGAAGAAATAAAAATAAAAATAAAAAATATATAAAAAAAAACTATAGCTCAGATGCAGCTTCATGTTTCACTCTCTTAATGTAAACTGAGGATAAAGCATCGTGCTTCAATATGTTACCATACATGAAAAAGACAGGTATAATATGTAATAATATTTGCATAGATTTTATAATTGCCCATTACAGTTTTGAAATATACTTGAATTTCTTATAAGACATGTGAAGAAATTTGGAATTATATCAAAGAAAAGCACTATTTTTGCTTAAACTACTATTTATGATGGAAAACAAAAGATAACCTTACTTTTACATCCAAAGTGTGTTGAAGTTTAAGGCGCACAGATTCTTGTTCCTGACGCTGTATTATATCTTGACATTCTGCAAACTGCAAAGATGCCTACAATCAAGCAACCACATGTGGTTTATTCTTGATTCTTTATGCACATTTATCTTTTATTCGTCTATAAATGTAGAGCTGCCATCTCTTCAAGGACATTTCCTTCACTCTTAACACACTGTATTGTAACTATCTATTTCTCTTTTATTTAGTAAACTGAGAACAATTGGATGCCTTATCTTCACTCTATCCCAGGCATATAACACATTTAGTATGGGGAAGGTACTAACAAGAACGATGGATTAAGGATGAAATGAACAAACAGCTTTATGTAACTGTAATAGTTTACATTAAAAATCAAAACAGAAATTCATTAAGTGACTCAATGTATCATGTTTTAAGAAGCAAAGGTAGCATAAGTGGGACCACAGATTGTTTTATCTAACTATGAAGGTTTCTAATTTCTTGGGGATCAAGGACTGGTTTCAATATACTTCTCAGTTTCCAGAGTTTTTAAGTAAAAGAAAGATGGATTTATTCCTCTTTATTGAATAGCAATGACAAATGTAGTGTCATTGAGCCTTCTCATTCTTTAAGCTCTGTTCTCTACCTGCACATCCTGGATCTAATAAATTTCTGTTGTTCTTAAGCCACTCAGTTTGCAGTAAGTTGTTACAGTAGCCTTAGGAAATGGATATATCCTGTTAGCCTGAAAAAGATAATTTTGCATGTGTGCATTATGACTATATTTTTAAAGCAGAGAAGAGCCTGTATATCTATAGCATGTATTTTTTTCTTTGTGCTAAGTTATTGAGATATACCAGAAATTGACAGACTTGGTCTCTATCGACATGGAGGCTTCATTTAGAACAATTCCACTTAGCTAGTAACTACTTAGTTGATAGCTATTTTATATACTTAGTTAATAACTACCTTATCAAGAGCAACTTCCATATTAGCAACCTTTTCTTTCAAACGGCGTTCCTGAGATCTCAGGACTTCCAGTTCTCCAGCCATTTTATTTTTTTCTGTTGCAACAGTATTCAATTCTTGGCTTAGTTTATTCTTTTCTTCTTTTAAGAAATGCTTCTCCTACAATTATAGAGGAGAAAATATCAGAAATAATCTGCTGATGTAGATGCTGAGAGCTGATGGAGACATAAAACTTCTTTAAAGAATGCTGAACTAAATTAAATTATAAGTTTAATTCATATGCCATTTAATTGCTTCTGAGTTGGAATTGGGAACTGCTAGAACTGTTACCCTGTGCACTCTTATTTTCATCACTATTAGTGTTATTGCTTATTTCTAAGTTTAATAAATCCTGAAATCCACAAAATATATAATAACTATGTTATCATAAAAAAGATAGTGTTATGGTGAATTAGGATTGAGTAATCACATACTAAATTTTATTGAAGCGTTTAAAATGACAATAGGTTTAAAGAAAATGTATGTATTTGAGAGCTTTTATGAGATTCTATCTTTTCAAGATTGAATATTTATTTCAGAAATACCTACTGTAGACCTTGTGACATAAAAACAAATGAGACACAATTTCTGACTTCAAATCACTTATGGTCCAGTGAAGAGAATGAACTCACCAATATACTTATGGAAAACCTTGGTAGTAAACAAAATTTCATTAAAGTAAGTTCATTCATTTAAAAATCACCATGGAATAGGTAGACAAAAATAAGAAATGCAGAGCAGTCAAGTTTAAAATATAGATCTCAACTGATTGAGTCAATATTTCTTGAAATATATTTTTCCATAGAGAAAAATGCTTAATATAAAAAAGAACAACTATCATACACATTCTGGGTGCAAAACTTTTTCTTTTCCTGGTAAGGCTGGGAAAAAAGGCCTCAGAAAGGAGGAGGAATTAATATGACAGGCTTCCTCCTTTTCGTTTGGAGAGAATATCATTCAGCTATGAATGATACCTTCCATAAAGTGGAGCAGGCATCTTTGATGATAGCAGCAACCTAAGTACCGTCAGAGAGGGACATGCCTTTATTTCAAGTAGGCAAGGGTGGTAGAAGAAAAAGAAAGGAACGATTTCAGGGTAAGAGGAAAGGAGGGGAGAAAAAATGGGAAAGTACAGAGAAAGAGAAAATAAGTCCTTAAAATGAGTCCATACAATGTATGCATGTATTTGATGATTCCTAGCCTCATTCTAAGAAGTATTTCAGTAGCTCATTACACATAGTAATCTAGCAATTACTCTAGTTGCGCTTATTATTTTCTATTTATGCTCATTTTCCCACCTCCATTACAGTCAGTTCTGTTCTCTCTCTCTCTCTTTTTTTTATTCACAATCACCTAATCACATTGTATAATTATCATTACACAATCATCTTCAAGAAACATGGCTACTGGAACACAGCTCTACAGTTTCAGGCACTTCCCTCTAGCTTAATACACCTTAAACTAAAAAGGGAATATCTATATAATGCGTAAGAGTAACCTCCAGGATAACCTCTCAACTCTGTTTGAAATCTCTCAGCCACTGACACTTTATTTTGTCTGATTTCTCTCTTTCCCCTTTCCGTGGAGAAGGCTTTGTCCCTTGATGCTGAGTCCCAACTCATTCTAGAATTTCTGTCCCACATATAACTCTTCTTTTGACAATACAATTTTTTCCAAAATGATTGATATATTAGGAAACAGTTTGAGCAAAATGCAAATTTCGTGTGTTTATATGCAATTTCAACCATGAGAAACATCAGATGAATGCAGATGAATGTATCAACTAAACAGAGCTGCACAGGAGTTTGCAAAACATGGACACAGATACTTCAAACATCTACCAGCTACTTCAATTTACCTTATGTTATAAGCCATATGCATCTACAGCTGGTGCTACAGAAAACCCTCCTTCCACCATTTCAAAATAACTCACAAGCTGTGACTCTTCTGATGCACACTTCCAAAGTAAATTTAGTGTCTTTTTCAAGATAAAGTGCCATATTAATTGTAGTATTTATTTACTTCTAAACCATTTAACATGCAAAACTGTGCTACCATTTTTATTAGGTTCCTTTTTTTTAATGTATCAAAATTTCTTAGTGTGATTCCTCTGCCCCCATTATTCCATAAATTCTTTGTTTTTTATTGCACAATTTTGCATAGAGCTGTGATTCAGGAACAAATACATTGCCTAATAGTAGAACTTACTATACTTTGCTTATAATCATTCCTTGCATCTACCAGGAATGTTCTTTTGCTCATTTTCTGGATTTAAAATACTAGCTACCATTCAAGCTCCTGCTCAAATGATCCTTCAGGAACTTTTCCCTGATTCTCTCAATCGGAAAAAAGCTTTTATTTTTCTCCACTGCAGTTTACATCTGCTACATCTTATTCTGTCTTGTAGTCTATTAATGAGCAAACATGCCACTTTCTCCCACTTTTGAGGACAGGGACTCACCTTATTTGCAGTTGTCATTGCCTCTTCTAAAAACTGTATCTTGCTCTGAAGGGCATCTATCTGACCCCTTTTGGCTGTGATTTGTTTCTGCATCCCCATTGCCACTTTCATAGCTGGTGAAAAAGGAAGCAAACTGTGGCTTAAAGTTTCTAACTTTTGAGAGGCTACTATAATTTGATGGTCAAGTTTTATGAGAAGGTGACAACTAAGATCATCCAAGGCACTGGGTAATTTCAAGGGAAAAAAATCACAGAAAAATGTATTAAGGTTTCATGATATTTGGATGTAACAATCTTCAGCAATCCCAGAGCTTTTGCACGGGAAAACATATATATGATGATATTTTGTGGTTTCTTCACTATTGTAATTAATTCACTAACATGGTAAGTTGCCATATTTTCTACTGTAACAATAATGCTGACTGAACCATATATGTACTAGAGAATATAGCCATATAAAGAATACTGCATATAGTATTTTTATGAAAATGATTTTTCCCGAAACCCTATTTTAATACAGCACAAAAGAAATATATTATTAATGATCTTCTTAAAGATTCTAGTGATATCACAAACCATTCTATTTTCATTCTCATGGCTATTATCATGTCTTTGGAGCTCACCACTATCTTGGTAGTCAAACTGCCAGTTAACATGTATGTGATTATTTTTGTTCAACTGGTGACAGGTTGAGAATGTTCTAGATAGGTAGCAGGCACTGAATACTTAAGGCATGACAAATTATTAAAAATATATGAAGTTTAGGGACTTCTGGGAAGATAGCGGACTAGATAGGTCAAGTTCCCCCTGCTCCAAAGACCAGCTAGAGAAGGGACAGAAAAATGACCAGGAGAGCGATTCCAGGTGTAAGTGACCTGGGAAGGTCTTCTACACCACATAGGGAAGCTATGGTTGAAAAAAGCAGAAGAACTGAGATACAGAAAAGGGGAGACTGGCCAGCTAGTGCAAAATGCCTAGTGTATCGATTTCCAGACAGAGGCTCGGAGACTTCAGGAGTGCAGGGACAGGGAGACAGGAAGCAGGAAGTGAGCCACGCTGCATTACTTGAACATGCTACCCTCACGAGCTGCCTCTGCCCCTTGACCTGCAATTCCCCCCTTACCCCATGCACCTGAACCCCATCACCTGCCCCCATACCGCAAGCGCTCCCCACAACACCCTGCCCGCGCATCCCCCAGCTACACCCCCACCCTGGCTTATGCAAAAGCCTGTCCCAGCCTGACCCACCTATCCCGTGCAAGCATACAGTCTCACCCCACCCCACCCCCCAGACCCAGGACCCACGGTCAGCCCCATGAACTCCATGGTCAGCCCCTCGAACCCCACCTTCCCCTTCCTGTCTCCTGCAGACAGTCACCTGCACATCAGGGCTGCAGACACTCACCTTCATACCCAGGCCACACCCGCACCCAACCCATACAGATGCTCAACCCCGCCCCGAACCCCCCTGAGCTCTGCACCCGCACACATCAGCATCTGCCCTCCCAGACACGTGCACACACCCACTCATGCCATGCCCCGTCAGCTCTGGGCAAGCGCTGATATGCCCATCCGGGCCATATCTGTCCCCAGCCCACGCAGGCACAATCCCACCCTGCTGCCCCTCAGCCCTATGCACATGCACACCAGAGCTCCGCCCCTCAGACCAGCACCCCCCTGATCCCCCCGCACATACCCCCTTGCCCCCATATCCACGAACTGGCACAACCACATCCTCCCTGCCAGGCACCCATCTACCCGTGCACAGACCACCTGACCCTGCACCCCAGCTCCCCGTGTCCCGCACATGTGCACATTCTAGCCTCAGGCCACCACATAAGTGCCCTTCTCCCACACCTGGCATGTGCTCTTGGACACATATGTGCCACATAGCCACTGCCCTGCCAAGTGGGCACCCTTACCCCACCCTACCCCTGCACCTGTGGACTCAGGCCAGGGCCCCACCTACCCGTCATCACCCATACCTGACACATGTCCCACAGCCAGCATGACCTGTGCCCAGCCCCTACACAATTGCACATCTGCATCCCAGCCCCCCTGGGCCCCTCCCCCTGAAAGATGCAGTGACTGAGAAGTAGTGAACGGGGGTGTAAACACATGATCAAACACAGAGCTGCTACAAAAAGGAACGAAGTCGTGAAGCATGCAATGATGTGAATGAACCTGAGGGACATTGGTGAGACAAAATAAGGCAGAAACAATAGAGCAAATATTGTACGATCTCATTAGGAAATACTTATGAGAAAACTGGGGTCTAGATTGTAAGCTCTTACAGCAGTCACATTTAGTCCTGAGTGGTAATTGTTATTTCTGGATTTTGAGGGGCTATTTTATATATGTATAACCTGTATTTAGAGATAAGAATGAAGCTAATCAGGTCAGGATTAAGGTAATTCAGAAAAAAATGGTAAGGAAGACAATGTCTGTGTTTTAGAACTTCACCTACTCTTTGAGATCAAAGGAAGAAAGGTTTATGATGTTCAGAACCTAAATTTTCTATAGCATATAATCTAACTTAACCTATCCTGATAGATCATTTAAACAATCCAAACACAGGGAGCCCAGAATAAGAATGAGAGCCTTTAATCCTGTATAGCTTAATATAATGCCTGGATACCTCCCAGAGTATATTAAGCAGATAATCAAAATGTATTGGCAAAGTCCCTTGAGGGATGGGAGAAAAAATATGGAACTATTAAACTTTATAATTGGGGAAACACTGGATACTGAGCCAAACATTAGAGACATCCAAATGAATAGGGCAAGCCCTTCATCTTGATCTAAGTAGAGAGGCTTAGCCTATTATAGGTATGCTTGAGTCATCTCCAGAGGACCTCTTTTGTTGCTCACTTCTGGCCTTTCTCTCTCTATGCCCAACTCTGCAAGTGAAACCATTGCCCTCCTCCCTATGTGAAACATGACATCCAGGGATGAAAGTCTCCCTGGTGGCATGGGAGATGATCCCCAGGGATGAGCCTCCCTGGCACCATGGGATCAACAATACCATCTGGAAAAAAAAGGGGGAAAGAAATGTAATTAATAAGGTATCAGTGACTGAGAGAGTTCAGATAAAGCCGAGAGGCTACAATGGAGGTCGTGCTTACACATGCTTCAGTTAGACATTGCTACCTATCATAACTTGCCAAGCCCCAACCAAAACCATTCCTGCCAATCCTAAAGAACACCTAGGGCATTATATAAGATTCTACAAAGGTTCCTTGCATGAGGGTAACCTTTCAAAACCTACAACCTCCAGATGGTTCCCTGGACCAGATAAGTCCTGAAATGCAGAGCAGCCAGTTCTTCCAGAATATCAAACAGTTCCAGCCCCCACCCCACATTACTGACATTCCTTTCCGACATGAAAGAGTTAGAATGGGCATAGCCTAAACACTCCTAAAGAGTGGAAGAAAGATCAAAGGAGATGGTGGAGTTACTCAGAGAAAGTCGGGTTTAACAAATGAGTATGGCTGGTGAATCATTAAACTGATATATCTTTTAGCCTCCAGTACCTTAGAGCAGCTAGAAATAAAAACCTAAAACTGTGGAATTGTAACCCATACTAAACACTCAAAGCTGTTCTACTAATTGTCGTGATGTACTTTGAAATTTATTGCTTTTGTGTATATATGTTATTTAAAGAAAGAAGGAGTATAACAGAGAAGGATTTAATAAATGACTATGACTGCTGAATCATTATATTGATTCAGTGTCTTGCAGCAGTTAGAAGAAAAACAAAAAATCATGGAACTGTAACCCATATCGAACTGTAAAATCTTTTCTATAACTACTTGTTAAAATATACTTGGAAATTTATTGCTTTTTTGTAGATATGTTATATTTCACAATAAAAAATCTGAAGTTCATCTTGATCGGAAATTCAGTCAGAAAACTCTATGTTTCTTACAGTCAGCTAAGGAAAAAGGCTTAAAAATATCACAGGTCTGAGTTAGGTCCAGCTATATAGTTTAGAGGTAGAAAAGATAAAGAACTACTCTTTAAAAACAAACTGTTGGAGAGAATGAAAGGTCTGACTTCTCACTACAATATATAATTCTCACACCGAAATTGTCAAAAATAGGTAACACAGGTTACCATAAACTGATATATTAATTGATCAAAAAGTGTGACATCATTTGCTTACCACTTTGAAGAAAATACAATTCTGGTTTTATCAAGTGGATTATGGTTGTCTTTTCATGGAATTTTCTTAAATAAATCTTTTGACATTAGAAAATATTGAAAAATAGAAAAAAATGTATAAACGTTAATTATCCTAGTTGATAATACAGTCACACTAATAATGATATGAATAATACAAATGACAGACAACCTTCTTATCTCTTTACATTAGTACGATTCACAAGATATGAAGGGAAAAGGTCTATGTGGCGAAAGAGAACCTGTACCCTAATATTTCAATTTTCAGAGTTCCTTTCCATTTTTATCACAGAAGAGGAATCAAGATCTGCCAATTAGCCACAGATACATAGTTTATGAAGATAATGCACTTATTAAAAATAAGGGGTTGAGTGAAAATAATTGGTAATTTGTATTTATACCTATACTTCCTTAAAAATAATAAATTGGCATTACATACGTTGAGGTGTTTTAGAACCTTAAGAAAAGGAATATTCAGATACTTTTAGGGATCAAACTGACCATATGGCAATCTCACTGAAAAAAGATGAGCAGAACTGCTATTATGTAATGTCCATCATTAATTTCTGTTGCTGTATAGTTCTCACACTGTGAAGAGGTGAAGGCAAGGTATGTGTGTTTGTGTTTTAATAAATCTAAACCAATGGAACTGAAAACAGAAGAAAAAAATCTAATAAAGCATACCATGACCATCAGATCCTTCCATTGACTTGAGTGTATTTCTTGTTTGTTCTAGTTCCGTCTGTGCAGATTTTAATTGCATCTTCAGCTTATTTGTAGTGGTTTCCATTTCTTCACTTTTGTTTCGAAAATTCCTTTTTAAGACTTCATAGTCCTCTGTACAATACAATAATCAACAATAGATGGGTACCTTTTTCTATTCCATTAAGAAATACAGTTTATTTGTAGTGAAGGCTCACGGAATTTTAGAATTAGAAGAGACTTCATTTGTTAAATATTCATTCTTACAGAAATTAGATACACAGATACATTTCCAGGGACCCTCTTTTTAATCTGCTTGGGTGGCTCCTGTTCCTCTATCCACCTAGTATCCTTGTTTTTTCCCCAGCCTTAGTAATTGGCTTTTATCTTTTTCATTTTAAACCTTCTCCTTGAATGACCATATCCACTATTTACTACAAGAGATTTAGCCACAACCTGTAGGTAAATTAATCCCAATGACACTATAAGTTACCTGAAGCAGCCATGTGTCCTACCTGGCTTTTTAATCTTCAACATCTATCAAAATACTTGGCATATTCTAGAGTATACTATAATACACGCATATTTATTCATCCATATATCTATTTATTTATACCTTTATGTTTATATAAGCTTCTATTTATACATGATAAATAGATTTATATTTGAAGGGAATAAATACAGCCACGGCCTCTTTGCTTAAATTCAGCCCTGTCATGTATATATTTCCATGTGGCTGTCCTAGTGCCACCCCAAATCAAGTGTCTCACACTGGCTCTCACCCTCCTGGCTGCAAGCCTGCCCCCTGCTGGTTTTCCTCTCTCTGCCGCTGGTACCATTGTTCTCCCAATATCACAAACCAAAAGCCTGAAATCCGGGCTTAGCTCCTATAATCGCAAAGTCCTAATGAGTCAGCCTCCTGAAATATTAATCCTTCTCTTTCCTCCCATTCTCATCGTCACGGTTTTACTACAAGTCCTCGTTGTATTTTCCTGGGTTACTGAAAATTCTTCCTTAAGTGGTTGGTCTCTGTCCTTTCAACCTTGTCTTTCTCCAATTGACCTGCTAATGGGGCCTTTCTAAAATATAAATCTGATACAGCAATCTCTTACTTAATATCGTTTGTTGGCTCCACAGTGTCTGGCCCTGCCTGTCTATTCTGTCTCATTTTTTATGCTCATAAAAAATGCACTTTCGCTCCAATAATATTTCTGAGGTCACATCATGTCCTTTCAGGCACTCATGCTTTTGCCCACAATGTTCTCTCTGTCTGGAATGCCCTTTAGATGTAATCGCCTACAAGTGGCTAACTCTCTATTCTGTGTGCTACCTCCGTACCCACTGGACCTTGCCCACTGTACTGTAACACATGTCTATGTTTTTCTCCCCGACCAGCCTGTGAATTCCATCCTTGTGTTTCTAGGGTCTATCACAGCTTCTAGTGTAGTAAACGCTCAGTAATCACTGACTTTGTACCATGAACTGGAAATATTACATTTTTTCATTAAGACCTTGAATTTTTCCTTTCAAGAAATTTGCATGAGTCTTTTACATATGTTGCTTCATTATTAAACCTCTAATGAAGCTGTTTGACTCAAAGGACACAAGGTTTCCACTCCTCTCGCTGTTCTCTTAGAATTTCAGTACAGAATTTCATGGGTTCAGAGGTTTAATTAGTTAATGGTTAATGAATGTTAGACCATAGAATCTTGTCATGGAGAACTATCAGGATTTCAAGCCACGAATAAATCCACTGGGCAGCATAACTATCCATATCCATAAAGTGGAATGAGAAACCATTCTTTTACATTAGTTCTAATATCTACATTGGGCTCCAGTGATAACACTTCTAATTTTTAGCAGAATTTGAACTGAAGTAACATACCTGTAAGACTGTTTAGCTCATTTCTGCTAGTTTTCACCTCATTTAGTAATTGATCTCTCTCTTGTTTGATGTCCTTCACTGCCCGGAGCCGCTCTGAGCCTGCATTTACCAGTTTCACCTTTTCCAGCTCCAGATCACTCACTCTAGCCTCAAGCTCCCGTATCTTTGCATCTTTTTTATCTTTTAAAATCTAAATACATGAATAAATTCAAAAAACAGAGAAAAAACTGAAAATATGGGCATGTATACTTACAATTGACATCATATTAGTATCCTATCTATATTTAGTATATTTCACTATTTCCCAGGATACTAAATTCTTGTTCTATTTTAAAGCATTGATGGTAACCACGTGTGTGTATGTGTGTGGGCGGAATATTTAACCTTCTTGAAAAAATTTAGATGTGCATTCCCAATATAATTTGCTTCAACTTTTCATTACTTTTATTCTATATATTCATCTATTTAAAATTATGTGTTGAGTACCACCTTTGTACCAGATACTATGTTTACATGTTGGGGATACAGCAGCAGGATCAAAACAAGGGGCAGGTGCCTTGGAGAGGGCCTCTGTAAATTTTGAGTCCTAGGTGCCTCACTCGCCTCACCCTAGCCCGGGCCCTGTTTAACAGTAAACAAAACAATGCTTTTGTTCTCATGGAGTTTAACTTTTAGTGAAAGACTTAAAGTTAGATATTTACTAAAATGAGGTATGGCATTTCCTTTTTGAAATAAATGTTTCTATATGTTGTTGCGTGAGACTTGGAAGCTACATCCTTTTTGGTAATAATATTTTCTTTCTTGAGAAAGAAAATTAAGACTAGCAGAAGTTCAGAACATGTTACGGATGGAACATTGTTAATTCAGTACTTATTAAGGATGGATAAACTACTTTTTTTCTTAATTTCGTAATCCATTACAAAAATCCATTTTGGAATTACAAAATCCATAATTTTTGTAATTATGCTTCTCCAAATCATTGTATGTCAAAATGTATTTTTTTTTCCAGAAGAAAAGAATTTCAGTGCTAAGAGGTCCAAGAGGAAATCCAAATTAAAATCAACACCTGTGTATGTGATATAAAAGTCTGAACAAACATGAAAAATAATACCAAAAAAAAATTTAGTGAAGGAAAACAGAGACATATATAAGTATTTAATATGTCAGGTAATGAGAAATGGAAAGAAGAATAAACAAGGATGAGGGGGTTAGAGAATGAATGCAGGAGAAGGGTTGCTATTTGAGATAAGTTGATGTGCAGAAAAGAGTTAGCATAGCAGGCCTGTCTTTACAAGGCCCACTTACAATTTTGGCTCTTGGCTGGTGTCTGGAAACTTGTTTTTTGGGAGATTCCCACCCCCGAACTGCCAAGAGTGGCTCACTGTGCTTAAACTATTTGTGCAAACAATGTGGCTTATACTGAACATCTGCTTTCATTCTGGGAGTCTGGACCAGCTCCCAGTAAAAATCCTGGCACAGAGTCTGTAATGAGTGACTCTGGTTAGCAATATCTCACACGTGTTGTCACAATTTGTTGCTGTTGTTAAGCCTGTCCTGTGTACCTTCAATGAGAGAGGACCCTTGGAGGCTTGTATCTGCCTTCCTCAGAACTTCACCCCATATACTTTCTCTCATTGTTAATTTTGCTTTGTATCCTTTCATTATAATAAATCATACTATGAGTACAATATGCTGAGTCTTGTGGGTCCTCCTAAAGAATTACCAAACCTGGCGTGGTCTTGGGGACCCAACTCTGTTGGTCAGGAAAGGCCTTTTAGACAAGGTAACATTTGAGAAAAAAGTTCAAGAAGGTGAAGGAGCAAACTATGTAGATAGCTGGAGGAGACCTGTAGGCATATAAATAATGTGCAAGGCTGTCAGTAAGGTGGGAGGGGTATGAGCTTGGGGAAAAGTAGTAGTGTATAAAGTCAGAAGGAGCCACAGGTCAGATCAAATTAGCCTTAGAGGCAATGGAAGGATTTAAGATTCCAATCTTAGATAAGAAAACACTGGACAGTTTTGAACATCGGGGACATATAATGTAATGTTTTAAAAATATAACTTTGGCTCCCATATGAAGACTAAACAGTGATGGGGGTAGGAGTGAAAGTAAGGGGACCAGTGAGATGGCAACTGCAAAAGAAAATGAGAGACCTGGTGGCCTAGATTAGCAGTGGGTGATCTGGTTCTTTGAATAGAGTAGGGAATATGAATATAGAAACTTCTGCTTCTGCATTTTCAACTACCTGTCAGAAATCCTTAGCTGGGTGTGCTTGTCCATACTCTGACCAAACCACTCCTATTCCTTCCTCACTTTTTCTTGATTCTTCTCTCTGTTAGGCGAGGTGCCATTTTCCTCGTTTCTCCAGATTTATCCAAGTTTGAAACCTCAAAGTCTGCTTTGCCTTTCCCTTTCTCCTTAGCCCAATGACCAAATGTTCACCAACTTCTTCCCAACCTCCAAGTTTGGATTATCACCACCTCTCATGTGGATTCTTACAACTGCCTCATAGCTGGTTTCTATGTTAGTAAGTCTTCTTATTAAGAACTCCCCTCTTTCCATGGCAAAGGTCTACATTATCCAATATGGTAGCCACTAGTCACATGTGACTACTGAGTGTGAACATACACACCAGGTTTCAAAGACTTTCAAGAAAATAATAGAATGTAAAATACCCTAATAATTTGTTTCATTGATTACAATATTAAAATGTTATATTTTGTATATATTGAATTAAATAAAATGTTATTAAAATTAGTTTTTTCGTGGATCAAAGGCCTAGATATAATAGCCAGTACCATAAAACTCCTAGAAGAAAATATATCTTCAAGACCAAGTAATAGGAGGTAGCTTCCTAGATTTTACACCCAAAGCACAGCAACAAAAGAAAAAATAGATAAGTGGACCTTCTCAAAGTTGAATACTTCTGTGCTTCAAAGGATTTTGTCAAATGGGTGAAAAGACAGCTGAATCAATAGGAGAAAATATTTGGAAACCACATATCTGGTATCCAGATGTATCCAGATGTATAATGTATCCACATCCAGAATGAATAAAGAAATTCTACAACCCCACAATAAAAAGATGAACAAACCAATTAAAAAATGGGCAAAAGACATGAATAGACATTTTTCCAAAGAGGAAATGCAGATGACTAAAAAAACACATTAAAAGATGCTCAACCTCACCAACACGTAGGAAAATGCAAATCAAAACCACGAGACATCATTTCACACCGACAAGAATGGCAGCCATTTGACATACAGAAAATTACAAGTGTTAGAGAGGATGTAGTGAAATAGGAACACCTATTCACTGCTGGTGGGAATGTAAAATCATACAGCCACTGTGGAAGTCATTTTGGCAATGCCTCTGGAAGCTAAGTATAGAGTTGCCTTCTAGATATATCCCAGAAGATCTGAAAGCAGGGAGGGGAACAGACATCTGAACACCGATCTTCATAGTGGCATTATTCACATCTGCCAAAAGATGGAAACAACCCAAGTGTCCATCAACAGATGAATGGATAAACAAAATACCTGCAATGGAATATTATTCAGCAGTAAGAAGGAATGAAGTCCTGAAGCACACAACAATATGGATGAACCTTGAGGACATTATATTAAGTGAAATAAGTCAGAAACAAAAGGACAAAAATACTGGATGATTTCACTAATATGAACTTATTATAACATGTAAATGAATAAACAGAAGCATAGGATATAGGTTACCAGGATACAGAATGAGGCTAAAGAATGGAGAGCAGTTGCTTAGTATGTAGAGAATGTTTAACTAGGTTGAACTTAAATGTTTGGAAATGCATAAAGGCAATGGTAGCACACTATTGTGAGAATAATTAATAGTGCTGACTGGTGTGTGAATGTGCTGAAAGGGGAACTGCTGAGTCATGCATGTCTCCAGAAGGAAAGTTGGAGATTAAGACATGGAAATGTATAACACAGTGAATCTTAGGGTGGACTACAACTGTAATTAACTTACAAATATAAAATATATTTAGAAGTTCTTTCATGAACTAGAAGAAAGGTATGAAAGTATTATAAGAAGTTAATAGTAGAGGAGGATTTGGGGAAAATACATCTATTGCAAACTATGGTCTAGAATTGACAGTAATATTTTAATATTCTCTCATCAACAGTAACATATGTACCACACCAATACTATGGGTCAACAATAGCAAGGGATAAGGGGTATGAAAGGATTTGGGTTTTATTTTTTATGCTTCTTTTCTGGAGTAATGAAAATGCTCTAAAACTGATCATGGCGATGATTTACATTTATGTGAGGATACTGAGATTGTATACTTTGATATAAACTTTAGATGGTTTGTATGATGTATGAATATATCTCAATAAAATTGCAAAAAAAAATTAGTTTGGCCTATTTCTTTATGTTTTTTAATGTGGCTACTAGAAAATTAAAGAATTACAAATGTGGCTTATATTTCTAGTGAATACAACTGGCCTAGATCATTCCCAGCAAATGCTATTTGAAAAAGAAACTTTCTTTAGTCATCAGATTGCTCTTCCAAATGAAGGCCTGTGACCTTATATAGAAAACTAGCTAACACAATTTAATTAATATGATAACAGCAGTTTAAATGGAGAGGCCAATTATATGTCTGAAACATAAACATGTGATGAGCTTTTAGCTGGGTTCAAAAGGACTGGTGGGAGTTCCTGGCTTTTTCACCGTTCATCAGTGATGCGCTTGGGCAATAAAGGCAAGGAAGTCTGGTTCCTGCTTGTCTACCCACTCCTCGTAACTGGAACACTAGAACCCAGCTGGCCTCACCTCATGGAAGGAAGGAAGAGAGAACTTCTCTGGAACAGCCTGAGATGTAGTGGGCCTGTGTTACTCCTGTTCCACTTCCACAAATACTTGACAGATACTCCTTTCTTTCCTGGTTTTGTGACAAAGGATACAGCTTTGAGAACCTTCAGTAACTAGGGAAAAGCTCACTTGCTTCTGTGTCAGTGTGTGCAGTACCCAGCCTAAGGAGGTAAGAAACCATGACATTAACTATCTTCTATGGCCAGGATTCCCCTCCTTTCTTCCTCACTGGAATTTGGAAGGAAGTGAATGTGGTTTTAAAGCTTGAGTTTTTTAACCTATGTTCTATGCATCTTTGTGAAGTTCTTTTCAACTAGAAAATATTGTCCTGAAGCTGATGCAGCTCTGTATTTGGGACTTGAAAATTAGTTTCTACCCTCTCTATCCATCTTTGCAGCCTGATACCTAGTTCATCTACCCTATTATTACCTTTTTCATGTCATCTCTTCCTTTCTACCCTAAAACCTTTAATGGTTCAAACACTACCATTAGGCTAAATTATAGCCTGAGCTTCTCCATACCTGAAATGCCTTCCTTCCTCTTCTTTGCTTAATTTTTGCCCATTTCAAGTCCTCATATCTAAGCATGAAGGTAATCTACTCTCTTCTGGGCTATACCCAGAGTACATCTTAAAGTTTGCTCCAGGACCAATAGCATCTGTATCACCTAGGAACTTGTTAGAAACTCCAAGTCTCAGGTCCCATCTTAGACCTACTGAATCAGAAACTATGGGGATGGGGCCTGGTAATCTGTGTGTGTGTGTGTGTGTTTGTCTTTTTTAAAATGCAATTTTACTGAGATACATTCACACACAACATGATCATCCAAAGCAACACAATCAGTGGCTCACAGGATCATCATATAATTGTGTATTCATCACCACAATCAATTTTAGAACATTTTTATTACTCCAAAAAATAAAAAGAGGAAAGAACGCCCATAGCAGTGTGATGGTGGCTCAGTGGCAGACTTCTTGCCTGCAGTGTCTGAGATCCTGGTTCAATTCCCAGTACCTGTCCAAGCAAAAAAAAAAAAAAAAAAAGAACACGCAAAACATACTATATCCCTAATCCCCCCATTATTTTTTTTTGTCTTTATTTTCTTACTCATCTGCCCATACACTAGATATAGGGAGTGTCAGTCACAAGATTTTCACAATCACACAGTCATACCATAAGCCATATAGTTATACAATCCTCATCAAGAATCAAGGCTCAATTAGACAAGAAAAAGAGGCATCAAAATTGGAAAGGAAGAAGTAAAACTCTCACTGTCTGCAGATGATATGATACTATATGTCGAAAACCCCGAAAAATCCACAGCAAAACTACTAGAGCTAATAAATGAGTACAGCAAAGTGGCAGGTTACAAGATCAACACTCAAAAATCTGTAGTGTTTCTATACACTAGTAATGAACAATCTGAGGGGGATATCAAGAAAAAAATTCCATTTACAACTGCAACCAAAAGGATAAAATATTTAGGAATAAATTTAACTAAGGAGACAAAAAACCTAAAAAAAAAGAATCAAGGCTACTAGATTACAGTTCAACAGTTTCACATATTTACTTCTAACTATTCTTATATACTAGAAATTAAAAAAGAGTATCTATATAATGCAAAAGAATAACCTCCAGAATGACCTCTTGACTCTATTTGAAATCTCTTAGCCACTAAAACTTTATCTTGTTTCATCTCTCATCCCCCTATCGGTCAATAAGCCTTTCTCAAACACATGATGCCAGATCCAGGCTCATCCCCAGGAGTCATGTCCCATGTGGCCAGGCAGATTTACACCCCTGTCCCACATGGAAGGGAGGGAAGTGAGTTTATTTGCAGAGTTAGCTTAGAAAGAGAGGTCACATCTGAGCAACAAGAGAGGTTCTCTGGGGGTGACTCTTAGGCATAATTATAAGTAGACTTAGCTTCTCCTTTGCAGGAATAAGTTCCATATCAGGAATTCCCCAGGTGGGGAAGTTTAATATTTCCACATTTTCCCCCAGTTCCTCAAGTGGACTTTGAAGATACTTTTTTATTTTCTACTGAAATTACTCTGTGATATATCAAGGTATTATGTTAACCTGTACAAAATAACAAGATCTCATTTCCTATTCAAGATTACATATAATTACGTTATTTGAATAAACTGACCATACAGGTTAAATTAGATAGTGTGCTACAGAAAATACAAATTTTTTACAAAATCAGCATCTCTTCCTTTGAGCTCACACAGGAGTTGAATTTTAAAATACAATCAATATCCTCCTTTACCATATATTCACATTTACCTTATTCCTAACCAGATCAGCTTCATTTATATTTCTGATAGAAGTCTGATCTCTTTTTCAGCTTCTTTAACAGTTGCTGTATGGAGGATTGCTGACTTTCAGAGCTACAGAATTCTAACTCTGAGTCTCAGGTGTCACACCGATACCCAAAGTTTCAGGGAATGACCAGATTATAAACAAGGAACTCAGCATCTCCAAAATTAGAAATAACAGTTAAAACTCAGGAATAGATATGACTGCTGTAAGAGCTTACAATCTAGGAACCTTTACAATAAGCATTTTTGAAGTTCTGTACTCCTAATTGTTGACTGGCCAATCTCTGCTTACATTCCATCTCCTGATAACCTATGCTCTCAAATTCAATTGTCAAAATGATCATGATGATGAATACACAACTAATGAGCCTTTGATTATTGGCTCATTAATGTATGGACTGTGTGTGTGTGTGTGAAGATTTCTCAATAAAAATATTTTTTAAAAATTCAATTCTCAGAGTTTACACATTATAGTTAGTCTATATTAGTGAGGCCTTACAATATTTGTCTGCTTCTGGCTTATTTCACCCCACATAATGTCTTCAAAATTCATTCACCTAGTTGCATGCCTCATAACTTTGTTCCTTCTTGGAACTGATCAATATGTGCATATATACACCACATATCACCCTTCCATTCATCAGTTGATGTAACCCTTAGGCCACCTCCATCCATTGCAGTTGTGAATAATGCTGCCATAAACATCAGTGTGCAAATGTCCATTGATGTCCCTGCTTTCATTTCTTCAAAGTATATACCTAATAACAAGGTTGCAGGATTATATGGCAACCCTGTACTTAGTCTCCTGTGGAACCACCACACTGCTGTCCAGATGGGCTGAACCATTCCACTTCCCTACCAACAGTGTATAGGTACATCTCTCCCATATTTTCTCCAGCAATTGTATATTTCTATTTGTTTGTTGTTTTGCATATACAGGCTCTGGGAAGTGAACCCTGGTCTCCCACAGGGCAGGAGAGAATTCTACCACTGAGCTACTCTTGCACTGCCCTATTTCTCTTTATTTTTAAACTAAGTTTTATTCATACACCATACAATCTAAACTAAGTAAACAATCAGTGGCTCCCAGTATAATCACAGTTATGCATTTATCACCATAATCTACATAAGAATATTTCCATTTCTTAAGAAGAGAGAGAAAGAAAGAATAAATAAATAAATAAATAAAAGGGGGAAACAACAACGACAAGAATCCCATACATCTCCCTTATATCCCCCTCTTATTGGCATTTAGCTTGGTATATTGTGTCTGTTACAATTAATGGGAGCATATTACAATGTTACTATTAACTACAGACCTTGGTTTGCATTTATTGTATTTTTTCCATAAACCATCGCATTTTCAAAACTTTGCAATGTTGACATTCATTTGTTCTCCTTCACGTAAAAACTTTATTTGTACATTTAATCTTCATCATTGTCCTCTCTAGGTTTTGCTAAGTTAAACAATCCCAGTTTTTATCCTCTATCTTTCCTTCTGGTGTCAAACATGCCCCAAGCCTTCCTCTTTCAACCATACTCACACTCAGCTTTGTTCATTGTTCTTGCAATATTGTGCTGCCATCAGATGGTACTGTGCTATCCATTTCTGAATCTTTACAATCAATCCTGTTGTAATGCTAATGCTTTACAATGCTAATCCTTCAGCATCTAATGCCCAATCTCTAACCTCTTTTTATCACCTTATAACTTGTATTCTCAAATTTAACTCTCAAAGTTTGCTCATTAATATTAGCTTATCTTAGTGAAACCATATAGTATTTGTCCTTTTGCTGCTGGCTAATTTCACTCAACATAATGTCCTCAAGGTTTATCCACATTGTTGAATGAGTCATGACTTTATTCTGTCTTACAGCTATGTAACATTCTATTGTATGTATGTAACAAAGTTTGTTCAGCTACTCGTCCACTGATGGACATTTGGGCTGTTTCTATCTCTTGGAAATTGTAAATAATGCTGCTATAAACATTGGTGTGTAAATGTATGTTCGTATTCTTGCCTTCAGTACCTCTGAATATACACCTAGTAATGGGATTAATGGGTCATATTGCAATTCTATACTTAGCTTCCTGAGGAACCACCAAACTGCCTTCCAGAGCAGCTGCACCATTCTACATTCCCACCAACAGTGAATAAGTGTGCTTCTTTCTCCACATCCTCTTTAGCACTTTTAGTTTTCTATTTTATTTTTTATCATGGCCATTCTAGTAGGTGTGAGATTTGCATTTCCCTAATAGCCAGTGAAGTTGAGCATCTTTTCATGTTTTTGAGCCATTTGTATTTCCTCTTTGGAAAGGTGTCTGTTCATGTCTTTTGCCCATTTATAATTGGGTTGTTTGTCTTTTTGCTGTTGAATTGTAGGATCTATTTATATATTCTGGATATTAAACCTTTATCTGATATGTGATTTCCAAACATTGTCTCCCATTGAGTAGTGTGCCTTTTTATTGTCCTGACAAAGTTCTTTGATGCACAAAAGTGTTCAATTTTGAGGAGATTCATTTGTCTATTTCTTGTTTCATTTCTCGTGCTTTGGCTGTAAGGTCTAGAAAACCACTGCCTATCACAAGATCTTAAGATATTTTCCTACATTTTCTTCCAAGAATTTTGTGGTATTAACTCTAAGGTTTAGGCCCTTGATTCATTTTGAATTAATTTTTTGTATAAGGTATGAGATAGGGGACCTCTTTCATTCTTTTGGATATAGATATCCAGCTCTCTAAGTACCATTTATTGAAGACATTGCTCTGTCCCAGTTGAGTCAACTTGACCGTTTTATCAAAGATCAATTGTCTGTAGAGGACAGAGCCTATTTCTTAACACTCAATTCAATTCCATTAGGCAGTATATCCATCTTTACGCAAGTACCATGCTGTTTTGACCACATTGTAATATGCTTTGAAGTCAGGCAGTGTGAGACCTCCCACTTCATTCATCTTTCTCAAGATATTTTTAACTATTCAGGGCACCCTGCCCTTCTAAACAAAATTGGTTATTGGTTTTTCTATTTCTGCAAAGTAAGTTGTTGGGGTTTTAATTGATATTGCATTGAATTTATAAATCAATTTGGGTAAATATGACATAATAACTATATTTAGTCTTCCAATCCATGAACACAGTGTGTTTTTCCACTTATTTAGGTCTTTCTTGATTACTTTTACCAATTTTTATGCAGTCTTTGTATAGGTCTCTTGTGGCCTTGGTTAATTTTATTCCTAAATATTAAATTCTTTTGTTCCTATTGTAAATGGAATTTTTTTCTTGATTTCCTCCTCTGATTTCTCAGTACTACTGTATAGAAACACCAGTGGTTTTTGCATGTTATTCTTGGATCTTGCCACTTTCCTGTACTTACTTATTAGCTCTAGTAGCTTCGCTGTAGATTTTTTGGGATTTTCTACATATGGGACCATGTCATATAGTGCGAGTTTTACTTCTTCCTTTCCAATTTGGGTGCCTTTGATTTCTTTTTCTTGTCTAACTGCTCTAGCTAGAACTTCCAGCACAATGTTGAATAACAATGGTGACAGAGGGCACCCTTGTCTTGTTCCTGATCTTAGAGGGAAAGTTTTCAGTCTTTCCCCATTGAGGATGATTTTAGGTGCTTATCCTATCCTTTGAAGTGTTTTAATCAAGAAAGGATGTTGATGTCTGAGATCATGTGGCTAACAAATGGAAGATCCAAGATTAGAATTTAAATGATCTTACTCCTAAATCAGCATTTTTCCTGTTATTATCTTATACTTCCATGGAGTCCCTTGGAGCCAATAACAATTGCTGTCTTTTTTTTGAGGACCATTGTGGTCCTGTTTTAAATGCTTTCTGTATATTAATTCACTTAATCCTCACAGGAACCCTACGTGATAGGTGCAGTTATTATCCCATTTTAGAGAGAAAAAAACTAAGAGGTACCACTTATTAAAGGTTAAAACCAAGATGGTTTCTAAAACCCACTTTCTAACTCAAGCTGTCCTGAAACAATGGAAGATCAATCTGAAATTTTGCTAATTACACCTAGTGTGGTAGGGCGAACTATGGAACCAAAAAAATCATGTATTCTTAATCTTAATCTGTGTCCCTATGAGTGTGAACCCATTGTAAATAGGACCTGCTGAAGGTGTTATTTTTAGTTAAGGTGTGAACAACCAAACCAGGTTGGGCCTTAATCTGGATTACTGGAGAATTTATAAAGAGAAAGCCACAGGGAGGAGCCAGAAGCAGAAAGTCAGTGAGAACCCAGATGAGAAAGGGGAGGACTTGGTCAAGTGATGGAAAAGCCAGCCCTGGAATGCCACAGTCTTCACGAAGAAAGCATGGCCTAGCTGACGCCTTGATTCTGGACTTCTAGCTTCTGAACCCATGAGCCAATAAATTCCAGTTGTTCAAGCCAACCCATTGTGTTGTATTTGGGATAACAGCTCAGGCAAACTCAGACACACCCTTTTCTCCTCATTCCTCTTTCTCCTGTAATTCCTTTAACAATTATTTACTGAGCAACTCAAGTTTTCAGACACAAAACTAGCCTCTGGATGATCAGTAGAGAATGAGGCGGTCACATGCTGGTGCTCACAGATATCACAGTGTAGTAGGGAAAACAGATTAATAAATTCCTTTGGTATTCTAAGCTTAGAGCTAGGTTAGGGATGGTCTAAGCCATGGAAGCACAGAGGGTGGCAGGCAGGAAAGAGGTGCATGAGGCCCCTAGTAAAGGCAGATGGTGTGGAGTGAGAGGGACGGAAAAGAGTGTTTCCAACCCCTCAAGTCTTCAAAGGCGATGATAAGATACAGCCAGGCCTTGTAGCATTTGATACTGGAAAACCAGATAACAAGACCATACTCCCAAAACCATAGAACTCTACCACTTTGCTTCCCTCTGTAATCTTCCATTCTCCTACTCCCTCTGCACTCAGCTTTCCTTTATATTGCATGTTGCCTTTGCCCCTTGTGCTAATTTGAAAGTGTTGTGTACCCCATAAAGCCATATCCTTTAATCCTGATTCAATATTATAGTGCTGAAACCTTTGATTAGATTGTTTCCATGGAGACTGACCCACTCAATTGTGGGTTGGCCTTTTGATTAGAAGGAGATGTGACTCTGCCCACTTAAAGTGGGTCTTGATTAGTTTACTGGAGTCCTCTAAAAGGGAAAACATTTTGGAGAAACTTCAGAAGCAACAGAGCCAATAGAGGTGCAGACATTTGGAGATGCTTGGAGTGCCAACAGAGATAGCAGACCCCTAGACATGGCCTTTTGGAGATGCGAAGCACAACAGACATTGCCATGTACCTTCCTGTGAGTTGCTAAGCAAGCCAGAACCCAGAGTTGTGTCCTGGAGGAGCTAAGTGAAGGTACACAGATGCTTAGAGAGGAAACCACCAGCATGAGAAGCTGGAAGCAATGGAACCAGGAACAAGGACCAGCAGGTGCCAGCCCATGCCTTCCCATGTGACAGACATCAGCCTTGCCTATGCCTTCCCATGTGACAGACATCAGTCTTTCTTGAGTCAAGGTATCTTTTCTCTGGATGCCTTAGTTGTTCATTTTAATGGCCTTCTTCAAAGCTAGTTCTACCCAAGAAAATCAATTAATGTAATACACCACATGATAAATCAAAGCAGAAACACCACATGATGATCTTGATTGATGCAGAAAAGGCATTTGAAAAAATTCAACATCCTTTCTTTTTTGCTGTTTCTTCAGAGTTAAGGTATTTTTCTCTGGATACCTTAGTTTGGATATTTTACGGCCTTAGAACTGTAAACCTGTAACTTACTAAATCCCTTTTATAAAAGCCATTCCATTTTTGGTATATTGCATTCCAGCAGCTATAGCAAACCAAAATAGTAGCTTTCCCTCCTCTTTAATTTTTTTTGAAGAGTTTGAACAGAATTGGTATTAATTCTTTCTTGAATGCTGTTAGAACTCACATGTTCCTGGATTTTTCTTTTGAGGGATGTTTTTAACTTTTTTTTTGCATGGGCACGCACCAGGAATCAAACCCGGGTCTCTGGCATGGCAGGCGAGAACTCCGCCTGCTGAGCCAAAATGGCCCACCCGGGGAGAGGTTTTTGATTACTGATTTGATCACTTTACTTGTGAGTGGCTTGCTAAGGTTTTCTATTTCTTCTCTAGTCAATGTTGTTTGTTCATGCTTTTCTAGGAAGTTGTCCATTTTGTCTAAGTTGTCTAGTTTGTTAGGATATGATTGCTCAGAATATCCTCTCATTATTTCCGTTATTTCTGTGGGGTCAGTAGTTATATCCCTTCTCCCATTTCTGATTTTATTCATTTGCATCCTCTCTCCTGTCAGCCTAGTGAAGGGTTCTTCAATTTTATTGATTTTCTCAAAGAATCAATTTCTAATTTTTTTTATTCTCTCTATTGCTTTTGTGTTCTCAATTTCATTTATTTAATTTATTCTGCTTTAATCTTTGTTATTTCTTTCTTTCTGTTTGCTTGGGTTAGTATGCTGTTCTTTCTCTAGCTCCTCCAGGTGAGGCATTAATTCCTCGATTTTTGCTCTTCCTTCTTTTTTAATATAGGCATTTAGGACAATAAACTTCCCTCTCAACACCACCTTTAAGTTTTGATAGGTTGCGTTCTCATTTTCATTTGCCTCGAGGTATTTTACTGATTCCTCTTGTAATTTCTTCCATGACCCACTGGTTGTTTAAGAGTGTGTTGTTGAGCCTGCATATATTTGTGAATTTTCCAGCCTTCTGCCTGTTATTGATCTCAAACTTCATTCCATTATGATCCAGCAAAATGTTTATATAATTTCAGTCTCTTAAAATTTGTTGAGACTTGCTTTGCAACCCAACATATGGTCACTCTGGAAAATGATCCATGAGCACTTGAGAAAAATGTGTATCCTGTTGGTGTGGGGTGTAATGTATTGCAAATGTCTATTGTTTAATTAATTTATCATACTATTCAAGATATCTATTTCCTTATTGATCCTCTGCCTAGATGTTCTATCTATTGTTGAATGTGGTGTATTGAAGTCTCCAACTATTATTGTAAAGTCTATTCAGTGTTGTCAGTGTGTGCCTCACGTATTTTGGAGCACTATGGCTTGGTGAATAAATATTTATGATTGTTGTGTCTTCTTGAATAATTATTCCTTTTATTAATACATAATACAAAATGTCTATGTATACATATGTATATGTACAATACATACACATACATATACATTAAAGAATGTATTATACATTAAAGAAAGCCTCAGGCTCCAATAATAGTTGGAGACTTCAATACACCACACTCAACAATACATTGACCCATTTGAGGTCTAATTTGTTTGAATTAGTGTAGCTGTCCCTGTTCTTTTCTGGTTGTTGTTTGCATGAAATATCTTCTTTCCAATCTTTCACTTTCAACCTATTTTTGTCCTTGGATTTAAAGTCAGTCCTTTCACTTTCAACCTATTTTTGTCCTAGACAGCATATAGATGGGTCCTTTTTTCCCCCCTGGATGCATAGGCCAGGACTCAAATCCAGGTCCCCCTGTCTCCACATAGAGTGTCCTGTTTTTAAATCCATTCTGCCAGTCTTTGTCTTTTGATTGGGGGAGTTTAATCCATTAACATTTAAAGTTATTACTGTAAAGGCAGTAACTTCTTCTACCATTTTGTCTTTTATATGTCATAACGTTTTTTTTAACTCTCTTTTTACCCTTACTGATAATCTTCATTTCCACACTCTTCTCCAAACCTGTCTCCTCTCTTTTTCTATCTGCCTGTAGTACTCCCTTAAGTATTTCTTGTAGAGCAGTCTCTTGTTCACAAGCTCAGTGTCTGTCTGAAAATATTTAAAAATTTCCCTCATTTTTGAAGGATAGTTTTGCTGGATGTAGAATTCTTGGTTGGCAATTTTTCTCTTTCAGTACCTTAAATATATCACATCATTACCTTTTCATCTCCATGGTTTCTGCTGGAAAATCCACACATTGTCTTATAAGCTGCCCTTGTACATGAGAGATCACTTTTCTCTTGCTGCTTTCAGAATTCTCTCTTTTTCTTTGACATTTGACAATCTAATTAGGAAGTGTCTTGGAGTAGGTCTATTCAGATCTATTCTATTTGGGGTATGCTGTACTGCTTAGATCTGCAATTTTGTCTTGCATAAGAGTTGGGAAATTTTCAGTGATTATTTTCTCTATTATTCTTTCTGCCCCCTTTCCTTTCTCTTCTCCTTCTGGGACATCCATAACATTCCATGTGCTTCATGTCATCATTCAATTCCCTGACACCTTCTTCATACTTTTCCATTCTTTTCTCTATCTTTTCTTTAGTGTGTAGGATTTCAGATGTCTTGCCCTCTGTTCCATTAATCCTTTCTTCTGCCTCCTAAAATCTGCTATTGTATGTCTCCATTGTGTTTTTTATCTCTTCTATCATGCCTTTCATTCCCTTAAGTTCTACTATTTATTTTGTTAAGCTTTTGAGTTTTTCTTTATGGTCACCTAATGTTTTATTTATATCTTTCATCTCTCTTGTCATATCTTCCTTCAACTCACTGATTTGATTTAGAAAATTTGTTTGAACATCTTTAATTAGTTGTTTCAACTCCTGTATCTTGTTTGAAGTGTTAGTTTGTTCCTATAACTGAGCCATATCTTTATGCTTCCTAGTATTACTTGTGATTTTTTGCTGGTATCTAGGCATCTGAATTCCTTGATTGGTTTATTTTGGAGGTCATTTTCTCTCTATTACCTAGGGTTTTCTTGTTGGTTGACTTTGTTCTCTATCTGTTCTTTGACACTCAGTTCAACTTATTCTAGACCTCTAGCATAGCTTCTGTTTAGCTGATCAGAATTTTTCATCTCTTGTTTTTCTGGTTCTTGCCCTGCTTATATGGAATCTTTTTTTTTTTTTTTGAGGTGTGTCTCCAAAGATATGATCAGTCCCAATCATATTTCTCCCAGACAAGACAGGCCCAACTGTCAGGAAGTGGGTGTAATCAGTATCAAGTTTCCCTGAGGATGAGACCCAGAAGGTTGCCAGACTTTCCTGTGAAGCCTCTTAACTCTGTGCTTTTCCTATCCTGCCTAGCCAGTGGTGCTTGTCAGGCTGCAGCTCTCCACTAGCATAAAGTGGTACAGTGCCTTTAATTCTCAGCAGACCCTGTCTCTGCCAGGAGCATGGTTGAGACAGATGTTGAGGTAGAAGGTGGGCTTAAGCTATTTTTGTTTTCTAGTAACTGGGGCCTGAATTCTCTAAATAAGAGCTATCACTTGTGTTGCCCCTGCCCCCTTTCCTTAACTTACCTGTCTGCTAGGTAATTATCTCCTTCACTTGCAAGTTACTTTATCTCTGTCATACCTTAATTCTGCCTTTTCCTGGGTCAGTGCTGACAACAAACAATGCCTGAGACTTTCTTTAATAAGCTGCTAAAAAAGTAAAAACAAAAAATCCTTTTCAGAGCCAGTCCCTGGCCTCCTCCCAGTTTCACCAATTAAGAGCTGGAGTTGGTACCCAGCTCTATGTGCCCCTTTTGGGGGGGCTCAGTCCTTTTCCAGTATTCTGAGCTCAGGTGACTCCAAAAGCCTCCTTATTATTACTATTATTTTTTTTTTTTGGTCAGTCCTGCCTCTTCTTTGTCGGGAGAGATCTGAGGGTTCCTTTCATGCTTGCCCCAGGTTTATCCGCATTCAGAAATATATATATATATATATATATATATATTGGCATGGGCAAGCTCTGGAAATTGAACCCAGGTCTCCAGCTTGGCAGGCAAGAATTCTTGCCACTGAGCTACCATTACCCACCCCTGTGCTCGGAACTTTTATTCAGCAGTCCAAATTTGTTAATTAAATCCACAACTGGAGTTTGTTTGAGCTCTCTGTGCCTTGCTCCTCGTAGAGATTGCTTCTTTTTCCCATGGGGAATTGTCTCTAAATCCTGTTGTGTCGGTGGGTGAGCGGCAGCAGCCTCCACTGTTCAGAAGACTTTACTTGCTGTTCTGCGCTGTGATCTCAGACCTTTCACCCATTCTAGCCTGATATATGATGTGTATCTGGTCATGGAAGTCTCCCAAACCTTGTTCCAGACGGCTTCTGGCTATTTACTATCTGTCCTAGAGGCAAAATGAGTTCCACAGCTCTCTCCATACCATCTTCACAATGTGTGCTTTAACAAACACTCCAGGTGATTCTGAGGCAGGCCATTCTAACATCTACTCATATATGCCTATGATCAAATCTCAAGGTTGTGTTGTTCTCAGGCAATTATTTAATTTCTCTATATCTGTTTCCTCTTCTGTAAAATAGAATAATAATAGTACTGCCTCATAAGGTTTTTGTGAGGATTAAATTGACTTAATTTTTAAAGTGTAAGATTAAGAAGGATACTCTCATTTATCTGTACCTTTAACAACACTAGAAATTCATCTTCTTAGATAAGAAGGTAGAAGAATCCTTTTTCTCTAATATGTCCTGCCCTGTATGCAAATTTCTTCTAAAGTTTTAGTTGTAGGGTTGGCCACTAAGAGGCCTTTATATGTTCCTTTAATGGTGGCTTTGTACATTTTAAAAAACACACGCTTTTATGATATAATCAAATAAAAACATAAACATTAGAAAATTCTAGTTCTTTATGTAATGACATATATTTCCATAAGATAGATAATATTCTATCATCAACCCTATGTTTAAAATGAGAAAACTGAAATATCTATAGTTGATGTTATTTGTCTCCTACTACTCACAAAATCAGAGAAATAGGTGGCATAAAGCTTAAGAAATCAAAAATTTTATAAATGCACTCATTTACTTTAAATCTGATAAATATTTACTGAGCAATTATTGGTGGAAAGCACAAAGACCTAGGACAGCGAATACCAAAATGAATAAATGTGTACGCTGCTTGAAGAGGTCTGCAGTCTCGGAGGGAAAAGGAAACATTGCTACTTAAACATACAAACAATACAATATAGAATGTGATCCAGGTTATAATGGGTACAAATAAAGTGCAATAAGGTTTGGAAGAGGTATGGAATGAGAGAAGTAAACTGATATTTACTAAACATCCTCCTCTTTAGGCTAGGAAATAGATGAAGTCCTTCATACATATGTTCTCATTTAAGCCTCCCAGTAAACCCAATAACGTTGTGGTGGTTTTTGTTTTGTTTTGCAGATAGAGCTGCTAGAACCACTGAATAATCCAATATTTTACAGTTATTAAGTGGTGAGAGATAGGGTTCAAACTTAAGTCTGTCTAAAGTCGGAGAAAATATTTCAAATTGCAGGGACAAGTTTCACGGAAAAGCTGTGTTTTCTGATTATTTTTCTTCTGTCCTGTTAGCTGTGAACCATTTTTGGGATTCATACTACTTTGGGAATCCAATAAAAGTGTGGGTCCTTTCCCAAAAAACACACATATGCATATAGGTACAAATACTTTTGGACAACTTCAGAAGGTCCACAGTTACCAAGAACCCCTTTTCATAAATTAGGTCATATTTACTTATGGGGAAAAAGATATTTCAGAAACGAAACCACACACACACACAGAGAGAGAGAGAGAAAAACTCCACAGACCTTAAATTCCTGCAGTTCCAGTCTCCTGTCATTAATTTCTTTCTCAAGTTGTGCTTTTTCCACTTGCATGGCACCAGCAGTTCGTCCATGCTGACCAACCAATTGCGTCATGTTTTCAATCTGTTGTCGCAAAATCTCAATCACTTTGTCCTTTTCTGTCATCTGTAGCTTGAGGGCCTCACATTCTGTCTGCACATTTCTGAGGTGATCCCCTTCATTTTTCAAGTGCTGCAGCTCCTGCAATTTCAAATCTACCCGGGAGCGGAGCTTCGTGATCTCTGCATTGGTAGCCTCAATGGCTCTCTCCTTTTCCTGGAGGGAAGCTGTCAGGTCTGATACGGTCCTCTCTGAGCTCTCCAGAGTCATTTTCTTGGCGGTCAACTCTTCGACTACTTTGCGGAGCATCTCCTTGGTGGATTCAAGCTGAGCAGTCAAGGTGGACACTTTTTCTAGACTTTCATTCTTTCCCTGAATTGCTGCCATCTGATTATAAGAGAAAAGAGAATTTCGTGGATTTGGAAGAATACATATAAACAACTTTAGGAGAATATAATAAGTTCATTCAAGAACATTAAATCATGAATTAGATAATGTCTAGTTAGACAAGTTCATTTTTTTTTTCCTGTGCAGAACTCCAAATCTAACAAGGACAGATCTAGGAAAGACATGTATTCATTAGGAGAGGTCTAACTAAATAATAATGGTCCCCTGTAATGGTTTTCTAGGATGGCAAGCTAGAAGTTTCCCCTAGGGTGGAGAGCTAAAGCTCTAGATTTTGGTCTAAATTTTCTAGACCAATTTAAATTAAGATAACTCTGGCACTTAGGGGGAAAGTTGGTAAGCTTGAAGGTTATCACCTAAATTCTTTAATTCCCCCCAATCTGCCTCTTTTTTCTATCTCTGAGGGGAAAATGAATGGCTTTTACCCAAAACACATTCACATTCTCTGATCCTCATCTGGAAAAGAGTGAGACTCTAATTTCCAGTCATCCTTTCAGCTTTTTCCTGCTCAGGTTAGACAAGAGAATAGGGACACGGCTTCATTTGGGTCTAAACCAAGTCTGGTCCCCTTGGTTTATTTTCACATTTTGGGAAGCTTACACATACCCATCACATCATGTGATGCGTTTTATGTCTCTGTGACAGTAACTAGCATTAGACCAAGTCTTTCCAGTACTGAAAGAACATTGTTTTTATTAATGCATTCTACATTTTGCTACTGGTGTACTATTATCAAGAGATCTCATCTTGGGTATATACCAGTCTCAATTAGTATAAGGGAAAAGAAGTAAAAGTCGGGAAAAAACAAAACAACAAAAACCCATCTGTTGGAAACTTGCAACCCTGCTGTTCCTCAGGTCTCCCTATGGTTTCATGCTGACTGCTTTTCTGCAGCAGAAATAGTAATCATTAACTTACTGATTTCTAGGTAAAAATGAAAAGGAAATTGGTAATTTAGTTATTTGAGTACATACAAATGAGATTAAGTTTAACATTTTTAGTTAAAGAGTAGTAAAATATATATAAGAATAAAAAGCAGGTTTTTATAGATTTCTTACAGAACCCATAGCTGTAAAATAGGCCCCTATATGTTTAAAAAAAAGTTCTACCAGTAAGACATAAAACACATTCCTCCCGACAAGAGACCTTGGTAAAGCCATTTCACTTCCCGCCTGACCTGCCCTGCCTGACCTGCCGTTCCATCTGCCCCTGACACTCGCTCTTCATGGCCTTGAGGAGAGCTTCCAGGCGCTGCACCTCCATGTTCCTGTCGTCCAGCTCCCGCCGCAGGTGGTCAATGGTGATGCTGTTGCCCGTGTCACGGTCCCACAGTCGCTTATTCTGCTCCTTCTCCAGACTTAGCTCCTTTTCTCTTTTATGTAGATCAGCCTAATAGAAATGAGGAATGTGTGCTGGTTTGAAAGAATGTATGTCCCCTAGAAAAGCCATGTTTTAATCAAAATCCCATTTTGTAAAGGCAGAATAATCCCTATTCAACACTGTATGTTTGAAACTATAATCAGATCATCTCCCTGGAGATGTGATTTAATCAAGAGTGGTTGTTAAACTGGATTAGGTGACGACATGTCCCCACCCATTTGGGTGGGTCTTGGTAAGTTTCTGGAGTCCTATAAAAGAGGAAACTTTTTGGAGAATGAAAGAGATTTGGAGAGAGCACAGCAGAATGACATAGTCACGAGAAGCAGAGTCCACCAGCCAGTGACCTTTGGAGATGGAGAAGGAAAATGCTTCCCGGGGAGCTTCATGAAACAGGAAGCCAGGAGAAGAAGCTAGCAGATAATGCTGTGTTCACCATGTGCCCTTCCTAATGAGAGAGGAACCCTGTGTTCATCATGTGTCTTTCCAGATGAGAAAGAAATTCTGACTGTGTTCACCATGTGCCCTTCTACTTCAGGGAGAAACCCTGAACTTCATCAGCCTTCTTGAACCAAGGTATCTTTCCCTGGATGCCTTATATTGGACATTTCTATAGACTTGTTTAATTGGGACATTTTCTCGGCCTTAGAACAGTAAACTAGCAACTTATTAAATTCCTCTTTTAAATTAGTCACCCGCAAGAGAACCTCTTTTGTTGCTCAGATGTGGCCTCTCTCTCCAGCCAACACAACACACCACCCTCCCCCTGTCTATATGGGACATGACTCCCAGGGGTGTGGACCTTCCTGGCAACATGGGACAGAAATCCTAGAATGAGCTGAGACTCAGCATCAAGGGACTGAGAAAATCTTCTCGACCAAGAGGGGGAAGAGTGAAATGAGACAAAATAAAGTGTCAATGGCTGAGAGATTACAAACAGAGTCCAGAGATTATCCTGGAGGTTATTCTTATGCATTAAGTAGATATCACCTTATTAGTCAAGATGTAATGGAGAGGCTGGAGGGAACTGCTTGAAAATGCAGAGCTGTGTTCCAGTAGCCATGTTTCTTGAGGATGATTGTATAATGATATAGCTTTCACAATGTGACTGTGTGATTGTGAAAACCTTGTGTCTGATGCTCCTTTTATCTACCTTATCTACAGATGAGTAAAACATACAGAATAAAAATAAATAATAGGGGGAACAAATGTAAAATAAATTTAGATTGAAATACTAGTGATCAGTGAAGGGGAGGGGTCAGGGGTATGGTATGTATGAATTTTCTTCTGTTTTCTTATTTCTTTCTTTTTCTGAATAGGTGCAAATATTCTAAGAAATGATCATGATGATGAATATGCAATGATGTGATGATATTGTGAACCACTGATTATATATGTAGAATGGAATGATCGAAAGAAGAATGTTTGCGTTTGGTGTTTATTGTTTTTTTAAGAAAAAATTAATAAAATAAATAAATAATAGGGGGGACAAATGTTAAAATAAATTTAGTAGATTGAATACTAGTGATCAATGAAAGGGAGGGGTAAGGTGTATGGTATTGTGAATTTTTTTCTGTTTTCTTTTTATTTCTTTTCTGAATTGATGCAAATGTTCTAAGAAATTATTATGATGATGAATATACAACTATGTGATGAAAAAAGAATGTTCATATTGTATGTTGATTGGTTTTATTAATAAAAATTTTAAAAAATAAAAGAGATATCAATTAAAAAAAAATTCCCCTTTTAAAAAGCCATTCCATTCCTGGTATATTGCATTCTGGCGGCTAGCAAACTAGAACAGAATGTTTTCCTTTTCCCTATTCTAATTTTAAATGCATGAAATAATACTCTTATTTTCCTAATATCATCTTTGGAGTTTTTTAAATGTGATTTGAGAATCTTTTGGTTTGGGAATCTGATTCCTCTATAATGGCCTGTGAAAGAGCAATGATTTCCTGGAAAGATAAGCTAACATTTTGTTTACTTGTAATTTTTAGTATTACAAGTAAACTCAAGGTACCAGATTCAAATAATATTTAATGAAAAGGAAAATACAGAAGATTTTAAGAGTCATCCTGATTTTTAAGTCTCGAATTTTCTAACAAAGACAATAACAAAAACATCAACTGTGCTCCAGTACTAAAGAAATGCATAACGTAAAGGAACAAGGACAATAATTTGGTATGCTGTTTCAGAAATGCAGACTAGTTCCCAGTACCAGGAATGGAGTAGCAGTTGGGCTGTGAATAGAATTACTTCCCTCTTTAGTTATTGAACAAAATATATAGTGTTTAACGTGAACAAAAACTTTGTCTGTAGGACAAAGATACACTGACCTTCAAAGGACTCATCACTCAAATTGAAAGACAAGACATACACAATTAACTGAAAGCAGTTTTTCATGAAATGGACAGAGCTAAGGTATAGCCAAAAGAATCTCACTAAAGGGATCAGAATGTTTCACGGAGAAGTCATTTGAGTTGGACCCTGAGAAAAGCTTGGACATGCAGAGATTGGGAGGAAGGGTCTAGAAAGGGGCACCCATGGTTCACTAGAAGCACTGGGTATATGTAGGCAGAAAGTAAGCTGAGTCCAGATCATGAACAGTCTTGAAAGACAGCATTTTACTTTATGGAGAAAGTAATTTTTGAGTTGAAGAGTGAAATTATCAAAGCTATATTTAAGAAAGCTTAATATGTCAGCAATTGGCAGTATGGACTGAAGAGGGGAAAAAGTGGGGTTAAGAATCCTAGTCAGGAAAATATTGCCACGCTCCTGGGAGAAGCAATGAGGGGCTTGAACAAAGGAGTAGAGGTGGTGTATTAGCTAGGGTTCTCTAGAGAAACAGACTCAGCAGGAGCTATCCATAGACATAAAATTTATAAAAATGTCTCATGTAACTGTGGGAATGTAGAATCCAAGGTCTGTAGAGCAGGCTGCAAGCTGGTAACTCTGATGAAAGTCCTCAATGGACTTTTAGGAGAGGCTGGATGGGCAACTGTGGGATGTAAGGGTCCAAGGTCTGCAGGGCAGGCTGCAAGCAGGAACTCCAATGAAGTTCCTCAATGAACTCTCAGGAGAGGTTGGCTGGACAACTGTGGGAATGGAAAAGTCCAAAATCCGTAGGGCAGGCTGTGAAGCTGGAAACTCCAATGAAGGGTCATGATGAACTTCACAGGAGAGGCTCAGAAGCTAAAGCAAGAAGAGTGACTGTGTCTTTTGAATCCTCCTTAAAAGCTTCCTGGTGATTAGATTAAGTGTCACTCATTGCAGAAGACACTTTCCTAGTTGATTAAAAAGGCAATCAGCTGTGGATGCTGCCAAGGTGGTCATGATTTAAGTCCATGAGATGTCCTCAGCAACAGACAGGCCAGTGCTTGCCCAACCAGACACCATCACCTGACCAAGTTGACACATGAACCAGACCAGGACAGTCCATCCTTTGTCAACGTGGCAGCTAGACACATCAGCACAAACCATACTTAATCTCTAAATAGAAAACAATAACAGAAACATTTTTTTAACTCACCTAACAATACTCAACTGTCCTGTGTACAACAAGAAATGCACTAAATCTCCCCAGAATAGGGTGCAAGTCCTTGAGTAGTATTCACTCTTAAACTTGATATCTTACAACTTAAATACTATAACATGAAAAAATATCACAGTCCTTATTTCTGTAATTGATCACGTGGTCATCGTTCATATTTATCACTACCTTCTTCCACTACCCATTCCACGTTCCCTTTACACTCAGCAAGCACGTCAGCTGATCGTGGTTCTTTGCACTCCACCAGAAAATCACCCCAGCCAGTAAAGTAATCCCCTTCTTGGCTTGTTGATCCAGGGGCTTGAGTAACCCAAAGTGACCAGGTAGTAGTTTTAGACTCCAATTCAACGGAATCATTGTTGTTTCTCTTGGTGGAAGCACTCCCCCTTTTGGAACTAAAACCTGTAGACCAGCAGAGATCAAGGTCACAGGGGCAGGAAGCAAAAATTTTCCTAGTGGACTGCTAGGGGTAATACTGAGTGGTACCACTTCTATTCCACCCCTTGCCTCCTGGACCCATGGATCCTGGCTATTGGAGAAACAGCATCATACAGTAGATGCTGATTCAGAGCATACACAGCCTCCTGGAGAACATCATTAGGTAGTGCAAGGTATTGCCACCTAGTTGGAACCTTTCAAAAGGCCATTACACCATTCTATCAATCCAGCTGCCTCTGCTTGATGGGGAACATGGTAAGACAAGAGAATTCCATGAGCATGTGCCCATTCCTGCACTTCATCTGCTGTGAAGTGGGTTCCGTGATCAGAAGCAATGTTGTGTGGAGTACCATGGCGATGGATAAGACATTCTGAAAGTTCATGGATAGCAGTTTTGGCAGAAGCATTGTGTGCAGGGAACACAAACCCATACCCAGAGTGTGTGTCTATTTCAGTTAGAACAACTCACTGCCCCTTCCATAATGGGGAGTGGTCCAATGTAATCAATCTGCCATAGTGTAGCCAGATGATCATCTTGGGGTGATCATATTGGGAGCTGAGTGTGGAGTCTTTGCTGTTGGCAGATTTGGCACTCAGCATTGGCTATAGTCAGGCCAGCCTTGGTGAGTGGAAGTCCATGTTGCTGAGTCTATGCACAACCTGCCTCCCTACCACCATGACCCCTTTGTTCAAGAGCCCATCAGGCAATGACAGGAGTTGCTGGGGAAAGAGATTGACTGCTATCCACAGAACAGATCATGTTATCCACTTGATTATTAAAACTTTCCTTTGCTGAAATTATCCTGTGATGTGCATTCACATGGGACACAAATATCTTCATGTTTTTAGCCCACTCAGAAAGGTCTATCCACATACGTCTTCCCAGACCTCTTTGTCAGCAATTTTCCAATCATGCTCTTTCCAAGTCCCTGACCATCCAGCCAAACCATTAGCAACAGCTCATGAGTCAGTGCAATACAAATGCACCTCTGGCCAATTCTCCTTCCAAGAAAAATGAACAACCAGGTGCACTTCTCAAAGTTCTGCCCACCGGGAGGATCTCCCCTTACCACTGTTCTTCAAGGACAATCCAGAAAGGGGATGTAGTGCTATAGTGGTCCACTTTCAGGTGATACCTGAACATTGTGCAGAACCATCTGCAAACCAGGCCCAAGTTTTCTATTCCTCAGTCAATTCACTGTAAGGATCTCCTCAAAAGGCCATAGGTCTTGGAAAGAGAAGGTATTGTGGCAGGAGTGCAGACCATGGGCATTTGGGCCACTATCTCATGAAACTTACTTGTGCCTTCAGGACTTTTTCTGGCCTTATCTCGTATATATCATTTCCATTTTACGAAGGAGTACTGCGGTGCACACCCAACTTTATGGCTTGGTGGGTCAGACAACACCCAGCTCATAATAGACAACTCTGATGGAGGCCCTCAATGAACTCTCAGGAGAGGCTGGTAGGATAACCGTGGGAATGGAAAGTCCAAAATCGACAAGACAGGCTGTGAAGCTGGTGACTCCAATGAAGAGTCTGGATGAATTCCATAGGAGAGGCTTGCTGGCTGAAGAAGGAAAAGTGACTGTCTCTTCTGAGTCCTCCTCAAAAGCCTCCTGGTGATTAGACTAAGCATCACTCATTGCAGAAGACACTCCCCCTAGCTGATTACAAACACAATCAGCTGTGGATGCTGCCAATGTGATCATGATTTAAGTCCATGAAATGTCCTCATAGCAACAGACAGGTAAGCACTGGCCCAACCAGACAACTGGACAAAACCATCTGGCCAAGTTGACACATAAACCAGACCATGACAGACCCTATGAAACTTATTCCTGCAGAGGAAAAGCTAAGCCTACTTATAATTATGCCAAAAAGTCAACTCTAGAGAACCTTTTTTGTTGCTCAGATATGGCCTCTCTAAGCCAACTCAGTTGGAAAACTCACTGCCTGCCCCACTACATGGGGCATGACTCCCAGAGGTGTAAATCTCCCTAGCAATGTGGGACAGGACTCCTGGGTTGAGCTGGGACCCAGCAGTATAGGATTGCAAAAGCCTTCTTGAACAGATGGGAGAAGAGAAAAATGAGACAAAATAAAGTTTGAATGGCTGAGAGATTTCAAATGGTCGCGAAGTTATCCTGGAGGTTATTTTTATGCATTATATATCCCTTGTTAGTCTGTGGTGTATTGGAGTGGCTAGATGGAAGTACTTGAAACTGTTGAAGTGTATTCCAGTAGCCTTGATTCTTGAAGATGATTGTATAATGATATAGCTTTTACAATGTGACTGTGTGATTGTGAAAACTTTGTGGCTGATGCTCCCTTTATCCTGGGTATAGCTAGAACAGTAAGAAAATAAGGACAATAAATAAATAAATAATGGGGAGATAAGGAAAAAAAACTGGGTAGATTGCAATACTAATGGTCAATGAAAGAGAGGGGTAAGGCATATGGGATGTATAGTTTTTCTGGAGAGATGCAAATGTTCTAAAAATGATCATGGTGATAAATACAGAACTATATGATATTGTGAGCCATTAATTTTATGCTTTGAATGGACTTTATGTGTGTGAATATATCTCAATAAAAAATATTTTTAAGTGAGTACATTCATGATGAATTTTGGACAGGAACTCCACAGAAGGAATGTTGTGTCCTTCTAATTTATCATATGAAGAGGTACATAATGTGTACTTGTAGCATCAATGGTGATACTAATTTTGGTCACTTGATGAAGGAGGTGCATGCCAAGTTCCTACCCTGAAATGCTACTATTTTTTCCTTTTTAATTAATAGAATTTTGTGTCGAGATACTTTGAGATTATGTAAATATCAAGCTCTTCATAAACTATTAGTATATAAAAAAAGGGAAGGGTTTGAGGAATGGTTAAACTGGACTGAAATAAGATAGGATGGGTTTTACAGCTGAAAAGTGTAAGGAAAACAGGGTTCTGAGTGAGGGAGGGAATATAAATAAACATAGAAGCTGAAGAGAAAAGTCTGCACAAAAACATTATGAATCCAGATTCCCAGAGGAGGAATAGAGGAAAGGAAGCTCTCCCCTGAAGGTAAAACAATTGCACAAAAGTGCAATTTTCAAGACTGCATCATACACAGGGCAAGAATCAGATAAAGAAGAGCTGAGAAAATCTGAACAATTAAACACAGGTTATTCTAAACGTCTAGAATAAGTTAGACCGAGCATCAAAGAAGAGCCTCATAGCACAAAGCCATTCAACAATAAAACCCTAGACAAGGTGGGGGGCAAACAGAGCTTCAGAGTTAAGTCATCAAGAGAACCAGATGCTTGGATATCAGCAAAAAAAAAAAAATGACAAGCCATATAAGAAACAGGAAGATATGGCTCAATTAAGGGAACAAATCAAAACTTCAGAGGAGACTCAGAAGTTAGAACAACTAATCAAAGCTGTTCAAACAAATATCCTAAATCAACTCATATTTGCAGATTACCCGATCATAAATATACATGGAATCCTGAAAAATCCACAACAAAACTACTAAAGCTAATAAATTAATTCAGAAAAGTGGTAGAGTACAAGATCCACATGCAAAAATCAGTAGTGTTTCTATACACTAATAACGAACAATCTGAAGAGGGTTTCAAGAAAGAAATTCCACTTACAATAGCAAATAAAAGGACCAAATATCTAGGAATAAATCTAACCAAGGATATAAGGCATTTGTACACAGAAACATACAAGTGCTAAAAGATATCAAAGTAGACCTAAATAAATGGAAGGATATTCTGTGTTCCTGGACTGGTAGATTAAATATTTTTAATACGTTAATTCTGCCAAAAGCAATTTACAGATTCCAAAATTCCAACAGTCTTTTTGGCAGAAATGGAAAAGTCAATCATCAAATTTATATGGAAGGGTAAGTGTCCCAAATAGCTAAAACCATGGTGAAAAAGGAGAATGAAGTTGGAGGACTCACACTTTCCAATTTTAAAATGTATTGCAATGCTAAAATAATGAAAACATCTTGGTACTGGCTCAAGGATAGACATATAGACCAATGGAATAAGTTGACAGTTCATAAATAAACCCTCACTTCTATGGCTAAGTGATTTTTGACAAAACTGTCAAGTCCACTTAACTGGGAAAAAACAGTCTCTTCAATAAATGGTACTGGAAAAATTGAATACCCACATGCAAAAGAATGAAGGTGGATCCCAAACTCATACCATATACAAAAATGAACTCAAAATGGATCACCAACTATCTTAATATGAGAACCAGAAGTAGAAAATTCCTAGAAGAAAACATAGGGAATCATCTTCAGGAACCTCATGTTAGGGAATGGTTTCTTAGACTTTACACCAAAAAGCACAAGCAGCAAAATAAGAAAATAAATAACACTTCATCATAATTAAATACTTTTGCACATCAAAGGACTTCATCATGAAAGTAAAACAACATCCTACATAATGGAAGAAAATATTTGGAAACCACTTATCCGATAAGGGTTTAATATCAAGAATGTATAAAGAACTCCAATTTAAAAAAAAAGAGAAGCAAACTAATTTAAAAATGGGCAAAAGACTTGAATAGACATTTCTCCAAAGAAGATGTACAAATGTTCAGTGAGCACAGGTAAAGATGCTCAACATCATTAGCCATTAGGGAAATGCAGATCAAAACCACAGTGAAATACAGTTTTACACTCACAGCATGGCTACTATCAAAAAAAGTGAAAATAACAAGTGTTGGAGAGAATGTGGAGAAATAGGAACACTCATTCTTTGTTGGTGGGAATATAAAATGGAGCTGCTGCTATTGAAAACAGCTTGGCAATTCCTCAGAATAGTAAGTATAGAATTATCATATACTTAGCAACCCAATTTCTAGGTATATACCCAAAAGAACTGAAAGCCTGAACTCAAACAGATATTTGGATACCAATGGTCATATTAGCATTATTTACAATTGCCCAGAGATGGAACAACCCATATTTCCATCAACAGAGGAATGGACAAGTAAAATACGGTATATACAATGGAATATTATTCAGCTGTAAAAGGAATGAAGTTTTGATACATGAGATAACATTAATGAACTGTGAAGGGCATCATGTTGAGTGAAATAAGCCATATTCTGAAGGACAAATATTTCTTATTTCTAATATGAAATAATTAAAATATGCAAATTCATAGTAAAAATGGATACCGAGTTTCTATCTGGGGTGATGGAAAAGTTTGATAATTGTGATGATGATGGTAACACAACATTGTGAATGTCATTAACATGATAACATTATATATCTATTTGTGGTTAAAAGGGAAATTTTAAGTTTTATATATATTTATAACTAGAATAAAAATTAAAAAAATAAACCAAAGGACAGTACACCACAAAAATGAACCCTAATATAAACTATGGAGTTTGGTTAATAGTATAATTATAGTAAATATTGTTTTATCATTTGTAACAAAAGTACCACACTAATGCAAAATGCTCATAATAGGAAAAGTTGCATATGCGAGGAGGGATCTAGAGGACACTGAATTTTCTGCACAATTTTTCTGTAAACCTACAACTTCTCTAATAAAATATTTTGTGAAAAAGTTCCTTCATAGGAGTTACAGATTACACATTTTGCATACAATCCAACTTCCTGTGGCAAGAGAAATTGCTAAGTCTCTTTGTCTTGGCAGTTATATTTGTTCTTATATATTAACAAATGGACAAGTTTGATTCTTTGGAAGTTTAGGTTAGCAGAAGCTGGTTTCATAGGATTTGGAGAAAAAGCTAGGAGACATTGCCATGTTTGTCACGTGCCTTCCCAGTTGAGAGAGAATTGCTGAACTTATCGGCCTTTCTTGAGTGAAGGTAACCTCTTGATGGTGACTTGGTTTGGATATTTTTATAGATTTGCTTTAATTTGGAGATCTTTATGGCCTTAGAACTGTAAACTCGTAATTTAGTAAATTCCCCTTTGTGCTGGCCTAGAAAAGCCATGTTTTAATCAAAATCCCATTTCATAAAGGCAGAATAATCCCTATTCAATACTATATGTTTGAAACTGTAATCAGATCATCTCCCTGGAGATGTGATTTAATCAAAAGTGGTTGTTAAACTGGATTAGGTGGTGACATGTCTCCACCCATTTGGGTGGGTCTTGATAAGTTTCTGGAATCCTATAAAAGAGGAAATGTTTTAGAGAATGAAGGAGATTCGGAGACAGCAGAGCAGAACAATGGAGCCGTGAGAAGCAGAGAGTCCATGAGCCAGCGACCTTTAGAGATGAAGAAGGAAAATGCCTCCCAGGGAGCTTCATGAAACTGGAAGCCAGGACAGAGAGCTAGTATATCTCACTGTGTTTGCCATGTGCCCTTCCAGCTGAGAGAGAAGCCCTGACTGTGTTCGCCATGTGCCTTCTCACTTGAGAGAGAAACCCTGAACTTCATCGGCCTTTTTGAACCAAGGTATCTTTCCCTGGATGCCTTTGATTGGACATTTCTATAGACTTGTTGTAACTGGGACATTTTCTTGGCCTTAGAACTGTAAACTAACAACTTATTAAATTCCCCTTTTTAAAAGCCATTCTGTTTCTGGTATATTGCATTCTGGCAGCTAGCAAACTAGAACTGGTGGTAAGAATGAAAAGGAAGGATGGGTTTGAAGATCTCGCAGACATCTAATCTTCAAGATATAGGTACGATGGGAAGACTGCAATAGGTTAGGGAAAGAAGGAAAGGATTATTCCAAGGTTTAGAGTTTCTTGCACACTGCTGTCAGCTCTACCTTTACCACATGCTTATTAAGCCATCTTTTCAGATTACAAAGGATGGTTTTCCAGCAGAGTTCACTATACCCTAGAATAGGGTTTGCTAGTATGAAAGAAATGTATTCTGTAGTGCCACTAATATCACACAGAGGGGTACCAAGTATTTCCTTTCTTAAATTTCTCAGCCTGTAGTACCTCCAAAAGAGGGCCATAAGTTCTCCATTATCAGAGTGCTATTTTCTTTCTTTCTTTTTTAAACAAATTTTCTAGGTACATAATTTGTATATGTTTTGAATGTTATTTGGTTTCAAAATGAACATTTTCTGCCACTTCAATTTAGCTGTATACAGTATCTAATAGAAAGACTATGGCTATTTAAAGATCGCCTTCATCTAAATTGTTCTGTTTTAGAAAAATAAAGTATACAGAATATTACATTTTTATTTTTTATTTTTTTAACATGGGCAGGCACCTGGAACCAAACCCAGGTCTCTGGCATGGCAGGCGAGAACTCTGCCACTGAGCCACCATGGACTGCCCAGAATATTACATTTTTATATACAAAATTTGAATAGTGTCTAGGATGTTCTATTGTGTGCTATTTTTGTGTTCTATTTTTAGTTTTATAAGTTAAATTTATAAATTAATTATAAATTATAAATTAAACTAGTTTTGTGAAACATTTTGGTGAAAAACTTCTGAGAATTAATTCTAATCATATTTTAGACCATAATCCTACCAACAGCTTTTGAAGCTGATCGTCCAAATTTCCAGATTCCTGACTGAACTGATCACGTTCTGTCCGTGCCTCAGTTAGCTCTGAGTTGGCAAGGACTAATTGTTTCTCCAGCTCTTCTATCTAAAAGGAAAGCACAAATCAAACAGAGTCTGACTACACCAGTGGGTAATATAAAACATAGCCTTATATATAAATGGTATTATTTGGGGGACAAATTAAAGTCTATTGGGATGTGTTTTACAAAGCTTTCTGTCCGATTTAGTGTCAAAGAAGTAATAAATACATATTTTTATTTTCTTAAACAACATTAAGCAATCCACTCACACCACCTTTCCTTTAAGAAGTAAAATATTTTAAAAGTGAATACCAAAATTCCAGTCTTTGATTTTTACAGCAGGCCCCAGGCAACCAAAGTTTACACTGCTCAAATATTTTCAGTATTGGAAGTTTGAAGCTAGACAACTTCCAATGAGGCAGAGGCTCTACTAGCCAAAACCACAGTCCAGAAAACTATAGGAAAGATTTTCAGAAATAATATATAAATAAATAAAAATGATTTTCTCTTACTGGTTCTACTCTGGAGTCCCTCAATAAATATTGGGAAAACAGGATTGAACCTACAGCATCAAACTTGTGATCTCCCTGCCAATGCTTAAAGTTATAAGAAGTACCTCTGACCTTCTATACTCTATAGACGATCTATCTAGCATTTGGTCAGAAAAAAGTCAACTTCAAATACGTTATTGCTAGATTTGAGCATTGTCTGTAATGCATCTCTTTCTTATTTTCACATTACTCAGGATTTGTCTTGAGTAAGTCTTCTGTAATCTGGAATTTGGGAAAGCCTGATGTGACATAAATAACATGCTGCAGAGCCCATACAAATACACTATATACTTAGAACAACTGTTTTGTTTTGGAATATCAGCATTTCAATAATGAAAGGCGGTGAATATAAAAGAATGAATGGTAATAGTAAATACTCAATAAATATTAGTTATTGTCACTATGATAGAGTCACTATATTGTAAAGGGATAAGTGAATAAAGTATAAATATATGTAAAATATATTTATTTATGTATTTTACATATGTAAAATATACATGTATAATTGGAGACAATATCCTTAACTTTTCTAATTCTCAGTTTCATCAATTATAAAACTGAGACAAGAGCACCACTTTAAAAGGATCATTATAGGCTATTTTTCAATCATCCCAAGGCCACATATATGATCTATTTGAATATGCATTTCTATAACATATGCCATAAAACTCAACAGTGTTAACAGCATTCCTACAGCTCTTAACTTCTTAGTTTAGTGTAAGCTAAGATCTCAGACTCTGGAAATGAGGTTTGGATTTTAGCTGAGCCACACAATATCATAATTTAGATAATGAGATATTAAAATGAGAACATGACGACACTCAGTTTTATATAGTGGTACTGATCTTTAACTGTGATGTTTATAACTATTATTTAGCATCTACTTTTCAGTAATAAGAAATCTTTCATATTTGGATAAAAGCTACATAGACTTTCTTACATCTAAAGTAGCTATTAAGCAGGCTTCCAAATTTAGTCTATTCAGATTAAAACTTATTGGTTTGAATGGTTCACTGTGATTAAATCTTTAAATCAGAGAATATATGAGCAATACTAATTTTTTCTTGATGACTTTATTGCTTGTTTTTACCTAGACTAGGCTCATTTAAGATATTCATTCATTCAACACATATTTAGTGATCATACGCTATATGGTATATGGAATATATATTATATACATGCATATATACAATTATCTCTTTGATAATGATAAGCACAAATGCACAGAGACTATATATATCTCTCTACACGTACATAAATGACTTAAATGTATGAATACAGGACTATGAAACAATTTTATATTTACCTACTGAGTAGTATCACAATCTACAGGGATAAAGATATAGACTTTCATTTTTACATTGGGTGTATTTTCTAACTAACTTTGCATTTGATTATATTCTGCATATAAAAGGTATTTCACAAGAATTAGGTAACATAAAATATTAGGTTATCAATACAAATGTGTTTATAGATTTAATCCTAGAAGGAAGGATTTTAACTTCCTTTAACTCTTATTAGGGTATACATAGAAAAAAAATTAACCGTCTGTAGCACAATGAACTTGCTAAGAAAAATGAATGAATAATACCAATCAATATAATCTCCTCTGCTCTATTATTATCATCAGGAAAGACTAAGTCAACACCCACTTAGTAAAAACATTAAGAGTACTTGGGAAAGAAACACAAACTTTTACTGTTTAGAGCTTGCCTGGCAAGAATGGGAATACAGACACAATCAGAGAGGCGATATGAGCAAGCCAAGAGAAAAGCATGTTAGGTCCTGCTCCAAGGTCTGTCACATAATTTCTGAGTCTCTATTTTTTTCATCTATAATTTGAAAAAGGTATTCTAGAGGACCTCTCAAGTTCTTTCAATTCTGTTTGCAATGCCCATTTACATGAGAAGAACAGTATTAACAGAGCTGAAATCATTTATATTCCATCTCTCTCTAGAAACAGAATATGGCCATTTGCACTATAAAGTTAACAAAACATATTCAATTTGAAAAGTTAATCATATAACAAAAGTGGGTATTTTCTACTCCTAGGCTGGTATGAACCATTTCATCCTTAAGCAAAGATTTGTATATGTGCTTTAAAAGCTGAAATTAAGATTTGCTATTTTATGTCTGTTTTTATTTGTAAAAATTCTAGATGACCATTTTGTAACATTAAATTTGATGGTCAAATATGTGAGATATAAAAAAATAAAAAGAAAACAAGAAAAGACTCAAGTCTTATCGTTCCATCTAAGTTTATTAAGTATCAGAAGTTCCTCCAGACCCTTTCAGGGACATTTATTTTGTAGTTGTCAGTATTGACTCAACTGCTATAGCTTGCTTTTACCTTTCACTTTTTAGAGTAACAATATTTATATCAATTAATCAAGCAAAAAGATAAATGGAGAGTGAAAGGGAAAACCATTGAAGTAGCAGCTGAGCTGATACAAACAGCTGTAAAAAAACAATATAAAGAAAAGCCTTTTAAAATGCCCAGAATACATACTGATATCTGAGATAAAGCAAAGGTTTTTTCTTTTTCTTTCTTTTTAAATAGCAGCACGGTTTTCCCTTTCACCATCTATGAATCTACTTTTTGGTCTGGATAACAGAAAAATGTGTGGGATCTCATTCTAATCTTACAGTGATTTTAGAGATTTGACCAATCATTATAAACTAGGGTTTTGTTTTGTTTTGTTTTTATGACTTGGTTAAAAAAGCCTAGACATGGGCTAATGAGGATGTTGCGGGCTGGCATGGAGGTGCACTGGCAGAACTGTGCAAGGTGGTTTGAACAGAATCTTCTTGCACAGTTTACAGCTCCAGCCAGCGCTACTAAACCTTCACTTTCTGAGTACCAAATTTCAACTGATTTCAAAGGAGGAAGATAAACTCAGAATCAAGATCATGAGATGTTTTTGTTGTCAAAAAGCGAAAGTTAAGAGTAAAGCCAAACTACAGAGCCAATAGTGACAGCTTCTACGGGTCCGAAATCGTAAAGGGGAATTCTGGAGGTTCTCCTAAAACAGAAAGAGAAGAATAGAAAAAGCATTACAGTAAAACACTTTCATAAGCTACAAAAGCTACATCTAAAAAATCTTTTGAAACACAGTTTTTATTTTCACCAACATGAAAATACTTTTTTACTTGAAAAGAAACACTGCCCAGCTAAAATATTTTCTTTTAATTTAAGCATTCTAGTTGGAAATGTAATGTCATCAATCTTTTAAAAAATAATTAACACTTTTTTTTCTGAAGGTCTGACCTGATGATAAAATACTATTACTGCCTTGATCAGATATGTTGGTGTGTATTTTTTTCTCACATAAATCCTTTTTTTTTGCATGGGCAGGCTCCAAGAATTGAACCTGGGTCTCTGGCATGGCAGGCAAGAATTCTACCACTGAGCCACTGTTGCACCGCCCACAAATCCACTTTTAACCACAGCTTTTACATATTGTTTATTTTGTTCTTATTTTTATTTGGACAGCATAGGCTAACATGTTCCCTGAAGCACTGTAAAGAAAATAGATTTTAAGATTTTAATAAGCTTTAGCAATGTAAAGCCAAAGTATATGGAAATGAAAGAAATTAAGCAAAAGAATTTGTGTTAGAGTCTATATTCAACCAGTTATAACAAAAACATTTCCCAACAATAGGATTTTTCATGAGCACAAAATGAAACCTTCTTTTGATAACTTACTTGATTTTCCTTGCTCAGTTCTACCATGTATTAATGCAATTTCATGTCAGAGGATATTTGCTTCTGTATTAACAGGGCATAATAAACATCTCAGTGTACCCTGACTAAACTATAAGGAGTTGCTATTAAAAAATCCTAATTAACCAGCAACTAGATAACTCTATTAGGATCAGTAGGTTGTATTACAAAGCTCAGTGATCTAGATTAAAATTAATTAAGGGTAAAGCTGATAGTCTCTCTTATTTCTATGCCAATTACTATTTAAGACTGTTAGAATTCTTGGCAATCCATCATTTACACTGATGGATTATAATATGCTTGTATCTATAGATTACAAAACATTTATATAAAAAGTTTGTAGTCATTCTTCTAGATCTTATTCTTCTACAATGTTAAATATATACATTTTTTATAAGAACTCAGAAACCACGTTTGTATTCTTTAGATGGATATTTCATAATTTGTTGAAATTTCCCACCACGCCCAAATTTAGTTGATTAACTTGCCACTGTGTAACAGACCATATGTAAAATAAATACCAAGTGATGACTTATGAATAACAGGGATAATTTTTCCAAACAATGTTACAGCAGAAAGCTATAGTAATTACAAATTATGCAAAAAAAAACAAATAAAAAGTACAAGTGAGTTTGAGCTTCATTTGGCATTTTGCAGCTTTTCAAAATGCTACTTTTGTCAATAAACCATGACTAATCTTTTCCAAATGATTTGTGTAATTACTTATGAATATCAGATATTGAATTTGACTATAATACGACAGCTCTCCTACATCTTCTCTTGCTATCAGATTGGCAGTTACCACTTCCACCAATCTACCTAACTGCCACTAGACCTAAGTTATAAAGCATCCCCTCCCACCCCATACATTACTGAAATAATGACCACCCTGCTGCTTCCTGAAGGGTGAGGTCATAACGTTTCGAGTATGCATGCTCTACCCACAATGGGGTAAACATTCCTGCTATCAATAGTCAAGGAGAAAGCTAGTTCCTAGAAGAGAACTAAGAACTCAGAAAGTAGGATTCAGGCAGAAAAGCACCAGTGTTTCTCTCTGGGTTTTGGTTTCTGGGGTTTATCTTTTATGAAGTCTAAGACTCCATAAGGCTGCTTTTAAGGAGCAGAGCTTAAGTGGCCTTGCCATGAGGATTTAGGCTAAGACTAAGGAGGTTTTGTAGGGCAGTGTCATTCAAACAGCAACCTACCAGTGAATCACAGAATCAATTTAGTGAGTCCTAAATCAGCATCTGAAGAGAATGGAATATGGTGTGCTTCAGATGTAATAGGGATAAATATTGTTTTCGTGAAATTTGTTTCATTTTTATGTGTGAACTGAATCAGAAAGGAAACTACATTTTTTACTATGGTAGGGACCAAAAACGTCTGAAAGCCACTGCTATAAAGGCTAAAATCTTATAACTGAGATAATACAATATTGTGTTACTCTTTATCACTCAGACTTTAGTAAAGCCTTGTCTAAAATTTCCATCTTGTCTTAGAGACTAGAGAACCGAGGCGAATCAGCCCCCTCATGTGGCCAGCACAGGGGAGATGTTGGTAATTAAATGAAAGACTGCCCAGAAGACAGTAAGTGTCTGGAAGAATTAGTATTGCAGTATTCAGTCGCCTCTTTCCACACGGAGCTTTCTTATTTTTCTGTTATTCTAGAGAATCTAAGTTATTTTATAAAGGAAATCTCACAGCTTCTTTATACTCTTACTGTTCCAAATCAGCCAACATGGGAGAAATTGGCTAACAGTGACGGTCAGAACTGTACTTGAATTGTACATGACTATTTAAGGGTCTTTTACAGATAGGATGATGAGATATAGAATTTATCTTCTAAATTGGGACACCTCTGACAATGAAAGGTGGCATTCACAAAACAAGCCACTGGCATAGCAGGAATAAACTGAGACTGACCTAGGCAAATAGGGGTTTATAGTCCCCCTGCCCACAGGGAATAAAGAACATAAGCTCCTTCAAATGGTCGTTCTTCGCTTATGTTTTAGGGACTCAACTGTTTCACAAATGGTTGGAATTCACAGAAGCCTGTGGTCTGGATAAATGGTTGTTAATGGTTTTGAATAGTTTCGCTTTAGCTATGGAAAGTGAGAGAAGAGAAACATCAAAATATTAAATATTCATTAATATCTGGTTTTAAATGGAATTATATGATGAGAGACTAAGACTAAGCTTCCTAATTATTTTTTAATTTAGGCTAATCTTAAAATTAATTACATTTTCTAGCCATATGATGATTAATAATTAGGAATTGCCATAAGGTAGGCCCCCAAAGTATTAAGTTGTAAGGAGAAACCAGCTATACTCAAGTATTTGTTAAAGGTAAGCCTTGTAAAAATAATTAGATGATCCTTTTTTAAAATTTTTTTTCAGAAACAATTGAGCATTCAAAAATATTGTTCTGATAACTTTATTTGTATACTTTAAATAAATATTATCAGCAATTTAACATAGATAATTTGACAAAATATATCCTATTACATCTCATGTACTGCTTTTAATTTGAAATTATTATTTTGATTACTCATTTTCAAATAAACTATTAAAATATATAGATTTGAATCTGTGTATAATAGTCTCTGGAAGTAGAGCAGCAAAATCTAAACGTACCTTGTCTTCATACATCCTTTTGGCTTCCCTTAATTCAGAACGTAGCTGAGAAACAGTAGATTCCAGGTCACTAAGCTGACGCATATACATTGAATTTTGGTTTCTTGCTTGTTCTCTAAGGAGGGTTTAGAGGGGCAATAAAAGCAAATAGCAAACTAAAAATAAATGTGATACCTAACAGTACTGCAGCTTTTAGACACCACCACTAATTATTTTACATGATATTATTAGACCAATAGTATTTTCTTTTCCAAAACTGTTATTAACGTCTTTAGCACCAAAATGTTGCTAACTGCTGAGGCAGTGTGACTGGGCATATAGGAGTTCTTTATGCTATTTTCTCTCTACTTTTGTGTATGACTGAAAATGTCCATGTAAAAAATTTTAAAACATCAACACAAATTATAAAATCATATACACAAACACATTATATATGTGTATGTGTTTTATTTATATAGTGTGGGTGTTTATCACATCGGTTGAAATATAAACAATACTTAAGACAGCAATCCCAAGAGGCCCAAATATTTACAGTAACACTTCTGATATGGTCACATAATATTTTCTATATGTTAAGTATCCTTTCTGTTCATTTGAAAGAAAAGTTTAACTTTCCTGTGCAATCAATTTTTATGCCATTAGTACAAAAAATTAAAATCATATCTCTAAAATGAAGATTAATGACAATCACATTCAAACTATCAGTATACATACTGAATGATTTCTAGTTGACTCTGAATACTACTGGCTTGGCTTCGAGCACTGCTAGCTTTCTCAGTAAGTCCTGCTATTTCAATTTCATGTTCATTCATTAACTGTTCAATCCTATAAGAAGAATGGGATAAATGTCATTCAATGCAGAAGATTTTGCCTGATTATAAGTTACCCCCTAAATTAACGATTTTCAACAGTCTCATATTTAGTATTATTATTTAGCTTTGAAAATGTTATTCCTTTTATGAAAAGTGTCTACAACAGGACTAGAAACTCTTATCCACACCCTTTGGAACTCAGAATTTTTTGGAGGTTACAAATTTCATATATTCTATGACATCCCCAGTGAGATCTAGGGCAGCATTTGGTATATCAAATATATTACTAATGCGACAAAAAGTTTATAAATATTCACACTAAATGATAAAGACTATTAAAAAAGCCTTACAATAGCTCAGGTCAGGTTTTGTCAACAAACTTTAAAAAAAAAAATCATGTTTCAGAGCTTTCTGGAGTTTAGAATTGTAGATGAGAGACTAGAGACCTATGGTTTAGTTTCACTCTGATTTTCTATAACTCAGTCAGAAACTTACCTATCTTGATGTTGTTGAAGGAGTAATTCTATTTTGTTCTGTGATTCAGATTTCAGTGCTTCAAGCTGATCCTCTACCTTGTTTCAAAAGAGACACTGATTTAGGGACTGGCAAATCTAAAGCTTAGAAAATGTGGAGATTTTCCAACTAAAGAAATGTTTCAGAATATGCAAATAGAAGTAATACTAAAATCAGAATCATTCTATTATGGAATTTTATTAGATCTTTTACTTTGGTTCTATACTCTTATGAAGCTACAGAGCTAAATCAAATTAATTTCCTTAATTTTTTAAGAAAGATCATTGTTGTACAACTTTTGTTATTCAGAGAACAAATATGAGTATTTGGCTTATGTTTCAGGTTTAAAAAAATTAGAGACCTAATACTATTCTTTTAACGAATTTTTAATATAAAATCGAAGTAGTGTTCTCACCACTTACTGGAAATATCCTCCCTTTAAGATAAGAAATCTCTGTGTCTAGTTCTCTTAGGACTTTACTAATAGCTGAGCCCAAGTTGCGGACATGGATAGTAGACATGGTCTCATGTTCATATATTTTCTTGCCTGAGGCTTCTTCAAAGTCAACTAGGATTGATCGGATTTCTTGAAGCACTCCCTCATGACTAAGCATCATTTTCCTCAGCTGTTCTATCTGTGTGTTGCTATCCTTTAGCATGTCCTCCTTAAGGCATCTGGCAGCTTCAAGTTCATGAACTGTATTTTGAAGCTGATTTCTTACATCCTCCTGGGACTGACTCTCCCTTCGTCTATGAATAAATGAAAGAAAAGAAATAATATTGAGAAAGTTCATATTCACACAATAGTTTTATACTATAAAGAATAAAACTTTAAAATAATTTCAGGTAAAAAATATGAACCTAATATCAGCCATGGCATCTCTCTCCATTTGCATCTCTTGAAGTTTTGTTTGTAAATCAATGACTGACTGTCTTAAGTAAAATTTTTGTTTCTCATGCAATTCATTGCTCTGAAAAAAAGAGACATGCAAATTAGTCTTCCTTAAAGGGACACATTTCCTTGTAGATACTAATTGTCAAAAGACTATATATATATTACTAATTTATGTTTATGTGTATTTTCTTCCCCCACCACTGCCATGGCTCAGGGTCTAATTAATCTCTTCTTACCTAGATTACTGGAATACCTCTTAACTAGTCTCCTTGTCTCAAGGCCTAGACTCTTTCAATCCATTTTCTACTTTAAAACCAGAACACTTTTTCTAAAACAAATCTGACTTCTGGCTAAAGACGGAAATGGGGATCAATTTTGTTTCAGAAAACAGGAGCATTTGATAGAAATTCTGTATATAGGAAAGTAAACTTCTTTTTCCTGACCTACTTAAAGTATCTGGCAGCTAGCAACCACTGCATCAAAATTAAGGTATTCTACAACAAATAAATTGACTAAGATTTCTAAAATCAGGCATTGAAGGATCTCCCAGCATAACAGTTGATGTCCCACCTAATAATCCTAAAGCAAAGCTATCCAGTTCTGCTCATAAATAAAGAGCTAACCATCTGCTTTTTTACAGCCTCACCCCAGAATATGAATAGAAAACCAAAGATCATTGAACATCTGAAGAAAAATTTGAGAATAAAAAACAGAGGCCAAGATTAAACAAAAAAAAAAAAAACACAAAACCTTAGGGAAAAAATGGTCTAGAGGAAATAAAGATAGATAATTAAAGGAAAAGAAGAAAACTTCTAAAAATGCATTCACAAAGAATTGAAGATGCCATAAAACAAGAATGAGATGCTCTAACAAAGAAGTGATCAGGGGACAAAAAAGTGTTCCTAGAAATTAAAAATATGTTTGCAGAACTAAAATGTCCAATTCAATAGAAATGTTGGATGTCCCCCAAAGTAGGAAAAGTAGATAAAAATTTTGAAAGAAAAGTTAAGAGATACAGAGGTTCAGCCTAGGAGGTGATATCTGGCTAACAGAAGCTTCAGGAAAAGAGAAGTGAGAAAACAGAGTGCATGAAGTATCAAAAAAACACAATCAAATTTCTCAAAGCTGGGTAGGCCATGGTGGCTCAGCAGGCAGAGCTCTCGCCTGCCATGCTGAAGACCTGGGTTCAATTCCTGGTGCTTGCCCATGTGAAAAAAAAACAAGAAATTTCTCAAAGCTGAAGGACGCAAATCTCAAGACCAAAAAGGGTCCACTGAGTCCCTAGCAAAATGACTTAGAAAAAAAAAATCCACGCCTAAACCATTATTATAAAATTTCAAAGTTAAAGAGAAGACACTAAAGCTTTCAGAAAGAAAAATCAATTAAAGACAGATCACCTTCTTGGGGTTCACCCCTATGAAACTCATTCCTGCAAAGAACAGGCTAAGCCTACTTAAAATTAGGCCTAAGAGTCACCCCAAAGAGCCTCTTCTGTTGCTCAGATGTGGCCTCTCTCTCTAAGCCAACTCAGTAGGTAACTCACTACCCCCCCACCCCCCACTATGCGGGACATGACTCCCAGGGGTGTAAATCTCCCTGGCAACATGGGACAGAACTCCCAGGAGGAGCCAGCACCAAGCATCAAGGGATTGAGAAAGCTTTCTTAATCAAAAGGGGGAAGGGGGAAGAGAGAAATGAAACAAAATAAAGTTTCAGTGGCTGAGGGATCTCAGAGTTAGAGGTTATCATGGAGGTTATTTTTATGCATTATATAGATATCCCTTTTTAGTTTATGTTGTAGTGGAGTGGCTGGAGGGAAGTACCTGAAACTGTTGAACTATGTTCCAGTAGCCTTGATTCTTGAAGACAACTGTATAAAGATATAACTTTTACAATGCATCTGTGGGCTTGTGAAAACCTTGTGTCTGTTGCTCCTTTTATCCATAGTATGGACAGATGAGTAAAAAAAATATGGATAAAGAAGAAATAAATAATAGGGGAGACAAAGGGTAAAATAAGTTGGGTAGATGGAAATACTACTGGTCAATGAGAGGAAGGGGTAAGGGATGTGGTATGTATGAGGTTTTTTACCTTTTTATTTCTCTTTCTGGAGTGAGGCAAATGTTCTAAAAAATGATCATGGTGATGAATGCACAACTACTGTTAGTATTTTGAGCTATTGGTTGTACACCATATATGGAATGTATGTGTGTGAAGATTTATCAATAAAAATATTTTTTAAAAAAAGATCATCTACAAAGGAACAAGAATCAGACAGAGATCAACTGCTTAGTATCAATACTAAATGCTAGAAGACAAGAACACAGTATATTCAAAAGACTGAGAGAAGGGCGGGCCATGGTGGCTCAGCAGGCAAGAATGCTTGCCTGCCATGCCAGAGGACCTGGGTTCAATTCCCAGTGCCTGCCCATGTTGAAAAGGAAAAAAAAAAAAGACTGAGAGAAAAGAACTTTCAACTTTACCCAAATTATCAATCAAGTGTGTTTGTAAAATAAAGTCATTCTCAGTTAAGGAAAAATTCATAAAATCTATCTCCCAAAAAGTCTTCCTTAAGAAGTTACTCAGAGATGTGCCTTGACTAAAGGAGAAAGATGAAGAAAGAGGAAGACAAAAAGCAGTCAGTCATGGAAACCACGGATAGGACCACGGAAGTAGTGGTGGGAGTTTCAGGAAAATAATTATATGACAATTCTAAGGTAAAACGAATGTATTCTGAACAAATGGACAGAAGACTCCTGGAGAGTACAGTAAGACAAAAGTAAAGGCATGAAGGCCTAAGGCCTATAATAGCATCGTTCATACAAGGAAAAGCGAAGAGCTTGATACTGGAACAGAGAGGATATAGGGACAGCAGGTCACAGGTGAGAATGAGACATGCAGGGAGAGGCTAAATCACAAAGGGCTTTATATATGGCAGTAAGAAGTTTGACTTTTATGCTGTAGACTCCTGGCATCCAACATGTAATTGTAAAGGCTGGTTAAAGCTGGCTTGATTCTACAGAAGGTCCACTTGAAATTTTTAGCAAAGAACTATGCACTATTTAACTAGCATATATGCACAAATATCTAAAAACATACCCTCTGCCACTGCTTTTGTAAAGAGAAGCAATATATCATGATAGCAGGACAGTAGGCATGAACCAATTATTAATTATAACTGCGGATGAATGGTATTAATTAAGGCACTTTGAGCCATTCAAGTTTCATAAAATTACATCATGAAAACAAGGCACTATGAATATTAACGAAAGGAAAATAAGTGTGTATACTTTTTTCTTTTTGTCTTTTTGCATGGGCAGGTACTGGGAATTGAACCCAGGTCTCCGGAATGGCAGGCGAGAACGCTGCCTGCTGAGCCACTGTGGCCCACCCTAGGTGTGTACACTTTTTATCAACCTAAATTCTAATACTGAAATAGAAAGTATAGGTCAAATTTAACAAGTTTAGCCAATAAATCATTGTTAATTTTTATTTCCAGGAAATTTAGGTTCTATTCCAAGGCAATGTGCCTCACTGTCTCCCCCCGAGTAGTACCAGGTCCTGGAAGAGAAGAATGCAACTCACTTCATTTAGTCTTCTCTGCAAATCTTTGACTTGATGTGAATATTCTTCCAAAACACGTTCAATGTGTTCCTTTCCAGGATAGGAGATGATTTTTCGATGAGATTCAAGATCTACTTCATATTTAGGGAAAAAAGGAATTTGTGTCAAAGTCCCAGTTGAAGATGTGTTTTCAATTATTGTACCACGAATAGATGACACAAAAAATGGGCTTGAAGAACCTAAATATTAAATAATTCATTAATTCATCACTTAACTTTTTCGTAAAATAATGTTGTGACAAACATTATGCTAGATCGATCCCTTATTGAGCCCTTAAGGAGTTCAAGGTCTTATATGAAAAACAGAAAAGTAAAAGGACAATAAGTTCTCAGAGAGAAGTAAGCACAAGATACAATGAAGATGCAGGCAAGGGGGCAGAAGAGAGACCTAGCAAAAGTGATACTTGACCTGAATGAGTGTTGAAGTGCATGTGAGTAAGAATTAACCAGTCTAGAGAGGGGAAAGGAAGAAGGGTACCACAAGCAGTAGAAGCACCATAAGTAAAGACAAGAGGCTGGAGACACCATGGCATATTCTGGGTAGAGGGGATGAAGTTGTCCGACAAGGAACTGAAAATCTTAGGGCAAATCAGGAAGAGCCTTGTGGTTATGCTGAAGAGTTTGAATTTCATTTTGAAAGCCTTGGGAAATTGTTAAAGGACTTATAAGTAGGAGAGTAACATAACTAGGTTTGTGTTTTATAAAGGCTTCGCTAGCTTCAGTGTGCAGAATGGATCAGATGGGGATAAAATTGAAGATGGAGAATCCATGTAGGAGAAGGTTTTCAATAATGAAGGGAAGAAATGGTAAGTGTCTTCCTTAATGAAGAGTTAGCCTCAATAGAAACAAAGGCATATGTTTGAGAATATGTGGTAAGCAAGAGAGGAGCCATCAAATATGGCTCTTGTGTTTTTCGCTTTAGCAATATCCAAGTAATGATGTTTGATTTGCAAATACTGTACACGAACTTGATGTTCAAGAGTGGGCTTTGTTTCAGAGATAAGGATTTGGGCATCAACAGTGTATGAGTTCTAGTGAATCCTTGGAGTCAATGGGATCATCTGGGGACAGCGTGTCAAGTGAAAAGAAAAGAGGATTAAGATGAGAACTCTGGGGAAATACCAATATTTAAAGGGAAGCCAAAGGAATTGAATTCCAGTAAGAGTCACAAAAGACCAACAAAGATTTTAGAGAATTATAGTAAAGAAACACTCCTAGCTTGGAGTGAAGGGGATAGAGAGATTACAAATTGAAAAAGAGGCTTTTTTTTTTTTTTTAAAGGAAAGACAGAGAGAAGGAAGGAAGGATAGAAGGAAGAAAGGGAAACATTTTTAAACATTTTCTTGTTTTATTGTATTCTGTTTCTCCGTTTTTGTTACATGGGCTGGGGCCGGGAATCGAACCGAGGTCCTCCGGCATAGCAGGCAAGCACTTTGCCCGCTGAGCCACCGCGGCCCGCCCCGAAAAAGAGGCTTTTGAATGCCCAAATTTCCATAGGCAAGAAGCAGGCTGAGAAAACCACTCAGCTGAAACTCATTCTACCTTTCATGCAAAATGAAAGGTAACACAGAGGCAGATCCAAAAGTCCAGAAGATAGAGCCAATAACCATGGAGAGTTATTCCTAGGACTTAAGTCCTACAAGGTATGGCCAATTTGTACCCCAGTGGATTTCAGAATTACTTTGGACCCATGTGCTTCCCATTTCCCCCTTTTTGAATATGAGTGTCTATCTAGTGGTTATACTATGCCTGTCTCACTGTTGTATGTTGGGTGTATATAGTGGTTATACTATGCCTGTCTCACTGTTGTATGTTGGGTGTATATAGTGGTTATACTATGCCTGTCTCACTGTTGTATGTTGGGTGTCACAGGTCTTCAGATTGAGAAGAATGCTACTGGAGGAGCTGTTTTTAAGGAATTATAACTGAGGAGCATCATCTTCACCTGAAGCTAATTTGTATAAAGAAATTCTGGACTTTGAGTTGATGCTATAAGGGATGAGACTTTTAGGCAGGTTGAGAGAAGGCAAATGTATTTTGCATGTGATAGAAATGTAAATAATTTGTTGTGGCCAGGGAGAAAAATGTAGTAGTTCAAAAATATGTCTACAAATTCTTTGATACCTGATCTTTTAAGAGGTAGAAATTAATATTAATCCCCCTCCTCTTTGTGTAAGAAAGAGGAAATAAAAGTGTGTGTGTATAGCATTCACTTAATTTTCTAAAAAGAAACATTATGAGAATAAAACAGAAAGTTATCTATAGGGATGTAAGGTGGAAGGGATATAGATAGGATCAAGACTTTATTGAGTATACCTTTTCTTGAAGTTTTTACTTTTGAGCCATTTAAAGATTATACATATTCAAGAAATAAAGTGAAATGAAATGAAATTGAATACTAACAGAAGCAAATAAAATTAAGTGTATATTAAGTTGATAACATAACCTCTCAGAGAAAAGAATTAATGCAAATAACTTTTTAATACAGTACCCTGACTGTACCACCTAAGTGGGATTTATTCCAAATATAAAAAGAAATTGCAATATTTACTTAGTAGGTAAGGTGTTAGTGGTGGTGGTGGTGTTATAATTCAGAAACTATTTTTTTGTGTATTGTAGAAGGGAAAAATGAATAAATATATTGAAGTTCTTGGAAACCAGAGTTTTCTCTGTAGGGGAGATACATTCCAATATGTAATGGAGAAGATGAGGACAAACTTGGTGTAGACTGCAATTTGAGTTATCAGTAAGAACTCATGATTTAAAAAAAAAAAATCTGTTTCCAAGCTCCGTCCACTAAAAGCTTGCAGACACAATGGCACCTCAGTAGCAATATGTACAACAGATCTAGGTTTCTAATCACTATACCTTACTAAAGTAAACCAGGGCTCCCTAGAGAAATGACTGATTCCATATCTGGGGCAGGAAAAGCACAAGTTGAACCTGAAACATTTTGATGTGCCAGAAAGCAATGAAGATCTAAAATTCTTGGGTGGTCATGTCTTTAAAAAAGATATAGAAGTTGGCTTAAAGGGGTTCCAGATGACTGGATTTGATATAACTGAAAATGAAAAACAACAGTAACAAGTAATGCATTACAGCACTTTGAATTAAAAACAATCTATGTATGAGAAACAAAAGAAAAAAAGATAAATTTGACTTCATCACAATTAAAAATTTTGTGCATCAAAGGTAATTATTAACAAAATAAAAAGACAACCTAATCTACAGATTGGGAGGAACTGTTTGGAAACCACATATCTAATAAGGGTTTAATATCAAGAATAATTATAAGACATCCTACAACTTACCAACAAAAAGACAAATAGCCCAATTAAAAGGTGGCAAAGAACTTGAACTGATATTTCTCCAAAGCAAATATAAAAATGACTAACAAGTACATGAAAAGATGCTTAACATCAGCAACCATTAAGAAAATGCAAATCAAAGCCTCAATGAGATATCATTTCACACCCACTAGGATGAACAAGTACTAAAAAAAGGGAAAATAACAAATGCTGACAAGCATGCAGAGAAATAGAAACCTTCATACATGTGTTGGTGTGAATGTGGAAAAGTTTGGCAGTTCTTCAAAAAATTAAACACAGAACTATTATATCACCTAGCAATCCCACTTCTAGATTTATACACAAATGAATTGAAAGCAGTGATTCAGACAGACATTTGTATACCAGTGTTCACAGCAGCCCTATTAACAATGGCTAAAAGGTAGAAGCAATATAAATGTCTATCAACAGAGGACTGCATTAAAAATGTGTTATATGCATGCAATGGAAGGTTACTCAGATGTAATAAGGAAATCAGTCTGATACATGCTATAATATGGATGAATCTTGAAGACATCATGTTGAATGATATAAGTCAGACACAAAAGTATAGACATTGTATGAGTTCAACTGTATGAAATAACTAGAATAAATACATTCATATAGACAGAAAGTAGAATATACACTACCAGAGGTGGGGGTAGGAGTATGGGTGGGAAGTTCATGCATGATGGGTACAAGGTTTCTGTCAGAGAGCATGAAAGAGTCTTGGTACTGGATGGTGGTGAGTGCAGCACACCATTGTTAATATGATTAATGCACTGAACTGAATGTTTGGGAGTGGCTAAGACGGGAGATTTTACGTTTTATATATGTTACCACTATATTAAAAACAGAAAGAAACACCAAAGAGAAAATGACAACTAAATAGAATATAAGATCCTGACCTGGATCTAACAAAGAAGGAGAAAATGCCAAATAGGACATTATTGGGATAACTGAAAAAATTGGAATATAGACTGTATGCTTTATATTGTTAAATTTCTTGATAATTGTACTTAATGTGGTTATATAAGCGAATATGCTTTTTCTTAAGAAATATACATGTGTTCAAGGCACATCATGTATGCAAACTACTCTCAAGTGGTTAGAAAACAGGTAGGGAGGGAGGGAGGAAGGAAGGGAGATAGATGGATGGATGATAGAATGATATAGTAAACATGACAAAATATTAAACATTGGTAAATCTGGGTATCTGGGTAGGTGATACACTGGAGTTCTCTATATTGTTTTTGTATTATTTTTGCAACTGTGTCTTGTAAGTTTGAAATTATCTCAAAATTTTTTTTAAAAATTAAAGAAAAAATAATAATTAGGGGAAAAGTGAATTGAGGATATTGGCTTATGATTGGCTGAAATAATGAATGATACAAAACAAAGTAAAGATAGGAAGAAGCTGGTAATTTAGGACAGAATGACAGAATGCCTTGCACAGTTAAAAAGAATGCATAGGGTGGGCCACAGTGGCTCAGCAGGCAGAGTTCTTGTCTGCCATGCCGGAGACCCAGGTTCGATTCCTTGTGCCTGCCCATGCAAAAAAAAAAAAATGCAGAAAGCTTCAGCTAGACATTGCCACCTATCATAGTTTGCCAAACCCCACCCAAAACCATTCCTGACAACCCTGAAGAACACCTAGGGCTTTATATGAGATTCTACAAAGGTTCCATGCACTAGGATTCGTTTCCAGAAACCTACAATCTCCAGATGGGTTCCTATTGCAGATAAGTCCTGAACTGTAGAGGGGCCAGCCTCTCCAGAACATTAACTAGTTCCATCCCCCATCCCATATTATTGATAGCCCCTTTCAACATGAAAATGTCAGAATGGGCATAGCCCAAATACCCCTAAAGAGTGGGAGAAAGATCAAAGGAGATGGTGGCATTATACAGAGAAGGTAAGGTTTAACAAATGAGAATGATTGCTGAATCATTATATTGATACTTCTTTTAGTCTCCCGTGTCTTGGAGCAGCTAGCAGTAAAAACCTAAAATTGTGTAACTGTAACTCATACCAACTCTGAAATCTTCTCTACATCTAAAATAAATAAATAAATAAAATAAAAGAATGCATACAAAAAACACAACAGCCTGAATGACTATTATAAAGACTAAGTTCTTATTTTCCATTTTGTTTTATAAAGAGCACATACCTCCATTTGATGTGATGCCACTACTTGATACAAGGTCATCATTATTTGTGTCACAAGCTTTTGGTTCCATACTAAATATTGCTACCTCTTCTTAGAGATCTTGAAAATCCCTGTTTGGTTCTTTCAGTTCTTGACTAAGAAAGACAGTGATTTTATCCTTATTAATAAGGTATTAACGTGAAAAAATTAATTGAAGTTCAGACACTGACTTTGTTAATATTTGAAATTTAATAAGTTTTTCACCAGGAAATATTTTATTTACACAGAAATATTTTCATTATTATACAAAATTAGTAAGTAAATAAATAGACTCTTATTGTGAGAATTACTGATTTTAATGGCCAAGTGGCTTATTAAAGACAGCCTGAAAATCAGAAACTATTACTCTAATTATTACGGCAAATAGCACTCTGATTTGGAGCCAATTTTTTTTCTCTTACTTCTTAAGTCTCTCTCATAAAGCTACAACATAAAATAATGGAAGAAAACATGTCCCTAGCAAAAATCATGAATTGCAAATTGGAAATCATTGATAAAAGTTGAAAAACTTCTTTGACATCAAATAGTGCTCACAATTTTTTTTTATTAAGCTAGGAGAGGACTTCTAGGTTTGAAGAAAATTGATGATAGCCTGATTCTAAACTTCTATCTCATCTTCCCCAAACAATCATAAAACAAACAAAGAGAACAAATCGAATGATGCAGGCTCCATTACTAGGAGACAGAGAGTACCACAACCTTCAAATTACCTGTTAGTGAGGGAAATTTTTTCTAAAAGAGCTCCCACAGCCCACCCACCAGTGCTGCAAGCCTGTGGGTGTGTAGGATGGAAAAAGGAAAGGCTGAAAGGACTAAAGAAACAGCAAAGGTGAGCAAAGGATAAGAAAAAGCACAGACAAATTCACTCCCAAAAACAGAAAGTGAAATAATAAAAGCCAGAACACTAAGCACAGGGTGGAATTTGATAGTCCATGGCCTTTGCTACAGTGTAAAGGTTTGAAAAGATGTGGGACCATAAGTAGTACTTCTGGGGGAGAATTCCATATTGAAAAAAGAGATGGGACTTCCTTGGAGACATGGCAGTAAAGGGAAAAAAGGAAGTGAGAAGGGGAAATTAGGGAACCAACAAAAACAAAAAAGAAGCAAAACATGCAAAACCTCCTCAAATCTCTACCCTCAACAACATCACCTTCCATAAAAAAACTGCACAGAAGAGGGCATTCAAACTAGGAATTCTATCCATGAAATGAAAACAAATGCAGAAAAGCAGACCACAACCACACAAAACTACTGTAAATGTCAGAAAATATGAATAAAAGATTTTTTGATGAAAAGTCTCCCCCAAACAAACAGAAAGCCAAAGATAAATAAAAGAACACTCCAAACTAAATTACATATTTTCAAATAAGCATTCGGAGATATTTAAAAAAAAAAAAACCTTGAATCAGAAATATAAAGCCTATAAACAGAAATGGGCAAAACCACATGAAACAAAACCAGAAGAAATTAAATGAGAGTTGATTGAACTCAGGAAACAGAAAAAAAGACAAAATTTTATCAGAAATGAAGACTAAATTGAAAGTACGCAAAAGAGCATTGATTGTAAAGAAAATTTACTAAAAGCATTGGAGAAACTCAAGAAAACACAGAGAACGATGAGACAAAGAAGAAAAAAGGGTGAGAGAAAAATGATGGAAATGGAAGCCAGGCAGAGTAGGTAGAACATAACTGGTTTCCTTGAAAAGAAACTAGTGTCCCTGATGAAAAAAGTTAAAACTATGAAACAAAATCATTATTTACAATTATAATCCAATAAAAACTTCCAGAAATAAAAGGCCAGAATCTAGAAATTTTCCATACCAGGGAAAATTGACCCAGAATGACCAACTCTGAGACATTTCCTAGTAAAACATTAAAACTTCAAAGATCATGAAAAAATCTTCAGGTCCACCAGGCCAAAAAAAAAGGTGAAATAACTTACCAAAACAAGAGAATTAGACTGGCAATCTACTATTCAAAAACAAAATTAAAAACAAGACAGCATGGAGAGGCAGTTTCAAAAAATGATAAGGAAAGAAAGTATGAGCCAAGGATATCATATGCAGCCAAGATCTTCAAAGCCATAGAAAAACTGTTTTGAATGTGCCAGAACATTATATACATATGGTCCTTCTAAGGAGTCTACTAGAGGATAAACTTCGCCAAACCAAAAGATGACTGGGCAAATGAGGCAAAATGTTAACTGGTGACAACCTGGGAAATCCCTGATACTCTCTCAAACATTAAGGACTCCCAAATTAAGGTCAAATGCTTAATCTTGAGGTTTGCTCTTATGAAATTTAATCTGTAACAGAGAAGCTAAGCCTACCTATAACAACGTCTAAGAGTTACTCCCCCAAAAAACTCTCTTGTTGCCTCTCTCTCTAAGATGCAGCCACTTTCTCTCAAAGATCAATTCTGCAAGTAAACTCATTACCCTCCCCCCTACGTGGGGCATGACATCCAGGGTGCAAGTCTCCCTGGCAATGTAGGATGAGCCTGGCCCTGGCATCATGGGATTGACAATGCCATTTGACTAAAAGGGGGAAAAGAAGTAAAACAAAATAAGGTTATCAGTGGCTAAGAGATTTCAAATAGAGTGGAGAGGCTATTCTGGAGGTTACGCTTATGCAAGCTTCAGCTAGATATTGCTAATTGCCAGAGTATGTTGTGCTGGTTTGAAAGGATGTATGCACCCTAGAAAAGCCATGTTTTAATCCTAATCCCATTTTGTAAAGGCAGCTGTTTCTTCTAATTCTTATTTAGTACTATATAGAGATTACAGTTTGAAACTGTAATTAGATAATCTCCCTGGAGATGTGACTCAATCAAGAGTGGTTGTTAAACTGGATTAGTGGAGATGTCTCCACCCATTTGGGTTGGTCTTGATTAGTTTACTGGAGTCCTATAAAAGAGAAAACATCTTGGAGAAAGAGAGATTCAGAGAGAGAAGAGAAGAACGACATAGCCACAAGAAACAGAGAGGCCACCAGCCAGTGACCTCTGGAGATGAAGGAGAAAAATGCCTCCTGGGGAGCTTCATGAAGCAGGAAGCCAGGAGAGAAAGCTAGCAGATGATGCCGTGTTCACTGTGTGCCCTTCCAGATGCGAGAGAAACCCTGACTGTGTTTGTCATGTGCCTTCTCACTTAAGAGAGAAACCCTGAACTTCATCTTGAACCAAGGTATCTTTCCCTGGATGCCTTTGATTGGACATTTCTATAGATTTGTTTTAATTGGGACATTTTCTTGGTCTTAGAACTGTAAACCTGCAACTTATTAAATTCCCCTTTTAAAAAGCCATTTGGTATCCTACATTCCGGCAGCTAGCAAACTAGAACAGTACGCCAAGCCCAACCAACAGTATTCCTGTAAACCTAAAGAATACCCAGGGCTCTATCCGAGAGTCTATAAAAATTTCATTCACTAAGTTTATTTTCCCAAAACCTATAACCTCCAGATGGTTTCTAGGCCAGATAAGCCTGAAACCCTGAGTTACCAGTCTCTTCAAGAGCATCAACCAGTTGCATCTCCCTACCCCACAATGTCCAACACCCCTTTTCAACATGAAGAAATTAGAATGGTCATTGCCCAAATATCCCTAAAGATTGGTAGAAGGATCAACCTGGCTCACAAAACAAAACAACTATATGCTGTATAAAAGAGGCACACTTAAAATGCTATGATTCAAAAAGGCTAAAAATAAAGGGATGGACAAAGATATAATAGGCAAATGAAAACAATAAGAAAACAGGGATTAAAATCCTGACACCAAAAAAAAAATCCTGACACCAGACAAAGTAGATTTCCAGCCAAAAAGAATTAAATGAGACAGAGACTTTAAGTTAAAAGCCACAATCCTGGGAAAAGGATCTGAATAGACATTTTTCCAAAGAAGCTATACAAACAGTAATAAACAATAAGCACATAAATGGTGTTCAACATCATTAAGAATTAAGGATAGTTAATACTTAATAGTCAAACCACAATGAGATATCACTTCACATCCACAAGTATGGCTTTTTATAATAAAAAACTATTTTTTAATAATAATAAAAAAGTAAAGAACAATTGTTGGAGATGATGCAGAGAAATTGAAACTCTAGTGCTCTGTTGGTGGGAATTTAAAATGGAAAGCAGCCATTGTGGAAAGTAATATGGAGGTTCATTGAAAAATTAAACATAGAATCACCATTTTACTCAGCAATGCCACTTCTAGACACATACCTAAAGAAAATGAAAACCAGTTCGCAAACAGATAATTGTACACCAGTGTTTATGGCAGCGTTGCTCATAATAGGGGTTTGAAACAACCCCAATGTCTATCAACAAATGAACGGATAAATAAAATGCAGTGCTTACACATATTAACTGAATATTATTTGGCCATAAGAAACATGAAGTTATAAGACATGCTGCAATATGGACAAAAATTTGAAAAACGTTATGCTCAATGAAACAAACAAGCCATGTAAGGACAAAAATTGTAATGATATTACTTACAATAGATGACTACATATAGAAAATTTGCAGAGATAGAGACTAGATTATAGTTTTCCAAGAGAGAAGGAAGGGGGGCAGCAGAAGAGAGTGTGTTTGTTAACAAAAATAACAAGTAAAATAAAATAAAAATAGAAGTTATTGGCATAGTAAAGGGCTTTTATTATAATTATCTGAAAAATTGAGATCATAATACCGAACTCATAGTTTTTCAGGTATACTAGACATACACATTTTTAAGTCTAGTACATTATAGGTATTCCATAAAAACATATACAACTACTGTTATTGTCATTACTATGCTTTTTAATATATCCCCTTTTAACAAGCAAAGGCAGAAGTTCTGGACTTATTCTTTTGTTACCACAGAAAAGGTCAATGTTGAGGGCATAAATATTAAAAGGGAGTATTTCTTAGGGTAAAAAATGAGCAGCAGAAATTGGATTAAACACGTAATGATGAAAGGAGGACAGAATTTGATAGCAAACTTGGATTCTTGGTAAATTTTGAATCATCACAACTGGGGAAAAAAAAGAAAAGCCACAATCCACAATAAAATATAAGAGTTATAACCATACACATCCAAATAACATAGCAACAAAAATTATTTAAAACAAAAATTACAGGAGAAATCAAAACAGTGATAATGACAGACTTTAACACACTACTCTCATATGAAACAGGTCCAGTGCACAAAAAATCAGAAAGGACATATAAGACCTAGATAAAATAACCACTAGTTAACTCTTTTGGGTATATATCAAACATTATACTTTGATAATAGAGAATATACCTCGTCTCAGGTGCACAAGGAACGTTCATAAAAAATCATATTGTAGGGTACAAATAAAAGATCAGCAGGTTCTATAAAGTAGAAATGTTACAAATAAAGCGCTCTGGTTACAGTACAATCAAATTAGAAATTAATAATGAAATCCAAAAAACAAAAAGGCCCTTCTACCTGGAAATTAAAAGATCTTTCATTAAACAACTCTTGGGTGATAAGGAAAATTTAAACAGAAATTAAAGAATTTCTAAAAAATAATAATTAGACACAATATATCAGAATCTATGATGTAGTTAAAGCAGCAAAAAGAGGAAAATTCTTAACTCTAAGTACCTATACCAATAAAAATGAAAGAATGAAAATAAATGAATAAATTCCCAATACAAAAAAATAGGGAAACACACACACACACACACACACACACACACACACACACACAAGTAAACCAAAAGAAAGCACATGGAAGGAAATAATAAAGATAAAAGTAGACGTCCAGGAGGTAAAAAGTAGAAAAACAGTAGATCAAGTTAATGAATAAAAATCCTGATTAAAAAAAAACATGTCCGTGAGAACCATCAAATTGATAAGAAGATCACATGTAATACACTGCTTATTGTTTTTACATTAATACATGATTGTAAGCATACAAGTTAAAAAATGGAAAACAACTTGTCAACTAAAAAGAAGTTTTAATGAACAGAATTTCTTTTTATTTCACTCACAGTTTCTTCCTTTTGCTTACTGAGGTGCCATCTGTCAAAACTACAAACTAGATCAATTCTACTTCAATATGTTTCATGCCATCATTTTTAGGAAATGAATAGTAGATAGGGAGACATTCCAAAAAAGAATTATAACAAATGGAATGTTAGTCAAAATTGCTAGGCAATTCAGTTGTTCTAAATAAAAGAGATTGCCATTTGAAGGGAAAAACCTCATTTAAACAAGTTTCCTCATGAGTGTTTGTTGTATAGTTGACTTACATACTAAAATGATGCACTGTGGGATTCTTCAGGATGATGAAGGACACTAAACAAATTGAAATTACTGAATAATGTTATTACGGATAGACCAAAAGCATGAAGGAATGAATAGGACTGGAAGAATCACATTACAGTATGGGAAAATTATACAGTAATCCACTCTGTTTGCTATTCAAAATCTTTGGTAACAAGGAGGAAGTTAAGAGCAAGATAAGCAGAACTAGAACTAGGAGTTGGAAAAGAGAAGGGAAAAAGGGAGAGAACATTAGAATATTCTGATATGGAAACTACATTTGTTTATTTTGGTTTAGGATGATGACTATAATAAACTTATTAATTTAGTATTCACTGATTAATAATAGGCCATTAGAGAGAGGCAGTCATTCAGAGAGAAAATTTTTTCTTTGAAAATTACGAGTTCAAAGAAATCAACTTGTTTATTCATTTATTTTAAAACAATCATTTATTTGTAAAGATATTAGTACCTCTATTTGCCTTATTTTATGTACCTTAGATATAAAAATAACCCATATATAAAAAATTTTGTAATTCACAATATCACTAGTTTAGATTGACTATATCCTCAATTCAATCAAATCATTCAGCTTCTCTCTCCTTTCATGACAATATAAGTACTGAAATATTCCCATTTTCAGGCATAAACTTTTTAATTAGGGATTTCTAAAGGACAATGCTTTTTGCCTCAGTAAATCATGAAATTGTTAAAACTCTGCACTTTGTTAATTTGGTGGGGATCATAACATGATTTTACATGTATAAATCTCTGAGAAAAGATGAGATGAGATCTTGGCCTTTTCTAGTATGTCTGTGGTTTATTATGATCAGCTTCTGCCAGATTTAAAAGTACTAACAGGTTCATATTGAAAAGAATCTTGAATTCCTGACAAGTAATTAATAGCTAGGTAAATATTCTATTTTGTTTATTTTATTGGAATATTGAAGAAAATACACTAGAAACCACAGACCACAAAGATAGGACTTTTGGATGACAATAGTTGATATGCTGTAGTTTTTTGCTACGTAGTATCTCCTGGTTCCTCCTCTCTTCTCCTTGGTTTCCAAAGGGCCCTGGTGGGTGTAAGCCTGTACTTTTCCTGAAGTGAAGAGCCCTCAACTTGATTTGTTTCCCCACAGCTGCCACTTAAAGTGGGCATCCCTTGTGATTGTGATAGAATGAATGACTGAGCTTCTCTGTCTCCATGGTAAGTTGAATGAGGATCTATACTCTATGTTGATTGGGTACAGGTTACTTTCAGTGCATGCTACATTAGATTCTGGAACCATCAATTGATGACGCAGGCCCTCAGGATGCCAGACCATCCTGTGCTCCACTGGGGATTTTACAGGACTGATCTATACTCTCCTAAGACCTAACGGCAAGTATACTTTCCTTGGGAAATTCTGAGGTACCCCTGGATTGACCCAAATACAGCCCTTCTAAAGCTTAGAACACTCTGAAAAATATGAGGAACAATTAATAACAAACATCATTTTACTGCCCAAATTATTGTTTATTGCTTATTAACTTCACCTCACTATTAGTGCTTGATTTCTCAATCATATTCATTCTCTCTAGATGTTGTCATTGATTGTTAGGGCTCAGGTCCCAGCTCTGTGATTTACTATTCCACTGCTTTAAAAAATGTTTGGAAAACACAACTGTAATCTCATTTAATAGAAGGAGAAATTGAGGCTCAGAGACGCGAAAAGGTTTGGCTGTGATCTTATAACCAGCCACTGACAGAACTATTTCCTGATTGTGTTTAGCCAATGCAGATCATTGCTTGGGAACAATCTTCAACCACTGTAAGTCTGTAAAATGGAGATAAAGAGTAGCCACCTTAAAACAATCAGGTTTAACTGACAACACATAGCCTGGCCTTACTATATAGTTCCTGCCTCAGTCCATATGTATAAAGTACCATATAACAGGATACTAGTAACATGAACAGCAATACTGACTTTATAATGTAAGCAGCATATCCTAACTCACTTTCCCATTATATAAAAAAAAAAATGGCTGTATCTTTCTATTTACCTAGAAAAAAGATAAGTACCAATTAATGTTTCCTATAGACCCACTAATAAAGTTGATTTGATCTGCATTGGCTAAACACAAGAACTATTTGTAATATAATACAGAATTAATCAATTTAAGATGATACCTCACCAGTACATGATAAGACTGGTAGGAAGGAAATACGGAAAAAAGCACACAGTTTAGAATCAGGAAATAGTTCTGTCAGTGGTTGGTTATAAGATCACAGCCAAACCTTTTCACGTCTCTGAGCCTCAATTTCTCCTTCTATTAAATGAGATTACAGTTGTGTTTTCCAAACATTTCTTAAAGCAGTGGAAGCCATCCTCTAACTCTTCTGAGCCCCAAAAGCAACCCTCTTCTCTGCCCCTGAGATACCTCTATGGAACGCAGAAGGCTCTCACATACTTTTGAAATCAGAGATAAAGCCCTTGAAGTTTTTATAGTTTAGGTACTCCAGTCCAGGCATTCATCAAGTTAAGTCTTCAGATCTTTAAAATAATGTTGTGCCCTAGTTGGTCATTTATGTATGTTCACAATTCTTAACTAGATATTGAGTCAAAGTAAAATAAGCAATACCTTAATTTCTGGACATTCCTATTTTCACTTATTATATAAACACCTAAAAAAAAACCAAAATACTTTAAAACTGCTTATTTATACATACATCATTACCTGAAATTTATTTTCAAAAGTTCAAACATAAATTCATTCTCATTACTTAAAATCTATACTAGACCTAAAACAGACATACACACATATATCAACAACAACAACAAAACCCCTTTAAAAAAATCTTCCTTTTGGGCTCACCTTTTATATGAAAATACATTTTAATTTACAGCTATGGTACTCCTCTAGGCTATGCTCATACAACAAAACATTGTAAATATATGCTCCCCTTTCGTTCAGTCCTAATATGTGTGTGTGTATATATATATACACATATACACACATATATATATATATATTTTTTTTAAACGTGGGCAGGCACCAGGAATCAAACCTGGGTCTCCAGCATAGCAGGCGAGAATTCTGCCTGCTGAGCCACCATGGCCTGCCCTGCTTCAGTGCTAATTTTGTTGGAACATATCTTCTTGGCATTATCAAAAGAACGCAGCAAGTAAACCGATAGGTTCATGATCCCCATAATTATATTCTCAGACATGACCCTTCTCCAGGTCAGCCCAAACTTACTTAAATAGACCAGTTTAAAATCCTGTAACAAGTTAAATGGCTTTTTACTAACAACTACAGTGCTTTGAATATATATGGGGTGCGCTTCCTTTTGAATTGTTCAAGCAGAGGATACCTGAGGACTTGTTGGGGTGGGCTACTGCCTTTAGGTGTCCTTTCTTCTCAGAGTGTTGGACTAAATGATCCCTAAAATTTTGTCCAACTTGGATACTTTGATTTATCACGGAAAATATTCAGCAAAAAGATGGCCAAAAATATCATGACTTCTCACAGGTGATTTTAGTCAACAACAAAGCCAGGTGTAGACCATTTCACTGCTTCTAGTAAGTGTCATTCTATGTATTTTTTAGCATTACACTATGGAAAGACAGTACCAGCCTCTGGATAATTAGACTTTTGCCCAAAAGTTCAGTGAGCAAAGGATCTACAAAATATCATGGTAGGAGTAGTACGACACTTAATTGCTTTAAAATTCACTGGCTGAAAAAAATAATTCACTGGCTGTTTCACTTCTCTGAACTGTTTTTTTCCCCTGGCAACGACAGATGAAAGAACATAAAGAAATGATTGATTAATCACACTGAAACAATACTATGATGCCTATAACAAAAGAAAGTGCAAGAAGAAGGAGCAAAATATACCTAAAAATGGGTAAGCAGGGTGAAAATATGTAATTTTTCAAATAAAAAATTGCATCTCTAAAGACAGACAAGATATTTATGGATTGGAAGACTTAATATTGTTAAAATATCAGTCCTTCCCAAAATGACCTATTCAATGCAATTCCAGTCACCTCTTTCTTGCAAGAACCCATATATTCCTTTTCTGCATGCATACTTAATAAATTTTCTACCTACTTGCTTTATCTGTACTGTGCCCAGGAATTCCTTCTTGTTGTGCAGCCAAGAACCTAGAACCCAATCCTGCAACCTGCTTTGGTGAGTCAGCCAGGAGATGCTTCTCTCCATGCATCTGGACTGGTAAACTGAGTGCTTTTGCTTCTTCTTGCTTGAGTCATTGCTATCCTCTCCTATGTCCTCATGCAATGCTGTGTCTCTAAGAATCTGGGGACTCTGATCTAGCTTCCCCAGGACATAAACTTGGTCTACTCTGTGTTCTCTCCCTCCTCAGAGGTGGCAGGAGCCCATGTCTACATGATACTTATCCAAGAAGACTCAGAGCAGCAGGTGATACTGTTCTTGAGACGTGAACTAGGGGCTTCTTCCAATGTCAAGCAGGAGTCCAATCAAGTCTCTATCTCTATCTACCTATTTATCTATCCACCTACCTACCTCCTATCTATCCATCCATCCATCCATCCATCCATCCATCCATCCATCCATCTCCTCAGTTCTCTGATACTTCCCCACACTCTCTCCTTTCCTCTCATCTGGGGACGACCTCTTCAGCATTGCTTGCCTGATAGCATTTCCTTGCCCCTCAGACTCTTCCTCCTGCTAAATCTGTTCTCCTTTTCACCTCTATGATAGAGGTCTTCTCCCTTGTCTCCACGAGAGTCTCCTCCTTTCTCCTGTCTGGCCTTCAATGATTTTTGAATACGCCATCTCTTGAACACAGAATTCTGGGCTAAATATACTTGTACCAAACAAGATGTTGTCTTTGACATTCTAGGGAATCACCTCTAGTTTATGCCCATGGGAATTGAGTGCTTTTCAATGGAATGTCTCGCCTCCAGGGATTGTTTAATCTCCAATGAGATTCACTGTGGCCAAATATAAAGCCTCCTTCTTCTAAAGCAAGCTCACTTTTAGTCCACAGGAAACTAGAGGACAAAGGTATTCCCAGAAGTGGAGATCCAGTAGTCTTTCAGGAAAGTACAGGGTTTGAGTCCCCAATTCCTTGAGGGCATTGTCCTGGAATTCTTCTAGGCAAGAACTGGATTAAAGTCCCTGACCTTTGTCTGTAAGTTCTTCTATTTCCTTTTCTAGATAAAATGAGAAATTCCAACAGTCAATATAAGTTAACAGGTAGAGAAACATAACCTTTCAGTGGGACTCTCAATTACAATACCATCCTCTAGTCTGTAAAAAACAAGAGAATAGTCATAAATTTCCTATGCCTAGATATTTATAGCTTTCTGCCAAGACAGCTGAGAGAGCCTGGTTGCTTGTGTTATGCCTATATCTCAACTTCCATTAGATGAAAAGAATCTTCTTAATGATTTCCTTTTAGAACTTTGCTAAAAGGCATGAGAAAATGCACCACCAAACCAGCTAATTATAATAAGCTAAGGGAGACCACTTGGGGGAAAGAGGAAAACCCAGCCTTGTTCCAAAGGGAGTGTTCTGGTTTGCTAATGCTGCCAGAATCAAATATACCAGATATGCACTGACTTTTATAAAGGGTATTTAAGATTGGATTAAAAGAACATGGCTTTTCTGGGGTACATAACAGTTTCAAACCAGCACAGGAAGTTAGTGGAAGCTGAAGAAGTATACTAATATAAGCCTGGATTCCCAAGGTCAGATTTTACTGGGTACTCATTTCATCAGCCAGTCTGCCCATAACATTCGGAGAAAGCCACAAAAGCTCTCCATGGTCCTGCAAACTCCCACTAATGACCTGTTAAAATCCGTCTTTTCTGTCTTTAGCAATTGAAACAAGGCTGAGGAGAAGACAACGAGAGGTAAACAGAAAACCAGAGAATAGGCTCAACTTATTTTGGTCACTGTTAAAAGCACCCTGTTCCATTGAGGTCACCCAAAACGTGGCTACAAGCCTCAAGAGACTTGCTTCAACTGTGAGTTAGAGGATCAATTGGCAGAGAGACTGCAAAAAAACCTCAACTCTTGATCTCAGGACACACCAGGGCCTTGCCCCAAGTGCCACCAACATGTCATTGGACCCAGGGTCTGCACTGTCTCCTGAAGAGTGGGGTAGGACAGTCACTCAAGCACTGCTCATGGCTCTGCTGACTTCACATCTGGCCATCAACCTAGAGGAGCCTCAGGTGACACTTGATGTGGCAGGTCAGATTATAAATTTCTTAATCAGCACTGGAGCCACTCTGTCCTGAACTGCCACTCTGGGCCTACCACCACTCAGATTGCCCTGTTTATGGGAGTTGATGGAAAAGCCAAAACTAAGACCTTCACTACCATTCTCCTTTGTAGGCTTGAGAACATTCTTGTGTCCCATCAATTTCTCATTGTCCCTGAATGTTCCATTCCCCTTCTAAGGAGGGATCTTCTTCACTCCTCGGGGGCCACTTTTAGACTAGTAAACTTGTTAGTGTTTAACCCTTCTTTTTACCAAGGCCCCTACTAGATCTAGGCCTCTTGGCATCCCAGAAGAGATCCGTAAGGAAATCAACCCATCTGTATAGGACAGAGGCATCCCGGAACTAGCCCACCAAGTAAACCCCACCTGTGTTCAGGGTCTCAGTCCCAGACCTTAATGATGCATTTTTTGTATCCCTCTTCACCCTGTTTGCTTTTTGTGCTGGTTTGAAATTGTTATGTACTCCAAAAAAGACATGTTCTTTTAATCCAGTCTTACGGGGGTAGACCTGCTGTGGGTGGGACATTTTAATTGGGTTTTTTCCATGGAGATGTGACCCACCCAATTCAATGTAGGTCCTAATTCTTTCCTGGAGTCCTTTATGAGAGGGAGCCAAGAGAAGCTAAGAAAGAAAATGCACCAGGGAAAAGGACCCACAATAGCTGAGAAAGTCTTTTGAAACCAGAAGGTGAGAAAGAAGGATAGCTGATGTTGCCAAATGCCTTCCCATGTGACAGAGGAAACCCGGAAGCCAGTTGCCTTTCTTCTAAGAAGGTATCCTCTTGTTGGTTTAATTTGGACATTTTCACTTAAAATTCTAGGGAACTACTTGGCTATATAAACAGCAAAGCATCTCAGAATTTAGAAATAACAGTTAAAGTTCAAGAGTAACTATAACTGCTGTAAGAGCTTACAATTTAAGCCTTAATTTTCTTAGTATTTTAAAATGAAGTTACTTACAGAAATAAAAACATTTGGCAATATCTGTATAAAACTTAAGACTCAGAGTTAAAGTTCTCCAGCTCTGAAAGTCAGTATTACTCTGTACTGCAATATGTGAATGATGTTGATCTAATTAGGACTAAGGATCAAAATACAGGGTAAAGGATAATATTGTCTGTATTTTTAAACTTTAACTTCTGCATGAGACCAAAAGAAAAAAAAAACGTTTATTTTGTTCAAATTTTAAATTTTCTATAGCAGACTATCTAATTTAACCTGTCTAATACGTGCCAAATCACTTGAGGGACTGAAGAAAAACTTAAAACTATTAAGCCTCCCCACCTGGGGAATTCTTGCCATTCTCTTAAGCACTAGGGCTCCCAATTTAATAAGCCAATCCCTCAATCTAAGGGCTGATGAATCTAAGGCCCTTATGAAACTTATGTCCATAAGAGCAAAACTAATCCTACTTGTAATTAATGCCTCAAAGTCACACCCAGAGAACTCTTTTGTTGCTCAAATGTAGTCTCTCTCTAAGCCAAACTCTACAAATAAACTTACCACCTTCTCCCTACATGGGACATGACTTCCAGGGATATGTCTCCCTAGCAATGTGAAACATGACTCGCAAAGATGAGCCAGGCCATTGCATCATAGAATTAGTTAACCAAAAAAAGGGAAATGAAATTCCAGTGGCTGAGAAATTTCAAACGAGTTGAAAAGTCTGTCTAAAAGTTACTCTTATGCAAATTTTGACCAAATATTGCAAATTGTCATAATAAGTCAAGCCCCAACCAACAGTGTTTCTAAAGACTCTAAAGAATACCCTGAGCTCCATATTGCTCCTACTTCTGTTGAGACCGTGTATATAATTTCTCACCTAGTTTAGTCCAGATCAGAAGCATTCACAACAAAGTATTTGCCAGAGGCCACATTCCTGCTCCCCATGCAAAACCAGCCACCCTCAATAGCATAATCAGAGACTTCTATGTTCCCACAAGTAGGGCCTGTGACCCACTGACAGCTTGAAGTAATTATAGCAGACACACCATTGACCCAAATTACCTGAGATTAAGGGATCTAGAAATCTCTGAGGGGAAATTGAGGCAGGGTAAGAATTAGGGTGGTGGCTGGCTGATGAACAAAGGGCAAATTCCAAGGAGCAGGCAGGCCTCAAGGGAAAGACAGAAGAACAGCAATAGACAGCACCTGGAGACCAAATGACCCCACCTGACTAAGTCATTCAAGACCAAACATCTCAAAGAAGGGAGAAAGGTGGAGCCAAGACACCCCAACTGAATGAGTTATCTAAGATCAAGCATCTGCCAAGAAGGGAGAAGAATATGAGAATAGTAAAATAGTTAATAAAAATGACAAAAGGAACAAAAATTTATAAAAACTGATTGCCCCACAGTACCAGGGACTCTCACCCCTCACCTCTTTTCTTGCAAGAGTACCCGCATGTTCCTTCTCTGCACACGCACTTAGTAAATTTTCTACCTACTTGCTCTAAAAAAAAAAAAAAAAGGATAAGCAGGATGAAAATATGTAATCTTTTTCAACTGTAATATTGCATCTCCAAAGACAAGCAAGATATTCACAGATTGGAAGATTTAATATTGTGAGGATGGCAATTCTTCCCAATATGATCTATACATTCAATGCAATTCCAATCAATATCTCAGCAATCTTCTTTGTAGATATGGATAAACTAATTCCAAAATTTTATGGAAAGGCAAAAGAACTAAAATATCTGAAAACAATTCTGAGAAGTAGACAGTCAAAGGACTCAGGTTACCTGATTCCAAGACTTACTATAAATCTCCAGTGGTACTGGTGAAAAAGTAGACACATAAGTGAATGGAACAGAGTAGATGCTCAGAAATAGGTCCACACAAATAAAGTTCAACTGATTTTTTTTATAAAAATGCGAAGGCAATTCAATGGAGATAGTCTTTTCAATGTCAGGTGCTAGAACAATCAGATGCTCGTATGCAAAAAAAAAATGCAACACACCTCATATATCTTATTTAAGAATTAACTAAAAAGTGGATTATACAAGCATAAAGTGTAGTCAGAGACTTATAATACAGAATACAGGGATCTTAAGAGATACATAGAAGCTAGAGATGGGTGAACTGTTAGCTAATGAGGTTGAACTCTAATGTAAGGGAATAGATAGGAGCGAAGGTGATTCTTCAGTGGGTCTTGAAGTAATATTACCATATTGAAGATGAACAAGATTGAAAGGGGTTATATAGGCCTACATGTCCCACTGACTCACACTAGAAATGTGAATGAGTTCTTGTAAGAATTACCTTAAAGACATGATTCTTGTATAAAGAGTGTTCTAGTTTGCTAGCTGCTGGAATGCAACACACTGGAGATGGATTAGCTTTCAATAAAAGGGGATTTATTTAGTTAATGTATAGTTCTTCAGAGGAAAGGCAGCTAACTTTCAACCGAGGTTCTTTCTTACATGGGAAGGCACAAGGTGATCTCTGCTGGCCTTCTCTCCAGGCCTCTGGGTTCCAACAACTTTCCCCAGGGTGATTCCTTTCTGCATCTCCAAAGGCCTGGGCTGAGCTGCGAGTGCTGAGATGAGGTATGCTGAGTTGCTTGGGCTGTGCTATGTTCAGCTTTCTCATTTAAGCACCAGACAATTAAATCAAACATCATTCATTGAAGCAGGCACGCCTCCTAGCTGACTACAGATGTAATCAGCAACAGATGAGGATCACATGCCATCGGCTCATGTCCTCAGCAATATAATTAGGCACCTTCACCTGGCCAAGTTGACACCTGACTCTAACTACCACAAAGCATGTTTAAGTCCATAGTACAGGGGAAAAACTGCTATTTCATGCTATGAGCTGTGTTCAAAAGGAAACCATCAGCACTACCACAGCAACAGCAGAGGTAAATAATGGGGTGAGGGACAAGAGTTAAAGGAGGTTTAAATCTCCTATTTGGTGAAGGTGCATTTGTTGTTTTTCTGACTCTTGGGAACAATGCAATTATCTAAAATTGAGAATGTGGATGGATTGTGGACTTTGGGCCCTCTACATGATGCCCAATGAATGCAGGAGGCTGAAGGATTCACTGAAGGAGAAGGAGAATGGTGAACAATGGTGTATACTTATGAATGAAGGCTGTGCTGCTACAAAAAGGAACAATGTCATGAGGTATGTAACAATGTGAATGAACTTACGGGACATTTGGTGAGACAAAATAAGCCAGAAACAAAAAACAAGAATGGTATGGTCACCTTTAGAAAACGGTTATAAGAAAATGGGGGCCTAAATGTAAGCGTTTAGAGCAGACACATTAAGTCTAGAGTGGTGATTATTATTTCTGGATTTTGAGAGGCTGTTTTATATATGTAACCTGATATTCAGAGATAAGAACAAAGCCAAACAGGTTGGGGTTAAAGTAATTCAGAGCATAGGGGTAAGGAAGACAGTGTCTGTATTTTAGAACCACACATACTCTTTGAGACCAATGGAAGAAAGGTTATTTGATCTGGAACTGAAATTTTCTGTAGTGCATAATCTAATTCAACCTCTCTGTATAGTTCATTTGAACAACTGATACATAGAGCACAGAATGAGAAAGTGTTCCTTTAATCCTGTATAGATTATTATAATACCTGGATACATCCTAGAGTATATTAATCAGATAATCAAAAAGTTTTGGCAAAGTCCCCTGAGGGAGGGAAGAAAGACTATGGAACTATTAAACTTTACCATCAGGGAATCCCCTGATAACTGTGTCAAACTTTAGGGACACCCAAGTCAATAGGCCATGCCCTCGATCATGTCTTGCGAAGCTTATGTAGGGAGCACAGAAGCTTAGACTACCTATAAGCATGCGTAAGAGTTACTTTTGGAGGCCCTCTGCTGTTGTTCAGGTGTGGCCTGTCTCTCTAAGCACAACTCTGCAAGTGAAATCATTGCCCTGCCCTCTACATGGGACATGACATCCATGGGTGAAAGTCTCCCTGGCGACGTGGGAGAAGACTCCTAGGGATGAATCCAGACCTGGCACCATGGGATCCTAACCAAATAGGGGGAAAGAAGTGCAATTAACAAAGTACCAGTGGCAAACAGAATTCAAATAGAGTCAAAAGGCTACTCTGGAGGTTGCTCTTAGCAAGCTTCAGGTAGACCTTGCTACCTAACATAACCAGCGAACCCCAACCAGGACCATTCCAGCCTATCCTAAAGAGCACCTAGGGCAATTTATAAGATTCCACAAGGGTTCCAGGGCCTAGAGTAACTTTTCAGAAACCTACAACCTCCAGATGGATCCCTGGTCCTGATAAGTCCTGAAACCTAGCCCAGCCTCGCAGAACATCAGATAGTTCCATCTCCCTACCCCATATTAGTGACAGACCCTTCCAATATCAAAAATTTAGAATTGTCATAGCCCAAATAACCCTAAAGAGAGGGATGGAAAGATCAAAGATGATGGTGGAATTATACATAGAAAATAGGACTTAACAAATGAATATGAATGCTGACTCATTAAATTGGTATCTCTTTAGTTCCCAGTATTTTAGAGCAGCTAGAAGTAAAAACCTAAAATTGTGTAATTGTAACCCATGTCAAAGTCTGAAATATGTTCTACAACTACATACAATTATAAGTATAATTGTGCTTGGAAATTTATAGCTTTTTTTGTATATCTGCTATTCTTCACTAAAAAAGAAGGAAAAAAAAGTCGATTGCTATGATAAAAAGGTATTTAAGCCTGTTAGCCTCCTATATTCTGGAGCAGTTAGAAGGAAAAATATGAGAGGATCATATTGTAACCCATGAGAAACTCTGGGATCTATCCTGTAACCACTGAAGAGTGCTTTGAAAACTATTGCTTTTTCATTTCTTTGCTATGAATATATGTCATACTATACAATAAAAAAAGTTTAAAAAATGGATCATAGTCCTAAAATATAAAATGTAAACCATAAAACTTCAAGGAGAATAATCTGTGTGACACTGGGTTTGGCAATCCGTAAAAGAAAAAAACTGATAAATTGGACTTTATCAAAATTTTTAAATGTGGCCTGAAAAAACAGTGGAGAAGATGAAAAGAGAAGCCACACGCTGAAAGAAAGTATTTGCAAATCACATATCTGATAAAGGACTTGTATCTAGACTATGTAAAAGTAAGCAAGATGGTGGAATACAATGAACTACAAAAAAAAATTAATTGTTCTTTGTGCTGGTTTGAAACAATCATGTATCCCAGAAAAGCCATATTTTAATCCTGATCCCTTTGTGAAAGCAGCCTTTCCTTTTAATCCCTACTCAGTACTGTATGTTGGAAACTTGATTAGGTTGTCTCCATGAAGATGTGACTCACCCCGTTGTGGATATTAACCTGTCATTAGAGGGAGATGTGACTCCACCCATTCCAGGTTGGTCTTGATTAGTGAGAGGAAATGTTTTGGAGAGAGTCCCTTTAGAATGATAAGAGAACCACAAGAATCACAGAGCCCACGCAGCCAGAGACCTGTGGAGATGAAGAGGAACACATCCCCAGGAGAGCTTCATGAAATAAGAAGCCTGGAGAGAAAGCTAGCAGATGTTGCCATGTTTGCCATGTGCCTTTCCAGTTGAGAGAGAAATCCTGAACTTCATCAGCCTTTCTTGAGTGAAGGTTACCTCTTATTGGTGCCTTAATTTGGACATTTTTATAGACTTGCTTTAACTGGGACATTTTCATGGCCTTAGAATTGTAAACTAGCAACTTATTAAATTCCCCTTTTTAAAAAGCCATTCCATTTCTAGTATATTACATTCCAGCAGCTAGCAAACTAGAACATTCTTTGTCTTTAAAAAAAAAAATACAAAACCAAAAGAATAAAATACTTAGGAATAAATTTACAAGGACATAAAAGACTTATACATAGAAAACTACAAAACATTGCTAAAATAAATTAAGGGAGACCTAAATAAATGGAAAGTCATATTGTGTTTATGGATTGGAAGACAAAATATAGTTAAATGTCAATTCTACCCAAAATGATTTACAGATTCAATACAATACCAATCAAAATCTCTGCAACTTACTTTGCAGAAATAGAAAAACCAATAATCAAATTTATTTGGAAGGGGAGGGTACCCCAAATAGCTAAAAATAGCTTGAAAAAGAAGAATGAAGGGGGGGAGTCTCATACTATCTGACTTTAAAGCATATTACAAAGCTACAGTGGTCAAAACAGCATAAAGACAGATATATTGGTCAATGGAATTGAATTGAGAGTTCAGAAATAGACCCTTTCTTGTGTTTCATGCTCCTTTTATCTATGGTATGGACAGATGAGTAAAACATATGGATTAAAAATAAATAAATAATAGGGGGAACAAATGTTAAAATAAATTTAGTAGATTGAAATGCTAGTGATCAATGAAAGGGAGTGATAAGAGGTGTAGGAAAAAAAGAGGGGAAACCAAGACTAAAATATATTGGGTAGATGGAAACACTAGCAATCAATGAGAGGGAGGGGTAAGAGGTATAGTATGTATGAGTTTTCTTCTTTTTTCTTTTTATTTCTTTTTCTGAATTGATGCAAATGTTCTAAGAAATGATCATGGTGATAAATGTACAACTATGTGATGATATTGCGGGTTATTGATTATATACCAAGAATGGAATGATCATATGATAAGAATATTCATGTTTGTATGTTGTTATGTTAAAAAAAATTTAATTAAAAAAAAAGAAATAGATCCTCTCATTTATGGACAACTGATTTTTGGCAAGATAGCCAAGCCTACTCAACTGGGACAGAACAGCCTCTTCAACAAATAGTGCTTGGAGAACTAGATAACCATATCCAAAAGAATGAAAGAGGACCTCTAACTCATATCTTATAAAAAAAATTAACTCAAAATGGATCAAAGAGCTAAACATTAGAACTAAGACCATAAAACTCTTAGAAGAAAATGTAGAGAAATATCTTAAAGATCTTGCATTATGTGGTGTTTTCCTAGACCTTACACCAAAAGAGCAAGCAATGAAAGAAAAAAATAGATAAATGTGATCTCCTTAAAACTGAATACATTGGTGCAACAAAGGACTTCGTCAGGAAACCAAAAAGTCAGCCTACTCAATGGGAGACAATATTTGGAAACCAAAAATTTGATAAGGGTTTAATATCCAGAATATATAGAGACCCTACAACTAGACAACAAAAAGACAAACAACCAAATTAAAAAGTGGATAAAAGACATGGATAGACACTTTTCCAAAGAAAAAACATAAGTGGCTCAAAAACATATGAAAAGATGCTCAACTTCACTAGCTATTAGGGAAATGCAAATCAAATCACATCTCACACCTATTATAATGGTCATTATAAAAAAATAGAAAACTACAAGTGCTGGAGAGGACATGGAGAAATATGAATTCTTATTTACTGTCGGTGGGAATATAGAATGGTGCAACCACTCCGGAAGGCATTTTGGTGGTTCCTCAGGAAGCTAAGTATAGAAGTGCCATATGATCCAGCAATCCCGTTACTAGGTATATATTCGGAAGAACTGAAGGCAAGGACATGAATAAGCATTTGCACACAGGTGTTTACAGTGGCATTATCCACGATTGCCAATAGGTGGGGAAGCCCAAATGCCCATCAACCGATGAGTGGCTAAACAAATTGTTTTATATACATATGATGGAATGTTATGCAGCTGTATATAAGACAGAATAAAGTTATGATGCATGCAACAATATGGATGACCTTGAAGACATTATGCTGAACGAAATAAGCCAGAAACAGAAGGGCAAATACTGTATGGTCTCACTAATATGAACTAACTATAAAGAGTTAAATTTTTTACTGTAATTTTATTGAGATATATTCATTCACACACCATACAATCCATACAATGTATACAATCACTGTTTCACAGCATCATTGCATAGTTATGTATTCATCACCATGATCATTTTTATGAGAGTTAAATTTGAGAACAGGTCATCAGGAGATAGAAAGAGGGTAGAAATTGAGCATTTGATGCTTAAGGAGTACAAAATGCTTAACAAGATTGATTGGAAAGTTTCTGAAATGGACAGCACAATACCGCGTGATGGTAGCACAATATTGTAAGTGTAATAGATAAAGCTGAGTATGAGTACGGCCTAAAGAAGAAGGCCAGCGGCATGTATGGAACCAGAAGAAAGATAGAGGATAAAAACTGGAATCGTATGACTTAGCAAAACTGGAGTGGATAATGATGGTGGTTAACTGTACAAATATAAGAAAGGTTTGACATAAATGAGAACAAATGTATGTCACTATTACAATGTTTTAAAAATGGGATGGTCTATGGAAAAAAAATACAATCAATACAAACTAGGGTCTATAGTTAACAGTAACATTGTAATGTTCTTTCATTAATTGCAACAAAGGCAATATACCAAAGCTAAATGTCCATAAGAGGGGTATATAAGGGAGAGGTATGAGATTTTTTTTATTTTCTTCTTTCCTTTCAGAAGAAATGGAAATGTTCTCATAGAGATTACAGTGATGAATGCGTAACTATGTGATTATACCAGGAGCCATCGACTGTATACTTAGAATGGATTGTATGGTACATGAATAAAACTGTTTAAAAAATAAGCAGAGCTGAATCATTAAATTGATCTTTCAGTCTCCGGTATCTTAGAGCAGCTAGAAGTAAAAACCTAGACTTGTGGAATTGTAACCCATGCCAAACTCTGAAATCTGTTCTACAACTAATTGTTGTGTTGTTCTTTGAAATTTATTTTTTTGTATATGTGTTATTTATCACAAAAAAGAAAAAGTTTATTGTGATGCTTCTAGCCTCCTATATTCTGTAGCAGCTAGAAGGAAAAATCTGAGAGGATGGTATGGTAGCCCATGACAAACTCTGGGATCTGTCCTGTAACTACTTGTTGAAGAGTGCTTTGAAAACTATTGCTTTTTTTCTTTCTTTGCTTTGTATATATGCTATATTAAACAGTAAAAATGTTAAAAAAAAAAAAAAAAGTGGGTGGGCCACGGTGGCTCAGCAGGTAAGAATGCTTGCCTGCCATGCCCGAGGACCCGGGTTCAATTTCTGGTGCCTGCCCATGTTAAAAAAAAAAAAAAATGCAGGAAACTACAATTGCTGGAGAAGATGTGGACAAAGAGATATACCTATTCGCTGTTGGCAGGGAAGAACTGTGCAACCCCTCTGGAGAGCAGTATGGCGGTTCCACAGGAAGCTAAGAAGAGGATTGCCATATGACCTCACAATCTTGTTACTAAGTAGACACTTGGAAGAACTGAAAGCAGGGACATGAATAGACATTTGCCCACCAGTGTTGTGGCAGCATTATGGATGGATTGAGGTATCCTAAGGGACAGCGACTGATTAATGGAAGGTGAGCTGTGGTGTATACACACAATGGAATACTGTGCGGCTGCAGAAAAGAATGAAGTCATGTGGCGGGCAATGAGGGGAATGAACCTTGAAGACGTTGTGTGGAGTGAAATAAACCAGAAAAAAAAAAAGGACAAATATTGCATAGTCTCACTAATATAATGAGCAAACTCTGAGAATTAAATTTGAGAGCACAGGATACCAGGAGACAGAAAGTGAGCAGAGATTAGGCAATCGATGAATAAGAAACACAGAATGTTTAATAAGGTTCATTGAAAAGGTTTGAAAATGAGTAGCACAATATTATGTGATGGTAGCACAATACCGTAAGTGTAATTAACAAAGTAGAGTATGAGCATGGTGGAAAGAGGAAAGTTAGAGTCATGTTTGCCACCAGAGGAAAATCTAGAGGATAAAAACTGGGACTGTATAACTTAGCTAAGCCCAGAGTGGAGAATGATGGTGGCTAATTGCATAAATATAAGAGAGTTCTTACATGAGCTAGAACAAATGTATGTCACTATTACAAGGTGTTGATAATACAGTGTTTAGGGGAAAAACAATTCAAGTTAACTAAAGTCTGTAATTAATAATAATATTGTAATATTCTTTCACTAATTGTAACAAAGGCATTATAGAAAAGCTAAATATCAATAATAGGGGGATACAAGGGTGTGAATCTCCTGGGCAAAACGGGACAGAAATCCCAGGATGAGCATCAAGGGATTGGGAAATTCCAAAAAGGGGAAGAGAGAAATGAGAAAAAAATAGAAGTGTCAGTGACTGAGAGAATTCAAACAAAGTCGAGAGGTTATCCTGGAGGTTATTCTTATGCATTATATATATATATCCCTCTTCAGTTTATGGTGTATTTGAGTGGCTAATGGGAAGAACCTGAAACTGAAGAGTAATGCTCCAGTAGCCTTGTTTGTTGAAGATGACTATATGAAGATACAACATTTATAATGTGACAGTGTAATTGTGAAATTCTTGTGTCTGATGATCCTTTTATCTAGGGTATGGATAGACGAGTAAAAAATATGGATTAAAAAGATAAACAAATAATAAGGGGAACAAAGGTTAAAATACACAAATGGTCAATGAGAGGGAGGGTTAAGGGGAATAGTATGTATGAGTTTAAACCCGGGTCTCTGGCATGGCAGGCGAGAACTCTGCCTGCTGAGCTACCGTGTCTTTTTTCTTTTTATTTCTTTTTCTGGAGTGATGCAAATGTTCTAAAAAATGATCACAGTGATGAATATACAATATCATGTGATAATATTGTAAGCCACTGATTGAACACCATATATGGAATGTTTATATGTTAAGAATGTTTGTGTTCTCATATTGTTTTGTCAATAAAAATATTTTTTTTTAAAATAATAATAACTTGGAATATGTCATTGGTAACAGAGACCATCGGGAGTTAGAAACAGGGTAAGATAATGGGTAATTGGAGCTGAAGGGATACAGACTGTGCAACAGGACTGGATACAAAAACTCAAAAATGGACAGCACAGTACCACCTAATTGTAAAGTAATCATGTTAAAACACTGAATGAAGCTGCATCTGAGCTATAGTTTTTTTGTTTGTTTGTTTGTTTGTTTTTTATATATATTTTTTGTATTTTGTATTTTTATTTTTTCTCTATATTATCATTTTATTTCTTTTTCTGTTGTCTTGCTATTTCTTTTTCTAAATCGATGCAAATGTACTAAGAAATGATGATCATACATCTATGTGATGATATTAAGAATTACTGATTGCATATGTAGAATGGAATGATTTCTAAATGTTGTGTTAGTTAATTTTTTAATTAATAAAAAATAACAATAATAATAATAATAATAGGGGGATATAAGGAGGGTGGGATTTTTTTCTTCAGAAGAAATGAGATAGTTCTCATGTTTCGCTGTAGTGGTGAAAGCATAACTATGTGATTATACCAAGCCACTGATTGTACACTTAAGATGGACTGTATGGCATGCGGATAATACTGTTTTAAATATATATATATTTAAATATATATATATATAGGGAGAGAGAGAGAGAGTCTGTTTTAACAGCACTATAGCAGCAAAAACCGATAACTTACTGACAATTTCGCTTAAAAACAAACACCTGCTAAAGGCTGCAAAGCGCAGAACACCTGGAATAAAGTTAATAATAAACCTTATAAGAAAGAAAATTTCTGTGTCCCAAATAAAGGCCATAAAACATTTTAAAAATTGACAAACTATTAACATGCATGTCAGAGACCCTAAACACTATTAGATTAAGGTAAACCAGAGGAAAATTTTTTTAATAAAAGAAGCACAGATTGAAACATTTCATGCAGCAGAACTGATAAGGCAAGAAACAACAATAAGTCAAACTTCTCTCTGCCCTACAAATACGCTCAAACAACCCCACCCTCCACATCCCTCCAATTTTTGGTCTTGTCGCTGTCCTGAAGGTTCCCACCTCTGCCAATGCCTGTAATGGGTTTCTGCCTCTACACCTACTAAAACTGCTCTCTCACATCTCACCAAACACATTTCAATAATGGATGGAAGCAAGGTCCTATTTCTTAGCTCTTATGCTATCTAAAATCTCTTACAGTTTTTAGTTTTGTTTACCACCTTTCCCTCCTGGGACCTCTGCTTTTGCTCATTAGTTCCTCCTGTTACTTTTTACCCTCTAGCTGTCTCCTTTTCCCATATGGTTCTCTAAAATCCAGGTTCTTTGGTCAGTTTCACCCACTCTTTTTAACAGTTTTAGCTATTACTTATGAGTACCTGAACCCCAAATCTATGTCTGTAGCTCTGTCCTTTTCCCTGGGAGGTAGAGCTGCACAGTAACGAAAGCATGGCCCTTTAGAGTCAAACACACAAAGGTTCAAATTTCACTCTGCCACTGTGAGCCTGGACAAGAAGGAAAAAAAGGAGACCAGATGCTACATACTTTAAAAGGCTGGTGGAAATTTATAAAGCTTCTAGCACAGACAGGTATGGCATATCGAGAGTGCTGCTGAGTCTGGGTGCCTCTCACAATCCTCACCTCACAGTGCTCTGCATACCCACTAACCAAAGGAGTTGGCAAGCTCGGTGAAATATAGTTGCCATTTCTGACCTAGTGTACAGAAAGCATGCAATAAAAGTACGTTCTTTCTCCCTTCTCTTTTTATGAGAGTAACTTTATAGATCAATTAATGGCACAGGCCGAGTGCACTTAGTCACTTATAAAGGCAATTATTTTTCATCAGTGTGTGAGCTCCTGGGGAGAACACATCTTTATTCATCTCTGTATTCTTAACATTGTGTTTGCCTCTAATTAAATTTTGACGAATTTTTTGTTCCTTGGACATGTCTGTATAGATGTATAGTCATCTTAAACTCATCTTGTTCCCTAACTGATCTCTTCTTCCCACTAGAATTGCTTTCTCAAGTTTTCACACATAATGGTACTGTACACCCTACTTCCCATGTTACGTGTTTCAGTGTCTTCCTCCATACTCCATCTTTTCAAACTCCACCTCCTATTAATCACCAAATTCTACTGACTCTGTCTCTGTGATATCTTTTACTCTGTAAACAAGACTTATCATGAGGAAGGAATCTTTATATACCCAATTTAGATCATTTAACTTCCACTGGATTTTTTCATGTTTTCATAAACTCTGGGAGGCCTACTACAAAATACTGCAAAATGATCTTTTAATTTAAAGTCTGCCCACTGCCTGCAAAGTAAGATTTGAACTAAGACTCTTTACAATCTGGCCTAACCAACTTCCCAGCTTCATCTCCTGCCTCTACCTTGACATACAGTATGCTCCAACTGAAGTCGACTCAGTGTGACCTTTTAGGACTCTGTTTTTATTTACAATGTTTTTTATGTTCCCCTTTCCTTTCCGGCAAAAACCTCTCCAGTTCAGTGTTCAGGGATGCAGGAAAAGAGGATCAATAATATATCTCTGGTGGCAATGAGCATTGACCCAGATTTGAAAATTGAAGTTCTAATAATAATGAGAAAAAAAAAACTTCCCATGTCTCTGAAAAATTAAAATTAATATAGGGGGTTATATTTGAAGGACATGCTTCCCACATCAAAATAAGTGAGCTTTAATTAAATAACACATGTATATAAAGCATTTAGGACCTTATATAGGCAGTGGATTCTTAACAACAAAAGAAAAAATAGATATATTGGACTTCATCAAAATTTAAAACTTTTGTGCATGAAAAGACAATCTACAGATTGGGAGAAAACATTTGGAAACCATACATCTGATAAGGGCTTACTATCCAGAATGTACAAAGAACTCCTACAATTCAACAACAAAAAGACATACTACCCAATTAAAAAATGGGGACACGACTTGAGAAAACATTTCTCCAAAGAAGATATAAAAATAGCCAATAAACACATGAAAAGATGCTTGACATATGAGCCATAAGGGAAATGCATTTCAAACCACAGCGACCTACCAATTCGTACCCACTAGAAAGGCTATTACTTGAAAAAATGAAAAATAAGAAGCACTGGCAAGGACGTGGAAAAATAAGAAACCTTTTCATTCATTGTTGGTGGGAATATAAAATGGTGTAGCTGCTGTGCAAAACAGTTCCTCAGAAGATGAGACATAGAATTAACATATGACCCAGCAATCTCATATGTAGGTATACACCAAAAGAACTGAAAGTAGGGGCTCAAACTTTATTTGCACATTCATCTTCATAGCAGCATTATTCAAAATTACCAAAAGATGGAAGCAACCCAAGTGTCCATCGATAAAATGTGGTATATACATATATACAGTGGAATATATATATATATACACACACAGAGAATGAAGTTCTGATACATGCTACAATATGGATGAACCATGAAGACATCATGTTGAATAAAACATGCCAGACAAATAAAGGGCAAATGTTGTATGAGTCCACCTATTTGAAATTACCAGAATATGCAAATTCATAGAGACAGAATGTAGAGTATAGATTATCAGGAACAGGGGAAGGGGGCATGGAGAATTGATGCATAAGTGTGCAGGGTTTCTGTTTGGGGTGATAGAAAAGTTTTGGCAATGGATAGTGATAGATTTAGCACAACACTGTGACTGTGATTAATACCACTGAAATTGCATGCTTGAGAGTACGTGAGATGGAAAATTTTGTATTGTGCATTAGTTACCAAATTAAAAAAGAGAGACCAAAGAGAAAATGACGTTTAAATGCAACAAATGATCTAGGAGTGGATCTAATAATGAAGGAGAAAAGCCCAAAAGGACATTACTGGATAATTGGAAAAAACTAGAATACAGATGGTATACTTTATAGCAATGTTAAATTTCTTGAACTCTGTACAAATTATTGAGCTCTAAATAAATAAATTTACATATGTGGCTGCATAGGTGAATATCTTTTTTCTTAGGAAATACACCTGAAGTATTAAGTGTTCAAGAAGCATAATGTGCACAACCTACTCTGAAAGGTGTAGAAAACAGATATAACAAGTGTGGCAAAATGTTAAAAGTTCCATGGGTATCCAGGTAGGGAGTATATTAAATCAGTTGTATTGTTTTTGGATTATTTGTGCAACTTTCCTATAAGTTTGAAATTATTTCAAAACAAAAACTTTAAAAAGAGGAAATAAATTGGTTGCTTGATATACATTTTGGTGGTGTATTGGAAGGGGGGTGAGGGTGAGAATGAGGGGTGTACACTAGCTGCCTGGGTCCCAGATTATTAATCAATTACTGCTTTTTCCTGTACCATGAGAACTCCAAAGTGTCTTCCTCTCAAGATGACTAGATGATCCTTTTAGGCAGGTTTTAAATTCTCTTAAGTAGAAACACTACCGCATTTCTACTTTCCTCCCAACCTGGAACTCAATCCCCAGGTGTCTGCAACTCTTATTTGATATGCACTTGATGGGTGTCCAATAACCACTAAGCTAAGGAACAATCCTAAGTCATTTTCTACCTTTATTCTGTTCTGCCAGAGAAAATACAGTGAAATATTAATAATACTGATTCAAGTTTTTAAATAATAGTGTTTTAAGTGCTAGGCTACCTCTTTCCTATGCACTTAATTTCTTTTCAGTTTTTACCCCATGCAAATCCTTTCCTTAGATTTTACAGGATTTAAGAAAATGTGTAGTAGTTTCCACTACTTCCCCACCTAGAAAGCTTTAAAATATTTATCAATACAGTATCCTGTTATTTATGAGTGTGACCATATGTATCAGTTTCCAGTGGCTGCCATAACAAATTACCACAAATTTGCTGGCTTAAAAACAACAGAAATGCATTCTCACATAGTTGTACGGGCCGAAAGTCCAAAATCAATCTCAAAGGCCCAAAAGTAAGGTGTCAGCAGGGCTGAGCTCCCTCTAGAGCTGATAAGGGAGAACATATTCCTTGCTTCTTCCAGTTCCTAGTGTTGCCAGCATTCCTTGGCTTATGGCCACATCACTCCAATCTCTGCTTCTGTGGTCGTGCTGCCTCTTTGCCTTCTGTATGCATGTGTGTCTTTTCCTCTTGTGTCTGTGGCAAATCTTCCTCAGCCTCTCATTTATAAGACACTTATGATTACATTTAGGTCCCCCCTGGATAAACCAGGACAATCTCCACGTCTCAAGATCCCAAACTTAATCAAATCTGCAAAGATCCTTTTTCCTTTTGGGTAAGATTTGAAGGTTCCAGGGATTAGGGCCTATTATCTTTGGGTAGCTATTATTCAGCCTACTGCATCATATGATCTGGGGCCATCTACTTTAGGTACACAAGAGGCACTATTTAATAGGCAGTAGCTTTAAAGTGGGTCACTCTAACATCCTAGACAACACTGAGTCTTCATTGTAAAAACATAGTAGAAGAGGCTTTGAATGCATATCAAATAAATTGTCAATACCTGTCTACATTTTATTTGGGGAGTAATATCTCTATGCCAGGAAAACCAAATTCTCCACAACACAAAAAGTAACTGCATCCAATTAAAAACATTAAGTATGGTACGTTCCCACCCCATGACCTAGGCACAGTAAAATGGTCCTGACCGACTGGTCTCTGGAATACTGGAAGGTGCTGGCCCTTTCTTTCCCAAAGTGGAGGTGAGTGGCAGCAAGTGGGGGTTGTTAGTCAAAAACCCCTGAGAAATAGCTAACCATACTCCTTGTCTACTTTCACCCGACCTTAAGGTGCACCATCATGCACGAACAAAACCTGGTACAGCCTATGTGGAGCAGAGTTTTGTGGGAAAGGATGGAGACTTACGAATTCACTGTGATTCTGGGTGGTACTGATAATCGGGAAAGCTCAGACTCCCAATGACACTGACAGAGTTCAAGCTGAAAGACCCATGCAGAGCTTTTAATCCAGTCTTACTTGAGATGAGAGGCTGGTTACATGCCCAAGGCTTGATATTCCCCTTTATCTGCACTTTTTCCCCATCTCTATCTCTTCCCCCACCCCGCCCCGCATACCCCAGCCCTCCATTCTCCTAGAAGCGCAGTCGAAAGAGGAGTCAGCAATGTTACGGGGGATCCGTGGTTAACCCTGCAAATCATTTACTTTGCACAGCCCTCTGCTCCTGATGCCCCAAGTTTACAGCCACTGCCTCCGGAGGTCTCGCAGCCCCGAAGTGGCCCCTGAAAACAGTCTCAGTCCATGCCGGTACAAACTATTAGGCAACTGTCGTGTGCAGAACAAACATAAGGCGCAGAAAGGACCCAGAAATAAACATGAGCTGCTTCCGGTCCTCTGAGAGCGACCCGCCCCTCATCCTGTGGCCCAGACCGCGCCCCACTAGGTACCTGCGATCCACCACCTCATCCTACGACACCCGCCGCATCTCCGCGGCGGCCGCACCGACGTCCACCGTGCGGCGGGGGACGGGGGCGGCTCCCCACTCTCCGCCCCCAAACCCCGCGGCGGCGACAGCAGCGGCTTCTCCCTGGAGGCGGCGGCGGCGCCGGACGCTGGCCGCGCCCCCTCCCCGCGCCCCCGGCCTCGCGGCGCTGGGTCTCGGGCCGCCGCCTGCCCCGCGCGACTGCGGCGGGGACCGTTGGGCTCGGACCGGGCGCGGCGGAGCGGGGCGCCTCCCCCCCACCCGCAAGCCGTCGCCGCGGCAACCGAGCGCGTCTTCTCGGGCCCCCAGGGGGCTGGTTGTTCCCGGTCGGGCCGCAAAGCCTGCCAGTCCTCCTCCAGAGATGCTCCCGGATTCGGGCCTCCGCTTATTCTCTCTTCTACCCAACCCCTTTCGTTTTCTGTACGGCCTCCACACTGGTCTTCCCGCCCCAGCCTTGCCCCCATCCGAACGCCCCCCGGCCATTCTCGACATTATCTCCCAAATGATCTTCCCAGCTGCACACTCACGCGCACAAGTCTTACCTTTCCCGTGAGAGTCAAGCCCAAACGTGGCACGTCTAGCCCTGCTTCGTCTTACAACCCCTCCTCAGCTCCCACCCTAAAATTCCTCTTTGAGCATTTCAGATGAACAGATTAACAATTTTCACCTTTCTGCCTTTGCTTATACTGTGTCCTGGGTCGGAATGTGCTTTAAGACAGCTGTTTTCTCAAAACAAGCGAACCTCTTGCCGCCAGAGAGTTGTTTCCGCCGTTGTTCTTCAGTTGCTCTCTGCCCTCATCTCGAATATAGCATTTATCAGATTATATTGTGATTACACACTCAGCCCCTCGCTGCTTCCCAAGGTAGTGCTCGAATGGAAGGAGGGAAAAGGCGTGAGTGTGAACAATGCAACTTGTGCTGTTAATTCTATTAGCAGTCACATTACAGACACAGAGAACCTACACATCTGGGTGAATGAATATTGTGTATAAATGAGTTGGAAATAGTAAGAAATTTTTAATTATGTAAATTACAAATAATAAAAGCAATATTAAATGCCGTTAAAATGTTTTATTGTATACACAAAGGCAGGGGCTTTGTTTCTTACTCTCTGTTCAAATGCTACACTTGGCATGTGGCAGGTGCCTTACGGATATCGTGGAATGAATGAATGAATGAATGGCAAAGGGACTCTGGACCTCTCCCTTTATCATAAACTCTTTATTTTGAAAGCTAAGAAGCTGTTTTAAATTCAACATCTAAACAATACCATGACATATACTGCAAAACCGTTTAAAATGCAGAGAATTGGGCACATCAATTGTTGTATACACACGGGTTTAATTACTTTTTTATGGTTTGAATCACAAATTCTTTTAACTAAAGACTTTGAAAAAAGAAAAGAAAACTTTCCTAGTTTTTAGGGTCCAGAGTGCAAATACAAATATAAGATACAATAGAAATCATATATTAAGTAACTAAAATATTTTCTTGCTATATCATGCTCTGGTAGAAAATAAAGATTAAAACAAAATATTAGAAATTGTTGTCTAGCCACAAAACTTAAACCTTTCTATTTAATACTTATGGCTTCACTTCCTATTAAAATGCGTTTTTCTGCAGGTAATCCCCGATGTCTCCAAGAGAATAAATGGAAAAATTTAAATTATTATTATATTCTTGTGAAGGAAGATGAGCAATGCACAAATAAATTCAAATATGTCAGTTGGGGATAGGTGTTAGGAGGACAGGGTAAGGAGGTTAGGGAGTGCGGAGGTGCCATTTCAGTGTGTGGTCTGAGAAGGTCTCATTGACATTTAAGCAGAGACCTGTAGGACAGGAGGCAGGGGCTGATGTGAACATTGGAGTGGGGAAGTGGGGGGCAGTGGGACCCGGTTTTCAATCATGTGCTTGGTCTGTTTGGTAATCAGACAGGAGGCTAATGAGGACTGAGAAGAGGGAACAAGCAAGAGGACATTGAGCGATTCTGGTCTTATCGGGTCCAAGTCACCAAGATCTCTTTAGTAAAAGTCTGCACCTTTAAAATAAGATTGATTTTTGTTTATTCGAAATGGTTTGGGGCCATTCTTTACAAGGACTAAATGACCTTACAAACCTAAAATTTAACAATATAGCCTATAGTTACTTTAGTGATTATTTAGTGATCCAGAAGAGCCACTAGATGTCACTCCGACTTTATTTTTGGAGATAATCTTGTGATGTTTTCAGTCTTTGAAATACTGAATTCAGAAATCTTTTTTAAACTCCAGTAAGTTAAAAATCACATTTTAAATGCTAGCAAAGATCAATTTTTAAAAATTTGAGTCAATTATAAAAAATTAAAATCAATAAATGCTAATTAAGGAAAAACAATTTTTCCTTAGTTGATGTTGATAGAATGATACATTTCAAAAAGTCAAAATAACAATAAGGCAACTGGCATTTTAAAAAGGGTTTTGGTATTAGAACGCCCAGACAAAAGGCAGAGTCAATATGATTGAAATATTTTTCTCTTCTGGGGCTGTATTCACAGTAACAGAGCAATATGAACTCAATTATTAACAGTGGAATTTTTCATAAAAAGTGAAGTTGTAAGCTGCATTGGAACTATTTGTCATGCAGGGAAGAATTTGATTTAGAAAGGAGGAGTAATTATACGTTAGAGGTAGAAACAAGGAGGGAAGCAGCACAAAGGGACAGAACAAGACAAGAAGCCTCAACTGTGAAGGCTTCCTACACTTTCTCCTAAAACAGAAGAACCAAGAAGGGTTGCATTTTGTATTGCTCAGAACTCTTTCAGTTGCAAATACCAGAAACCCAGTTCCAGATGGTTTAAGCAAAAAATGAGCAGGTGTTTAGAGCCCACAAAACTGATGATCGTAGGGGTCGGATGGCTTCTGGCAGCAGTAATTGCTTAAGATAGCAATTATCAAAGATTATTCTAGGAATTTTGGGGGTCCCTGAGACTCTTGGGTCTGCAAAGTTGAAACTATTTCCGTAGTAATACTAAGAATATTGTTTACCTTTTTCCATTTGTTCTCTCACAAGTGTACAGTGGAGTTTATCAGTCGCTACATGACATGATGTAGCAACAGACTAAACGCAGAAACAAATAGTTGAATCCAGATGTCTTCTATTAAGTCAGTCTTGAAAGAGATTTGCAAATATGTAAAACAATGCCATTCAGCTTAGCAACGTTTTTGTTTGGGAAAATATAGTCATTTGTCATGCAAATAGTTATATTAATATGCAGTAGATTTATTATTTTTTAAATAAATCAATGTAAAATGTTCTTTTCTGTTTTAATTTTCTAAGGCAGCAATAATTGATAGATATTGCACACATAAACAAAATTTCTTTGGAGTACTCAATAATTTGTAGGAGTGTAAAATATCCTGAAACTGAAAAATTTGAGAACCATTGACTAAAATAAGGTATTTTTAGCTGGGCCCAGGATGCAAATGATATCAACCGAACACTGTCTCCTATCTGCTTGCCTTGACGTTGGCTTCCTTCTCACGCATGTGATGGCAAAAATGCCTTCCAGCAACTGAAGGGATACATACTATGCAACAGGACTGATTGTAAAAATTCAGAAATGGAGAGCACAATACTACCTAACTTGTAATACAATAATAGAACACTGAATGAAGCTGAATGTTAGAGAATGATAGAGGGAGGAGGCCTGGGGGCACAAATGAAATTAGAAGGAATATGATAAAGACTGAGATGGTATAATCTAGGAATGCCTGGAGTGTATAATGATAGTGACTAAATGTACAAATGTTAAAATGTTTTGCATGAGGAAGAACAAAGGAATGACATTACTGCAGGGTGTTGAAAATAGGTGGTAATTAATATTTTAAAACTTTAACTTACCTGTGAGACTAAAGCAAAAAATGTTTGGTATAATATATTTATTTTGACTAGCACATTTCCTAATATAAATTATGTGGACAGCTGGATTGAACATCATAAGTACATGGAACCTTGAGTAGGGCATGAAATTTTGTAGGTTTGTCCAGAGTGATGCCTCAATAAATCCCAGAAGGATTTGAATAGTGAATAAAAAAGTATTTGCAAAGTCCCCTGGGGGGAATGGTGAGAAAGGGGGAACATTTAACTTCCCCAAGTGGAGAATTCTTAATATTCTCACAAGCAGTGGGGACAGCCAAAGCAATAGGCTGAGCCCCCAATCTTGGGGTTTGTTCATATGAAACTTAACCCCGCAAAGGATAGGCTAAGCCAATTTAAAATTAGGCCTAAGAGTCACCCCCAAGAGAACCTCTTTTGTTGCTCAGATGGGGCCTCTCTCTCTCAGCCAACATGACAAGCAAACTCATTGCCCTCCCCATCTCTACGTGGGACATGACTTCCAGAGGTGTGGACCTTCCTGGCAACGTGGGACAGAAATCCTAGAATGAGCTGGGACTCAGCACCACGGGATTGAGAAAACCTTCTCGACAGAAAGGGGGAAGAGAGAAATGAGACAAAATTGAATAGCTGAGAGATTCCAGAGTCAAGAGGTTATCCTGGAGGTTACTCTTATGCATTTAAATAGCTGTCACCTTTTTAGTTAAGGCATAACATTGAGGCTGGAGGGAACTGCCTGAAGATGTAGAGCTGTGTTCCAGTAGCCATGTTTCTTGAACATGATTGTATAATGACATAGCTTTTGCAATGTGACTATGTGATTGTGAAAACCTTTTGTCTGATGCTTCTTTTATCTACCTTATGGACAGAGGAGTGAAACATATGGATTAAAAATAAATAAATAATAGGGGAACAAGTGTTAAAATAAATTTAGTAGACTGAAATGCTAGTGATCAATGAAAGGAAGGGGTATAAGGGGTATGGTATGTATGAACTTTTTTCTGTTTTCTTCTTATTTCTGTTTCTGAATTGATGCAAATGTTCTAAGAAAATGACCATGATGATGAATATACAACTATGTGAAGAAAAACAAAAAAGAATGTTCATATTGTATGCTTTTTAATAAAATTTTTTTTAAACACCTGGAATTTTATTTACCAATTTATCAACCCCGTAGGAGAAAATGCCCCCTTTAAAGGGCTCCAGTAAAAGATTTATACATAAAATTAAAATTCTCTTTGATTAAGTTTGAGTAATAGGCTCATCTCTACACCAATCATTGGAATCAAGGAGAAGTGACGCTCGTCCACCCCAAAGCCAGGGACAGACTCAGCCCACCAGAACCACGTGGATAGGTGAAAAATGAGTGGTTCCCCAGAGAGGCTGAGCAGATAAAAAACAGTTCCTTCACCCAGAAAGCCTAGATCTTATACAGAGGAATTAGAAAGATAGTAACTACCTTGTTCCTGGTGAGAATCATAACCCTTGCATTGTCAGCATCTTGAGACAGTAGGGTTGTTTTTCTCACCTTTCAATAGAGGTGTGATTTGGGGTCCAAATCATATGCCCTAACAAAAGTTTTCCTTTTGATCAACGTCTTTTTATCATAAATTATTCAAAATACCTGCCTTAAAGTTGTGATTCCATCCCTGGATGTCCAAAGACTTTAATTTTGTACCCATTTATGCTGCCTATAAGATGACTTGAGTCAGATCATTTAACCTTTTCACGGCCTCTGTGTCCTTTAACAATGGGGTCAGTGAAGAGTAGGACCTTAGTCTCTTGCAGCTTTAACATTATCTCAATCTGTGAGCAATGGAAGATGTGGGGGGAAAAAGTTATCTTAACTGTGTTCTATCAGTTGCTATACTCAATATCCACAAAATGAAGTGTTACATATTTTTTTCAGATTACATATATATTTCCATTAAATATGTTTCTTAAATATTTCTGATGATAATATGAAATAGAGGTTTCATCAAATTATAAATTCTGAATTTTATTTTTCACTGCTTATCTTTTTTTTAAATTTCCTTTGCCTTTTGTTTTCAGCTTCATTACTTTTAATATTAAATGGTGCTTGTAAGATCTATTTTCTACAAAGTTTTAGGAGCAATAACTACAAACAACTTTTCAGAAAAAATATTCATTTAGTTAGGAATTTTACTGTTAAAAATATATGTACTGAATGAAAGAAAACATCACATCTCCTTTTATTCTTAGTTTGTAAATTAAGCCACAAATAAAAACTAATAAAGATTGCATACACTACCATTAAGATTAGCCAATCTTCACGACATGCTTTCATTTTGTATACATGTCCACTAAAATGCTATCATTCCATAAGAAAGAGATTTTTATGGCTTTTTGTCTTTGAGCTGTTTAGATGAAATCAGTATTGAAAATCAGGTAACACATGCCATGTGCTGTACATTCAATACTATAGATAATATAATACCCACATACTGTTACCTAATTTGCTTCTTTGTTAAATTAGCTTTTCTTTTATTTTGGGTACAAACACAAAACTAAATTGTTACTAAAACCCATAGTAATTTTTGCCTCAATTTCCAACATAAATTCCTATTATCGCATACTATTTAACAGAAAAAAGGTTTTAGCCAATATAGTCCTTAGAAAGAATTTTAATTTATTCCAGTGACTTAGCTGGGGCTTCTGGGTAAAATGTGTACTGGTCAAATTTTTAATAAAAACTAATGTTAAATTTTATAAAACATTATTGAAAATTCATATTGATAACCTGAAATCAGAACAACATTCAGCCTTGAGGGTCTTTTACTAGTCAGACATTATGTATTTCCTTTCATTTAAAGAGTGGATAATAAACAATCTTGGAGTAGATAACAAGCAATTAAAATATAGAAGAAAGCCTGCCTCATGTTTGTATTGAATAAAACATGCATAAATTTGGTCAGAGTGTCCTATTTCAAGATGAATGGCTGGTAATATATTATACTTTTTCAAATGAAAAAGTATTTTCTTCAAATGAAAAAGTAGAGCCATTGTGCCACCACCTTGACATTTACTTGAATGTTTGCAAAAATGCTTAGGGTACTACTTCTCAAAGTTAACTGCACGTTAGAATTGCCTGGAGAGTTTTAAAAAATACAAATGCCTGTGTCTGGCCCTGGAGATTCTGTTTTAATTGATAGGAGCTAGGGTTATTAGAAAAACTATTTTCTACTCCTTGGTAATTAGCAGCCAGTATGGTATCTTTAATTTTATACATTTTATTAACTGGAAGACTGTTTTGATTTGTCAGATCTTTATGGTGAAGTGAACTCTGCATTGAGCGCTTACTGTGCAGAAAGCCTGAATGCCTCTATTTGCCTTCATCCATTTTCCTCTCACCTCCTTACTTTTTCAGTGACTGCTGCTGCAGCAGCGGTGACTAATCATCACTGCAAGTATCAAAGAAAGAAATGAGCTGCTTCCTTGATGGTTTTCCACTACGGATTAATTTACCATGCTTTTCTCATTTCCTGCAAAAGCTTTTCTTTTTCCTTTTTTCAAGAAACAAATTACGAACTGATTGCTGAAAAAAAAAGTTTTAGCACGTCTTCTCTGTCTCTGTAGAACAAGTCAGAAAATTCTGAGGCGAGCAGAAGCATAGTAAGTGCTTTCTTTCTTTTAAACCTACTTCTGGGGAGGGGAAAGGCTATTGTAATGGTAAATTTCACCCAGTAAGGAAGAAAGGGTTGATAATCAATCAAAAAAGAGGTATTCATTTGAATTTTTGCAGGTTTTTTTTTTTTTTTTTTTGCAATATTGTAAGACAGTTTAAATTTTCTCCGTAAAAGATAGAGAAAAAAATTTTGGCATGTGTATGTTTGAATAAAAGCAATCTTCACAGTGACATTGAAAGAAGTTTTTCCTAATGGTGTGGAGAGATATATGTCAATTGAGGGGTTCGATGAGAACCCAGAATTCCTAGCAGAGGATATATATATAATCAGTAAATGTGGAAGAGAAAAATCTTACTGGTTCAGCATCCCGGAGTTAACCTTGGGAGAACATTTTACATCTGGAAGAATTCCTTTCTCGAAATCTTTATTTGGCCCGTGTGTATCACAAAGGATGGGGTAACTTGCTCCAGCAGCAGCGCTTTCCTGAATCTGCCTCAGGCATTTTAAACTCAACTTGAGGGCTACAGTGGTTAATGTGTTTGGCATCATGAGGACCCTGGAGAACTTCGATGAGACCAGTGCCACGCTCAATCCCAACGCTACCCCCAAAGGAAGGTACATTTATCTGGAAGCATTCCTGCAGGGAGGAGCTCCCTGGGGTTTTACTTTGAAAGGTGGCCTGGAGCACGGAGAACCATTAATCATCTCTAAGGTATGTTTCCGTTCCCAATATTTCTTTATTCAAATTGCTTTTTCAACTTTCAGACTTTTGTCAGATTGTCAACAAATGCAAAATAATGCTGAGGACTGTCTGGATATTAGCTTACTTTTTCAGACCCTTCTCATTATCTGGAAATATTTTGCATAGCTTAGTATTTGAAAGAAAAAGTGTGTCTAGCTGATTTACTCTATAAAATCCCAGGAAAAATGTACTGGTTGGATGGATAATCTTTTTGTGAATGAAATAGTGTAAAGCCAATTGCCACATGATTTTTCAGTTATAAATCAGATTAAAGATTAACAACATGGCTAAAATGGTGGCATGGTGTTTATTTATGTAAGTATGCTTTTATTTAGTATATAGCTAGAAAAATAGCTTCTATTTCTCCCTTCAACTAAAAATATGTACTATTTAAAAACGTTTTAGAGTTTGTTCGTAATTTTGGCTATTTAGTACTGTTTTACATGCAGAGAGTGTGTAAATCACCTTCCAGTATAATTTTTCAGTATAATTCAGTCTAAATTTTTAGTATTATTCATTATAAGTTTTCACTCTAATCAAAGAGCAAGACACCATTTCTACCTCCACTATCCGTGTATTTAAATAAATTTTTAAATGTTAGTTATCGTGCAACATGGCTCAATTGTTCATTTATCTTTTGATATGAGAATGTATACTTATTGAATGAATCCTTTTTTTTCGTTAGAGTTAATATGTCTGCTTTTCTAACATTTCTTTTAAATTTCAGGATATCAAGCTAATACAACAAAGTAAGTGTGCTTTTTTCACATACATGCTTTACTCAAGAAACGTAATTGAGAGAGAAGCTGTTTTTAAGTATGAGGGTACAAAAGGAGTACATATATTTCATTTGTGCTGTATACTGTTTAAGGTTATTTTTCATATCACTAAAAGTGTGTGTTTTGAGGAGAACCATAGTGAAGTTTAAGCAACTTTGTGTTTATTTTTCTCATATTACAAAAAGTCTGAAGGTAGGCTGTCTAGGCAAAGAGCAGGAGCTCAGTGATGTTATCAAGGACCTCCCTTATCTCTCCATTCTGCCATTTTTAGGATGTTAGCTTTTGTCTTCATAGTTGTATGGATGCTGTACCTCAGGCATTGTAGTTTCATTCCAGGCAGGATTTTGCCTTTTTGCTTAGACAAGGACATCCTTCCCATCAGACTTTTGCTATTAACTCATTGAGCAGAACTTTTTTGCCACATGCTTATCTGTAGACCAGTCACTGGCCAAGAAGAATGAGGTTACCATAACTAGTTTAGACTATTTAGAATGTATCTCCAGGCCTGCAGCAGGGATCTACCCTTCTGCAGAATCCAGGAATCTCTTCGCTCACTATTTGAACCTAGTGGGGTTCTGTTTGCCGGAAGGAAAGAATGGCTGCTGGGTAAACCATTGAGAATGCCTGCCACAAACATAAATATTATCTGTACATTTTAATACTCTGGTAGTATGCTCAATTTGGCCTTTAATGATAAAACGTTATATATCCATACATTAGGATATAGTTTGCTGTCAGACCTAATTTTGCCACTACTGAGTCAGCTTCTCTAGGCCTCCATTTTATCTGTAGAATGTGGGTATACTACTATTTACCTTAGCATGGTGTGTAGGGATTAAATAAGACCACACATTTAGAGCATTTAGCACAGTACCTGGTTTGAGGAATTCAGTAAATCTAAGCAAATATTCTGATTATTACTTTTTATTACACTAAGAGACATTTGCACTAGGATATAGGTTTGGCTGCTATACAAGGATCCAAAATAATAATTACTTAAACAATACAGGAGTTTATATCTGTCTCACATAACAGTCTGAGCATAAGCCAAATTGAAAGATGGCTTCATGGTGCCAAGAACCATGCCCCTTCTATCTTGTTACTCCCTTCCCTGGGGTGATGCCTTATGGCCCAAGATGACTTGTCACTACATCTGCTTTTCAATCAATGAGAACCTTTCAAAGGTACAATCTAGAACTGTTCTGTGCAATATGGTAGCTACTGGCCACATGTGGCTAATTCCATTAAAATTCATTAAATTGAAATAAAATGAAAATTCATTCCTCGTTTTTGTAGTAGCCACATTTCAAATGCCATATTGTTCCAAAGCCCTTGACATATCTTACATTCTTATTATCTGCAAATGTTTATTCATCCAAGCTCCATTTCTTCCTTTCTCTGAAGTTTTCCTGATTTCATCAAGCTGTTAGGCAGCCCGTTTTCTGTATTTCTGTAATATGCACTTATTACATTGAAACATACTTTTGTATTTTTGCCGATTGCCTTCTTAGAAGTCTGTGAGCCTCTTTAAGGGAAGGAACTGTTTTCATCTCTATCAGACCCAACCCAAAGTTTGGGTATACAAATATTTGTTGAGTAAATGGAAGAACATGAGCCATGTCTTACTCATATTGCATATTCAGTATCTAGCACAGTGCCTGGGACAGAGTGGGTCCTCAATAACTTTTTTTTTTCTCAGTAACTTTTATTGAATTAATAAGCAAAAGAAAACAGAGTGGTGGACATTTTAAGGGAAGGTGGAGTCCTATAAAATCAGGATGCCAGGAGGGTCTTCTGAGATGGGATGTGTATTAGTTTTCTACTACTGCTGTAAAATTACCACAGATTTAGTAACTTAAAACAACACACATTTGCTACCATACACTTCTGTGAGTCAGAAATCTGAAATGGGTTTCACTGGGCTAAAATCAACCTGTCAATAGGGCTGCATTTCTTTCTGGAGGTTTTAGGGGAAAATCCATTTCTTTGCTCTTTTCAGCTTCATGAGGCTGCCTGCATTCCCAGGTTTATGGTCTCCTTCCTTCCTCTTCAAATCTAATAACATTGCCTCAGTCTGATCTCTAACTTCTGCCTCTTTCTTCTACTTTAAAGGACACGTTGTGCCTATCGGGATAATCCAGGAAAATTTTCCTCTTTTAAAGCCAGCTAATGATCAAACTTAATTCCACTGAAATCTTAATTCCTCCTTGCTATATAACCTAACATATTCACAGATCCCAGGGATAAAGGCATGGGCCCCTTTTTGAGGGGTGAAACATTACTTTACCTACCATAGGACATGTGAGCATTGATGAAAGCCATACAATTAAGGCAGTACCAGGCATGAGACTAAGGTGAATTTTAGTGGCTGATGGTCATGCATATCCCATATTGTCTTTCTAAGACAATTTTAAAAAGGCAGGTTAATTCATATACTGCTAACCAAATGTCCACTATTCCTCCAAGATACGGTGACCCCACTGTAGGCGAAAGAGAGGCAATACACATTGAGTCATACCTATGAAAGGCACATACACGTTATACAGAGAAATTATAAACTGCCAGGCTATGGATGACAATATAATGAATGAAGTATTGTTTTTCTTTAGGTACCAATGAGGCTGGAGAATGAATGGGAAAAAAAGGAATTACAAAAGGGTGGCAACAAAAGAAATTATTTTCAAATTCCTTTCTTTGGGATTTAACGTCCTTTAAAAGGAAAGGTGGGGTTGAGGAAAGAGCCTATGTAATCTGTGAACTTTGAAAAGAAAGGGTAACAAGAAAAAAACAAAAGCAAAAAACGATGACTGTAAATGGACTCTCAGGTAATTCAATAGTTCAGGAAGTTGGCAGCATGATTTTATTATGACTCACTATGTATTGCGACTAGAAAAAGCAGTTCCACTTATACATTCAGTGCTCAGTCGGGATGCACCTGCCATCAGGGTCCATAAATTGAGTAAAAACAATAACGACAACAAACAACAACTGCTGACACTTACTGTGAATTTACTATGTGCCAGGCTCTATCCTAAGAGATCCATGTGTATTAACTCAAATTTCACAATTCTGAAAGGAAGTTATTAGTATTATTATCCCAAATTTTTTTTTTTTTTTTTTTTTTTAAAGAAAGAGGGAGGAAGGGAAGGAAAGACAGAGAGAAGGAAGGAAGGAAGGAAGAAAGGGAAACATCTTTAAACATTTTCTTGTTTTATTGTATTTTGTTTGTTTGTTTGTTTTTTACATGGGCTGGGGCCGGGAACCGAACCGAGGTCCTCCGGCATGGCAGGCAAGCACTTTGCCCGCTGAGCCACCGCGGCCCGCCCTATCCCAAATTTTATACATGAGAAACCGAGACACAGAATTTGAGTAATTTGTTGAATGTCTCGTAGCTAGTAAGTGACAGAGCTGGCATTTGAAAGCAGACATTCTGGTTCCAGAGTCCATGGCATTTAATTGCCATTTCTTATGAATTATTTGGCTCTGTCTAGATTCTAGAGCTATTATCTGGGTGAAATATGAGATATATGAGATTATATATCTGTATATATAAATCTATTAGAGGAAAATCATTTTTTTAGACTTAGTACTATATGTAAATTATCATAAAATCGATATAACTGCTGTTCAAACAACTCTTTAAAGTAGTCAAAAAAAGGGGAGGCCATTTAAAAGTCTAGATCCATGTCTTCATGGTGTCCCCACCTGGAGAGGGCTCTTAAGTCTCTTACATCATTGAGTGTCAAGCTTTGTTATATGAGTTGCTAACTTTCTACTCAGTACCTGCTATTTTACTACCAGTCAGTATCATCATATCATAACTAACATCTGGATTACGTTTTGTCGTATCCAAGTACTATTGTGTAGCTTAATCCATTATCCAATGAATAAAAATCCCAATAAGTGAGAATTGTTCCTCTTTTAAAGACGAGAAAACTGAAGTTCAAGAAGGCAAAATTACTTCCCACAGTCACTAAGCTAGAACAAATACGATAGAAATGAAACGTATTTTCACATCAAGGCCTATATTTCTGGGATGTGCATTTTGCTGCACTGGACCATTTTGCCTAAAATGAAGAAAAAAATAAATACCTTAGAAATTGCAAAACTAAATTAATAAAAACATACCAAAGAGCATTTAAAAATAAAGTCTTTGGATAAAATTTCATAAATCTCTAAGACAAAATGTGGTTCAAAATGGAGAAGAATATAATGATTAGACACATGAATGGCTAAGGAATGATAAAATGCATTTGATCTAAGAGCAAATACAGGCTCAAATGCCCAGAATAGAATGTTCTGCACATCGATCTGGTGACTTAGGAAAGCCTTCTTTAAAGGCAGGAAAGAATTGTCCCTTCCATTAGACTAATCAAGATACACAAACAGCTTATTGTTTATCTTTTGTGCAGTATGTCACTAGAAGGGGTGGGGGGAGGGGGAACTGTGCTTAGGTTTAGCAGAGACTCTTTGCCTCGTTTTGTTTCAGAGAAATGCCTGGGATGTCAAGGGGGAAAGATGGTTGGACTCCTGGGATGGACCAAGAGGGAGAACATAACTCTGTAACTCTCTGGATTAAGATGTTCACTTTGGAACTAGATAAAAGGAAGAGACATAGAAGATGGGTTCTGTCTACGGGTTTGTTGACATCCAAAATGTTCTTTGGGGTCTTATTTTCCCAAATGAAGAAAGTCTCTCATTATGTGCTTCCAATCACATTACGAGCTCACTAAAATCAGATAAATATTTCTTGAATTAAATTATGTTCCCTGTGTAGGAGGCAATGCCTTGAGAATGTATGAGCTCAAAGGAAAGCAAAATTCTTAGTGATGGCAAGACCCATTTGCCAGCCCTTCTGAGGGAGTGGGAAGAAAGGAGGAAATATTAAACTTCCCCATCTGGAGAATTCCTGATATTCTTGCAATTGTTGAGTACAACCAATTTAATAAGCCAAGCCCTAGATTTTGGAGCTTCCCCCTATGAAACTTATTCCTGCAAAGGAGAAGCTAAGCCTACTTATAATTATGCCTATGAGTCACCCCCAGAGAACCTCTTTTGTTGCTCAGATGTGGCCTCTCTCTCTCTCTCTCTCTCTCTCTCTAAACCAACTGGCAGGTGAATTCACTGCACTCCCTGCGTGGGACACGACTCCCAGGGATGTAATCTCCCTGGCAATGTGGGACATGACTCCTGGAGATGAACTAGGCTCCAGCATCATGGGATTGAGAAAGCTTTCTTGACAAAAAAGGGCAAGTGAGAAATGAGATAAAATTAAGTTTTAGTGGCTGAGAGATTTCAAATAGAGTTGAGAGGTTATTTAAGGTGTTATTCTTATTCATTGCATAGAATAGTTTTAAGTGTATTGGAATAGTTAGAAGGAAATATATGAAACTGTTAAACTGTGTTCCAGTAGCCTTGATTCTTGAAGACAATTATATAACTATATAGCTTTTACAGTGTGATCATGTGATTGTGAAAACCCCGTGACTAATACTTCCTTTATCCAGGGTATAGACAGATGAGTTAAAAAAAAAAAAAAATAAGGATGAAAAAATAAACAATAGGGAGGGGTAAGGAGTTAAAAAAAATTGGGTAGATTGCAATACTGGTGGTCCATGAGAGGGAGGAGTAAGGAGCTTGGGATGCATAAGGTCTTTTTTTCTTTTTTCTTTTTATTTCTTTTTTGGGAGTGATGTGGCTGTTCTAAAAATGACAATGGTGATTGTTCTGGTTTGCTAGCTGCTGGAATGCAACACACCAGAGACGGATTGGCTTTTAATAAAAGGGGATTTATTTTGTTGGTTCCTCAGAGGAAAGACAGTTAACTTTCCACTGAGGTTCTTTCTTACGTGGAAGGCACAGGATGGTCTCTGCTGGTCTTCTCTCCAAGCCCCTGGGTTCCAACAACTTTCCCTGGGGTGACTTCTTTCTGCATCTCCAAAGGCCTGGGCTGAGCTGCGAGTGCTGAGATGAGGAATGCCAAGCTGCTTAGGCTGTGCTACGTTGCGCTCTCTCATTTAAGCACCAGCCAATTAAGTCAAACGTCACTCATTGCAGCAGACACGTCTCCTAGCTGACTGCAGATGTAATTAGCAACAAATGAGGTTCATGTACCATTGGCTTATGTCCGCAGCAACAAGACTAGGTATGCTCATCTGGCCAAATTGACAACTGAATCTAACTAACACAGTGATGAATACACAATTGTGTGATGATATTGTGAGCCACTAATTGTATACTTTGGATGAACAGTATGGTGTGTGAAGATATTTCAATAAAAATATTTTTTAAAAAAGACCCGTTTGTCATATCACCTCAGTGTGCTGCCTGAATAAAAGTTATTTCCAGGCCATTGATTAGCTAAAAAATTTAGTTGTGTCTAAGAACACATAACACTTTAAAGTTTAGGCAATTTTTTAAAAGTCAAGTAAAAACATGAGTTTCCTCCTTTTGTCCCCCAATCGAATTCAATTAAACAGGAATCTTCAATGCATTAAATATGTGTATGACCTCATCAACTTTCTTGTCTTAAAAGTTTTTAACAAGTTTTTCTGTATCATATTCACACACTTCCCTAAACATCTTTCTAATAAAGATTTTCAAGAAGGTCCTCACTAACATTCACTTATTTTCCCCTTCATTCATTAATACATTTTCATCATCATTATACATAGCTCAAGCCCTGTGGATAATGGAAACAAAAGAAGGAAGGAAAAAAGAAACAAGGGGAAGGTAGATAGGAGGGAGGAAGTGTCCTTAGCATCTAGAAGTTAGCACCTAACAGCATAGGATTCATATGAAAGTGTGAATGCACAACCAGAAAGCAAGTACTCCTTGTGCTAGTTTGAAACTGTTATGTACCTCAAAAAAGCCATGTTCTTCTAATCTAATCTTGTGGGGGCAGATCTATTATTGGGTGGGACCTTTAGATTAGGTTGTTTCTGTGGAGGTGTGACCCTGCCCATTCAAGGTGGTTCTTGATCTGTTTGCTGGAGTCCTTTAAGACAGAACAGATAATTTAGAAAAGCTAAGAAAGAAAATGGCCCAGGAGAGGCAAGAAGGACCCATAGGAGCTGACTGAGTCATTCGGAAACCAACCCAGGAGAAAAGGGCCAGCAAACATCACCATGTGCCTTCCCATATGACAGAGGAACTCTGGATGCCACTGGCCTTTCCTCAGTGAAGGTATCCTCTTGTTGATGCTTTAGTTTGGACGTTTTCATGGCCTTCGAACTGTACATTGTAACCTAATAAATCCCCTTTGTAAAAGCCAACCCAATTCTGGTATATCACATTCCAGCAGCTTTAGCAAACTGAAACACTCCCTCACTGGCTATGATTTACATATATACACACACCTAATTTTTTGCTAAGACAGAAACCATCTTGGCAAATAAGTAGACTTTTTTGTGTCACAGTTTTCTTTCTGTGTAATGAGGGCATTGGATTAGGTAATTGCTGAGATTTCTTATTGCTCTAAAATCTTAAAATTCACTTAACATTTATTGAGGATTTGCTTTGTATGGAATTGTGCTGGTTTGAAAGGATGTATGCCCCTAGAAAAGCCATGTTTTAATCAAAATCTCATTTCATAAAGGTAGAATAATCCCTATTCAATACTGTATGTTTGAAACTGTAATCAGATCATCTCCCTGGATGATGTGATTTAGTCAAGAGTGGTTGTTAAACTGGATTAGGTGACGGCATGTTTCCACCCATTTGGGTGGGTCTTTATTGGTTTATTGGAGTCCTATAAAAGAGGAAACATTTTGGAGAATGAGAGATTCAGAAAGAGCAGCACCACAAAGCAGAGGGTCCACAAACCAACGACCTTTGGAGATGAAGGAAAATGCCTCCTGAGGAGCTTCATGAAACCAGAAGCCAGGAGAGAAAACTAGCAGATGACGCTGTGTTCGCCATGTGCCCTTCCAGCTGAGAGAGAAACTCTGACTGTGTTCGCCATGTGCACTTCCACTTGAGAAAGAAACCGTGAACTTCATTGGCCTTCTTGAACCGAGGTATCTTTCCCTGGATGCCTTTGATTGGACATTTCTATAGACTTGTTTTAATTGGGACATTTTCTCAGCCTTAGAATTGTAAACTAGCCACTCATTAAATTCCCCCTCTTAAAAGCCATTCCATTTCTGGTATATTGCATTCTGTCAGCTATCAAACTAGAACAGAAGTAAAAAGTATTTTGCCAGGAGGAGCAGAAGATAAAGCAAGAGTAAAATTCATTCCCTGGCCTTAAAGAAATTATAATTTATTAGTAGGATGTCAACATACAAAGTACTTGTATTAGAAGACAACATAAATAAAGGTGCTGGGAAGGTAAAAGAATGGAAGAATTAAAGCAAATTCAGGACAAAAGCGGATTAAACAAGAAGGAAACCAAAAAAGTTAGTTTTAGGACAGCAGAGAGATATAAAGCCACATAGTGTAAAGGTCAGTGGATATTAAAGGGAAAAGCAAGAAAGGTGAAGAGAGAACCTCAGAATAGATTGACCATTTATTTAAAAGGTCAGAATTAACAAGTTGATTTCACCTTGGTACTTAGAAAGATATGAGATCCAGAGTGGTAATTATGTGGTGTGCGAGTATAGAGAACAAGGTTTACTTTAAATAGGGTGATTAGAGCAGGGTTTTCTGAGAAGATCACATCTGAGCTAAGACCTAATAGATGAAAAATAAGAAATCAGATCTGTAGAGAGGTTTGGAAGTTGGGCTATGGCAGGAAAGCCTTGGAAAGTTCCAGAAACCAAAAGAAAGTTGGTGTTATTGGAGCATAGTAAACAAAGAAGAAAGTGGTATGAGATAAGGATGGAGAAGTAGGCAAGAGGCAGATCATACAGGACCTTGTAGGCTGTGGAAATGACCTTATGTACCAACCCAGCTCTTGAAGAGCTCAGGCTGACACAGCCTCAAGACCAAAGAACACACTAAGCAGTAAGTTAGGCGTGGATTTTATTGGGACTTATGAACAGGAGATCTTTCCTGGTGGTGACCATCAGGAAAATGGAAGTCAGTGCTCCTCAGAAGGGTGGGGAGTACAAGGAACAGCTCATAAGGGTTTAGGACAAAGACATTCCATAGGGTGTGAGAACAGAGTTTCGGCAGGGTCCCACATCACAGGGGTCTGGAAATTTGTTATCAACAGTCATCAAGGGAGAAGTGGATCACAGTGGCTCAGCAGGCAGAGTTCTCACCTGCCATGCTGGAGACCCAGGTTTGATTCCTGGTGCCTGCCCATGCAGAAAAAAGAAAAGAAAAACAGAAAAGTGATCAAGGGAGGGAAGTTTTCATGCTTTGTTTACATTATCAACTGTACATTCTCCACCCCTTCGCCCGCCCCAGGAGGTCTGATGACTTTTAACTTCTGTCCCGTCATTATAAACAGCTGCCTGAAGGAACTTATTCTCGATATGGACCTGGACCTCCACACCTTGGATTGGATTTAAATGCAGGGTTTAGGGTATTTTACACTATGAATTTTTCATTTCCTACAGTGAAACACACAGATTGCATGTATTTAAACACTAAGAGATTTTTAGTGCTTGCTCTTAAAGTCACTTTCCCTTCATTCTCTTTTATGTTTCTAAGGCACTTCCTGGGTCTAAACAAGGACAGGCTACTGTCAAAATTCATCGCAACTTATGTAAAGATGCACAAATAAACAGTAAATATCCTTTTTTAAATTAGTTGTGAGAAGGCTATCCCCCTCTATCTACAACTGTTGACCTTTATTTTTCAGCTGCAATCCAACAAGATGCTGGGGTTGCTTTTGTTATGGTAATATGACTAACTCTGCAGAGGTTCTGCTCTGTTACAAAGATCGTATTTCACCTAAATGTCACAAAAGTCCTTTTATGAATTCTATTTCATAGATGAAACTGAAAGCTTACTAAAGGTCATAGAACTACTTAGGGGCATATCTAAGACCTTTTAAACTTTAAGCCTGAAAAATACCTTTTAAAGTAAAAACTACATTGTCATTTTGTAATTCAAAATACTGTTCATTCTTCCTTACCTCACATCATGATAAACTGGTAGAGCTGGGATTTATGAACTGAAAAAGACAGGCAATTCAACGGCATCTTTAAAATAGCCTGCATCATGAAATGGAAAGTATCCGGCTCTACCAAAAGGCTGTTACCATACAAAGGTGGTGAGTTCTCTGTTTAATATGCTCAATGACCAATTCCTGAGACACCAGTTTCAAAGAGAGTTTATTTACTAGGTGCGAAGCAGGAGATAAAATTGCCAATCAGTCCCCAAATCTGTCTCCCCGAAATGCAGTAGTTCTGATAGTTTTACAATATCAAAAAATGGGTAAGTTTTAGAATAATAAGCACAATGGCTCCAGTTGATATAAGTAGAAGTGATCTAATTATTGAGCATGCATAGATTGATTACATGCTTAGTCACAGTATGTATAGAAGAAAATGGTAACTTTAATATGATGATAGGTGTGATTTTTAGTATTATAATTAGGTATAGGTCACTTATAAGTTTAAATCTAAGCTACTGTGCATGTCAGGCAGGCCCATTTTGGTTAGATCCAGTTTTGATTATCAAGAAAACTTTGGAATTGGAGTGGATTATTATTGGGCTGGCCCAATACCCTTCAGTAGGGGCTAACTTTTGAGATCATAAAATTCTAAAGTCGAAAAACTAGATAAAATGGGTACAAGTGAAGGTTAGTCACGAGGTTTTTACAATCACAAGGGCACAAGATAAAAGCTATACAATCATTATCAGAGATCAAGACAGCTGGATTATAGTTCAGAGATTTCAGTTATTTCCCTCTGTCTACTCTGATAAACCAGAAAGTAAAAAGTCATATCTATATAGTGATTCAGTAATCGTAATCATCCCTTAAACCCTAACTTCTCGGTTACAAGATGTCCACTTCTAGAATTAAATTGGACTCCCCACATCTTCCCAGACCCTGCTTTCTGATACTTTCTTTTATTTCTGCCAGGTTCTAACCGCTTTCCATTCATCCCTCTGATTGTTATTTTTCAACTGGGACCTTGTTGTCTTTTATTTTAAGGCACAGTAATCAGCGTTGCCTTTGTTTTTTTTCTATCTTGCCCTTGCCTACTCAGTTCACTTAAACTTCACCTTCCCATCCCCCTCCCCTCCTCACTGCTTAAACCCTGGTGTTTACCTCCTATCCTGGATGTACTCTATCATATGGATAGGCAATAATAAAATCTCACCACAAAAATAATCATGCCCAGCTGCCCAAAGGGGAAACACTAAATGAACATTAAATGGTTTAAAGCTAAGGAGGTCTAATTCCAGTTAACGTAGAAAATCAGGCTTGAACTTTAAAACAGATAAGCACTGATCTGCTGGAGTACTTCAAGTTCATGCACCCCAACTTAGTAAAGAAGTCATACAAGATAAGCACCACAACAGATAGTCTTTTGCAGAGAAATGTCTATTGTACCAAACTTGATCCTGTTTTGCTTGTCCGTTTCTAGCTCTTGCTTAGCTCATAATAGAGTGCACCTGCAGGCTATTCCAGCCAACACCCTCCCTGGAAGACATTCTTTGGTGTTCTCCTGATAGTGCAGTCCTTTGGCACTATCCTGGGAATGCCACATACAATTGTGACACTCAGAGACATTGCTGCACTGGTAGAATCCTGGCTCATCTGGCCTCATCCCTCAATCGTTCTTGGCCCTTGGAAACCTGGTTCAGACAGATGCTAGCTTACTGAAAATCTCAAAATTAAGAAATGACTATGACTGACTTGAATTTGGAAGAAAAACACATGCAACTGAAGTGTAAACAAGCATTCTTCAGGTTAGTCAGACTAAACATCTACTGGTTCGAGTATCGAACTATCCTGAGACATGTATTTGCTAAAACGTGGGAAGAAAGTTTGACCATCTAGAGCTAATAGTCTTACTCTTTTCCTTTCAAAAACTAAATTTTTTTAATTAAGGAAGGGTATGGGTATAATTTAATCTTTTATTTCTCCTATGTGCCCTCAAGAAATTCACATTTTTTAGGCCTGGTCGCATGGTAACTGGGAAATAAGCAGTGGGAATTCAGATCAAGGATTGGGCTAGGTTCCAGAAATAAGTACACATGTTGGGTAGTAAGAAAACACATTAAAAGAACAGGAGAGCAAGTAAGCTTTTAGGAATGGAAAAGGAGAATGTAGCTGATACTTTTTCTTATGTCTTGATTTTTTGTTTGTTTGCTTTCCATATTTTCACTTTCAAGTATTTGCTAATGAGTGGCAGGTCAAACACAAGGCAGCCTTTGACCTAAGTATAAGACAGCAGCAGGAAGGCTGAAAGAATTAGTCTTGTTCTTCAGGATTGCATTCATACTTGCATAGTGGTACTCCTGGCTCATATTCTACAACTAAGTAGGTTGTTGGCGCTCTATTGAAAAAATTACGATCACCGTTTCCCCTACATATGTAAGTCAATGAAGCCGACCTTTAAGAAGAAACCGTTGGTGTGGGCCCCTTCCGGGGACCACGATGCATTGCAAATTTCTGAACTCAGGTGCTATGAATTACGATAGCCACCTTGCAGCAGACAAGGCGAAAGTAAGAAGGGAGCATTGCACGGTAGAAAGGAGGAAGTAGATATGTATAACAATGTTTATGTTACTCACTCCTTACTGTTGGCTGGGCATGTGTTAGGGTGTTTTATTACTTCATAAAATGAAATTTATTTAACATCTGAAAAACGGTTTTTCATAAATGGTGGAGCCAAGATTTAACTCAAGTAATTTCTTTCATTCATTAACACATTCAGTCAAGAAGTTATTGAATCCCTAAATTGTGCTACCACCGGGGAAACAACAATAAATAAGTTCCTTGCACCCAGAGAGAGCATGATTTCTCTTTTTCTTTTTACACCACTGAAGCAGACCTAGTAGGTGTCACACCCAGATTCTTTCACCCGTCGTATCTGTATATAACTGCCAGCATCTGTTTTTTGTTTTTGTATGTTTGTTTGTTTGTTTGTTTGTTTTTGCTTGAGGGCTTTATTTTATCTTCCTTTTGCCACTAAAATTAATGACCCTGGAAGTGACCCTCGACTGATGCTAACAGGAGTTGGTATATAAATATTCCTTTGGATGGGCTAACTCTAAGGTATGTTTTCCTCTAGCTCCTAGAGTTACCACAGCAAAATTAACCTCCACTTGTCCGCTGCTGTAGCTGGCTTGACAGTGCATCTGTTTTGACTGACCTCTCCTGCTTCACTTGCCTACTTCTATGTCAGTTTTCTTTAGTTCCTGGATAAACTACTTGTCCTTGAGTTCTTGTCTCAGGGCCTGCTTCTGGGGAAACCCGAACCAAGACAACTGCCATTTAGGAAATGCTTATTAAGAGAAGCCAGAAGCTGAAGTCTAATATTGATCTATCTGTCTCCAGATTTTGTGATCTTTCCACTCTGCTATGCAATTCAAGCAGACTTATCTTTTCCTAGGTGCTAAGAGAAGGAGAAATCCATCTCTAAATATATTTTTCAACACTGTCTTTTATCCTTTGCTCTTCACGGCATGGGTCTGCCTTTCTCTTTTTCTCCACTGAATTGATTGATAAGCTACACTCTGCTTTGATCAGCACTTCATTTCTCTATATCAACCAAGTACCAAGAGATTTTTCCCTCTGAAAATAGGATCTAGTCTTTCTTCCACAATTTCCTTTTGTTCTGTAGGTTAATGGTAAAGGAAAATGTGTCTCCCCTTTCAGCACAGAAAAATTTTATCTAATTCTTTTGGGGTTCTCTAAGAATAGTTGCTTCTCGTTAGAATTTATCTTTATTTTATTTTTTTTATTTTCCATGGGCAGGCACCAGGAATCGAACCCAGGTCTCCAGCATGGCAGGCGAGAACTCTGCCTGCTGAGCCACAGTGGCCGCCCATTTTTGCTAGAATTTTATGTTGCTTATTTTCTTTCCCAATCATATTATAAACACATCACAAGAATAGAAGTGGGCAACATACTGTGGGTTTTTTTTTTCATCTGGAGTATTCAACAGTATAACATGGCAGTTGTGCAAAGTATGGTACCTAAACAAGTAATAGAAAATATAATTTCCAGCCCACCCTAACCCCAAAATAACAGAATAATTTTTCAACACTGAAAGGCAGTTTACTTACCGAACTTGTACTATTGCCAAATTCAATACAAGAAGCTTCTTTTCTTTGGGGACTGTTTCTCCACAATGTGAATATTCTTTGACTCACAATGTTGTCTATTCCCAATTTCCTTGTTTTTTGCTTGGGTCACTGAAGACTGACAAACACTTGGCTTCATGTGACGGCCTTTAGGCTGCCTTAAATCTCAATTTGATCTTGAATGGATTGAATAATGAATTGATTTGTTGTCATCTATTGACAACATGACAAATTTCATGTTGTCAGTTACATGAAATTGACAATTCAAGAGAAACAACATATGCTTCCGCTCCTCTTTTTCTAAATCGATATTTGAATATAATAATGCAAAGGCATAGTTCTTTCTTTCCATTAAAGACTTTTATAACAGACTGAACTCTGAATAATAGAGCAATAAGCATCGGCTGGAATTTGAGGAAGATACATGTCTGTTCCTTTGCATTGATGGGAATTAACCATGTGTTGTGTGTCTATGTGAGGTCAGAGAGGGATATTTCTCCAGAATGAGGAATATCATGCATGGCAAGTCAGTGTTCATTTTAGCTTCAGGGCATTGATTGCTGAACCCACCCACAAAAGCCATGAACATCCTGGACATAAGTAAAGAGTAACAAGGGGTCAAGGAATAAATGGAAAAAGTGTCCATCTTTTTTAGTAATTAAGGAAATAAAAATTGAAATTAAGACTGATAGGAAAGAGAGAGACTGATAACATGCACCTGGTGGTAGAAATTGCATGTATTTTCAGTGCAAATACACAATGATTTAGTTTTTTTCTGGAAAGCACCAAGTATTAAATCCCTTCCAGAGATGCCTAACAGCTTTATTGTGATATAATTCACATAACATGCAATTCTCCATTCACACACACACATATTTCAAGTTCTGCAGCCCAATTTGTCTTTTTTCTTTTCAATTGAAAGCGTTTTAACTATGCATGATGTACAGTTTTGGTGGTGAGTGTTTTTTAATTTATTGGGGGAGAAATTATAGAGGAATAATTATAATGAATTTTACACCCCAGAAACCTTTCTCCTGCATTTAACAAGGCGCTCTCAGTATTTTAAAAACTGAAACTGAGATATTCTAGTTTTAGGTCTAAGTCTGCTGTGAAAGTTGTGTTAAGCTCAAGAGCAGGAATCCATTAATAGGTCAACAGCAGGAGATTAAGGAGGAGGGGAGAGTTTAGTTTGAAACTGGCTTTTCTTTTATTCTCTTATTCCTGCTACCTCCATAGAATTCATGAAGAATAGGGATGTTTTCTTCTCCACATTTGATTATAATAACAGGCCAAGGTCTCTTTGAACACAACCAGTGAAGAAAAGCGGCATCCGTGGTCATCAAACTGGGTAAAATAGTAACATAATCTATGGCTTGTTGTTTGAATCCTATTAGTTATAATTGTGTAGAATTGTACAGTGAAAATGCTTTGAGAGTTTTTACAGCTAGATTTTTCAAAGACTACATTCCTCATTAGACCTTCCCCATTAAGACATGCTTGAATGATGCTACACAGCCGAATACTTGGAATTTTTTTCCACTCTAGTCATAGTCTGAAGACAAAGGATTCTTCCGCTTGCCCAAGTTCCAGGGAGCCTAGGTTGAGCCGCTGTGACAGCGCTTCAGCAGGAAGCTTTCTATTTAATCTTCGACTTGCCAGTCAGGCCTCATTCACTAAACAGGATCAAGTTGGAGCTGTACATGGAAGGAAAAAAAATCAATGAAGAAAAATCCCACACATCCAGATATGGTGCATGGATCCATTTTCTCCTTTTATTCATGCTGAGTCACGATGCAGTCTAGGCTAAGACACAGAAAACTATAATATCCCAGTTCTTTTTTTTTTTACATGGGCAGGCACCGGGAACCAAACCCGCGTCCTCAGGCATGGCAGGTGAGCGCTCTTGCCTGCTGAGCCACCTCTTGCCTGCTGAGCCACTGTGGCCTGCCCTATATCCCAGTTCTAACTGTATTGTGTGCTTCATTTTTCTCTGTACTTTTGCTAAGGGAGGTAGTTATGTCACAATAGTTGTGCAAATGCAGCTTACTAAGACTTCTCTGAGAAGTAGCAAGAGTGGTTAAAAGGAGCACAGACCCTACAGTTAATATCAAATACCAGAAGTACCTCCTAATGGCCTCACAACCTTGCTAGTTGCCCACTAATTTCTCCTCAGTTTCCTCATTTGTGAAGTGTGGATCAAGTACCTGCTTCTTCTAATTCGCAAGGTTCATTTGAGGATGAATTGGGGTTAATTCATATGAAAATATTTGTTACAATATAAGGAATAATTTTTAGCCGTTACAATTTAGAGTTTTTATATTTGACTTCAAAAGTGATATATCTGTGATTGTTTCTGGATTATGTATATATAGACTTCACCCAATATAAAAAGTGACGATTTCTTAATCTGGCCTACCAATGAAAAGAATCCATCAAGTGCTGTAAGACTTTAAAGTGACTTTAACTTGGGTGTGAAAAATAAAGTGTCTTCTCCATTTTCATTCAGTTCAGTAAAAATAGCATATTTGTGTATTAGTATGTCTACAGAGAGCCTTGACTCTTATGTAGAATCTTGAATTGCACAGTGATTAAGGGCACAAGCTGTAGAACCAGTGTGCCCGGGCTCAAATGGGAGCTTTGTCACTTGCTAACTGTGTACCTCAGGCAAGTTATTTAACATCTCTCTCCCTGTTTTCCTGTTTGAAAAACTGGGAAAAAAGTGGTAATTATCTCATTAGGTCGTTTTTTAGTTCAAATGAGTTAATGAAAGTAAAGTCATCAGAACAGTGATTAACACATAGTAAGCATTGTTAGTGGTAGCTAGTTAATTTGAGAGAGAGTTTTGAGGAGAGGAAAAAGAGAAGACAAAACAAAACAAAAAAGAGAAGGAAAGACAGTGGGAAATATCATCTGGATACAGAGACATAGATATACAAACACACTGAAACAGACACAAAGAAAGAGACACTTTTACACTTGTCTTGTGACCTTAATGTATCTTACTACTAAAGGTGATAGTGGCAATGGTGGCACAATATGATGACTGTAATTAATACCACTGAGATACATCTTTGCAAGTTGGATAAAATTCTCAGATCAATAGCTGTGTACCAGATACTAGGTACATGCGTTGGTTTGCTCAAATGAAGTTATCACATCTAGAATAGCAGTTGGAATTGCCTGAATAAATTTACAATAATCCATAATCATACTCCAAGATGAATATATCATCTGCACAAGCCAACCAGGCAAGCTAAATGGGAAGGCTAGGAATCACGATGCCAGCATCTTTTTAGTCTTTAGTGATGGCATTATTCTTGGCAATTCTCCCATGGATATGGTATTGTTTTAAATTTACTACACTGGGTGGAATTCCAAGGGCTTCCACTTAGACCTCTTACCATAATAGCTCTTTCTGCGATTCCAGTGTAGATATTCTGCCAGCTTCCAAGCATGTCCACGTCCATTATACATCCAGAAATTGGGAAATAACTGTAGGGTGGGGCCTTGAGCACACTGTTTGATGGACCTGAACCCAAACTCCATTTATTACCTGAGCACCATAAGCCTCCTCTTTGACTACAGATCTCCAGTGTTGTTTTCCGTCCCTAGGTATTAACATCCATTCAGAACCAATGTCCAGAATTCTTCAGAAGTCAATGGAATCTTTAATTTCTTCTATAAAAAGTTTAAGATTTCACTTGAATCTTATTGGCAAAGTTGATTTCATATCACTTGTTTATTCAAAGAACTGGTACATGCGTATATATGTATGTATTTATAACCCTTCTTTTTCCAAAAATGATTTGAAATAACCATAGTCTGAGAAGTTGTACTAGCCAAGGAGGTGTGCAGCTTAGATCTCCCTTCAAGAGAACCTCCAGCAGGGGTGTGCAGCTTAGATCTCCCTTCAAGAGAACCTCCAGCAAAGAAGGTAATTGACAGACAGCCTCCTGTTACACCTTTTGATACGCTGCAGTGTTTATACCAAGACCATGATTGCTCCGGTTTCTACTAGCCAAAAGCTGAGCATGGCCAGGTACCAGAGACAGTCCATTCCTGCCTGATGCCTGCTTTTATAGGCATCTTCGCTCGGGGGGCACCTCATCAGCCTAGCCAAGACTTCCTCAGTATTGTATTGCAGGCTGAAGCTCCTCCTTCTCAGTCCTCCTTTCTTCCCCCTCTCCTTTCACAAATGTCAGCACTGCATTGGGGTCAGAAGTTTCTCCCCTCTTATTCTTGATTCCTTTCATATTTATTCTTCACAGGCGTTTTCCCCAATACATGTCTTTGCGTGACTAATTCACCTTAGCCTCTGCTTCTTAAAGAACCTGAACTGACACAGAAATCAGCTACTCATGCAAAAAAAAAAAAAAAAAAAAAACCATCTCAACTCTTTGAATATTAGATCCTTACCTAACATATAATTACTGCTTTGAAGAGAAAAAAATTTACTTTTTCCTATTAATTGAAAATGTTTTTGAAAAACTAATTAAAATGTGCCATGCTTAAAAAGCCTGAATAGAGCTTTTTCTTTTTTCCGTAGAAAAATGTCAGTGCCTTTGATAAGTGGGAAAGTTATCACTTTGAAAATAAAATTTTAAAGTGGAACCAAGGAAGAGTTAAATTCCTGGGACAGGGAGCAGAAACTAAGAACCTGGACAGTATTTACACATTTGTCAGTCTCTGCCCTATTTATCTTACTTTCTTCATTTTGCTTCTTACTTTGTATCACAAAATCTAATGTGTTGCAAATATTTTTATTCTTTAGAAACATACATAGGAGTACGTAGTACTGAAAGAGCATGATGTATACAACCTACTCTCAAATGTCCAGAAAACAAAAAAATTGGATAGGTAGACGGACATACAGATTAGAGATAGATGGATACATACTGATACAGATAAATAGAACAAAAGAACAAAAACAGAAAATGTGCAAAACGTTGAAATTGGTAGACCTGTATATCCAAGGGGGGATATATTTGGATGTTCACTATGGGTTTTGTATTATTTTTCCACCTGTCCTGTAAGTTTGAAATTATTTCAAAGTAAAACGTTTAAAGGTGTCAAAAACGAAAAATGTGGACTTCATGTGGTGCACTCAACAGGTTCCTTAAAGAGTATTTTTTCCCCTTTTTCAAAAATCAGCTAAAATTGAATTTGACATTGTTTCTCTTTTGTCGCCTAAACATTTAGGTCAGACAAGAGCTTAGGTCCGACTCTTGTCTGACCTAAGCTGGGCAGTGATGGACAGCTCTGTGGAGGCATTATCACAGCCTAATCAGATAAACTGAAAGCAAAATTGTTTTTTTCTTCTCTCATGGCATCTGCGTCTTCATTTTCTTCCTCTTTCATATTCTCTTCTAACTTGTTCTGTGAATTTTCAAGACATAATACAATATATTGTTATTAATGAGATAGCGATTTTGGTTACAGCAATGGTTGCATGAATCAAGTATCTTCTTCTGTGTAGACAAATTTCCTCATGAACTAAGCAGTGTCTGTAAGTATTGGGCATGGGTTACTGTGCCCATTACATTTTTTACCTAATGTCGAAATGGGGTCCTGCAGTTTCCTGGATGCCTTAACCTTTCCATAAATAATGATAATGCATTAATTCATGGATGTATCTAAAACATTCACCTTGTAGTAGTAGCAATAAGTCTAAGCCCCAAATTAGTGGAAGCCTTGCAAAAAATATTCAAACTAAGCAAAACTAACAACAATGACAAAAAACAAATACTAAGGCAATAAAATAGTCTCCTTTTTGGTTTGTTTAATTTTATATTTTAGCAAAAATTAAGATACAAGGAAGGAATAGACCCAGGGTTGGGGCTGAAGATGCATTGACAATATACAGTTAAGAGAAAGTAAAATACTGATAGAATAATATTTTGCTTCTCTGCACAAGATGTGAGAGAAGGAAACTAATATTGGTTGCAGTTGTGCTATGTACCAACTCTTATGCTGGATGCTGTATTTATAGTCTTGATCCTCCCAATAACCCAGCAAGGTATTATTAGCTCATTTTATTGATAAGCAAATTGAGTCTTAGAAAAGTTAAATAAACTACCCAAGATCACTTGGCCTGTTACTGAGCTATCTGGGGTTCAAACCAGGCCTGTCTGACCCTAAATTACAGATGAAAAAGAATGATTGTGTAACTATAGAGGATAGAGCAAATAATGATAAGAGGATCTAATATCCAAGATAGCTGAGTAATGAGTTCAAGTTTGGAACAAGCAAAAATTGTCCCTATACACTTCCTTTGCCATTCCTAGCCAGGATGTGAGAAGTCCTGGTTAACAAATGAAGCCAATGGCACTGCAATTGCTGATCTTCAAGGAACTAAATAAAGAGAAGGGGGAGGCACAGGAAGATTGGAAATGGAGAAATATAGTCCAGTTATAGCTTGAATAATTTGTTTGGCTTTGAGGCATGCTGACACCTCAGTAATACGGGCTTGTGAAAGCTAGGGCCAGAACTTGGTGAAATGACTTGGTTATATGGCTGACTTCCAAGGGGCACATCCAAGTATCCAATCCTGAGAACGGAAATGAGGAGTTCAAGTTTGATTTGGGCTGACTACATTATTGTCAGAGGTGGGGCATGAGGAGATACAGACAACAGACAGTATTTGAATTAATGTAAGGGGGCATGAAGACATGAGCAGTCCGTTGGCATCTAGACTCCAGTTAAAATCTTAGATGATGGGATCCAGCCCCCTGGGAAATGTGATCTCAACTGCAAGGCATAAATATGGAATTTTACAATATCTGACCTTTTGTATCTGGCTTCTTTGACTTTAGTATATTTTCAAGATTCATCCACATTGTATAATGTTATGGCTCAATAATATTCTGTTGTATGGATGATCATATTTTGTTTATTTATTAACCTGTTGGTAGATATTTGGGTCGTTTGCACTTTTGGCTATTGTAAATAGTGCTGCTATGAACATTCATGTACAAGTATTTGTTTGAATACCTGATTTTCATCCATTTGCATATATAACTAAAAGTGGAATTGCTGGCTCACATGACAATTCTAAGTTTAACTTTCTGAGGAGCTACCTAACAATTTTCAACAGAGGCTGTGCCATTTTATATTCCCATCAGCAATGTTTGAGGGTTCTGGTATCTCCATAACCTTACTAACACTCGTTATTTTCCACTTTTTAAAAAAGATTATAGTCAACCTGCTGGGTGCAAAGTAGTATCTCATTGTAGTTTTGATATGCATTTCCCTGATCACTGATGATGTCAAACACCTTTTCAGGTACTTATTAACCATTTGTAGATCTTCTTTGGAGAAATGTTTATTCAAGTCCTTGGTTTACTTTTTCTTTTTTTAACTTATTTATTATTTAGTATAATGTTTATACAAAGCAAAGAAATAAAAAAGCAATAGTTTTCAAAGCACTCTTCAACAAGTAGTTACATGACAGATCTCAGAGTTTGTCATGGGCTATGATACGATCCTTTCAGATTTTTCCTTCTAGCTGCTCCAGAATAGAGGAGGCTAGAAGGCTTAAATATTTTTTTATCATCACAATCTGCTTTTTTTCCTTCTTTTTTTTGTGAAAAATAACATGTATACAAAAAAGCAATAAATTTCAAAGTGCAGCACCACGATTACTTGTAGAACATATTTCAGAGTTTGACATGGGTTATAATTCCACAATTTTAGGTTTTTTCTTCTAGCTGCTCTAAGATATTGGAGACTAAAAAAGATATTAATTTTATGATTCAGCATTCATATTCATTTGTTAAATCCTATCTACACTGTATAACTCCACCATCACCTTTGATCTTTCCATCCCTCTCTTTAGTGGTGTTTGGACTCTGACCATTCTAATTTTTCATATTGGAAGGGTCTGTCACTAATATGGGGTTAGGAGATGAAATTATCTGATGTTCTGGAGAGGCTGGGCCTTCTAGATTTCAGGAGTTATCTGGACCAGGGACCCATCTGGAGATTGTAGGTTTCTGTAAAGTTGCTCTAGTACATGGAACCATTGTGGAATTTTATATATTGCCCTAAGTGTTCTTTAGGGTAGGCTGGAATGGTCCTGGTTGGGGTTTGACAGGTTATGATAGGTAGCAAGGTCTAACTGAAGCTTGCATAAGAGCAACCTCTAGAGTAGCCTCTCAACTCTATTTGAACTCTCTCTGCCACTGATATTTTATTAGTCTTGGTCCATTTTTTAATTGGGTTTCTCATATATTTATTGTTGAGTTGTAAGAGTTCTGTATATTCTGGATATAAGTTCCTTATCAAATATATGATTTGCAAATACATTTTTCCATTCTGTAGATGGTCTTACACTTTCTTAATAATGTCCTCTGATGTACAAAAGTTTTTAATTTTGATGAACTTTAATTAATTTATTTTTTCTTTTGTTGCTTGTACTGTTGATGTCATATCTAAGAATCCATTGCCAAATCCACAGTCAGGAAGATTTGCTTCTATGTTTTCTTCTAATAATTTTGTAGTTTTAGCTCTTATATTTAGGTCTTTGATCCATTTTGAGTTCATTTTTGTATATAGTATGAGGCAGAGGTCCATCTTCATTCTTCTGCAGGTGGATAACCAATTGTCCTAGCACCATTTCTTTTACTATAAATTCTCTCTCTTTAATACAAAGGTTAAAAACACAGTTTTTTTCACAATCACACAGTCACATTGTGAAAGCTATATCATTATACAATCATCTTCAAGAAACATGGCTACTAGAACACAGCTCTACATTTTCAGGCAGTTCCCCCCAGCCTCTCTGTGATATCTATTTAATACGTAAGAATAACCTCCAGGCTAATCTCTCTCGACTCTGTTTGGAATCTCTCAGCCACTGACCCTTTATTTTGTCTCATTTCTCTCTTCCCCCTTTCAGTCAAGAAGGTTTTCTCAATCCTTTGGTGCTGAGTCCCAGCTCATTCTAGGATTTCTGTCTCATGTTGCCAGGAAGGTCCACACCCCTGGGAGTCATGTCCCATATAGAGAGGGGGAGGGCAGTGAGTTTGCTTGTCGTGTTGGCTGAGAGAAAGAGGCCACATCTGAGCAACAAAAGAGGTTCTCTTGGGGGTGACTCTTAGGCCTAATTTTAAGTTGGCTTAGCCTATCCTTTGCGGGGTTAAGTTTCATATGAACAAACCTCAAGATTGGGGGTGAAGCCTATTGCTTTGGTTGTCCCCACTGCTTGTGAGACTATCAAGAGTTCTCCACTTGAGAAAGTTGAATTTTCCCCCTTTCTCACCACTCCCCCAAGGGGACTTATATAAATACTTTCTTATTCACTGTTCAAATCACTCTGGAATTTATCAGGACGTCACTCTGGACAAACCAATAAAATCTCATGCCCTACTCAAGGTTCCATGTACTTATGCTGTTCAGTTAAGCCCTCTACATAAGTTATATTAGGAAATGCATTAGTCAAAATATAAATTTTGTACCAAATAAACGTTTTTTGCTTTAGTCTCACACATAAGTTAAAGTTTTAAAATATGAATTACCATCTATTTTCAACACCCTGCAGTAATGACATTCCTTTATTCTTCCTTGTGCAAAGCATTTTAAAATTTGTACATTTAGTCACTATCATTATACACTCTAGGCATTCCTAGATTATACCATCTCAGTCCTTATTGTCTATCTTTCCTTCTGATTTCATTTATGCCCCCAGGCCTCCTTCCTCTATCATTCCCACGATCAGCTTCATTCAGTGTTCTAACACTATTGTATTACAGTTGGGTAGTATTGCTAGCTCCATTTCTTGAAAAGACTATTCTTTCTCTATTGAATGATCTTGGCATCCTTGTCAAAAATCAATTGGCCATAGATGTATGGGTTTATTCCTGGACTCTCAATTTTGTTCTTTTGTTCTATGTATCTATCCTATGCCAGTCCCACAATGTTTTGATTATTGTAGTTGTGTTGTAAGTCTTGAAATTGGGAAGTGTGTGTACCTGTTCTAGTTTGCTAGCTTCTGGAATGCAGTATACCAGAAACAGAATGGCTTTTAAAAAGGGGAATTTAATCAGTTGCTAGTTTACAGTTCCAAGGCTGAGAAAATCCCAATTAAAACAAGTCTATAGGTTTTTCCTTTTCTCTCCTTGGTGACCACTTTCGCTGTTCTTGAAGATGCCGCTCAAACCGTTGGAAATTAACCCAGAGATGCTGAACAAAGTGCTGGTCTGGCTGGGGGTCGCCGGCCACTGGCGCTTTGTGGACGTGCTGGGACTGGAGGGGGACGCTCTGGGCTCAGTACCAGCGCCTGCCTGCGCGCTGTTCTTCCTGTTTCCCCTCACTGCCCAGCATGAGAACTTCAGGAAAAAACAGATTGAGGAACTGAAGGGACAAGAAGTTAGTCCTAAAGTATACTTCATGAAGCAGACCATCGGGAACTCCTGTGGTACAATCGGACTTATACATGCAGTGGCCAATAATCAGGACAAACTGGACTTTGAGGATGGGTCAGTCCTGAAAACAGTTTCTTTCTGAAACGGAGGAGATGTCACCTGAAGACCGAGCAAAATGCTTTGAAAAGAATGATGCCATTCAGGCAGCCCATGATGCCGTAGCACAGGAAGGCCAATGTCATGTAGATGGCAAGGTGAACTTCCATTTTATTCTGTTTAACAACGTGGATGGCCACCTCTATGAACTTGATGGACGAATGCTTTTCCCAGTGAACCATGGCACCAGTTCAGAGGACTCACTATTGCAGGACGCTGCCAAGGTGTGCAGAGAATTCACTGAGCGTGAGCAAGGAGAAGTCTGCTTTTCCGCTGTGGCCCTCTCCAAGGCAGCCTAATGCCCCACGGAGGAACTTACCTTTTCTTCCCTCTTCCCTTCAACATAATAACGCTCACCTATCAATGCAGTCAAATGCTGTTCTCCTTCTGTTCTGCAGAAATGCTCTTACCCTAAGCCATGCCCAGGCACTAGCAGCTCAACTTTTGATCGAGCAAAATTTGGTATAAGCTTCAGTTGGCAAAGTACCCCGCCCCCCAACTCACTACTGTATGTCTTGTACCTTATTATCTAATGCTTTAAATGGTTACTTTGGTTTGTGTCTGTAAGTTAAGGCCTTGGATGTGGTTTAATTATTTGTCAATAAAAGGAATAAAACTTTTCTGCTGATAAGAAAAAAAAACAACAACAAAAAACAAGTCTATAGAACTGTCCAATCTAAGGCATCCAGGGAAAGATACCTTGGTTCAAGAAGGCCAACGAAGTTCAGGGTTTCTCCCTCAAGTGGAAGGGCACATGGCGAACACAGGGCTTCTCTCATCTGGAAAGGCAAAAGGTGAACATAGTCAGGGTTCCTCTCTCATCTGGAAGGGCACATGGTGGACACGGCATCATCTCCACTTGGGGAAGTTGAATTTTCCCCCTTTCTCACCACTCCCCCAAGAGGACTTTATAAATACTCTGACTGTGTTCCCCATGTGCCCTTCCACTTGAGGGAGAAACCCTGAACTTCATCAGCCTTCTTGAACCAAGGTATCTTTCCCTGGATGCCTTAGATTGGACAGTTCTATAGACTTGTTTTTAAAAAAAATTTATTTATTAATTTAAAAAAATTTAATAAATGAACTAAACATTAATATATATAATCAGTAATTCACAATATCATCACTTAATTGCATATTCATCATTTATAGACTTGTTTTAATTGGGATTTTCTCAGCCTTGGAACTGTAAACTAGCAACTGATTAAATTTCCCTTTTTAAAAGCCATTGTTTCTGCTAGCTTCTTCTCCTGGCTTCCTGTTTCATGAAACTCCCTGGGAAACATTTTCCTTCTTCCTCTCCAAAGGTCACTGGCTGGTGGACTCTGCTTCTCGTGGCTATGTTGTTCTGCTCTGCTCTCTCTGAATCTCTCATTTTCCAAAATGTTTCCTCTTTTATAAGACTTCAGAAACTAACCAAGACCCACCCAAATGTGTGGAGACATGTTGTCATCTAATCCAGTTTAACAACCACTCTTGATTAAATCACATCTCCAGGGAGATGATTTAATTACAGTTTCAAACATACAGTACTGAATAGGGATTAGAAGAAATGGCTGCCTTTACAAAATGGGATTAGGATTAAAATATGGCTTTTTTAGGGTACATACATCATTTCAAACCAGCACAGTACCCAAATTTATTTTCATTTAAAAATTTTTTAGTTATTCTGAGTCCCTTGCAATTCCATATGAAGTGTAGGATCAGCTTTTCCATTCCTGCAAAAAAGATGCTTGGGATTCTGATAGAGATTGTGTTGATTTTGTAGCTTACTTTAGGAAGGGTGGCATTTTGACAATTTTAAGTCTTCTAATCAATGAACACAATATATTTCTATTTATTTTGATCTTCTTTATTTTCTTTCAGCAATGTTTTGTGTTTGGTTTTAAAGTAATAATTGCTATGATAATAAAGCCAAAATAAATTTAAGCATACGCATGTTTTCTCTCCCTCCCTCCCTCCCTCTCTCTCTCTGTCTCTGTGTGTATATATATATATATATATGTATATGTATGTTTGTATGTATATATAAGGTCTATTCAAACATTAGCTTAACCAAGACTATGTTGCTAAAGCTATTTCTAATTGAAGGTGCTACAGTGTTTTCTTCATTGTGATGATTCAATGTATGCATATTTTCATGAGGAGCTTTTCAGTATTTAATAAAGGAAATTTTGGTTATGACTGTAGGTCCTAGTCGACTCCTTTAGGAGTGACAAGGCCAACCCTGTTAAATAAGATAAGTGTTGGAAGGTGAGGCACAAGTAAAGGTCTGTTAATTGAGGGATGCATAAAAAGCTATTAGAAACAAGGCCACACAATCATCCACTTTCCTTCTTTCCTTTTTTGCCCCTAACCTCCTATCATAGCACTCTAGATAGGTGAGAGGATAAGGATCAGGAAAGATTACTGTAAATCAAACAATGGAGCTGGATTATAATTCTAAGAGGCAAAACAATGAACAGTTCAGGAGATGGAATTTTATAAGAAGGAAGATTAAGATTTTTTTAAACTTTTTTTATTGTATAGTATAATACATAAACAAAGCAAAGAAATAAAAAGCAATAGCTTTCAAAGCACTCTTCAAAAAGTGGTTATGGGATAGATCCCAGAGTTTGTCATGGGCTACCATATGATCCTCTCATATTTTTCCTTCTAACTGCTCCAGAATATAGGAGGCTAATGGGCTTAAATACTTTTTTGTCTTCACAATCAACTTTCTTTTCCTTCTTTTTTTGTGAACAATAACAAATATAAAAAAAAACTATAAATTTCCAAGCACAGCTCCACAGTTATTTGTAGAACATATTTCAGACTATAACATGGATTACAATTTAACAATGTTAGGTTTGAAGATTAAGATTTAAGATGAAAATTTGAAGAATGGGTCAGCCACATTTTATCTGGTAAGATTCTGAAAGATCTCTGCATTTGTAATTTTACCCTTCAAAACTGAGACACAGGTTTTTTATTTTTTCATTTAAAACAAAAATTATAGCTAACTTTTAATTAGTACTTAATATGTGCCCAAACTTTATGCTTTTGCATTAATTTATTTATCCTTATGATACCTCTATGAAGTTGGTACTATTATCATCCTTATTTTATAGTTGAGGAAAGAGACTTAGAAACTAAGTCACTTGACCCTAAATTCATACCTATTCACTATATTGTGTCTCTGACTACTTTGTAGAGTTTGTATGAGACTAAAGTGAGTTTTGTATGTGGATGTGCTTTGAAAACTACAAAGTACTACATTCTTTTTTTTTTTTTTAAAGACAGAGAGAAGGAAGGAAGGATAGAAGGAAGGAAGGAAGGAAGAAAGGGAAACATTTTTAAACATTTTCTTGTTTTATTGTATTCTGTTTCTCCGTTTTTGTTACATGGGCTGGGGCCGGGAATCGAACCGAGGTCCTCCGGCATAGCAGGCAAGCACTTTGCCCGCTGAGCCACCGCGGCCCGCCCAAAGTACTACATTCTTGATAGCCAGTTCTCAAGAGATAAAGAATGTTATTCACTGGGGGTGGGCCATGGTGGCTCAGCAGGCAAGCCTGCCATGCCAGAGGACCCAGGTTCGATTCCCGGTGCCTGACCATGTAAAAAAAAAAAAAAAAAGAATGTTATTCACTGTAGCCTGTGGAGCAATTCTTTAAATACAGTACTTGGAAAGCAAGCTACTATAGAAGCTAAAATAATATTAACCTTGAATTAGAAGATCATTTTAGGATGAGAAAATAAGTATTCAGAAAAATATGAAGATGAAAAGAAAAAAATTTCAGACAATCAACATACAAGATTTAGTAGGTTGTAGTAAAAATTCATCTTTTGAAGGGGTGAAAACTTTCTGTAGCTGGGATTGCATTGCCACTTTTTATAGAACAGTCTTTGGAACAGTATTGACTTGGCTATAAAAGGATAATTACAGGGCATTATAGATTGTTCCCACCTTCTACTGCTAATGAAGCTCTTAGAAAATGCATCCCCACTTAACGAATGGGGCTAAAAAATGCCCAAAAAGCTTTTTGCCAAGGATGTGTTCTCTAGGCTTAGACTGAATTCATTATTTTGTTAGAATATTGCCACCAAGCCAACCATGGGCAATTTAGCATGCCACATTCCAAGCAGATTTTAATTCATCTAACACATTCAATTTTGTGTGCCTTAAGTTACATGAATAGCCTACAGTTGGGTGACAGCTTCTAGTTATGTTATAAACAGAAAGTATTAGTGTTCATGGTGAGTTCTTCAGTCAAGTCTTGGTCATACTCCTATTAAAAGCTGGACCAAAAATTAAAATAGGATATCAACTTCCTATCTTGTGCTATGTCTAATACCTTAATTAGGGGAAGAGGCAAAAGGTGTGTGTATGTGTGTGTATGTGTGTGTATGTGAGAAAAGGCATGTATAAAATAACCTGATGACTTTACAACATCCCACTTCACTTTTGTTGTAAAACACCACTTATCTACCTACCAAAAAAAAAAAATCAATCTTTTGATGAAAGGAAGTACCTTAGAGTGAGCCTTAATCTGCTATGAATATGGGATCATATGCAGCTTTAAGATTACTGTAAGACAGCTATTTCTTATAAGCATTAGTTCCTTCTGTCTTTAATGCTACATGTTTTGCCTTATGTAAGCATATCTAAAAGCAGTGATAGCTGGAATGTTACTCAAAGTGGGAAGGATCTTACTCAGTCCCAAGGCACACGGAGCCCACTATTCCAGCCTGAATGGCATACATGAATGCATCAAGAATGGGCCCAGTGGAAGGATTTACAGTTCCTGACTTTAAAGCTTATTATAAAGTCACAGTGGTCAAAATAGCATGGTACTAGTACAAAGATAGATATATTGATCAATGGAAATAAATTGAGTTTGGAAATAGATGCAAAGATCTATGGTCAATTGATTTTTTACAAGGCCCCCAAATCCACTGAACTGGGACAGAACAGTTTGTCAATAAATGGGCTGGGAGAACTGTATATCCATATCCAAAGGAATGAAAGAGGACCACTACCTCACTCCATAATAAAAAATTAGCTCTAAGTGGATCAAAGGCCTAAATATAAGAGCCAATACATTCTTCAAGACCTAGTGATAGGTGGTAACTTCTCAGACCTTATACCCAAAGCACAAGCAATGAAAGGAAACATAGACAAATGGGAACTCCTCAAGTTTGAACACTTCTGTGCTTCAAGGAACTTTGTCAAAAAGGTGAAGAGGCACCCAGCTCAATGGGAGAAAATATTTGGAAACCATATTTCTGATAAGGATTTGATATCCAGTATATATAAAGAAACCATACAACTCGACAACAAAAGGACAAACAACCTAATTATAAAATCGGCAAAAGGACAAACAACCCAATTATAAAATGGGCAAAGACTATGAATAGACATTTTTCTGAAGAGGAAATACAAATGGCTAAAACACACATGAAAAGATGTTCATCTTCATTAGCTATTAAGGAAATGCAAATCAAAACCACAATGAGATATCATTTCATACCTCTAAGAATGACCACTATTAAACAACCAAAACCACAAATGTTGGAGAGGATGTGGAGAAATTAGAACACTTATTTACTGTTGGTGGGAATGTAAATGGTGCAGCCACTGTGGAAGACAGTTTGGTGATCCCTCAGAAAACTAAATATTGAGTTGCCTTATGACTTAGCAATTTCGCTACTCGGTATATACTTACAAGATCTGAAAGCAGTGACACAAACAGACATTTGCACACTGATGTTCATAGTAGCATGATTCAGAATTGCAAAAAAATGGAAGCAATCCAAGTGTCCATCAGCAGCTGAATGGATAAACAAAATGTGGTATGGAATATCATACAGGAGAAAGAAGGAATGAAGTCCTGAAGTATGCAACAACATGGATGAAACTTAAAAATATAATGCTGAGTGAAATAAGCCAGATAGAAAACAATAACTATGGTATGATTTCACTAATACGAACCACCTAGAAAATGTAAACTCAGTCTTAAAATGTAGAATATAGGGGCCTAGAGATAGACAGATGCTAGTGAATGGGGGAGAGGTTACCTAATAGGTACAGATTTGTTAATGTGGTTGATGATAGACGTTTGGAAATGAATAGAGGTGATTGTAGTTCATTATTGAGATTATACGTTATAGTGCCTACTGAAGGTGAACATGATCAAAAAGGTTTGTCTAAAATTGTGTATCTTACTGATTAACATTACAAATATAAATAAGTTCTTGCATGAACTATTTCAAATGTATGACACTTGTACAAAGAGTTAATAATAGAATGGTATATAAGAAAAATTACTTATTACATGCTATGGGCTGTATTTAACAACAATACCTTACTAGTACCATGCTAATTCTAGGGGTAAATAATTCGGGGGAATAAGAGATATGGGGTGTTTTGGGGTTTGCTTTTTTTGTGTGACTGTGTTTATCTGTTATTTTTTATCTGGAACCATGAAAATTGTCTAAAAGTAAGAGTGAGGATATGGAGCCTAGAATAAGAAATGAGATTTGGTGATTCGGTATAGCTTAATGTAAAACCAAGATACATCCCAGAATACTTTGGGCAGACAACAATTTTGCAGAGTCCTTTGAGGGACTGTAGAAAAAATATGGAACTATTAAACTTCCCCATTGGGAAATTCCTGATATTGTCACAAGCATTGGAGACTGCCAATTGAATAAGCCAAGCCCTTGATCTTGAGGCTGGCCCTTATGAAACTTATTTCTATAATGGTGAAGCTAAGCCTACTTATAAACACACCTAAGAATCACCCCCAGAAAACTTCTTTTATTGTTGAGATGTGGCCTCATTCTGCAAACCAAACTCCACGAATAAACTTACTACCCTTCCCCCTACATGGGGCATGAGTTTCAGGGATGTGAGTCTCCCTGGCAATGTGGGATATGACTCCTAGGGATGAGCCTGGCCTTATCATGGAATTAAGAATGCTTTCTGACCAAAAAGGGGAAAAGAAATGTAGCAAAATAAGATTCAGTGGCTAAGAGATTTCAAATAGTCAAATGGTCATTTTGGAGGTTACTCTTATGGAAGCTTCAGTCAAATATTACAAATTGCCATGATATGCTTAGGTCCAACCAACAGGATTCCTGAAAACTCTAAAGAAAATCCAGGGCTCTATCTAAGACTCTGTAATAAAGATTTATTTATTAAGTTTATTTTTCAGAAATTTAAACTCCAGATTGTTTCCACACCAGATAAGCCCTGAAATTTAAAGTTTCCAGTCTCTCCCAGAATATCAACTAATTGCATTCTTCTACCCCACAATATTGGCTGCTCTTTTCAACAAGAAAAAATTAGAATGGTCATTGCCAAAATATCCCTGAAGATTAAAAGAATAATCAGATGAAAGGGAGGTGTTGTAACAGAGAAGTTAGGATTGAACAAATGATTATGACTACTGAATCATTGTATAGATATTTCTTTTTAGTTTCTAGTGTATTAGAAAAGCCAGAAGGGAATTCCTGAAATTGTGGACTTGTAACCAATATTATACTTTGAAATTTGCTCTGTAACTACTTGTTAAACTGAACTTTGAAATTTATCACTTTCTGTTTATATGTCATATTTCACAATAAAAAATGTTAAAAAAAAAAAGTAAAAAGAAAGGGCCCAACATCCAACAATAAGAAAAATGTTTTATAAAGAACACCCTTTACCAAGATCTGTTTCCATGCTCTGTACATAAGGAGGAATATCTGAGAAAGACGCCTGTAATCTGCTGAGGTTTTGGTCATGTTGATCAAATACATACCTGTATTGAGGAACAGGAAAAGAAAAATAATCTATATTATTGTATTAGTTCAGATCCCAACAGGACACTTTTATAAGGATAATTTGAATGGGGGTTGTTAAGATAGAACTTGACACACAAGATAGAATACAGAAGACTCCTGGGTCAGAGACAAAGGACTTTATTACTCTCTATTTTACCATAGCCAGTTTCTGTTTTAGTTAGTTGTTGATAACTAAGTGGAAGAGTTTAACTTCTTACAGAATTTTTAGAATTGTGATCAAATTAATAAATATAAAATAAAATATTAAATATTGAAGATGGATAAAATCTGTTTCCCCCATTACTTTTTTTTTTTTTTGCATGGGCAAGCACTGGGAATCGAACCCAAATTTCTGGCATGGCAGGCGAGAATTCTGCTACTGAGCCACTACCCCACTGCTTTTTTTTCCCCCCATTTCTTTTTTTTTTTAATTTAATTTAATTTTTTTATGTTTATTTTATTTTTTCCCCATTTCTTTTTGAGTTTGTATTTACTAAACATTTTTAAAAGCTTATAAAGCAAATATTGGTTTTTTAGATTGGAAGCTACAAACTGAAATAGAAGATTAAGGAATCCAATGCAAATCACTTGAACTTATGCACAGCACTTAACTTTCACACTGTGGTTTGTCAGAGGGACAGGTGCTGTAAAATGGGTTATCTACAAATTCATTGCTCACACCAGCCTTCTTTAATATAACATTCCATGGTGAGAGAAAAATGTACCATGGATGAGCAAAAATTCAGCCATGAATTCCCCTTGAATTTTCTACAATGTTCCATGTGATCCAGGTAGTTTAATCCACGCAATAGTACCATTCTAAAAAAAAAATTCCTCATTCTGGAAATTATATGAAATAGTCCTGTTAGTAATTATAATTTTATTTTATTTGTACCTGTTGAGCCACATGAGCACACAACACAACATTATGACAGCTAGGTCAGCAGAATATTTCTGTGAGTGAGACAGTGCTAGCATATGAGGAGAAACACGAGTTTGGAGGGTAACCAGGGACCTGATTCTGGAAGCAGCAACTTTTTAGAGTAGTAATTTGAAAACTCTATGTTTTGAAGGAGTCAGTTGTCTAATTAACTTAGGGAAGCATGTGTGTTTCTTACACAAGGCAACACGATCTTTTTACTCTTTTCCATTTGCTTCAAGTATATGACCTCCCCTAACAGCTCAAGGTCTGGCCTAGAACTTGTTTTCTATAGTTTTCTCAATAGTGCGCCATCCATTATTAAAGAGACTTGTACTCTGAGCTCAGATTACTGCATTTCTTATAAACCAGCTTAGTGGGAACAAAGTACAATTCATCTCTGGAGATTGAGTTTTTAGCTGAACCCTTCTATATTTCTGTTTCTTGGTTAAAGAGCTGCTGCAAATAAACCACTGGATCTATTTAGTTATCTATTTTAGTTACTTTCAAAAGATCTAACCATATAACCTTTTTTCTTTCTTAGATAGTTGCTGTGTGTAAATTTCTTTTTTTCTTTTTTTTTTTTTGTCTACTGAAATGTCTTCATTTTTCTTCAACCAAAATAGCTGGAGATTAGGAATTAGAATACGCAGCCTCTCCTTTCATCTCTTAATCCCCCTGTATAACCGATTGCATTAACATAATGCTTCTGGGAATGTGCTATGGGTTTCTAAATATGTGTGACTACTAGTGAGCTGGGATATGTTTGGCTACAATTTTCTATAAACCTGTCATCTTTGGAGAAATAAATAAGGATTAAAGATAAAAGACAATGTTCATAAAATATATTTTAACTAGTTCATATGGCTGAAATAAGACAGAGAGACTGGGAGCAACATTTCCTAAACCAAATAGGATTCTATTTACTTAACATGTGTAAGAGGAAAGGACGGTCTCCCCTTAGGGAAACTCAGATCATTACCCCTTGCTTTAAAGCTACATATAATTTATCTTCTCTTTGTTTTTGCTTCAATTTCCAGAATGTTCAATAATATCTTTATGCTCAGTTACAATTTCTATTAATTAAAAAGTTTTTAAATCACTGTCATGATTTTTTGTTCTACTTTATCACATAGAGATATGTAATAAACATAGTTGATGAATATATATGTTTGGTGTGTGTGTGTACTTTCATATAAAGTCATCTATAATTATTTTTTGGAAAGAAGTGAGATGTAAATAAATGATAAAGAACAGATGAGGTATGCAGGATATTTCTTTTTCTGTCCACAACCTTTAGTTAGCATTTTCCTTTATGTCAAGGAACACTGAAGTTCATTATGAACAAGAAATATTAGAAAGATGACACAAAACAAAAAGCAAATTTAAAAAATAGGTCTTGAGGGAGCTGATTATGGTTCAGCAGGAGCAGTCTTTTGACTTATCCTTCTTTCTAATAAAAGGTATTTACTCAGGTTGCAAAACTGCAGTTGAGATTTAGTGACTTAGAATTGTAGCATCTGTTAGCAGAAAGTAAGAGGACTGCCAATTACCAATTTAAGGCTAAGAGCCTGACTAATAGGTCTGACATTTGAAAAAACAGATAGGCCAGCCAGCCCCTGGCAAAAAATGAAGCCTTTCTCCCATTTCTTACTCTCTCTGTCCTTTCAACCCCTTTCCCACACATACATTTCCCTCCCCTAGGACCCAAGCCTATGCTATACTCAAGCTTTGGACTGTTTCTTTTCTACTCTACCCACCAAAATATAACTGCCCTGTGTTCTGTTCCTTCAGGTCTCTGTTAGGAAATGGAATTCATTGTGATAAGCAAATTCACAATAAATGACAGAAAATAAAATCATTAGTTCCCTTCTTAGATGACATATAGGAGGGTGGGCCATCGTGGCTTGGTGGCAGAGTTCTCGCCTGTCATGCCAGGGGCCTGGGTTCGATTCCTGGTGACTACCCATGCAAACAAACAAACAAAAGATAACATATAGGAAACATGTTATGTCACCTGTCCATATTGTTTGCATGTCCTATGTGTTCTTGGGCTTCAAGACCTAAAGTGTTAAATTGGGGACCAACCAGCTCTTGCACCCCTTTTATGCCATATGTCATCACCATCCTGCCTCCCCTGGATATCTGCTGCCTACAAATAACCCGTGTTCCTGGCACTTGTCCATGTTAAAAGGAAGATTTAAAGCTCTCTTCAGCTGTTGTTGGGAAGGATTGGAAAGTAGATAAGCTCCTAATTACGTTTTTTCATTTCTTGACTACAAGTAGAAGAATTGATGGAACATGGTTGAGAGGAGAGTTATATATTTAGTTTTGGGAACATTTTGTTTCAGAAATGAATTCAGAGATGTAGACAAATGCGTTGTTTTCGTGAACCTGTCCCCTATGAATAGATAGGCATGTTTATTTTCCATTTTATAGAGGCTTTGATGCTTTGGCATAAAAGAGAGTTTAGTAGTGAGTATTTGGGACATCCTGGCAGCCTGGGTTTGGAGGAGTGGAGTTAGTTTTGGCCAGGTAATCCCTTCATATCAGACTACAAAAGGTAGTTTCTTTACAGAATGTTGGCTTGGCTGTGACCCATGTTTTGCTCTGTAGTCTCTGAAAAGACTTTATGCGTCATCTTTCTGTCTTTTTCAAAGTCTTTAGATAAATAGACCAGAGAAGAAGGTGATTGTGATCAGGGGCCCCAGTTCTATTTATTGCTTGATTGGGTGGTAGTAGGTACAGGGATGTTTTCTTTATTATTCTTTACCCTTTGTATGACTAAAATAGATCATAAGGTTCAAATGTCTTTTTGTAAACTAAATATGTAGTGTGTATATAGGAATGCTCTATTTATTACATGGAAAAAAGTTGGACTTTGTTAAAATAAAAATAACAAGAAATTTTTTTTAAAACCCTAAATATGACAAATACTTTGAGGAAAATTAGTCCTATGTAGTCATATAAGTCATTTGCTTAACTACTGATTTGATCATAGTTTAGTTGTTTCCTTTTTTTTTCCTGCTTTCCTATCACTTAAGCCAAATAATATTTTACTTGAATTTTTTATTCCTTTCTCAAGCTAATGGTGGTTGTTTCTCATCCTTTCTGTGCTACAGAAGGAAATATATTTGCGCTCACATTTGCTTAAAGATCAGGAGCTTCCATCTCTTTGGGATGAGATGGAAATGAACACAAATGTGCTTGATCAATACGTGGAAGTATTTATATTCTAATTATATATATATCGAAACTGCAGAAAGTTGTATATTTAATTGGCAGTTCAAAAAGCCCAGAGCAGACTGTGGGTGGCAGTTGATATATTTTGAATAAGATGTTTAAAATACTCAGGAAAAGAGCATTTGCTATAAATAAGATGGAAGATTTATGACCATATTCTACATTGTAGCCTTTTTCATTACTCTTTGACTAAGATGGGAGTCAAGGTAGTAGGGCTGATCATGGAGCTTTACCTTGTAAATCCTCATGAGTACCAGGAATGCCTGTTGGGAATAAACCATATAATCTCGTTTATTGACCACAATCCAAATTCCAATCCATTGGTACATATTCATTCATTCTTGTAAAATAATAATAATAACAATGATGATGATGATGATGATGATAAAATCTGTTTCTTTGGATGGGGAGGAAGGGGTGGAAGTTCAGCAGAGAAAATCACACACTGGTGTCTTAGTGCTGACCATGGCCAGCATCAGTACTGGTGCAGGTTGTGCTCTGCAGAACCCGCGGAGGCACCATGCACACAGGAATCCAAAATGAGCAACACCCCTGTAAGGGTGCAATGTGCTAATCATTCATTTGGTGGTTTGGAAATGTTTCCAGATGTATCCTTCATGAAGGACAAATGTCTACTGTGTATCTTATATACTTCCCTATTCACCCTGTACCTTGTACTAACTGTTTAATAAATAGTAGTCAATAAAGAAATGAGAGAAAACAACTCTTGAAAAGCATTTTATTGAGAGAGAATACACAAATCATAAAGTTCATCCATTTAAAGTGTATACTTCAATGGATTTTAGTACAGTCACAGAGTTGTGCAACCATCACCACAATACATTTTTAAGCATTTTCAATACCACCCTCCAAAAATCTGTGCCCTGTTCTCTCCTTCCCTCAGCTATGGGTAACACCTAATCTATTTCCTGTCCATATAGATTTCCCTACTCTGGACATTTTATATAGATGGAATCGTACAATGTGTGGCATTTTGTGACTATTTTTCACTTAGCATAATGTGTCAAAAGGTTCATCAATGTTGTAGCATGTATCAGTACTCCATTCCTTTTTAAAAAAATTATTATTGAGGCAACATATATGTAACACAAATTTTCCCATTTTAACCATTATTGTGTATACAGCTCAGTGACATTAATTACATTCACAATATTGTGCTACCAATACTACCATCCATTATCACAACTTCTTCATTACTCCCAGCAGAAACTCTGAATCCATCAAGCAATAAGTCCCCATTTCCACCTGCCCACCCCTGGCCCTGGAGTCCACTCTCTGTCCCTATGTATTTGCTTATTCAAGTATCTTATATAAACGAGATTAAACAAGATTTATCTTTTGTATCTGACTTTTTAAATTCAATATTATGTATTCAAGGGTCATCCAGGTTGTAGTATGTGTCAGAATTTTGTTCCTTTTTATGACCGAATAATATTAATGATAATATTTGCATATGTGTACCATGTTGTGTTTACCCATTTGTCTGTTGGTGAGCAGTTGGAACACTTCCACCTTTTGGGAACTGTGAATAATGCTATTAGAACGTTGGTGTACAAATATATGTTCCAGTCTCTGTTATCAGTTCTTTTAGCTGTATATCTAGCAGAATTTTTCATGTGTTAATTCTATGTTTAAATTCCTAAGGATGTACCAATCTGTTTTCCACAGTAGCTTCACCATTTTACATTCCCACGAGCAACGCACAAGGGTCTCTGTTTCTCTGCATCCTTGCCAGCATTTGTTGTTTTTCATTTTTTCAAATACTAGCCATCCCAATGGGTATGAAGTGGTAACTTTCTTTATTTTCATGGCTGAATAATATTCCATTGTATGGATTTACCACATTTAGTTGACCTATTCATCAGTTAATGGTAAATTGGGCTGTTTCCACTTTGGGGATATTATGAATAATGCTGCTATGAACACTTGTGTGAATGTATAGATTTTCAGACCTCTTGGGTTATATTCCTAGAAGTGGAACTGTTGGGAAGAAAAACAACTTTCAATTTAAAAATCTGGATTCTCTACACCGTATAAAAGCTATTTTATTAATGGTGTGTCCCTGGCTCAATTGAATCTACTGGGTCTTGTACCAACTTTCCATCCTCACTTCTGTGCATGCTCTGATTCAGTAGGTGAACCACAGAAAATTGAATTGTACTAGATGTTTGGTCTCTTTGTATAGTAGGATCATACTTACATTGAATTCACTCTGATTTATTATTTTGCTACTGCACTTGGAACACAGACAGTATTCACTAAAATTGGAACTATAGACTGGAAACAGAGGTTCCCTGTTTTCATTAGTCAACTCTTGAAGGATGGATGGAGCCAATTTTGAATTGAAAGAATTAAGCCCTTTCTCTCTTAATTCCTTGCCATCCTGCTTTCTTTTGGCCTTTTTGCTTTTCATTAGCACTACTTACTGAGCTAAGATCATTCAGCCAAAGTATTCTTAAAGTGTTTAGGTGAAAAGAACTTTTAATGTGTGTTTCATCTTGCTTTTATGTGCCTTCTAAGTTGTATTGTTTATCTCAAAACTATGGAGAAACTGTGGTCTACTTCTTTCAACCTGTTTTTAGCTTCTATATTGTGTTATGAGAGACATTAATTAAAGATGGTAAAAGAACTTACAGTACTGAAAGTAAATTGTTTTAAGTTTATAAAGTGCAACATTTAACTTTTAAAAAGGTCACAGTGAGAATAAGCACCACTGGAAAGACTATTTAAAAATAGACCACATTTCATCTTGATAGTAAACTTAAACATAGATGCTATGTTTACGCTTTGCGCAGTGGTGTATATGTTTGACTACGAGGTTCCAATGATAGGGATGCTGTTTGACTCTTAAGGGGAGTGTTGGTTTATTAGAGACAAATAAAATAGGGACTCTTCCTTAAGCAGAGCTATTTACATTTTGTTGGCCAGATTTCTTAAGAACCTGTTAAAGCATTACATCCACTGTATCCAGCATTCCCCATTTAATTTTATTTGGACTCTTTTCCACAGAATGAAATTGGTTGATACATAGGATGGCCTGAAGTTTTTTTTGGTGGTTTTTTTGGCATTTTTTTTCTCTATTTATTAATTTTTAAATTTTTTTAAAAACTATAACAACAAACACAAACATTCTTAACTTAGAATCATTCCGTTCTACATATATAATCAGTAATTCACAATGGCATCACATAGTTGCATATTCATCATCATGATCATTTCTTGGAACATTTGCATCAATTCAGAAAAAGAAATAAAAAGAAAACAGAAAAAAATTCATACATACCATATCTCTTACCTCTCCATTTTATTGTTCACTAGCATTTCAATCTAAATTTATTTTAACATTTGTTCCCTCTATTACATATTTTTATTCCATATGTTTTATTTGTCTGTTGATAAGGTAAACAAAAGGAGCATCAGACACAAGGTTTTCACAGTCACACAATCACATTGCAAAAGCTATATCATTATACAATCATCTTCAGGAAACATGGCTACTGGAACAAGCTCTACATTTTCAGGCAGTTCCCTCCAGCCTCTCCATTACATCTTGGCTAAGAAGGTGATATCTATTTAATGCGTAAGAATAACCTCCAGGATAACCTCTCGACTCTGTGTGGAATCTCTCAGCCATTGACACTTTACTTTGTCTCATTTCACTCTTCCCCCTTTGGTCAAGAAGGTTTTCTCAATCCCTTGATGCTGAGTCCCAGCTCATTCTACGATTTCTACCCCATATTTCCAGGAAGGTCCACACCCCTGGGAGTCATGTCCCCATGTAGACAGGGGGAGGGCAGTGAATTTGCTTGTTGTGTTGGCTGGACAGAGAGAGAGGCCACATTTGAGCAACAAAAGAGGTTCTCTTGGGGGTGACTCTTAGGCCTGATTTTAAGTAGCCTTGACCTATGCTTTGTGGGGTTAAGTTTCATATGAACAAACCCCAAGATTGGGGGCTCAGCCTATTGCTTTGGTTGTCTGCACTGCTTGTGAGAATATCAAGAATTCAACTTGGGGAAGTTGAATTTTCCCCCTTTCTCACCATTTCCCAAAGGGACTTTGCAAATACTGTTTTATTCACTGTTCAAATCACTCTGGGATTTATCAGGGCATCTCTCTGGACAAACCAACAAAATCTCATGCCCTACTCAAGGTTCCATGTACTTATGGTGTTAAATTAAGCTGTCTATGTAAGTTATATTAGGAAATGCACTAGTCAAAATATAAATTTTGTTAACGAATAAACATTTTTTGCTTTAGTTTCACACGTTAAAATTTTAAAATATTAATTACTATTTTCAACACCCTGCAGTAATGACATTCCTTTGTTCTTCCTCATGCAAAAACATTTTAAAATTTGTACATTTAGTCATTATCACTATACACTCTATGCATTCCTACATTATACCATCTCAGTCTTTATCATCTATCTTTCTTTCTGATTTCATTTGTACCCCCAGCCCTCCTCCCACCATCATTCTCATATTCATTTTAACATAATTGCATTACAGTTATGTAGTATTGTGCTATCCATTTCTGAGTTTTTACAATCAGTCCTGTTGCACAATCTGTATCCCTTCAGCTCCAATTACCCAATATCTTACCCTATTTCTATGGTCTCTGTTACCAATGAAATTTTCCAAGTTTATTCACTAATGTCAGTTCATATCAATGACACCATACAGTACTTGTCCTTTTATTTCTGGCTAATCTCACTCAGCATGGTGTCCTTAAGGCCCATCCATGTTGTTACATACTTCATAACTTTATTTTGTCTTACAGCTGCATAATACTCCATTGTATGTATATACCACAGCTTGTTTAGCCACTTGTCTGTTAATGGACATTTTGGCTGTTTCCACTCTTTGCAATTGTAAATAATGCTGCTATAAACATTGGTGTGCAAATGTCCCTTTGTGTCCTTGCCCTCATGTCCTCTGAGTAGATACCTAGCAATGGTATTGCTGGGTCATATGGCAATTCTATATTTAGCTTCCTGAGGAACCGCCAAACTGCCTTCCACAGTGGTTGTGCCATTTGACATTCCCACTAACAGTGGATAAGTGTGCCTCTTACTCCACATCCTCTCCAGCACTTGTCATTTTCTGTTTTATTGATAATGGTCATTCTGGTGGATGTGAGATGATATCTCATTGTGGTTTTGATTTGTATTTTCCTAATAGCCAGGGAAGTTGAGCATCTTTTCATGTGCCTTTTGGCCATTTGTATTTCCTCTTCTGAGAAGTGTCTGTTTAAGTCTTTTGCCCATTTTGTAATTGGGTTGTCTGTGTTTTTGTTGTTGAGTTGAACAGTCTCTTCATAAATTCTGGATACTAGACCTCCATCTGATATATCATTTCCAAATATTGTCTCCAATTGTGTAGGCTGTCGTTTTACTTTCTTGATGAATTTCTTTGATGCATAAAAGTGCTTAATTTTGAGGACTTACCATTTGTTTATTTATTTCTTCAATGCTTGTGCTTTGGGTATAAGGTCTAGGAAACCACCTCCTATTAAAAGATTTATAAGATATGTCCCTACATTTTCTTCTAACCGTTTTATGGTTTTAGATCTAAGGTTTAGGTCTTTGATCCATTTTGAATTAATTTTTGCATAGGGTGTGAGATATGGATTCTCTTTCATTCTTTCGCATATGGATATCCAGTTCTCTAGGCACTATGTATTGAAGAGACTGTTCTGTCCCAGGTGAGTTGGCTTGACTGCCTTATCAAAGATCAATTGTCCATAGATGAGAGGGTCTATATGTGAACACTCTATTCTATTTCATTGGTCAGGTTATCTATCTTAATGCTAGTACCATGCTGTTTTGACCACTGTAGCTTCATAATACATCTTAAACTCAGGTAGTGTGAGACCTTCGACTTCATTTTTTTTTCTCAGGATACTTTTAGCTATTTGGGGCACCCTGTCTATTCTAGTTTGCTAGCTGTCAGAATGCAACACACCAGACATGGATTGACTTTTAATAAAAGGGATTTATTTCATTAGTTCTTCAGAGGAAAGGCAGCTAACCTTCAACTGAGGTTCTTTCTTACATGGGAAGGCTCAGAATGATCTCTGCTGGCCTTCTCTCCAGGCTTCTGGGTTCCAACAACTTTCCCTGGCATGATTTCTTTCTGTACCTCCAAAGGTCTGGGCTGAACTCTGAGGGCTGAACTGCGAGGGCTGAGATGAGGTATACTGAGCTGCTTTTGCTGTGCTACGTTGAGCTCTCTCATTTAAGCGGCAGGCAATTAAATCAAACATCATTCACTGCAGCAGACATGCCTCCTAGCCAACTGCAGATGTAATCAGCAACAGATGAGGTTCACATGCCATTGGCTCATGTCCACAGCAATAGAACCAGGCACCTTCACCTAGCCAAGTTGACAACTGAATCTATCACACTGCCCTTCCACTTAAGTTTGGTTATTGGTTTTTCTATTTCTGAAAAGTAAGATTTGGGGATTTTAATTGGTATTGCATTGACTCTGTAAATCAATTTAGGTAGTAGTTTTCTTTGTATAGGTCTTTTGTCTCTTTAGTTAAATTTATTCCTAAATATTTTATTCTTTTGGTTGCAATTGTAAATGGAATTTTTTTTCTTGATTTCCCCCTCAGAGCGTTCATTACTAGTGTATAGAAACACTACAGATTTTTGAGTGTTGATCTTGTAACCTGCCACTTTACTGTACTCATTTATTAGCTCTAATAGTTTTACTGTGGATTTTTCGGGGCTTTAGACATACAATATCATATTATCTGCAAATAGTGAGAGTTTTACTTCTTCCTTTCCAATTTGCATGCCTTGTATTTCTTTTTCTTGTCTAATTGCTCTGGCTAGAACTTCCAACACAATGTTGAATAACAGTTGTGATAGTGGACATCCTTGTCTTGTTCCTGATCTTAGGGAGAAAGTTTTCAGTTTTTCCCCATTGAGGATGATGTTAGCTGTGGGTTTTTCACAATTTCCCTTTATCATTTTGAAGAAGTTCTCTTCCATTTTTATTCTTTGAAGGGTTTTCAACAGGAAAGGATGTTGAATTTTGTCAAATGCCTTTTCCTCATCAATCGGGATGATCATGTGGTTTTTCTGCTTTGATTTGTTGATATGGTATATTACATTAATTGATTTTCTTATGTTGAACTATCCTTGCATACCTGGGATGAATCCTACTTGGTCATGATGTATAATTCTTTAAATGTGCTGCTGGATTTGATTTGATAGAATTTTGTTGAGGATTTTTGCATCTATATTCATTAGAGAGATTGGTCTGTAGTTTTCTTTTCTTGTAATATCTTTGTCTGGCTTTGGTATGAGGGTGATATTGACTTTGTAGGATGGGTTAGGTAGCTTTCCCTCCTTTTCAATTTTTTTTGGAGAGTTTGAGCAGGATTGGTACTAATTCTTTCTGGAAAGTTTGGTAGAATTCACATGCGAAACCATCTGGTCCTGGATTTTTCTTTTTGGGGAGCTTCTTAATGACTGATTCAATTTCTTTATTTGTGATTGGTTTATTGAGGTCTTCTATTTCTGCCCGAGTCAACACTGGTTGTTCATGCCTTTCCAGAAAGTTGTCTATTTCATCTTCATTGTCGAATTTATTAGCATAAAGTTGTTCATAGTATCCTCTCATTACTTTCTTTATTTCTGTGGGGTCAGTGATTATGTCTCCTCTTCCATTTCTGATTTTATTTACTTGCATCCTCTCTCTTCTTTTTGTCAAACTCACTAAGGGCTCATCAGTCTTATTGATTTTCTCATAGAACCAGCCTCTGGTTTTGTTGATTTTTCTCAACTGTTTTCCTGTTCTCGATTTCATTTATTTCTGCTCTAATCTTCATTATTTCTTTCCTTTTGCTTGCCTTTGGGTTAGTTTACTATTCTTTCTCTAGTTCTTCCAAGTAGACAGTTAATTACTTGATTTTTGCCCTTTCTTCTTTTTTGATATAGGCATTTAGGGCAATAAAATTTCCTCTTAGCACTGCCTTTGCTGCATCCCATAAGTTTTGATATGTTGTGTTTTCATTTTCATTTGCCTTGATATATTTACTGATTTCTCTTGTAATTTCTTCCTTGTGTAAGAGTGTGTTGTTGAGACTCCACATATTTGTGAATTTTCTGGCACTCTGCTTATTATTGATTTCCAACTTAATTCCCTTATGATCTGAAAAAGTGTTTTGTATGATTTCAATCTTTTTCAATTTATTGATACTTCCGTTGTGACCCAGCATATGGTCTATCCTTGAGAATGATCCATGAACCCTTGAGAAAAAGATGTATCCTGGGTGTAATGTTCTATAAATGTCTGTCAAGTCTAGCTCATTTATTGTATTATTCAAATTCACTGTTTCTTTATTGATCCTCTGTCTAGATGTTCTGTCCATTGATGAGAGTGGGGAATTGAAATCTCCAACTATTATGGTAGATGTGTCTATTTCTCTTTTCAGTGTTTGCAGTGTTTGCCTCATGTATTTTGGAGCATTTTGGCTCGGTGCATAAATATTTATGATTGTTATGTCTTCTTGTTGAATTGTTCTCTTTATTAATACATAGTGTCCTTCTTTGTCTCTTTTAGTGGCTTTACACTTGAAGTCTAATTTGTTGGATATTAGTATAGCTGCTCCTACTCTTTTCTGATTGTTATTTGCATGAAATATCTTTTCCCAACCTTTCACTTTCAACCTGTTTATCCTTCGGTCTAAGATATGTTTCCTAGACAGTATATAGAAGGTCCTGTTTTTAAATCCATTCTGCCATCTGTGTCTTTCGATTGGGGAATTTAATCCATTAACATTTAGTGTTAGTACTGTATGGGTAGTACTTAGTTCTACCATTTTGCCTTTTGGATTTTATATGTCATATCTAATTTTTCTTCTTTTAACTTTTACTGATAGTCTTCATTTCTACATTCTTCTCCACATCTCTTTCTCCTGTCTTTTCGTATCTGCCTCTAGTGCTCCCTTTAATATTTCTTGCAGAGCCAGTCTCTTGGTCACAAATTCTCTCAGTGATTTTTTGTCTGAAAATGTTGTAATTTCTCCCTCATTTTTGAAGGGCAATTTTACTGGATATAGAATTGTTGGTTGGCTGTTTTTCTCTTTCAATAATTTAAATATATCATCCCACTGTCTTCTCGCCTCCATGGTTTCTGCTGATAAATCTACTTGTAGTCTTATTGGGCTTCCCTTGTATGTGATGGATTGCTTTACTCTTGCTTGTTTCAAGATTCTCTCTTTCTCTATGACATCTGACATTCTGATTAGTGTCTTGGAGTACATCTATTTGTATCTATTCTCTTTGGGGTACGCTGCACTTCTTGAATCTGTAATTTTAAGTCTTTCATAAGAGTTGGGAAATTTTCAGTGATAATTTCCTCCATTAGTTTTTCTCCTCCTGGGACACCCACGACGCTTATATTCATGTGCTTCATGTTGTCATTCAATTCCCTGAGTCCCTGCTCATATTTTCCATTCTTTTCCGTATATTTTCTTTGGCTTGTCAGATTTCAGATGTTCCATCCTCCAGCTCACTAATCCTATCTTCTGTCTCTTGAAATCTGACACTGTAGGTTTCCATTGTTTTTTTTTTATCTCTTCTACTGTGCCTTACATTTCCATAAGTTCTGTGATTTGTTTTTTCAGATTTTCAATTTCTTCTTTTTGTTCATTCCTTGCCATATCCTCCCTCAATTCATTGATTTGATTTTTGATGAGATTTTCCATGACTGTTTAAATATTCTGAATTAATTGTTTCAACTCCTGTATCTCATTTGAATTGTTGGTTTGTTCCTTTGACTGGGCCAGACCTTCAGTTTTCCTAGTGTGATTCTTATTTTTTGCTGGCATCTAGGCATTTAATGACCTAATTACTTTATTCTGGAGATTGTTTTCACTTCTTTTACATAGGATTTTCTTGCTGGATGAGTTCGTTGCCTATGTGTTCTTTGACATTCAGTTCCGTTTATTCTGGACCACTAGCTTAGGTTTTGTTTAACAGAGCAGAATTTTTCAGTTCTTGTTTTCTTGTTTCTTGCCCTGACTGTATGGTATTTTCCCCCCACCCTTAGGAGAGTCTACTTAGGTATTATAGACCCCAGCCAGATTCTCCTAGACCAAGGTGGCCTCCTGTCAGGAGGGAAGAGTCACCTGCATCAGTTTTCCCTGAGGGTAAGACCCAGCAGGTGAAAGATTTTCCTGTGAAGTCTCTGGACTCTGTATTTTTTCTATCCTGCCCAGTATGTGGTGCTTTTCTGCCTGTGGGTCCCACCAGTATAATGTGATGTGGTACCTTTAACTTTGTCAGACTCTCCCTGCTGGGGGCATGGTGGAGACAGAGGAGAAGTTGTAGGCTGGCTTTAATCGCTTCCCTTTTCCAGACCCTGGGGTCTGAATTCCTTGAGGGAGGGAATCCACCTGAGCTGGGTCCCACCCCTCCCTTGGGGAAGGCATAGGCTCCAGATAAGCTCTCAAATAACCTTTTTCTGCCTATGCCTGGGGCAGTTGCAGCCTGAGAAGCCCTGCTGCTATATCCAAAAGTAGTCAAGCCTTTGTAGAAACATAGCCACAAAAAAGAAAGAAAAGTCCTTCTCAGGGCAGGACCCCCATTCCTCGGGTTTGCCAATAAGAGTATAAGTTGGTATGTTGCTTTGTGTACCTTTAGATCCTATGTGCTCAGAGGATCTTTCCATCAGAGCTCAGACCCTTCAAGTATTATGTGCTATCCAATCCAAAAAATCTGTTTCTTTTTTTCTTTTTTCTTTTTCCATCAGCCCTGCCCCCTTAGTACCAGGGCAAAAATAAGCAACCTCCAATTTGACCAGGTTCAGACGAGCTGGGGGCCTATTTTCAGTATTCAGAATTTGTGAATTAATTCCACATTTGGAGTTTTGTTGCACTCAGCCCCTGCTGCTGGTAAAGTCCCTTTCCTTTTCCCTCTGGGAAGCTCTTGTGGGGGAGGGGCATCGGCCTACACAGCTTGGGGAACTCATGGTTCTGGGGAGGCTCACACCTGGTCCAGCTGATCCAGACTGGGGTACGCTGTGTGTCCTGTTACTGACGTGACCCCAGCAGTTGTTTTGTACTTTCCTGGCCATTTAGTAGCTGTTCTGTAGGATGAACTATATCCCGCACCTTGCTAAGCCACCATCTTGACTCTTTCTCTCTCCTGGTCTGAAGTTTTGAGTAGAGAGCTTTGACGGAATGTTTAGGAAGTGTTACAGGAAGTCATCAAGACTGTTGACAGGTGGTCAAGCCAAAAGAAGGGGTTTTAATAGTAAGAGCAGCTTACACTTATTTCTTCATCACATGCTTAGCCCATTACATATTGTATTAGTCTCTGAGGGCTGCCATGACAAAATACCAGAAACTTGGTGGCTTAAGATGACCAAAATGTATTTTCTCACAGTTCCGGTAGCTAGAAGTCCAAAATCAAGATGTTGGCAGAGTCATCCTCTCTTCTAGAGAAGATTCTCTAGGGAAGAATCCTTTATTGCCCCTCCTTAGCTTCTGGTGGTGGCTGGCAATATTTGGAGTTCTATGGCTTATAGCTTCATAACTCGTCCCTGACTCCATCTTCATGTGGCTACTCCCCTGTGTATCTCTGTCTCTGGGTCTCTTCTCGTCTTCTTGTAAGGGCACCTGTATTATATTAAAAGGCCATCCTATTACATTAAGACCTCATCTTAACTAATTCCATCTGCAACAACCTTATTTCTTAATGAGGTCACATTCTGAGGTCCTAATACGTAACTGGAGGTTAGGACTTACTTCAACGTATCTTGGGGATGGGAGGGGATACAGTTCAACTCATACTGCATGTATTGACTCATATAATTCTCACAGCCATCCCATGAGATCAGCACATTTTTTTATGCCCGTTTCAGACCAAGGAACTGAGGCACAAATCAATTAAGTAACTTGTCCAAGGTCACACAACTTGAATCCAGGTGCTCTAGTTTCAGAGTCAGAGCCCCTAAACACTTGTGTTACTGTACAGCCTGGAAATATGGAGAAACTCTGAAGCCAGAGTTTGGGAGGAAGTAGGGAAGACAGGGCTCAGTTCACGGCCAATACTTGGAAAATGGATTAGAGGACTGAGGTAGAGGGCTGGCCTTTCACTGCTTGGATAATTTCAAAGAGCATAAATAAAGCCTTAGTTATGTGGAATTCTTATGTGACTAGAAGACACCAGAGAGACACAGCTCTAGCACATGTTTAAATGTATACTTTTTTAAAAATAAAGAGTGTGCTTTTGTGTACAAGAGTGTCTTTTATCATGGATGCTTCATGGAAATTTCCAAATGAATCAGATTAGGAGGAGTCAAATTTTGAAAACAAAAAAGCTAAATCAGAAGACTAAAGTGAGAGGAATGTAGTTTATGTGTCCATTTAATCCCAGGCATGACCTTTAATCCCCAGTACTTAAATTTACAGAAACAGTCTAACTGTGGCACAATGAAATAAAGAGCTACCGGCTCTTTTCATTTCTGCTTTTTGAAGTTGCAGGGATGTCATATGAAGATAAATAAATATTGTTAATCTTTTCTGGAAGCATATGTGCTTTGAGAGAGTGAGTCAAGACATGAGCCAAACATTTACAGGCCACAGAGCAAATGAAGGTCTTTCTGATGACAAAATAAGGTCTTGAAATTTTGGAAAATATTTTCTTGAACACAGCCAAAAATGGCACTACTCTGAGGACCTTTCTTAGTCAAGTATGGAAAGACATAATCAGCTTATAAAACAGATGTCCATGACTGACGAGAGGTGCATTCGGTCAATGGAATAGTTGAATTTTATTGCAGCAATTGAAATCAGATCATTGAGGGCAAGCTCCATGTCTAGATGACACACCCAAACATCCTAATGCATAACAGACTTAACTACAATAGCAACAACAGAAACAATAACAAGTGTGTTTTGGCACTTACCACATATGCAAGGTATCACTATCACCTCCATTTTATAGCTAATAAACTGAGTCTTTGAGAGGTAAGTTACCAGCCAAATAATGCACAATCCATTTGACTGCAAAATCTGCATTCTCAACCCTGTGGCCCATTGTGGCTTAAGGGCCAGGCTAATTTGGAATTTCTCTGGAGGTTAAAATTCAACATCCTTGAATGTTTTCTGAACAAGAAATTTATGAAAAGGTGATATCTGGGATGCAGGGCAGAATGGTTTTTGGCTTTCGTACTTTTTGTACTTTTTGGCTTTTGTCTAGCCGTGAAGTGATCATTGTGTGAATTGGTGAGCTAGTTTAGAACCAAAATGAGAGGAGAGATGGCACACTCTCTGAGAGGTATGATCTTTGAAACCCGAGGACTTATTAGACATGGGAAGGATTGGGGAAATAAACATAAAAACATTATGGTTTTTTAGACATTTATTTTGAAAAATTACCAAATAGGGGGTAGTCATCAGAATTTTCCGATGAATCTGAGGACAGAAAGACTGCAGGCCCCATAAATAGAAATAAGGAGATCATGAGATAAAGTTTGTGTGGGGTGAGAAGATTATTAACTTGATTTGAGATACTGGATCTGTGGTGATGCCTGGAAACTGACATGCAATGGATACCATTTAGTGGGAAGTCAGGTTACTCTTTCCTGACTGTTAGAACCTTTATCTCACTATATAGAAACTACAAATTCTGTGTCCTTGCTTTTCTTGTGCATGACCCAGTTTGGTAATGAGACACAAGGGAATACCAGCTGCACCTCCTGGGGAAGGTTTTTCTCTCTGATAATAAAAAGGCTAGTAAAAAGAACCTCTTTCTGCTTTGGGTTTGAAAGATAAGGATGTCCTACAGGGAGCTGCCGCAGCCACCTTGCAATCTTAAGGAGAAGATCCAGAAAACGAGTGGGAAGCTAACTCACCTGTAACAACACCAGGAGCACCTGTCTCTGGGTTTATTATGAGGAAGAATAACAACACCCCCCCCCACCTTCCCTTGTTCAAGCTGTTGCATTGTTGCAGCCAGAGCTTCCAAATTGATGGTTCTTTGTGTAGATCTCAGATTACCTTGGAATGTAGCTTTGCTACATTATGTTTGTTTTAGACATTCATTTTGAAAAAACACCAAATAGGGGTTGGTCATCAGAATTTTCCACTGACACCAATAGTGGTTCCTACCTAGAGGGAAAATGCACAGGATACCATCTTTTTAAAAATGAAAGCTTTTCACTTTCTTTCTTTTTCTTTAACACCGATCTTCAAAGCTCAAACAGACTTGCCCAGCTCTTAGACCCAGTTTGCTGTGAGGTGAGACCCAGCTGTTAAGTTTCAGAATCACAATGTGCTTCTCATATGACAACAGGGCTCATGGTACATTGAAGCATCCCCAGAGCCCTGGATGCAAACCAGGCAAAGAAAACCTTTTCTTCTTTCAGAACTCCTGTTCTTTTCATTCGCTGCCTCGCACCTTCCTTCTATTTGCTGGTGTCTGCTGGCAGGGAGGCATGTTTAGCTCAGTGATGGATGTGAGCTAAGGAGAATTAGCCTGCTTTGTGGAGCTCTTGAATTGGAGCAAGTATGCTACTCTGAAGTCTGAATGACTGGTTGATTGGAGAGTAATTGATTGTGGAAATTCAAAATGTGATTCAGAAAGCACATTACAAGTTAGATTTCACAAAAGCCAAGGGCTTCTATTTCTTTATTAGTCTTCTTTTTTACTGATTTTATCCTTTCTATATATACACAATTGTTTTAAAACTTAGCACCAGTTCTACCTATCTGGTTCTTGAAACTTTGTAGGTTATATAGAAAGCTTATGCTAAGAATATTCTGAAGAGAGAAGAGAGAGAGAGAGAAAACAACAACAAAAACCAGGCTACATATATTCTGGTCCTGACTCTGCAGTAGTAATTGCCACCCATGGTGTCTTCTCTACCCTCCTCTCTGAGAGGACACTACTGAAGACTGAAAAGCTGGCAATTAAGCATCTTGCTAGAAGTTTTGTCTCATAAAAATTGGTTTTGATCATGGAGTTCTGGATAGAGTTGCCAGATAAAACCAGGATGCCTAGTTAATTTGAATTTCAGTAAACAAGGACTTTTTTTCTTAAGATAAGAATGGCCCCAATATTGCACGAAACATACTTATCCTAAAAAATATTGTTTGTTTGAAATTTGAATCCAAATAGGAGTCCAGTATTTTTTTTCTGTATTTTTATTTGTTAAATCTGGGAGATTATATAACAAATGTTTGTTCTAATTCCGGGAGAAGAAACTGATGGTAATGGCAATAGCCTAAGTTGCCCAAGATAAGGGTAGAGGAAGAATTGTTAAAGGATTCAGCAGGTTTGATAGATCTTTTTCCCTGGCAGGGTTCTGAGTGGTGAGAGGAGAGAAAAGACCTAGGTACATGTCAGAAACCCGTGAGAAGACAGCCCTCACCTTTCTTGTTATCGTTGAATATGTCTTCTATCCTCTTTCCCTCTTTCATCCTTAATGGGCTTTAATGTAAAAATGAAAATATTAATGTCTTATTATAGGCTCTATTTATGGCGTATTTCTTTAAAAATCCATGTACTTTGATAATGTCCAAAATAAGTGTTCATATGTTACATATTTTTTTGAAGGAAAATAAAAGAACACAAAAAGAACCTAAATTAAGCATAGCACAATAAATGGTTAGCTCTAGGGATAGCATTGGAAAACATTTTTATGAGATCCTTTTTATTGTCCATGTTCTTAATTTTGAAGTGAATGAGTTGGCCCTTGCTTATTTTTCTCGTTCTCCGCGCTCACTACCCCCTCCCTAATTAAATTGATTTCTGCTGGCATGTCCCTTAGATTGCTTTTTCTCCTCTTTGTGGACTAGCTGTTTCTCAAAGATCAACAAATTTCTCAATTCTTTTCTAAATTTCCAGGCTCTTTCAGATTTTATTTATGCTCACCATTCAGTTGTTTGTACACTGTTAACCCACATAAACAAATCTTGAAGGAAGTTAAAAAGCATGAGTCAACCATACAGACAAAATTACATTTGGGCTTTTACCCTGGTATGTAGCTGCCTGTAACTTTTCAGAGATAGAATCAACCTCTTCCACTAGGAGGTTTGTTTCTGTTTGTCAAACAATATCTTTTAACGCTGCTGGGTTGTGAAACCGTACTTTCCCATGAAGTGAAAGGATTGTTGAGCTTGAGAAATGGAGGAGACATTTCCCAGATGGTAAGCATTTCAGAGTACAGGGTCCTTATATTGAAAGTATAAAGAGAATGAATGGAGAAAAAACAGATCATGTTACTGACACACGTGACATGAGAAAACGCTGAGGTAGGCATCTAATGATAAGAGAATGACCTCCACCCTCCAAATATTGGCAACTCTAGAGCAGTCATAAACCCTGGCATTTTTGTTATTTATCCAGAGGATGGGTAGCGGCAGCGGCTCAGCATACATTGCCTTCTGTGTGGCGCTTTTGGTTGTCCTGGCATTGTAGCCTTTAATGCCCAATATGCAAGATCTGGAGTTTGGCAAATGGAGGTCATTGGTTAAAGCTAAAGGGGCTGCATAAATTTGTCACCTGTGTAATCTGACTCTAAGGGTGAAAAGCTCTGCTATAAAAAATTCTTTCCTACTTGACCAGAAATTCCTACCAGAATCACTAACAGGTACAAAATGTTCATTCAAAAAAGCTTTCTTCTATGTGTTAGGCATTGGGATACTGAGAAGAAGATGATGGTCCCACTGTCAGGGAGCTTATAAAATAAAGAAAGCAATGGTTAAAATGCGGTATAATAAGTGCTGTGTACACACTGGGTTAGGATCATGTTGGACGGGTGGGAGGATACTGAGGAGTTAGGGTAAAGAAAGTGAGGAAGACTATAGATGTAGATAAGGTTGTGTGCTTGGATGTTTAAGAGCTGCTCTTAGTGCCCTGCCTAGGTACCCTTTACTGGCCTGGCACACTTGACCCCAGGTTTCAGTGAGTATTGACCGCTAAGGCTCATAGCTGCACTCTTCCCTAGAGAATTGCCTTCTGCTGAAGGGAAATGCCCCACCAGGAGATTCTCGGAGGTTGTACAAATTCCCCCGGGACAGCCTATAATCAAGGGCTGATTACATAGAAGTCTGGCCCTTGCCTCAAGGTGGATGACTCAGGTATATTCATGCTTTAGAAATCCTGTGGTATCAGGCTGAGAATAGATTTCAGCTGGAACCATATCGTCTCCTGTGCCGTGCTGCTTCCTTCACTTCCTTCCCGAGAGCACCCCTCAAAAATTACTCATGTGAGAATCCCTGTCTGGGGCTCTATTTCTTGGAAACCCCTGTCTTATAGTAGAGGATCGGGAAGATGATATGATTTTACTTTCTCTGATGTGGGGAGACGTAGTAGACAAGGTGGTTGAGAAGATGGGTGAATGTGGGGAGTATGTGGCCAATATGGGGAATGGGAGCAGAGCTGATTGTCAACTTAGGGGAGAGATCATGAAACTTTTATGCCACCAGTCTGTGTTGCAATGTCATTATCCCCTTATTGCCTGAGCATGAAAACAGAGAAGTAGATGACACAAAGTTGGACTCCTGACAGATGGATGTCATAGGAAGCCAAGAGACTGACCAGATATGATAAGAAAAGACTTGAAGGTAGGAAGAAGCAAAGAGTTTGGAGAAAATGGAGGTGCCAATAGACCAGAGATATTGATAAATTGAGGAATATGTGTAATGAGCACAACACAGAGAAAGTGTGGCAGGATTAGGAGGGTAGGAGAGTGCTTTCAGAGTTTGGAATGTGAGAATGCAAGATTTGTTCAATCATCATCAAGAAACATGGCAATTGGAACACAGCTCTACATTTTCAGGCAGTTCCCTCCAGCCTCTCCACTACATCTTGAACAACAAGGTGATATCTACTTAATGTGTAAGAATACAATGATATAGCTTTCACAATGAGACTCTGTGAATGTGAAAACCTTGTGTCTGATGCTCCTTTTATCTACTATATCAACAGAAGAGTAGAACATATGGAATAAAAATGAATAATAAGGGGAACAAATGTTAAAATAAATTTAGTTTGAAATGCTAGTGGTAAATGAAAGTGAGGGGTAAGGGGTATGGTATGTATAATCTTTTTTTTTTCTTCTTATCATTTTATTTCTTTTTCTGTTGTCTTTTGATTTCTTTTTCTAAATTGATGCAAATGTTCTAAGAAATGATGAATATGCAACTATGTGATGATTAAGAATTACTGATTGTATATGTAGAATGGAATGATATCTTAATGTTTTGTTTGTTGTTAATTTTTTTTAATTAATAAAAAATGCTTTAAAAAAAGAATGTAAGATTTGAGAGTTGGCTCAACTCTTTCTAATGACAAGTCTAGGATAAGTCTATGGATACAGATGTCTGAGTCAAGAGGAGGGAGAGTTTCTGAGGTGAGGAGCTCAAAGTACTGCACAGTTAGGACATAGAACGGACCGTCCTCAGGAGCACTGTCAGCACTGATCACTGGGAACGAGCCAAGAAATTCACATTGAGTATTCAGTTCCTACCTTCCCTGAGCCCCAGAGAGACCATCACTTCCAGTGTCAGAGCTTTTGTTCAATGAGTATCTTTAAGGAAGGCAGTGGAGAAAGGCAAACTATTGGAGGTGCAGGATTTCCTAGAGAGACCCTTTTTCAGGGTGGTATGTAACAAACCATTGTGTCAATAGCTTAAATATTTCCTATCTTTCAATTCGCATGCCATCACAGATTCTCTTGGATTAGTTGACCTTCCTGTTAAATCTCTCAGTCAGGAGAACTCCACCCTTATTTGTTTTCTCTCCTTTTTTCTTATGTATTGCCACATTCTATTCCTATCTCCTAATTTTCTTGCTGACCCAGGCTTTGAAGAATGAGAAACGCAATGGTATTAATTAGAAGGAAGCAACTTGATGTAGTGGAAAGGACACATGCCTTAAATTATGTTTAGAATGTCCCCATTCCCTTCTTCATTCAGTTAATTCCTAAACTCATCCTTAAATTTGGCTTAAATATCTATTTCTGCCCTCCACCAGAACTTCTTCAGAACAACCACCCCTCATCCTATGCTTTCAGAGCACCCTATTCTCCTTCACGACTCTTGTCACAGTTGTAATTAAACAAAAATAAATTAATTAGTAGCTTAAAGTCTATCTCAGTTGTTCTTGTGAAAACAAAGACCATCTCTGTGTCCCTAGCTCCTGGCATAGTGCCTTACAAAAGAATGTGCTCAATAAATATCTGTAGAGGAATGAATAAATATATATTGAACTGACAAGACAACTCCATTCTAATCCTAGATCTGTTCCTACTTAGCTCTGTGATCTTGGAAAAGTCACTCTAGCTCTCTGGGCAAAAAAAGTCTTTGCTCATTATAATACTGTATGATTTCTGATTTCACAGCATGTCAGCTAAATCCAGCTTAGCATCTTGAAACCCCAACTTTATATCTGCACTAACAAAAACTGTTCTCCTGGAACTTCCTAACATAGCTTATTTCTAGATAAATTAATTTCCTCTGTGTGTCAGTAATCTATTGATGAGTAACAAATCATTCTCACATTTAGTGGCTTGAACCAATCATTTTTAATCTCAAAGTAAGAAGAAAAAAGGTAATAAAGATCAGAGCAGAAATCAATGAAATAGAAAATAGGAAAGCAAGGCAATAAGGTAGTGGTTCAGACAGATGTTTGAGGAAAAAATACCATAGGCAGAGTGTACTGCTAGTCTGAGGATCCTACTATGGCATGTCCTCCATATGGTAAAAGAACAGCAGGAGGCCCTGAGTGGCTGGAGCAGAGCAAGCAAGGAGAGATTTGACACTTGGATATCACCAATAGTTGGGAGGCTTATTTGCCTTATTTGTGGGCATCCAGATTATATTGGGCTCCTTGGACAACATGAGGGCTTCAGCTTTTCCTCCGAGTGAGATGAAGAACCATTAGAGGGTTTCAAGCAGAGAAGTGGCATGATTCAAAGCTTCAGTCCCCTTCTTCTATGTGAATTCTAGTTTGTTCCTCTAGTTATGCAGGTTTGTATTTTCTTAAATTATGAAATAGAGAAATCTAACTTAATATGAACAGAGATAGGCTATTTGGGTAGTTTTTAATTTCATGTTTATAGATTGAGAGTTTTCACTTTCAGTTCCCAGGGACTTGAGACAGACAGGGGTGACTGCTCTATTCCAGTCAGTTTTCTGGTTGTGTACCTACCTTCCCTGAGCTGGACTGAGGCACAGATGGTTAGATAGCTCAAGGAAGATGATGGGATGATGATGGTGGTGATGGTGATGATAGGTAGATGATACATAGATAGATGATATGAAATAGGAAGGGGAGGAGAGGATGAAATCTTCCTCTTCTAGGCAGTATATAAGAAGGATTGGTTGATTTTTTCTTTCTTCGTGTATCACAAATATAGAGTTCAGAAATTGCATGGTTGTGCACATGTTATCTTAATTCTACCCCAATTAGAATTAAACTGGAATCATCAGCTATATTCTAGTTTAACAAAATAGTAATTGAGTTTCTTTTTATCTCCCAAAGAAGTTGGGAAAACTAGAGAGATTTGACACTTGCATATCACCAATAGTTGGGAGGCTTATTTGCTGAGTAATGAGAGTAGCTGACAAAACTGAACTTTGGCCTTTTCGTATAGGACCCTTTCTTTCCTGAATGCTTAATAATGCCTGGATCATTTCTTTTGTATTCTGGCTTCATGCAAACACAAATTATACTTTTGTTGTCTTCGCTGAAACCCATGAAACAGAAGAGGGGAAATCTGAGTCCCAAAGAAGGTAGTTTCAGCAGACCTGCCTCTTGCATTTGTGTGATGGAAACTGAGAACACATGTATTTTCTAACCTGATTTTATGAAGTATCACCTGTGGGCAATCAGCACAGACACATGATATGAACAGGCAAAGCTACTTCTTTAAAATCATACACTTTAGAACTGGAAGCCATCTGTGAGATCATCTAATCCTCCCTTATTGTACAAATGCAGAGAGTAAGTAAAGCCCAGAAAGAAGTGCCTGCTCACACCTGGTTCCTATGTACCAACTATAGGAACCACGTGGCATGAGAGAAATAATGTAGGCTTTGTGGAGGTTTGTATGAGAATTACGGCTCTACCGCTTATGAACTGTTATGTTCTTGGGCAAATTACATGATCTTTGCAAATTACATGATCTCTTTGAGCCTTACTCCCCTCAATAAATAGTAGTTGCTGCCAATACTGAACAGAATAAAATCCATCTCAAGTACTCAATGTAACTACAAAATTTTAAATTTCAACCAACAATAAACTTGTTTCAAGCAATATTCAATATAATCAAATTCTGCTATAATTCAGCATAACATTTATATAAAAGTACTGTGCTTTTTGAACTAACTATAGTTAGTTCAAAAATAAATAAGAACAAGATATAGCTCCTGCTTTTAAGGAAGCTGCTGTGTATTTGTACGCTGTGTCGTGTCACTGGAGAGGAGCGGACAGAGTTCTCTGGGTCCGAAGATGAGTTTCCTATGGATGAGGGGCTCAGAGAAATCTTCATTTGAGATGATTCTTGGAGGGTTTTATAAAAGAGACTGGGGACATTTATTATGTAGTGGACCCCTCGGGCATAGGCACAAACATAGGGTATATTTATATTTAATAAGCTCCTCCACTTAAATAGGCAGGGAAACGTAAAGGGGAAAGCTTGAAAGATAATAACAATTGCTAACTGTGCCAGTTTTGAAAGGATTATGTACACTAGAAAAGCCATGTTTGTTATTTTTTTGCCTGGGTAGGCACCAGGAATCGAACCCAGGTCTCTGGCATGGCAGGCAAGAACTCTGCCTGCTGAGCCACATGGCCCACCCCCAGCCATTTCTTTTAATCCTTATTCAGCACCGTAGGTTGGAAGCTTGATTAGATTATCTCCACGGAGATGTGATGCATGCAGTTGTGGGTATTAACCTTTGATTAGAGGGAGAGGTGACTTCATCCATTCCAGGTGGTCTTGATTAGTTAACTGGAATCCTTTAAAAGAGGAAACATTTTGGAGAAAGCTGAGAGCCACGAGAGCCCACACAGCCAGGAACCTTTGGAGGTGAAGAAGGAAAATGCCCCTGGGGGAGCTTCAAGAAACAAGAAGCCTAGAGAGAAAACGAGCAGATGTCACCATGTTCACCATGTTCCTTCCCAGTTGAAAGAGAAACCCTGAACATCATCGGCTTCCTTGAACCAAGGTATCTTTTCCTGGATGCCTTCCTTAGAGTGCACATTTCTATAGACTTGCTTTAATTTGGACATTTTCACAGCCTTAGATTCTGTAAACTTGCAACTTAAATGCCCCTTTTAAGAAGCCATTCTGTTTCTGGCAGCTTGCAAAGTAGAACACTAGCACTTATGGAACCCTGGCTACAGGCTGCGTACTTCTCATGTATTCATTATTTTGGTCATCATTGAACTCCATGAGGTAGATTATTATTATCTCCATTTTATAGATAAGGGACTGAGGCGGGAGGTTAAGTGTATTATTGCTTTAGAGACCTCACAGCTAGCAGGTGGTGGAGGCAGAATGGGACCCCCATCATCTGACTCCAGAATCCAGGCTCCAGTTTTGACATTAGACTATGAGCCGGACCTTCTCCATTGGCCCCTCCAAATCCACTCTCCTCCTTCTTCACCCTCTTCCGGTCCCAGGAGATGGGACTCTACCAATGGGCTCCATTGCCCTCTGACTTCCAGCTGGAATAACAAAAGCAAATTGCAGACTGGGTCTCAGGTTTGCAGGGGCTCCGCTGCTCTACCGGAGACCACAGCGACCAGTCTCAGCTACAACTATGGGTCTTGCTTTTTTTCCTGTCTCCTTCCTTTGCCCTGGGGCGGCTATTGCTAGCCTTAGGGTGCTTCACCACTCCCCTTAGTCTCTATAACCACGTTTCTATCTTTGAAAGTAGTCCTCTTTATTCCCCTTTTGAGATATCAGCTATTTCTTGCCAGGACCCTGATCAGTAGAGACACTCTTATCAATTAGCAATTGCATTTAGCAATTTAAACAAGCAAGGAGTAAATTTTTCTTGCAACAAGTCTGGAGTAAGATGTTTAAGGCTTTTGCGGCAGTTCATCAATGCCATCAGGGTGAGGTTCTATCCATTCTGTTTTGCCAACCTTAATCAGTGACTTTTTCCCCTAGCTGACAAGATGACCACCACACCTCTAGACAACATGCCTGTGTTTCAGAATGGAGGAGGTGGGGAGGGTGAAGGGGAAAAGGGAAACTCTCCCCAAGAGTTTCAGTTCTCATTAGCCAGAACTATATCTCATGTTTCCACCTTCAGCTGCAAGAGAGGCTGGAAAATAGAGTACTTTAATGTTTCCGTCTCAGCTCCCATTACTAGTAGGGTTTGAATGTTGTTGGATGACAGGGGTAAGGAAGGAGTATATGGGGATGTTATTCAGATGCAGAGTACTAGATCACCTCTGTAAGGGTGGACCTTATGACACTTCCTAGAGCAAAGGATGACACAGGCAAGGAAGTTCAAAAAGGTGATATGTGAACCAACCTATAGTGCCTGCCACAGGCTGTACAGATAGATAGATTCTTGAGGGGTTTTGCGTAAGGGAATCACCTAAGAACTATTCTTTAGAAAGATAAACATGATGGGTGGGCCACTGTGGCTCAGCAGGCAGAGTTCTCGCCTACCATGGCAGAGACCCAGTTCCCGGTGCCTGCCCATGCGAAATAAAAAGAAAAGAGGGAAAAAAAAGCGATAAACGTGATGCACCAGGGATAGGCAGATTAGGGTAAGGGAACACTGGAACTACTTTGAAATCCTTGGCAGGAGACAGATTGTCCAGGTTTACACAGTCCTCCTTGACCCTTGCCTTCTGTAGATCTTCCATCATGCATCATGACAAGGGCCTCCAGTGCCCTGGCTGCTGACAGCTACGCCAGAACCACTGGTCCCAGTACGATCTTGGATCACGTTCTTGTTGGCTCATTGTCGCTGTAACTTCTCTTCTCACTGTCCTTCCTCCTGTTGCCAGCATCAGACCTGAGACTTAACAGGGATATAATATATAGAGTAATGGCTAAACTCTGCAGTCAAACTGCCTGGGTTTAAATATGAGCTCGTGACCCTGTGTAGGTTACATAAACTCTTTCCATTCAGTTTTCTCATCTGTAAAAATGAGAATGAAAATAATACTTGTTTCATAAGATGTGAAGATTGAATGAGATAAATAATGAGAAAGCTTAGGTACTGTGAAAATATTAATCAGCTTTCTATGATTCTGTCCTCTAGCTGAGACTTTGACTTCTTATTAACCATGAGATAGGATTTCCTACTGCTCTGCTGAATCAGTAAACATTGGTTCTGGGTCTTTTGTAATTTTTGTGTAGAGGCATAATACATATAGACAATAAAGTGAATAGCTTGATGAATTTTCACAAACTAAACACACCCATGTAAATTTGCACCTCAATCAAGAATCAGCAACCCAGAAGCACATTCATGACCCCTTCTTTCACTAGCCCCACTCTTGGGTATCCTGGTTTTACAGCATAGATTAGTTTTACTTATTTTTGTGTTTTCTATAAATGGAATCACACAATATGTATTTTATATGGATGGAACTATATGGACTCTTTTGATCTGGCTTCTTTCCTTCAATATTGTATTTGTAAGATTCATCTATATTGTTGCATGTAGTTGTGGTTTATTCATTTTCATTGTGGTGTAGTATTCTATTATATTGATATCCCAAAAGGTACTATACATCTGGATAGTTTCAGTTTGGGGGGCTTTTATGAATAGTACATGTCTTTTGATGAATAGATGTGTTTTTCTGTTGGTGGTATACCAGAGAACGGTATTTGGGAGTTCATATGATAACTATACATTCTGCTTCAGTAGATACTGCCAAATAGTTTCCCAAGGTAATTATAACCAATTTATATTTCCAGTAGGAGTATATGAGAGTTCCAGTTGCTACACACCCTTGTCAACTCTTGGTATTTTCTGTCTTTTTCATTTTAGCCATTCTGGTGAGTACATAGTGGCATCTTATGGAGGTTTTCTTTTGCTGATAGAAGCTGGGCACCTTTCCATGTCTTTTTTTGGCCATTTGAATCTCTTCTTTGGTGAAATGTATGCTCAAGTCTTTTGCCCATTTTAAAATTGGGTTGCCTATATTTTTCATATTAATTTATGGGTGTTATTTATGTTATGTGTACAAGTCCTTCATAAGAGATAGCTAATTTCTGGTGGTTCTAAATGTATTGTTTATTGTCTTAAATTTGAACACAAAGGAAAAAAAGAAGCCATGTGTTGGGGCAGACCAACAGCCCCCCCTAAAGTCCCAGCTGACAGTCAGCCTCAGCTTCTAGAGAAAAGATGTTTCAAGACAATGCCAGCACCCAGCCATCAAGTCATGCCCCGGGCAACATGAAGTAGAGAGAAGTCATCCCAGCTGTTCCTTATTTGAACCCATGAGCATAATAAAATGATTGCTTTATATAGCCAAGTTTTGGGGTGGTTTCTTGGAATACACAGTGTCCAACCTAGCTATGTGAACCAATAAATTCTCTTTTTCTCTGCTTAAAAAAAAGATTTATTGGAAATATTTTCTCCCATTCTGAGACTTGCTTTTTACTCTCTTGATGAACAGCAGATGTTTTAAATTTTATTGTTGTCCAATGTATAACTTTTCTTTCTTCATGCTTGCTACTGTTTGTATTTTTTGGAAAAAAAAATGTTTGCTCTTCCAATATCACAAAGATGTTCACCTATACTTTCTTCTAAACATTTTATAGTTTTATCTTTCACAGTTAGATCTGCAACTGATCTGAATTGAATTTTCTGTATGATTTGAGATTAGAGTTCTGGTACATTTTTTGTCATATGGCTATGAGAGGATGCTTTTTCAAAAAGATTATGAACTTCAATGTCACCTTTCTCATAAATCAAGTGACTATATATATGTGGTTCAATTTTTTAATTAAAAAATTTATTTTTATTAGAACAGTTGTAAGTTTACTGAGAAATCGTACAAGAAGTATAAAGTTGCCATATACCAGTGTGGTTTGATTTTTGGACTTCATATACTGTTCCGTTGGTCAGTTTGTCTATCTTTGTACTAAACTTGTATAATCTTAATTATTATATCTTTATAATGAGTCTTGATATGTGAAAATCCTCCAGCTTTCTTTTTCTTTATGATTGCTTCAGTTATTTTCAGCCCTTTCCATTTTAATATGAATTTTAGAATCAGATTGTGAATGTCCACAAAACAATGCTTGGATTTTTATTAGGATCATGATGACTCTATACACTAATTTGTGAAAAATTATCCTTAGGTTATGGAGTCTTCCAATCCATGAATGTGGTATATTGCTTCATTTATTTAGATCCTCTTTAATGCCACTCAAACTTTGGTTATCAGTGTAGAAATCCTATACAGATTTCATTAAAATTTATTCCTAGCTATATTGACTTTTTATTGCTAGTAAAAAAGTATTGTCTTTAAAAATTGTTTTCTATTAGTTTGTTGCTAATGTGTAGATATGTAATTGATTTTTTTATATTGACCAGATATAACTGATAACATACAATCTAGTGATCTTGTAAATTCACTAATGTATGATATTTGTGAAAATTTTTTTGTAGGTCCTTCATTAGTTTAAGGAAATTCCCTTCTATTCCTAGTCTTCTAAGATTTTGTTTAAAGTCATGAATGTTTTTACTGCATTTCTCAATGTTTCCACTTCTGTTTTGACTCAATTTTAGAACCCAGTACTACTTTCATTTCCCAGGGCTTGGCTCTACCCCACATTCACAAAAAATCCACTAACAAAAACTGGACAAGCAAGGACCTCAACTGACAGTAAACATGGAAAGAAGTAGATGAATGTGAAAGAACATGATCCTCTTTAATATGAAATATTTTTTGTACAGTCTCCAATGTGTTGGAATGAGATAGAAACAGACTTTTCAATTTTTAAATTTCTGCCACCCTTTGGCAAACACAAAAAAATAAAACCTCATACCTTTGTTTAATATTTATATTATAGAAATAACAAGCTATTTTCCAAATATAAAATTTAATATTGATTATACTTTTTTCAAATTACATTCACAAAATTCCTCCATATCCAAAGTCTCATACATCCTCCCTAGAAGGGGACCCTTCCCCAACACTCTCTTCTAATTGAAAATCATTAAAATTATCATCCATATAACACCACTACATGGTAGAGAGGCAGATCAGCTGGTTGTATCCTTAATGAAATATGGCTGGCCAAAGTTGCTGTGGACCCTGTGCAATATGTTCTTTGAATTTTACTAATATTTAAACAGTTCTATACTGCACAATCATGCCATTCTTTGGACTTTGGCCTTGAATTTAAATGAGCTCTAGTGCCCTCTAGTGAACATGAGAGCATGTACAAAGAGTACAGCTTTAAGTTTTCTGTTCATTCTAAGGACTACTTTGTGAACCTCTGTTCCATTGATCAAAGGCAGACTTAAAGTCTTGGAGCCAGACAGAGCTGTGCCACTTATAAGCCCTTTTACTTTAGAGTCCTTATCCAATAAATGGTGATAATAATAGTACCCACTTTACTAAGGTTGTTGAGGCATAATAGAATTTTTATTCTATTGGTACATAGTAGTATGCAATAAATGGTGTCTGGGGTTATTATCAATAAACTTAACAGTAAACTGAAAGTGTAGAGACGGGTATATGGGATGTAGTATCCTCAAACAACCTGCCTACAAGTACTAGTACCCTTTCCTCTGCCAATTACATTCTATCTCCTTCCTGATCTCTTAAGGCAACCACTCAACTCAATTGTTTGTTTTCAGATTTGCCACCATGTTTTAATAACAAGTCTACGTGACTTTCTCTTTTTCTTTTTTTTTCAGATGTAGGTAGTATCTATTGACTTTCCATTATGACAGGTGAAAATATTGGTCTCTTACAGTATTCCTCCCAATACTTTCCCCCACACTTCTCATCCCTCATTCTCAAAATATAGCTATATTTGAATTTTGGATTAAATAGTATAATGTCAACATTATTGACTTATTTTCTTAATTTTTGGTGATAGTTTCATTTTATGCTTACTGGGCTTTCTACATACCCATAACAAAGTCACCCCACAACTTTTCTGCATACCTCTAGCTAAGTCAGCCCACAACTCTTTGTTGGACTCTTCAGAATGTACTGAGAAATGCAGGTGCTCTATTTCATTTTCTCTGAGCTACGTCTTCTGCAACCTCCTGTGCTCCTGCTCCAATCTGACCTGATTGCTCTCTAGGCTAACGTTCTATGATCTCCCTTCACCCTCTTCATAGGTATTCCCGTTACCTTTCTCCTGTGTAATTGCCTGCTGTTTTTTGGTTTACTCTTTCGTTTTGGTGAAGCACATCCTCCAATAACTTCTTGAAAAAAGGTACGTGAAAAAGCGACTTTTTGAGACCCTGCATGTTTGAAATATTATTTTAAGCTCATATTTGGTTGTAAGTTTGGTAAGGTGTTATGTTTTAAGTGGGCAATTCTTTTCCTTCCGAATTTTAAAGGCATTGTTCCACTGTCTTCTAGTTTCCAGCGTTGCTATTGAGAAGTTTAATAACATTACGCTTTCCTATACAGATATTGTGTATACCTGTTTTATTTTCTCTCTGGAACCTTATAGTATCTTTCCTCTGACAATAATATTCTGAAATTTCACATGATTTACCTTGTTAAGGGTCTTTTTTCAATCACCAATCTGGGAAACCAGGGGATCTTTTAATCTTGTATTCTTCAATTTTCATAAATTGTCTTCATTTATTTGATAATTTCCTCTGTCCATCATTTGGAACTCCTGTTATTTGTACATTGTATTTCCTTGACTGCTGCTATAATTTTTTTTTTTAACTTTCTTGCTTATTTTCCATCTATTTTTGTTTTACTATCTAGGATATTTCTTCAACTTTACATTCTATCCCTTCTTTTAAGATTATAGTTTTTGCTATATTTTTAATTTCCTAGAGTCCTTCTTACTGATCATTTAAAAATAGGATTCTACTTTTGTTTTATGAGTACAATATCTTCTTCCTCTGAGGATGTTAATGACAGTTAATTTGAAGTTTTTATGTTTTCTCAGAATTCATTTTTTCTCTTTATTTTCTCCTCAGTCTTTTTCTGTTAGTGTCAAGTGATGCTTGTCTGTCTGCTCATATTTATGAGTAGATTAGATAAGGCTTGTCAACTGTTGGGTGTTGCTTTGGCCGATTTTCTTGAAGTGTTTTTTTAAAAAATGTTTTTATTAATAGAGCAACATAGAAACATGCAAACATTCTTAACATGCAAACATTCCATACATGGTATACAATCGGTGGTCACAATACCATCAAATATTTGTGTATTCATCACTGTGATCATATTTTTGAACATTTGCATCACTCCAGAAAAAGAAATAAAAAAGAAAAAACTCATACATCCCATACCCCTTACCCCTCCCTCTCTTCGACCACTAGTATTTCCATCAACCTAATTTATTTTAACCTTTGTTCCCCCTATTTTTTTAATTAAAAAAAAATTTTTTTAAGCATAACAACATGCAAACACAAACATTTTTACCATATGATCATTCCATTCTTGGTATATAAACAATAACTCACAATATCATCACTATAGCTGAATATTCATCACCACAATCACCTCTCAGAACATTTGCATCATTTGTTTACTTTTTATCCATATTTTTTATTCATATGTCCATACCCTAGTTGAAAGGAGCATCAAACACAAGGTTTACACAATCACACAGTCACATTGTAAAAGCCATATCATTATACAATCATCTTCAAGGAACATGGCTACTGAAACACAGCTCTATGGTTCAGGTACTTCCCTCCAGCCACTCCAATGCACCATAGACTAAAAAGGGATATCTATATAATGTGTAAGAATAACCTCCAGGATAACCTCTCAACCTGTTTGAAATCTCTCAGCTACTGACAGTTTATTTTGTCTCATTTCACTCTTCCCCCTTTTGGTCAAGAAGATTTTCTTAATCCCTTGCTGCTGAGTGCCATCTCATCCCAGGATTTCTGTCCCACATTGCCCGGTGATCCAAGTCCCACATAGAGGGGAAGGGCAGTGAATACACTTGCTGTGTTGGCTTAGAGAGAGAGATGCCAAATTTGAACAACAAAAGAGGTTCTCTGGGGATGACTCTTAGGCTGAATTTTAAGTAGGCTTAGCCTATCCTTTCAGGAATAAGTTTCATAAGGGTGAACCCCATGATCAAAGGTCTCAGCCTATTGATTTGGTTGTCCCCACTGCTTCCTAGAATATCAGAAATTTTTCTTGGACTGTTTTGTTGAGGAATTGCAACTGTCAAAATCTTTAGGTCTTTCCTCACAGACTGATCAGACTCCTCAAAGAAGAATTTCCCAGTTACCTGTCTAGAACTAGAATTGTTATTGGGTACTGGAGGGAAGGTCGTTCTTGTTGTAAAGTGGAGGAGAACTAAGCTGAATTGTGTTTTATTTATTTGTAGAAAGCAGAACACGTAAGTGATGGACATGGCTATTTAGCTGAGGAGATTTCCAAACACAGTTTCTCATGGCTGCTAATAGTAAAATAGGGGGATAAAAAGATAATCAGAGTAGAATTGTTAAGTAGAAAGGAAACAGCATTTGATTTGGAAAATTCTCAATGTATCCAGACAATAGCTCTAGAAATAAGAGCAAGGGTGTGGCTGGACAACAATTTGCTGAAGAGATTAAGTGTTCTGACTTATGGGTCCAATCAACCATTTCAGCAGGAATATTACCATATTTGACTGAAGGGGACAAAGACTGGAATAGATGAAGGAAAATTGTCAGACTTCTGGGAGTCTGACAGACATGAAATAGGCTGATAGGTTTACTTGAGTGAGAACATGTGTTATCTTTCCAGAAAAGGAAAGAATGGATTGGCCCTAGAGGTTGGGGCTGCCACCTTGAACTGAGAGGACAGGGCCCTCAGCCCCACTCCACCATGAGCTAAGAGCCCTTAAATCTGATGAAATGTGTCAGTACTTGGTTGCAAACTTGCTTTAGACCACTAATTGCTTTATTCCTTCCATTTTCTCCCTTTTAGAATGGGAATGTCTACCCAATGCCTATCTTGCCACTGCATTTTGGACACAGATGGCTTGTTTTATAGTTTTAACAATCCACAAATGGAGTAGAGTTTTACAACAAGGTAGATTATACCTAGAGTCTTACTCATACCTGATTTAGATGATTTAGAAAATGAGATTAGAGACTTTTTTGAGTTGATTATATTTACATGAAACTTTGGATGTAGAATTGATGCTGGAATGGGTTAAGATTTAGGGGGCGTTGGATGGGATGAATATATTTTACATGTGGGAAAGACATGAATTTTAGGAACCAGAGGATGAACAGTTATAAGAGGGGGTTGAATTGTATTCCCGAAGACACAAGTTGAATACCTCAAACCTGTGACTACGGCCTTATTTGGAAATAGTCTTTGCAGACGTAATCAAGTTAAGATGAAGTCATGCTGCAAGAGGGTGGGTCCTAATCCGATATAACTGGTGTCCTTATGAAAAGGGGAGAAGAGAGGCACAGTGAAGATAAAGGCAGAGACTGGAGCTGATGCAACTACAAGTCATGGAACCACAAGAATGGCAAGTCCCATCCAGAAGCTATGAGGAAGCAAGGTACTGGCACAAAAGAGTCCCATTGATCAATGGAGTCTAATCGAGAGAATGGAGACAAGCCACCAAACCCATGGTCAAACGATCTTTATCAAGCCCCACAAATTCACTGAACGGGGACAGAATAGTGTTGTTGTTATTGTTGTTGTTGTTTTAATTTTTTACTAACTAAAAAAAATTACAAGAAACACAAACATTGCCAACACATACACTCAGCAATTCACAATATCATCACATAGTTGCATATTCATCATCATGATCATTTCCCAGAACTTTAGCATCAATTCAGAAAAAGAAATAAAAAGACAACAGAAAAATATAGCAAAAAGAAAAAAAAAAATTTTACAGGCCATACCCCTTACTGATCCCTTTCATTGATCACCAGCATTTCAAACTAAATCTATTTTAACATTTGTTCCCCCTATTTTTTATTTTTATTCCATATGTTCCTCTCATCTGTTGACAAGGTAGATAAAAGGAGCATCAGACACAAGGTTTTCACAATCACACAGTCACATTGTGAAAGCTATATCATTATACAATCATCATCAAGAAACATGGAACACAGCTCTACATTTTCAGGCAGTTCCCTCCAGCCTCTCCATTACATCTTGGATAACAAAGTGATATCTACTTAATGCATAAGAATAACCTCCAGGATAACCTCTCGACTCTGTTTGGAATCTCTCAGCCATTGACACTTGGTCTCATTTCACTCTTCCCCCTTTTGGTCAAGAAGGTTTTTTCAATCCCTTGATGCTGGGTCTCAGCTCATTCTAGAGTTTTTCACAATTCCTTGATGCTGAATCTCGGCTCATTCTGGGATTTCTGTCCCATGCTGCCAGGAAGATCCACACCCCTGGTAGTCATGTCCCACGTAGACAGGGGGAGGGTGGTGAGTCTGCTTGCTGTGTTGGCTGGAGAGAGAGGCCACATCTGAGCAACAAGAGAGGTTCTCTTGGGGGTGACTCTTAGGCTTAATTTTAAGTAGGCTTGACCTATCCCCTGTGGGGTTAAGTTTCATATGAACAAACCCCAAGACTGGGGGCTCAGCCTATAGCTTTGATTGTCCACACTGCTAGTGAGAATATCAAGAATTCAACTTGGGGAAGTTGAATTTTCCCCTGTTCTCACCATTCCCTGAAGGGGATTTTGCAAATACTTTTCCACTCACTGATCAAATCACTCTGGGATTCATCAGGGCATCACCTGGACAAACCAACAAAATCTCATGTCCTATACAAAGTTCCATGTACTTAAGGTGTTCAATCAACTATCTACATAAGTTATATTAGGAGATGCACTAGTCAAAGTATTGATTTGTACCAAATAAACATTTTTTGCTTTAGTCTCACACATTAGTTGAAATTTTAAAATGTTAAGTGCCATCTATTTTCAGCACACTGCAGTAATGACATCTTTTGTTCTTCCTCATGCAAAAACATTTTTTAAATCTGTACATTTAGTCACTATCATTATACACTCTAGGCATTCCTAGATTACACCATCTTGATCTTTATCATCTATCTTTCTTTGTGATTTCATTTATGCCCCAGCCCCCCTCCCTCTATCATTCTCATATGCAGCTTCATTCAGTCTTTTAACATAATTGTATTACAGTTAGGTAATACTGTGTGTCCATTTCTGAGTTTTTATATTCAGTCCTGTTGCACAATCTGTATCCCTTCAGCTCCAATTACCCAATATCTTACCCTATTTCTATCTCCTGATGGTCTCTGTTACCAAGGAAATATTCCAAGTTTATTCACTAATGTCAGTTCATATCAGTGAGACCATACAGTATTTGTCCTTTTGTTTCTGGCTAATCACACTCAGCATAATGTCCTTAAGGTCCATTCATGTTGTTATATACTTCATAACTTTATTCTGACTTACAGCTGCATAATATTCCATCTTATGTAAATGTCACAGTTTGTTTAGCCAACTGTCTGTTGATGGACATTTTGGCTGTTTCCATCTCTTGGTAATTGTTAATAATGCTGCTATAAACATTGGTGTGTAAATGTCCATTTGTGTCCTTGGCCTCGTGTCCTTTGAGTAGAGACAGCATATAGATGGGTCCTGTTTTCTAATCCATTCTGCCAGACTATGTCTTTTGATTGGAGAGTTTAATCCATTAACATTCAGTGTTATTATTGCATGGGTAGTACTTTCTTCTACTATTTTGCTTTCTGGATTTTATATGTCATATCTAATTTTCCTTCTTTTTACCTTTACTCATAGTCTTCCTTTCTACACTCTTCTCCACACCTCTCTCTTCTGTCTTCGTATCTGTCTCTAGTGTTCCCTTTAGTATTTCTTGCAGAGCTGGTCTCTTGGTCACAAATTCTGTCAGTGATTTTTTTGTCTGAAAATGTTTTAATTTCTCCCTCATTTTTTTTTTTTTTTTTTTTTTTTTTTTTTAAAGGAAAGACAGAGAGAAGGAAGGAAGGATAGAAGGAAGGAAGGAAGGAAGAAAGGGAAACATTTTTAAACATTTTCTTGTTTTTATTGTATTCTGTTTCTCCGTTTTTGTTACATGGGCTGGGGCCGGGAATCGAACCGAGGTCCTCCGGCATAGCAGGCAAGCACTTTGCCCGCTGAGCCACCGCGGCCCGCCTCTCCCTCATTTTTGAAGGACAATTTTGCTTGATATAGAATTCTTGGTTGGCAGTTTTTCTCTTTTAATAATTTAAATATATTATCCCACTGTCTTCTTGCCTCCATGGTTTCTGCTGAGAGATCTATGCATAGTCTTATTGGGCTTCCCTTGTATGTGATGGATTGCTCTTCTCTTGATGCTTTCAAGATCCTCTCTTTCTCTTTGACCTCTGAAATTCTGATTATTAAATGTCTTGGTGTATGTCTATTTGGATCTATTCTCTTTGGGGTACGCTGCACTTCTTGGATCTGTAATTTTAAGTCTTTCATAAGAGTTGGGAAATTTTCAGTGATAATTTCCTCCATTAGTTTTTCTCCTCCTTTTCCCTTCTCTTCTCCTTCTGGGACACCCACAACATGTATATTTGTGTGCTTCATGTTGTCTTTTGATTCCCTGAGTCCCTGCTCATATTTTTCCATTTTTTTCCCTATAGTTTCTGTTTCTTGTCGGATTTCAGATGTTCTGTCCTCCAGTTCAGAAATCCTATGTTCTGTCTCTCAAAATCTACCATTGTAGGTTTCCATTGTTTTTTCATCTCTTCTACTGTGTCTTTCATTCCCATAAGTTCTGTGATTTGTTTTTTCAGACTTTCAGTTTCTTCTTTTTGTTCTTTCCTTACCTTCTTTATATCCTCCCTCAATTCATTGATTTGGTTTTTGATGAGGTTTTCCATGTCTGTTCGTACATTCTGAATTAATTGTTTCAGCTCCTGTATGTCATTTGAATTGTTGGTTTGTTCCTTTGACTGGGCCATATCTTCAATTTTCCTAGTGTGATTTGTTATTTTTTGCTGGCGTCTAGGCATTTAATTACCTTAATTAGTTTATTCTGGAGATTGTTTTCACTTCTCTTATCTAGGGTTTTCTTGCTGGATGAATTTGTTGTCTATCTGTTCTATGACATTCTGTTCAGCTTTATCTGGACCTTTAGCTTAAGTTTTGTTTAACAGAGGAGAATTTTTCAGTTCTTGTTTTCTTGTTTCTTGCCCTGCTTGTGTGGTGCCTTTCCCCCACACACACTTAGGAGGGTCTACTTAGAGATTATAGACCCCAGCCAGATTTTCCCAGACCAAACTAGCCTCCTATCAGGAGGAAAGAGTCACCTGCATTGGTTTTCCCTGAGGATGAGACCCAGCAGGTTGAAAGACTTTCCTGTGAAGTCTCTGGACTCTGTTTTTCTTATCCTGCCCTGTGTGTGGCACTTGTCTGACTGCAGGTCCCACCAGGATAAGATGATGTGGTACCTTTAACTTTGTCAGACTCTCCCTGCTAGGGGCATGGTGGAGACAGAGGAGAAGTTGTAGGCTGGTTTTAATGGCTACAAATTACCAAGGCCTGGTGTCTGAATTCCTTGGTGGAGGGATTCCACCTGGGTGGGGCTTCACCCCTCCCTTGGGGAAGGCACCGACTCCAGATAAGCCCCCAAAAGGGCTCACTTCTGCCTATGCCTGGGACAGTTGCAGCCTGAAAAGTCCTGCCGCTGTATCCAGAGGCAGTCAAGCCTTTGTAGATACACAGCCACAAAAACCTCTGTTTCCTTCTTTTTTTTTTCACCTTTTTCTGTCAGCCCTACCCCCTTGGCGCCGGGGCAAAAATGAACAACCTCCATTTTGATCAGGTTCACCTAAGCTGGGGGCCTATTTTTAGTAGTCAGAATTTGTTAATTAGTCCCACAATTGGCATTTGATTGTGCCCAGTCCCTGCTGCTGGTAATGTCCTTTCCTTTCCCCTCTGGGAAGCAGCCTGTGGGGGAGGGGCGCTGGCTGCTGCAGCTTTGGAAACTCACGGGGGGTGCTCACACCTGGTCCAGCTGGTCCAGACTGGGGTACGCTGTGTGTCTGGTCACTGACGTGGCCCCAGGAGCTGTTCTGTACTGTTTCTGGTTATTTAGTAGTTGTTCTGGAGGACAAACTAAAATGTGCACATTGTTAAGACGCCATCTTGACCCAGAAGCCAGAATAGTGTTTTTAATAAATGGGCCTGCGACAACTGGATATCAATAGTCAAAAAAAATGAAAGAGGACCTCTACCTACACCCTATTCAACAATTAATTCAAAGTGGATCAAAGACCTAAAGTACCATAAAACTCCTCCAAGAAAATATAGGGAAATATCTTCAAGACCTAGTGGCAGGAGGTAGCTTCTTAAATTTTATACCCAAAGCACAAGCAACAAAAGTAAACATAGGTAAATGGGAACTCCTTAAAATCAAATGATTCTCTGCCTCAAAGGACTTTGTCAAAAAGGCAAAAAGGCAGCCAACTCAATGGGAGAAAATATTTGGAAACCACATATTGGATAAGGGTTTGATATTTAGTATGTAAAAAAGAAATCATACAGAGTAGTGCAACGGTGGCTCAGTGGTGGAATTCTCACTTGCCATGCTGGACACCTGGGTTTGATTCCTGGAGCTTGCCCATGCCAAAAAAAAAAAAAAAAAAAAAAAACCCAAAAAACAAGAAATCATACAACTCAACAACAAAAGAACAAACAACCCAATTATAAAATGGGCAAAAGATGAATAGACATTTTTCCGGACAGCAAATTCAAATGGCTAAAAAAAACCCATGGAGATGTTCATCTTATTAGTTATAAGGGAACTTTTTATTACTAATATGAGTTATATTATAACTTGTAAATTGTAATGTACTATAATGAGATGCCATCTTACACCTGTAAGAATGGCTGCTACTAAACAAACAGGAAACTACAAATGTTTAGAGGATGTGGAGAAATTGGAACATTTAATCATTGTTGATGGGAATGTAAAATGGTACAACCACTGTGGAAGACAGTTTGGTGGTTCCTCAGAAAACTAAATATCGAATTGTTCTACCAGGAATTCACTACTCGGTATATACCTGAAGAGCTGAAAACAGTGACACCAACAGACATTTGAACAACAATGCTCATAGCGACATTATTCACAATGGCCAAAAGATGGAAACATTCCAAGCACCCATCAACAGATGAGTGGATTAACAAAATGTGGTGTATATATATATATATATATATATATGATACAACTCAACAACAAAATCATATACATATATATACATCATATATATATATGATGGAGTATTATGTAGCAATAAGATAAAATGAGGTCCTGAAGCATACGACAAGATGGATAAACCTTAAAGACAGAATGCTGAGAGAAATAAGCCAGACACACAACGATAAACACTGTATGATTTCACTAATATGATCCTGGTAAAGGTAAACTCAGAGTCTCATAATGTAGAATATAGGGGATCTAGAGATACACAAGGAGCTAGAGAAGGGTGAATGGTCTCCTGATGTGGTTGAACTCAAATGTATAAGAATGGCGAGAGATAGTGGTTGTTCATTATTGGGTTTATAAGTAGTACTGCCATTTTGAATGTGAATATGGTTGAAAGGGGTTGTATAGAGCCGTGTATCTCATGGATTAGCAGTATAATTATAAATAAGTTCTTGCATGAACTACTTCAAAAGTATGAATCTCGTACAAAGAATCAATAATAGAGGGATATGGGGGGAAACTACTATAGCATGCTATGGCCTATATTTAACAGGAAGACATCACCAGTACACAGCAATACTAGGGGTAAATATTGGGGGGGGAGGAACTAGAGTTATGGGGAAGTTGGCATTTTCTCTTTGGTAAAGGTGTGTTTATCAGTTATTTTTGTTTTTAGAGCAATGAAAATCATCTAAAATTGAGAGTGATGATGATTGTACTGGTAAGTGAAAATACTGTGAGACATGGATGTTTTATTTTGGACATTATCTGTGATGCCCAATGGATGGAGGTTGCAGAAGGGTACAATGACTGAGAAGCAGAAAGACAAAATGTGGTGTAAAAGTATGATGGAATATTGTGTGGCTACAGAAAGAAACAAAGCTGTGAGGCACACCATGAGGTGAATGAACGTTGAGGACACTATGTTGTGCGAAATAAGCCAGAAGGGCAAATACTGTACGGTCTTTTTTAAAGAATACTTGGAAAACTGGGGCCTAGATTGTAAGCTCTTATAGCAGACACATTTATTCCGGAACTTTAAGTGCTATTTCTAGAGTCTGAAATGCTGTGCTATATGTATATAAACTGGCGTTTCCCTGGAACTTTGGGTACCTGTGTGACACCTAAGACTCAAAGTTGGAGTTCTGCAGCTCCAAAAGTCAGCGTTGCTACATACAACAGCTAAAGAAATGCAAAAAGAGATCAGGCTTCAATTAGAAACAGGAATGAAGCCGATCTGGTGGGGTCTAAGGTAAAGCAGAGCAGAGGGTAAAGGATGACAGTGTCTGTGTTTTAGAACTTCACCTACTATGTGAGATCAAAGGAAGAGAGCTTTATTTTGTCCGAAATCTAAATTTTCTGTAGCACACAGTCTAACTCAACCTGTCTGGATAGTTCATCTAAACAACCCAAACACAAAATGGAAGCCCAGAGTGGAAATGAGGGTTTGTAATTCTGTATAGTTTAATACCCGAATATATTCCAGAGTATGTTGGGCATATTCTTTGATGAGGGTGTGTTCATCGGTTATTCTTCTCTTTGGAGCAGTGAAAGCTGTGAGTTTTATGTCCCTGGATCTTGATCTGTTCTGTTTTGTTTTGCCTCTGTAGTTTTTTTTCACCCCTTTCCTTGCCTCTATCTTCTTTTGCTCTTCTGAGATGAAGGTCACCCCCGAGGGGGCTTTTCCAAGCCAGGACTTCTCAGCCAAAACAGGGCCAGGGACTCACAAAGGGGATGCAGACCAGCTCCAAAGAGCTCTAGGGAGAGGATCAGCAAAGATGCCAAAAAGCCTTTTTGACAACTCCCCAAAGCTGAGCTTTCTTGCTCAGCAGATGGCACCGCTCCCTTCAGCACACTGTGGCCTGCAGACCTCAGGAGGCCCTGAGTCTTGACATCTCCACCACCTCCACCCCTGTCGGGGATGGTGTTGAAACAATGGCCACGGCGTCTCTGTCCAGGTTGGCTGAAACAGCAGCTCAGAGCCAGAGACTGGTGAGCCGAATTCACTAATCAAAAGCCATGGTCAGTGCTCAGCGGTGCCTCGCCCTGTTCACATCCCTTTCCATCTGCAGCAGCCAGTCAGGAACTGGACCCAGAGGCGGCCCACCTCGAGAGTAGAGAGAAAGGGGTGGGCGCTGGCAGCTGCTGTGGCATCAGGTACCACTCATCCTTCATTACTGTCGTTTCTTAGCCCTTTTCTCCTGCTCTTCCCTGGATGCTGTATAGCACCGCCCTGGCTTCTAGAGCCTCTGAACGGTTGTTTCGGACACTTTCTGCCTGTTCACAAGCTGTTTTGGTGGAAGTGAGCCCTACAACTCCCTATTCCGCATCGTTCCCAGGAGCTCCCCTGCTGACGTCTGTATTTTGAACTTCTAGCCTCTAGAACTGTGACAGAATAAATTTCTCTTGTTTTAAGCTGCCAGTTTGTGGTATTTTTTTAACAGTAGTCTTAGGAAACTAATACACCATCTTAACAGTTTTTGAATCTTCTGATACATGAACATGGGCTACTTTCCATTTATTTAGGTCTTCTTTAATTTTGTTCATCAATATTTTATAGTTTTTAGAGTATAATTTTTATACTTTTGTTAAATTTGTTCCTGAGCACTTTATTTTTGCCATTGCAAATGGAAGTTTCTTAATTTTCACGTTCAGATTTCATTGCAAATCTATAGACTTTTTTCTTATTGAAAACTTTTTTAAATTTTTATTTTGAAATAATTGCAAACTTAAATGACAGTTGCAAAAATAATACAAAGTCCATACAGAGAACTCCAAGATACCCTATCTAAATACCCAGATCTATTGGTTTTTAACATTTGACCATATTTGTCATTTCTCACTCTTCTTTTCTCTCCCACCCTTCCTTCCTTCTTTCCTTCCTTCCTTCTCCCCTCCCTCTCTTCCTCCGTCCCTCCACTTACTTGTTTTCTAAACACTTATTTATTTTCTAAACATTTGAGAGTACTGTATTATACACCATGCTTCTTGAGCACTTGATATTCTATGCACATTTCATAAGAACAAGGATATTCACTTATGTAACCACCTTAAGTACAGTTATCAAGCTCAAGAAATTTAACATTTATATAAAGCTAGCAGTCTATATTCCAATTTTTTCACATATCCCGATATATCCTTTTGGGCCCTTTCTCCTCCATTATTAGTTCTAGTCCAGGATAATGTATTGCATTTAATTTTCATCTTCTCTTTAGTGAATCTTTTTATTAAAAATTGTGGAAACATATTTACAACATAAACTTTCTTACCTTAGCCACTCCCAAGTATACCACTCAGTTGGATTAATCACATTCACAATTTGCGATACAGATTGCTTTTTTTTGTATGCTGTACGGTGGGGGCCACATTTCATTATTTTTCCATGTGACTATGTTATTGCAGCGCCATTCGTTGAATTTTTTCTTTTACAGATTACTCTTAAATATGAATTTGAATACCTTCCCTCTGATATACAATCTCCACTTACCATGGACTGCTGCTTACTTTACTTCTCCATTTCACTCATTTTTACCTACTTGATACCTGAGGACATTTGAGTTTTTGAGCCTGGTTGAAAGCATTTAAAAGGTTAATTTTTATAGATGGTTAGTAAGGAGAATTAGCAGGCACTTTTAGGTTCCTTAAGCACTCCATTGGGAATTATTTGGGCTTTCTCCTCAATTTCTCCATATAGAGTTTAACATATTCAAAAGTGAGTAGACACTTATCCAGTGTACGGATAGAGGAATACATGAAAAAAAATAGGACGAGAATATGGAGAAAAATGCCCCTACATAAACCATGGGCAATATTTATAGTACTACTTTAATAATCTTTCATCAATTGTAACAAATGTAACTACTGTTTAAAAAAATAACAAAGAAAGTGTTAGGCTTCAATTGTAACAAATTTTCCACACCAAAGCTAGTGGTCTGGGGAGGGGTGGGGGCAGTGCATGAGAATCCTGTATTTTATGCATGCCTGTTCTATAAACCCACAACTTCTCTAGTAAAAAAACTGAAGAAAAAAAAAAAAGAGAGAGAAAGTGAGCTACAGCCCTTGGCCTTATATGATTTAGGTTACCCTAGGCCTAGATTTCTAAGATAGAGAAGGATGATGTGATGCATATTGTTCTCATCTCCTGACTCTGAACATTGTCAAAATTTAGGTTACTCTCAGCAAAGATGAGCAAATATGAACAATTCCAATATTGGTGAAGATGGGTTAAAAATGGTAATTTAATGTACTATTGATGGGACTGTAAAATAGTGCAGGCTTTCTGAAAATCAGTTTTGCAATGATTATTTTATTGTATTCTTTATTACAATAAAGATTCTAATCTTTAACTTTTTAATTTCTCTTTTATAGATCTACCATAAAATACTTATTCAGACAAAGATTTACTTATATAAATCTCATTAGTATAATTTGAAAGTACAACAACATTGAATTCAATTAAATATTCCATAGTAACTAAATAAACTGTGGATATCCATTCAGTGAAATAAAATACAGATATCACAAATAGTGGTTTTAAAGAACATTAAATTTCATAATAAAATGCTCAAAATGTAATATTAAACAAATAAAGCAGCAATCAGAATTACAGATGTCTTATTATTCCAGTGTTGGCAAAATATAGTTAACTTCATAGAATATAAATAAAGCCATCAAAAAACTAATATTGATTATCTCTAGGTGATGAAATTGTGAGTGAATTTTTATATGCTCTTTGTATCTTTCTTTAGTTTCCAGATTTTCACAAAGAACATGTGACTTTTTTTTAATTTCAAAACACCAGGATACCATTTCTTTTAAGAGTTATTTTCACTGTTGTACCTTGAAGAACCATTTTTTTTCTTTACTGTAAGAAAGCAAACATTATAAGTTTTTTTTCTTAAATCAAAGAAGAAAACAAAACATGGACTATAGTTTTCCTTCCCAGAGAATCTCTAACGGCAGTTCTGAAAGAAGAAAGAGAAAAGGAGAGAAAGAGAAAAAAAAAGAGAGAGAAAAGGGGAGAAGGAGTGGGAGGAGGAAGGAAGAAAGGAAGAGAGGTTGCATGCATGATGAGCAATTTTGCACACAGTATGAAAAGCTTACTTAAGATTTTTTAAAATTAATTTTATTTTAAAATGTCAAAAACAGGGTGCATGGGTGGTTCAGTGGTAGAATGCTCGCCTTGCATGTGGGAGATCCAGCTTTGATTCCCGGACCATACACATAAAAAAAAAAAATGTCAAAACCTTTACATTTTCCAAACCTTTACAGTCAGCTGTATACGCACCAAGCAGCAACACCCCTTACCCCTTTTCCTTTAGTCCTGGTAACCTCGAATCTACTTTCTGTCTCTATGAACTTATTGCCTCTAGAAATTTATGTAAGTGAAATCATTCAATATTTGTCCTTATGCACCTTGCTTATGTCACTCAGCATAACGTTTTCAAGGTTCACCCCCCCAGCAATAAAACTTTACTCCTTACAGCCAAATTATATTTCATTGTGTGTATGGCCTTTATTTTTTTAACCATTTATTTGCTGAAGGACACCTGGATTGTTTCCACTATTTGGCTTTTGTGAATAATGGTATAGAAGTATCTCTCCGTGTGAGTCTCTGTTTTCAGTGTGTTTGGGTGTATACCTAGGAGGGGGATTGCCAGGTCATATGGTAATTCCATATTTAACTTTTTGAGAAAAACAGCTTACTTAAAAAAATTTAGTTAGAGAAGTTGTGGGTTCATAGACAAATCATGCATAAAATACAGGATACCCATACACTGCCCCACCCACAAGCAACTTGCATTGATGTGGATCATTTGTTACAATTGCTGATAGCACTTTTTATAAGTATACTTTTTTTAACAGTAGTTACCGTTTTTATAATTGATGAAAAGTTATTAAATAGTACTATTAACTGTTATCCATTGTTTGCATTAGGTGTATTTTTCCCGTATATCACCCTATAATTAACATCTTGCATTCATATCACGTATAAATAAAGTATAATTTATGAAAGAACATTTGTGTATTTGTAGTATTAACTATAGTCTACCATCTACAATAGAGTTTACTATGTTAAACAGTCCTATGTTTTAATCCTTTAATTTTTATTCTAGTAACATATTCGACCTAAATATTCTCATTTTAACCACATTCACCTATATAATTCAGTGGTGTTAATTACACTCAGAATAATATGTTACCTTCACCACCATCCTTTTCCAAGCCTTTACAATCAGCCTAAATAGAAATTTTGTACAAATTAAGCATTTACTCCCCATTCTCTAACCCCAATCTATCTCCTGATAGCCTATATCTAGATTCTGGCTCTATGAGTTTGCTTATTGCAATGAGTTTGTATTAGCAAAGCCATACAATATCTGCCCTTTTCTGTCTGGCTTATTCACTCAGCATATTGTCCTCCAGCTTCATCCATGTTCATTCCTTCTTACTGCTGGGTAACATTCCATTGGTTGTACATGTCCCTTACATTCTTAGTTACATTTATTCCTAGATATTTGATTCTTTTAGTTGTAAAAGATTATAATAGATTCTTCCATTGTAAATGGAATTTGTTTCTTAATTTCATCAGATTACTCATTACTAGCATATGGAAACACGACTGATTTTTGCGTGTTGATCTTGTATCCCACCACTTTGCTGAACTCATTTATTAGCTCTAATAGCTTTGTTGTAGATTTTTTGAGACTTTCTACATATAGGATCATGTCGTATATGACTTTTCTTAAACTTTTTTTATTGTATAATATAACATACATACAAAGCAAAGAAAGAAAAGAGCCATAGTTTTCAAAGCACACTTTAACAAGTAGTTACAGGACAGATCCCAGAGTTTGTCATGGGTTACCATACCATCATCTCAGATTTTTCTTTCTAGCTGCTCCAGAACATTGAAGACTAGAAGGAATAGACACTTTTTATCATGACAATCGACTTTGTGTGTGTGTGTGTAAAAAATAACATATACAAAAAAGCAGTAAATTTCAAAGCACAGCACAACAATTCATATATGACTTTTATAAACAGAAAAAATAAAGATTATTTTTTAATTGCTGGTAATTCTCTAGACTGCTAGGCAATGCCCCATTTCCCCTCAAGGTAGTTGTGACCCAGCTATAATTAGTGTAAGAAATTATTTCTGGTTTAGTAGCAAAGATAAAGAGATGTTCTTTGTCTGGGCATTGTTTTTCTTCAAAGGTATAAATGTTCAATAGAGGTGACCTGCTTACAGAAAACGTTTCCATTGTCTAAAGAGATCAGTGCAAGAGGGAAATAGTGCCAGAGAGCTTGTCATGCAATACAGAACAGTTCAACACCAGCTTAGGGCAGCTTAGATCCTTACTTTTCAATTCTATCTTTCTAGAATTTTAGACGTGGCAAGAAACACTTTGATCCAGAGTTACAGAGCTCCAAACAAGAGACATTCCCAAATCACCTCTACTTGTCTTGCTTTGGCTCTTCTCTTATGAGAGAAAAATCAGGGGAAAATAATACAGATTAAAGTAAATTTAATAATATTTAAAGCATTCCTTTCTTGACCTTTTCATCTTTATATTCCGGACGCGTGAATCTACTCTTTTTGTTTTCCTCTTTAAAAATAAGCTTACCTATTGTACATGTATATAATAATCTAATGATAGAATCTTAGAACTGGAAGGAATCTTAGAAATCTTCCAGTATAACTTCCTCTCAATTTACAGGCAAGTGTGAATCGAGAAAAAGAAATGAGCCTGTTCAACTATTTTCTCCAACTGTCTATATGTGATTAACCTAGTCATCTATGTGGTTTCTCCAGCTAATAATTCCCCAGATTAGTGATTTCCAAACTTTTTGAGCTGTGAAATATTTGTCTTCCCCTCCTAAATGGGTTATACAACTTGTTTTTAAAATGTTTCTAAATGAAATGAAATGAAAATAACCAGCTATTCATACTCTTTGACTCATTAATTCCAAATATAGAAAAGTATGCTAGGGAAATAATCAGAAATGCCTCAATGACTCATGAATATAAAAATTGATCATGAAGTTATTTAGAGTAGGGAAAAGATGAAAAACACGTAGGGTATTTGCTGTGTACTTAGTAACTATGCTAAGCATTTAATATGCATTATCTTATTTAATTCTCACAACAACCATATGAGTTAGGTGCTGTTTTTAGTCATCTTATGAATCAAACAGGGGGAATTAAAACTCAGAAAAGTTCCTTAACTTTTCCAAGATCACATAACCAGAAGTGTTAGGGCTGGTTATCAAGGTGTGTGGGTTCTTATCCATTATGCTATGACACTCTGAAAATAGATACGGAATGGTATGTCACTGATTTTTTTTTTTTAATCATGTTTTGAAGTATGTATAATGATATAGGAACATACGTGCAACCTATTTTTGTGGTTGTTGGAAGAAAAAAAAGCAGTTAACCAAGCAAAATAACCAGAATGATCCTAATTATGTTTTTTAAAAATGTTTGTCTTAAAATACTTGGGAACCAGATAGATGCTAAAGGGTTTAATATCCTATATAAAGAAATCATACAATTCAACAACAAAAAAACAAGCAACCTAATTAAAAGGTAGGTAAAGAACTTGAATAGACATTTCTCGAAGGAAGATATACAAACAACCAATAAGCACGGGAAAAGATGCTCAACATTATTAGCCATTAGGGAAATGCAAATCAAGGCCACAATGACATACCACTTCACACCCGCTAGAACGGCTACTATTTAAAAAACATAAAATAAGGGGTGCACCTATAGTTCTGTGGTAGAATTTTCACCTGCATTGCAGGAGACCTGGGTTCAATTACTGACCCATGCACCACCACCTCCCCACACAAAAACAAACAAACAGCATAAAATAACAAGTACAGGTGGGGACGTGGAGAATTAGGAATGCTGATACATTGTCGGTCAGAATGTAAATTGTGCAGCCACTGTGGAAGACAGTTTGGCAATTCCTCAGCAAATTACGTATAGGATGCCATATGATCTCGCATTCCTACTACTAGGTATATACCCAAAAGAATTGAACACAGGGATTTGAACAGATATTTGTATACTGATATTCATAGTAGCATTATTCACAATTGTCAAAAGATGGAAGCAACCTAGTGTCTTTCAACAGAAGAATGGACAAACAAAACATGGTGTATAAATACAATGGAATATTATTCAGCCATAAAAAATAACAAAATTCTTATACATACTACAATATGGATGAACCCTGAAGATATCATGTTGATTCAAGTAAGCCAACACAAAAGGACATATAGTGTATGATCTCACTATATGAAATCATTAGAATATGCAAATGTAAATGTCAGAAATTAGAGTACAGTTACCAAAGGCTGGGGTTGGGGTGGCAAATGGGGAGTTAATGCTTAATTGGCAGAGTTTCTCCTTAGGGTGATGGAAAAGTTTTGGTAATGGATGGTAGTGATGGTAGCACAACATTCTGAATGTTAACACCACTGAATTTTATACTTGAAAGTGGTTAAAATGATTAATTTTAGGTTGTATGCATGTTACCAGAATAGAGCTGTACAGCACAAAGAGTGAGCCCTAGTGTAGGCTATGGACTACAGTTAACAATTTAATTATAACAATACTGTTTCACGAATTGTAACAAAAGTAACACACTAATGCAAAATGTTAATAGGACAACCTGTGGGTGGGCAGTTGGGAACTCTGTACTTTCTGCATGATATTTCTATAAATCTACAATTACTCTAATAAAAAAAAATTTAGAGAAAAGTTATAAAAGGAAAAATGATTGTTTATCTCAGCACAGAAAAGACTAGAAGGAAATACACCAAATTTTTAATAATGGTTGTCTGAGGAGTAGAAGAATGGATGATTTTAACTTTGTAATTTTCTCATTTTTCTAAAGGTTTTAAGATTATCCACATGAATTTATGTTATTAAAAGCTTATTATTAAAATATGTTAAATATGTGATTAAAAAGTGATTTGAGAATTCTAGTGCACTGTCTGAAAGGACAAGGCCCTTTAATGTTAAAACGCTTAGCCTGTGTGCCCACAAGTCGGGGCATTGTTATGGGTAGGAGTGAGGACCTGCTGGTTTTCCTGTTGTGCCGGTGCCTCCTTGCCCAGAAGTGGCTCCTCCTTCATTGCTTCTGTTGATAGGTTGTAGACCTTTATCTCTCAAAGCCAAAAGGTATGGGCTCAAGGGGGACTTGGAAGAAACACTAAAAATTCCAGAAGCTTTTTCCCTTTAGCAAAATAGGATTGGGGTTTGGCCTCTCCTAAATTAGATGCATTCTCTTTGTTTTATGTTTTTACAGATAGTTCAATTACTGCTCCTGTTCTTTCTCTGACTTCAAACCATTGTTGAAGTACATTCTATAGCAAGAGATTACTTTTTCTCTAGCAGCATCAGCGTACTCTGAGGGTTTGTTAAAGCACAAAATGCCAGTCACCAATCTGACTCAATAGGCCTGGTCAGGCCTAAGAATTTTTATTTCTAACAAGTTTATGGGTGAAGCTGCTGGTATAGGGACCGCACTTTCGAGAACCACCAGTATATATATTAGGTCAGTACATGAGAGCAAAAGAGGGTGGGGGCTGGCACCATGGGATCAACAATTATATCCTGACCAAAAGGGGGAAAAGAAGTATAATTAATAAAGTATCAGTGGCAGAGAGAGTTCAAGTAGAGTCTAGAGGCTACTCTGGAGGTTGCTCTTACGCAAGCTTCAAGTCGAACTTGCTACCTATCATAACCTGCCAACCCCCAACCAGGACCATTCCAGCCAATCCTAAAGAACACCTAGGCCAATATATAAGATTCCACAAGGGTTCCAGGCACTAGAGCAACTCTCCAGAAATTTACAACCTCCAGATGGGTCCCTGATCCAGATAAGTCCTGAACCTAGCCCAGCCTCTCCAGAACATCAGATAGTTCCATCTCCTTACCCCATATTAGTGATAGACCCTTCCAATATAAAAAATTTAGAATTTCCATAGCCCAAACACCCCTAAAGAGAGGGATGGAAAGATCAAAGGTGATGGTGGAATTTTAATTGAAGATATGACTTAGCAAATGAATATGAATGCGGAATCATTAGATTGATATCTCTTTTAGTCTCCAGTATTTTACAGCAGCTAGAAATAAAAACCTAAAATTGTGAAATTGTAACCCATGTTAAAGTCTGAAATATGTTCTACAACTGTGGTGCTGTGCTTTGAAATTTATAGCTTTTTTGTATATATGTTATTTTTCACAAGAAAAGAAGGAAAAAAGTCTATTGTGATGATAAAAAAGTATTTAAACCTCTAGCCTCCTCTATTCTGGAGCTGCTAGAAGGAAAAACATGAGAAGACTGCACGGTTAGCCCATGACAAACTCTGGGATCTGTCCTACAGCCACTTGTTGAAGAGTGCTTTGAAAACTTTTGCTTTTTTATTTTTTTGCTTTTTATATATGTTATACTATACAATAAAAAAAGCTATTAAAAAAAAGAGAGAGTTGCGGGAGATCACAGGATGTTGACAGAAAAGGCACAAAAGAGAATCAACACTTAAGGGATCTCTTTTAATTTGAGCCTTTCATGCAAAGTGAAGCTAGATGGGGTAAAGTCAAGGTTGAGAAGCGATGAAGAGTTAAGAACTTAGGCTGACCACTAGTACAGGCCCGAGTTTGAATTCTCTCTGCCTGATCTTGCTGTGTAACTTCAGGCACGTTATTTAACCTCTCTAAGCCTCAGTTTCTCTAAGTGTAAGACAGAGATACTTCATGGGGGATCTGGGAGAATTGACTGTGTATGGAGCAGTGCTATCAGCTCAAGTGAGTTTTTTTAGGCACTCACGCAGTATGGTAGAAGCTCTTTTATTTTTTTCTCATGAGAAAGGGAACTCACAGGAACAAGCGGCAAGTGAGGGCAGAGTATGGGAGCATGCAGGCTCCTTTCATCTTAGTCCCTAATGCAAAGGAGTGCCTCCCCCTCACCCTTCACCATTCGCTGGCTATTTAGGAGTTACAATCTAATCTCCGAAACCAGAGAAAGTAACAGGTGAGTTTTCTACACCTTTTTATCATGATTATTCATTTAGTTTTTAACCAATCATGGATTAGGGTAAGTTGAATCCTGAATTTACACATCTGACTCCCTTTCTATAGAGGGAATCAACTGAATAAGCTTTATGCCCTAAGCACCTATCATTTTCTAGTAAACTTAATCCTTCATTATCATGTGCTAAAGTAGTTTCAGAGAAATGTGGGCCAGGTTAGGAAGTCAAAACTTGCTATTTTGTTCAAGACTTGAACAAAGGGACTCCCATACTTCCTAATTTGAATGAGAGAGAAGTCCACCATCCCTTATAACTGGAATAGTACAAATAACAATGCATGATCCAAAATAGTGCTCTCCAATTATTAGCTCTTGTTATTGGTTACCTGGTCCTATCATACATGACAGCAATCCCTTGGAAGAATTTTCACTAAATGAGATGTGTGGATTTGGACATTCTGAGTTCTGCTGCTATGTACATTGCCTAGTGATTACGGATTCGACACGTTTAATATGTGATGTGAGTGTAACTGTCTAGAGAGGTGGAGTGGAGCCCAGGGAGGAGCAGGGGGATCACGGTTCTAGTCTGGGTCTCGGTTTCCTTATCTATGAATTGAAGTGAGTTGGAGTAGAGAATTTCTAAGACCACCTCTACCTCTACGACACTGGTTTCTCATTGCCAGAGCAACTCTATGAATTTAGGCTTTTTTTCTCTTAAACACAAGGTGGCAGTAGAAGACAAGGCTCTTGGCTGCCATTTTCTAAAACCAATAGGCTGAGCTGGCATTCTCTAAATTGCACTAGATTATAAAATACAGTGTTCATACAGTTTAAGATCACTTAAATTCTTGATGTTCTCTATAAGACTGAAGTTTGATGTCCTTAGACTTATGCTTATATCAGTATAATCGGAATTTTCCTACCCTTCCTCTATATCCACTGAAGGCATAGAGCCACCTCCCAACACTCCATCTTCCTCCCTCGTCTCAATTCCATTCAACCCACAACACCCTTCTCCAAGGCCCTTTCCATCACTGTGGCAGATTTTCACCAAATACTTGCCAAGTTCTCTCCTGTGATAGCCTGGAGGCCTGGAAAACAGGGTGGCAGCTGTGTTTTTCCAGGATCTGGGAGGATTGAAGGTGTGGAGTCTTGGTAGTACACACCCAGGGAAGCACATTTTAAATTTGACACCCATGTATTGCTATTCTATTCAAATGTGCTCTAGTCACAGGCAATGGTAGGAGAGGAAGATCTGGCAGGTGGAATAGTGATCCTTAGTTGGGGATAGGAAGGAGTGAGGAGGAGGTGGGAGACAGACCTGTGAAGGGAAATGGGAAACAGTGAGCAGAGGAAGGGGAAACAGTGAGCAGAGGAAGGGGAAACAGTGAGCAGAGGAAGGGGAAACAGTGAGCAGAGGAAGGGGAAACAGTGAGCAGAGGAAGGGAGCCTCTGCTCAGAACCTGGAGTAGGTAGTTCTGAGGCTCACAGGGGGCAGAAGCCAAGGGCTTGGGTGACCAGTAGATCTGTGACCATTAGGAGAGGAATTTTAAGCTGAGGCTAAAGGGAGCTGGCATGAGGCCTATAGAAAGATGATCCTTCTGCAGGGATTTGGGGACTACTGAGCCAGAGCTGGCCGAATTAAGTATTATAGCTGAAAGTTGAATGAAAGGCCTAAAAAAGAGAGTTAAGGGTGAAGTTAAAGGACTGGCATGTAGACTAGAAGTAAATTGACATGTAAATACCAAGAAGTTGCATAATGGTTTGAATCTATGCTATATGATGGTGAACAACTTGAAACTGTGTCTATAATATCCTCGAAACTGCATTCAGCTCATTTCCTGAGATTCACTCCCATCTTGGTAAAGAATAACTAGTTGTGAATTTATACAGATTCTTTGAGTATCCCGTATTTGACTGGAAGGTGAGAAAACAAGAGGCAGCCGTGAACAGCGTCTTGGTTTTCAGAGCAGGCATCCTCCCCTTTGTTTCTTTTCTTCTTTCTTGAGAGAATATAGTCAAGGAAAGCCACAGCAGGAAACCAATGTGTCTGGAATGGGCCATTTTCTCAAAATTCTTTGACTTTCCTAGGCTCTCCCACTTCTGCATAGTTTTTGAGAATCAAGGGACAAAGAGAAAAAGACTTAATTTTTTCAATTTGGTGGCCTTTTTTGGTAGCCACTATCCAAACTACCTCCAAAATGAGTTGGAATAGGGAGGGGGGAAGAAAATCCAATCTGGTTCCAAGGGCCTTGGAGTGAGGGCAGGACACTGCAATGGATATGGAACCACATGTTTCTCTGACAACTTGAGGAGGTGTTCCCATGGAGGAACAGGTAGCAGAACATTTGGTGAAGGCTTGACCACAGACCTGAAGTATTACTAGTAGCTGGGGAGAGCTTTATGGAGGAACTGGGGTGGAAAATGGTTAATATTTTGCTAAAATACAGGGAAGAGAGAAGGTGTGTTGGAGCATAATTCACTTATTTGGTAATGTCATGAAAGTATCAAAGACAGGGAAAGTGCCCACATCTGCCAGAACAAAATTCTATACAACGCTTTGGTGTTTTACAATATGACATCCCCCCTCAGGCCCAGCGGCAGTGTTAGCTTAGGCAATGCTAAGTTCCCAGCTTCCATTTGGGTTGCTGGAGCAGGTTGACTTCTTGTGTCCTTGACTTCAAAGGGCCCTCTGTGGAATTGTTTTACTATCAGGCTTTTTATGATGACAACTGAAAGTTTAACATATATGCTTTAAGTTTTGAAAGGAAGAGAATTCCAGCTTTAAAAAAAGCTGTTCAAGCTGACTGGGGGAGAAGGGGAAGCTGGTTGCTGGTTCTAATTCTATTGTTTTGGGGAAAAAATAATACTTCTATCTCATTGATCACATTTACAGGTATTATGCTTCAAGAGGGAAAGGAGAGCTGGGTAATTGCTGAAGTAAAGCCTTTTAAGAAAATAACTTCATTGTCATTAGCAAATATCCATAGAGATAAAATCTGTCCTTACCTGTTACAAAAATTTGGAGGACTTGAGACTTTGGTTTCTCTTATCTGGGACAGACGTTGATTATTTAAAAAAATGAAAAACTACCGTATAGTCATTAACTGAACATTAAAAATGTTCTGCTTTTACAGTTCCTGGAAAGGGCAGAACCCTAGAGTTTATGGAGGACCAGTGACCAACATTTAAAACCAAGTAAGGCTAAAGAGAAACAAGGAGCAGTTTAAGTAACTTAAAAAAAAATTCTAAGAGCCATTCACTGGCTATATATTTAAATGAAAAATATGAAGCATAGTAAAATACTGCAGCCACTTTGGAAAACAGTTTGGCAGTTCCTCAGAAGGCTAAACAGGGTACCATATGACCCAGCAATTCTACTCTAGATATATATGCAAGAGAAATGAAAACATCGGTCTACACAAAAACTTGTACAGGAATGTTTATAGCAGCATAATAGCAAAAAGAAGAAACAAATGCCCATCAACTAATGAATGAATAAATAAAATGTGGTATATTCATATATATTAGGATTCTCCAGAGAAACAGAACCATATATATATGGTTGCATCCTGCACTGTAGACTAAGAGGGGAAGCGGGTTATGGTCCTTCTTAGAAGTTACCACAGGTTCTTCCCTCTTCCCTCACTCACTGAGGCTGAGGATGACTACTATTACTGCTATTACTATTGCTCAGATTTATACCCTATTCTCTATTCTTGTTTCTGCCATTCAATCCTTCTTCTTTTCCAGCCTGGTCAATTGCAATAGCTTTGGAACAAGTTTTCTGGGCTCTAATCTTGTCCCTCTGTGAAAGTGATATTTCGAAAGCCCAAATCATATCATGTCCCTGATCGTTAGGTCCCTGTGTTGAGACCAGATGAAGACACAGGCTGAGCATGCTGTGGCATGAAGGACTGGGGTTCTCTTGCAAGGTTGTCACACTTTGATCTGAGCCCCTATCCACGAACCTGGAGAAGTCCCTGCACCAAACGACCTGAGTCAGCTGTCAATCTGTCATAATAGCATCTGCTCATAATATATGAAAAGAAGTGTGTGTGTGTATTTTTAAAGGGTAACCAACTAATAGATGTCTGCAACAAAAAAGTCACAGAAATCCAGAACCCCAGTGTGTATTCCCAGTTTCAGCCCTGGGGAAAATCCAGTTCAGACAGACTGCTGATATAACATCTTTTGGTCAAGAGCTGCCATCCCAGTGATGCTCTCAACTCTACCTGCTCGATTTATTCCTGCAGTTTCTTTGGCAGTGTTCAATAAGTGCACTTCAGCAAGGTCTCCAATCCTGGTTCTGTAAGTTCCTGGTCCTTGATCTTCACATGAATTTCAGCTGCACCTCCAATTCCAGCCCCACATCCAGGAAAAACAGGAGACATCTATGATGAAAGTTTTACAGGGAGGCTTGGGAACTCCCTCGGAGCTAACCAATGTGGAAAGTTTGCTTTTCAATCAAATTTTCATCCTAGGTAAAATTCAGTGATAAGTTATTTGCATTCATGCTTGAGGAAAGCCCTTCCTACCTTTTGCAACTTCTGTTCATCTCACTATCATGAAAACTGTCTTCAAATTGGCACCCTGGTGTTACATAACAGACTTGATAACTTTCTCATCCCCAATCTTAGTTCCCAAAGGATCATTTTAAGGGCAGCAATAAGGTTTCTTCTGAAGTGACAGCTACCTGTCTCCTCTGTTATAAAAGGACTCTGAGCTTTGATAAATTAAAAATGGTAGCCATGGTGACAGGGTGGGAGAAGCCAGTGTGTTTGTCCACCCTGCACCACACCTTTATTATCCAGGAACTGACAAATCACCCCAGTGCACTGGCAGTGGGTACTGAAAGGGTGTAGGCAAATTACTTGGGACTATTAGAGATAGAGAGGACAACTCCCTTCCCTCCCCATCCCAGGCAATAAATAAAGCTGCATCCCAGATATTAACCCTGCAAGCCCAACGAACTGTTCTCAACTCTCTTAATAAGCCCTGAATAGGGGACTTTTCAGAATTCCTGTTTTGCCAACCTGTAATTTTTTCATTTGACGTGCTAGACAGAGATCTGATTTAGGATTCTTATCCATGCAAGTGAAACTTAAAGAATTTCTCTTGGGTGGGTTTCTGACTTACTAGAGAATCCTTCTTGGGTTGTTTTGGACATTAGGTTATCAGTCAGTGGCTGCAGAACTTCTTGAAAATTTCTTCAATATCATGGGGTCTGTCTTGCTAATTTTCAGATCAGTGAAGTCCTATGTGGGCTAACAAAGAGAGGAAAAAAGACCAGACGTTTGTGGATTAAGACTCTGGGCCAAAACTTGTCACCATATGACCTTGGGCCACTCATTTATCCAAGGTTTCTTGGCCCTGCCATGTGTAAAAGGAGATGGAATGAATTACCTATCAGCTGACTCACTGGGATAGAACAAGTGATGCAGCTGGGAATGGTACATGATGTCTTTTCATTTCCAAAGTAAAGCCATGCATTAACTGTGATAACTTTATTTAATTCCTATTTTTTAATCCCAAAAGGACAGCTTTTAAAATGAGAGAAATTTATTTTGGTTATAAATACTTAAATAATTTGAGTGTCTGCTCAAAAATAATTCTTAGAAATTTCAAGACGATTATTTTAGTAATACATGTATATCCATGTTTCTAGTAAAAAAAGTGAGAACTAAACTTAAGAATCATCAAATACCAAATTATCTCAACTTCTGATAAATATTAGGAAAAATCTGTGAACCCGTTAGAGGTATTTTTGGTATTTTGGCATATTTAACTCAAATGTCAAAAATCTTCCTGGCGGTAGGCCCCTGAGAATAGGGGCTCCATTTTATTCCGTTGTATGGTTTCCTCCACTGCCTATCAGCATCTTTCAAATAGTAGGAGCTCAGTAACTTGTGGTTGTGGTTGAATGAGAGCCTTTTTCTGATGATTTTAAAAGGGTGAAAAAAAGCAGACTGAGTTCTCAATAAGGCACAAGGTTTTCTCTCTCCTCCCCTCTCCTCTTCTCCTCTTCCCTTCCCTTCCCACCACTCACCTCCCCTCCTCTCCTTCCTTCCTTCTTTCCTCCTTTCTCCCTTTCTTTGTATGTTACATAATCTGCATGATATAGAAGGATAAAACAATGACTCTTCAAAAGGAAAAAAACCTCACTCTTCACATTTTGTAGGACTTTATGGGGCCTGCTTGAAAATGAACATAATCCTTGTGCTGTAACAAGTGTGGGACCAGGCCTCCAAGCTTCTTCCTATGTACTCTTTCATTGCCTAGTGAACATGGTGATTGATAGATGTCAGGGAATAAAATTCTTGAAAGCTACATTAAAGTTCTTTTATTGAAAGTGACTTAACCCCAATTAAGCCAAAAGAACATATTCCATGGATCACGAGGGGAAGGGCAGGGGCACACCAGACCCCAGAGATTACTGGAATTAATAACAAGAATGGAGCGAGAAACTCTCTGTCTCCCAACACTGCACTTCTCTCTGCCTGTTGTTAAGATTCAAGCCACATGGCTGGGGACATAGCCAGTGACTGCTAGGAATACAGCACAGCCTTGCCCTTTGAGAGGAACTGAGAACTATGCTCTAGTTCTAAGGCCAGAAATCTCAGAAGAGGCTTCTGATTGGACCTGCTCTGCCCTCAGGGAAGGCTTCTGTTTGGCCCTGCTTGGGTCAGGTGCCCACCAAGTGTGCAGAGAAACACTGAAGTTGATGGCACCCTAGAAACATGACTGGATAGACAGGGTGCCTTTCCCAGAAGAAGGGCGATACTAGATAAACAATCAAATGCATCCCCTGGGACCAACGAGTAGTTATAAAAAACGTGGACTGAAAGAGAGCAGTTACTGACCAAGAAGCCCTAGTTTATTCTCAAATTTTCAGAGGGTGCATTTAACTTTGGTAACTTCAACTCTGTGCACTTGGATATATAGAAAAAAAGAAAATAAATAGACAAAATAGAAAAATAGCAGTATAAACAGAACGATTAATTCAGCCTGACGTTGTACTCATTGAGCATAGGTCTTAGGGTGAGAATGAGTGGATAGCATGAATCTCAGTCGGTCTCACCCCCATAAAACAAGCATCTCTTACTCTGAGTGAGTGTACTGGTAGAAAATATATATTTTTTCATTGAACTTGGCACTTAGATGAAAGCCAACTCCTTTATCTAGGGTTAAACCAAAAAGCAAAGATCAGTTTCAATGCTGGAGGGACACTGGCTGTGTTGGGTTTACAAAAAGAAAAGTTGTTAAAGTAATATCTTCCTAGGAAACTTTTCAGGGCAGTTTTGACTACATGTGATTTTTACCATATACTCTGATTTTAGAATTTAATCCCCACATAATTGTAAGATAGGAATCATGCAGCTAATTCTTAAATCCCATAAGGATCCATCCAGAGTGGTGCTGAAGACACGAGAAACATGGGACAGATCCCGTTCAAAGCAAACCTTTCATCTTCAGATAACTCTGATAGTTAAAACGGCGTTCCCTATATATTGAGTCAAAATCTGAGTTCCTGTAATTTACACCCTTTGATATCATATCTGCTTCCCAGGGCCACACGGAACTCATCTAATCCCTCCTCCTCTTGGCAGCATTTCAAGCCTTTGAAGAGATCAGTCATGTCTCTACAAGTCTCCTTTTCATCTCTTCCTGCCTTATTTTCACCAACTGCACTGGTGGTGGGGATGATGATGATGTTAGCAATACTAGTAATAATAGCTAATATTTATTGGGTGCATAGTATACACCACATGTTATTCTAAGCATTTTATATATGTTAATTCATATAAATCTCATAGTGATCCCATGAGGTAATTATTATCCCCGTTTTACAGATAGGGGAACTGGGGCACAGAGAGGTTAAGTAAGTGACCAAGATTACACAGCTAGTAAGTGGCAGAGCCTAACTTTGAACCCAGGTGGTTTGGTCCCCGAGCCTTTCCTCTTTGCACCATTGCTAGATGACACTCCCCTGAGTGTGATCCAGGTTGTCCCTGTCCCTTTTCGAATGCCATCCAGAAGGGGACACAGTCCTACAGGTGCTGTCTGCCTGTGGTCTGCGTTTTCCTACTTAGTAAACTTCTGTTAACGCCACCCAAGTCTGCACTAACTGGAGTTCATCAACTTTCCTTACCAATGTGATTATGCTCGTCCCATGTTCCATGTGTGGAATTAATGCAGATCAAGTCAATTAGGCCAACTGAGTTGGGGGGTGGGGGTAGGGAAAGAAAAGGAAAAAAGAGGTGGGGGTGGCATAGGGGAGGGAAATATCGATTCACAAATAGGATAACCTAAATGTAGGTATGACTAAAAGCAAGGCTTGAACAATTTCCTCTGAAACTGATTTCTTTATTTGTTTTTCACTTCTGATTCCCTGGTGACAGTGCCATTCGCAGCCCCCTCATGTAGTTCTCAGGACTCTATCCTTCTGGATTTGAATTTTTCCAGAAAAGAACAATCATCCTTTTCTCAGCATTCTGCGAAAGGCCAGTCTAGACTGGCTTAGAGGAATGTGGTATGTTGGCCACTCAGTCAGGTCATACATTTTCACTGCAGCTACCTGGGCTGTGAGAGTGAGAAAGAGAGGATTCCCCACTAAGGGAATATGGGCCCAGTTAGCAGGAGATGATCAGGAATGGATGTTGGATAGGCAAAACTTGGATCCAGAGCTCTCGAGGGTTTTAAAATCTTAATATATTTATTTTTATTTTTTTGGGGGTGTATAGTCCGGGAATTATATATATTTGTATTTTGAAGTATAGAATCACAGAACATTGCAAAAATAGTAAATTGTTCCTTCACCCAGTTCCTCCACCCCTATGGCTATATCTTACATAATTATAGTACAATACCAAAACCAAGAATTTGACATTGGTACAATGTGTGTCAGTTACATCATTTTATCCTATGCATAAAACTCTGTAACCATGACTGCAATCGATGTGCAGGACTATTCCGTCCTACCTCAAAGTTCTCCCTTTACAACCCCCATTCCTCTATGTCCCACCATCCTTAAGACCCTGGCAACTGCTGAAAAACAGTTTCTATCTCTATAATTTTGTCTACTGAGAACATTATATAAATGGAATCATAAAGTATGTGACATTTTGAGACTGGCTTTTTTCACTCAGCGTAATACCCTTGAGATCCATCCAAGTTGTTGTAAGTATCATTAGTTTGTTCCTTTTTATAACTGAGCAGGGCTCCATGGTACGGGTGTACCACAGTTTGATTAGCCATTCACCGATGGTCAGGGGCATTTGGGTTGTTAGCAGTTTGGGGATATTTGGGATAATGCTACTGTTCTAGTTTGCCAGCTGCCAGAATGCAATACACCAGAAACAGAATGGCTTTTAAGAAGGGTAATTTAATAAGTTGCTAGTTTAGAATTGTAAGGCTGAGAAAATGTCCCAATTAAAACAAGTCTATAGAAATGTCCAATCTAAGGCATCTAGGGAAAGATACCTTGGTTCAAGAAGGCTGGTGATGTTCAGGGTTTCTCTTTCAAATGGAAGTGCACATGGCAAACACAGTCAGAGTTTCTCTTTCATCTGGAAAGGCACATGGCAAACATAGTCAGGGCTTCTCTCTCAGCTAGAAGGGCACATGGTGAACATGACACCATCTGCTAGCTTTCTCTCCTGACTTCCTGTTTCATGAAACTCCCTGGGAAGCGTTTTTCTTCTTCATCTCCAAAGGTTGCTGGCTGGTGGACTCTGCTTTTTGTGGCTATGTCGTTCTCTGCTCTCTCATAATCTCCCACTTTCTCCAAAATGTTTCCTCTTTTATAGGATTCCAGTAAACTAATCAATACCCACCCAAAAGAGAAAGTGGGAACATGCCTCCACTTAATCCGGTTTAACAACCGCTCTTGATTAAATCACATCTCTTTGGGGGGTGATCTAATTACAGTTTCAAACATACAATACTGAATAGGGATTAGAAGAAACGACTGTCTTTACAAAATGGGATTAGGATTAAAACATAGCTTTTCTAGGGTACATATATCTTTTCAAACCGGCACAGCTGCTATGATCAAACAAATCTTTCTACAAACCTGTTTTCGTTTCCTTGGGATAAATGTCCAGGAATGTGACTGTTTGGTCATAGGGTAAGTGCGTGCTTAGTTTTTAAAAAGAAATTGTCAAATGTTTTGCAGAATGACTGTACTATTTTACATTCCCAGCAGCAATTATGAGAGATTCAGTTTCTCTGTATTCTTGCCAGCATTTGGTATTGCTACTTTAAAAATTTTAACAGTTCTAATAGGCATGTCACATTTCGTTGTGATCTTAATTTGCATTTTCCTCATGGCCCATGGTGTTGAACATCTTTTTGTGTGTTTATTTGCCATCTGAATATCCTCTTTGGTAAAAATGTCTGTAAATGTCCTTTGCCTATTTTCTAATTGAATCGTTTCCTTTTTTCACTGTTAAATTTTGAGAGTTCTTTCAGTGGGTCTTTAAATGTTCTTAAATGTCATTCTTCCTGGCCCACGAATTATTCCTATTTAGCTCTAAATCCATTCTTACATCAAAACTTCTTCAACATGGACATTCTTTCCTTATATCATATTTCAGAATATTCTGATGTGTCTTCCCACTTATTCCGCTATTTCCTATGGTCAAGGCTTCAGAATGAGAAACCTGAACTTTGATGTCTCGAGTTCCTCCTGACTGCTTTGTGAGCTAAAACCAAGCTCTGAGAATTGTACCTCTTCCCTGAACCCACATGCCTCAGGATGCAAAAAATAAATGCTAGTAGGTTCCTGTGCATTGTCCCTCTGTGCACCAGCCAATTTGTAATGCATCTCCTATCCCCGAAGGCAAAGAGTAAAAGGGAAAGGGCAGGAACTTGAAAAATGTGACTCCGTGAAAACAGTGGCCCCTTTGAACATCACCAAGGTGCAGCCACAGAAAGGAAATAAGAGAATGTGGGAGAGAGCCCTCCAGGAAGAAGTCTTGGATACACTGCACACCAGGGAGGACAAAAGGTTTCCCTGACGCACTTCGAATCCCTGGCAGGTTATTTTTAACTGCCACATTGTAAAGTAAATGTTTGCACTTTGATAAGTGTCCTGTCCACTGGCTTGTTCTAAACTCTGGCCTGGGAGTTCGCCCTAAGAGCCTAGGAACGATATGTGAGAGAGAAACTAGGCAAGTGAAATATAATAATCATTTAGCTGCCAGCCCTGATATTCATGACAGATCAAACAAGCAACTTGCATTGTGTTCCACTGCTTGCATCATCTGGTCATGAGTTGTCAGTGGAATTTATGGAATGGATTGTTCCCTTGGAGTCACCCAATATCCGTGAACAATGGGAGTACACATTCTAAGTTTTATATAAGAGCTAATAAGGAATGTTCCAGCCACCCAGCCAGAAGCAGGGTGTCTGGCTACCTGCCTACCTGCCCTCCTTCACTCTCCTCCTTTTCTTCCTCCACATTGTTCTCCTCCTTCCCTCCTCTCTTTAAGGAAGAAAGAAGGGATAGGAAGGAAAGAAAAAGGAAGATCAATCCATCATGCAAAGGTCAATACAAGAGATGGGATATCAAATAAGGAAAATAATGGGTACACTCTTTTTTTTCACTGCATATGGTATTTATTTCTTTTTTGGTTTTCTCAGTGAAAGCCCTACTAGAAAAGGACATTGAAATATGAGGTAATTATTATGAGGTTTTACTTTATTAATATATTGAAATTTAGGAGCTGAGAAAGTACCCTTCTCCACCAGTAACATTTCAGGATTTTTTTTTTTTTTAGTTGCATGTAACAGGAAACCCAACTCAAACTGGATTAAACAAAAAAAGAGATTTATTTGCTCAGCACCAGAAAGTTCAGAAGTAGTGATTTCAGTGTTGGCTTGATTTAGTAACTGCCAGACATGTTCTCTCCTCTCTAGCTTCTGTGGTATCAGTTTCATTCTAAGGCTAGCTCCATGTTCATCTCCAGAAAGCCACCAATTCCTTCCCAAAGCTACTGAAAAGGAGTCCTGCCCCTAATGCTGGCTGGATCTCCCATGACCAACTTCTCTGGACAGAGAGATTTCATCGGCTGATTGTCACAGGCTGACTGACTGAGGCTTGTCTTTCTTGACCCAATCCCTGCATCAATGGTGGTGGAATTGCCCTATTAGCATAGACAACATGACTGCTTCACAGGGAAGGAAATGTGGGGTGCATATTGGGGTAACAACCCTAATGCCACTACTGCATCACCTAAAAACCTCTTTCTAATTCCTGTACGAATGATTAAAATTCCTTGAAGAAGGCTTCGAACTACTCATTCTGACAAAATTTAAATGGTAACAGTGAATTTCTTTATACTAAAATGTGTTGATGGCATACATTTTTACAGTCACAAAAGTCGGATGAGCTAAGAAGTGATTTGATTTCTCTTTAACTGAATTAAACTAACTCATGAAACACAATTTCTACATAGAAAAAATGGAGATCTTTCTTATTTAAGATAAATTCAATCTCTGTACTTTGGGTTTAAAATCTAGTCATTTTTGAGAAATTCTTAGTCAACTAAAGGTTCTTCTCCTCCACCCTTTCTTTTGACTTTCTCCCTGAGGCTGATCTCAGTTCCTGGGGTAAGATATAATCTTGACATTAAAGGGATGGAAAACTGTGCCATCCTCCTTGCGAGTTTGCTTCTTTTGAGATGGCTTTGGTTTTTGACATTTGTCCTCACAGCTGTCATTGCTGATTCCATGGTCTGTACCTGGCTTTGGATCCTAGGTTAATACAACATATGGATTATTTCAGCCCATCAGCTTTCCTTCAGTCAAATACTTGCTCTGTTTAATGGGAGAAAGGTATGGGAGAAACCTTGGGTAAACTACAGATGCTCTTCTGTACTGCTCCAATGCCAAAAGAAGCATGGAGGGGATAGTGATGGGTGTATCTCAGATAGTTCTCTCCCCAGCCCTACCTTGTGGCCACTTCTACTCTACTGTAGCCACTAAAGCTGGCATAGAAGTCTCTGGAAAAATATTTCCTCACAGCATTCTCGATTGGAAGTGGAGGCATAAGTCCCCCTGCTCTGGGATCCCCAAACCCATCTGAGGATTTCTATCACCCCTGAAATCAGAGTTCAGACTATCCATCAGGGGCTCTGACCAACAACTTACTCACTTTCACTTTTTCCCAAATTTCTTGTTTATCCTCCAGACCAAAAGATTTAAAAATTCTCCTTTCTTCCTTGTGTGAGGAGGGGGACTTAGACAATTTTGCATTCTTTTGAATCTATTAGTTATGGTGTAAACTTTCCTACTTAGTAGTTTTGTAGTTTTAGTCTCACTTTAACTGTTGTCATGGGATTTGGAACTACTTTCTCAGCTCTAGCAGTGGACTTGGATAAATAAAAAAGAAAAATTGCTAAGAATTTCCCTGGAGTATATTTAATCAGCCTGAAATAGTGATTCTTTATCTTTCTGGTGCAGTAGGAGTCATGCAGTTGGTATGGCTTTCCAATATCTATTTTCAACACCATCCTACTTAGAAGGTAACATGTACAAGAAACTTTTTACAGTGTATCCATGAAATTTCAGGATTTCCAGAAGATTAATCAAATGGTGACCACTGAAGCACTGAACATGGAAAATACAATCCAAAGAGATAACCTAATAAAATGAGAGATAGTTCCATGTCCTAACATCAACATCATAAAAAGATTCAACTATATTCACTTTACAAATAAAACAAATATAACTCATCCTTTGGAGACGTTTGTGAGAATTTTACAATACTGCACAAATAATATAATGGTTCTGTGCAGTATAAAGTAGCAGCTAAGAACACAGTCTTTGCAGTCATAGACTTCAGTTTAAATCTCAGCTCAGCCACTTTCTTAAACCTGAACAAGATACTTAATCTGATCTAATCTGTGATAATGATTGGAAGAATTGGAACCTCAGTTTCCTCATCTATAAAGTATAATCTTGTTTTCTTCATGGGGTCGCTGTAAGGATTAAATGTAGATCCTGCAGAGTGTTCAACTTAGCACGTAGTAAAAGATTACCAAATGACAGCATGCCCTGTATACAGTCCTTAGCTAGCCATCCAATTTAGCCAGCATTTGGAAAATATCTAAAAGATAATTACCCCCTACTCCATTTCATAAAGAGAATCCTGAAAGCTATGTTGAAAGGCAATCACATAAGAAGACCAAGTCATCCTGGATTTAAAATGACAATGATATTGAAACCAACTCATGTTCTGTCTGCTGACTTGCTCTTGAAAGCTTCCTTCTTTTGCAGTAAGTAGCTAGCAAAGTATGAACTCTTCAATCCTCAATTCCACTGAAAGTAAAATAATTTCCACAAATTTGAGAGTCACTGCAGTTCTTTTCCAATATGCAGTGAGAATTAGGGCCAGGATTATTATTTTTCTCAAAAAGCAGGTCTTGATGAGCTATAGTTTTGTGTTGTTTTGTTTATTGACAACCTTATAATAGCTTTGCTTCACCACTTTTTCTTACTATGAGGATGCATATATTTGGTTTTTAAAATTTCTTTCTTTCTTTCTTTCTTTTTTTAGTTTTGAGGATGCATATATTTGGTTAGAAAAGTGGGAAGCCCATCTAGAAAAGGAAAAAGCATAATTAGTAAACAGAAATGAACCCTTAAAAACCCTAAGGGGTGCCTATTGATTTCCCAGAGAAATTCAGTGGCAGATGTTGTACTGGGACCCAGAACCGATACTTCATCCCTCTAATGCCCGTTTCCAACCTGCTACCTCTTTGTTGCTAAGATGCCAGCTGCTCCAGAAAGTCAGCAGCTTGGAGGCTGTGGGTGGAGGACAGGGATGAAGAGTCTCTGGCCACCTGTTAGACATAGCCTTTGAAAATACTGCCATGTGTAAGTCAAGAATGAGCTCACAACTGGCGCAGAATGTTGAAAATTGACACATTCTGCAAATGTTTTGTATGAGTAAAAAAAGTAATAAGATATAGAACCACCTCCCTCTCTCCTAAACCAAATAAGGTGTTTAGATGTGGAAAATAATAAACAAATATTACATGCACTTAGTTTTTTTCAAAGAAATTTGCACACCAAAATGGGAAATTAAGGGAGTACTACTTTAGCCGAGTTCTTTCTTTTGCAACGGCAGAACATACTCCTGTATCTAGAGGTAGTGTCTTAGAGTACAGCAATGGATATCTGGAGAACTAAATTCCAATCTCTGCTCTGCAATGATTCAGCTCTATGACCCTGGGAAAGATAAATAAAATCTTGGTATATCATTTTACCCCTGTAAAGTTATGGAATGAAATTCGGAGGCCCATGTGCTGGTTTGAAAGGATGTATGGACCCTAGAAAAGCCATGTTTTAATCAAAATCCCATTTCATAAAGTCAGAATAATCCCTATTCGATACTGTAAGTTTGAAATTGTAATCAGGTCATCTCCCTGGAGATGTGGTTTAATCAAGAGTGGTTGTTAAGGTGGATTAGGTGATGACATGTCTCCACCCATTTGGGTGGGTCTTGATAAGTTTCTGGAGTCCTATCAAAGAGGAAACATTTGGGAGAATTAAGGAGATTTGGAGAAAGCAGAGAAAGCTGCAGCACCACGAAGCAGAGTGTCCATGAGCCAGTGACCTTTGGAGATGAAGAAGGAAAATGCCTCCCAGGGAATTTCATGAGGCCGGAAGCCGGGATAAAAAGCTAGCAGATGAGATGAGAAGACAGTGGGATAATATATTTAAATTATTAAAAAAGAAAAACTGCCAACCAGAATTCTATATCCAGCAAAATTGTCCTTCAAAAATGAGGGAGAAATTAAAACATTTTCAGACAAAAAATCACTGACAGAATTTGTGACCAAGAGACCAGCTGTGCAAGAAATACTAAAGGGAACACTAGAGACAGATACGAAGACAGAAGAAAGAGGTGTGGAGAAGAGTGTAGAAAGGAAGACTATGAGTAAAGGTAAAAAGAAGGAAAATTAGATATGACATATAAAATCCAGAAAGCAAAATAGTAGAAGAAAGTACTACCCATGCAATAATAACACTGAATGTTAATGGATTAAACTCTCCAATCAAAAGACATAGTCTGGCAGAATGGATTAGAAAACAGGACCCATCTATATGCTGTCTCTACTCAAAGGACACGAGGCCAAGGACACAAATGGACATTTACACACCAATGTTTATAGCAGCATTATTAACAATTACCAAGAGATGGAAACAGCCAAAATGTCCATCAACAGACAGTTGGCTAAACAAACTGTGACATTTACATAAGATGGAATATTATGCAGCTGTAAGTCAGAATAAAGTTATGAAGTATATAACAACATGAATGGACCTTAAGGACATTATGCTGAGTGTGATTAGCCAGAAACAAAAGGACAAATACTGTATGGTCTCACTGATATGAACTGACATTAGTGAATAAACTTGGAATATTTCCTTGGTAACAGAGACCATCAGGAGATAGAAATAGGGTAAGATATTGGGTAATTGGAGCTGAAGGGATACAGATTATGCAACAGGACTGAATATAAAAACTCAGAAATGGACACACAGTATTACCTAACTGTAATACAATTATGTTAAAAGACTGAATGAAGCTGCATATGAGAATGATAGAGGGAGGGGGGCTGGGGCATAAATGAAATCACAAAGAAAGATAGATGATAAAGATCAAGATGGTGTAATCTAGGAATGCCTAGAGTGTATAATGATAGTGACTAAATGTACAGATTTAAAAAATGTTTTTGCATGAGGAAGAACAAAAGAACGTCATTACTGCAGTGTGCTGAAAAGAGATGGTACTTAACATTTTAAAATTTCAACCAATGTGTGAGACTAAAGCAAAAAATGTTTATTTGGTACAAATCAATACTTTGACTAGTGCATTTCCTAATATAACTTATGTAGATAGTTGATTGAACACCTTAAGTACATGGAACTTTGTATAGGACATGAGATTTTGTTGGTTTGTCCAGGTGATGCCCTGATGAATCCCAGAGTGATTTGATCAGTGAATGGAAAAGTATTTGCAAAATCCCCTTCGGGGAATGGTGAGAGCGTGGGAAAACTCAACTTCCCCAAGTTGAATTCTTGATATTCTCACAAGCAGTGTGGACAACCAAAGCTATAGGCTGAGCCCCCAGTCTTGGGGTTTGTTCATATGAAACTTAACCCCACAGGGGATAGGTCAAGCCTACTTAAAATTAAGCCTAAGAGTCACCCCCAAGAGAACCTCTCTTGTTGCTCAGATGTGGCCTCTCTCTCCAGCCAACACAGCAAGCAGACTCACCACCCTCCCCCTGTCTATGTGGGACATGACTACCAGGGGTGTGGATCTTCCTGGCAGCGTGGGACAGAAATCCCAGAATAAGCCGAGATTCAGCATCAAGGAATTGAGAAAAACTCTAGAATGAGCTGAGACCCAGCATCAAGGGATTGAGAAAACCTTCTTGACCAAAAGGGGGAAGAGTGAAATGAGACAAAGTGTCAATGGCTGAGAGATTTCAAACAGAGTCGAGAGGTTATCCTGGAGGTTATTCTTATGCATTGAGTAGATATCACCTTGTTATCCAAGATGTAATGGAGAGGCTGGAGGGAACTGTCTGAAAATGTAGAGCTGTGTTCCAGTAGCCATGTTTCTTGATGATGATTGTATAATGATATAGCTTTCACAATGTGACTGTGTGATTGTGAAAACCTTGTGTCTGATACTCCTTTTATCTACCTTGTCAACAGATGAGAGGAACATATGGAATAAAAATAAAAAATAGGGGGAACAAATGTTAAAATAGATTTAGTTTGAAATGCTAGTGATCAATGAAAGGGATCAGTAAGGGGTATGGCCTGTAAAATTTTTTTTTCTTTTTGTTATAGTTTTCTGTTGTCTTTTTATTTCTTTTTCTGAATGGATGCTAATGTTCTGGGAAATGATCATGATGATGAATATGCAACTATGTGATGATATTGTGAATTGCTGAGTGTATGTGTTGGGAATGTTTGTTTCTTGTAATTTTTTTTAATCAATAAAAAATTTTAAAAAAGAAAAAAAATAGCTAGCAGATGAAGCCGAGTTCGCCATGTGCCCTTCCAGCTGAGAAAGAAGCCCTGACTGTGTTCGCCATGTGCCTTCTCACTTGAGAGAGAAACCCTGAATTTCATCAGCCTTCTTGAAACAAGGTGTCTTTCCCTGGATGGATGCCTTTGATCGGATATTTCTATTGACTTGTTTTAATTGGGACATTTTCTCAGCCTTAGAACTGTAAACTAGCAACTTATTAAATTCCCCTTTTCAAAAACCATTCTGTTTGTGGTATATTGCATTCTGGCAGCTAGCAAACCAGAACAGCCTAGGATCCCGGTAAAGAAGATTATGCACGGAAAGACTTGGTCCAGTGCTTGGCATGTAGTAGATGTACCATAATGTTCATGACCTCCCTTTCTGGACTGGCTGGTTTGTGTGCAGAGTGCAGAGTTCCAGGATTTTAAAGCTGGGTGGAGACTTTGGGGTTATTACATTTCTTTCATCTGTCTTTGCATGTCTTCACTCTGTCCCATTATACATTGATTTTAGAGACTCATCTCTCATAAGGTAGCCTTATTTTCCTGCATTTCCCAAGTTGTTTGGCAGTGAATGGATGCTTATTGGAGCCACCAAGTTAAAGTATGAGTACTTAACATAGTCACAGTACCTATTGTCTGTTAAGTTGTCTATCGTCCCCTTGACTGAGAATTTCTTGACAAAGACTCTCACTTTATGTCTACATCCCTGGGACCTAGCACAATGGCGAGTATAAAGCAGATGCTCAATAAAAATGTTTGTTGTTGTCATTGGCAACTGAAACCTAAAGAAAGATGTAGCCCAATCCAGTTGGATTTTCAAAAAAATATTTGCTGTGGTAACATATATACAACTCAATTTCCCATTTTAACTAGTTTTAAGTATACAATTCAGTGGTATTAATTGCATTCACAATGTTGTGCAACCATCACCACTAACCATCACCCAAGCTCTTTTATCACTCCAAACAAACTCTGTACTCATTAAGCAATAACTCATCATTCTCCTCTCCTGCCAGTCCTTGGTAATATCTAATCCTCTTTCTGTCTCCATGAATTTTGCCTCCTCCAGATATTTCATATATGTGAGAACATATGTTATTTATCCTTTGGTGTCTGACTTATTTCACTGAACTTAATAACTTCGAGATTAATCCACACTGCAGCAAGTATCAGAGCTTCATTCCTTTTTATGGCTGAATAATATTCCATTGTTATGGATGCACCACCTCTTGTTTAATCAATCATCTTTTGGCTATTGTGAAAAATACTGCTATGAACATTGGTGTATCACCATCTGTTTGAGTTCTGTTTTCAATTCTGTAGGAGTGAAATTTCTGGGTCATATAGTATTTCTGTATTTAACTTTTTGAGGAACTGCTAACTGTTTTCCACAATAGTTGCACCATTTTACATTCCTGCCAGCGGTGTGTGAGGGTTGTGTCAGTGATTCTGGCTCCTCCATGCATTAGCTCCTGCCTGCTGTGGTCCCACCATGTGGCCCTCCTGCCCTGGGGTGGTGGTAGCTTCTTACTTAGTTGTTCTGGGTGGGCCCTTGTTTGGCTAGTCAGCTCATCCATCAGCTATGTAAGCAATTCCCTCAATTATATTCCCTTTGTATTAAATAATTAAAATAATTACTATTTGCCTACTTGGACTCTGACGTATGCATCACTCCAACTTTCCCATGATTTTCAAGCAGTTAACCCATCAATATTTATTGAGTACTGCCTCTATGCCACAAGGATACTGTGCACTGAGGATAAAAGAGTGAGTAAGATATGTCCCTGCTCTGGAGAGGCCTTCAATCTGATTGGAGACAGACATGTAAGCAAAGAACCATGAGATAGTGAAGCAAATACAAGTAAAGGTAAGTTTTTTCACAGTGTTGTGAATGTGGAGGGAGAAATGATTAACTGAGGATGTAGGGAGAGTCAGGAAGGAAGAGCTGTAAAGAGGAGGTAGTTTGACAGAGTGTTGAGATTATAGGTTCTGAAAACTTCTTGGTTCAAATCCTACCTCCAACATGTGTTAGCTGTGTGACAGGAGATGAGGGTTTTTGTGTTTTACCTCATTAGGCCTGTTTCCTTATTGGTCAAATGTGGATAATAATAGCAACTACATTATAGGATTGTGAAAAGATTGAATGATTTAATAGATAAAGCATTTAAAACAGTGCCTAGCTCATTCAAGCCCTCAAAAATATTAGCTGTTATTGTGATTATTGTTGTTTGAACAGCTGAGAGAAGTATGGGTTCAGCTATTAAAGATAGTTCTTTGCACACTGTAGGTGCTCAACAGATATTGGTCAACTTAATGAGTGAACAGATTGAATAAATGAGTGAATGAATGAATGAATTTACCACGTAAATGATGAGGGATGGGAAGTAAGAAGAGCATTCCAGGTGCTGGGTGGAAGCATAGTTTATGGAACACCACAAGTCTGATTGCTTCGGACATATGTGTCAGTCTCTTCTGGGTTTAATTCATGTGAGTTTTCCACTGTGAACTCAACACTGATTGCACTGACCAAATCAAACTTCAGGCCCGCAAAGCCAGATTGTCTCCTTGCACTTTCTAATGGTTATTCTTTTCAAATTAAATAAGATTTCAAGGAGGGCAGTCCTGAATGGGGCTATGCTAAGAATAGGGTTGCTAGATTTAGTATATAAAAGTACAAGAACAATGCAATATTTGAGACATACTTGTACTAAAACATCATCTGTTGTTTATCTGAAATTCAAATGTGACTGGAAATCCTGTGTTTTATCTGGCAACCTGAGCAAGGACTCATGACAGCTGATTGGGAGGAGCCTGTGTGATCTGGGCCTGCAGGAGGAATGATGGCAGCAAGAAGGGGCTGGGGAGGCAGATGGTACCAGCCTGGCTGTACGTAGAGCAGTTAGGCTGCTGTGCTTCTCAGCCCTAGCTACATGGTAGTTGTAAAAACAAAAGTTTAGGGGCGGGCAGTGGTGGCGCAGTGGCAGAGTTCTCACCTGTCATGCCAGAGACCTGGATTCGATTCCCAGTGCCTGACCATGCAAAAATACAAACAAAAAACAAAAGTTTGGGGTGCACGGGTGCACGGGTGGTTCAGTGGTAGAATGCTTGCCTTCCATGCAGGAGACCCGGGTTCAATTCCTGGACCATGCACCCCCCCAAAAATAAATTAATAAAAACAAAAGTTTGGCCATGTAATGGACTGTTTGTGTGTGAACATTTGTCAAAAAAAATATTTAAAACAAACAAAACAAAAACACAAAAGTTTGGGAAATGGGTGATGATTATGGTGTAACACAACATTGTGACCAAAGATAACAGCACTGAATTATATATTTGAATGCGGTTAAAAGGGGAAATTTTAGCTTTTATATATATTACTAGAATATTTTTTAAATCCATGGTATTGTACAACAAAAACAATAAATTGTATAACTATAGCTAATATTACAATTATAGAAATGTACTTTCACCTGTTGTAACAAATGTACCACACCAAGGCAAGGTGTTAACAACGGGATGCTATATATGGGGAGTCTGTATTTTATGCATGATTGTTCTATGAACCCACAACTTCTCTAATTAAAACACCACCACCAAAAACAAACTCTGCCCAAACTCTACTCCAAATCCTGGGGTTGTGGTCAGGCATCAGGGTTTATAAAAGCCTCACAGGATAGAGAACCATTGCAGTTAAAGAAATAAAAAAGAGATGGTGTTCAGGGAAGCCAGAGACTGACCAGTAGAGTCCTATTAGAAGGTAATTTCCTCATCAAAAAGGTTTACAGATCCAGAAACTTTGGGTACCCAGAGCTACCAAGTTCAAGGGAGTGGACCCATGTTATTCAGCCGCATAAAGCATTGATGCATAAACCTACCTGTCAAAGTATTTATGTGTAATGATAAATATAACTGCCAGGTACACAAGGTGTTTGAATCAACTGCCCAGCCTTTTCTCTCTCTAAATGGGAATCAATTGAATCCACAGGGAATCAGAGCCAGGACAGTCAAAGGATCATAAGGATAAAGCAACAAGGTCTTCTATACCGATGCATTTAACTCTTCCATGGGATTCCAGCCAGGAAAATTAGCTCTTCAGATCTAATCATATCATATCCCTTTGATCCTTGGTTTATCATATCCCTTTGCAGACCAGGCGGGAAACCCACTAACATATTCTTTCTCCTTGCTAGCCTCTTTTTTAACCTCCACACTGATCACCCCTTTTGTTTCTTAATCATCCGTTGTAACACAGGTAATCAAGTCAAAGCATTAGCTATGCTGATATAATCACAATCTCCTGGAATTGTAGCCTGGTCACCTCTGTTAGAATTGAGTTTTACTGAAACTTTTCAGAAGTCACATACAGATTAATATAAAATGGGTAGTTTTGTTAAATGGCTGATCTCATTCACTGCACAATAACTACTTCATTAAAGTCTCAGGAAATTGCTTTCACAGTTATGAGGGTACTTTTCTGATGTCCCCATATATTGTGTATAGCAATCAGGTTATACACAATACCCCACCTTGCCCCCTCCCTACTGCCATGCCCCAAAATACAACTGATAATTATTTACTCAATGTTAGTGATGTACTGGCTCAACATGTATTTTGTACCACCCCATTCCCACACTGTTATGAAGTTAGGTTTTGTATTCTACGTATCTGGTGGATTGTATGAAAGAGGGAGTGGAGGAAAACTAACACAAAAACCCACTTCCGAGGTCCAACATTGAGAACCCTCTGTAATGGCTTCATGGTGGGCTCAGGTGCAGCTTCAACATCTGTCCTGTTAAGAGGAGGGAGGGCCCCTCTCAGGAGATGGCTGTGAACCTCCACAAGGAGAGTCTGCTCTCTCAGCACTTCCTAAAGCTTCTGCAGGTGTTTGTTTGTTTTCAGATTTAATTTCTTTTTTAATATTTTTATTGCAAAATCTTCACAACCTACAGTCCACCCATAGTATACAATCAGTGACTCATAATATCATAGGTGTGTATTCACCACCATAATCCTTTTTAGAACATTTGCATCACTTTAGAAGAAGAAATTTTAAAAATCCTCTTACACCCCATACCCCTTATCCCTCCCTCTCATTGACCACTAGTATTTCCATCTGCTCAATTGTTAGCCCTTTATCCCCCATTATTTATTTATTACCCTTATTTTTTTACTCATCTATCAGACACAAGGTTTTCACAATCATGCAGTCATGTTGTAAAAGTTATATCTTTATACAATCATCTTCAAGAATCAAGGCTACTGGGGCAGGCCACGGTGATTCACTGGTAGAGTTCTTGCCTGCTATGCTGGAAACTCGGGTTCGATTCCCGGTGCATGCCCATGTTAAAATAAATAAATAAATAAATAAATAAATAAATAAATAAATAAATAAATGAATGAATAACGCTTCCCTTCCCCTTAAAAAAAAAAAAAGAATCAAGGCTACTGGAACACAGCTTTACAGTTTTGGGTACTCCCCTCCAGCCAATCCAATACAATACAAACTAAAAAGGGATATCTATATAATGCATAGGAATAACCTCCAGGATAAACTTTTGACTGTTTGAAATCTCTCAACCACTGAAACTTTATTTTGTCTCATTTCTCTCTTCCCCTATTTGGTCAAGGTGGCTTTCTCAATCCACGATGCCGGGTCCTGGCTATCTTGTGAGCCCTGTCCCATGTTGCCAGGGAGATTTTTAGCCCTGGGAGTCATGTCCCATGTAGGTGGGGAGGGCAGTGAGTTCACCTGCTGAGTTGACTTAGAGAGAGGCCACATGTGAGCAACAAAAGAGGTTTTCTGGGGATGACTCTTAGGTATAATTATAAGTAGGCTTAGCTTCTCCTTTGCAGAAATAAGCTTCACAGAGGTGAGCCCCAAGATTGAGGGCTCAGCCTATTGAATTTGTTATCCCCACAGCTTGCGAGAATATCAGGAATTCCCCAGATGGGGAAGTTGAATATTTCCTTCTTTCTCCCCAGTTCCCCAAGGGGACTTTGCAAATACTTTTTTATTCTCTGCTCAAATTACTCTGGGATGTAACGGGGCATCACTCTAATCTCAACAAACCAACACGATCTCACGCCCTAATCAAGAGTCCATGTAATTATGGTGTTCAAATAAACTGACCATACAAGATTAATTAGGTAAAGCACTACACAAAATATAAATTTTGCATCGAAATAACATCTCTTCCTTTGGTCTCACACAGAAGTTGAAATTTTAAAATATGGGCCATGTCATCCTTTGCATTGTATTTTACTTTACTTTAGTCCTATCCAGATCCAGCTCCATTCATATCTCTAGTCAAAGTCTGATCAATTTTTTCAGCTTTTTTTAACAATTGCTATATGGGGTTACGCTGACTTTTAAGCTTCTGAGCTTTAACTCCAAGTCTCAGGTGTCACACATATAACTGAAGTTTTGGGGAACAACCAGGTTATACACAAATAGCTCAGTATCTCAGAATTTGAAAGTAACAGTTACAACTTCAGAATAGATGTCATTGCTGTAAGAGCTTACAGTCTAGGATGCTTTACAGTAGATCCCAAGCTGATAACCCATGCTCTTGACTTCGGTTCTCTGAGTTTCTATATTATAGTTAGTCTGTATGAGTGAGGCATGATGATATTTGTCTTTTTTTTTGCTGACATTTCATTCAGCATGCTGTCCTCAAGGATCATTCACCTAGTTGTATGCCTCACAACTTCATTCCTTCTTACAGCCCCTCAGTAGTCTGTGTGTATACACCACAGTTTCCCCTTTTGTTCAATCGTCATTGTCCTCTTAGGCTGCCTCCATCCATTGCGAATTGTGAAGTCTACTGTCATAAACATCAGTGTGCAAATGTCCATTTGTGTCCCCACACTCAGTTCCTCCAAGTATATATCTAGCAATTGGGTTGCAGGAGCATATGGCAATCCCACCCCTAGCTTTCTGTGGAAACACCACCCTGCCCTCCAGAGGGACTGCACCTCTCAGCTTCCCTACCAACAGTAAATTAGCTCATCTCTTTCTCCACATTTTCTCCAGCACTTGTATCTCTCCGATCGTTTTTAAACAGTTTTATTTGTACATCATACAATACAAGTATTTTTTACAATCTAAGTAAAAAATCAGTGCCTGGGATAATCACATAGCCATGCCTTTGCCACCACAGTCTACATGAAGACATTTCATTTCCTTCAGCAAAGAATCCCATACCACTCCCCCAAATCCCCCACTTATTGACATTTAGTTTTGGCATATTTCATTTGTTACATTCAGTGGAAGCACATTACAATGTTACTGTTAACTATAGATCCCAGCTCACATTGATTGTATTTTTTCTTGTCTATCATCTCATTTTCAACACCTTAAAATATTGACATTTGTTTGTTCTCCCTCACACAAAAACATTTTTATTTTTGTACATTTAAGCACCATGATTGTCCCCTCTAGGCATTAGTGAGTTATACTATCTCAGTCTTTATCCTCTACCTTTCCTTCTGCTGTTACACATGCCCCCAGCTCTTCTCCCTCAACCACACTCACACTCAGCTTCATTCAGTGTACTTATATTATTGTGCTACTATCAGATAGTATTGCGTTATCCATTTCTGAATTTTTACAGTAAGTCCTCTTGCACATTCTGTACTCCTTTAGAACCAAATGCCCAATCTCCACCTTCTTTCTAGCTCCTGATAACCTATGTTCTTAATTTTAGCTCTTAAAGTTCACTTATTTATACTAGTTCATATTAGTGAGACCATACAATATGTGTCCTTTTGTTTCTGGCTAATTTCACTCAGCATAATGTCCTCAAGCTTCATCCATGTTGTTACGTGCTTCATGACTTTATTCTGTCTTATAGATGCGTAATATTCCATCATGTGTATATACGACAACTTGTTTAGCCACTCATCTGTCGGGCTGTTTTAATCTCTTGGCAATCATGAATAATGCTTCTATAAACATCAATATGCAAATGTCCATTTTTGTCCTTGCTTTCAGTTCCTCTAAATATATACCTAGTAATGAGATTGCTGGATCATATGGCAATTCTATACTTAGTTTCCTGAGAAACTGCCAAACTGCCTTTCAGAGCAGTTGCACCATTTGATGTTCCCACCACAGTGGATAAGTCTGTCTCTTTCTCCTCATCCTCTCCAGCACTTATCATTTTGTTTTTCTTTTTTTTTAATAATGGCCATTCTAGTGGGTGTGAGATGATATCTCATTGTGGTTTTGATTTTCATTTCCCTAATAGTCAATGAAGTTGAGCATCTTTTCATATGTCTTTTAGTCTTTTGTATTTTCCCTTCTGAAAAGTGTCTGCCCATGTCTTTTGAATATTTTTACATTGAGTTGTTTGTCTTTATGTTGAGTTGTAGAATATCTTTATATATTCTGGATATTAAACCCTTTTTTGACATGTGGTTTCTAAATATTTTCTGCCATTACATTGACTGCCTTTTTTCTTTCTTGACAAAGTTCTTGATGCACAAAAGTGTTTAATTTTGAGGAGATCCCATTTATCTGTTTCTCTTTTCATTTGGGTATTAGGACTAGGAAGCTACCTCCTGTCACAAGATTTATAAGATATTTCCCTACACATTCTTCTAAACATTTTATGGTCTTAGCTCTAATGTTAGGTCTTTGATCCATTTTGAGTTAATTTTTGTATAGGGTCTGAGATATAGATCTTCTTTTATTCTTTGCATATGGATATCCAGTTCTTCAAACACCATTTATTGAAGAGACTGCTCCATCCCAGTTGGGTTGGCTTGACATCCTTATCAAAGATCAATTTTCCATATATGAGAGGGTCCATTTCTGAATACCCAATTCAATTCCATTGGGCAGTTTATCCATCTTTATGCCAGTACCATGTTGCTTTGACCACTGTAGCTTTGTAATATGCTTTAAAGTGAGGTAGTGTGAGACCTCCCAGTTCAATTTCCTTTGTCAAATTATTTTTAGCTATTCACGGCACCCTGCCCTTCCAAATAAATTTAGTTATTGGTTTTTCTATTTCTACAATGTAAGTTATTGGAATTTTAATTGGCATTGCATTGCATCTATAAATCAATTTGGGTACAGTTGACGTATTAACTATATTAAGTCTTCCAATCCATGACCATGATGTGCCCTTCCATTTAGTTAGGTCTTCCATGAATTATTTAGCAATGTCTTGTGGTTTTCTGCATTTAGGTCTTTTGTATCCTTAGTTAAATTTATTCCTAAATATTTTATTCTTTTGGTTGCTAATGTAAATGGATTTTTTCCCTTGATTTCTTCTTCAGATTGTTCATTACTAGTGTACAGAAACACTACTGATTTTGGGATGTTGATTTTGTACCCTGCCACTTTACTGTACTTATTTATTAGCTCTAGTAGCTTTGCTATAGGACTATCATGTCATGTGCAAACAGTGAAAGTTTTACTTTTCCTCTCCCAGTTTGGATGCTTTTTAGTTCTTTTTCTTGTCTGATTGCTCTGGCTAGAACTTCCAGCACAATGTTGAATAATAGTGGTGACAGTGAACATCCTTGTCTTGTTTCTGAACTTAGAGGGAAAGCTTTCAGTCTTTCCCCTTTGAGGATGTTGATAGATATGGGTTTTTCATATATTCCTTTTATTGTATTGAGAAAGTTCCCTTCTATTCCTATACTTTGAAGTGTTTTCATCAAGAAAGGATGTTGAATTTTGTCAAATGCCATTTCTGTCTCAATCAAGATGATCATGTAGTATTTCTGCTTTGACTTATTAATGTGCTGTATTATATTAATTGATTTTCTTATGTTGAACCAGCCTCACATGTAGAGTCCACTTGGTCATAGTGTATAATTCTTTTAATGTGCTGCTGGATTAGATTCGCAACATTTAGTTGAGGATTTTTGCATCTATATTCATGAAATTACATAGGTTTGTAATTTTCTTTGCTTGTAATATCTTTGTTGGGCTTTGGTATTAGGGTGATGCTGGCTTTTTAGAATGAGTTAGGTAGTTTTCCTTCCTCCTCAATTTTTTTGAAGAGTTTGAGCAGGATTGGTACTAATTCTTTCTTGAATGCTTGGTAGAATTCACATGTGAAACCATCTGGTCCTGGACTTTTCTTTTGGGGGAACTTCTTTACTTTTTATTAGTTTTTTAATTTTTAAAAATATATAACAACAAACAAACACAAACATTCTTAACATATGATCATTCCATTCTACATAAATAATCAGTAATTCATAATATCATCACATAGTTGCATATTCATCATCATGATAATTTCTTAGAGCATTTGCATCAATTCAGAAAAAGAAATAAAAAGAAAACAGAAAAAATTTCATGCGTACCATACCCTTTACCCCTCCCTTTCATTGGTCACTAGCATTTCAATCTAAATTTATTTTAACATTTGTTCCCCCTATTATTTAATTTTATTCCTTATGTTTACTTGTCTGTTGATAAAGTTGATAAAAGGAAGCATCAGATACAAGGTTTTCACAATCACACAGTCACGTTGTGAAAGCTATATCATTATGCAGTCATCTTTAAGAAATGCGGTTACCGGAACACAGCTCTACATTTTCAGGCACTTGCCTCCAGCCTCTCCATTACATCTTGACTAACAAGGTGATATCTGTTTCATGCGCAAGAATAACCTCCAGGATAACCTCTCAACTCTGTTTGGAATCTCTCAGCCATTGACACTTTATTTTGTCTCATTTTGCTCTTCCCCCTTTTGGTCGTGAAGGTTTTCTCAATCCCTTGATGCTGAGTCCCAGCTCATTCTAGGATTTCTGTCCCACATTGCCAGGAAGGTCCACACCTTGGGGGAGCTTCTTGATGACTGATTCAATTTCTTCACTTGTGATTGGTTTGTTGAGGTTGTCTATTTCTTCTCGAATCAATGCTGGTTTTTATGTCAGGAAGTTGTCCATTTCATCTATGCTGTCTGTTTAGCATATAGTTGCTCGTAGCTTGGAACTGTCTTGAAGTAGAAGCTACAACAGTGCCAACAGAAGTGACCAGCAGTAAAGGTAGCAAGTCTTTCATTTGACTAACTCTCTAATGACACACATTCTGTTTGGACTCTGTAGGTAAAGAGGACCCACAGCCCAGGTGTTTGTGGGTGATTGAATTTAGGGCTTGGGTTGTGTGATTGTATTAGAAATTTTGTGTCACACAAAGAAAAACTAGGCAGGAAAGGCTCCCAGGTAGAAATGTCGTTTATTTATAGCATTTGGACGGTGAGTTAAGTTTAATGCAAAATAGGCCAATTAAAGATAAAATATGAAGAAAGATAATAATAGTCATCATTTATTAAACACTCAGGTATGACTCTTTGAGCAATGCACTTTAATTTTGTAGTAACTTAGTGAAGTAAAGGAGATATTTTATCCCAGTTTTATAGTTGAAAATGAAGCTCTGAAAATTAAGTAATTACCTCAAAATCATAGAGCAAGTATAAGACAGATTCAGGCTGGGACCTAAATCAGTTTTATAAATTAAAGACAACTTTAAGGGGTGCAAGGGTAGTTCAGTGATAGAATTGTCACCTGCATGCAGGAGACCCAGGTTTGATTCCTGTCCCGTGTATTTCCTCCCCAAAATTCAACAAACGGTGCTGCAATAATGGGATGGTCACATGGAAAAAGAATGAAATGTGACCCCCCCCATATAGCATACAAAAGAAATCTATAAAATTTATCTGCAAATTTCTTTTGTCGTTGTTACAGTTTTTTTTATCAACCAAAATATTTGAACATGGAATCCAATATAGCAAAAAGATAAAACTTGGATATTTTGAATGACAGGTTGAAAGCCACTGTTCTAAAGCAAATGGAGGTATTATATGTAGACTCTTGAGATAAAATTACTACCACATGTGGGCATTCAATTTAGATCTAATATTACTGATAATTGCAGAGTGCTAAGCCAGCAGTTTTTCTGTGAGGTTTGGTATCAACCTTAAACAGAATTTTGAGAGTGAATTTTGCTTTCTGTGTCAAAATTTATTATGATATGGGTGAATTTGTCACATATATAAATAATTGGAAAAACTTACTCTATAACCAGAATTTTACCACACGTCACCCTTCTTCTGTCGTTGATATCCTGCCTAGCCTACTAGCCCAAACAACAACAAATTGGAAACACTTTACATTTTAATGCCCGGATGCATCCCAGAGTATGTTGAGCAGATAATCAAAAAGTATTGGCAAAGTCTCTTGGCATGGGAGAAAAAAAATGAAACTATTAAACTTTACTATCAGGGAAACCCCTGATATATCTCACCACCAGGGACTCCCCAGTCAATAGGCCAAGTTCCTGTTCTTGAATCTGGCTCTTGTGAAGCTTACTTATGTAATGGAGGAGCTGAGCCTAACTATAGTTATGCCTGAGAATTACTTCCAAAGGACCTCTTTTGTTGCTCAGGCGAGGCTATTCTGAAGGCTGCTCTTATACAAGCTTCAGCTAGATATTGCTATTTACCATGTATTCTAGTTTGCTAGTTGCCAAAATGCGATATACCAGAAACAGAATGGCTTTTTTTCCCTTTTTTATGTTCTCTCTTTTTATTATAAATGACTTTAAACAGAAAAAATAGATAAGTATGAACCTAACACCAAATTTTGTCAAATATTAACATTTCATAGATTTGCTTCAGATTTTTTAAACTGCAGATATAAGTTTAAGCTACCTATACAACTTTCTTCAATCCCATTTGCCTCCTCTTCTTAGAGATAACAGTATCCAAATGTGACATTGATCATTTGCATGTACATTTTATACTTTTACTAAAATTGAATGCATCCATATACAATATACAGTACTGTTTTGCACACGTGATTTTTATATAAATGGCTTCATCCTCCATGTGGCCTGAAATTTGCCATTTTTGCTCAAAAGTCTGCTTTTGAGATTCATCCATATTGACACATGTAGCTTTAATTCAAACTTTTCCTCTGATGTACAAAATACATACCTTTGCATAAAAGTAGCATCCATGCTAGAGTTTCTCTTGGGTATATACCTGGAAGTAAAGTTGTTAGGTCAGTGCAAATGTGCACCTTTAACTTTGTAGATAGGGCCAAATTATTCTCCAAAGTAATTCTAATTTAGTTTCCTCTAGCACATGTGAAAGTTTCCTTAGTATCACATCCTCATCAGTGGGTGGCATTATCACATTTTAAAATTTTTGCCAATCTAATGGGTGTGAAATAATAGCTCATTATGGTTTTAATTTGTGTTTTTTTATTGCTAGTGAGGTTGAGCATCTTTTTTAAAAAACTTTTTTATTGCATAATATGATATATATGCAAAGCAAAGAAATAAAGATGCAATAGTTTTCAAAGCACTCTTCAGCAAATAGTTACAGGACAGATCCCAGAGTTTGTCATGGGCTACCACATAATCCTCTCAGATTTTTCCTTCTAGCTGCTCCAGAATATAAGAGGCTAGAAGGCTTAAATATCTTTTTATTATCACAACAGAATTTTTTCCCTTCTTTTTTTGTGAAAAATAACATATATACAAAAAATCAATAAGTTTCAAAGCATACAACCACAATTAGTTGTGGAACATATTTCAGAGTTTAACATGGGATACATGTAAAAAAAAAAATGGCTTTTAAAAGGGGGAATTTATTAACTTGCAAGTCCACAGTTCTAAGACCATGTAAATGTCCCAAATAAAGCAAGGCTATAGTAATGTCCAATCTAAGGCATCCAAGGAAAGATACCTTAGTTCAAGAAGGCTGATGAAGTTCAGAGTTTCTCCCTCAACTGGAAAGTCACATGGCAAACATGGTGACATCTGCTAACTTTCTCTCCCGGTTTCTGGTTTCATGAATCTCCCCCAGGGAAATTTTCCTTCTTCGTCTCCAAAGATCTCTGGCTGTGTGGGCTCTACAACTTTTTCCAAAATAGTTCCCTCTTAAAGGGCTCCAGTAAGCAACCCCACCTTTAATGGGTAGAGACACACCTCCATGGAAACCATCTAATCAAAAGTTACCACCCACAATTGGGTGGGTCACATCTCCATGGATAATTTAAAAATTCCCACCCATCAATGCTGAATGAGGATTAAAGGACATGGCTTTTCTGGGGTCCACAAATTCAAACCATCACACCATGGTTTGCCAAACCTCAACCAAGACCATTTCTGTCAACCTTAAAGAACACTTGGGGCTCTATCTGAGATTCCACAAAGGTTCCATCCACAATGATTACTTTCCAGAAACCTACAACCTCCAGAGCTGTTACTAGGCCAGATGAGTCATGAAACCCAGAGGGGCCAGCCTTTCCAGAACATCACTAATCCCATCCCCCTATTCCATATTATTGACAGCCCTTTCCAACATTTAGAATTTCCAACAAATAACCCTAAAGATTGGGAGAAAGATCAAAGGAGAAGGTGGGGTTATAACTGAGAAGATAGGATTCAACAATGGAGTATGACTGCTGAATCCTTATATTCATATTTCTTTTAGTCTCCAGTGTCTTGGAGCAGCTAGAAGGAAAAACCTAAAATTGTGGAACTACACCTCATACAAAACTCTGAAATCTATTCTATAACTAATTGTCATGGTATGCACTGAAATTTATTACTTTTGTATACATATGTTATTTTTCACAATTAAAATAAATCCTTTCATTTATTATCTTTTCCAAGTGCTCTAATCCTCAAAATCCCTGTGGTGTAAGTGCTTTATCATCTATATTATCCCCATTTTACTGATGAAGAAACTGAAACAAAGAAGATTAAGTAATTTCCTCAAATTCACAGAGCATTGCGTCCTTTACTCACACTTGTACCCAGTAACACCAGGTACCTGATCGAGAGGATACCACAATGGTTATTAGGGAAACAGTAGCCCCACCAGGCCAGAAGGTCAACACCCAAAACTGTTGAAAATTTTCTATTTGAAAGACTTGAACATTCCAAAGGGGCCCCACAAGATTAAAAATTCTTTCTTCTTGACAACTGGCATTTATTCAAGAAATAAAGTAGTAATCAAACAAGTCAAAAGAATGACTCCCAGCATAAGGAATTTCAGGCAACAGAGAAGCCAGGGGACAAGGGGCTGTTTGGTCAGGAAGGCCTTGGAAACTGATCATGCAGCAGCTACCTACTTGTCTTAAATCTAATAATGTGTGAGTCTGTTGTGTCCATTCCCCTTCCTCTGCCTACATGGAGCACCCTAAAGTCTGTGTCACATCCACACATCTGTTGGTATTAATAGTTCTAAAAGGAGAAACTGACTCTTAACATGACATGTTCCACTGTCCTTGTTTTGAGTCCCTCCATGGGACCATGGAAAAGATTTACTCTTTGGTTCGATTTTATGAGAATTAAAGAGCCTTTATAGTAAATGACCTATAAGCTTCCCAGGTCCAGCTCAATTCCCCTTGCCTCCAAGGTACTTGGCAATTATTCTCTGGTCTGAATATGCACAGCACTTCCAATTTCTAATTCATGTTTCATATTTGGTATCTGCTACCTTGAGTGGCTATTGATCTTTCTTTTTTTTATAGTCCTTTCATTTTCAACTAGAAAATTTAAAAAGTAGAGTCTTTTAATGAAGCGTTTCTGTATCTTTGGGGCCCCTCCAAGACAGTAGGTGCTTAGCACATTGGCTTTTGATTATGGTACTGATGAAGAAAATAATGAACATTGCCACTGGATGTCACAGTTATTGAGAAGCATGATGCATAGTGGGCTCTGGGGTTAAGCTGAGTCTGAATTCCAATCTTCCCCATATTTGATATTGGACTTTGGGCAAATGACTTATCTTCTATGGACTTCATGCTCCTCCTTCAAAAATTGAGAACAGTACTAACTGACCTCTCAGGATTGTGTTTGGATTAAATTTGTCAAGTTTAAACTAATTAGCACCTTGGGAAACATTGCCAACTGGAAGTTATGGTTATACTGACGTGATTAATAAGATTTAGAGGGACTACTCTATAATATCCTGACCAGCATCCAATTCCTAAACTTCAAGTGTAGGAAGAAGAATATAGATCTTGCAAGACATTTAAAAATAGCTATTTTATCAACTTGATTTAATGTTTATAGTAATATTGCTGATGACACTAGAAACCCTTCACTGATGGCTCATGGTCATTTAATAAATGACTTATCACCATAAAATAAGTGGCAGAGAGTTGGCTGGAAGGCATGTCACAAATAATTCTATATGGACAACTTGGTTATCTAGTGTCTGCTGCACCCATCTCCCTCCGTACAGCACAGAGATTTTTGAGTGGTTGAAGTTAGTTTGGGCAAGGATTCCAGATAGGGAAAAGTAAATATGTATAGCAGGAGGTCAGGGCAGAAGGATAGGCCAGAGGGGAAGGAAGAAATGCAGAACTGATAATGGAAAAATAATGGGGGTGGAGGTGGGTTACAGAACCTTAATAACAGGGTGAGCCAGACACACCAAAGTTTCTCAGGCATCTGAATGCAGCCAAGCCTTACAACTCAAAATGTCTGGGCCACCTGGCAGGGAATTTTTGGAAATAGAACTATTGAGTAAAATCATTAATAATTTACTTTCCTTTCATTTTCTTCACTGCCAGGACTTTTCTCTTTCAGCTTCTTTACTAATAATTGGAAGGAATAAATTTGCTGAAAAGCTTCTGTGTGCAGTAGACCACCTGATAGAATTTTCGTCATGCAAAAAAAATGATCTCAGATGATCAGTTGAAAGATTTGCCAAGAATCTTTTGAATCTAATTAACCCTTCAGCTAAGCACACAGAGGCTCATGTTAGGGTAGAATGAAGGTGGAGAGTATAAAAATAAGCTGTACTGATTTCTTTACTTTTGAAAATATTTCAATTTTGTAATAAGCATGCATTCTCAACTTGCTCTCAACTAAATGGGAGGCTGGAAATCTGTGCTGTAGTGGGTGAAGGATATAGGTTCTGAGATTAGATGCTTGATTGGATGTCTAGCTCCACCACTTACTAGAGATTTATTAGAGATTATGGCTTAATCCCTCTGTGTCTCTGTTACTGCATCTGTAAAATGGATATAATTATCCTCATCCTACAGGTTGTGAGGATGCATCCAAATAATTTAATAAGGCAATGTCCTTATTCTTTCCCCTTCTTCACTCTCTCATTCCCACTCTCTCCTCAAACCTGCCCCAGGAGTTTTCTGGGTATCTGATCAGGAACAGCCTTTGGTAGATTTACAAAGAAGGGAGGAGACCTGAGGGAGGAGAGAGAATGAACCATACGACTACCTGGCAGAAGGTGTTCCAAGCAAAGTGCAAAGACCATGGAGGGAACGTGCACTTGGACAGTTCAGAGAATATCAGGGAAGTTGGGGTGGGGTGGGCCAAATAATCCTGAGAGATAGGGGTAGGAAAAGGGGCCAAAGAGCTACAGAAGACAGATTTTGTAGGGTCTTGAAGACTGTTAAAAGAATTTGAAATTTTACTCAAAGTGGGTTTGGAAGCCATTTAGAGGGTTCTAAGCTGAGAAGTGACATGTTTTGATTTAGTTTACAATGGATCACTCTGGCTGCTTTTAGAAAATATGTGATAGCTCAGGGATGAGAAGTAAGAAGGAGGAAGGGTATGTGGGCAGAAGCAGGGATATCAGTTAGGATCCCACAGAATAATCCAAACAGGGGGTGGTACGGTCAGAGAAGGTCAATAGCAGTGGGGTGGTGAGAAGTACTCAGATTTTGAACATGTTTTGGAGGTAGAGCATTTTAGGCTTTGCTAATGGAGTCAGTGTGTAGTGTGAGAGAAATAAAGTTTTTGTTCTGAAAATTTGGAAGGATAGTGATGTTATTTGTCATAAAATGGAACAGTTTGGGAAGAACACAAGAAGTTTCATTTTAGCCTTGTAAAATTTGAAATGCTAAAGAGAATATATGAGTTGAATATATGAGCTTGGAGTTCAGATGAGAGGTGCAGGCCACAGACATAAATTTGTCATTGGCATCTAGGTGACATTAGATCCACTCTGGAGTGAGTATAAATAAAGAAGAGAAGAGGTCCCAAACTGAGTCTTGAGGATTTCCCTGTTTTATAGCCAGGGAAATGGAGAGGAACCAGCAGATATTGAGAAGGAGCCATCACTGGGGTTGTAAGAAAACCAGCGTAGTATGGCATCATCCTGGAATCCAAAGAAAGAGGGGGATTCAGAGAAAGAGTAATCACTTATGTCAGAAAGTTGGTAGATCATGTTATATAAATAATGAGAATTGACCACTGGATTTAGCCATGTGGAGGTCATTGAAAACCTTGTCAAGAATAGTTTCGGTGAAGTGATGGGAACAAAAGCCTAATTGGAGCATATTTTAATTTGCAAGCTGTTGGAATATGATATACCAGAAATGGAATGGCTTTTAAAAAATGAATTTAATAAGTTACAAGTTTACAGTTCAAAGGAAGTGCAAGTGTTCAAATTAAGGCACCAACAAGAGGTCACCTTCACTCAAGAAAGGCTGAGGGGTCAGCTGGATAGTCACGTGGCTGGCAGCTGCTGGTCCTTTGCTCCTGGGCTCCATTGCTTTCAGCCCCTGTTCCTGTGAGGATTCTTCATTTTGCTTCTCTGGGGCTGGCTTTCATCTCTTGGCTTCCCTTGGCTCTCTCCAGGTTTTGGATTGCTTAACATCCCATGACAATGACTTCTAGTCTCCGTGTATCCAAACATCCGTGTTTCTGTTCTCCAAGCATCAGCATCTGTGTCAGCTCTGCTCTGAAGTTTCTGTGGCTCTGTTGTTTCTGACTCTCTACAAAATGTTTCTTCTTTTAAAGAAATCTGGTAAGCTAATCAAGACTCACCTTGAATGAGCAGAGTCACATCTCCAGCTAAACAAAATGTTATACCCACTACTGGGCATGTCACATCCCATGGACATAATCTAATCAAAATTTTCTGCTCTACAGTATTGAATTAGGATTTTTAAAATGGCTGCCCTCCACAAGTTTGAATCAGGATTAAAACATGGCTTTGGGGGGGTACATAATATTTTTAAGCCATCATATTGTGGGCTCAAGAGAGAATATGAATGGAAAAATTGGAAATTGTCAATATAGACAATTTTTGAGAAGCTTTGTTATAAGGAGAGGAGAATAGCTGAGTGAGAATATGAAATTGGAGAGGTAGTGTTTTGTTGTGTTTTTGTTAAGATGGGAGACATAATGGAATTTTTTATATGATGAGAATGCTCCAGTTGAGTGGGGAAATGTGATCATGTCTGAGAGGGGACAATTGCTGGAGTAGTGTCTTTGACTAAGTGCTAAAGGATGGGATCTAGTACATAAATGGAAGAGACAGTTAGAGGGAGGAACTCAGATGGTCCATCCCTAGGTACAAAAAGGATGACAAAGTATATATGGATAGAGAGGTTAATACTGTGGTGGGAACTTGTGAAAGTTGTTTTCTGATTGCATCTGTTTCTTGGTGGAATAAGAAACAAAGTCAGTGTGAGGCTGGTAATGGGAATGTTGGAGAATTCAGGCGAGAGACAAAAGTGTGAAATTGACAGGAGAGTGAAGAAAAGTGTGAAATTGACCAGGAGAGTGAAGAATGTATGGATCAGGGATTGCCAAGTGAGTGGATTTCGAACTGCCAGGGAGCATTAAGGCCTCTCTTGAGGTTGAAGTTCATAAACTTGAAAAGAACCCAGCTACTTTCATATGGACAGATAAAAATATGGAGTAGGTACAGAGCTCAATTTAACCAAGACTGGAATTTTTCCAACTGAGTATGAATAAGAAAGAAAAGAACAAGATTTCTGAGGGTTTATGCAAATGACTGAATATGATGATAGTCCCTGGAAGCTAAGATGGGTAAGAAGGGAAGTGAATACATGAAGTGGGTGAGAAGCTGTGAAAAGACAATAGGAGCAATGAACAGTGGGTCTTTATGGAATCAAAATATTGTTGGGGTCATATGACCCAGCATTCCATTTCCAGTTATATACCCATGTACACTATGCAAAAAGCTGTACACTAATGTTTATAGCAGCACTATTCATAACAGCTAAAAAGTGGAACACCCTAAGTGTTCATCAACTGACGAATGGATAAACAACATGTGTTATATCCATATAATGAAATATTATTCAACCATAAAAAGAAATGCAATCTGATACATGTTACAAAATGGATGATCCTTGAAAACATTATGCTAGGTGGAGGAAGCCAGAAACAAAAGGGCATATATTGTATGAATTCATTGATATGAAATTTCCAAAACAGGCAAAACTATAAAAACAGAAAATAGATTGGTGATTGCCTAAGAATGGGTGGGTTGTGTGGTGATGACTGAGGGTTGCAGGGTTTCTTTCTTTTTTTTTTTTTGTAATGGAAATGTTCTAAAATTGATTGTGGTGATGGCTGCTTAACTATGATATACTAAAACCTATTGAATTGTATACTTTAAAAGAGTGACTTTTATAGTCTAAGAATAATATTTCAATAAAGCCAATTTAATAAAAAAAGAGGAGAGATTGGTCAGAGAGTAGGATGCTCGAAACTGAGATTATGGGTAGTTTGTATGTTGGCAATGACAAGAGCTAGGGTCTAACCATGGAAGTAAGTGGCCAAGATGGCAAGGAGGAAGTCAAGGGAGGCAGACACTTGAGTATTGAAGGATCATCATTGAGGTTATGAGCATCAACAAGATGAGTAGTAGCAGGAGAAATGTTGGTGTGAGGTCTGACAGTGAGGCTGGGGGTAAAAATCTTCAGGAAATAAGGAAAATGAGCTGAGCATTTGCAGATGACTACAACTTGGAAGCATGGCAGATGGCGGAAGCTGATAGCAGGAAGTTCAAATCCCTGGAGTGGTTAGAGAAAATGTTTTGGAACTTGGGTATTTGTAAAGGACTTAAAAATATTCTTAAGTATTAAGGGTCTACTGCATTTTCATCTGTTTATGCACCTAAACAAAATAGAGCCAGATATGGGGATAGCCCGAGTACCCCAGCTGCTGTATATAATAATCTTCTTTCAATGTGTTTCCACAGAATATATTGCATAGTAATAGGACTGAGGTCTATGCTGATCAATATTTAACCTTTCCTTGATCACTGTCAATATATTGGCTTTCAGTGTTTTTAGTTATACTAAAACAGGGAATGGCTTAATTTTTTTGAAGTGAGTGGAGTAAGTGTTGCCTGTTTTTTTTTAATTTGATGGGTGAATGTGTAATTGTCTTTGGCTTTGGACAGATATGGGTTTGAATTTTGGCTCTGCTTGTTAAAATTTTGAGACCTGTAGCAATCTACTTAACCTTGCTGAATCTTGGTTTAGTTGTTGGCCAAATACCTACTCCATAAGTATTGATGAAAATTAAATATTATGTGTGTGAAGCTTCTAACTGGTGCTGGGCACAGCCAGGATGTTAGTTCTCTTTTTCCTTCCTTAGCCTTTATACTGATGATGCTTCTATTGCTTTTTTCCATCTTCCAGCATTTCTAATATCTGCCTTCTGATAAGAAAGCGTCTCCTAGGGATGGCTGAAATAAGCAAGCTAACCTCCAGATCAATATAGAGTCACTCTAATAGTTTACATTAGTGTGCCATGTTATACTTCTCAAAGTGTTCTATAAAAATTTTCTAATCATACCCTTTAAAATAACACTGTGAGGTATATAGAAAGAGGAATTAATATTCCCATTTTATGGAGGAGAAAATAAGGTACAATAGCAACTAACATTTATGGGGCTTTTACTAAATGATGTTTTCCTAAACACTTTACATGTATGAATTTATTTAATCCTCACAACAATCCCATGAAGTAGGTATTATAGTCTTACCTCTCATAAAGGGATACAGGCACAAAGAGGTCAAACAACTTATTTAAGGTCACAGAGCTTCTAAGCACAGGGGGCAGGGTTTGAATCCAGCCGTGTGGTTCCAAAGCCCACCTGTTTAACCACAATACTGCATATGATATAGGATAAGTGAACAAATCATTGTTGAAAATTCTTGAGTTAAGAAATCCTTGGGTTAGTTTACTTTCTCCCCTTGGAATCTCAAGCAGCTTGGCCATCTTGGTAGTTGACAACGGTGACTAATAGAATGCTATTGTTGTCCTCTACAGGAAGAGGACTTCTATACCTCCTGCTTGAGTCTAATTGCCATGCTTCTTCCAGCTCAACCACTCCTGAGAATTCTTTTGCAGAGACAAAGAGGTCAAGCAATCAGAAATAACACCAATATGAATAACTATTCTTGTTACATTATGGTTCTGCTTGCTGCAAGCCAAGTTACAAGGTTAATATTGAAACCAATACTACAGTACCATAAACTTTCTCGATACCATAAGTATATAAACATAGAGCAATGTTGTAAAACTTTGGGAAATAGTTCTTGAGGTTAAAATTGATCCCTCAATGATTCTCTGACTGAAGTGGACTTTTCCTTAGGAAGGAGAAGAATGTCTGGTCTAAGATTGAAATGTTAAGACTGAACTCATGAAACTCATCTCAGAACAATAAAACTATCTAGATTTTCACATTGTGGTCTCTTTACCAAGTGCTGGAGGTCTGTTAGCTAAGGTACTATTTAGAAGTGAATGAACAAACATTCAACAGATTTGGAGATTTGTTATTTTTCTTCTTACTGCCACTGATTTTAGATTTTAATCATTAGACTTTGTTCCAGATCAAGAATAAGGGAAAAAGAGAAGAAGATGAAACTAACGCCTGACCATTTACAGTATCTCAGTAACTTGAATATAAATTTGATGAAGGAAGAGCTGGAAATTATTAGCTAAAATGAGATTGGATGTATGTGTTTTGTATGTGTGTGTGTGTATTTATTTTTCTATGATTCCTCTTTCTATTTGATTGATAACAAAAAGTGGAACTATCCTATATACTTATAAAATATATGGAATACATGCAACTTGTAGATTTTTTTTATTTTCTGATCATCCAAGCTCTCTATTGATGTGGTTAATGAAAAGTTCTCTTTCTCTTATTTGTATAATGTCTTATAGATACATTTTCTATATATGTGCATTATAATGGATGCTCTCTCTATATGTATAGAGCACATACATAATATATTATATGCATAAATAAATAGAGTGGAATAGTCCAGTGAATGAAGACATTATGACTTATATATAAATTGAGAAATTCAAAGGGTCTTTCTCAGGACATTGAATAAGCATGCTAAATGAAATTATTTGAGGAATGAAGTAAAAAATAAATAGATACTTTTAAGTTTAAAGAAAATGCTTGCCCAAGTCTTTGATCTGAATGGAGAGAAGGAGGGAATTGAGGATAGCTGGGGTCCAGCTAACCTTGGCCTCTTGCTCTGAATGGGACTGATCCCCCTCTGGCCTTTGAAGTTCAGTAGAGTTCACTGGGGTGAGGCCCACAATGACTGCAGGGCTCAGGGAATTCACTAAGAAGGAAAACAAAATACCAGTGCCCTTTCTGAGGAGGCAGGGATTCCTGGGCACATGTAAATACACGCAAGCAAACACACACATACAAACATACCCCAGGAACTAGAGTCGTGTTTGCCCTTGTCAAAGGTCAGGTGTTCCCATGACTCCTACGTACATTCAGAAAATCTGGGAAACAGGATTGGAGCTAGGACTACCTTACAGGCCTCTTTCTAAGAGATGAGAGCCCAGTGCCCAACTTCATAGATAGTTCAAACACCAAAAGCTCAAAGAATACAACTTGGAGTGCAGTGGCCCCTTGTCTGTCAGTCATATTTGCTGAACTTGTTCCTCCATCAGGGCCCTTAAATGCAGAGAAAGGATTAGGGGGAGGGGCAGGGAGCAGAGTTATGTACACAGAAAGAAATAACCGGAATTGGGTCTAGAATCCTCTTTTTCATTGCAATCTAGTCATAGACTCCATCTAGTTCCTCAATCTGTATTACACATACACAAACAAAAAACCTAGTATCGTTACAAAGCAAAATGCAAATAAAATAATTTTTAAAAATTTTCTCACTATAAAAGTACTCTAAACTCATTGTAGAAACTTCAGAAAATAGTAAAAAGTATAATGTGGAAAAGAAAGATCACTTATAATCTCACCACCTAGATTGTTTTATTTCCTTTCAATCAACAACTATAAACTAAAGTCTCAAAGCATGAACCCAAGTTTGGATCAAGGATTCAGTCACAGAATAAAGGAAGACCTTTTGTCTGTAGGGACAGGGATGTGATCTGCAGCCAGACCTTCTTTCTAGTTTTCTTTTTCTTCCTGAGGGCCATAGGAGCTCAGGCTCAGACCTCGGGGTACTTGTAGCTTAGGGCTTCCTACCATATTTTGCTAGTATATCCAGTGGGGAATTTTTGGCTGCAAGTAAGAGGACCCTTAACTAAATGTGGCTTAAATAATAAGGACATTTAATTATCTCACATGACAGGAAGTTCAGAAATAGACAGTTTTGGAATTCATTCAGCAGTTCAGTGCCACTTTCAAGGATGCAGACACTTAACCCTCTTTCTAGGCAGCAGTGTCTCTCCCAAGATCACAGGATGGGAAGCTCCCGACATTTTCACATAACAGCATCCAAATGAGAGAAGGGCAAATAGGTTTCTTCTAGTGGGCTTCCTTCTTTTTATCACAGAAGGAAATCTCCCAGCAGATTTCATAGGCTCATTTGGCAAGATGGGGTTACACGGCTGTGCCCTAGATGCAAGGGGGGCTGGGAAAGTCAGTATTGGGCATGTTTTCTATCTATATTTGGAGATGACTCTGCTGGTCAGGAAGAGGTATAGAAGGATAGGAAAACAACAGTGTCTATGACATGGCAAAATAAGAAGTTGTGAATGAAATGGAGGACTGAACAATTGTGGATAATTTTTTCCATAATATAATTTAAGTCCTTAAAAAATTGTGTGTGATTTTTTGGAAACCTAGCTCATTCCGAAATTAAAGGCTTACTTACTATGTATATGTGTGATAAGTGCAATAAGATCAGTAAAAATCATGAGAGCACAGGAATACAGAGGGAAAAGCCACATCTAGGGGCTTGGGTTCCTGTATGCATTCATTCATTTGCTAAATCTTTCAGTCAGCTAATATTTACTGAGTGGCTATTATAGGTGCAAACACAGTACTAGGTCCTAGAATACACCGGTGAATAAGACCAGGCAAGATTTCTGTCTTTGTGGACTATGAGTAATCTAGGAGAGGAGTCAGAAAATTAATGTCATTATTTCAAAAATGACAGACCGTGATACCTACTATGAAGGAAGTAGGCAATATGCTGTGACAGAGAAGAATAAAGGAGTGGGCAACTTAGACTGAATGGGGTCCAAGAAAACTTCTCTGAGAAGGCAATCTTCCACTTGCGACACAAAGAATGGGAAGGATTTATTTGTAGAAAGAGCCAGGTAAAATTCTTACCAGGCTGAGGGAACAGCAAGGGCAGACTCCCTGAGGCATAAAAGAGCTTAGATGCCAGAAAGTGTCAGAAGGGCAATGTGGCTAGAAAGGACTGAGAGAGGCAAGAGTGGATTAAGTTGGAGGGGGCAGGCATGACCTTTCTGGCCAAGATAAATATTCTAGTTTGTTAGCTGCTGGAATGCAATATACCAGAAACGGAATGGCTTTAATTCCTACAAGGGGAATTTAATGAGTTGCTAGTTTATAGTTCTAAGACCGAGAAAATGTTCCAATTAAAACAAGTCTATAGAAATGTCCAATCAAAGGCATCCAGGGAAAGATACCTTCGTTCAAGAAGGCCGATGAAGTTCAGGGTTTCTCTCTCAAGTGAGATGGCACATGGCGAACACAGTCAGGGCTTCTCTCTCAGCTGGAAGGGCACATGGCGAATATGGCATCATCTGCTAGCTTTCTCTCCTGGCTTCTGGCTTCATGAAGCTCCCCGGGAGGCGTTTTCCTTCTTCATCTCCAAAGGTCGCTGGCTGGTGGACTCTCTGCTTTGTAGTGTTGCTCTCTCTGAATCTCTCATTCTCCAAAATATTTCCTCTTTTATAGGACTCCAAAAGCCAATCAAGACCCACCCAAATGGGTGGAGACATGTCATCCCTTAATCCAGTTTAACAACCACTCTTGACTAAATCACATCATCCAGGGAGATGATCTCATTACAGTTTCAAACATACAGCATTGAATAGAGATTATTCTACCTTTATGAAATGGGATTTATATTAAAACATTGCTTTTCTTAGGGGGCATACTTCCTTTCAAACCAGCACAATAAAGAATTTGGATTGAATTCTGACTGCACTGGCAAGAAGGTGTTGAATCATTTTAAGCAGGGAAATTATGGATGACTAGCAAAGCTATCTCAGATATGGGACTTGATCTGAATTTTGAAATTCAGAAAGAGATAGAGGGAGGGTGGGAAGGAATTTCAGGTAGGCAAAAAGCAAATGTGTAAATGGGGAGTTGTGCAAGATGTATTTAGAGAGCAGTGAGTCAACCAGCTTGGCTGGGGCTAAAGGTTGTGTAGGGGAGCATTGAAATAAATGACTGAAAAAGTAGATTAAGGGCAGATCATGGAGGACATTGAATGGACAGAAGACTTTGTTTTAAAGTACAGGAAGAACATGCCAGATTTCCTCAATTCATCCTTCCAGAGTACTCTCTACCTGTTCTTTGCCCCAGCAACTGACTACAAGATGCTTCCTTGGGGCACCTACCCAATCAAGATGGAAGGGTGAGACATCAGGACTTCATCCCCTGATAGCAGCTTTGAATAACAAGCAAGAACTGGTAGAAATATCTTTCTTAAAGTTTCAGAAAGCAGTTAAAGGACTACAGTAACACAGCAAGTACCAATTCAACAAAAAGCTACTTGAAAGCAGTAAGATCTTGGGTGCCCTAGCTGGCCACTCTACCCCCTGCGCCAGCCCACGCTCCCAGTGCAAACCCCTGATCCCAGCTCTGAAAGGAACAGAGTAACCCTTATGCATGTGAGTCTGGTCCGGTCTGTCCAGTGGTGGCCTGAGGGACTTTAGCTCTCTTATAGATTTCTGTGGGAGACCAGTTAAGTTGTGTTGCCTAGGGCAAGAAATTCCTGGCTGTAGAACATACTGAGCAGTAGCCAAGACTGAGAGGATTTTCTCCCAGAAAATGTCCCATTTCCATGTAAATGGAACAATTCCTAAAGGCCATCTGCACATGCACAGATACATGCAGAGAGAAGATCAGGGAGGTCTCTGAACTTTGGCCTGGAGCTATTCTGTAAACTCATTATGTAGTTAAACTCTGAAGAAAAGACTAGAAAGGGTGATTTCTTTTTGTTTGTTTGTTTGTTTGTTTTTTGGTTGTTAGCTCCAGGCATTCAAGGAAAACTGTCATAACGCTACCTGTATACAAACTGTACAAACTCATGGAACAGGTATCTCAGAGTCTAAATTTCAGAGATAATGCATTAAAATATCAAAATGTCCAGGTTTCAACAAAAGGTTACAAAACATACAAATAAACAGGAAGCAATCGCCCAGGCAAAGGAGAAAATTAAAACATTAGGAACCATCAATGAGGAGGACCAGACCTTAGATATACCAGACAAAGACTATTAAAAATTGGTCCAAAAATGCTCAAAGACTAATGGAACCCAGGGACAAAAAAAACTAAAGGAAATCAGGAAAATGATAAATGAATATCAAGAGAATATCAATAGAGAGATGGAAATTATGAAAAGGAGCCAAATAAAGCTGAAGACCACAGTTACAAAAATTAAAAATTCCTTAGAGGAGTTCAACAGCAGATTGGAGCTGGCAAAAGAATTAGAGAACCTGAAGATAAGACAATTGAAATCAGTTTGAGAAGCAGAAAGAAGAAAGAATGAAGAGAAGTTAATAGGGCCTGAGGAATCTGTGGGACACCATCAAGTATATCAATATATACACTGTGGAAGTCATAGAAGAAGAAGAAAGAAAGAAAATACTGAAAGCTGAAAACTTCCCAAATGTAACAAAAGACATGGATATCCACATCCAAGGCACTCAACAAACATCAAACAGGTTAAGACCGAATAGACCTATGTCATGGCATGTCATAATCAAACTGTTGAAAGCCAAAGAGAGAGAATTCGAAAGCCACAAGAAAGAAAGAAGCAATGTGACATACAAGGGAGCCTCGATAAGAACAAACGCTGGTCTCTCATCAGATACCATGGAAGCAAGAAAGCAGTGGGATGACGTATTTATTTATTTATTTATTGGGATGGCATATGTAAAGTGCTGAAAGCAAAAAAATTTCCCACCAAGAATTCTGTATCTGGCAAAACTGTCTTTCAAAAGCGAGGGAAATGAAGTGGTGGCTCAGCAGGCAGAGGCCTCGCCTGCCATACCAGAGACCCAGGTTCGATTCCTGGTTGCCTGCCCATGTTAAAAAAAAAAAAAAAGAGGGAAATAAAAACAAAAAAAATGTGGTGTGTGGGGGACCCACTCCAAGCACTGCTCACTGGGGTGGGGGGAACCCAAGTCCTTCTGATTGAGGCCCTGTGGTGGGGTACAGGAAGCAGGGTATATAGAAAAATGACTGAAAGTTTAAGACCTTCCTAAATAAATAGAAGCTGAGGGAGTGCACACTACCAGACGGCCCTATAAGAAGTGCTAAAAGAAGTCCTGCAGGTTGCAAGGAAAGGACAATAGATAATACACCGAAGTTGCACGAAGAAATACAGATCTGTTACAAGGGTAATGACAGGAGTAAATATAAATGCCAGTACTATTGTACTTTTGATTTGCAAGAACTTTTTACTTCCTACAGGATCAAGGAGGCAAATGCATAAAATGTAGTAAGTCAATGATTTGGTATTCAATGTAAAAGCATGTAATTTATGACAAGAACTACATAAAGGTGGAGGGATAGAAGGGTATAGGAACATGTTTTGTAAGTACTATTGAAGTTAAGTTGGTATCAAAGAAAAAGAGGTTTTTATAGAAGAATGTCGGATGGATAAATAAAATGATATGGAAAAGTGACGAAAATGTTAAAACTGGTGAATCTGGATATTGGTGCCGAGTGGGGTGGGTAGAGGTATGTTGGTGTTCTCTGTGTGGGGTTTATTATTTTTTTTGGTAACAATATAGGTCTGGAAATATTTCAAAATAGAAAGTTAAAAACATTTTTCAAAGAGACTTCCTTGCTTTCTTGCCTCTGGTTGTCTTCAGCTAACGAGGAGTCCCATAGGACATCAGGAGAAGGGAGGGGAATGAAGTTGGGTTATTTCTCCCCGGCCACTCTTTGTGGGGTCCTCTTGGTCTGGATGTGTCCCTCCACAGAAAGTGTTTGGTTTTCTGAAGGTGGTCTGCTCTACATGACCCTCAACCTGCTCCTCGGGTAGTAGCTCTGGTGTCACTAGCCCTGGGTTCCTGCACTCCCACTTACGGTTCCCCTAGTCTTACATCTGCGTGAAAAGTCCCTTTGTGAAAGCCAGGCTACTACAGGAAGCCACTAAGTGTTATTGAATAGATATACAATTGATAAACTATTTTTTTTTTGAAGACAAACATGTCAGTGGTGTATAGGGTAGCTGACAGGGAAAATATTGGAGTTAGGCAGATTAGTAAGGTGGTAATAGCAGAGATCTTAAATGTAAAATCAACAAGAGCAGTGATCATGGAAGCGGCAATGAAGTGGTAGACATAGGAGAATTTGCAAACACGGGGATGGTGGCTGAGAAGCTGGCTGGTTAACCAGGCAGGAAGAGAGAGAGGAGGAATGCCTGCCTGTTTGGCTTTATGGCTCAGGTCCCTGTGAGGGTCAGAGAGCCACCCGGGCCTGCTGTTCTCTTTGCATTTAGCACCTTCCCCTTTCTCTCCACCTCATCTCTCATAAGAAGGCACATCAATAAATAATGATGATAACGTATTTGCGTAATGCTTCAAAGTTTTCGGAGAACTGTCACATATATTACCTCATTTGATCTTTAAAGCAGCTCTATGAAATAGGTAAGTTAAGGATCATTGATCCTTTCTATATTTCAGGAAATGAAGCTGAGTCATGGGACGCAAATGCAGGCTTTCTGACTATAAATGTAATGCTCATCCCACTACAAGGCGGTGGAGAATTTAATGTGTATGTCCTCTTTACCTCCCTTCCCCAAGAAACAATAATAATACTGATGTTGGTGATGATGATACTCTGTGTGATAACAATATTCTGTGTCAAATATTATGCTAAACTTTGCATTCGTTATCATAATCTACTTTTATTTTCTCAACAGTCCCTGGAGGTAGGAACCATTATTATCACCTTCCCTATTTTCAGGCAAATAAATTGAAGCTTACAGGAAGGAGGTAACTTGCCTAAGGTCACACGGCTATTAAGTAGTAAAGACTGGGGAATGGCTCTTGAACACCAGCTTTATAGTGCGCTGCAGAGCTGGTGAACCAGGGGGAAGACGGTAGGATAGGTCATGACAGGGAGCATTGCTCTATCAACAAGGCCCTGGGACTAAAAGGCCTGGGGAAACTCCCAACAGACCAGAAGCACTCCAGGAATGGCAAAACTTTCTACTTCCATCAAATCAGGGGGTGGGGGGCTGAGGTAGGGTTGTGACAAACATGTTCTCATCCGTCCACTGAACTTTTGGGACTACAGCAGTTCCCATTTACACATACTGAGTATCTGCTATGGATCACTCACTGTATTAGGTGCTGAGGATACCCAAGCCAGTAAGTCATGTCACTTCCTTCAAGGAGTCAACAGTCTAATGGGGGACAGAGTCATGTCAGCAGTTAACCTCTGGGTTAGAGTTGCGACAGAACATATGGGAAAGCATAGAAGAGACATGTAACCCAATCTTGAAGGGCTCGGTAGTGGCTTCCTGGAGAAGGTGATCACTGAACTGACTCTTGAAAGATGAGCTGGAGTTAGTCAGACAGAAGAGGATTGCTGGGGGCTGAGGGTGGGAAAGGAAGCAGCTGCATGTGAAAAGTTCTGATGGCATGAGAGAGTGTAGTTTACCCAAAAAGTGTAATGGATTTGGTATGGCTGAAGGGGAGAGAGTGGGAAAAATGAAGCAGGAAAGACAAATGAGATCAGAAAGTGAATAGCACAGATGCCAAGCCCAGGATTTTAAGCCATCCTAGAAAAATAAGGAGCCACAGAAGAGTTTTACATCTGGTAGTGCTGCAGTCAGATTAGGTATACTTGGGCTCAGGGTAGCCTGCGAAAGATCATTAGCGGGACCACTGATGGGCAGAGACTAGCCACTGGCCAGGAAGAACAGACAGGAAGTTGCTGCAATACCTCAGGCCATTCTCTTTAGTTCCTCAACTGGCAGCTGCTTGTAGTGCAAAAAGGGTCTTACTGAAATGTGTGAAGAGATCTCACTATTGACTCATATAATCTCTTTACTTAAATGAACCAAAGGCATGGTCAATGAAGAGACCCATTAATAGTCTGGGTCCAAAATAGTCTCTATTTTTCCAAGGTTGGCTTCCTTTTCTAACCCCAAATCACATGCCAGCTCCCACCCCTGGGCTCAGCCAGACCTCTTTTTCCCTCAGCTCCTTTGGCTAGAGAAAAACCTCTTCTCTCTGCTGAGTCTCAGATTCACCTCTTGATTGCAGAATGAGTGAACTCATACTTTACATGTTTAACCCCTGACCTGAGGAGCATACCAAATCCAGCCCACAGAAATTTTCTGAACTAGTCTCAGTGTACACTCCCTTCTTGATCTGTGTGGTTCCCCACTCTTTTGCTTTCAGGATTGTGTGCTTTTTCTAGTGTCCATTCTTACATATATTATCTGTAGTTTTTTCCAAAACAGACCCTCTTTCTCTTATCTCCTCTTCTGTGTTCTCTTTTTTGATTAATAGACTTTTCTAAGATTTGAACATCCACATGTTGCTAATAACCTGTCAGTCTATCCCAGTAAAATAGGAATATTCCCATGGCTAAAGCTTAATCTATATTAAAATCACTCATCACATAAACAAGAGGTAGGTGCTCTCAGATTCACATACATTTGGGCACGGCTCATGTGCTACAAAAAAGAAGAGAGAAAAATAGCCTGGAGCATGCATCAGAGATGCAAGGCTTATTTCTAGGCCCATCTTTGCCTGAATAATTCAGAATTTCAACATTTCTTGCTGGGAGCTTTATTTAAGGATTAGAGCAGCATAGGCAACTTGTCTCGGCCCAACTTATTTTTATTATTTTTATTTTCTATTAATGACAACAACAACACCTCTATCAGTCAGAAGAGACAAGGTTCACTCATTCTGCAATCAAGAGGTGAATCTGAGACTCAGAAGAGAGAAGAGCTTCTCTCTAGCAAAAGGAGCTGAGGAAAAAAGAGGTCTGGCTGAGCTCAGGGGTGGGAGCTGGCATGTGATTTGGGGTAGGAAAAGGAAGCCAACCTTGGGAAAATAGAGAGTTCCAGACTATTAATGGGTCTCTTCATTGACGTTGCCTTTGGTTCATTTAAGTAAAGAGATTATATGGGCCAATAGTGAGATCTCTTGACACATTTCAGTAAGATCCTTTTTCACTACAAATAACCTCCAAACTGCAATGGCTTAAACCACCACAGCTTCATTTCTTGCTCATACTACATGTCCGTGGTGTATCAGAAAGGTGGCTGCCCTTTTAGATACTCGGGGGTTTGGGCTGAGCAGCTACTGTCTCAAATGTTGCCAGTCACCATGCCAAAGAGAAAGGAAACGCGGACAGTCTTTGCCTGAGAGCACACATATATGTTCTGTGCAAAACACATTGACCAGAACTAGTTACAAGGCTTCATCCATCTGCAAGGGTCCCCGCCTGGGACTCACAGGGAGAAATGTTTCCTCTGCAGCCAAAGTGGAGAGCCAGGAAAACCTGCTGAACAGCATTAGTGACTATCACTGTGTTCACTAGCATACAGCATGTGACACTATTAAGCCAAACACAAAGCAATTTAGAAAGAGGAGCTGCTACCTTCTCAGACCTCTTACTAGCCACCTAAGGGTCTTGAGTCTTCTCCATAGTAGATTTCAATACGATCATTCCCAGTGGTCCACAATGATTTCCTGTTTTTATATTATGTCCCTTATGACTTTTATAATGGAGCATGTTTCCCTTTTGCCCTTGCCAGCAAGAAGCTTACGTACAAATTTGCACTATACTACACTCCAAATGGTCCTTAGTACCTGCTGGTGTTGTATTGGAAACAACCACAGAACGATTTGCAAACTATTTTCATGGTACCAGATGTGTTAGAACAAGTCTGTCTGAATACATCCACCTTAAAATAGGGACACAAATATAATTTTAGCACATATGTCATTGAAAAACAAAACAAACAATGAAAATAAGTTCATTCAACCTTGCATTTCAAAAAATTTAAGTTATAATTGCAACCATGAACTAAGTCTCAAGACAAAGAGTTAAGTATGTTGACTTTTTTTGATCCTAATTCTCTTACAAAACATTAAGATAACTTAGTGTTTTATCCTTTATCTTTAACCGCTTTTGAAAGATAGCTAAGTTGATTTTGCAGTTCATTTGCATGTTATTTGCAAATTGTTGGGTGGTTGTTTCCTACAGCCAACCAGACTGCCAAAGACTTTGATGTGATAGGAGGAGACAGGAGCTGGTGCTAAGCCGCAGGTGTGTTGGAGTGAGGCCTTATTTTATATGTGGAGTCTCTTTGCTAGGGAATATTTTGAGTTATGAAGAATTTGCCTCCCTATGAAACCTTGTGACTGTGGAAACCTGGATAATGAATACTCAGATAATGAGAATCCCTTTGCGTGGAATGCAGTTCTTGTAGTTAGACTTCCCCTTGGCTCTTGTTTTATCACTTTTTTCCTTTTTGCTCAGATTCCTTCAACTATGTCCCTAATTCTTTTGTATTTTATTTTATTTTATTTTATTTTTTTTAAATTTTTTTATTAATCAAAAAAAAAGAAAAGAAATTAACACAACATTTAGAAATCATTCCATTCTACAAATGCACTCAGTAATTCTTAGTATCATCACATAGATGTATGATCACCATTTCTTAGTACATTTGCATCGATTTAGGAAAAGAACTAGCAAAACAGCAGAAAAAGATATAGAATGTTAATATAGAGAAGAGAATTAAAATAATAATACTAATAATATATATATATATATAAAAAGGAAAAAGAAAAAAACAAAAACAAAAGATACAAACACACAAACAAACAAACAAAAAACCATATTTCAGGTGCAGCTTCATTCAGTGTTCCAACCTAGTTACATTACACTTAGGTATTATTGTGCTGTCCATTTTTGAGTTTTTGTATCTAGTCCTGTTGCACAGTCTGTATCCCTTCAGCTCCAATTACCCATTATCTTACCCTGTTTCTAACTCTTGCTGGTCTCTGTTACCAATGATATATTCCAAGCTGATTCTCGAATGTCGGTTCACATCAGTGGGACCTTACAGTATTTGTCCTTTAGTTTTGGGCTAGACTCACTCAGCATAATGTTCTCTAGGTCCATCCATGTTATTACATGCTTCATAAGTTTAGTCTGTCTTAAAGCTGCATAATATTCCATCGTAGGTATACGCCACAGTTTGTTTAGCCACTCGTCTGTTGATGAACATTTTGGCTGTTTCCATCTCTTTGCAATTGTAGATAATGCTGCTATAAACACTGATGTGCAAATGTCCGTCTGTGTCTTTGCCCTTAAGTCCCTTGAGTAGATACCTAGCAGTGGTATTGCTGGGTCGTAATCCATTCTGCCATTCTATGTCTTTTGATTGGGAAATTCAGTCCATTAACTTTTAGTATTATTACTGTTTGGATAATATTTTCCTCTACCATTTTGGCTTTTGTATTATATATATCATATCTGATTTTCCTTCTTTCTACACTTTACTCCATACCTCTCTCTTCTGTCTTTTCGTATCTGACTCTAGTGCTCCCTTTAGTATTTCTTGCAGAGCTGGTCTCTTGGTCACAAATTCTCTCAGTGACTTTTTGTCTATAAATGTTTTAATTTCTCCTTCATTTTTGAAGGACAATTTTGCTGGATATAGGAGTCTTGGTTGGCAGTTTTTCTCTTTTAGTAATTTAAATATATCATCCCACTGTCTTCTAGCTTCCATGGTTTCTGCTGAGAAATCTACACATAGTCTTATTGGGTTTCCCTTGTATGTGACAGATTGTTTTTCTCTTGCTGCTTTCAAGATCCTCTCTTTCTCTTTGACCTCTGACATTCTAACTAGTAAGTGTCTTGGAGAACGCCTATTTGGGTCTATTCTCTTTGGGGTGCGCTGCACTTCTTGGATCTGTAATTTTAGGTCTTTCATAAGAGTTGGGAAATTTTCAGTGATAATTTCTTCCATTAGTTTTTCTCCTCCTTTTCCCTTCTCTTCTCCTTCTGGGACACCCACAACACGTATATTTGTGCGCTTCATATTGTCATTCAGTTCCCTGATCCCCTGCTCAAGTTTTTCCATTCTTTTCCCTATAGTTTCTGTTTCTTTTTGGAATTCAGATGTTCCATCCTCCAGTTCACTAATTGTAGCTTCTGTCTCTTTAGATCTACCATTGTAGGTATCCATTGTTTTTTCCATTTTTTCTTCTTTGTCCTTCACTCCCATAAGTTCTGTGATTTGTTTTTTCAGATTTTCTATTTCTTCTTTTTGTTCAGCCCATGTCTTCTTCATGTCCTCCCTCAATTTATTGATTTGGTTTTTGAAGAGTTTTTCCATTTCTGTTCGTATATTCAGCATTAGTTGTCTCAGCTCCTGTATCTCATTTGAACTATTAGTTTGTTCCTTTGACTGGGCCATATCTTCAATTTTCCGAGCGTCATCCATTATTTTCTGCTGGTGTCTGGGCATTTGATCAGATTTCCCTGGATGTGGGACCCAGCTGGTTGAAAGCTTTTTCTGTGAAATCTCTGGGCTCTGTTTTTCTTTTCCTGCCCAGTAGGTGGCGCTCGTGGCACTCGTCTGTCTGCACGGCAGTCGGCCTGGGAAACCGCGCGTGGAGGCGGGGGTCGCTGGCCGCTGCGGCTTGGGAGAGTGCCGGTCCTAATTGCCCAGCTGGCCCGAAACACCAAGCGTGACGGGAGGGCCCCACTATCCAACGTTCCCAGTCAGGCCAGGGAGCCACGTGCGTGGAGGGGACCCCAGTCGCCAGCCGCCCTGGCCGGAAAACGCGCGCCCCTTGGGTATCTCACCGCAGCAGATTCTCCCTGCCCGTTCAGCTGTTCCAGAATGGGGTACGCTGTCTTTTTGGTCTCTGTCGTGACTCCGGGAGCTGTTTCATATTGTTTCTCTTTCTTTAGTTGCTTTTCTGGAGGAGGAACTAAGACCCGCGCGTCTTACTAAGCCGCCATCTTCTCCGGAAGTCCTCTTTTGTATTTTAAAGGAGCTGCCTCTAATCTTTTTTGAGATAAAGCAGGCCGTAAATAAATAGATGGAAATAAATACTGACTACTGAATTTTTTAATTACCCCCAAACTTTTTTTTTGCAGAATCATTTGCTTTGGGAAAGATAAGGGGTCTGTGAACTTTTTTTTAAGGCACTGAGGAAAGCTGAGTGACAGTTGTTGCTTCAGTGAAGCTTGACTATATTTTCCTGCCTTTGAGTGATAAATCAAGACCTGCATTTGTGTATCAGTTTCCCAGGGCTGCAGCTCATTTGGATTGCCTATAGGGTGTCACTGGGTAACTTCCTGCCTTCAGACCTCTCTCTGAAATAGAAACTTCCCTCCAATGGAGGGACTCTTGATTTCACTTATAAATCAAGTTAATTTTTGTACTTTGACTTTAAGAAAATGACCTCTCGCCTCCTCCCAGTAATTTCTTCCCCTTGGTTTCTGTTGCTAAGATAGGCTTTCTTGTAGTGGAAACATTCAGAAAATTTTAAACTTATCAATTAAACCATAAAACCCTGCAATTCAAGAAACATGCCTCTACAGAACAAGATAGCACTTCAAGTGGGTTAGTTTGTGTAATCCTCATGCCAAATTGATGTGACTAACCTTATGATCCCCATTTTTAAGCTGAGGAAATGGATGCTCAGAGAACGTGTATAGATTGTCCAAGACCACCTGTTCTAGTTCACTAGCTGCCAAAATGCAATATACGAGAAACAGAATGGCTTTTAAAAGGGGAATTTAGTAAGTTAAAATTTTACAGTTCTAAGGCCATGAAAATGTCCCAATTAAAGAAAGTCAATAGAAATGTCCAATCTCAGACATCCAGGAAAAGACCTTGGTTCAAGAAGGCTGATGAAGTTCAGCGTTTCTCTCTCAAATGAGAAGGCACATGGTGAACACAGTCAGGGTTTCTCTCTTGGCTGGAGGGCACATGGCGAACACGACATCATCTGCTAGCTTTCTCTCCTGGTTTCCTGTTTCATGAAGCTCCCTAGAAGGTGCTTTCCTTCTTCATCTCCAAAGGTCACTGGCTGGTAGACTCTGCTTCTTGTGGCTATATGGTTCTGCTCTCTCAGAACCTCTTGCTTTCTTCAAAATGTTTTCTTTTTTATAGGATTCCAGTAAACTAATCAAGACCCACTTAGAATGGGTGGGGACATGTCTCCACCTAATCCAGTTTAATAACCACTCTTGATTGAGTTACATCTCCAAGGAGATAATCCAATTAAAGTTTCCAACATACAGTACTGAATATGGATTAGAAGAAACGGGTCTTTACAAAATGGGATTAGGATTAAAACATGGCTTTTCTAGGGTACATTTATTATTTCCCATTAGTACACCACCATGTACTGGAAATGGGATTCAAACTCATGCTGGTTTGTCTCCAGAGCTCCTGACCTTTATATCCCAAGTTGCCTCGATGTCTTTTATCATGCTTTTCATCCATGTTATGAAACTTGGAAAAAAATAATATATCTTGTATTTAGAAAATAACAAAGGCAAGTGATATTTAATTTCAAAATTGATGGTTCTCTATGTATTCCAACTTAAAATAAAACTATGGACTTCTCCCTGTGGACCATGTATTAGTTCCTTAACTGCTAAAATAATACCAAACATTGGGTTGGCTTAAGCAACAGGAATTTATTGGCCCACAATTTTAAGAGTAGGAGGAGTTCAAAATTGAGGTGTCAGCAATGCATTACTTCTCCCTGAAAATAGTGGTATTCTGGGGATGACTGCTGACCATCCCATAGCAATGCACATGGTGGCATCTTCTCCTTTCTATTTTAGGTTCTGTTGACTTCCAGCTTCTCTCGCTCTTTATGTCTGAGTTTCTTCTGGTTATAAAGGACTCCAGTAATCCAGATTAAAGCCCAACCTGATTCAGTTCGGCCACCCCCTAAGTGAAGTGAACTTGGAGATATCCTATCACAATGGGTCTACACCTGCTAGAATGCGGGGCAAGACCAATAACATGCCCAAACCAGGTGCACGATGCAACCCCCAGAGTCATCTTAAACGTAAGCAACACAACGATCCTTTGCATTCGTATATCCCACTTCCATTGTGAGGCGCTGTCATATCATCATGATGAGCAAGCATTATCCACGTTTTATAGATGAGAAACTAAGTCTCTTAGCCTTGTCCAGGACCCCACAGATATTAAGGTCCAGAGTTGGGATTACAACGCAAGATTCCGGATTCCCAGCCCGGTGTCTTTCCTCTACTATAGTACACACCATTTTTTGACCCAAAAAAGGAATTCTCAACAGTGTAAACCTGATGACTGTGTTAGACAAAAGGCAGGTAAGAAGAAGAAGAGGAACCACATTTATGTCCTTGTGCCTGTCTGTGCAACTCAGGGGAATCTGTGGTTTTTTTATTTTTAATCCAGCAATTAGCTGCAAGTTCAAAAAAATGCTTATTAATTTCATAGAATATGAGAACCAGATACAGTTCCTGGAAAGAACTTTTATTTATTTTATTTTATTTTATTATCCTCATTTTACATGTAGTTTAAAACCAAAAATGCCCACCAGGTCATGAACAATGATAATTCTCAGTGAGTGAAAAGTAACACATTTCTTTATCTACATAAATTTTTATCTTCTTATTTTTTGTTTATAAAAAACAGAAATATGTTCACTTACAGAGAACATATTTCTCCTCAAACCAAGAACTGCACAAAACAGCAAAATGAATTGTTTGTCATGTTGTGTCAACTGTGAATTATTGAACTGTCCCTGCCTCCCCAGACTCCTACCTCCTCATTGTCCAAGAAGGAAAGTAGTCATGAAAGGAAAATAAGTGATTCAAGAATTTAGACATTAAAATGCAGGTAAAATTCAACTGTGATAGATTTACAGGATGAGTTCTATTTTAATTAAAACTACAGATAGAATTGCATGTAAATGGAAGTCATTAAATGTTCAGTTTTATGAAGCAAGTCTATCTCCCTAGCTGGCTGAGTGCACCTACTCTTTTTCTCATGTGTAAGCTATGAATTCTGTTGACCCTGTAAATCCATATGTAGGTGCAGAGTTCTTAGGATCCCTGAAAGGAAAGGATCAAACCACAGAGGGGTTAGGTATCAAGTTTCTCCAGAATTTGAAAAATTAGGCGGACAAGTGAAGAAGTGTTAGTTTGGGTTCAAAGACCTGAGGGAGTCTCAAAGGAAGCAGATTGATGGGCATGGACTTTGAAGCTAGAGTCTTGACTCCCAGCCCTAGCTCTCTTGTTTTACTGACTGTGAAACCTTGACCAAGTTATTTCACTCCTCCCAGTCTTAGTTTTCTCATTTATATAAAAAGTCACTGTGACAAGTAAGATGGAGGTAAAGTTATTGGAACACAGGAGGCACCCAAAAACTGATAGCAGTGATGATGACGATGACGAATTCATTTAAATGATAAATGTTGAACAGTGCTCTGTGCAGGCACCATGCTGGGATTGGGGAGAAGCCAGTGAACAAACAAACCGAAAATCCCCCTTTTCTGGCGCTGACATTCCAGCGGGGAGAAAGACAATAAACAGGATAAGTAAAAATACAGTAAGTTAGATAATGATTTAAGTACTAAACAGAGAGAGCAAAAGAGAGAGAGAGGGAAAGGGAAAAAGAGAGGAAGAGAGAGAGAGAGAGAGAGACAGGAAGGAAGATACATAGTATTGGATATTAGGTGAGGTTGAAATTTTAGATGTTTGGCCAACAAAGGCCTTCTCCAGAAGCTGAATTTCTGTCAAGACCTGGAGGAAGTGAGGGAGAAAGCCAACTATCTGGGGGGAAAGCATTCGCAGCTGAGGGGAGAGCAAGTGCAAGAACCCTGCGGTGGGAGGGTGCCTGGCTTACTCCATGCGCCATCTGGAGGCCAGGGGGCTGGTATCAAGTAAGCTGGGGGGACAGCAAAGGAGACAGAATCAGAGAGGCAACAGACCTGGTCCAGCAGCGCCCGTGATGCATAGGGAGGACATTGGTTTCAATTCTGAGTGTGATGGGGCAAGTCATTAAAAGGGGCATGGCCTGATCTAATTGAAATTCTAACAGGGTTACTGAGTTGCCACCAAAGACACTTAGGATCGTGCGTAATGCCACTGCTGCTGACATGCTGGGAAAGATGGAGAAAGGGCTGCGGAGGTAGAAAAACAAGGCATTTGAACTTGGAGGGCACAAACCGTGGAGAAACAGAACATAAGACCACACTCAAATGGCAGCTTCATTCTTCCTAATTTAGAATGGGGCCGGGGGCATTAGCAGAGAGGGGCAGAGATGGGCCTAGGTTCCTACCCCTTCAAAGTCCACACCCAGCTGCTGCTGTGGACAGACACGTCCCTGCTGGAAGCTCCCTTTATTAACCCTCCTCGCCTCTGCCACATTGCAGACCCTCTGCGGGCACTGGCTCACTTTCTAATTGCCTTCCACCCCAGTGATATTGGCAACAAAATAGTGTGTATGGAATCCATGTGAAAAGTCAGATACATTCCCAAGAGTGTAAATTCAGTGGAGACTTTTTGGGCTAGGTTCTATCACAGTGAGTCTCTCCTCACCAGTGTAGCTAGAATTCCTATTATGAAACCATGCAGAATATGACAAGCTGGACATCCACATTTTTTTTTCTTTTCACTTTGAGGATTTGATGATCTTAGGGGACCTAGAGAGAGCCATAGGAGTCAGAACCAAGAAAGGAGATGCAGTGATGGAATGCTCATATTTCATAAAATCTAAGATCACATCTTAGATGTCCCATTATTCTATGTATCATTAAAAAAAATATGCCACTAATAACTGTTACATTATGTCCTAACAGTATTCCTGAATGATATGTGATCAGTCATATCAGTCTCTGTTGCTCTGAAATTTCTTTCACCTCTTCCGTGGGATTTGGCAGTTCCTGCTTCCTTCAGTAGTATTGTTTGGGATGTGATCATTCTTTTACCATATATCTCAGTAGCAAAACATAACATATTTTCATCCACTTGTGAGTGGCTTTTTTTTTTTCCTTACATCCCACAAAGCATTTGGTTGTTGCTTTGCAAGAAAGTTTGTAATTATGGTCATTCTTTCAGTAATGAATATTTATTTAACTTCTAATTTATGTTCTGTTGCTCTATTTCCAGGCCTGATGGTCAATAATTTTTATTTCAATGCTGAAATATAGTAAAATCTTTTAAAAGATATTTTATACAACAATTAAACTCGATTTAAGTGATGGTAACTATGGTCAAATATGCCTAAGTGCAGTATATTGGCTGTGTTAGTTAGATTCAGTTGCCAACTTGGCCAGGTGAGCGTACCTAGTTTTGTTGCTGAGGACATGAGCCAATGGCATGTGAACCCCATCTGTTGCTAATTACATCTGCAGTCGGCTAGGAGGCATGCCTGCTGCAATGAATGATGTTTGACTTCATTCATTCATTGGCTGGTGCTTAAATGAGAGACGGCAATCCAGCACAGCCTAAGCAGCTTGGCATTCCTCATCTCAGCACTCACAGTTCAGCCCAGGCCTTTGGAGATGTAGAAAGAAGTCACCCTGGGGAAAATTGTTGAAACCCAGCGGCCTGGAGAGAAGGCCAGTAGAGACCATCCTGTGCCTTCCACTTAAGAAAGATCCTCAGTGGAAAGTTAGCTGCCTTTCCTCTGAAGAACTAACAAAATAAATCCCCTTTTATTAAAAGCCAATTTGTCTCTGGTGTGTTGCATTCCAGCAGCTAGCAAACTAGAACATTGGCAGACAGCAACTATAAGATGCTATCGACGTAAGACACATTTGATTTCCGTAAGGTTAAAATGTGGGGGGAGAAGTGTGTCAAAATGACCGTAAAGATGGGCCCCTATGCAGCTGTGTCACAGGGTAAGCAAGGGCTGCAGCCGATCACAAAAACCATTCACGGAAGATGGACAATGGAGGAGATCAAATAGGCTTGTCACATGCTGGGGCTCAAGACCATTTTGTGTTATATGAAGCTGAGAAGCATGAAAGAAAAAGAGGGTAGCCTCACCAGGAGGTATCAAGAAAGATAAAAAGAGGTCATATATTTCATCTTTTGCATATTATAAAATATTAGCTGTTTGAGGGCTGGGATGGTATCATGTACCACTTGGTATCTTGCGGTGTTAGCTTACTAGATACACATAATAGGGACAGAACAAATGTTTTTAACAGGAGTGGGTGAATGAAAGTCACATACAATAAATGTTTCCTAAGTGCCTAGTGTATGTTAGATAGTGAGGATGTGGACAAGCACAGCTAAGCTAGTGCCTTCAGGAGCCTCAGAGTCCAGTGGGGAAGGCAGTCAAGCACACACCTGGACAAATCTGTGCGGTACGAAAAACATAACTACAGAAAAGCATAGCATGCTATTAGAGTCCAGATATGTCCTTCACCCAACCTAAGGTGGCTTTCTAAGGAAATACAGATTTAAATTGAGGCTTTAAGGCTGAATAAGGATTATCCAGACAAAAGGGAAGGAGGTGACAAGGAGCAGACACTTTCCAAGGAGGAGGACAGAATCTGCCCAGGAGAAAAGATGGACAAGAGCATTCCCGGTCAGTTTCCACAAACTCTCCTTTTATTTTTCCTCTTAAGACAGCTTTAATGTAGAAGGTGTGGAAGAAGGAACAAAGGGACAGAATGTTTGGGCACATCGCATGATTCAAACAACCTTGAATTGTGGGGATAGCCCAGGGGTCAGGGTTTGGAGGCACCAGCTGCCCACTTCTTTAGCTCACTTAATGCTTCTCTACTGTTTTATATGCCGATAGTAATGAGTCACTAAAAATACTGAGAATATGGATCGGTGGAACAGAATTAAGAGTCTATTCTTAGACTCTTAATTAATTAAATAAATTTAAAAATCCTGGAACAACTGGATAGGGGCATGCAAAAGAACAAAGTTGGAGACTTTCTTTATACCTTACACAAAAATTAGCTCAAAATGGATCATAGACCTAAAATGTGAGAGCTAAAACTACAAAACTCTTAGGAGAAAATGTAGAAACAAATCTTCATCACCTTGGGTTAGAAAAAAGGTATGATACCAAAAGCATAGGTAACAACAGAAAAAACTAACCCTAACCCTAACCCTAACCTTAACCCTCACCCTAACCCTAGGTAACAAAAGAAAAAACTGGTAAAATAGACTTCATCAAAATTTAAAAATTTTGTGTTGCAAATGCTACCCTCAAGAAAGTGAAAAGACAACCCACAGAAGGGGCAAAAACATTTGCAAATCATATTTTGATATATCCAGAATATATAAATAAGTCTTATAACTCAGTAATAAAGAGACAAAAACACAGTTAACTATGATCAAAAGATTTGAATAGACATTTCTCGAAAGATATATAAATGGCCAATGCGTATATAAGACGTTCTACATCAGTAGCCATCAGGGAAATGCAAATCGAAACCACAATGTGATATTACTTCATATCTACTAGGATGGTGATAATAAAAAGACATACCATGATAATAAGTGTTGGTGAAGATGTGGAAAAGTTAGAACCTTCATACATTGCTGGTAAGAATATGAAATGGCGCAATCACTTTGGAAAGCAGTCTGGCAGTTCTTCAAAAGATTAAACATAGAATTATCCTATGACCCAGCAATTCTACTCTCTAGGTAAAAAACCAAGAGAAATGAAAACATATTTCCACGTAAAAATTTGTACATGAATGTTCATAGCAGCATTATTTATAATAGTGAAAAACAGTGGAAACAACCCAAAACTGATGAATGTATACATAAAAGTGGTATATCCACACAAAAATGAAATACTGTTCAGCCATAAAAAGAGAATGAAGTACAGATACATGCTACAACCTGGATAAACCTTGAAATCATTATGCTAAGTCATAAAAGAAGGCAGTCATAAAAGACCACATATTGTATGATTACATTTATATGAAATATCCAGCATAGATACAAGCATCTATAAAGACAAACTGCAGGTTACTGATTGACTAAGACTGGGAGTTGGGGGGGGTGGGGAATGGGGAGTAATTGCTAATGGGTATGGTATTTTCTTATTTGGGTGATAAAAATATTTTTAAATCGATTGTGATCATGGTTGCCCAACTCTACGAATATACTGAAAAACACTGAAGTGTACATTTTTAATGGATGCATTTTATCTCAGTAAAGCTGTTTGAATAGATGAGTGGAAACGCATCCACAAATTCAAAATACTGAGCTTCTTGTGCTTCTCGTACGCTAGGCCAATTCCCTTCTCAGCTCCTTCACACTGGCTGTCTCCTCTGCCTGGAATGCTTTTGCTCCCTTTTCAGCAGGGCCACAAGTATGGTTATAAAAGCTGTTTATTATACAAAATCACAGGCTACAGCGATGGGCTGGGGCTGAACCCAACAGGGAAGCAGCTTGCCAAAATATGCATCTTGGAGAGACTGCGTCACCTTGAGAAATGAGCACTGTGCTGGTTTGAAACTGTTGTGTACCCCCAAAAGAACCGTGTTCTTTAATCTTCTCTCAATATTGTTGGGTTAGACCTTTTGATTAGGTGATTTCCATAGAGATGTGTCCCCACCCATTCAAGGTGTGGTTGCTTACTGGAGCCCTTTAAGCTTCAGAGCCTACACAGCCAGAGACCTTTGGAGATTCAGAAAGGGCTTTGGGGAAGCCCTTGAAGAAGCCAGGAGAGAAAGCTAGCAGACATCTCTATGTGCCTTCCCAGCTGAGAGAGAAACTCTGAACATCATCAACCTTTTCTTGAGTCAAGGTATCATTCTCTGAATGCATTAGCTTGGACATTTTTATAACTTAGAACTGTAAACTTGTAATGCAATAATTTCTTTTTTTAAAAGCCTTTCCATTTCTGGTATACTGCATTCTGGTAGCTTTAGCAAACTGACACAAGCACCTTCTCCTAAGTCCCCCAATTAGTGGCCTGTTAGTGCAGGGACCACTGGGATCCTTCTTGTCTGCCAGCTGAGTCCTAAGTCCTTCTTTCAATCCTTGTTCGCCTCTTTGGAGAAGCCTTTCCTTACCATTTCAAACACAACTCCCTCCTTTGTAATTTGAGTATATGGATTTTGAATATACTTCTTTCAGAGCATTATCACCCATTACTGTATTCATATCTTTAAGTCTGTTTCCCCAGTTGCAGTGGACTGAAAAGTGCTACCTGCCCCACCCCAAGTTTTCATCCACCCAGAACTTCAGAATGTGATTTTTTTCTGGAAAAAGTGTTTTTGCAGGTGCAATTAGTTAAGGACCTCAAGATGATACCATACTGGATTTATCAATAACTGGAGTCATAAAAAGAGGAGAGGACATAGAATCACACAAGGAGAAGGCCTTGTAAAGACAGGCAGAGGTTGGAGTGATGTAGCTACAAACAAAGGAATGCCAAAGATTACTGGGCATCACTGAAGCTAGGAAGAGGCAAGGAAGTTCTGCTTCCCTAGAGCTTCAGAAGTAGCAAGGCCCTGCTGACACCTTGCTTGGACTTCTATTCTTTAGAACTGTGAGAGAATAAGTATCTGCTGTTGAATGCCACCCAGCTTGTGATACTTTGTGACTGCAGCCCTAGGTACACTAGTATTTGTTGAATAAAATGTTTATTCATCACCTATTGTATGCAGACATTATGTTAGGTATTAATATTACAGAAATGTAAAAGACTATAAAGGATTTGAAAACCAACCCCTCACATATCAGGAAAAAAAAGCAATGGGCCATCAAAGCAAAATCAATTTAATCCTAAAGTGTGAATATAATCAGGATTTGAGAAGAGAAGAGAAATGCTTATGTTAGGGGCTCAGAATTATGTATACACACCTTCTCCCTTAGTTTGTTGGTTTAGAGATTTCCCACCCGGCTGTAAATGGTGTGTTATCTGAACTCATTTAAACTGTGGACAATCACATTCTTGGAATAAGTAAATTCTATGCAGGTGAAATTGTACAAACAATGTCAGTGACCTCTTTAGCTGCTCAAGTATTGGTCCAAAGGTTTAAAATAATAAGCTTCATCTTTTTACTCTGTCTTGTTGACAGGCAGTATCAGCAGGACTTGGGGTTAGAGAGAGTATAACCCTCTTAGATGAATAGTCCAAGAAAATTATTGTTAAACCTTATACAAATGTAAGATTTTTATAAAAAACGTGAATATCATGATTTTGTATAAACTGAGTGAATAATCAACATGCAATTTAAGATTAATGCATTTAGTTAGGTCAATGTGTTGAAATAAGTTACACTGTTAGCAGTGCTTCAGCAAAAACACCCCAATCATTCAATTTATGATCGTAGATTAAAATAGTTTATAGCCTTGGCATGGCCAATAGATTCAACTTTTTACAGAACCAGGTCTATTACCTGAGCAGCCAACAACTAGCATATACACTGACACTGATTCCACAGAACTAAAAAGTGGTGAAAGGGCCAGCAGGAACAGCAAAGGAGGAGAAAGTGGGGTTCCAAAGTAATCCACAAACCAGTATATCAGACCTTCACCTCAGTTAGCTGAAGGCCGACACTGCACGCTTGTCAGGCTCAGTTCAAGGCCTCCCTTGGGCCTATTGCAACTCCTCCTTTTGGAGCAGAGCCCCTGGGTGACTACCAGCACCAAGCAAACTTCGCAGGGCTCCTCTCATTCACTAGAACTTGACTGACCTCCCAGGGAGAGTCATTTAGGAGCAGGAGAATCCAACCTGGTGGAGTTTTTTGTTGCTGTTTTGTTTTGTTCTATTTTTAATCATTCTAGGCTTGTCTGATCTACGTCAGTGGATTTATATGTTTGTTTGTTTGTTTTCACATGGGCAGGCACCGGAAATCGAACCCGGGTCCTCTGGCGTGGCAGGCGAGCATTCTTGCCTGCTGAGCCACTGTGGCCCGCCCGATTTATACGTTTTTAATGCAAAGATGTGAAATATATTAGCCATATACTAGAATGTAAACTTCAGGAAAGGGGTCAGTTTCCTTCACTGACATCTCCCCCAGGTCTAAAACAATGCCTAGCACATGATAAATACTAAAAAAAAAAAAAAAAAAAAGAATTGTGGGATGAATTAAAGAATGAGTGTTTAAATGTTTTTGTCTAACATTAGTTTAAAACCAAGAAGAGGTTACAGGGCACAAACAGAAATACCTATGACAAAGGTATTATTACCTTTGATTGATGCTTATCTCATCAGGTAAAATCCATTTAGAGGAGAGAAGAATGGATTTTATTTGAGTTGATAAGAAGAAGTTTCATGACTGGATTATTTGGTTAAAAAGAAGGAAGAGTTGAAAAGGAACTGAAAATATAGGATAGGGACTTGAGAACCTGGTACAGAATAGATGCTCAGTGAGTCTCATTGAATGAACAAATCAGTATTTTCTGTGCAAAGCTCTGGATGAGGCATTTTGGAGTAAGTGAAGATGGAGACATGATTCCTGTCTTGAAAAGGTTACAGCCCAAGTTAGGATGAGGAGAGGGATTGTGTGTGCAAAGCAAGCACAGGCATAAATATCTCTGCTGAAAGACAGCGTGTGATATCCCAGGCAGCACATTAAAGTCATATGAAAATAATAAAGCCCTTATACATCAACTTACGTTTTGTATACTACTTGATTCATTTGAATCTCTGATAATGGGGAAAGGAAGGGTTGCTTCTTAAAGGACAGATGGTGGGGCGGGGGTGTGTGATGAGAGGCCTGGAAAGCCGTGGAGGAGACAGGATGTGAACTTGACTGTAAAGGATGGGTAGTAATTATAGCTATCCTTTATTGAATATAAATATAATACTATATGCCAGGCATGGTTTAAGCACTTTGAATCTACTTCTTCTTCACAACAGTCTTATATGGTAGGTATCATCTTACAGAAACGGAAACTGAGGCATGGCATGGTTAAATATTTGGCTCAAGGACCCTGGGGCCTGCCTACTGAGCAGACTTTTGTAGGTGGCTCAAGGGGTGCAATCAAGAGAGAAGGAAAATAGGATAGCTGGTGGAAAGACCTTGAGGTTAGAGAGTGTCTGGGAAATAGTGAATTTACAGAAGGTTGGTAGGAAAGTACAGTAGGATGAAAATGATAGAAATGCAGGAGGAAATGACCATCAATAGAACATAGTTAAATTCACCATGTTACATTCATACCATGGAATATTATACAATAAATAACCAGTGTTATAGTAGAGTATATGTTGTGATTGGATATATCCTCATGATGTATAATTTATGATTATATACAATAAGCTATCACTTTTGTAATCTTACAATAATCCAGGGATTTGTGCTCATCAGTTCCTGTGGATTATTTCATTAATCTTCACTGCATTTTATCCCATTTTGCAGATGAGGAATCTGAGACTTAGAAATAAGTAACTTCCTGTCAATTTATTTGACTTCTCCAACTTTCAACTACCCCACTTTAATGTGTCTCTGTTAAGGTGCCAAAAGCAGGTTTAGGAGTATGTATAGTGTGATATTTCAGTAAGAATAAAAATTATATATTTATAATTGTATATACATGAAATTTTAAAACTAAACTGTAAACAGTAGTTACAGGAGGAACTGAAGGAAGAGGGTAGGCTCATGTCCTTTTCCCCTCACACATTTTTGTATTGCTTTCTTTACAATAAGCGTATACTAATTTTTACCATATATTATTTTCATAGTAAGAAATAAAGCAAAGAGCTAGAAAGGCCACATTTACAAATTCCCTATAGGGATTTGGTCCATTTTACATTTATTAAGAACTATTGAGGGTTTTTGAACATATGTGCAATTTTGTAGAGTAATTATTGAAGAGAAAATATGGGTCAGGTTTGGTTTCTCAGTTTCATTTTGTTGTATTTTTGCTCATTTCTCCCATTTCATTATTATTGACATCCCATAAGTATCCATTGGCATTATATCACTGGATTGAACATTATTTTGCTCGATTTGTTTCCACAGCAGGTACCCACCCTCTGACATCCATCAATCACTTGTCCAGTATGTTTATTGGCCATTCCCCCTTCTCCGCCCCAACCCCTACTCCAACATAAAGTGCCGTTAAGAGTTGTTCTATCTATTCTGTAGCCCAAGCACCTGAAACAATTTCTAGCACAAAGCAGGTGTTGAGTAACTTTGTTGAACGAGTGATGAGTCTAGATCAAACACTGAGGTAAGAAGATTTTAAAGGAAAAAGTCAACTGCTCTGAGTCGAACTTTGGGAGTTGAAGATGTACCATGGGATAGTGGCCTTTGGATGGAAACCGGGTTCTTTCATTCATTCATTCAACTAATGAGCGCCCTTTCTGGGCTGGCAAGGTCTGAGCGCTGGAGGGCGTGGACAAGCCCCAGAGCCTGCCTTCCGCAGCTTATCGTCTGGTTCAGGCCGAGCAGGGCGTGCTCCTAGCCTGTCTACCGGGTAGTGTACGAGTCCAGGCCAGGCCCCCAGGCTTGGCGGAAGCTCCCTCATGGCTATCTCATCTCTTCCGAGCAGATTGAAGAAGGGGGCAAGGCAGCCTCCGGGAGCTCCAGACTGCAGGCCGGGGACGAGGTCGTGCACATCAACGAGGTCGCACTGAGCAGCTCCAGAAGGGAAGCCGTTTCCCTGGTGAAAGGATCCTACAAGACCCTTCGGCTGGTGGTGCGCAGGTAAGGCGGCCGAGGACTCCGCCCTGCTCCTCCCACCGCCGCACCTCCACCTCCCTCTCTCCCTCCCCTGCCCCGTCTCCCGAAGAGAGCTACGGTTTGGTAGATTGTTTTTAAACTTCCCAGGGTGTGTCTTTAAGATTTTTTTTTCCCCTCTTAACGTCTTGTAGGATCTGCGGAGGAAGTGGGGTGAAGACAGAGATTATTTCATTTCAGGCACTGTTCACTTGTCTTTTGAAACGCTGACTTTCCCAGCTATTTTTTTGTTTGGCAGAGTTTATGCCTCACTGTGCTTTCTAAATTTCTGGACGAATTCCCTCTTCCGGTTTGTTTTATTTTATTTTGTTTTGTTTCAATGGTGGTTCCTCTGATGGAGCAGGTTTAGCTTGTGATGCGTTTTAAGGCCTTAACATAAGATGCTGCCTATTGTGCTCCTTGATCCGTGAAGATGGTTATCTGATGATAGAGCTTTTACACTGTGACTATGTGATTGTGTCTGATGCTCCTTTTTTCTTCTTCTTCTTTTTTTAATGCTCCATTTATGGCAGGTATGGACAGATGAGTAAAAAAGTATGGATTAAAATAAATAAATAATATGGGGGATAAGGGGGAAAATAAATTGGGTAGACTGAAATACTAGTGGTCAGTGAGAGGGAGGGGTGAGGGGTATGGGATATACGAGTTTATTCTTTTTATTTCTTTTTCTGGAGTTTGATACAAATGTTCTAAAAATGATCGTGGCGATGAATACACAACTAAGTGATGATATCATGAGCCACTAATTGTATACCATGTATGGGCTGTATGTGTGTGAAGATTTGTCAGTAAAAATAGACCAGAAAAAAAAAAAAAAGGGAAAGAAGCTGCCTACTCCCAGGAACCAACTCTGGTTGGAGGGAATTAGCTATGGAGAGGAGAAGGGATTGTTTTTTCACATGTTAAGCACTGCTCAAGGTGTTTTACTGATGTTAGCGCTTTTAATCTACGCAAGAACCTCATGAGATAGATATCATTATCCCCATTTTATAGGCAAGAAGTTAAGTAAGTTACTAAAGGTAGCAGAACTGGTCAGTGGAAGAGCCAGGATAGAGTTTAGATGCTTTTGGTTCCATTTTTCTATGCTGCTTGACTGTCATGACCTTGACCTCCTAAGCCCTAAGCCTAGATGTTCTGCTTATTTATATCATATCAATTATATTATTTATATTATATTAATATAATATATTAATATTAATATATTAATATAATGTTTATTATATTAATGTTTATATTATATTTTTGTGATATATAGATACAATATTTATATTTATATTATAATTTATACTTTAATATAATTACATTATATGATTTAATATTAATATAATCTATAATATTTATAATGTTTATATATTATATAGATATAATATTTATTACATATAATATTTATATTATATTAATATAATATATTGATATATTAATATTTCATCATTAATCAGGTTTAGACTGCCTCACTTGGCAGCTTAATATTATAGTATTTGAGAATGTTCAAACTGATGGGGACTTTAGAAGTCATTAATCAAGCCACACCATCTCCAAGATGTGAAAAGTAAGCTGATCTTCCCCTCACACCGGATGGACTCCTTCCTATAAGACCACTTACTTCTGCATTCATTTATTCCTCCAAGCAAGGATCATGAAGCGGTCCTTAGACTCCTTGCACTATAGAACAGCAGCTCCTCCTAACCACAAAAAGACAGAGGTGGGTGTGGCCCCAGCTGGTCTCCCAGCTGCTCAGCTCAGCCTTAGCACCATTCCCAGCTGCTCAGCTCAGCCTTAGCACCTCTCTTCAATGTGCTGGGCTTTGTCTCGTCTCTCCTCTGGCCCTTCTGCAGTGGCCATTGGTGCAGAGTGACTCAAAGCTTAGGCTTCAGAGTTAGAACAGACCTGGGTTCAAATTCCAGGGCTATTGCTTTCTAGCTGTATGACCTTGGGAGTACTACTTAGCCTCACTGAAGATTCCATTTCCTCATCTTTAAATGGGGATTCAGATACCTATTTTACAAGGTGATTGGAAAGATTAAATGAAATGGTCTATATGGTAACTCGTGGTAACTATAGACACTGCTGCCGTAATTTACATTATTAATGGCTAACTCTTGGCATAGGCCCATTCCTTGTGAGTCAAGTTTAAGGGAAGCAATCATCTCAAACATGGTGGCTGATTTCTCAACCAGATGAGTAGAAAAATTCAGAACCATTAGGCCTGCTCCATGGGCCCAGAAGGTATTGAAGGTTCTAAACTCACCGTGTCAGTGGAACCCAAAACCCCACTTTGGAACACTGGCATCTGTCTGTTGGAGACTGACTACTGATGGGTTGTGATGGGACTCTAGTAAGAAATTGATTTACAGAGTGCTGCCCTGCATCCTGTTGGCTTCTGGTTGTGCCTTCTAGTTTGTAGTGATGTGAGATTTGAATCTTTGGAGACAGACAGTCCAGGGTTTTAAATTTGGCTTTATCATTTGCAAATTGTGTGAACCTGGGCCTCTCTCAGTGTGAATTTCTCATTTGTAAAATACCGATAATTCCTGCCTCAAAAGGATGTTATAAAGATTTAATGAGTAAATCGTAAATACATGATGGGTGTATTTGATCAATATTTGATCATTATTATCCCTGAATAGGTTAGAGAGGCATTTCATGTTATGGAAGAATAATGCTATATTGCCAAATATACTGGCTGTTTGGTTATCTAGACACCTCCCTTTCGTTCCCTTTGTGAATTCCCTACCAATTAGGAATGGGACCAGCCTTACAGGTCTAGAAAGTGGCCATGAAAATTCCAGGAAGCTCATTAACAAGTTCACATTTGCCCAAAGCACAAGAAATTGAAGATAAAAATCAAAATGCCAATGCTTTAACTGATTTCGAAAAAGCCAACTTATAATTGGGAAAAACATCCGAAGTGAACCGAAAAACATTTATTCCTATAGGAAAACTAAATAAGAAGCTTAATTATGGACAGGAAGTTTCTTGATGATATCAGGCTCAGAATGGGTCTGACGACTCCAGTACTTGCTGGCATCTGCCCTGAGGGCCAGATGGTCCATCTTTGCGTTAGAAACAGGACTGCCAGGTGGCCAGGATGCTTGCATTGGCAAGGCAGGGCCCTTTCCCCTCTGGACTACAGGAATCACTCTGCTGAAGTGCTCCTCTTCATTCTCATTTCTTCTCTGTGCCTCAACACCAAATCCCTTTCCTGATTGACACATTCTTTCTTTAGATATGCTAATACAATCGATAAGGTTACTGAGGAGTTCTCGCACTCTCAGCTTCTGGTGTGGGAAACATTTTGTCTCTGAGATGGCTTTTGAATATGTCTTATGTCATCTATTATGTGTCAGTTTTTTTTATAGTTGAACTCTCAGAGTTGGAGGAAAAGGAGGCTGTCTTTACTTCTCACACATGCTTAGAAATGGGGATTATGACTTGCCAGACTTGGATGGCGTTTCCTCCACTGCCTTCCAGAGATCCTGATAGAAGCTTCTTTACTCTGGATTAATCTGGCTTTGTATTTAGTAGAGCTGTCCCTTGCCTGGGAAACCTTACCTTTATACCTTGGCACACATCATTTTGCTATTTCTTTCTATTTATTCATGATGGGTGACTTCTGGTGATATATCATTTATTACCTTTTATTTTTTTTTCCTAAGGGATTTCTATACTTTAAAATGAGGTGGCTGTCTGGAAATATAATTGGGGTCAATTTCCTGGGAAAATCATTTGTGTAGTCAAAATTTATTTAGCAACAGCCCCTGGTGTACTTGCATTTGCATCTTTTTCTCTTAGAGTCGGGTTTGGATTCTTAGAAGCAACACTTAATGTTCGGGCTTCCACATCCATCATAAAAATGCCAAGAATGGGCAGGCCACGGTGGCTCAGCGGCAAGAATGCTTGCCTGCCATGCCAGAGGACCCAGGTTCGTTTCCCGGTGCCTGCCCATGTAAAAATGCCAAGAATGCAGAATGAAGTAGTGGTGCTTATGTAAGTTTTGGAAATATCTTACCCAGTGACCAAAAACAATTAAATGTAGAAATATCTTCTTAAAAGGCTACAGTGAAGAGAGAAATGCGAAGTCCCAAGTGAGTTGTGGGTCAAAGACATTAGAAGATCTGCTGACCCATAAAGAAGTCAGAGTTTAGGCCTCTCTGGAGGAGGGCATGAAGTAGGCTCTGTTGACGCGGGGAGAAAAGAAAAGTGTCTGCTGCTCGGGATTCAAAGAATGAAGGTCTACTGCTAGTGGTGAGTAAATGATGAAATAAGTGAGCCAAAGAAAAGACCTTCCAAAAGGAAAACAAGCACCTCCCAGGTGAAGAAAAGTCAAAGAAGGAGAACCTTTGTGGAATACAAGCACAGTACAAAGGAAGTTAATTACAGAAAGCAGCCCTGTACAAAACTAAGTCTCAATATTTCAAATCCTCTCTGAAAGCAATGGAGACTTTATGTGGCAGATTGTGTCAAATACATAACTTAGAACTACATGACATTTAGAATGGAAAATAGACTAAGGAAAGGGTCTTTTAGGTTTCATTTAAGATTATTCACTCCTGCTTACAGATAACTTTAGATTGAAATTTTTTAAATATGAGGCTACATTTTCCCTTCAGATGGGGAAATCGAACGACTGTTGTGGTTAATTGCTGTGTATGTCACTAAACACATATCCATACCCTGAGTTTGGACTCAGATTCTTGTTCTGAATTGGACAATCAGAATTGCGTTGTAACCAAAGAATCCTTAATCCTGATTCTGATTGTTCTTTTTCATTTTCCTTGGCAACTCCATCCTCCCACCCTTCTGCATCATGATGCTATTTTTACCAAATACTGTCGTATTCCCAATTTTGATAGCAGTGTGTTTTTTTCTTTGTTTGTGGGCAAAGAAAATCTTTGACTTGTATTTACGATAAATGTTCTGTCCTTTTTGACACAGTTCTTGCTAACCAGCAAATGTCAGATCCATTCTTTCTGCAGGAGAGGGTGCGTGTTGTTGGTGAAAGTTTGCAACTGCCTGGGTTTAAAGCCTGCTGGCTTTAAGCACTTTATAAATCCGTGACTCTCAGCAAGTTGACTCATCAGCCTGATTTTTGCCTCATAAGAGTATCATGAGAATTCAATGAGAAAACATATGTGTGATTTTTGGCTAGGTGGTTAAGGAATGAACACTTCTGAAAATAGACTGCATATTTTTAAAGTAAATTACCTCTTATGAGAAGTTCATTTTACTCTCTAGAACATAGCATATGCATGGGGGTCCCAGTTGACATGGAGACCGTGGGGGGAAAAGGATCTTTCTGAGCGTAGGAGGCAGCATGCCTGATTCACAAAAGTGAGCAGAGGAATGGGGAAAACCGAGCCCCTTTTCAAACTGGACTCTTACTCCTAAACGTTCCCCCAATCTCTGCAAATTTGATGTAACTTTTTTCTTTCCATTCATTTATTCTTGGTTAATTGAGTTGATGAGGTACTAGAAGGGAACATTTATTTTATTTATTTATTTATTAGAGAAGTTGTAGGTTTACAGAAAATCATGCATAATATAAAGCCCCCATATACCATCAATACTTCGCATTAGTGTGGTACATTTGTTACAATTGATGAAAGAACATTTTCATAAGTAATTTTATAATTGTACTACTAAATATAACTATAGTCCATAGCTTCCATTAAGGTTCATTGCTGTAGTGTAAAGTCCTATGGTTGTTTTTGGTTTTTAATATTTATTCTAATAACATATATACAACCTAAAATTTCTCCTTTTAATCACATTCAGTATATAATTCTGTGCAGGCACGTATATTCACCATGTTGTGCTGCTATCACTGCCATGCACTACCACAATTTTTCATCAATCCAAATAGAAACTCTGTGCAGCTTAAGCATTAACTCCCCATTCTCAACACTTATTCAGGTCCTGGTCCTATATTCTAGCATTCTGATTCTATGAGTTCGCTTATTCTAATTACATCATATCAGTGAGATCATACAATTTTGTCCATTTGTGTCTGGTTTATTTTATTCAACGTGGTATCTTTAAGGTTTATTCATGTTGTTGCATGTTTCAGAACTTCATTCCTTTTTGCAGCTGAAAAATAATTCATTGTATGTATATGCCACATTTTGTTTCTTCATTCTCCTGTTGATGGACACTTGGTTGCTCCCATCTTTTAGCAATTTAGAATAATGCTGTTATGAATATCAGTGTGCAAAAATCTGTGTGAGTCCCTGCTTTCAGTTCTTTTGAATATAGATCTAGAGGTAGGATCATAGGGTAATTCTCTACTTAACTTTCAGAGGAGCAGCCAAGTTCTTTTCCACATGTGCTACACCAGTTTACATTCCCACCAACAATGCACTACTGTTTCTATTTTTCCATATCCTCCCCAACATTTGTTAAGTTTTCAGTTTTTAATAGTAGCCATTCTAGTGGGTATCTCATTAGGGATTTGCATTTCCCTAATGGCTAACAATATTGGGCATCTTTTCATGTATTTATTAGCCATTTGTATGTCTTCTTTGGAGAAATGCCTGTTCAACTCTTTTGCCCATTATTTAGTCAAGTTCTTTGTCTTTTTTGTTGTTGAGTTGTAGGATTCTTTTATATATTCTGGATCACATAGGTGGTTTCCAAATATTTCCTTCCATTGTGTGGGCTGTTATTTTATTTTCATGAAGAAGTCTTTTGATCCACAAAAGGTTTTAATATTGATGAAGACCTATTGTTTTTTCTGCTGCTTATGCTTTTAATGTAAAGTCTAAGAAACCATGGCCTATCACAAGGTCCTGAAGATAATTCCTGATGTTATTTTCTAGGAGTTTTATAGTTTTGGTTCTTATAGTTAGATCTTTGACCCATTTTGAGCTGATTTTTTTATATGGCGTGAAGTAGGAGATCTGCCTTTATTCTTTTACATATGGAAATCCATTTTCCCAGGACCATTTGTTAAAGAGGCTATTCTCTCCTCATTGACATGGCTCCCTTGTCAAAAATCAATTGGAACAACAACAAAATAAAACGTCAATTTGCCACATATGTGAGAGTTTATTTTTGAACTCTCAATTTGATTCCATTGGTCTGTATGTCTGTCCTTATGCCCATACCATGCTGTTTTGATTACTGAGGGCTTGTAATAAATTTTAAGATCTAGAAGTGTGAGCCCTCAAACTTCATTCTTCTTTTTCAAGATTGTTTTGGCTATTAAAGGCTCCTTATCCCTCTATATAAATTTGATGATTCGCTTTTCATTTTAGCCAAAAAGGTTATTGGAATTTTGACTGGTATTGCATTGAATCTGTAAATTGATTGGGTAGAATTAACATCTTAACCATGAACATGGGGTGTCTTTCCATTTATTTAGGTCTTCTTTTATTTCTTTTAGTAGTGTTTTGTAGTTTTCTGTGTATAAGTCCTTTATATTTTGTATAGATTTATGGCTAGATATATTTGATTCTTTTAGTTACTATTCTAAATAGAATATTTTTCTTAATTTCCTGTTTTGATCATTCATTGCTTGTGTATAGAAACTGCTGATTTTTAGGTGTTGTTCTCGTATCCTGCCAGTTTGCTGAATTCATTTATTAGTTCTTTTAGCTTTGTTGTGGATTTTTTAGGATTTTCTGTATATAAGGTCATGTAATCTGCAAATAGTGAAAGTTTGACTTCTTCCTTTCCAAATTAGATGCCTTTTATTTATTTATTTTTTACTATAATTGCTCTGGCAAGAATTTCCAGTACAATGTTGAATAACAGTGGTAACCTTGGGCATCCTTGTATTGTTTCTGATCTTAGAGGAAAAGTTCTCAGAATTTTCACTGAGTATGATGTTAGCTGTGGGTTTCTCATATACGCCCTTTATCATGTTAAGGAAGTTTCCTTCTATTCCTATTTTTCTAAGAGTTTAAGCAAGATTTGTGGTACTTTTTTTTTTTTTTAAATTTTTTTATTAATCAAAAAAAAGAAAAGAAATTAACACAACATTTAGAAATCATTCCATTCTACAAATGCACTCAGTAATTCTTAGTATCATCACATAGATGTATGATCATCATTTCTTAGTACATTTGCATCGATTTAGGAAAAGAACTAGCAAAACAGCAGAAAAAGATATAGAATGTTAATATAGAGAAGAGAATTAAAATAATAATACTAATAATATATATATATATAAAAAGGAAAAAGAAAAAAAACAAAAACAAAAGATACAAACACACAAACAAACAAACAAAAAACCATATTTCAGGTGCAGCTTCATTCAGTGTTCCAACCTAGTTACATTACACTTAGGTATTATTGTGCTGTCCATTTTTGAGTTTTTGTATCTAGTCCTGTTGCACAGTCTGTAGCCCTTCAGCTCCAATTACCCATTATCTTACCCTGTTTCTAACTCCTGCTGGTCTCTGTTACCAATGATATAGTCCAAGCTGATTCTCGAATGTCGGTTCACATCAGTGGGACCTTACAGTATTTGTCCTTTAGTTTTGGGCTAGACTCACTCAGCATAATGTTCTCTAGGTCCATCCATGTTATTACATGCTTCATAAGTTTAGTCTGTCTTAAAGCTGCATAATATTCCATCGTAGGTATACGCCACAGTTTGTTTAGCCACTTGTCTGTTGATGGACATTTTGGCTGTTTCCATCTCTTTGCAATTGTAGATAATGCTGCTATAAACACTGGTGTACAAATGTCCGTCTGTGTCTTTGCCCTTAAGTCCCTTGAGTAGATACCTAGCAGTGGTATTGCTGGGTCGTAATCCATTCTGCCATTCTATGTCTTTTGATTGGGAAATTCAGTCCATTAACTTTTAGTATTATTACTGTTTGGATAATATTTTCCTCTACCATTTTGGCTTTTGTATTATATATATCATATCTGATTTTCCTTCTTTCTACACTTTACTCCATACCTCTCTCTTCTGTCTTTTCGTATCTGACTCTAGTGCTCCCTTTAGTATTTCTTGCAGAGCTGGTCTCTTGGTCACAAATTCTCTCAGTGACTTTTTGTCTATAAATGTTTTAATTTCTCCTTCATTTTTGAAGGACAATTTTGCTGGATATAGGAGTCTTGGTTGGCAGTTTTTCTCTTTTAGTAATTTAAATATATCATCCCACTGTCTTCTAGCTTCCATGGTTTCTGCTGAGAAATCTACACATAGTCTTATTGGGTTTCCCTTGTATGTGACAGATTGTTTTTCTCTTGCTGCTTTCAAGATCCTCTCTTTCTCTTTGACCTCTGACATTCTAACTAGTAAGTGTCTTGGAGAATGCCTATTTGGGTCTATTCTCTTTGGGGTGCGCTGCACTTCTTGGATCTGCAAATTTAGGTCTTTCATAAGAGTTGGGAAATTTTCAGTGATAATTTCTTCCATTAGTTTTTCTCCTCCTTTTCCCTTCTCTTCTCCTTCTGGGACACCCACAACACGTATATTTGTGCGCTTCATATTGTCATTCAGTTCCCTGATCCCCTGCTCAAGTTTTTCCATTCTTTTCTCTATAGTTTCTGTTTCTTTTTGGAATTCAGATGTTCCATCCTCCAGTTCACTAATTGTAGCTTCTGTCTCTTTAGATCTACCATTGTAGGTATCCATTGTTTTTTCCATTTTTTCTTCTTTGTCCTTCACTCCCATAAGTTCTGTGATTTGTTTTTTCAGATTTTCTATTTCTTCTTTTTGTTCAGCCCATGTCTTCTTCATGTCCTCCCTCAATTTATTGATTTCATTTTTGAAGAGTTTTTCCATTTCTGTTCGTATATTCAGCATTAGTTGTCTCAGCTCTTGTATCTCATTTGAACTATTGGTTTGTTCCTTTGACTGAGCCATATCTTCAATTTTCCGAGCGTCATCCATTATTTTCTGCTGGTGTCTGGGCATTTGATCAGATTTCCCTGGGTGTGGGACCCAGCTGGTTGAAAGCTTTTTCTGTGAAATCTCTGGGCTCTGTTTTTCTTTTCCTGCCCAGTAGGTGGCGCTCATGGCGCTCGTCTGTCTGCACGGCAGTCGGCCTGGGAAACCGCTTGTGGAGGCGGGGGTCGCTGGCCAATGCGGCTTGGGAGAGTGCCGGTCCTAATTGCCCAGCTGGCCCGAAACGCCAAGCGTGACGGGAGGGCCCCGCTATCCAACGTTCCCAGTCAGACCGGGGAGCCACGTGTGTGAGGGGACCCCAGTCGCCAGCCGCCCCGGCCGGGAAAACACGCACCCCTCGGGTATCTCACCGCAGCGGATTCTCCCTGCCCGTTCAGCTGTTCCAGAATGGGGTACGCTGTCTTTTTGGTCTCTGTCGTGGCTCCAGGAGCTGTTTCGTATTATTTCTGTTTCTTTAGTTGCTTTTCTGGAGGAGGAACCAAGACCCGCGCGTCTTACTAAGCCGCCATCTTCTCCGGAAGTCCAAGATTTGTGGTACTTTTTGGAATGCTTGGAAGGATTCCCACGTGAAGCCACGTGGTCTTGGGTTCTTCATTGTTTGGAAGGTTTTTTTTTTTGGTTATCATTCCAAACATGTATAACCAATGGCCTAGGTTTCTTTATTCATATTCACTTCAGTAACTTGAATCCACAGATATAAGCAGAATATAAGCAGAAAGTTACAAGTAAACACAGATTATACATGCAAATTTCTTTCCACAAAGGTCACATGTGCAGGTACATGTATTAGAAGCGTGCGTCTAGAATCATGGCCAAACTTTTTAAAATGCAGAAATGTAAAATTACATCTTGAAATATGAAGAGATGGTCTACACACTTCAAAACTCAAATATTGCTTATACCAGAGATGTATGACAACTACAGGATTCAAGTGACAAGTAATAAGATCTCAAGAAATTAATACTGGTCAAAGAGAACAGGAATAGTTTTTACATTTCGCTGAAAATACATTGACTACTAGAATACGAAATCTAGCGGGAAATTAGGAAAAATATTACAAAATCTAAAGCCAATTACTTAATATTTCTTATTATCTAAACAACAGCATGACATTAAAAGAAAACTGCACCTGCATCTTAATTGCCAATCTCGTATTAACAAAGTTCTTCCAAAAGGAAATGCAACTAAAAAGCTTCAAATTCCAAATTAAAAGTCTGCAAGGCTCAGATTAAAATGTGGAATGTTTCAGATGAAAGTAATAATAAAAATACAATTGGTTTTGTTCTTTATTGAATGGAATCCAAAGTTCTTGACATTTCTTTGAAACCTGGAACTACTGAATTTAATTTCTCTGTTTCTACATCTTTTTCTTAGCAGTGCAAGTTATCTTAAGTAGCTTACGGAGTCGCTGTCTACAAAGTACTTCTGTCTGTTGCCATTCTGATAAAACAAAAACTATTCTTCATTAACTTAACAGTATATGCATTTTTGCTATAACACTTAAACACATGAACAGACATCTATTATTGTTTCCACTAAAACAAAAGAGTACAATATTTCTTCTATCGGTGCTGTATTTAAAAAAGGTTAACATTAAAAACAAAGAACCATTATTTTCTTTTGAAATCATTAAGCTTCTTGAACATCTTAAGCTTCCTTCTTCTGCCTGCGTTCTTCTGCCAATTTATTCAGAAATTTCTTCAATTTCTGATAATGAGGAAGGCTGCTGCAATGAGTATTCTTTGCAACTTCTTCATTTGTATAAAAGAGTGAACACAGCTTACAGTAAAAACCTGTTTTAGGTATCACATAGTCTATACCAACGGGAACATTGGGCTGATATGGTCCAGTGCTATACTCATCTGGAATTGTATAGTCCTCCTTGTTTTCATCACTTTGGCCATCTGCATTCTCACTTGCATCTTTGTTGGGATCATCAGCACTCTCAGCAGATTCGGCTCCCGGTTCTGTGTTTTCCTCATTTTTAATTCCATTTTCCAACGCTGCTTCGTTTTCTTGGTCAAGTTCCTCCATCTTGTCCACCTTTTTAAACTTTTTCTTTGCTGCAGCTGAAGAACTTGCATTTGCATCTTTTTTCACAGCTTTGTCTGAAGATTCCGTTTTCCCATCAGAAGCCACATCACCTAAATTGGCAAGATCGGTCTCATCTCCCACAGAACTCCCACTTTATAGCAGTGCTGCGGCTTCTTCTTCGTCTACAAGTAGCTCATCTTCAGATTCAAGAAGCATGTTAGGTTCCTGTTCTGTCTGGTCATCTTTTATGTCTTTTTCTCCATCTTCACCTGACTTCTCCTCTTGTTCTTTACCTTCACCTGTACTTTCAGTCTTCTGGGAACCATCAGTTTTGGATTTTTTATCACTTGGAGATTCTTTGCCATCTGGAGAGTAAGATCTTTTTTGAGATTTATCTTTTTTCAGTAAGTCAATGCCTCTGTTGGGAATCCTCAGTACCAGTTTTTTATATTTCTCAGACAAATCAACCTTCACACATCTCCCCTGAAACCAAAGGGCCTTTTTCAAACAATGATCAACCATTGCCATTGCATCTTCTCTGGTCTCCATCTCAATAAAGGACTGACTTTTCATCCTCATCAGTATATAATTCTTTATTTTCCCATAGGGCTCGGCAAGTTTGAGGACAGCACTGTCAGAATAGCCAGAATGGGGTAAATTGCTGAGATGTATCACACGTCCAAGCTCCTGCTTTTGATCAAACTTCTGATCTGGCTTCCCTTCAGGTTTCTTTATTCTTTTATACTTCTGGGACAAATGAACTCTCACTGGCTTGCCAAATACCAACGCTGGTGTGGTTGTATAATAATCAACTGCAGCCTGAGCATCTTCTGTGGTTGCCATTTCAATAAATGCCTCATTAATCTTATTTAAAATCAGATGATTTGAAATAACTCCAAATGGTTCCACCAGCTGTAACAGTTGGTACCTCAGGTTTTTCCCTCGTTGAAAATCCATGATGTGAACAACTCTGCTAGTTTCCACTCTGCCTTTTTGCATGTGTCTTGGTCCTTGCAGGTTTCCATTTCCAGCACCCAGATTTCCTCTTGGTCCAACTGCTGGTCCCCCAAGATGACATGAGGGAGGTGGAGGTCCCAGAATTCCTGGTGCTGGGTTTGTAGACTGCTGCAGCATGAATGGATCTCCCATTGTGTGTCCTGTATCATTGTCAGGATTCCATTCTGGGTAGATTTCAAGAAGAAGCTGGCATCGATGACTGTGACTTGCGTCATTGATATGTTGACTCCACTCCTTATTAGAATGAACTGGCAAATCACATATAGAGCACAGATGGGGATAACCCTTCGGTAAGAGTCCACGAAAGTCTTCAATATTGCTACTTGGAGGAGTGCCTCTCTTTTTCTCAAAGAGAGATCTCTCTTGTAAGGGGCCAGGACCACGTCCCATTCTCTCATACTCACTATCAAATTTATGATAGTTATGCGAGGTCTCACCAAAAAAAGAATCATCCCTACACCTTTCTCCATCTCTTAATCTGTCATCTTCACAATCCATTCTGTCATAATAACCAGATTCTTGAGAACGACTTCCATGGTCATAATCAAGCACTGGGTTGAGACTAAGACCACGATCATCAAAACTATCTCTTCTAAAGTGCCTTTTTTCTTCCCAATCATCCCTAGGTACTCTGTATGGTGGATCCCGTGTAGCAGATCTGCCATCTCTACCATAACTCAATGTAGGGCCTTCTTCAGTTCTCCTCCTTTTAAGCTGTAGAAGGATTTGGAGCAAATTCTCAGGAGTAATCTTGTCCTCTGGATAACGACTCAGTTCATCTAAGTCTCTAGCAGACAGACCAAAGCTGGCCAAAATGTTACTGGCCTGGTCTGCATCTCCACGGTGTTGAGAAGACAAAGGAAGTGGACCTCTACTTCCAATGTTAAATATAGACTGCAAATTATGGGAAGAAGTACTAGCAGAAGACAGTGCACTATGAGCTCCTTGTTGATTCAATGAAGAACTCATTCCAAGATTCATTAAGCTAGCAAGGCGTGCAGTACCCTGGTTCATCCTTCCAAGAGATGCTGGCATACTTAAAGACTGGGTAGCAGCAGCAAGAAGGCCTATTCCTGCTGCAGACAGGTCACGCCCATGACCCTGCGAGTCCCTACCGAGAGATGACTGCTGGAATGACTTGGACATTGTAGAACTATGTCTTGACTAGTTTAGAGATTTTAAAAAATTATTTTAAGACGGCCAAAAATAAAACTCACACTAGAAAGCTAGGTTAACTTTGCTTCAAAAAATGGTAACACCAAGAAAAAGGATCAATAAGGACTGTAGAATCTTCTTCAAGCTGAGAACCAGCGGACAACTCTTAGGGAGAGGGAGAGGGAAAAGGAGCAGCACCTCTCTCTCTCAGAGAGCGGGACCTGTTTGGAAGTTTTAGTTTACTGATTAAATCTCTACTCATTATTGGTTTGTTGAGAACTTTTATTTCTTCTTGACTCAGTGTAGGTAATTTGTCTGTTTCTAGGAATTTGCCCATTTTCTAGGTTATCTAATTTATTGGTGGACAGTTGTTCCTAGTATCCTCTTATTGTCCTTTGTCTTTCTGTGGGGTCAGTAGCAACTTACCCCTTTTCATTACTTATTTGCATCCTCTCCCTTTTTTACTTTGCCAACCAGCAAAAGGCTTGTTGATTTATTGTTTTTTTTTCACAGAACTAACTTATGGTTTTATTGATTCCCTCTATCATTTTTTATTCTTTATTCCATTTATCTCTACTCTAACGTTTGTTATTATTTCCTTCCTTCTGTTTGTTCTGGGTTTAGTTTGCTCTGCTTTTCTAGATCCTCCAGTTTTGAAGTTAGGTCTCTGATTTGAGATCTCTTTTTTTTTAATGTTAGCACTTACGACTATAAATTTCCCTTTCAGCACTGCCTTAGCCACATCCCTTAAGTTTTTGCAGGTGAGCATTCTATCACTGAACAACACATGCACCTTCTAAATCTCATAAGTTTTGGTATATTTTGCTTTTGTTTTCATTTACTTCAGGATACTTCCTAATTTCCCTTTCAACCTATTGTTTGTTTAAGAGTACATAGTTTAATTTCCATTTATTTGTGAATTTTCCGTTTCTTCCTCTGAGTTCAAACTTCATTCCATTGTGGTTAGAGAAGATATATCATATGATTTCAATATTTTTTAATTTATTGAGAATTGTTTTGTGACTTAACATATGGTCTATCTTGGAGAATGATCCGTGTATCCTATAGAAGAATGTGTATTCTGCTGCTGCTGTATGAATTGTTCTATAAGGTCTGATTGTTTTACAGTATCATTCAAGTCTTCTATTTACTTATTGATAAATGTTCTGATCAATATTCATAGTGGTGTACTGAAGTCTTCAACTATAATGTAGAACTATTTCTCCCTTCAAATTTGTCAATAGTTGCTTTATGTATTTTATATATTTTATGTCTCTGCTGTTAGTATTTACTAGTTATTGAATTGACCCTTTATCAATATATAATGTCTTTCTTTGTCCCTTGTAATAATGTTTTTCCTAAAGTGTATTTTTTCTGCTGTTAGTATAGTTACCTCGGCTCTGTTTTGGCTACTACTTATGATATATATATATATATATTTGTTTAACGTTCTTTCACCTTCAATCTACTTATGTCTTGGAATTTAAGGAAGTCTCTTTTGGAGAGAATATAGCTGGGTCATGTTTTTTGGTCCTTTCTGACAATCTCTGTCTTTTGACTGGAGAGTTTAATCTATTTACATTTAAAGTAACTACTGATTATGCAAGATTTTCTTCTGACATTTTGCTATTTGGTCTTTGTAAGTCATACCTTTTTTGACCCTCAATTCTTCTGCTAATGTCTATTTCTATATTTATTTGATTTTTTTGTATTGCACCATTTTGAGTCCCTTCTCATTTCTTTTTGAATATATTTTTCAGGTATTTTTTCTTTGTGATGACCATGGGGTTGAAGTCTAGCATTCTAAATCTATAACAATCATATTAGATTTTGTACCAATTTATCTTCAGTAGCATATACATACACTGTTCCTGTACTGCTCAGCCTTCCTACCTTTTTTTTAGTGCAATTTTATTGAGATACATTCACATACCATATAATCATCCAAAGTATACAGAGTTCATAGTATCATCATATGGTTGTGCATTCATCACCACAATAAATTTTGAATGTTCTCATTGTTACAAAAAAAAGAATAAAAATAATAATGAAAAAGAACATCTAAAACATCCCATATCCCTTAGCACCATCCTACTGTTTATTTATTATCTCTATTTTCTTACTTATTTGTCCATACACTGGATAAAGGGAGTGTCAGGCACAAGGTCACACTGTAAAAGCTGTATAGTTATACAATCATCTCCAAGAATCAAGTTCAAGAATCAAGAATTACAGTTCAACAGTTTCTGATATTTCCTTCTACCTATTCTAATACACTAAAAACTAAAAAGGGACATTTACCTAATGCATAAGAATAAACTCCAGAATGACTTCTCGACTATATTTGAAATCTCTCAGCCACCGAAACTTTATTTTGTCTCATTTCTCTTTCCCCTTTTGGTCAAGAAGACTTTCTCAATACCACGATGCCAGGGCCAGACTTATCCCTGAGAGTCATATCCCATGTAGGGAGGAGGATAGTGAGTTTACTTGCAGAGATGGCTTAAAGAGAGACTGCCTTCTTTTGATACTTGTTACAAATTATATGTTTGTATAATGTACATTCAAAACCATAGATTTCTCATTATTTTTTATGCATTTGCATTTTAGTACCTGTTAGAAGTAAGATATGAAGTTACAGCAAAAAATACAATAGTAATGGCATTTATAATTGTGGACTTAGTTACCTTTATCAGAGGTATTTCTTTATGTTACTTTGATCTACTATCTAGTGTCCTTTCCTTTCAGTCTGAAGAACTCCCTTTTGTATTGCAGTGGCAGGTCTAGTGGCAGTGAACTTCCTCAGCCTTTTTTTTTTTTTTTAATCTGGGAATGTCTTAATCTTTCCCTCATTTTCTTTTAAATTTATGATACATAACCACATACAAACACAAACGTTCTTACCATATGATCATTCCGTTCTTGTTATGTAATCAATAACTCACAATATCATCGCATAGTTGTATATTCATCATCATGATCATTTCTTAGAACATTTGGATCAATTCAGAAAAAGAGATAAAAAGAAAACAGAAAAAAAATCATACATACCATACCCCTCCCTTTCGTTGATCACTAGCATTTTAATCTACTAAATTTATTTCAACATTTGTTCCCCTTATTATTTATTTATTTTTAATCCACATGTCTTACTTGTCTGTCAATAAGATAAATAAAAGGGGCATCAGACACAAGGTTTTCACAATTACACTGTCACATTGCAAAAGCTATGACATTATATAATCATCTTCAAGAAACGTGACTACTGGAGCACAGCTCTATATTTTCAGACAGTTCCCTCCCACCTTTCTATTGCACCTTAACTAAATAGGTGATATCTATTTAATGCATAAGAATAACCTCTAGGATAATCTCTCAACTCTGTATGAATCTCTCAGCCATTGACACTTTATTTTGTCTCATTTCGCTCTTCCCCCTTTTTGTCGAAAAGGTTTTCTCAGTCCCTTGGTGCTGAGTCCCAGCTCATTCTAGGATTTCTGACCCACATTTCCAGGAAGGTCCACACCCTTGGGAGTCATGTCCCACATAGAGAGGGGGTGGGCGGTTAGTTTGCTTGTCGTGTTGGCAGAGAGAGGCCACATCTGAGCAACAGAAGAGGTTCTGTTCTTTTGGGTGTGACTCTGAGGTCTAATTTTAAGTAGGTTTAGCCTATCCTTTGTGGGGTTAAAGTTTCATATGCTCAAACCCCAAGACTGGGGGCTTAGCCTATTGCTTTGGTTGTCCCCACTTCTTGTGAGAATATCAAGAATTCTCCACCTGTGTCCCTCATTTTTGAAAGAAAGTCTTGCTCCTATAAAATTCTTAGTTGGCAGTTGTTTTCTTTCAGCACTTTATGTATTTCTTACAATTGCTTTCTTGCCTCCATGGTTTCTGATGAGAATTGTTACTTAATCTTATTGGGATTCCTTTGTACATAACTTGTTGCTTTTCTCTTGCAGCTTTCAGAAATCTCTCTTTGTCCTTGGATGGTTTGATTACTATGTGTCTGGGCACAGTTCTCCTTGAGTTTATCCTGTTTAGGGTTCATTGGGATTCTTGAATATCCATAATCATTTTTTCCCCTTAAATTTGGGAAATGAAACAGCAAAGTAGTGCTTCTCAACCTCATTGCCTCTTCTTTTTCGAAATATTCGTGATGATTAAAAAACAAGCCAAAACCAAAAACTAAAACAAACTTTTTTTTAATTCATCTAGGAAAAAATTTTAAATGGAGATTCCCCACTGACCTTTGGCTCACTGCTGGAATTCAGAAGAAAAGTACTGTATTACAGCTCACCCCACAATCTGAGTTTCTCCATCAGCCTCTGGAAATAAAACTATATGTTGCTTTAACAGCTGTTTCTTCCCTCTTAATGAAATCGATGATGAAATTGAGTTCACCACAACCCTCAGGCCCAACATTCCCCTGAATTAATGATACCACATTTCTGAGAGTTAGAATAGTTTCTTTCTCTAAACTGGTGAGATGATATTATTGGATTGGAATGGGATAGCTGGCTCAAACACTTGCTATCTCTGTGTCGGATTTCTGTGAACTTTTTATATCTAGATTGAGTTGAGAGACTGCAACTCACCCAGGATATGCAAGTCAATGATTCTGAAAGAAGCATCTTGTAAAGAAAGGAGTGCTTTTTAAAGCCCTGTTAAAGAATACAAAATTAACTCTATTAACTATTAATAAAAAGGGCTTTGCAAGTCAATTCCTTTACCAACTTATCGTTATGGTTTTAAAAGAAAATTATTTCTTGGAGTATTATCTCAATCCCTTCCCCACATCCTTTATATCCTTTTGCCATCTTCCCTCTCCCTCATCTGCCTGATTCTATTCCCTAAAAAAGCATCTGAATTCTTAAAGCAATTTACTCTGATTAATGGCCAATGTCACTTTTTAAATATTTTTTAGCCAGTTTAAAGAAATAATTCTTTAAAAGCTTTTTTAAAGTAAATCAATCAGAATTCCCTATTTGCAAAAGCAGCAAAGTTTGAAGGGAGGGTGGAAATTTTATAGAACATAAAATGTGCCAGTTTTAATCCTAAAAAACACCTAGGGTAATATATAATATTCTACAAAGGTTCCATGCACTAGGGTAACTTTCCAGAAACCTACAACCTCTTGATGAGTCCCTGGACCAGATAAGTCCTGAAATGGAGAGGGGCCCAGCCTCTCCAGAACATCAACTAGTTCCATCCCCTTATCCCATATTATTGACAGCCCTTTCCAATGTTCTAAAAAATTGGAGTTTGCATAGCCCAAATACCCATAAACAGTGAGAGAAAGGTCAAAGGTGATGGTGGAGTTATATAGAAAAGGTAGGGTTTAATAAATGAATATGATTGCTGAATCATTATATTGATATTTCTTTTAGTCTCCAGTATCCTAGAGCAGCTAGAATTAAAAACCTAAAATTGTGGAATTGTAACCCATACCAAAATATGGTGTTTGCATACCTGCAACCCCATTATTAGGTATATACCTGGAGGAACTAAGAGTGGTCAAGCTCTGAAACCTGTTCTACAACTAATTGTTGTGATGTGCTTTGAAATTTATTGCTTTTTTCTATATATGTTATTTTTCACAAAAAAGAAAAAAAGTCAATTGTGATAATAAATATATATATTTATTCCTTCTAGCCTGCAGTATTCTGGAACAGCTAGAAGGAAAAACCTGAGATGATGGAATGGTAGCCCATGACAAACTCAGGGATCTGTTGTAACTACTTGTTAAAGAGTGCTTTGAAAATTACTGCTTTTTTCTTTCTTTGCTTTGTATATATGTTATATTATACAATGAAAAAGATTTTTTAAATGTGCCTTTTTTTTTTCTTAAAAACTGGCAATCTGTGATCCAGATCAGGCAGGACCAAGTTGCCAGTTCTCAGATATGAAATTGCAAATGGCATGGGGAAGAGAAAAGACCATACCATCTAGATTCCTACCTCAGCTCCACCGAGTGCTGGCCATGGTACCACAGACAGAACTCAATCTCTCTGAGACCAATGGAGGAGAACAGCAATACTATACTCTATACCGAGTTGCTAACAGGATGAAATAAGATAGTGTATATGAAAATGCTTCATTGTAATAAAATATTAAATCAGTGTTCCATTAGAAGCATCTATTATACATTCTCAGCTCAGAAAAATTTACCTGACTGCATTCTCTTATAATTGTTCTATTTCATGACATTGATTTAGACTTGTTTGTGCAAATGAGAACATACAAGTTTTAATGTTCCAGGTTACAATCTTTTTGCTAAGAGGAAATGTAGTTTTAAAGGACAGTATCAACCTGATCTGAATTCAAAATGGGGATTTTGAAAAAAAGAAGACCATATTCTCTGGAGAACTTACATTTTAAGTATTCTGATTCTGAAAGAAGTAGAAGCTTTTTGGTGGGCAGTTAAGCAACAGAGAAGGACCTTCAGACTGCAGGAAGGAGGTCTCCCCATCTTCTGGTACACCTCTATTCCAAGGATCAGATTGGATTAACTGGTCAGATTTGTAGGCGCATTTGACACAGGCTAAGCAAATTGAAAACATAATATTCTTTAGACAGTACAATATATTGCCTTTGGGAAAATTATGATGTCAAAAGATAACTATCTGATGTTAAGAATTACTGATTGCATATGTAGAATGGAATGATTTCTAAATGTTGTGTCAATTTCTTTTTTTTCTTTAATTAATAAAAAAAAAAGATAACCATCAAGTGGGCAGGCAGCAGGAGCTGAGAACAAACAGAAAAGTGCCATGATCTTTTTTAGGCAATTAAAAACTGTTCTTAAAATTCTAGATATTTACATATGTATACAACAAGTGTGGCCTTCTTCCACCTCACCTGGACTGAGAGAGGCCAGGTGAGAAATATTTGTGCCCCATGTAGATTCCAAGAAGTGCTTCCTATGTTATATATTTTTAAAAGGCCCCGTGCTGTGCTCTGTGGTTAAGTATTGTATGGAGATGCAGGAGGGGGGTCCGTGAATACCAAGTGCCCTCAGAGAAGAGCACTGGAGCTCTAATGGCGTCGAGGTTGCAGCATTTAACTCTTGTGATTTCTGGATGGGAGATTTTCATGTCTCCTATGGTAGCTGTCACCTGCTCATGCTATGCCATCCATTCCTAATACTTGTGATGACATTGCCCCCATTCCCCACCCCCCATTACTTCACTTGTCCTTCTGCTCTTCTGAGTTCTTTATTTGAACAAAGGGATGGCAAATACTTGGAATGTGAGTGCAAATCCCAAACTGCAGTACAGTTCGCACCCCTTCTTAGGACCCAGTATTTGACTACCCCAGAGGGGAAATCAGTATCACTGAGAACTGTGGTAATGCACTCGTCACTTTTTTTTTTTTTTTTTTTCATTTGAGCAAGTGGTTGAGAGGAGGGGAAGGAGGCAGCTGCAGTGAACTTCGACCTCCAGAAACTTTTCCAAGAGGCTTGGCATCATGGGAATTTGTTCAGTATGCTTTGAGGAGGTATTTCAATCCTGCTGGGACTGTACTCAGGGCAGTTTTTGGCTTCCCTGGAGTTCTAGGCTTGAATGTCACTATATAGATCTATAGTATTTTATTTCCTAACCAGTTGTTCTTTCCCATGGAAAAAATCATGTAACACATTATTAGGTTTCCCAAGAGGTATGCAACAAGACTCCCTTACTGTAATGAGAAAACGGACATTTTTTTTCTTGTAGCCCATAATGAAAACCGCTATTTTTATTCAATGGATTACATATGCTCTATGCACTGAATACTAGCCACAGACAAAGGAATGCCCTATTGTTTCCCCACAAAGGAGGTTTGATGATAAAAGACCTGGTTTCATTCCTGGGATAACATGGTTTCATTTTGGAAAGATGTGTTTCAAACAGCAGTCATTGTTCTGGACCTATCCTTTAAAGGCACTCAGATGTCAGTCCGAGCCTCTAAGACGTGAAGTCTGAGCCTCTGAGACGTGAAGTCTGAGCCTCTAAGACATGAAGTCTGAGTTCTGAGATCACAAAAAAGTTGGACAGAATCCTTCCCCCCACACTCCCCGGATTCTAAATGTGGAACATCAGCTAAAGCAGATAAGTTTGGATGATTCCAATTTAGAATGAGAACCAAACATTTGGAATTCTGCATCCTTGAATCAAAATGGCTTAAGCCACTCCTTCTCTAACTTGGCTACACACTGGAATAACCTAGGGAGTTTAAAACAAAACAAAACAAAAAAAACCACTTATAACTGTGTCCCAACCTCAGAGACTTTAATTGTTTGGTTTTTTTTTCTCCCATGGGCAGGCTCTGGAAATCCAACTCGGGTATCTGGCATGGCAGGTGAGAATTCTGCCACTGAGCCACTGTTGCACTGCCCAGAGAATTTAATTTAATTGGTATGAAGCGCAGCCTAACATTGGAATGTTTTAACACTCTCTGGGTGATTCTAATGTGCGGCAAAGTTTAAGAACCACAGGTTTAAGATATAAATTGAAATGACGAAGAGAAAGAAACAGTAAGTAACTAGAAGCTAAGAGGTAGAAGAAAGACATGTGGAGTTGAAAAGGGATATAGAGGGAGTAGCAGGATGAGAATCAAGAAGGCATACCAAGAAGGCAGGGAGTACAGCAGAGCCTTGTTAACGGTGGAGAACTCAAGTGCTCGCCTACAGCCCCCGGCTGCTGAGGTTTCAAGACCTGTCTTGGATCCAAAAAGGTCCTTGGGAAGGACGGTTCCAACAGCAGCTCCCCTTCTTGGATTTCTGTCAGATGCTACTTCTCATGAATGCTATGTGGAGGTGTGATTTTTCTCAATGCTTAGTAAATAATGTCACCCCTGATAAATGCAGGTAGGTGGCGTGAGGGGAAGGGGCTTGTCAATGGGCAGCACCTGTCCTGGGCCTCCCTCGTGCACATTTGTGACCTAAGCAGCTATCACCTGCCATTGCTCTGTGAGTTCATTTCCTCGACAGGTGAGGTTGGTCAAAGAGCATCCGTCCGACGGCAGTCGCCTCGCTCACTCTATTTGTCACACGGCGACTTCGGGTTGGTGCCCACGTTTAACAAACCAGAACATACTACATGAAGACAACTTCCAGAGAGAAGTTTCAAAACAATGCAGTACTGAATTCAGTACTAAACTGAAACAAATGTGTGAGCATCTTTTTCTCCTTAAGAGATATTCATTTATCTCCTCATCCTCTAATTTTTTAAAATTGTGCTTTGTCTCACCTTAGCATAAGGCCCCAATTTCTTGGGAGTGAGGGGTAGAGAAATGGCTTCAGGAAAGAATTGTTAAATACCACCCATTGCAAGTTCTTAATGGGAAATGAGACTTTTTAAAATTTAGTTTATTTTGTGTTATCAAACCAAAACAACATACAAACGTGAACATTCTTAACATACAGACATTCCGTGTATGGTGTACAATCAGTGGCTCACAATATCATCACATAGTAGCATATTCGTCACTTTGAGAAATCAGATTTTTGAGGGTCCTGGCAGTGCTTGCCCTGTTGTGGACAAGTCTGCTGTGTTACTGCCCCTCTTCCTTCTGGATTATATAATTTTTTAAATGTCTTATTTAGCTGCCACTATTCCAAGTCCACAGCTGTCCTATATAAGGTTCTAGGGAAAAGTATAGGTTTGGGAGCACAGGGAACTCTCACCAGGCTATTAGTCTTCCAAAGGGAAAGAGAAACCCCTGGTTCCTTCTGACTTCAGATGAGCTGTAGGGTTCTTTATTGCTTATTAAAGTGGCTACCACAAATATGCATTTGTCTCCTTATGATTCTGTTGCCTCGGGCACCCTAGGATGTGGCTGTTTTAAAGAGCCTCATTAGCCTTTGGTAAAGTTATACCTCTGAGATCAGCATCTTACTGCCTTGGCTTCTGCCACTAAAATGTTTATTCAACTGCCTGGTTTAGTCTAGAAGCCCATGTCATGCTCTCTCAGTGAGCTGCCAGATTGCTTAGCACAGTGTCAATGCATTTGAAAAATGTAATTTTTCCCACTCCCCCCCCCTTATCTTTTGTCAAACTGCCGCCTGATGCTGTGTTTGCTTAGTGGGTGGGATGTGTAATAGTCCCCGTGGGGGACCGCTTCTTGGTTTGTGTGTTTATTGCTAATGTAGGAAGGTTGCTATGCTGTTTTCATGAAGACTGGTTCTAAAGAGCATTTTAAAAGGATTCTTTGGAATGTTTCTTTAAAGGTGTCTCTTAGGAATCAGCCGTTGTTATTTATTGATTGTAAATAAGCAGGGGCCCACACACCCTGGGCACTTAAAACAATCTTTCTTGGAATTGCCACAAGGAGTCGGACATTTTCACAACCTTTTGTCCTTCACTCTTGTAACTTAAAGGAGTAAACAGTGAAAGAGAATCATTGTCTTTCATTAGTGGTTGATGTCATTGAATTTTTAAAAATTAATTTTAAATTTTAGCAACTGTATACTTTTTGCTTTGCTCTCACTTCCTTCAGGTATGTGCTCAAATGTCAGAATTCCCTGAATAGTCAATTTCAAATTGCAGTTCTCTTCCTGCCTTGCTCCCGGCACTACTTATTCTTTATTTTTTACCTGCAAGACACACAAACACACACAAACCCTTCTATTTCCTCTCATTACGATATAAGCTTTTGATGGCAGAGAATTTGTTTAGTGTGGTATCCCCAGTACCTGAAATGTTTCCTGCTCTGTAATATATGCTCAATGAAAATTTGTAGAATGACAACAAAAATGTCCCAAATGGAAGCTGTGAGGCAGTTGGAGCACGGCTCCAACTTTGAATCCCTAGTCCAGTGCCCTTGGCCAGGTTATTTAACCTCTGCCATAGTTTCATCATCTGTAAAATGAGGATAATAACAACGCCTCCCTCACTGGTGTATAAAGTGCTGTATAAATTTTGGCTATTATTATTATTAACAATATCATTAAACAGGGTTAGTCCTTTCTCCAGCAGGAAGAGTGCATTGGGACAGGCAGGTGGGCTAGGCTCGTTCTCACTGTTCTCTCTGTTTCTATGATCAAGTCTCATCCTCCAAACTGACCATGCTTTCGTCTGTATCCCCCACCAATGAAAGGATCCCGCTGGAAGGCATTTTTCCCCTCGGTGAAATTGAGGTTGACCTAGTTCCCACCCAAGGGCCCTGTGACCCCCTAGGTAAGGGAGACCATCTGCAGCCGTGGTTTGGGAGTGAGGTCCTGGATGCCTGGTTTCAGGGATGCTTCTCGGGCAGGGCCCACCCTTCTCTGGAGGCCCAACTTCTCCAAGCCTCATTGGGATTGGAGGTTTGGATTCATTTCCAGTTGCCACCACCCACCCCTCAGGGGGGCATGCTATGCCAGGGGTTAGGTGAACTGGCTTTGAATTTCAACAAAACTTGGTTTGAATCCACTCCTGTAGCTAATGGGAAATCTTGGTTAACTGACTTCACATCTGTTTTCTAATTTGTGAAGTGAAGACAATCTTTCCTCCTTTGTATGAAGCTTGTGACAATTAAGATAATGTGCGTAAAGCACTCAGTCCTGAGTTTGGAGCACTTCAGTTCATTTAGTTAATAGTTATTGAGTAGGTGCTACTCCTGGTTCTCAGCAAATACTTGTCAAATGGATGTGTTTTCCACCTTTCCTGAGAGAAGTGAATTTTCCCCTACTTTCAGCCCAGTTTTTACGCACCAGGGCCCAAAAGACATGGATTAAGATTCAAGGTGCATTGGGATTTAAGAATACTGCCAGTCACTTTACTACTTCCTGCAATTGGCAGGTTGTCTTTGTTCTTTTTCTCCATTTTTGCTCCTTGTTTTCCTTTTTCTTATCCTCCTTTACCATACTTTTAATTTGTTCACTTACATTCTCCATCCTCCTTTCTGTAGATACTAAGCTTTAGTCTTAGGTTTGCAAATCATATTGCTTGGTCCTACTCATTCACTGAGGAATGAAGATAGGCTGACCCCTAATCTTCTTACTTTGAAGGATCATAGGCTGCTTTGTGAATTCTGTAAAGTCTCAGGACTCTGCTGCACCAGGGCACTAAATTGTTTCCCAATGGCTTTAAAAGCAGTATCAGTTTTCAAAATAGCTTTATTAATCTAGACAGCTACCAGGCACTTAAGAGAGATGGTTCCACTAATATTCTGATACTGTAATGAGACCATAATATATTTGCTAGTATTAAAGTCCTTCAGAACTGTAATTATTATTTGAAGTAGTATTTTCGTTGACTTAAGTTTTGAGGAATGATTCTAAAAATGATTAGAGACTCATTCATAGCAATGATCTTTTTAAAAACATGCATAAAATGAAACTGCTAATAGATTGGTTAAGTCATACATATGGAAGAGCTTCCTCTATATGCTACTGTGGAACTTAAGTAATATTTAGAGGCTATAAAATGGTCAAAATGTTTTTTAAGTATGCTCTCATTAAATGTTTATGAAGGTTTTATGTTTAAGTACAGGAAAGTTTACCCTTGCAATATACACTTTTGTATGTGTAAAGTCTTTTAAATAGCCTTATCCTTATTTAAATAAACTGAATAAAAATGATTTAAAAAAAAATTCCTGCCCGTGAAAGTTAAATGAAAACTGTATGGAAATTCAAGTTGTCAGGGGGAAAAAAAAAGCAGGGACAAAAGGTAACTCACCAATGACTATAGATGTAAAAAAACAGTACTGCGGTAGGAAATCATTGCCAAACCATCCTCCTCAACCCACAGAGGGGTCAGTCTGGAGAAACTGCTGCCTGCTTTATGGAAATTAAATCATCCCCCAATTAAAAAACTTAGCCTTATATCACAGGACTAATAAATCCCAGAATTAGGAGGAGAAATCAGGCCTTCTAACCAAATCAGTCATCTCACATCCCTCTGACATAAATCAGGTGTGCTGGTTTGAAGCTGTTATGAACCCCAGAAAAGACCATGTTCTTTGATCCATTCCTGTGAGTATAGACCTATTGTGGGTGGGAACTTTTGGTTACATTATTTCAATTTCATTCAAGGTGGGTCTTCATCCTTTTATTGAACTCCTTTATTATAGGATATAGGACAGAAAAAGCCCAGAGAGAGTCTAGAGAGAAAAAGCCTCAGAAAACCTAAGAGAGAACCCACAAGTTACAAAGAGGAAGCCATTGGAACCAGAAGCTGAAAGCAACACAACCCAATAGTGAAGGACCAGGAGATGCTGGCCATGTGCCTTCCCATGTGACACAGGTGTCCCAGATGCTGGTGGCCTTTCTTCAAAGTCCAGGTATCATCCTGTTACCTTAATTTGGACATTTTTATGACCTAACCACCGTAAATTGTAAGTTAATAAATCCCCATTGTAAAAGCCAACACATTTCTGGTATACTGCATTCCAGCAGCATTAGCAGACTGAAACACCAAGAAATACTTAAACATAAGATTCCAAGGCTAATTTTGGGGGTGTAGTTGATTGAGTTATGTACCCTGACAAAAGACATGTTCTTAATCTTAATCTAGTTCCCTGTGGGTGTGAACTCATTGTAAATAGGACCGTTTGAAACTGTTGTCAATAGTCAAGATGTGGCCAAATAAACCAGGGTGGGTCTTAATGCGAGAAGTCCACAACGGAGCCCAAAGCCAGAAGTCAATGGAAACTGGAAAAGCAGACAAAGAAGAGAGATTGCCATGTGATGGGAGGTAGATGCAAGCCAAGGAACTCCAAGGATTGTGGCAAGAATGCTACAGACTGTGGGAGAAAAGTATGACCTTCCTTTTGGACTTCCACCTCTGAAACCAGAGACAAATTCCCATTATTTAAGTCAAAACCAGTTTGTAGTATTTGTAATGGCATTTCTGGAAAACTAAGACAGGGTGTGTTCATGTCTTATTTGAGGATTCTCTCTTCTTGCTCTCCAGCATCTTTCATGGTTTCCCATATTTTTCCGATAATAGTTTTTCCTCAAATTGGGGGCTTCAGATATCTTCCACTGTGGTACCTGTTTCTTGTACCCTTCCATACATTAGACTTTCTGCGGGGAGGAGAGTCTACTTTTTAACAGACTTGCCCAGTGATGCTTAAGTCCCCTGAAACCTGTAGCCTATAGCACTAGGAGCTGCAGCTTGACTTTCTCTGGCTGTGTGAGGTCATTCCTATGACTTGAACCTATTCTTGTCTTGTTGGTCCACATAAGATACAAAAGGATAGGATGCAGGTTAATTTGAACAACTCCATGGTTATTCCTGGAAATGAAAGACTTTAGCTTCAAGCTTCTTCTTGACCTTGATGTATAGGTGTGATAATTTAAGTTTGTATGTCAACTTGGCCAGGTGCTCTTGCCCAGTTGTCTGAACCAGCAAGTACTGGCTTGTTACTGTGAGGACATTTTGTGAACCTAAGTCATCAGTAAGTTGATTGTATCATGACTGATTACATCCACTATCAATGAAGGAGATTATCTTCAGCAAAAAGAGGTTTTTAATGCAATCACTTGAAGGCTTTCAAAGGAGAAGGGATGATGGTGAAGAAGTGGTGGACACCAGCAGTGCTGAGGTTTGGCAGTCATTTTGGAGTGAGAGGCTTCATGCCTTTTGGAGGTGACTGTTGCCATGATGGCCCAAAGGGGCCTGGCAGCCAACCAAGGTCAATGCTTCAAGTAGGCCATTGAGCTGAGCAGTCCTGGAAGAGGCAGCAGGGGCTGAAGTGACCAAGGTGGTGGCCAGGAAGATTCCTTGTACCTAGTTGGTTATTTGGACAAACAAGTGCCTGATACCACTGTGCAAGAAAAAGACCAGATCCTGGTGGAGAAGCACTGCTGGGACATTGCCTTGGGTCCTCCCAAACAGATTCCCGTGAACCTCTTCATCTTCACCCTGGCAATACTATCTCCATCTCTGCTACTATGCTGATGTGATGATGGCCTGGAGACCCATTCAGGCACTTATGGCCATTTCAGTCACTTTCAAGATGCTAGAAAGTTCAAGCCAGAAGTTTCTTCAGGGTTTGGTCTATCTCATAGGTAACCTTATGGTTTGGCGTTGGCTGTTTACAAGTGCCAGTCCATGGGACTACTGCCTACTCATGCAACCAATTGGTTAGATGTCATTCAGCCCTTCAAGAGAATGGAGTTCAGCAGTGGGAGACAGCTTTTGTGACTCTGAGAAAGAAGTACCTGGCACCTTATATATTTGGGTCTCATTTACATACTTCTTTAGACCCAGTGGCTCCTGAGTATACAGACTCTTACAAATTACTCTCATGCCGAAAAGAATCAAAAGTTCTCTTTACTCCACAATGAGGAAAACAAATCCTAGAAGGACAGCGTCCATATTGCTACAAACACAAAGAAACTATACCACAATCTTGACTGAAATTAATGTAGAAAACTTTATTTATGTTTCCAATACAGAGCAAAACAACAAATAAAACCATCGTTCTATGTAAACAAAGAATAGTTGCTGCTAAATCAAGAACTATGGCAGTATCTCCTCCCATAAATTAAATGGTCGAGAACAAAATAGTTGCACACTTTCCTCATCTATTTTCCTTAACATTTCACTTCTATTTAACATAAGCTGTGATATAAAAATTCTGTTGGAGACACTTGTGGAAGATGTGAGAAACTAATGCTGGATTCAGATTTTATATGATGAAAATGAAGCAGACAAAATGAGTACCAAAAAAAACCCAAAACAAAACAAGCACACACACACACAAAAGGAGAAGTGATGACTTAAGCAGTCAGAAGACAAGAATTTTTATCTCTGCTGCAGCCAGCCGGCCTCTCCTGGAGAATTCATTGAAAACCTTCACCCGAATTGCCAGCATGCAGCCTGCCCTATGGAATTTGGACTCGTTCATCCCCACAGTTGCATGAGACACTTATAAAATCTCACGTTTACAGATATCTCCTGTTGGTTCTGTTTCCCTAGAAAACCCTGTCTAATAGGTGAATTTCAAAATGCAGGGTTTCAATTTTAAGCAGAATTTGGGATGGTTCTTATTTTCTTAGAACTTCTTCGCAATCATTTTAGAAAACAATCCAAATGCACAGAAAGATTTGAGATACCAAGAGTTTGCAGCCTGCTCTCTTTCCAAGGGCAAAACAGCCTGCAGTAGTTGCTAAAAATAGACCTTTCTGGTTCAGGTCACTGAGCAGGAATGGCTTCGGTGTCACTCTGTTTATACAGCTTTACATCTGGCACCTTCATAACCACAGGGCTGACTCGATGAAGCTTGAGTACCGACATCAGTCTGTGGGAATTCTTGGTAAAATACAACCTGGGACTGTAGCCCAGTAAAACTCAGCAGCGTCCCCACCAAGACTGGTGGTGTTTGGATTAAGGGCCCTTTCAACCTTTGCTTCTTGACTCCTTATTCCCTTTCCATCAGTCTCTCAAAGTCAGGGGCAGAGGTCAAGACTTCAAGTCACTCTAAAAGATACTGAACCCACAGAAAAATGAGCTCACCCTCAGGAATTTAAGACCCACAGTGTTTTTTGTTTTTCTTCGTAATTTATCTTGTATTTTTTGTCTTTGCAAACTTGTAGACTTAAAGGCATCATATAGTTGCAAATTTAACTTTAAGGCTTTAAATGTTTGGAAAAGGGTTTCTTACCTTTGCTATTTTTCAAAACAGCTCTGCAATGCTGACAGATCTTTTCTTTGTGTGTGATAATTTAGGTGCTCCCCTGTCCTGTCCCTCAAATGCACAGAGCACGTGGGTGGCAAGAGAATTTATAGTTACTTGAGATTAACATTCTAAAATTAAGGAAATGGAAATGGGATGAAAGAATGAGGGCACTTGGCAATGAATATACATGAGGTGATTGAACTGAACTGCCAGGCATTCACATTCATAGGATTCCAGAGTAAATGCTGAGGAAGTGGATTAAATGGGATCAAATTTAGAATACTATTATAGAGATCAATTTTTACTTACAAGTTGGCCTGCCATCTTTAAATAAATAATTCTAGCAAGCCCACAGAATGTTAACTTTGGCCGTTCTAAACATATTCATCTGTATCCTATGATTTAATTCTCACAACAACCCCATGAAGTAGATTATTATTATTATTATTATCATTACTGCTTCTATTACTGTATTTTACAGATGAGGAGACAGAGACTGTCAAGAGAGCAACTTGACCAAGGGGGGACACATCTATGACATGTGGATATGAACTCCAGCGTATCTGACACAAAAGCTCAAGCCTTTAAGCCACTGTATTTTCAGATGAGTTGGTTTATTTTCAGATGAGCAGTGGGTTCTTCAGCTTCCGGGCAACCACAGGCTGGGCTCCACCAGCACCTTTATTTGTTTTGCTTTTAATACAGTACATACTGGAGCCTTTTGTTTTCCCAGCAGTGTTGATTCACATTCCCTTAAATAGATTAACTTCCCTGCCTTGTCTAACTCATATGATGGAAGCAAATTCACTTGCCAATAGAAATAAAGTTGAAGGAAATATGACAGCAAGAAGGGAGGAGTGAGTGAGGGTTTTATGGTTTATCAAGGCATGAATACAGGCTCATCATTTTCTACTTCCTTCTGCTCCCCCTCCCAAAACAAACAAACAAAAAACCCCGACTTGATTCCAATCACAGTTTGTTCTATAATTTTATAGGTAGTTGAAATACCTAATAAATGTTGAATTGTTGGAGTATTTCTTGTTTTGTAAGAGAACATCTGAGTGTTCCAATGAGATTTTATCATTTGTCTCCCAAATAGCAGATGCTTGATAAAAGTTGTTGACTTCTTTCCCCAGAGACCAGAAGTGTCTTTGTCTATCACAGGTATGGGCCCTTCTCAGGTCTAATACAATTGTGAAGGAATTAAAATTTGTCTTTATGCTCTCTTCTTAGAAGCCCCTGGCTTCTCCACATTTTTGTACCCACTTTCCCTCAAATCTCTCCTCCCTGAGAATTGCTCACCCCCTATGTTTGTTTGCTAAAAGCAGCTGGAATATAATAGACCTGAAATGGGTTGGGTTGCAGTGGGGATTTATTCACAAATTTACAGTTTTAAGGCCATGAAAATGTCCCAATTAAGGCATCAACAGGACGATACCTTCTCTGAAGACAGGCTGCTGGCATCTGGGACACCTCTGTCATATGGGAAGACACATGGCCAGCAGCTGCTGGTCCTTTGCTCCCAGGTTTTATTGTTTTCAGCTCCTAGTTCAGTGGTCTTCTCTCTGAGCTTGTGTGTCCTGCCTTAGCCTCTCTGAGACATTTTTTTCTCTCTGCTCTTCCAGGGGCTTTTTCTCTAAGCTCTCTCCGGACTTCTCTGCATGTTTTTTTCTGAGCTCTGTTGGCCTTTTCTGTCTTTTATCTTCTCATAAAGGACTCTAGTAAAAGGATTCAGACCCACCTTGAATAGATGTGGATCACATCTCAATTGAAATAACCTAATCAAAAGGTCCTACCTAGAATAAGTTCTGCACCCACAAGGATGGATGAAAAGAACATGGTCTTTTGGGGGCTACATACCAGCTTCAAACCAGCATACCCTCCCTTTTGTCTTCTTCCTGGTTCCTCGTCCAAACTTGCCTTTCCATTTCTTGCTCCCTTAGAACCTTGCCAGGGGATGACTTGCTAATCTCCAAAAACTGTGACTTCGATTAGTAAAAAGTCCTTTGAAAACAATAAAATCTTATACTCATATAAAATGGGGGTAATAAAGCTATTATTGATATTTTTAAAGGATATTTTGCAGGTTATCAATATTTTCACATGAATGAGTGAGTTCCTAAGGTGTAATTTTGAGTGACAAATTGGTGGGAGCTATCTGTGGATTGATGGGTGGGTCCTGTCAATAGAATCCTTCAAGCCATGGGCAGAGGGTGACCTCAACCTCAGAAAGCTGACCCTGATCACATTGTCCTATGTGTTCAGGAGCATCCTTAAAGCTCCCTGCATGGGACACTGCTCCCAAATGGACTCTCTAATACAGTTAGCAGGACGCTTAGTGGCTGGTGACAGTGGGACCTAGGGAGAGGGTTAGAGGATGTGTCAAATAATCCTGATTGCATAGTTAATATGTTCCTTTAACAATTTTGGAAATCACCTTATAGGGATATTGTAATAATTCAAATGTGAATATCCATGCCTTGAAATATTGAAACAGAAGTGATCAGTACATTTCCAGTACAACTAACTTTCTATCAGTGTGTGGATTTGCCTCTTTATGGATTGTCCATAGAGAGGGTTTTATCCCAAGCTGGTTTTCCTCTGCCACCCACGTCCTTCAGAAATATTAACAGAAGTTTGAAATCCAGTATATGCAAATTGGGGCTTAGCTCTGTCAAATGCCCTCAACTGGCACAATAATGAGACCATATAATGATTGAGATTTTGGATTGGAGTGAGCTGGAAACTTTAATAATGTTATCACATCACAAGGAGGGCTGCCAGATCTAGCAAATAAAAATACAGAACAACCAGTTAAATTTGAATTTGAGATAAACAATGAATACTTTTTTAGTGTATGTCCTGGATTTTGTCTGGTGACCCTAGTCACATGACGACTTAGATGTGCAGAAAAAATGTGAATTCTTTGTTCTGTCTAAACTGAATACGTTCTGCACAAACCCTCACCTGTAGGTTGGCAAGAAAACAAAATAATAGCTTTTAGTCCTAGCCCAGTTAAAAACTAGCCTGGTCAAATTATTTGAACAGACCCTTAAGGTAATGCTTATTCTCTAAAATAAAATGCTCCCTTCTCATATGCCTTCTTCCATCTCCACTGCCCGGCTGCCATGCCAAAATGGCGTCTGGAATTTGAGGCAGTGATGAGGTAGGAGTCTAGGTCTTTGCACACAGTGTGCCATGATCTTCTCAGCTCTCTTGCCTTTGGACACCTGAGCATCTGAGCCATAGGCCTAGGGGTCCACCCCAGGAGAACCTCACCCCATTATAGCTGCCTCAATTCCAAGTCTGCTGGCTGGCAGCCAAGTCTGAGATCCTCCCCTTTGACGAGACCACTCTTCCCTCTAAATTGAGCTGAGTCAGGTCCTTTCCACCGTTACCTTCTAGTCTCAAGGCAGCAATGTCCCGATGCCCTCGACGTTTCCCTCACTCAGCACACGCTCTTGCCCTCTACTCCATGAGGCAACAGAGAAATGAAACCAGAACTTGGCTCTGACTGATTGACTTGCCAACATTCTCTCCACATGCCCACAATATCCTGGGATTGAAAGGGCTAGGCTTTCTAGCTATTTATTACTCTAGGCTTCTCTTCTGTAGCTGCAAGCTTCCTGTTTTAGGTGGAAAGGATATCTTCTTTGCACTATGGGAAGATTATGGTGATTGGAATCCTCTAATCCTAACCCTGATTAGGTTACAGTGGTTCTCAAAACTGTGGTCCCTGACCAGGAACTTGCATGGCATGCAAGTTCTCTAGTCCTACTCTAGACCTGCTGAATCAGAAACTCTGGGGGTTTGGCCCAGCGATCTATTTTAATAAGCCTTAGAGGTGATTCTGATGCATGCTAAGGTTTAACAACCATGCCAACATGTTTGTAAAGATGTCAGCAAGTTCTCTCTCTCTCTCTCTCTCCCTCTCCCTCCCTCCAACCTCTCTCTTGAAGTCTTGTTAAACAGATTAAATATTTCCTTTCAATATAATTGATTGTTTAGCAAGATAGACTCAAAAAAATGTTATGGTTTAAAAAACAATTCAGTGATTAAAACCAAAAATTAAAGCTGTGATTTTAAAATGGCTCAAATTCTTAAGCTACTTAATGATTTCAGGAAAGGTAGCATGACTAGCTCAGGTAGTTATCCATAATTCTGAAGGTTAGGGCTCAGATCTAAAATTTGAAACAGACGCTCCTGGAAATTTGGGTAATTCTCAAGATTTTTAGTAAGTTTTTAAGCTAGTTAAAGTGCAAGAAGATCTGACTCTACTTAGAATTCAAATAGCATAGTTGGTCTCATTGTGGCAGTTGAGATAACAGGTAATAGAAACTTGGAACTTTTTCAAGTTACCATGCAAACTTGGAAATTTTGAATATCTGCATAAATTAACTAATGTGGTCTATATCCTTCTACATAAAATATATTGGCAAGGCATAATTTTCTCCTCACCTGCCAAAAGGATGAGTCACTGAGGACAGCTGGCAATTTACTATGCCCTTTGGTTTGAATAGGAAGAGTCTTCCAGCCCTTTCTTATTGTTTAGCCTTTCCAATCACTTGGCATTGAGATGACCCCGCGTGCCCTAGAGGCAGCACTAAGCAAGGAGTGGTATCAGCAGATAGTACTGGCATTAGACTCCTCCTGTCAGCCCAATGATATGCATGTTACTCACCCAATAAATAACATATTCTTTACTATGAACAATTCATATTTTCTCAATCTTATTAAAGGCTAAATAAAAACATCTTTAGAAAACTGCTTTAATCTAAGAAAAAGCAGTGAATTTACTTTATAGAACACAGCTTGGACAAGTTCCCTAAACTCTTTTCAAAATAAATCACTACCACTAAGCCCCTCTTTTATGAATTCTGTAGTCACCGATGCTTTAATCCCATTTCCATGCTATACAAATTCCCTGAAAGGGAGAAAAATCTTTAAACATCCAATTCTGCATCCAGCCTCAGGACTTTTTATTCACACAAGGCAACATTCTCATAAGCCCCAGGAAATTAGTTTCTGTCAATAAAGGTAGGTAAGACCTATGCTAATAAAAGATAGGTAACTTTTTTTTTATTGTGTTCATTAAATTGTTTAAAAATAAAAGCTGGTAATAAATATCAGCTTCTGTTTCAGTTTGTTAAAGCTGTGAAAATGCAATATACCAGAAATGGATTGGCTTATAACAATGGGGATTTATTAAGTCACAAGTTACAATTCTGAGGCCATGGAAGTGTCCTAATTAGGGCATCAACAAGAGGATAACGTCACTGAAGAAAGGTTTATGGCATCTGGGTTCCTCTTCCCATGGCAAGGGGTCTGCTGGTCCTTCACTCCTGGGTTCTGTTGGCTTTAGGTTTCATGTGTCCTTGATTGCTTCTCCAGGGACGTGCATCAGAGCTCTCTGTGTCCTGCACTCTTCACTTAGCATCTCTGGGGCATTTCTCTCTCTCTGCATCCTTCACTTGGTTTCATTTCTCTGTATCTGTCTCTCTGTGTTTTCTTGTCTTAAATCTTTTCATGCAGGACTCACTAAAAGGATTAAGACTCACCTTGAATTGGGTGGGTCACATCTCCATGAAAACAACCTACCTGAAAGGCTTCACCCACAAAATGGGTCCCCACAAGAATGGATTAAAAGAATATGGCCTTTTCTGTGACACATAACAGATTCAGACCAGCACAACTTCCAATACCCTACCACCACCCCAGTCCTAGCCATGCGAGGTATGAGTTCCTAGTCAGATTCTAAATGGAGCAATATTCAATGTACCCTGGTTAAGAAAGGATGTTTTATTATCTTCTTTTGAAAGAGTTAGGAAAACACACCATTTACTGTTTCTTATGGGGAAGCCTTACCAACTATGTGGGGAGAGTGTGTAGTCTGCTGGAAAGTATCAGGATGTTGGAATCATAGCCCTGCCTTTGAGTGTAGACTCTGTCAACTTATTGGCCATGCAACTTTAGGTGCATGACCTATTACAGACCCAGTTTCCTTTAGCTGTGCAGTTGGAATAAATTTTATCTAAATCTGTACCACAGAAGGTTTCTGTCATACTTAACCAAGTACACAGAGGCAACCATGTAGGAAATGGTAAGTTATGGGAAAGAATCGGTATGTGAGAATAACGAGCATCAGAACCTGAAGAAGTACTTGGGTAAGTTTGTGTTTTGGGGTTCACTGTGTCTCTTTACAATTTGTACCTTCATTAGTTAAACTCAGTTTTATTTCTTATAGACCTGGAGCAACTAAATCTGTTATCAATTTCTTGTATTAAGGTTAGAACTAGGCAAAAATAGACAAAACTACCTGATGACAAAAAAGAAGTCAAAACTAGGGGTGGGGAGTCTGGAATAAGCTGGAAAGGTCTTGAAGGTAACTTATTTGGGTACTGAAAGTGTTCTATATCATTGAGTTGTTTACATAAGGATTAGTGCACTTTACATTCTCTGTGAATGCTACACCTTAACTTTTTTTTTTTTAACTTTTTTATTGTACAGTATAACATATATACAAAGCAAACAAATAAAAAAGCAATAGTTTTCAAAGCACTCTTCAACAAGTGGTTACAGGACAGATCCCAGAGTTTGTCATGGGCTACCATATGATCCTCTCATATTTTTCCTTCTAGCTGCTCCAGAATATAGGAGGCTAGAGGGCTTAAATACTTTTTTATCATCACAATCGGCTTTTTTTTCCTTCCTTTTTTGTGAAAAATAACATATATACAAAAAAGCTATAAATTTCAAAGCACAACACCACAGTTAGTTGTAGAACATATTTCAGACTTTAACATGGGTTACAATTTCACAATTTTAGGTTTTTACTTGCAGCTGCTCTAAAATACTGGAGACTAAAAGAGATATCAATTTAATGAGTCAGCATTCACATTCATTTGTTAAATCCTATCTTCTATGTATAACTCCACCATCACTTTTGAACTTTCCATACCTCTCTTTAGGGGTGTTTGGGTTATGGCAATTCTAAATTTTTGATATTGGAAGGGTCTGTCACTAATATGGGGTAAGGAGATGGAACTATCTGATGTTCTGGAGAGGCTTGGGGTAGGTTTCAGCACTTATCTGGACCAGTGATCCATCTGGAGGTTAACAGGTTTCTGGAAAGCTACTCTAGTGCCTGGAACCCTTGTGGAATCTTATATATTGCCCTAGGTGTTCTTTAGGATTGGCTGGAATGGTCATGGTTGGGGGTTGGCAGGTCATGACAGGTAGCAAGGTCTACCTGAAGCTTGAGTAAAAGCAACGTCTAGAGTAGCCTCTCGACTCTATTTGAACTCTCTCTGCCTCTGATACTTTATTAATTACACTTCTTTTCCCCCTTTTGGTCAGGATGGAATTGTTGATCCCATGGTGTCAGGTCTGGATTCATCCCTGGGAGTCATCTCCCGTGTTGCCAGGGAGATTTTCACCCCTGGATGTCTTGTCCCATGTAGGGGCAAGGGCAATGATTTCACTTGCAGAGCTGGGCTTAGAAGGACTGAGGCCACATCTGAGCAACAACAGAGGGTCTCTAGAAGTAAGTCTTAGGCATGCCTATAGGTAGTCTAAGCTTTTAACTACCTACATAAGCTTCGCAAGAGTAAGCCTCATGATCAAGGGCATGGCCTATTGATTTGGGTGTCCCTAAAGTTTGACACAGTATCAGGGGACCCCCGATGGTAAGGTTTAATAGTTCCATACTTTTTCTCCCCTGCCTCAGGGGACTTTGCCAATACTTTTTGATTATCCGGTTAATATACTCTAGGATGTTTCCAGGCATTACAATAATCTATACAGGATTAAAAACCTCTTTTTTTTATTAATTAAAAAAAATTAACAAAACATTTAGAAATCATTCCATTCTACATATATAATCAGTAATTCTTAATAGCATCACATAGTTGCATATTCATCATTTCTTAGTACATTTGCATTGATTTAGAAAAAGAAATAAAAAGACAATGGAAAAAAATAAAATGATAATAGAGAAAAAAAAAACTATACGTACCATACTCCTTACCCCTCGCTTTCATTTACCACTATTTCAAGCTGAATTTATTTTAACATTTGTTCCCCCTATTATTTATTTTTATTCCATATGTTCTACTCTTCTGTTGATATAGTAGCTAAAAGGAGCATCAGACATAAGGAAAAACCTCTTATTCTGTGCTCTCTGTGTTTCAGTTGTTCAAATGAGCTGTACAGATAGGTAGAATTCGATTATGTGCTACAGAAAATTTCAGTTCCAGATCAAATAAACCTTTCTTCCATTGATATCAAAGAGTATGTGTGGTTCTAAAATACAGACACTGTCTTCCTTACCCCTATGTTCTCAATTACTTTACCCCAACCTGTTTGGCTTTGTTCTTATCTCTGAATATCAGGTTATATATATAAAACAGCCTCTCAAAATCCAGAAATAATAATCACCTTTCCAGACTTAATGTGTCTGCTTTAAAAGCTTATAATCTAGGCCCCTTAATAACATTTTAAAAAAATGATTTGAACAAGATGTACATTAGGATCAGGAGTCTACACATATCCAATTCACTATTAAAGTTATCCAATTTCATTTTCTAATTTTTTTTGGTGGTGGTACATGATCCGGTAATTGAACCCAGATCTCCTGCATGAAAGGCAAGCATTCTTCCACGGACCAATTTCATTTTAAAAAGGCTTTTGGGAGAATGTGAAAACTACGTCTTATAGAAGTAGTTGGTCTACAGGCATTTGTCTGATCCAGAAATATATGCCTTACAGATGCTTGTTTAATTCACATTAAAAATCTTGAATTTTACATAATAATCAGGATTTTTGTCTCTTCCTAGAAAAATCATGATATCTGGCAGCACTGGCCTGTAGCCTCACAGTTGCTTAGCAACTGAGTGAACCCACATCAGGAAAGACAGTTTGTCTTGGGGCCCTCCTGCTTCCAATGATCTTATGCCTGCCATTTTGCCCATTTACTCTATCTGCCTGGCCCAGCAGGCATTTCACTTTGCCATTCCTGGTAACCCAAACAACTGGTTGACCAGTTACCTTTCCCGTCTTCAGCCTGTTGTCCAGGCTGAGTCTTTTCAACTTGAGGGCTTACTGACAATTTCTAATACTAAATTGGGGCAGCGAATCACTGTATCTTATTCTCTTTGCTCACACAAAATTAGTAGAAATAGCCAGCACACATGAAATGTTTGTTGAGTGAGTGAAAAAAAAAAGTCACATATGTGCTGACTGCCTGCTGATGATTTATCTCCTGTCACATTTCTTTTCATGACATGTGGATGTGCTAGCCCCATTGCGATTCAGATTGCCTACTTCTGCTATAAATCGAGAGGGGGGGTTAGAAAAGCTAAAGGGAAACTGTTCTCTGCACAGTCATTTTTGATTATGATTTGAAGCAGTTTTTATTATACTAAATTAACATGAGGCTAATTGCTCAACAGCCTCTCTCGTTAGTGCTGGCTGGCGCCATTCAACTGATCCCCTCTGCTGATATCCAGCTGGTTAAGGTGTGGCATAGTCTCATGAAGGAGAAATCTGCAAGCAAGAAAAATAACCACAGTTCCTAAATACTACACATGCCATACATATCCCATTTCTAATTCACACAAATCTAATATGTACAGTAGTGTTTAAGAGCGTATACTTTGAAATCAGTCTGTCTGGGTTCAAATCCTATTGCTACCACTTACTAGCTGTGTGATCTTGGGCAAGTATCTAATCTCTCTGGGCCTGAGATTCTTCAGCTATAAAGTGAATTTATTAATCGTACCTCTCTAGAAGGATTGTTGGGAGAGTTAAAACAAGATACATAAAGTGCTTAGTATCCTGCCTGATACACAGTATGTACCCTGCTACCTAAGTACATGTTTCATTAAGTATATAAACGTTACCATGCTGATGTTACATTACACCTTATTCATTTTTTTTCTTCCATAATAGCAGTATAATTTTTCTGGAGACTGAAATTTGTGTTCTGCAGTGCTTTTTCTCCAAAATTTTCTTTATTGGTCAGTAAGAGTTAAAATGTGAACACATGTAATTCCTCTACTGGTTATTCTTAGCGGTTGAGGACTAAATGGTAATTTGGGATTTCCCTTCTGGGACGTTGGGACTTTGAAGGGATGACGCTGAGTTTAATGCCCTTATTTGTTACCTCCCGGACACTAACATTCTTGTGAAGAAACACCTTGGTTTCCCCACAGAATTAGAGAATGCTGAAGAGGGAGAGGAAAAGGAGGAGTGATAGGATCACTCTGGGCCTGCTAGCCTCTGCAATCACAGGTAGCGGAGTAGAAGCAGAATTTAAATTCTAAGTGTGATGACTCATCAGTAACATCAATGATGAAAAAAATATCATGGCTTGCGGTTTCCACATCGTAAATGGTTTATGTCTCAGTTATTATACAGGCAGGGTTGCATAATAATAATTTTTGACTTTTTACCATGCTAAGAGGTGTACAGGTGTATCTCATCAACTTTTTCAACATCAGTGGGATAAACAAATATTCACCCAAGTACAAAATGAGCATTGGTTCAGCTGCTGTGTCCAGTTTTCTTAGAGAATACTCAAGGATCTGACTCGGACACCTAGTGAAAATCTACTAGAAAAGAAAAACTGAGCTAGTTTTTTCTTTTTCATGCCCAGTTTTCTTTCAGCCAGGAACCTGTATGTGGGAATGAGCCAAGCTGGGTTAAACTAATTGGAACCCCACCAAGTTTATTTACTGAACCCTTTTTCACCTTACATTCATTGTTGCCTTGCCACTGTGATCTGTTCTGCAATTCCTCTTCCTTCTAAAGATATGTGTTTTCTAAAAGTGAGGCACACAGCAACACAGCAAGCAGACTCACCACCCTCCCCCCGTCTACGTGGGACGTGACTCCCAGGGGTGTGGACCTTCCTGGCAACGTGGGACAGAAATCCTAGAATGAGCTGAGACCCAGCATCAAGGGATTGAGAAAACCTTCTGGACCAAAAGGGGGAAGAGTGAAATGAGACAAAATAAAATGTCAATGGCTGAGAGATTCCAAAGAGAGTCCAGAGGTTATCCTGGAGGTTATTCTTATGCATTAAGTAGATATCTTATGCATTAAGTAGATATTACCTTGTTAGTCAAGATGTAATGGAGAGGCTGGAGGGAACTGCCTGAAAATGTAGAGCTGTGTTCCAGTAGCCATGTTTCTTGATGATGATTGTATAATGATATAGCCTTCACAATGTGACTGGGTGATTGTGAAAACCTTGTGTCTGATGCTCCTTTTATCTACCTGGTCAACAGGCGAGTAGAACATATGGAATAAAAATAAATAATAGGGGGAACGAATGTTAAAATAAATTTAGTTTGAAATGGTAGTGATCAATGAAAGGGAGGGGTAAGGGGTATGGTATCTATATATTTTTTTTCTGTTTTCGTTTTATTTTTCTGTTGTCTTTATTTCTTTTTCTGAATTGATGCAAATGTTCTAAGAAATGATCATGATGATGAATATGCAAATATGTGATGATATTGTGAATTACTGATTATATATGTAGAATGGAATGATCATATATTAAGAATGTTTGTGTTTCTTGTAAGTTTTTTTAATTTAAAAATTAATTTAAAAAATATTTTTAAAAAAGTGAGGCACACAGGGTACCAGACCCATCCAAAGTTTTTACATGATTACATTGAGTTTAATTCATGTACTATCTAATACTATCTAATACTACATAGGCATTGGTTCTTCATAAATATCACAATATTCCTTAGTCATTTCTGTATCATTTTGAAAGGGCTGGTGATTTAATTGCTTCAATACACTCTCTTTTTTAACCTGCTAGCTCGTTTCAGCTTCCCTAAAGACTGAGAAGAATCCTCTTCTAGCCAATCTCTAATAATCAGAAAAACAGAGATTTCTCTTCTTCTAATGTAATATATGCCAGTCATTGCTCCTGATGTAATATATGTAATATAATATATGCCAGTCTTTGCTCTAGATGTTTGAGATTCAGCAGTGGTCAAAAACAAACATCTGTGGCCTCATGGAGCTGTAATAGGCAGAGACAATGAAAAACAAACATAATATGCTAATTATACTGTCTGTTAGAAGGTTTTAAGCACTATAGGAAAAATAAGGCGGACCAGAAGCCAAGCAGAAGTTTCTCCTCCATTCATAAAATTCTTTAAATTCCTCCTGGGAGTATTAAAGGACAAACTTTGAATTTTTAAAAAACACACTCTGTGAAAGTACCTTGAGCTTCTGGAGCATATCATAAAAATTCTAGGCCTGGCAGTTAAGTGTCTTAAAGGCACCCATATTATCTTACATGGTAGACTAATCTACCTTACAACTCCCAGGGATTAGTGTAATTTATGGGTAGACACAGACACAAAGGAATTAAAAATGAGTCAAGAAACCACATTTTCTTCATTGCTCTGTGCAGCCCCCACCCCCACTCCACCCCATCTCTAACCCCAAATAAGCACTCTGCAAGGACATGTGCAAATCATTAAGGAAAAATACCAGTAGAAATCTGGTGTTCTGAAATCAAGGCTATCCATCCTGATGGCTGCTGTTTATCAACAGAGTAACATAAAACTCTCCTGCCCAAGGGGCTCATTTTTAAAAAGGGAATACTCACAGAGTTATGCATTCATCACCATAATCAATTTGAGAACATATTCATTGCTCCAAAAAGAAGAATCCCATACCCCTTCTACCACCCTATTATTGACACGTAGCATTGGTATGCTACCTTTGTTACAACTGATAAAAGAATATTACAATATTACGGTTAACTATAGTCCATAGTTTGCGTTAGTCGTATTTTTTCCATGCATCATCCCTCTATTATTAATGCCTTGTAATAGTGACGTTCCTTTGTTCTAGTTTATGGCAGATCATTCTTATACTTTAACCACAGTCATCCGCAACAGGGTTCACTGCAGTTACACACGCCCATGCGTTGCCCTCTAGCATTCCTTCTAGGAGTCACTAGCTTATAGAAAAAAGGGAAAATAAAAGCACCATATTTCTTCAAAAGCACATCTGATATATTCCCTTTTTCCTCTTCACCATAAATATTTTAGGACTGGAAAGAAACTTAGTGATATTCTGGACCAGGATCCTCATTCAGAGATGAGGAACAGAACCCAGAGATTAGTGGCTCGTTCAAGGCCACGTAGATAACCAGTGGCAGAGCTGGGAAGGAAGGACAAGGTTTCCTCTCTCCTGGGTCTGTGCAGGTCCACAACACTGCTTTCAGATTAGGTCATCACTGCTTCTTCAGAGGGGACTCACTCACCCGCCTACGGCTGATTGCTAAAGAAACTAGGCAGGCAGCCAGGGAATAAATGAGAAGTCTAAGATGTTTGTGAAAATAGCCTAGATTCTTGCTAGCAATCTCAAGTAGAGAAGTCAGGAAATAGAAGGTGGGACTAAGGGCAGGGTTTTCCGTATGGTGAGAGCAGGGTGGGCAGCAACATGGCGTGGAGGGGCTGTCTTCTAAATGAGGGGCAGCTGGTGCAGGTGCGGTGGGCGGTGCCTCTGTGCGCAAAGGCGCGTGCGCGGACTGAAGGGCTGCTCTTCCGGACATCGCTGAAGTTCCATCATCCGCGGCCGCCCGACCACCAGGGGGTGTCGCGGACACGCTCTGCACAGTCTCACATCAGTCTTGGGGATGGTAGGCAGGACCTTTCTGCCAATACTACTGTTAGGTGACATCGGAGCCCTTCCTAGGGGCCACGTGCTGTGCCAAGTACTGGACTCGTAGCATCACATTCAGTCCTCATATAAGATTGCATTATTAGGAGCTCCACTTTACCTGGAAGATTTTGTCATTGTTGTTTTTTTTAGGGAGGTGGATGGTCCGCGAATTGAACCCCGGTCTCCCGCATGGAAGGCGAGCATTCACCCCTGAACCACCCGTGCACCGTATCAGGCCAGCTTTAGAGGAGAGAAAACGGAGGCTTGGAGAAGTGTAATATAATTTGTCTAGAGTCACAAATCTAGCGAATGTCAGCGTCAGAATCCAAAGCCTCCATGTGGAATATGGTGGTTCAAAGCACGGGCTCTGGGGTCAGACCGCCTGAGTGTGACTCCCAGCTTTGCTCCTTGCTACCTATGTCATATTCCACGATGTCCTTAGCCTGTTCAAGTCTCAGCTCCTCACCTGTGAAGTTGGAATAGTAATTATAGTACTTATCTTATAGAAATGTGGTGATGAGTAAATTAGAGAATTAACATCCTAACTACTGACATGTAGTAACTACTTCTCTTATGGTGGTTAACTATAGTTAAAACTCTAGGTTGAACCACAAAAAATTGCTTTTGTAATGGGTAAAAACTTGTCAAATATGAATCATTTCATAAGGTTCGATCTAATACTACATAGGCATTGGTTCTTCACAAATATCACAAGGGTTCCCTTGGTCATCTCTTCATCATTTTGAAAGGACTGGTGATTTAATTGCTTCAATACACTCTTTTTTTTTTTTTTTAACCTGCCAGCTTGTTTCAGCTTCCCTAAAGATTGAGAAGACTCCTCTTCTAGCCAATCTCTATAATCAGAAAAACAGAGATTTCTCTTCTCCTGATGTAAATTCAGCACCCATGAGGACATAGAAATGGTTCCTGGAACTGACAACCTGTTTGATGTTGTCACAGGCCTTCTTGGGCAATGGTAGATTTGAAGTGAGCTTGGGCTAGCAGAACTGAACTTTGGAGTACTACTGGTGAACCTAAGAGGGACTATTTTCTACTCATGGATAACCTGAACAACTGTGAATGTTCTGCTGCTTGAGAGAATAACCCATACTAGAGGGTTGGCTGTGATGAGCAAATGTCAAACATCACCATTTGTCACAACGGCAGGGAGGAGGCTGTTAAATATGCCACATTCAAAAGGAATTGTATGGCCTGGCTGCTCTTGTACTCTGGGCTGTGATGGAAAGAAATGTAACTTGGTTGCTATGGTTACAGAGTGGTGGGGAGAAAAACATAAGGATTTTGCATTCTCTACAGGAGAGAAGGCTACCTTTGATAGGATGCACCTAAGATGCAAGAACTAGTGGGGGGTGGGGGGCTTCTCATCGAAAACATGACTCTGGCCCATCCCAACCGCTTTTCCCATCTCACATTTGCCTCAACTCCCTTTCTTTAGATTTCATGTTATAGGAATATAAGCAGCTGTGGAACATTTTGGAGAGGAAGGTTTTCTAGTTGATTCAGGGACTTCCTTTGCATACAACTGCTCACATTTAAATGCCCTATCTTTGGGGGTTGCTTTAGAATTTCTGGATGCCTGCAATGAAGATTATTTAAAACCTAATGCCCACTGTGATTTCAGAATTCTACGCCAACAGTTAGCGTCAGTGTGTGTGCTAGTGTGTGAGTGTGTGTATTTGAGGGCATGCTCCCTCCCTTTCCCCCTTCTTTATTTCCACGCCTTAAAAAAAAAAAAAAAAGCTGAAGGTCTTTTTAAGATTCCTTTGCAAGGTGGCTTACAAATGATCTATAGATTCTAAGATGTGGTCCCACCCCCACCCCATGACAGCCGTAAACTAATGGAAATGCACTTATATACCCACGAACTCAGACACCCTTAGCGTGCCCTTCACTCTCTCTGGGCACTATTCCTTTTCATTCCCTCTCTTTGTGTCTATGGTTACTGTTAAGCTGACCCCTGCAGTCTGGGGCAAATACCAAAACTTGAATCAAGCACAACTTATCCATGCAGCTGCAGAGTGATCGCAGGTTCAGAAGCTCAGATGATAAATCTAAAATTCCTTTAACTGATTGTAGCTTCAGTAACATGTTACGACTGCAACCATAAAGGTGGGCTGCATTTAAAAATTGCAGGGTTTTGTCATTTCTTTTTACAGTCACAAACTTTGTACATTTTTATTTCTGACGTGGTTTTTACAATATTGAATTTCATTGGTGGAAACAGTGATTGCAGAAAGATTTTTCTTTTTACTTGATTCTTCCTCCTCTTCCCCTGGTTTCTGTCTGAAATTGTTGCTTGCAAAAACCTTAGCTAAATAAAAATTGAATTTATTCAGCTGTAAAGAAGCCTGAGTTGAGATCGGTGACTGGGGTGGAGGCGGGGGGGGGGGGGGGAGATGGAGGGGATAGGAGGAACAGACAGAGAAGCCCTCAACAGTTACAACTGCCAATTCTATTCTTCCTTACCTTTGCTTTAATTATCACAATACACCGTGTTGGCTATAAGGGTCAAATGACCCTAGAGCAATACTGCTTGGGAGGGCAGGAGAGAGCTTAACCAATACCACAGGCTTTACTTACAACCCCCTGACAAACAGCTTCTCCAGAGTGTGGGGCAGGAATGCATGCTGGAGTCCAGTGTGCCAACAGCCACAGTAGAAACCAGTTCTCAGGTTCTCGCGGAGCCTACTTCCCCCTTCCACAGGGTTCCTGCTCCTGTCAGGCAGGCCGGCTGGCGATTGGTGGGGAGGAGGGCAGTAATTTGAACTGCCTTTTGTACTTGGCTAATCAGGGCTGGCGTCTGGCTGCAGGTTCAGAGCCGAGGTGCCTCGGTGGTGTCAGACACCTGTGGCTTAGCTCCGCCGTCCTGGGGCTGGCTCCCGTGGATTTCTTCTGGGCTGGAATCGTGCCTCTGTGCCACCTCACCCAAACCACTGAGCCCCCTTGATGGGCCAGTTTTGCCCAGTGTCATGCTGGACAGAGATGTCCAGCTGATACCAGGACAATGGAAATGGCTGGGCTTAAACTTCCCTAAGGTAAGTCCATTTTTAACCAGATATTTCTCAATGACACTATTTCTCCATTTATCTTGAAGAAAAGACAATATGGGGAAGCTAAACTACAAAGATGTTGTTCTATTTAGGCCTTTATGATGAAATCACTAAGTTATTCTCCTGTCAGATGTGCTGGCAAAATTGTACAAGGAATAGATAAAAGATGTAAGTGGGAGGGAGAAACTCGACAAATTACTGTAACCCCTTTCAGGCCACAAGCAGTTCACTGTGCAGTCCTATTAGATGAGAGGAAAGTAAAATCCTACTTTTAGTTAAGGTCAACCAATATCTTAACTTGTGCAATAATATAAAATCTTGGCTCCCTCCAATCATGCAATCCCAGGAGTTATAGTCAACTTTTAAGATCATTTATTTTTAAATCTACCTTCCACTTTTTCTCTTGTGATGTAAAAGCAGCTTTTAAAAAACATTTGTTCGATGAAGGTGAATTAATTAACTTCACTTCAGTAGGACGGTTTGATTGTTTTGGGTTGGTTCTCTTTGCTCAACCTTATGTTAGAGAGAAGTTCAGATCCTAAATGGAAACACCTAAATTTGAGCAACAGTTTAGATGCTTAGGAATGTTAAACCGTGGTTCTGAGTAAGCTTAAGCGCTACTCTGATTTCGTTGTACTTGTAAATTGATTGACACATACTTAAAGGACCATCCTGTCTTACTTCTTGGGGTTGCTGTAAGTATACTTGTAATTTGAGGATTTAGTAATTGAAGCCTGGTATATAAAGTCTAGAGATTTGGGACTAGTGCTTATGCACCTGCCTGCTTTGTTGTGATAGGAAGTAATTTTGCCCTTGGTTTTTTTTTTTTTTTAAATAAAATCATTCTGTAAATGGGTAAAGATCCCTTTGTAAGTTCTAAAAGATTCTAAGACTACTTTCCCCACCTTATTAATTTCAAGAATATAAAACACCTTCATGAAACAAAGGCATTCACAATTCCGATTCTCTTCAAGTAATACATAGGAATAAAGAGAACAGATAGGAGTGCTGTAGGCAATAAGCCATTCACTCACAATCTATTTTAATCATCCTGAAATAGGACTTTTTTCCCCAGTGTTCACAGCCATTTGGAATTTTCCATCTTTTAGCTGTTAGCTAAAGGATCTTTATAAAAATATTTTCCATTAATAAGGTCAACATACTAGTAATACTAAATATAAGGACTAAAAATGACTGTTTGGATGCATAAAAGCTCCAGAAATTCCTTTAGCATTTAGGTGAAATGCGGTCATCTCACTGCTCTTACAGCAATGATTTAAAATATAATGTGTATGCAAATAGTGCAGTTGGTTGGTGATGTAAAAATACGGATCGGGAGGTAGGTGAGTAGATAGGTAGATATGAAGTGAATGATCAAATTTAAAGGAGTTAAAAAGAGAAATAAATTTTAGAAAGCTAGAGTATTTTGCATTGATTTAAATTTCAAAATTTTACCTTCACTTATGAATTACAATGTAGAGAGTGAATAAATCAAAGTTGTTTTCCTGAGTTAAGGATAAGTCACTTTTGTATGGGAAAGGATAAATATCATCTTAGCCCTGGTCACCAATCACAAAGTGATGTTAAGAATATGCTAAAATCTCCAGAGTCCTGAAAAGGTACAGAAAGGAAGAGAAAGCTAGTTGAAAGTAAATAAACTGACATAGAAACCCACATTTTGTTTTAAGAATATAGAAAACGTTGTATATATCTGCAGAGTGCCTACAGACCCCCCCATATGTAATTGTTAATAACTGAGGTTATATAAATGTATGTGTGTCTATATATATATAAAATTTCCTTCCAAGAATAATATCATTAAAGAGTTAGATGGTGGGAGAGGAGGGAGGATTAAGCCTCTTAAATTTATTTTTTTTCTCAGTGACTATTTTTAAAAGTCTCTTTTCTGGAACTGTGGGATGCCTGCCAGACTCCCTCAGCTGCTGCATTGTAAGGGTCCCTTCTGGTTTCTGGTGCCTTGGACAACACAGAATGGGGCACAATAGATTGTGCTCCGCCCTCTCCCCCCTCCCGCCACGCTGCCTGTGCCCGGGCGGCGACTGGGCTCTGCCTGAAAGGTTTGGCTATGCAAATGGCAGCTGCTCGCGTCAGACGCCTCTCAGCCTTTCTCTCTCTGTCTCAGAACAGCACCAGGCTTCAGCCTTTGCCCCTGACTTTTCTGAGCAGGGGAAGCCTGTGAGTTCAAAAGCTGAACAGCTGTGCAAAGGCCTCCCTCTGCTGAATGTGCTGTGGCTACTGGGACCCGATCAGCAAGCTGGGGCGTTGCAGCCCTAGACCCATGGAAAAAACAGCTTTCCTATCTCCACCCTGCCATGGAGGGCTTTATTAAAATGTCGCTGGTTAACAGGAATAAGTTTACATTCCTCATTAGGCCAAACCTCTAAAAAACATTTAAAAAACAAACAAACAAACAACCCTACAGATAATTCTAGTGTTCACATTTTGGAAACAATGGGGAAACTATCTCAAGACGAATAGATGAATTTGGAGGAGAAGAAACTAAGCCGTCACAAGTCATTTTTATTCCTAGTTGGATCCAAATATGAAAGTCTAATGATGGTAGTCGTGGGGTATTTATGGCATATGATCAGATTGCATTGAAAAAAGCTCTTAATGAACTTCTGAGAACTGAAACTTGCAGAATTGCTCTGATGTCAGGGGAACACTAGCATCAGACACTTGAGTAGGATTTTGCATCTATACTCAGAGGCTGGTTTTAAAGAGAAAATTCCGAGGGTAGAATTGAAATGGGCCCCACCCTGACAAGCTACGGCTGTTTAGAATCACTTGTGATTTTCCAAGCACCAAAGCTCACATTAGTGACCAATACAGCTACTGATAGATCTTACCCACCCAAAACTGTGGCCAACATTCTGGACTGGCCTTCCAGGTGCAGTGATGCCAGCAGATAGAACTTGGGTCTCCAAATTCTCCCCTTCTTTTCCCTTTCTTAGCAGTGGAGGCTCAGTCTTACTGACCTGGTATTTCTGCAGCGATTTCTTGGTTGTTTATTAATCGTGGCTCTTTAATTCCTCCATCTGATACCACATAGGTTCATTTCACTATCCCAATTCAGAAGACAGAAAAGTAATTGAAATGAGATGGTTTGTCCAACAGCACCAGGAAGTTAGTGAGAGAATTAGAAACTTGAATGGGATGCATCCTCTCTCCCCTTTATGTTCTTCTGTTAAGAAAAATCAGTGCTATTGATGCATAATGTACTGCTTTTGGTCTTTTTATATGAATGTGTATGCATATGTATAATTTGAATTTTTGGAAACTTTAGCTGTGCTTTGAATTTTAGAAAAAGTATCCCAATTGTACCGTGTTGAGTTGGCATTATACAGAAATTAATTGGTCTAGAAATTTTAAACTTAATTTTTTTTCCATTTGTACAGGGGTAATGCACTGTATTAAATATATAAGGTCTTATCTACATGGGTTTGATTACAGAAACGAATAAAGTATTCTCTAAATAATGAGAAATAAGAATGAAAGAAATCAGAAATCCTTAAACCTCTCCTCCAGCAGTTCTAACTGAGCACTAAAAATGCTTCAGTCCAGAAATATGCTGGCTGTCTTAACTGGATCATTCTGACTGGCAGGGACTGTAGGGGGGTTTTGGAGGTTTAAAAATGATGAAATGAATTGAGTGAGGACTGAGGCGGCGGGGAGGGGGGCATCTACACGCCTCTCAGCAAAACCTTACTAGATTGGTAAAGTTTGTCTGGAGCCGAAACTTAGAAAGACAGCAGGCTCTCTCCTATGGCCTTTTCCTAGAGAGACCTGGTCATTCATTTATAACAAATTTCAGCTCAGGCTAAGCCATCCCTGGATGGGAGGCCTGCAGAGGAGCTGCAGCTGAGCTAGTCCGAAGGTGGCCGGCATTGCATCCAGAGGTATTTCAGGAATGTTAATGGTATGCCTGAGTGGAGGGCTTCAGAGCTCCAGGCTGAGAACTGTTCTTGAGCCATCTGTTGTGGTCCGAGAAGTTTCATAGCAACAGCGTCTCAAGGATTTTTTTTTTTAATTAAAATGAACTAACAACAAAAACCAAAAACAGCCTCACTGCTCAAGAAGAATCAGGACAGGATTTGGATTCCTTCTACAGGGTGATGAGCTTTTAAGGAAGAAAACCCCCCGCATCCTTAACTCCTGTTCTTTAAATGAGCAATTTGTTCTTGGTTCTGAGGTCTTAATTTTTTCTCCCTAGGAAAGGTAAAAACAAGCTTCCAGAGTGGTGGAGAAAACAATTGAGAAAAATATGGTTAAGGAAAAATGGTCTGAGATTTGAGATTTTCCTGGTATTTGTTGCTCTTAGCTATCCTGTGAGCAGCTGCATTTTTTCCCCTCTGTAATAGTGAGCTTTATTAAGCCTGGCTATTTAGCTAGTGAAATGAACTTCAGACAAAGACACAACTTTTACTGTGGCAATGTGTACACTTCAATATGAATCTCTTGAATCTATGCAACAGTAGGTCTTTTAAAAAAAGGGGGGGGGTGGGGAAGTAATATTTGCAGTGTTTTATTTTTTAATCGACGAGGTATTGGGTTAGCCATCTATTTTAAAGTAAAAAAGTTAGTCATTCCTTGTGTAAACCACTGTAAAATGATATGCTCCTCAAGCTTAACTAGCAGCTGTGTGTACAGCAGCAGGCACTCTGGGCAGAGACAAAGAATTCTATTCCATTCCAAATTCTACCCCTTGCTGTGCTATTTTAGGAAGGTGCCTAACCTCTCTGAGCAGAGTTCCTCATCTGCAAATTGGATTTCTGCATTGCTATGAAGGTTAAATATAGTCACATAAAAGGAATGCAGGAAAGGATCCTTGAATCTGAATGGCATCTATAAAGGAGTGTTACATCCTGTCATTCTTAGCATGGTACAACCCTGGGAAAATATTTTCCTGAGAGCTTTTATATCCCCTTCATTTTTTTGTTTGACATGTTTTCTTAAAGTCTTATGAAATAAAATTTCCCAAAAGAGTCACAAAACATTCTGAGAAGCGATTTTGCTTGAACATAATTAATTCTTGATTTGGTACATATTTGGAATAGTTCTTTATATTCCTGACTTGCTAGTGTGTGCTGTTATTCATGAAGTATTAATCAGACCTAGTGCATTGCCCCTGATGACTGAAGACAATGTCACCAACCCCCAGGAATAGGATTTGTACTCAACAGTTTGGTTTCTGGAATGTGGGCTCCTACTGAACTTTTCTATAAAAGGCATCACCATTTACCCCATCTGTACATATTGCCTCATGCACAAGATTTAACCAGCAAATATTTATTTTCTGAGTATCTATGGTATGCCAGTTTTGTTTCTAGGTGCTGGGTTTAGGGCCCTGAACAAAATAGACAAAAATCCTTATGCACCTTCTAGACAATGGAAAAGGATTACAAACCCCAAAATAAGTTAATTGTGTGGTACATAAGAAAAGAAAAATGATAGCTGCTGTTGAGGAAGACTGTAAAGCAGGGGAGTCCGGTGTGCGGTGGTGGAGGGTGGGCTGCAGTTTTACAGGGTTGTCAGGGAAGGTCTCACTAGGACGGCAGTGTTGAAGGAAGGCTTGGAGCGGATGAGGAAATGAGCCTTGGGGTTAGTGGAGGAAGGGCATTCCCTGCAAAGGAAACTGCAAGCGCAAAGGCCCCGAGGAGAAAATGTAAATGACACGTTTGAGAAAGAGCTTGGAGGCTGGTTGGATGGAGCGGAGTGCAGAAGGGGAAGGGGTCAGATCAGGCCGATCCTGTAAGCCTCGGGGCAGTGAATGAAGTTGGCTTTTACACTGAATCGATCCTATGAAAACTTACCTCTCAGAGCTGTTGTGACGTTTAAATGAAATAACTTGTGTAAAGCCTCTAGCACAATGCCTAGCACATAGAAAACCTTCTGTAATTGTTAGCTATTGTCCATATATTATTTCCACTACGTAGGATTTCAAGGTAGAACAATGTGAGGATAAAAAAAAAAAAAGAACAGTGATCAAAGCTCATTGTTCCTTCTGAGAATTAACCCCCCACCTTGGCCTCCTAAATATTCAAATCTATCAGCTAAGAAGGTCCCCGACTCTTTATCTTCAAACATAAGCAGGGGAAAAACTTAACTTTTTAAAAACTGTCCTTGTTTAAGTTAAACCGGTGTTTTTAATATGAAAGTACTAAGTCCACACTCTCTAGGGACAGGTGTATTTTGAGACATTTGGTTCAAATTTCAACTACAACAGTCCTGTCGAAGTCCACTGAATTCACACAGTATACTCATATTTGAGTTTTGGTGTTGATTCCTTTCTCCAGGTCACAGGATTCAAGGTGGGAAAGAGCTTATTGCAGATATAATAAAAATAATGTGTTTTCCTTTTCCCCAGAGTCCAGAAGCAAAATTGGCTTTGCAGAATACTTTAAAGACCCTATTTCAAAAAGACCTTCCTGGATAAGCCCCTGGATATCTGGATTCTATAGATCTGCTCCTTTGAACTTGGTCATAACTTGTGTTGAGTGATGACTAGCCCAAGAAACTAGAGTGTATTTAGCCTAGAAAAGAGACGTAATCATATTGGACAAGCATTTGAAGTCCATAATCTAGAATCAGTTTTCTCCTTGTTCCAGAACCAGAATAAGTGGTTTGGAAGAATAAAAAGGAGTGCTTGATAATAGAGATTTTGATAAATGAAAAAAACCATCTAAAAATGTGCAACCCATCATTGGAAATGTTCCAGAAGAGGCTGGGTAACCACTAGTCAGAGGAGTTATCAAACATCTGTATGAGAGCTTGACTTTTAAGATCCCTACCAAATTTGTGATTCTGCTTGTTTTCCAAGATCTGTCTACTGAAATCCAAATTCTCCGGTAAAAGTCACCTTAAATTCTCTTTAATCAATACCTTTATTTGAGATTCTGAGAGCAAGAATGTATGGAACACATATTGATCAGCAGCAGTGGTGGCTCTGTCCTGGTCCCTGGAACCCCAGTGCTCCCCACCACTGACATTGCTGAACTCCCTTTTGTAGACCCCAAAGGTTAGCATGTTCTCTGAGGTTGGCTATTGCTTGCTACATAGTTGGCTGGCTATGATCAGTGACAGAGTAGACTGGCTCATTTTTTCTCTTGAACAAAAACTTATAGAGTACTCATTGTGCTCTAAATGCTTTACAAAAACACTAACTCTCATAGTAACCCTATGACATAGCTACAATCTTTAGTCCCATTTAAGAGGTTAAACAATTGAGGCACAGGTTAGTTTACTTAATCACGTTCACACAGTGACAGAGCTGGGATTTGAACCTAAAGTGCTGGCGGGATCTGCTACGTTGGATTTGCCACAAAATGCTTTGTCTAGTCGTCTACACCCTTTTTATTTGCTGTAGTTCTCCTGTTGTTTAGAGAAAAAAGTGGGTTCAGTTGGATGATATGACATATCATTACATTTTATTGCGCTTTGTGAGCTAGGGCGCATAATCTGTAGATACCCTCAGCCTAGGATGGTGTCTGGTGCATGGCAGATTCTCAAATATTTATTGAATGACTGAGGGAAGGAGGGCGTGACATGAATAAACAGTATTAAGGCCATAAATGCCTTCCTAATCTCCCAGAGCCTCAGAGATCATGTGCGACTGCAGGATGCCTGTTACCTACAAAGTTGAACTTTGCAAAGTTAAAAACATAAAATTAGAGGTGAGGACATAATGGATCATTATTTGAAAACTTTCAACAATTGCTTATTGATATTTTAATTGAATCGTATCACATTGGAAGGAGTGCCCCAGAAGATTCTAATATTGAACCCACCACGTAATGACTGGGGAAGAATGAAAAGTGACAATCACTGGAACATTAAATTCCACTAACTCAGGGTTTTGATGTGTTTTTTGAACTCAGTGCTTTAACAAATGGATGCTGCAACCTACAGATTTTTATGGATTGGAGAAGGAGAACTGACTCTGGCTAGTGTCTTAGAGTAACATTTAGGTGCAGTAAACACAAACTTATGCAGATCAGACCAAATCAAAGAGGGTTCTTTGAAAAGATATGGGGAAGCTTGTGGAATCTGACTGCAGGAAGCCAGGAACGCCCGATGCATAAAAGAGCTCTGGAAAATACTGTGTAAAGGATAATATGACCCATATTTTCAAACTTCAACCTCTATGTGAGACCAAAGGGAGAGATGTTCTATTTGGTGCAAGATTTATATTTTGGGTAGCACATCATCTAATTTAACTTGTATGGTCAGTTTACTTGAACAACCTAATTACATAGAACCTTGAATAGGGTGTGAGATCTTGGTTTGTCAAGGTTAGTGTGATGCTCCAATATATCCTAGAATAATTTGGATACTGAATAAAGTATTTGCACAGTCCCCTCTGGGCACTGGGGAGAAAGGAGGAAGTATTAAACTTTCCCATCTGGGGAATTCCTGATATTCTCACAAGCAGTGGGGACAACCAATTCAATAGACTGAGACCTCAATCTTGGGGCTTGCCCCTATGAAGCTTATTCCTGCAAAGGAAGAGCTAAACCTACTGATGATTATGCCTAAAAGTCAGCCCCAGAGAACCTGTTTTGTTGCTCAGATGTGGCCTCTCTCTCTAAGCCAACTTGTCAGGTGAACACACTGCCCTCCCCACTATGTGGAATGTGACTCCCAGGGATGTAAATCTCCCTGGCAATGCGGGTCCTGTCTCCTGGAGATGAGCTGGGACCCAGCATCATGGGAATGAGAAAGGCTTTGACCAAAAGGCGAAGAGAGAAATGAGACAAAAGAAAGTTGCAGTGGCTGAGAGATTTTAGAGTCGGGAGGTTATCCTGGAGGTTATTCTTACACATTAGGTAGATATCCCTTTTTAGTTTATGGTGTATTGGAATGGCTAAAGGGAAGTACCTGAAACTGTTCCAGTAGCCTTGATTCTTGAAGAGGGCGTATAACAATAAAGCTTTTACAATGTGACTGTGTGATTGTGAAAACCTTCTGTCTGATGCTCTTTTATCTGGGGTATGGACAGATGGGTTTTCAAAAAAAGGATATGAATAATTACATAATGGGGGAGATAAAGGGTAATAAATTGGTAAATTGAAATTCTGTATGTCAATGAGAGAGAAGGGTAAGTCTATGGAATATATGAGTTCTTTTTTTTTCTTTTTATTTCATTTTCTTGAGTGAATCAAATATTGTAAAACTGATCATGGTGAAGAACACATAACTATGTGATGATACTGTGATAATATGATTGGACTGTGTGTGTGTGGCGATTTCTTTATATATATATATATTAAGAGCTCTGAAAGTCAGAGGGTCTGAAAAGTGGGGAATAGTGAAACTACCTACCTTACTGTGTTGTTGTGTAGATTGAGATAAAGTATGTAAATAACTTGGAACACTGCCTGACACATAGTAAGAGCTCAGCAACCATTAGCCTTTATTTAAAAAATAGGCAGCTATTTGCTTTCTCTTTGAACCGCATAGTCTCTCATCTCAGTTGACTGAACAGCTAATGGAGGGTTCCATTACCCTCCCAGACACTGGTTTCCTCACTATGGAAACATAATTCCAAGGTGAGTTAATTTAATAAGCATGATGATGGCATCAAGGCCCCAGGTTTTTTGTATTTCTATTCTGTCTTCCTTAGCATGATGATTTTCATCCTCAGGTTTGCCTCTCATGATTCTAAGGTGGCTGCTGCAGCTCCGTGCATCACATCCTTACACAGCCTCGACCAAAGGCAGGAAGGAGTCCCGTTTTTGTGTGATATCAAGAATAAGGAAAGCTTTTCTGGAAACTCTCCAGTAAATTTCCCCTTGTGTCAGATTTAATTAGCTAGGATTGTGTCTTACACCCGAGCCTAAACTAGAACTGGCCAGGCAGTGGAATTGCCAGGATTGATATAGATCAACTGTGATTCATCCCCTTGGGCTATGGAAAGATCCACCTTCCTGAGTTTATGCTCCTCTGATACTACAATAGAATTAGAATTACGGTTTTAAGGAAGAAGGGAACAATGATCATTGAGTAAACCATCATAAGGGCCCATCTTAGATAAGCAGGCAAATTAGTACTTCCCTGGGATTTATGTACAGAGTCTAAGAGAAAACTGAGCACTCTTTATTTTGAAGTGGTTAATCTGAATGTGAAGTTCCCTTTCTGTAGTTGTTTTTCTGCATCCTTCCCCACCTCCCAACATACACACAGGGCTACAAAAATGCACAGACATGTACACACTGATGCATACTGAAGAAGGCTCCCATCGGTTGTGGAAAAAGGGAAGTCTGTATATACATAGACACAAAAGAGATGATGCCTGATGGGATGGAGGAAGGGTGAGAAGGCACGACAATTTCTTCTGTTCCTGAGGCCATCTCCATCCCTGGATTTCCCACAAAATTCCCCATTTTTGCCCAGGTTTCTTTGAGGATACAGTGTCATTTGCAGGAACAACAAAATCCTGTGTGATGCATTTCCCCAAGCTTCTGGGTTTCTGTCCTTGCACTTCAGCTTGCCTGTGGCTCTGGCTTACCACCAAGCCATCACTAGGCTCCTCTTGATGTGCCCTCACAGCTCTAGAGCCTATTTCATCTGATAAACTCAGTCTCTAGATTCTGAGCAAGAATCTGAATGGCTCTGCTATAGCCAGGGCATAGCGCTTTTGGGGAGAGCGCATTCAGTCTCAGCCCTTCAGCCAGGCCTGGGTGGGAGCCATCGACTCCTAGAATAGTTATAAGTAAGGAAACGATAACTGCTCTTTCTGATAAAAATGTGTGATATTTTTCCAGGCCTGATTAAGATAACTCTGCCTCAGAGGCCAAACAACCAAAAAGAGTGTTTTTCATAAGTAAAATGACTAGATTTCAGTTATACAAGAGCGTTTGACAGGGTGTGAATATCTGATGCCTCTCCTTCCTTTGGCTAGATTTAACTAAGAGATGAGAATTCTGGATTCAGTAGGGAATTAGTGAAGGATTTGAGCAAGGGGCGTGGCCAGAGGAGCTGAATAAAATCGTCAGCGAAATCAGCCTGGTCATAACAGGCAGGAGCATTGGGGGAGCCAAATAGGACTGGTGAGGAAAATCCCATGGAAGGTGGGAATATAAGAAGTTGAGTCTGTGTTTCGAGATGTCTGGATAGTACTTTATTTTTTAATACCTGACTTTTTATTATGAAAATAGAGAGGACCCCGAATTTCCATGTACTCACAATCCAGTTGGATGACTCTTGTTACAAAAGTAGAATAAGAGAGGAAGGAGGAAAGATGAAAGAGGGGGTCAGGACCCAGTGAGGGACAAAATATTCAACGACAGATGTATTAGTGAGCTTGTCGGTGGGGCACAGGAAGTTGAAATCCAAGATGTTTGTTCTTAATCATAGGTTAATGAAATGATTGCTAAATGAGATCTGACTTCTAGCTATTTGAGTAGGGATTATGTAATTTGAGGAAGCAGACCCCGTGGCCTAATCTCCAAATTGCTGGGGTGGAGGTGGGGGGAAAGGGGGCGGGGTGGGAGGAGGGAGGCTGAAATGCCCGCATCTTACAGGTGACAAGGCTAAGAAAGCAAGAGGTGACTTTCATTTGACATTCAGCAATTATTTATCTCCTATCTCCCAGGCGCTGTACTAGGCTTCGCAGGCACACAGATCCAGAAGAAAGGGTTCTTCTTTTTAGAGAATGCAACATCTACTGGGAGAAACAGACAAGAAAATCTATGATAACAAGCATGCTATAACATGCTATGGTAGCATAGAAAAGGCAAAAGCCTTTTCTAAGAGGATGATTATCTTAATTTTTGAAAGAATGAATGGGAGTTAGGTAGGTGGATTTAGTGGGTCAAGGCATTCTAGACAAAGGAAACAGGAACAAAGGAAACAGCTTGTGCCAAGGCAGAGAAGGACTGACCTTAAGTCAGGGCTGCAGGTTAGATTATACACTTGTGACCTGCTAAAGGCAGGGCGGAGTTGGGGTGGAGCTGGCCGGGAAGTGGGGAGCAGAGGCTGAAAGCCAGCCAGCCTATTCTCTGTAGCGCCACTGCAACCACCTGTAGGAAGGAGGTAACTTTTTCTAATTTGCGCAGGGTGCCACGTGGGCTGGGGGTAGCCCTGTCTGGAGGTATTTGGTATTGCTTGAGTGAAGAGTGTGTGTGAAGATGCTCCTGAGTTTGAACAGGTCCCTGAGGCGATGAGGAGCTAATGAAGAATTTGAAGATCAGAACGGTGACAGGAGCAGATCTCTGTTTGAGAAAGATCATTCTGGCAGTATTTTGGAAAGTGAATTTGAGGATGGCAAGTCTGGAGGCAAAGAAACTAGCAAGAAAGAACCTCCAGTGGTGCAGGTGAGAAATAACGATGGCCTGAGCTCCGGGTATTGGTGGCGGGATGGAAAGGAGGTGGAAGTGCAGCTTTCACGACAGGCTGGCTGGTTTGGATGAGGGAGATGAGAGAGCTTGGAAGGACTCCCAGGTTTTCAACTTTGGCAACTCAGTGGAAGATAACATCTCAGCAATGTGTGATAAGGTGTTAACTGTTGAATAATAATTTTAAAAAAAAGCTAATTATATAAGGGCTGTGGTTAAAGATTAATAGGAAGGCATCACCAGTAGCTCTATAGACAGAGGAAACACACTTTGATTTTCAGTTGTGCCCCTTTGGAGAATAACCAATTGGTATAAAAAGAGATTGTAGCTCTCCTTTTGGTTACGTAACCTTTCAAGTACAGCAAAACCTCCTGTAAGGGATAATCAGTCCATTCACGAAGGACCTAGAGTCATGCCTGGCCCCAGACAGCTAGTTTGTTTTAGTGTGCTGGGCCCTTGTAACAAGGTACTGCAAACTTAAAACCGTGGCAGTTTTTGTCTCACAGTTCGGGAGGCTTGAAGTCAGAAATTCCGATGTCGGCAAGGCCGTGCTTCCTCTGAAGTCTCTGGGGTGCCGGCGGTCCGTGTGTCACTCCATCTCTGCCTCTGTCATATGGCTGTCTCCCCTCTGTCTCCTGCTGACCGTGTCCACATTTCCTCTCCTTTTAAAGACAACACCCTAATACAGTTTGGCCTCATCTTAACTAATAACATCTTCAAGGATCCTCCATCCAAATTGAATCACATTCACCAGACCGGGGGTTAGAACTCTGACATGTCTTTTTGGGGGACACAAATTTAATCCCTAACATAGGACATCGTCGTTATTCTTTCTTTGAAGAGTAAAATTAGGGGAGTATTCCAAATCCATTTTTGCATTCTTCTTCATCTTTTTTTGTTGCTTTGTTTTTTTATAGTGGATGTACCAGCAGCATTCTTTCTGTCTCCTTGTCCTTGGCATTATTTTGTCCTTAGCACGATTTTGGGATTGGATGGTCCTGGGTCTGAATGCCAGGTGTATTGCCTTCTATCACTTTTGTATCTATGAAACTCACTTGTAACATGGAGGCAATATGACGTTCGTCACTGGGCTGTTGTGAGGGTTAAGGGTAAGGAAAGAGAAGTGCTGGGCCTCGACCTGGGTTGTAGCTTGAGGACAGCAGTGGTGATGGTAAAGATAGCCACTGTCATTGCTATTGGTATTGTTATTTCCACTTTTCAGACATCAAGGAAGGATACAATTGCTTTTGCAGTCTTTAATGATTTCTTAGGTCTTCACCTATTAGCGTGATTGTATATCATATGCCTTCTTTATGGACAGTCCTAAGCAGAAAGCGTCCTATGCCCTCTGAGTCAGAGGGCAGCCTACACTCCGTCCTATGCCTTGAGATACTGGGCTGATAACACTGAATAGAGAAAGCATATCATTTAGCTATAGAATCCTCTGGAAAGAAGGCAAAGAACCATGATACTCGAGATGTTTTCCTAGGATAGGATAGACCACTGAAGCCACGCTTGAGATTACATTTAATAATTCAACAAAGGATATTTATTCTTGGCTACCAACATGTGCTTTGGCAGTGAATCGCACCCACAGAAAATGTGCTTCAACTTTCTTATCAAAACAGTCTTGATAAAACACTTGGTGACTGTAACACTGGTCATTACTCTGGAATGTCCCTGATAGTCCTGCCAGCTTTCATTGCCCCATAGGTGTGATATGGAAATTTGTCTAACTGCCCCATTATGGTTTACAAATTAAAAATGTTTTAAGGCTGTACTGTAACAAAACACAACCTACCAGTGTGCTTCTATCTCACCTGTGAAAAAGGCAGTGGTGAATTTCAGGAGTTAACATTGTTAAAGTGTTAGAAAGATTAATACTGTTTAAGCATAATGTATCATTCGTCTTGGTTGTTGCTGAATCTTCCTGAAGCAACATTAAGAATCTAATGGAATCAGAAACTAGGAAAAGTGGAACGTCTGAAATCTGTTTTGTCTTTGAAAATGGGGGGGAAAAACAGAAGCTCTCAAAATGTTTAAAATTAGCCTTCATTGTGTGTTTGCTGTGAAAGAGAAGAAAATTCAGTGAAGGTTGATTTAAATCAGTGGTTCTCAACTGGACCTGATTTTGATCCCTTCCCTTCAGGGCACATTTTGCAATGTCTGAGACGTTTTTGGTTGTCACACATTGTTGGGGTGGCGGGGGAGTTTGCTACTGTAATCTTGTACAGGGAGGTCAGGGGTGCTGCTAAACATCCTACAGTGCACAGGATAGCCACCCAAGACAGAATTATCGGGCTCAAAAAGTCGGTGGTGCCACAGTTGAGTTAAATAATGACTGTTGGGAGCTACAGATGACTAGTAAGTGGGATAGACTCTCTTTCGGCTAGAAATGAGTCTTTCCATTGCTTTGTGAATATTGAAATTATTTTCCTCAGGCCATTTAGGGGGATTAAAAACTGCTATACTTTTTTATGAGTTTAGTTTTGGCTGTTTTCTTTCTATGTAGCTCCCAAATTATCAGGCAGCCCAGTCCAAAAAATCATCACCCAGTTTGCTTGTGAGATTGTGGGTGGGAAAAACAAAACCCCCCAAAAGACTGACGAAAGTGTTAACTTTTCACCTGGTTGGTTAGCACTCTGTGGACACAGTCTTTTTGTGATGGTAAAGGAAGTAGGAGAGAGGTTGGGTTGGGAAATGCCTTCACATTTGGAACACTCTCTTTTAAGGAAAGGGCAAATTGGCTTTTCAAATACATGCCCAGTATGAAACCAGACAGGAACAATCTCTGAACCTTTCTTTTGTTCCTTCTTCCCTTTTCTCCCTCATTATCTGTATTTCAAAAACTATTTACTGGGTACTTACCATACCAATCCTTGTGCTTTGATAGATACTGCTCACAATATAAAAAACCTCAAATGATTCTAAGAATAGCTAGAAGAAAATTACAGAGTCCTATGGTCAGTCATGCTGTCTCAAAAAAAAAAAGTCAGCAAAGGGCTTCTCCCCAAATTTTATGTATATATATATATATTTTACAAGTGATAAAATTAATCCGATTTTTCAATCTATGTTGTACTGAAAACCATTAAAATTATACAAAATTCATGATTAATGACTTTTGCAGCCCTCCATCAATTTTCTTGGTTTAGTTACCTGGAGAAGGGTCTTGCTTTATCTGTGAAAGATTAACCCAGGTTTGGGGCTTCCTAGTGGAGTTGTGTTGGTACATAGTAGATAAAAATTAAATTTAATTAAAAAAAGGAACAATTCTATGGAATAGTTTTATAAGTTGAGTCACTCTTGGTCTGCCAGTGGGAACACAATTCTTTTTTTCCACCCTGATGACTGTCAGTATGTCTTCAAATACTTGAGTGGACCTCATTGTTCAATGTAGTACCAGGTAATATGGCACGAGAATGAGGGGGGCAGATTCTGAAGTCAGACTGCTTAAATTAAAATCCTGTCTCTGCTGCTTACTATGACTATGGAACTTTGAGCAGATCAGTTGTCTCTCAGTGTTCCTTTCTTATCTGCAAAATGAGGATAATAGTATTTTCCTTAGAGGATCACTGTGAAAATTAAATGGGCTAATACACGTGACTAGCACATACTAAGTGCTGAATACACTTCTATGTTTGTTGCATTGCATTTTTGTGTGTGTGAAGAGTTTTTCATTAGATTTTTTAAAAATTTGAGCAGTTTTAGTTTTGCAGAAAATAGAGTTCCTATATGTAGCACACCCACACACACCTCTCACAGTTTTCCCTCTTACTAATATTTTGCATTAGTATGCTACCTGTTTTACAATTGATGAAACACTGTTATTATATTATAACGATAGTCTATAGTTTACGTTAGGGTCACTCTTTGTGTTGTACAGCTCTTTTCAGGTAACACACATACAACCTAAAATAATCATTTCACCACTTTCAAGTATACAATTCAATAGTGTTAAATATATTCACAATACTGTGCTACCATCACCACCAATCATTGCCAAGCTTTTCCACTGCCCCAAATAGAAACTCTGTGCCAGGTGGTCGCATTGCATTTTATCATTCTGTATTTGGACCAAGCAAAGGACTGATGGATGGGGCCATTGTAACTTGCTGAAATCCAATGTGGTGCAGTGAGCCTAAATTTAATCACCTCACGTTCCTTGAGATAGTTAATTAAAGCAAACTAAAAACAAAACTTTGGTGCTAATGGACAGAGATTTTTAAATTTATAACCAAAATCCTCTGGTTTCATGACCACATGAAATACTGAAATAAGATTAGCATTTTGGATTTCCCAGACTCTAATGCATCTTGGCATGTATTACAATTTCCATTTTCTCTTATAATTCAAGTCTCTGGTTGCTTTGGAAGTAGATGTTTTCAGCTCCTTTAGCCTGTGTAACACTTGAGGGGTGTGTGAATGAATATGCTATGAAAGATGCTGATTTCAGGTGTATTCTGGCTATGTTTATGCCAAGTTGCTGGCATGTGTATTTATTTTCCCTAAGGCAGGATAGGATCAAAATGTTATACACAAATAAGTGGAGATGGTTTTATACCTTTAGTTTTTCCATTTATTTCCGAGAAACATATCTCACTTGTTCTCCTAAGTAATGACACATGATTGCTTTTGAGCTTAACTGCATCATTTAGGTATGGATCTCCTATTTAGCCTGATATCTAAATAGCTTGTGTGTAACTCCAGTGAGCAAAGGTGCTCCAGTAAACAAAAGTGGTCTCTTGAGAATGAGTTTCTTCGTTAAAATGTTAAAATGATAACCATCCATCTTAAGAATGCCTTGAAAATATTAGAAATCTTCGTTTTTCAAGCATTGATGTTAACATAATTAGACATTAAAACCTTTGAAATTACAACCACCTAAAGCAGCGTGGGGAGGAGGAAGGAAAAGGATGTAGGAACACCAAAGTGTAAGTTTTATAAGATAGAAGCAATATTTTCTTCAAAGTAAAAGATCCTGGGAATGATATTCTATTCCATCTGGGTTTACTTTATAACAAATAAAACAAATAGGAAAAAGCTAATTAATTGGACACATAAGGTTTAAAGATTTACTCACCCATAAAATAAAAAATGTGAACTAGTTGATCTCCAAAGTACATTTTGTCTCTAAAATGTCAAAATCAATTTAACGTGTTTTTTGGATTGTCTTCCCCATGGAGCAAAATAGATAGATGCACGTTTGATGCAGTGCTGAACAAAGCCTTTCTAGTAAACATGAAAGTGGTTTGGATTTAAATATCGTCTCACACATGGGCTCTAAAAAGAATGGCCCCATAGTGATAAAAACATCAGAGTGAGGGTGTGTGTGGAAAGATTTGTTGCAGGGAGATCAGTGGGCACTGTTTTACGATAGCTTCAATGAGGTGGGAGCCGCAGTGCAGTTAGTGCCTTTGGCAACGCCATCAGAGTGAACTGTAATTGAAAACATGAGTGGAGAAACCAAGATCCTAGATTTACCCAGGAAACAGCTAAGTAATATTCATCCCAGAAAAGATATTTCGAAGCATCATTTTATTGCAAAATGAGTGGGAGAGGATGATGAAATTTTAAGGAAAGTTAGAAAAATAATGAATGCCTTAGATTAGATTTGAATTTGACAGGCATTGTAGACTCAAAAACGTTCCATTCTGCCACCCTGTAAATGATCAGAGTCCTATCAGAAAGCAAGCAAATGTAACCCATCCTTCTAACTTGGGTAATCAGAAATTATAATAATCCTAATTAAGTATAAAAAACAAAAGGAGGGAACACTAAAAAAAAAAAGAAAGTCAAATAGAATTGCCTGAGTCTTTGAGAGAACTGTGAGATTCAGCTAATGACAATAAAGGAGAAAAACTAATGGAAAAGAGGGGGAGATGTATTTCCATTGGCAAAATCCTAGAGCAAAAGGAAAAAGATGTAGAATTTTAAATAGATGGGTAAACCTTTATTGTCTAAAATGTACTTATAAAGACTTTTGATTGGAATTTTAATATCTACAGTTAAATTTCTAATCAGTAATAAACTTTTAGATGTAGAATTATTTGTTATCATTTCAGATTTCCAAAACTGAGTTAAAAGTACAATACTATATGTTTTCAACAGATGAATAAGTGTTGTGTTTACTATTGACTTTGCTCCTTAAAGTGTGGTACAAGTTATTTAAATGTTCTGAATCTGAGTTTTCTTATTTATAAATGGGGGTAAACATCTTCTTTGTAGAGTTACTGGGAGTATCAGTCCATTCATATACATTAGATTACGTATATAATATTGTAATGAGTTGCTGGCAGGAGTCCAATAAATGGTTTAGGGACCTGCAGTAGTAGTCTTGGATTATGTTGGGGATTGAATCACGTATCCCACAAAAGGCATTTTCAGGGCCCAGCCATGGTCCTGTGGGTGTGAGTTTATTTGTAAATACAACCTTTGGAGATGTTACTAGTTAAATGAGGCCAAACTGAATGAAGATGGGCCTTAATCCAATATGGCTGAAGTCCTTACAAGTAAAGGAGACTGCACACAGAAAGAGAAAGCCATCGGGAGAAGCCACAAGCTGAAAGTCAATAGAACTGGGGAGATTAAGGAGAAGACACTGCCATGTGCATTGGCAAGTGACAGAAAACCAAACACCAAGAATCACCAGCAGCCAGCCCCAGGAAACGCACAGTCCCCAAGGAGAAAGCCTTGCCTTGCTGACTCCTCAGCTTTGGATTTCAGGCCTCAAACTGTGAGCCAATAAATTCCTGTTGTTTAAGCCAATCCATAGTCAGGTTTGTTTTAACAGCTGGGAGACCAAAGCAGTATGTTAAACTCTACCCAAACTGGTCCATAATTTGCATATCTTTTAACAAATCAGTTTACTGGAGCTTAATTTCAAAATCTGCAACAATGATGGGTAACTCAAATATATATATGTAACATGTGAGATGGTCAATGTGCTTATGAATATAAAACATCTTGGATAAAAGATACCACTCAAATACAAATGCTAATTTGTTATCTCCCCCAGTTTCTTTGAATGAAAGCATCAGTTGTGACATGCCATCATAATCTTGCCATTTTCTGTTTTATTGAATCTCTTTTATTGTTTCAGTGCGTGTTTTGTGGTCTTTCTGGGTATAAGAGATGAACAGGCCCAACTAGAAATAAAGCCAGGAATCTTAAACAAGAGTGTGGAGACCTATTCACTCCCACACTCTGAGGAATTTATGGCCACAAGGTTGTTCTCTAATGAGCACAGAATGAGAGCATTGCATCTTCTCTTAATTAGTTTGACAGATATTCATTTAAATTTGAAAAGATTCCCAAGGCTTGGGATGCCAAAGGAAGGTCCTGAATTCATTTTACGTCTTAACACTGTTTTTTGTGATGGTGGTATGGGGAATGTCAACATCTATAGATGAATGAACACCATGTCTTCATAGGGACTGCCACATTTTCTATTTACAACTGGCTGCCCACCACCAGGCTTTGGGTTTGCAGCTGTGATGTCTGACGCAAAGCACCAGATTCTACAAGAATACTGTTGGGCCTGATTTCTATGAAGAGGGTTTTTTCCCTCCCAAACCCTTTTAAAATATAGAAACAGTAATGGGGGTGCGACGGTGGCTCAGTGGCAGAGTTCTCGCCTGCCATACTGGAGACCCGGGATCAATTCCTGGTGCCTGCCGTGTTAAAAGATTGAAAAAAAAGAAAAAGAAAAAGAAACAGTAGTGGCTGACCTTTACATGTTTTTTTGTTTTTTTTTAAATTGGGACTGGGTTTTAAAGATTTTATTATCTTCGAGGTTTTTTTTAACACCTTTTTTTCTACATCACCATATCCAATCTTTTCTATTAGAGAAGTGCAGGTTTACAGAAAAATCATATGGGATATAGCTCATATATCCTTCCTATTATTAACACCTTGCATTAGTGTGGTACATTTGCTACAATTGATGAATGAATATTATTATAATTAAACTATTAACTATAGTTCATAGTTCTCATTAGGGTTCCCTGTTTTCGTTGTACAGTCCTGTGTTTGTTTTCTTTACATCTAGTAACATATATACAACCTAAAATTTCCCCTTTTAACCACATTCAAATGTATAATTCATCACCACCATCCATTACCAAAACTTTTCTATCAACCCAAATGAAAACTCTGTACAATTTGAGCATTAACTTCCCATTCCTTACATTCAAGCCCTTGGTAGCTTATAGTCTCGTTTCTGATGCCATGATTTCACTTTTTCTAATTATTTCATATCAGTGAGATTATGCAATATCTGTCCTTTTGTGTCTGTCTTATTTCACTCAATGCGATGTCTTCAAGGTTCATCCAGTTTGTTGCATGTATCAGAACTTCATTCCTTTTTTATGGCTAAATAATATTCCATGGTATGTTTATACCACGTTTTGTTTATTCATCATTTGTTGATGGATGTTTGGGTTGCTTCCATCTTTTGGCAATGGTGAATAATGCCACTGGTGTGCAAATATCTGTTTGAGCCCCTGTTTTGATTCTTTTGGGTATATACCTAGAGGTGGATTGCTAGATCATCTGCTGACTCTATACTTAACTGCCTGAGGAACTGTGAAACTGTCTTCGTTAGCAGCTGGGGTGTTTCACATTCCCAGCAACAGTGAATGAGTGTTCCTGTTTCCCCACATCCTTTCCAGCATTTGTAATTTTCTGGGTTTTTTAATAGTAGCCATTCAAGTGGATGTGAAATAGAATCTTATTGTGGTTTTGATTTGCATTTTCCTGATGGTTAATGATTGCTGAGCATCTTTCATGGACTTTTTGTGTACCTCCTTTGTAGAAATGTCTCTAGTCTTTTGTTCATTTTTTAGTTGGGTTGTTTGTCTTTTTGTTGTTGAGTTGTAGGTTTCTTTCTATCTGGATCTTAAGCCCTTACTGGATATGTGGTTTCCAAATATTCCCCCCATTGTGTAGGTTGTTTTTTTTTAACCTTCATGATAAATCCTTTGAGTCACAAAAGTTTGTAATTTTGATGAGGTCCCGTTTATCTACTTTTCTTCTGTTGCTTGTGCTTTGGGTATAAAGTCTAAGCAACTCTTGCCAAACAGAAAGTCCTGAAGGTGCTTCCTTATGTTTTCTTCTAGGAATATTGTAGTTCTGTTTTTTATATTTAGGTCTTTGTTTCATTTTGAGCTGATTTTTTTATATGGTATAAGGTAAGGATCCACCTTCATTCTTTTACATATAGACATCCAATTTTCCCAGCACCATTTGTGGAAAAGATTATTCTTTCCCAATGGTGTGGAGTTAGTACTCTTGTTAAAAATCAGTTGGCCATAGATATGAGGGTTCTTATCATGCTTCAATCTATAGCTGCGCAGGCCCTTCACTGCAGACAGCGCCCAGTTAAGAAGCACAGAGAAACTGAAATCCAGCCTACCCTATACGTGCCTGGCTGCATAGGTCCTGAGAAGTACCTTTTCCTCCTGCACACGAAGACTGTAAATAGCTGCTATCAGGAAAGGTCCAGACAACTCTGGAAGGAGGGCAGAGTGCTTGCATAATCTACCAAAGCTAAACATTTAGTTCTTGAGAGAGTTCCCTCATTAGGTCAGTCTGGTCCAGCTTTACTTTGGTGGAGTGTTCCACCACTTTCCCCATGACCACCACGCCTTTTGCTGTTGCTTTAAAGCAGGTTCCTTTCGCTTTGTCAACTCATCTTATTGAAGAATGAACATAACATCCAAAGATTGGTGTCTGGAATTTTAGTTTTGATTAAAGGAAAGAGAGGCAGAACTTGCAAAGCACTGCCTGTTCTCTGAGTTCATTGATTTGATCATTAAATTATATCCTCTGTGAACCTTATTTGACTTCTTGTGGCAGAAACAACCTAGCAGAGTGTCAGGATGACTCTGTGAAAGCCTCTCCTTTACACTTATTGGTGGAATAAACTTGAGGGAGTTACTTCACTTCTTTGAGTACCCAGCTCCTCCTCTAAACAAGGTGCTAAAACGAGGATAATAATGCGAAGAACGGGTGAGATGATATGTGTAAGACGCTTGGCACCATGGTCAGGTACAGCACTGCTCCTCAAAATATGGGCCCTAGACCAGCACCATCAGCATTACCTGGTAACTTTTAAGAAATACGAATTCTTGGGTCCCAAATAAAAAAATCTCAGAGGTGGGATCCAGCCATCTGAGTTTTAGCAGACCCTCCAGGTAGTTCTGATGCTTTCAAGTTTGCAAACCACTGATGTAGAATAAGTATTCAACAAATGGTAGCTATCATAATAAAATTACTATATTACATATTCATCAGTGAACTATAAGTGATGGTCAGTATTGTTGGACAAAGTATTTTTTCTGATATTCTAATTTTTAAAAAATTAGTGAGTCATGTATAGGAAAATCTTGCTGAATGAACTGGGATTTACAATTAACCAGCACACCCCTTGTTTTAGTTTGCTAAATGCTGCCAGGATGCAAGATACCAGAAATGGAATGGCTTTTGAAAAGGGAATTTATTAAGATACAAGTTCACAGTTCTAAGACCATAAAAATGTTCAAACTAAGGCATCCAGAAAAACATATCTTGATTCAAGAAAGGTCCTTCACAGGGGGAGGCATGTGGCTGGTGTCTGTTTGTGCCTGTTCCTGATTCCATTTCTTCCAGCTTCTGTTGCCAGTGGTTTCCTCTTGGAGCATCTGTGGGCCTTCACTGTGTTCCTGCTCCAGGACACAACTCTGGGTTCTGGCTTGCTAAGCATCTCATGGAAAAGCATATGGTGATGTCTGCTGGGCTCTGCAGCTCCACATGTCCATGTCTAGGTGTCTGCTCTCTCTGTCGGCACTCTAAGCATCTCCAAGTATATGCATCTCTGTCACAATATGTCTCCCCTTTTAAAGGATTCCGGTAAGCTAATCAAGACCCACCTTAAATGGACACAATCACATCTCCATCTAATCAAAAGATCACACCCCCAATTGAGTGTGTCACATCTCCATGGAAACAATCTAATCAAGAGTTCCACCCGACAATATTGAATCAGGATTAGAGGAACATGGCTTTTCTGGGGTACATAACAGCTTCAAAATTGCACATTCCATTTCCTCAGCTATTTCACATTTTGGGAAGTTTGTTTCTGTTTGTAATTTTCTGATAGCTGAATGGAGAAGGACAGGCATTTCATTTCTGAAGCAAATTCAACCTGATGCAGTCAGGTAATCATTTATCTAGGCTCTCAGAACTTAAGAGTCCATTGAGAACATTTTTAGAATCATGTTGAAATATCCCTTTTTCTGTTTCTGACCATGTTTCCTCTGAGTAACATAGTCCTTTTTTTTTTTAATTTGTGAAAACCCAAATATTGTAAACTTTTAATTTCCTTTCCAGTGGCCTATCAGAATCACAACAAATGTTAAAACTAGTGTTAGACTGCCTAGAGCAAGTCTTCACTACTTTCTAACACTTAACTAAATAGACAAAGTGTAGTTATAACATATCCCCCCCCCCCCCCCCCGTTAAAGATTTTGATTAAGGTTAATAATAGAAGAGAAAGTCTGAACTTAGATTTTTTGGGGGTAGAGGACACTAAACTGAAATTTTATTAGCCTCAAGATCTTTGGTTCTCAAACTTTTTTCTAGGCAGCTCTTCCTACCTGGTACCTGCTTTATGGCAGGCAAAGGTTGAAGGGCTTGAAGAATTCCCTAAGCAGGCAAGGAAAAACATTTTCTGTAAGAGAAATTAAACTGTGCTATGTATTCCTTCATAAAGGACAATGGGGATATAATCTCAATGCTACACTTCTATCATCTGTTAAAGCAAAGCAAAGAAGCTGGTGCCAGTCCTTCCTCATTGTAAAATTAGGGCAGAAGATAATTATTATGTGGTTGTTGTCTAGCCAAAGAAAGCCACTGTCATTTCAGACAAAATTCACTTTTTGCTCTTGTTAAGTGATATACCATCAAGGTATGAGTTATACTATGGCATTTTGTGGAAAGGTTTTATTCCTTTAGCAAACCACAACTGTTATGGCGGGGATAAGGGGTATAGGAAGATTTGGGTTTTCTTTTTATTTATTTTCTGGAGTAATGAAAATGTTCTAAATTTGATCATGGGGATGTATGCACAACCATGTGATGATACTGTGAGCCAGTGATTTATACTCCAGGTGGTTTATATGGTGGGTGAATATATCTCAATAAAATTGCATTTGAAAAAAAGAACCACAGCTGTTCATTTTTGGTAATTTTGGCTTTCTGAACAGGTGGCAATAGGTTCTAAATGTCATTTTCAGTAATTTTTCATGGGCCGTTTGAGGATTTTTGCGATTTTGAAAAGAGGAAATTGAAGTATGCACAAAAAGGGTAGAGTGGTTAGTTTTATTTTCTGTATTAATGTGAAATTTGGAGATTAAATTTCCTGTTGTGCGCCTCCTCTTTTTTTATGCAATCCAGTTTAGGTACTTCTTAATAGTCACATATCTTGATGTGCTCTGGTAGTAACTCTTGTTTGTGTGTGTATTTTTTTCCAGTGAGATACACCCTGGAAGTATATCCCTCACTTTTCCATGTTTTCTTCTCATCTGGGGTTTTGCTTTTGAATGCTGTTGGTATCCCTGTGGAGGGATCTTCATGGTATGCCTCTCTAAGCCAAATCTCAAACATATCTTCCTCTTCTGTGGACTGAGAGGTCCAGAGTCAGGGGTAAGTCAGGGATTCTGTGTGCACTGCCCACCAGCTGCCGCTCCTCACTGATGAGTGAGCCCTCCCCACACCCTACAAAGGGCTATGACTCTGGCATTGGTGATGTGAGGTACTTGCCTGCAAGTTCAGTAGCTCTTCTTCAAATGTGAAACTGCTGAGAGGTTTAACCGTCTCAACCTGTTAGTCCGCCACTGATGACTTTCTTGAAGATTTACGGGATTTTTAAAAAAGCCATTTCTTGCTTTATGTCCCGAATTCCAGTTGATTGTGCTTTCTGTCTCAAAGTTGACATTCCTATTCTTGATTATTTAGCTTGGAGAGTGGGAAGGATTTTTTTTATACAGCATGATGAATTGATTTCAGTGGAATCCAAACGATCATGTTGTTTTGGTTCTTTCTTATCAGGAACGCAAAGTTTTTTCTAAGAGTGAAGGCAGAGGTGAAGGGGCAAAAGGGAGGCGCCTCTTTTGTGAATCAATTTAGCAAAAAACAGAAAATTTTAAGAAGATGCGAAATCATTCCTGGAAATATATTGCCTCCTTGAAAGAAATGAGATTCCCAGTTTTTACTTAATAAACCTTCTCATTGTACTTTAGGACAAGTTCCTCAGTGTTTTTATATTTACTTTCATTTGATAAGAAGTTCTTAAGGTCATAATGTCCTTGGGTTCCCACTAGGCTGGGTGGAGGGAAATTCTTCAATATTTACTGAGTGTGCGCAGCATACCAGGAGCTGTACAAAAAAATACATGAAACATGCCCAGGCTCTAGCTCTTCCTGACACAAGGAAACTTCCACCTAGGCACACCCTCTGCTGGCTCCAACTTTTGGAGTTTCTGGTGGATACCTCCTGGGAAGGGATGATAACCTTTTTCACCCAGTGTCTAGATTATCAGCTGTGGAAGTGCATTTGTACAACACAGACTCAATCAGTCATACATTATATAAGCTCATTTTTCTTCTTGGAATATTCTTGGAGTGATGTATGCATTTTCACAAAAGAGAAATTTGCTCAGGCGTATTTCTTTATGATCTGATCTGATCTTGCCTTTCTCTATCTCTTACCCCGTATCCTCCACCTTCTCCATTCTTGTAAACCCCACGTTTGCATTCCTAGGCTCTAAAATGTCCTTGGGGAAATTCTGATTTTGTTTTGGTGGTATAGTTTCCATCCATATTTAGCAGTATCCACAGTCATATTACATCAAAAGCAAAGAGCAAAATTTTAATCAATATGCAGCTACCTGCACATCTTGCTTCTCTTGAGGCAGGATTTTTTAGTTAAAAATATGATTATTTAAGATAGCATTAGGTATGGAACTAGTTTGTTTAGCCAGACAAGGAAATATAAATGGAAGTAGTGGTCATTTTATAGGAATTTTAAAATTTTGTAGAGACAAACAGAAAACATAATGGTCTGTTGGCCAGTGAATTTTAATTGCCTTTATCAATATTGCTAATGAGTCCCAGTACACAAGAGCGTAAGATGATAAGTAGCCTCCACAAGGTTTACAGTCAGACTTAAAAGTATTTTCTTTTGGCCACAGCTTTAGGGGTCTTCATATTTTATACCAAATGCAATTATTATTAAACTTTACTGAAAAACTAATTTAGCATAATAATAGCATTTATTTCAGGCAAGATTTAGTCACATCACAAATATTCTGAAAAATACTAAGTTATACATTTAGGTTCTTCTTAAAAATAAACACTAGGGTGTTGCGACGGTGGCTCAGTGGCAGAATTCTCGCCTGCCATGCCAGAGACCTGGTTCGATTCCTGGCACCTGCCCATGCAGAAAAAAACCAAGAAAACAAAAAAACACCTGATTGGGCGGGCCATGGTGGCTCAGCAGGCAGAGTTCTTGTCTGCCATGCCAGAGACTCGGGTTCCCTGAGCTTGCCCATGTTAAACAACAACAACAACAACAAAAAACACCATTAGTTTCAGTTTGCTCAGGCTGCTGAAATGCAGTGTACCAGAAATAGGTTGGCTTTTAACAATGGGGATTTATTAAGTAACAAGTTACAATTCTAAGGCCATCAGAATGTCCAAATAAGGCATCAACGAGAGGCTATCTAAACTAAGAAAGGCCCATGGCATCCAGGGTTCCTCAGTCACATGGGGAGGCACATGACAGTGTCAGCTGGTCCTTCTCTCCAAAATGTCTCCGGGCTTCTATGGGTCCTTGCTTGTTTCTCTCAGGGTGCTTCTGCGTAAGCTCTCTCTCTCCATCAGCTCTCTTTTAAGGACTCCAGTAAAGGATTAAGACTCACCTTGAATTGCTGAGGTCACATCTCCATGGAGAAAACCTAATCCAAAGTTTCCACCCATAACATGTCTGCCCTTATGTTCTGGAGCAGCTAGAAGGAAAAATCTGAAATGATGGTATGGTAGCTCATGACAGACTCTGGGATCTGTTCTGTAACTACTTGTTGAAGAGTGCTTTGAAAACTATTGCTTTTTTCTTTTTTTGCTTTGTAGATATGTTACATTGTACAATAAATAAGTTAAAAAAAAAAGAACAGTCCTTTCTGGGGTACATAACAAATTCAAACCAGCACACCATTGAATAACCAGCGAAATTAGAGCTTGCTCCATGTACTCTTAATCTACCTAGCGTCTTGTGAGGTAGGTAAATGCCAAATCACTGGACTTCTAAGTTTTACCCAAAAAGGAGAGGGGAGAACTCCCAACATATGAGATTGGAGGGGATACTGTAGGCAAGGTAGTCCAACATTCCTCCCCTATCCTACCTACCACTTTGTCCAATGCAGGAATCTCCTCTAAAATAAATAGGACAGATGTTCATCCCGACTCTCCTTGAATAGTTTCAGGAGAATTGACAAGGCAGCCCCCCGCCCCCCTTTTTTTACAATGCACAGTTGAAGCTATAAGTCCTCAACTCTCTACCAACCACTGTCTGTACTCCTTGTTAAGGCAGGCTGTTATTTTATGCTGTCAAGTTTTATGAACAGATGAACATATATCACATAAAGTACTTATCATGAATTATTAGTATTTTGCAGAATTGCTGTGTTGTGGAGGCAAGTACCAACATTGCATGAGAAATGTCTTCGTGCTTTGCATTAGCATTTTCTCATTCCTTTGCTTTGATTAAAAACAAAACAAAAAAACCTTAGGTGATCTGGGAACATAGTACTGATGGGTAGATTGGCATAAAATTCGCAAAAATCAAATAGGGCTTTGATGGAGGTCACCCATTTAAACCTAAATTTTTATTTGGCTCCTCCTGTTATACTGTGGTATAAAGAAGAGGACCAAACCTAGGTTTAAGTAAAGGATAGAGTAAAAAGTCATTCAGTTACAGCTTTTATTGGCCAAGTTGTGTCCTGACACTTACCACTAAGGAAATGGGATCAAGAATAGCACAATATCTAGGGAGAAACGAGGAAATAATGCAGCTTCCCCATCTGGGCAACTCCTGATATTCTTGCAAGTAGTGGGGACAACCAATTCAATAGGCTGAGCCCTCAATTTTGGGGCTCACCCCTATGAAGCTTATTCCTGCAAAAGAGAAGCTAAGCCTACTGATAATTAAGCCTAAGGGTCACCCCCAGAGAACCTCTTTATTGCTCAGATGCGGCTTCTCTCTCTAAGCCAACTTGGAAGGTGAACTCACTGCCCTTCCCCCTAAATGGACATGACTCCCAGGGATGTAAATCTCCCTGTCAGCATGGAACAGGATGCTCATCACAGGATGAGCTGAGACCTGGCATCGTGGAAATGAGAAAGTCTTCTTGACTGAAATGGAGAAGAGAGAAATGAAACAAAACAAAGTTTCAGTGGCTGAGAGATTTCAAACAGAGACAAGACGTTATCCTGATGCGATTTATAGATATCCCTTTTTAGTTTATGGTTGCACCAGTTTGAAAGGATGTATGTACCCTAGAAAAGCCATGTTTTAATCCTAATTCCATTTTGTAAAGACAGCTGTTTCTTCTAATCCCTATTCAGTACTGTATGTTTGAAACTGCAATTAGATCATCTTCCTGGAAATGTGATTCCATCAAGAGTGGTTGTTAAGCTAGATTAGGTAGAGATGTGTCTCCACTCATTTGGGTGGGTCTTGATTAGTTTACTGGAATCCTATAAAAGAGGAAACATTTTGGAGAATGTGGGAGATTCTGTGAGAGCAGAATGACGTAGCCATGAAAAGCAGAGAGTCCACCAGCCAATAACCTTTGGAGATGAAGAAGAAAAATGCCTCCTGGGGAGCTTCATGAAACAGGAAACCAGGAGAAAAAACTAGCAGATGACACCATGCTCGCCACATGCCTTTTCAGATGAGAGAGGACTGTGTTTGCCATGTGCCTTTCCACTTCAGAGAGAAACCCTGAACTTCATTGGCCTTCTTGAATCAAGGTATCTTTTCCTGATGCCTTAGATTGGACATTTCCATAGATTTGCTTTAACTGGCACATTTCCATGGCCTAAGAACTGTAAACTTGCAACTTATTAAACTCCTCTTTTGAAAAGCTGTTCTGTTTCTGGTATATTACATTCTGGCAGCTAGCAAACTAGAACAATGATGTATTGGAGTAGGTAGAGGAAAGTACCTGAAATTGTTGAACTGTACTCTAGTAGCCTTGATTTTTGGAGAGGACTATATAATGAGATAACTTTTACAATGTGACTGTGAGATTGTGAAAACCTTGTGTCTGATTCTCTTGTTATCTGGGGTAGGAGAGATGAGTAAAAAAATATGGGTAAAAAAATAAATAAATAATGGGGGGATAAAGGGTAAAGTAAATTGGGTAGATTTAATACTAGTAGTCAATGAGAGGGAGGGGCAAGGTATATGAGATATATGAGTTTTTTAAATTTCTTTTTCTGGAGTGATGCAGATGTTCTAAAAGTGATCATGGTGATGAACACACAACTATGTGATGATATTGTGAGGCGTCTATTGTATAATATGGTTGGACAGTATGTGTGTGGAGATTTCTCAATTAAAAATAAAAAAGAATACCAGAACATCACTTTTGTTCAGCAGACCACTAATCATGGGGCTAGAAGACCAATTCTAGTATTTTATAGATAGGTAAATAGATTAAATGGTCACTGACAGAATGTCTACCAGGCTTGCAAACTCAAATGGCTACAGAATCAAGAAAGAATCACAAATGAATGAAGTGGACTAGGTACAAAATATAAATGACCTCCTTCCCAAGAATACAATGGAGAGTGGTGGGGATGGGAGCCAACTGGATGGTTCTTGCTTCATCTAAAGGATGCTGCTGCTTCTCAATTCCAGTAGGTTATCATTATGAAGGAATGCAGACCTAGTGTTGCCAGAAATCTGGATTTTTATGTGAACAATCCCAAATGAGTGAAAGTTCAAACTGAAAATACTGTGTGGACGAACACAGTGCAGGCCAACCAAAACAAGCCTGTGAGCCAAATTCTGTCTGCATATGCTGGTCCAAGGTTAGGGAAGCTCATGGAGGGGTTGTGTCTTGGATAAGGGCATTCAAGAGTGAGCTTCATTAAAGAGTGAGTGAATCCAGATAGTTTTCCACAATCAGCCTTTGCCAATCCCTTCCTCTTTCTCTAGAGAAGATTCAGTTATGTTCTGTGCCACCCGTGGAGGAATGCATGGTTGCCATCTGAGATCAACTGACCTTATTAGGGTGCAAAGGAGGAAGTTAGCTGGGAGTACAGTGTGGGGAGCACAGGCAGAATGAGCAAGGAAAGTCCAGGAACACAAGAGACCTCAGAAAGGTCAAGCATGTTTGGAGACATGCCTAAACTTTTGGTGTTTTGAACTTTTTGAATTTTTGTCTTTTCTAAAAAAGTCCCTTTTCTCAGTGCACATGATACCACCTTCAACAGAAAGTAGCTTATGGATTTGAAATCAGCATGCTCAAGTCTTATGTGATGTGATGACTGATAAGTTACCTGTAATGTTGATGACTCATGCTCTTCAAGGGATCAAATGGGAAAGCCAGAGCACTGGAGAAGTTCAGTCTTGATTTGAGATGAATGATGTATGCCCAATGATGCTAACTTTCAGTGTATTTCTACTTAAGAGGAGCTGCAAGAGGAATGCAGCTTGTATGCCAATCCCCATTTATCACAGTGTTTACTGGTCCTGTTTGAAGTTGAAAGTAAATCATCATCCTGCTGTTTAGTGGCTGTTTTTACAACTAAGAATTTTAAGGTGATTTAGCTCGAGCCTGTCATGGAGAATCACCTTAGGAAGTGAAGGGAAATGGGCCAGGTACATGGTATGTACAATACTTAATCTAGGAAACGTGCTAATGGTCAAATGCTGAAAAAAGGTTGATTTTTCCTTTGGATAATTATTGCCCAGTTGAATGGCAATGCTAGTAAAATCAGGTGATAGATTCAAAAATAGTTTAGTCATCAGCTTCAGCTATACATTTAAAATGCGGGAGGGACAGCAAGGAGGGAGAAAGCATTTCACTGCATGGACACTCATGCTAATCTAACTCTCAAGCTTTTTGGTCCATACATTCATCCTAGAGTAGAGACCTGTCAGAGGGATTGTATCTGCATTTAAACATCTGAAAAGACCACTATGTGAAAACGGGAGTAGACTCCAGGGCAGAATTGGGACTAAGGTGGAAGGTAAAGAAAGGCAGAAAGGCAATTAGAAGAATTTTCTGGCAATTAAACTTTTCTCAAAATGAAAGAGGCATTAGATCAGGGATGACCAGCTTGGTGGAAGTTGTTTTAAAAGATATTCAAGCATCATTAAGGGCTAGATAAGATTAAGTTCCCATTCTTATTTAACTTTGAGATTCTGTGATTATAATTCTCAGGCATGGAATCTTGAAAGACCAGCCCTCCTGCTTTTCTTTCTTCTGGCTTCCTGATCATAAATTAGGTTTTAAGAACATCAACTCAGCTTCTTTTTCTGCCAGTTGGGTTTCTCTCAAGCAGAAGTATAAAAACAACAGGTGATATGGGTGGTATGAAAAGTAAGGAAATTTCAGAAGTCAAAGTTAAGTGGATATTTACTTTAAAATCCACATATTTTTGTGCCTGGCCCTGGCACCATGGGATCAACAATGCCATTCTGACCAAAAGGGGGAAAAGAAGTGTAACAAATAAGGTGTCAGTGGCTGAGAGAGTTCAAATAGAGTTGAGAGGCTACTCTGGAGTCACTCTTACGCACACTTCAGTTAGACTTTGCTACATTTCATAACTTGCCAACCCCCAACCGAGCCAATTCCTGCCAATCCTAAGAACACCTAGGGCATAAGATTCTACAAAGGTTCTATGCATTAGTGTAATATTCCAGAAACCTACAACCTCCATCCTGGACTCACCAGATGAGTCCTGAAATCTAGAGGGGCCCACCTCTCCAGAACATCAGCTAGTTCCATCTCCTTACACCATGTTATCAACAGCCCCTTCCAACATGAAAAAGTTAGAATGGGCGTAGCCCAAATACCCCTAAAGAGTGGGAGAAAGATCAAAGGTGATGGTGGAGTTATATAGAGATGGTAAGATTTAACAAATGAATATAATGGTTGAATCATTATATTGATATTTCTTTTAATCTGCAGTACTTTAGAACAGCTAGAAGTGAAAACCTAAAATTGTGGAATTGTAACCTAATCCAAACTCTGAAATCTGTTCTACAACTAATTGTTGTGCTGTGCTTTAAAATTTATTGCTTTTTTGTTTATATGCTATTTTTTCACACAAAAAAAAAAAGAAAGAAGAAAAAGGTTGATTGTGATGATAAAAAAAAATATTTATTCCTTCTAGCCTCCAGTGTTCTGGAGCAGCTAGAAAGAAAAATCTGAGATGATGGTATGGTGACCCATGACAAAGTCTGGGATCTGTCTTGTAAGCATTTGTTGAAGAGTTCTTTGAAAACTATTGCTTTTTTCTTTCTTTGTTTTCTATGTATGTTATATTATACAATAAAAAAAATTTTTTTTAAGTCCACATATTTTCATTTGGAAACTGATTCAAAGTGGTTTGTATTTCCCAAAACTAGTGTTACCAGTAGTGGTTGAAAGCTCAGGTTCTGGAGCTAGATTGCCTGAGTTCAACTCCTGGCTCTGACTTAGATTAGACCTTGAGCAAATTATTTAACCTCACAGTGCCTCGATTTCATCTGTAAAATGGAGCTAATGATAGTATCTGTTTCATAGACTTGGTGGGAACAGTAAGAAGAGTGAGGGTGTATACAACATTTAGAACTGAGTATGTCAAATAGTGTATGATCCATAATACTAGCTGTTGTGGCCATTATTTGTTAGGGGACAAATTGTAGTATAATTTGAGCTGAGGTTAGGAATAAGATATTGGAAAGCATGAAGATCGTGAATATGTTAGAATATCATAAACATGTTAGATAAGTTGATAAATTAAAGAAGGCAATGAATGGTCATTCCTCAAATATATATATATTTGATTATCTGTATGTTCGAGGCTGCCCTGCTTATTAATAATACAAATAGGAAGTCTTTTTCTTTTCTTTTTTTGGTACGGGCAGGCTCTGGAAGTCAAACTGGGGTCTCCGGCATGGCAGGTGAGAATTCTGCCACGAGCCACCTTTGCACTGCCCAGAAGCCATTTTTTTAAATAGTAAATGTTTATTTGGAAATACTTCAAACTGATAAAAGGCCTCAGGATAAAACTAGTATACAGAATGCCCATATGCACATTAATTAGTCATATTCTCCTATTGTTACATTTTATCCTACTGTCATTTGTCCTACTTGTCTATAATATTTTTTGAACCATTTGAGGATAAGCTTTAGATGACCCTTTTACTTCTAAATACTTGTTTATTTCCTAAGAATAGGGATGTTCTCCTTTATAACCACATGCATTCCAGTAATTTTAGCTTAGATACAGTAGTTTTATCTAACTTACTTTGTGTATTTCATTTTGTAAATTGACACAAAAATATCTATCCTTAATAGTATATTAAGTGTGTGCTGTATGGTGGGATCACATTTCATTCTTTTCCATGTGAGTATCCCATTATTGTAGCACCATTTGTTGAATTTTTGTTTGTACTGGGGAAGTGGCTGGGCCAGGAATTGAACCTGGGTCTCCTGCATGGCAGGCGAGAATTCTACCACCGAACTTATCATTGCACTCCCCCAATAGTATATTTTTCCTTCCAGTACAGGATCTGTTCCTGAGACAGGTATTACATTTAAGATCAGATCTTTTTAGCCTCCTTTGGTCAGCACGTCACAGTCTTTCTTTGTCTTTAATGACACTGATGTTTTTGAAGAATATAGTTACTCTTTTTTTCCAATAGAACAGTAAGAACTTAATTTTCACTACCATCTCTCAATGGCAGAATTTGACCCTTAGAGTATATCGTATTTGAATGAAGATGATTTACTCTTTTAATTTTTATACTGAGCCCTGCCATCATGGCCCTGAATCACTGTGTCAAAGTGCTTGGATCTAGTATGTTTTCTGTATAGACCGAACCAGTCTTGGGAGAGCAGCCTGCCCTTAAAAATCACCATCTCAGAGGTTGAATGAAGCCATCAACCAAATGCCGTCACCTCTTGGTGAAACTTGTAAACATACAAACATTTGTCTTTTGAAAATTTTCAAATCCTCAAATTATTCTCCAGTTATGGTTTCTAATTTTTGTTCTTGTGTGTGTATGTGTGCAAGTGTGAAAACAAGTAGTGAACAACATGAGGAGGGTAGACAGAAGTTCAGTGGAAACCTGGGGATTCCTGCTGCTGAAGAATGGCAGTGAGAGGGCGAGGCTTCAAGTCTGACTCTGGGTGGAAAGTCAGGCAGCTTGTGCTGGGCAGCCATCTGGGGCCACTGTGAGTTGTTAGTCTCCATCCTGGGAAGCAGCATGGAATAATGTGCTTCTCAGTCCCCATTTATCCCTCCAGGGCCATCATTTTATTAACCTGCATGTTCCTTTGCTGAGAGTGGCCATTTTATTGACATTCAAATAAAAAATTTGGCTTCAGGAAAAAGTGGGTAGGAGGGAGGAGATTCTGCTCTCTTTTTTAGCACTAGAAAAGTAGATTCACCACAAGAGCAGTTCAGGTCACACAGAGCCTCAAATAGAGCCTTTATCCTACTCAACCTCAAAATGGTGCTAAATTGAAGATGTTAGATTTTGTAGTTAAATTTTGATTTCTTCAAATTTCAAAAGTAGTATGTTTTGATGACTTCATCTGGAGAATTAAGAGAAATTTCATGTTCAGTTTTTCTGAATGTGATAAAACATATCACACCAGAATAAAAATTTAAAAAATATATATGTAAGGCAATCTTAAGTGTCTTTTAAAAATGATGCTCATTTGAATTCAGAAAATATTCATCAAATACATACCATAGTCAAATTCAGATTCTGCCCTAAAGGGGTAAAGAGATAAACGATCATATTACAATTGCAATAAAAGGCAGAATATGAACAGTAAGGGAGGTGCTAAAGGAGTTTAGTGGAGATGGCAAGCAATCAGAAAAGTTTTTATGAAAGAGGTGGCATTAGGGATGGGTTTTGATGGATGGATAGGATCCCAGCATGTAAGATTGTTGATGGGAGAGAAGGAGGGATTCTTGATGAAGAGCACAGTGATAACAAAGATGAGAAGGTAGAGAATGATTAACATGTAGGGGTTCAGACTGACTGTAACATAAGATACATGGTAAGGGACAGCAGGAAATAAGTTTGGAAAAGTAAATCAGGATGTAAAGTCTAGACTTGCATGGAGAGCACTTATTGGTTAGGAGCCATTAAAATTTTTTGACAATGAGAATGGCATAATCCTTAAACCATAAAGAGGTTTAAGGAAATGTATCTGGAAAAAAAAGTGAGGAAAAAAAATAGAGATGAGAATCCCAGCTCCATTACGTATTGCTTTGAAGGTTCTGAGTCTCCATTTCCTCTGTAAAATGGGAGCAATGACAGTACTTATTGCCTATGGCACAGTGCCAGGTCAGTCTTAAGCATTCAGTAAATATTAGCTGATATTTTCATTGTAAGAGAAAGTCATGTAGTAGTTTAGGGTACAAGTAGTGAAGACTTTGAATTAGGGTGACAATAGTAAGAGTGAAATGAAGGTGATGGTCAGGACAGGCCCAATGGACTTGAAAAAACAATAGGTTTGACCACTAATTATTTGTGAGGGATGTTTGCAACCTACTGACTTGTGGAATTGTGATGTCATTTATAGAAATGGGCAGTTCAGGAGGATGATCTGGGGCTTTTTTTGTTTGGAAGAGGAGGAGGAGGAGGGTTTTAGTCTTGGACAGGTCTTAGGCTCTGCTGGTGAGGAATCCAGCAGGAAGTTGGAAATGTAGAACCGAGCCTGGGAGAGCATCTGAAGCAGTTATAGGTTTGGGAATTATCTCCATGTAGAGGTCATTGCTAAAGACAAGAGAATGCCTGAGATCCCTGAGGAAGGAGCAGAAGCAGCTTAAGAGAGAAAGCTTTGTATTTTGGTACTTGGAAGGAAGAAAAAATATATAGGTTAAGTAATAAAATAAGATGCTGCTGCTCTGGAAACCGAGGGAAGAAAGTGTGAAGGGGAGCGAATGATAAACTATGCCAGCTGTGCTGGTTTGAAAGGACTATGTACCCTAGAAAAGCCATATTTTAATCCTGATCTATTTTAGGAGGCAGACTTTCTTTTAATCCCTATTCAGCACTGTGTGGTGGAAACTTGATTAGGTTATCTCCACAGAGATGTGACTCACCCAATTGTGGCCATTAACATTTGATTAGATGGAGATGTGACTCCACCTTTTCCAGGTGGATCTTAATTAGTTTACTGGAATCCTTGAAAAGAGGAAGCATTTTGGAGAAAACTTCAAAACAAAAAGATAGCCACAAGAACTACCAGAGCCCATACAGTCAGAGACCTTTGGAGATGAAATAAAACACCCCCGGAGAACTTCATGAAACAAGAAGCCTGGAGAGAAAACTAACAGATGTCACCATGTTTACCATGTGGCTTTCCAGTTGAGAGAGAAACCGTGAACTTCATCAGCCTTTCTTGAGTGAAGGTAACCTCTTCTTTGGTGCCTTAATTTAGACATTTTTATAGACTTGCTCTAATTGGTACATCTTCTTGGCATTAGAAATGTAAACTAGCAACTTATTAAATTCCCCTTTTTAAAATAGCCATTCTATTTCTGGTATATTGTATTTCTGCAGCTAGCAAACTAGAACACCAGCATTAAAGAGAGGTCAGGAAGGATGGACACTGAGAAGAGGCAGTCAGATTTTGCAATTGAATTGGAGCATTTTGGACAACCGTGAACTCCAAAACCTTAGTGCAGTGGGTTAATAATGTGAGTAGATGACAAGAAGGCAGAGGCAAAAAAGGGAGAGGGGTCCTTGGAGATGTCAGTGCTGGAGGAAGTAAGAAGATGGTAGTGGGGGATCACTGTCCTGAGAAACCCCAGCTATCTTCCTGGATAACTCTTAGTCTTTCATCTCAGCCCAGAGACATTTTGTCACTCTTTAATTGACCTTTTAAATCACTCAACAGTCATTTCTATCCCAGAAGCAGATGGAAGGATAAAAGGGCACTTTTCTCTAGGTCAGCCGACTGGTCTCATAGCTGAGGTTCTGCCAGGGGAAGGCGCCTTATCAACGCCATTATGCGACCTGTAGGAACTAGCATGACCCAAATTAAAATCCTCAACATTCAGCCTTCAAGAGGGAATGTGAAAACACAAAGTAGCCCCTTAATAATGGAAAAAGTCCAGAAAAGAGAAGCTGACTACAGTGAGATTTTTGTGGTTTTCTTTTGTGTTTTTTCCGTTTCCATCTCCAAGAGCCTCTTTTTGCCAAGTATTTAAACAAACAAAAAATGCCTCCTATCAGTCATGGGCAGAGTCTCGGAAAGCCTCACACACAGCCAACACTAGTCACTAGGTAATTAATTACCAGACCACAAATGCCTGCCCGGAGAGTTGACTGTTACACAACCTTGACCAGAACTGCAGACTTGCATGATGGCATTAGGCTGACTCTCCCCAAGGGTCACTTCGGGGAAATTCAATGAAATTACAGTGATTTAAGTCACAAATGGTACAAAGAAGGATATCTAATAAGATTTCTTTTTATTCCCAAACCTCCATCTTTATACGAAACGCTTCAGATTTGAGGTCTTAGAAGTTATTTATTATTATATGGGTAGTTTGAGGTGAAGCTTTATTTTCTTTTCCCCATTTTATCTTCTTTTTTTTTTTTAGTTAAAAAATAATTTCAATTAGAGCATTTGTAGAAGTATGAAAAATCATGCAGGGAATACAGAGTTCCAATTTATACCCTGCACAAAAACACATACACACGCATATGCAGTTTTCCATATTATTAACACTATCCATTAACCCCTAGAATCCTGTATTCTACCTTCTGATTATATGAATGTGCATTTTTTAATTGTTTCACATCGGTGACATCATACACTATTTGTCCTTTTGTATCTGGCTTTTTTCACTCAATGTGATGTTTTCAAAGTTCGTGTTGCATGTATCAGAATATTCCTTTTTACAGCTGAATGATATTCCATCATATGTATATATCATATTTTGTTTATCCATTTATCTGTTGATGGACACTTGGGTTGCTTTCATCTTGTGGAATGCTGCTATGAACATCAGTGTGCAAATATCTGTTCAAGTCCCTACTTTCAATTCTTTTAGTTATAGGCTTACAGGTGGGAACATAAGGTAATTCTCTACTTAAATTTCTGAGGACCCATCAAATTCTTTTCCACAGTGGCTACATTTTATAATCCTACCAAGAATGTACAAGTGTTCCCATTTTTCTATATTCTCTCCAACACTTGTTATTTTCCTGTTTTTTTATATTTACCATTCTAGTGGGTATGAAATGGGTATCTTCTTGTGGTTTGCGTTTGCATTTCCCTAATGGCTAGTGATGTTAGGCATCTTTTCATGTGCTTATTGGTCATCTGGATATCTTCTTTTGAAAGAAAGAAGTTTTCTGCCCATCTTTAAATTGTGTGTCTTCTTGTTGTTGAGTTGTAGGCTTTATATATTCTAGTTACTAAACCCTTATTGGATATGTAGTTTCCAAATACTTTCTATTATGTAGATTGTCTTTTCACTTTCATGATGAAGTCCTTTGAGACTCCAAATTTTGAATTTTGATGAGGTCCCATTTATCTACTTTTTCTTTTCTTGCTTGTGCTTTTGATGTACAGTCTAAGAAACTATTGCCTAAATAAAAGTCCAAAGATGCTTCCCTATATTTTCATCTAGGAGTTTTATAGTTCTCTTTCTTATATTTAAGTCTTCAGCCCATTTTGAGCTGATATTTGTATATGGTATAACATAGGGATCCACCTTCGTTCTTTTTACATTTGGACATCCAGTTTCCCAGCACCGTTTGTTGAAAAGACTGTTCTTTCCCAATTGAGTGGACTGGGGATGCTTGACAAAAATCAGTTGACCACATGTGTGAGGATTTATTTCTGAACTCTCTAATCTTCTTCTGGTCTTTGTGCCAGTGCCATGCTGTTTTGGTTACTGTGGCTTTGTAAATAGTTTTCAGTTCAGAAAGTGTGAGTTCTCCAACTTCATTCTTCTCTTTCAAGATAGCATTGGCTATTCAGGGCCCCTTACTCTTCCATATAGATTTCATTATTGCTTTTCCATTTCTTTAGGCTTAGTTTGCTGTTCTTTTTCTAGGTTCTGCAGCTGTGAGATTAGCCTCTGATTTGAGATCTTTCTTCTTTTTCAATGTAAGCATGTAGAGCTATGAAGTTCCCTCTCATCACTACCTTTGCTGCATTTCATAGTTCTGGTATGTTATGTTTTCATTTTCATTCACCTCGAGATACTTCCTAATTTCCCTTGTGATTTCTTCTTTGACCCATGGACTATTTAAGAGTGAATTGCTCATCAGAATCTAGAATTTAAGTTACCAGGAGATAAGATAGGAATAGGAAATGGGAATTTAAGCCTTAAACTTAATTTAAAGTTCCTATTTGGAAGAACGGAATTGTTTTGGTAATGAATGGTAGTGATGGTAGTGCAACATTGTGAACATAATTAAAAGTACTGAATTATATATTTGAATATGGTTAAAAGGGGAAGTGTTAGGTTTCATACATGGTAATAGAATAAAACTTCTTTTAAGAAATTCCTGGACCTGCCCTACCCAAACAGTGAACCCCAGGTTAAAACGTGGATTGTATTAATAGTACAATTATAAAAGTGTGCTTTTATCAATTGTATCAAATGTGCTACACCAATGGAAGGTGTTAACAATAGGGTAGCATATGGGAATTCTGTATTTTATGCATGATTGTTCACTGTACCCACAGCTTCTCTAATTAAAAAGAGAAGAGTACATTATTTAACATCCATATATTTGTGAGTTTTCCATTTCTTCCTCTGTATTGATTTCTATCTTAATTCCATTAGGGTCAGAGATGATGCATTATATGATTCCTATATTTTTCATTTACTGAGACTTGTTTTGTGACCCTTCATGTGTTCTATCCTGGAGAATGATCCATGAGCACTTGGGAAGAATGTATACCCTGCTGTTTTGGGGTGCAATATTCTGTAGGTTAGGTCTAGTTCATTTCTCATATTACTCAAATTTTCTGTTTCCTTATTGATCCTCTGTCCATGTTCTTTCTATTGATGAGAATTATGTATTGAAGTAATCAACTTTTAAAGAAATAGAGGCATCCATTTCTCCCTTCAGTTTGCCAGTGTTTGCCATGTCTATTTTGGGGTACCCTGGTTAGGTACATAAATATTTCTGATTGTTATTTCTTCTTGGTGGATGGATTGCCTCTTGTATTAATACATAACATCCTTCTTTGTCTCTTTTTAACAATTTTGCATTTAAAGTCTGTTTTGTCTGATATTAGTATAACTACTCCAGGTCTTTTTTGGTTACTATTTGCATGAGGCATTTTTTTCCAGCTATTCACTTTCAACTGATTTGTGTTTTTGGCTCTAAGGTGAGTCTCTTGTGGATAGCACATAGTTGGATCATGTTTATGTATCCATTCTGCCAACCTGTGTCTTTTGTTTGGGAAGTTTAATCCATTAACATTCAAATGTTATTACTGTAAAGACAGTACTCACTTCAACCTTTTTTTTGGGTGGGGTGGAGTGGGGTGCATGGTCCAGGAATCAGACCTAGGCCTTCTGCATGGAAGACGAGCATTCTACCACTGAACCACTGTGCACCCATTTTTATCCTTTGGTTTTTATATGTAATATCTTATTTTTGGCTCTCTTTTTACCTTTTTAGTTACTTTTACTGATAACCTTTATTTTTACATTCTTCTCCAAGCCTCTTTTTCCTGTCTTTTCATTTTGGCCTATGGCACTCCCTTTAGTATTTCTTATAGGGTATGCCTCTTCTTAATAAACTGTTTTGATGTCTGTTTATCTATGAATATTTTAAATTCTCCCAATTTTTGAAGGAGAGTTTGCCAGATAAAGAATTCTTGGGTGGCAATTTTTTCTTTCAGTACCTTAAATATATCATACCATTGCCTTCTCACCTCTGTGGTTTCTGATGAGAAATTCAAACTCAGTCTTAATGAGCATCCTCTGTATGTGGTGAATCACTTTTCTCTCGCTGCTTCAGAATCCTCTCTTTGTCATTGGCATTTGGCAATCTGATTAATATGTGTCTTGGAATGGGTCTACTAGAATTTATTCTATTTGGAGTATGCTGTGCTTTTTGGATACATATGTTATATCATTCATAAGAGTTGGGAAATTTTCAGACATTATTTCCTCAAATATTCTTTCTGGCCCCCTTTCCCCTTTCTTCTCTTTCTGGTACAACCATGGCATGTATATTTGTGTACTTTGTGTTATCATTCAATTTCCTGAGATCCTGCTCCATTTTTTCCATTTTTTTCCTGTCTGTTCTTCTGACCCTAGGAGGATAGAATGACCCATCCTCTTGTTTGTTGAAGTGATAAAAATCACTTCACCATTTTAAGAGAATAATTATTTGAAATTTAGTGTAACTTTCACCATTTTCTATTGGCAGACTATTTTTGAAAAATTCTTACTTTTTAGATTTTTTTTTTTAATTGAGAAGTTGTAGGTTTACAGGAATATCATACACAAAATACAGGCTTCTCATATCTCACCCTATTATTGATACTTTGCATTAGTGTAGTCCATTTGTTACAATTCATGAAAGAACATTTTTTTGGTGTTTTCCTTATTTTATTACAAAAAGTTTCAAACATACAGCAAAGTAGAAAGAATTTAATAGTGAACACCCATATACACAACACCTAGATTCCCCCCTTAACATTTTTTTTTACTTTCTTGTTGAGCTGTAATTTTTAATGCAATTTTATTGAGATATATTCACATATTATACAATCATCTGATTGCTTTTATCTCTTCTTTTTAAAACATTTTTGTTGACAAACAACATACAAACACATTCTTAACATATGAACAGTCCATACTTGGTATATAATAAACGGCTCACAATATCATCACATAGTTGTATATTCATCACCATGATGATTTCTTAGAACATTTGCATCATTCCAGAAAAAGAAATAAAAAGAAAAAAGAAAAAGCTCATACATACCACACCCCTTAACCCTCCCTCTCATGTATTTCCACCTACCCAATGTATTTTAACCTTTGTTCTCCCTATTTTTTTCCTATACCCCTTACCACTCCCTTTCATTGATCACTAGTATTTCAGTCTACTCAATTTATTTTAACATTTGTTCCCCCTATTACTTATTTATTTTTATCCATATTTTTTACTCATCTATCCATACATATGTAAAAAGGAGCATCAGACACAAGGTTTTTCACAATCACACAGTCACATTGCCAAAGCTGTGTCATTATACTATCATTTTCAATAAAACATGGCTACTGGAATGCAGCTCTACAGTTTTAGGTACTTCCCTCTAGCCTCTTTAATGCACCGTAACCTATAAAGGGGATATCTATATAAACTAAAAAGGGGTAATGGGTAAGAATAACCTCCAGGAAAACTTCTAGACTCTGTTTGAAATCTTCAGCCACTGAAACTTTGTCTCTTTCTCTCTTCTCCCTTTCCTTCATCTATCTTTCCTTCTGGTTTCTTATGTGTCCCCAGCCCTCCTCCCTCTATCATTCTATTGTGCCGTTCATTCCTTTAAGTTCTGGGGTCTTTTTTTTTTTTTTTTTTTTGCATGCTTTCAAATTCTTATTTATCCTCCTTTAGCCATATTTTCCTTTACCTCCTTGAATTGCTTTAGGAGATTTGTTTGAGCATCTTCTATCTTTGATTATTTGATCCAAATTCTGTGTCACCTCTGAAGTTTTAATTTGTTCCTTTGACTGAGTCATATCTTTTTGTTTCTTTGTATGGCTTTTATATTTTGCTGATGTCTAGGCATCTGTTATCTTGATGAGTTTACTCTGATGGTCAGTTTCTCTCTCCTGCTTAGGGTTTTATTGTTGACTGGCTTTGTGTTAAGGTTCTTCTTAGACACTTAGTTCAATCTATTCTAGACCTTTAGAATTGCCAGTGTTTAACTGATCAGAGGTTTCCAGCTATACTTTCTCTGATTCTTGCCTTGGATCTGTGGTACAATTTTTAAGATTGCTCCATTTCTGCAACTGTTTCACTCAAAGGAAAGCTTCCTTTCCTCTATTCCTTCTCAGGATCTGTTCTGTTTGTTTTTATTTTGGTTTTTTGTTTCTTTTTAAACAGTTCTTTCTTCACCTCTGGCTGCTTTTGCCTGAAGGTCACATTCTGGGAGGAGGTTCACCCCAGAGAACACTCTCCCAAGCTGATCTTTCCCAGCCAGAGCAGGTGCAGACCAGCTCCCAAGAGCCGTGTGGAAAGGGTCAGGAAAGCTACCAGAAAGCCTTTTTGACAGTTCTCTGAAACTGCACTTTCCCGACCTGCCCAGCAGATGGTACTCTCCAGCAAACTGTTCTCCACAGCCCTAAGGAGGTTCTGTGTCTTTAAACCTTTATTGGCTCCACCTTGATGGGGGCTGGGTTGAGACAGTGGCCACAGTGCGTCTGGCTAAAATAGCTGCTTAGAGCCGGGATCCAGCAATCCAAATGTACTGGTCAAAAGCCATGATCAGTTCTCAGCTAGGTCTCCTGCCCTGTACTTGGAGAAAAGGAATTTCCCATCCTGCTCTGTCAGCAGCCTCCAGCCAGGGACCTGTCCCCCATGCAGTCCACCCTGAGAGAGGGTGATGGTCATCAGCAGCTGCTGCAGAGTGAATTACTCAGTTCTTTACTGCAGTTTCACGGCCTTTTCATCTGCTTTTCCTTGGATGCTATACAGTACTTCCCTGGCCTCCAGAGCCCAGAACAATTGTTTTAGACAATTTCTGCCAGCCCACTAGCTGTTTTTGGAGGAGTCCTGGAGGTCTCTACTCTCCATCTTCCCCAGAAGTCCTCCCTGTACTTCCTCTCCAATCTGCTTTCAAAACCTTCTACGACGTTGTTCATTTCAGTTATTGTAGTCTTCAATTCAGTAATTCTGTTTGGTTCTTTTAAAAAATTTCTACCTCTTTTTTGAGCTTCTTATATTCTGTATTCATTTTCCTCCTGATATCTTGTAGTCCTTTCTCTGTGTTTTCCTTTATCTTCTTGAGCATATTGAGGATTATTTTTTTCAAGTGTTTGCCTGGTATACCCAAAGTCTGATATTTTTCACTGATAATTTCTGGATTTTTATATTGCTCCTTTGGATAGACCATAAGTTCCTTTTTTTTTTTTTTTTTTTTGTCACACACTGTGTGTTTTCATATTTTAACTCTGGGATTTAGTCCCTGAGCTTTCTTTTCCTAAAGTTTGTATGTGGCTCATACATAACAGATATTTTCTTGAGTGCCAGGAGCTTACAAAAGCAATGAAATCAATGTGAAAATGCCTTTCACAGTCTTTGCAAATGGTTCTGCATTGGCTGGTTGGCTGGTGCTCTCCTTCAGTTTAGTCCTCTGATCAAGAAGATCTCCCTGAGGGGAGTATGAAATTCAGACTCCTCTCCGCCTTTTCTGAACCAGTGTCTTGACCTGGGCTTGTGCTTACTCATGGCCTTAAGAATTCCTCTGTTTACAGGAATTTGAATGCCCCCTCTATTCCCTATGAAATAGACTTCCTTCCCATCTGGGTGCTCTACCTTGTGACTTAGAGGTGGTAATCCTTTCCTTCAGGTGACTTCGAATTAATTGTTTTTAACTCTGCTTTAGCTGTCTACAAGCTGCCTGTGCCTGCAGGGCAAGTTCTGGGAGGGTGATCCAGAGAAGAGTTTCCCGGTTCAGTCTTTCTGCTGCCACCCCATAGATTGGCATCACAGATGGGGTTACTCTGCTCCCTTTGGAACAGTGCCAGGGACCCACAATGGAAGCTTAGCTGTCTCCACACCATGCTGCTGCAGGGATGAAGAAGGGGCCACGAAGGGGTATCAGGAGGTTCTCTTACTGCTTTCTAAAGCTGTGGGGTTTTTTTTTTTGTTTTTTTGTTTTTTTATTCAGCCCTTGCCCAGTTCCTGCAACCCTTCAACTATTTTCTGGAGTTCTGAGGAAGATGACTCTGCCAATTTTTGCTATTTGTTCAAAGATTCTTTAGGGGACAGTCATCCTAGAGCATCTTATGCTGCCATCTTCATCAACCAGAAGTCCTTTGTTCTTCTTTTTTCTCTCCTCATGTTCCAGTTGCATAAAGAATATAGTTCTAGTGTTTTCTTTAGATCTGATTAAATTAAATTTTTCTCCATTATTTATGCCCTGTTTAGTTTTGGGCAAGAGGGTGTGTAACTGTTGAATTTTTGAAGGGCACTCCTATACTTAATGTCAAAAGTATGCTTTGTTTCCTAGATATTTCTCCTTTGTGGGTGTAGTTTAAAGGATGGCTGCATCACAATAACTCATCCTGTACAGTAGCAATTTGCAGAAATGTACTTCCTATGCTTATTCCTATCATTTTCCATGAACCAAATCTTTTATTTGAAATCCAGTTAAATGGCAGCTCTCAGCAAGGGAACATTCTTAATTCCTAAGGCAAAGAAGGAAGCCAGGCACTTGCAAATTTGTTTTCAGATGAACTAGTTCTTATGTTGTAAATATTTAACTATTCACCATAGTATTCCTACCAAAGTTTCCATTAGGGAAACCATTAAGTTTTCAGTTTATTTCATTTCCCAAAGGCAGATAGAGTTTCTCTCACTGTCCAGAAACCTATTTAAGCAAAAATAGATTATATTGGAGGAGTTTGGCTTGAGGAAGAACCCAAATGGGACCTGGAAGGCACACATTTCCCTGATTGAGGAGAGGAGCCTTCCAGGAACTAAATCCACCAGCAAAGAATAATGAATATAATGGCAAATTGTATTGATGACTATGAATATTTTTATTGCTCCCTGTGATCTTTGATTAAATTGCTGGTGTTGATGACTAAAAGCAAAGGTTTTTTTTTCCTTCTTTTTATGGTTCTGAGAGTCAGATGGAGAGACATTAGCTGTTAAAGTTACTGAAGAGGGCCAGTTGATCTTATCTCTTTAATGAAAATGACTCCAGTCTGTGTACCACTAACCTCTGAGTTGTCTGGGTTCCTGAACTTCCATTTCTCACTGGCATTTACTTCTAGGGAAAAAAACTCTAGGAATGCATTAAGCAGAAAATTTTGATTTATAGTTCATCTCTGTTTACTTTTTTAGTGATATATTTGTTTATTGTAGAGGAAACAGCTCCTTGTAAGACATATTTTATGCTTTTGAATTCTTTTATGACTTGCTTTTCAGTAAAGGATAATTTGCCTCCAGGCAACATATTTTGGTCTTTTCTTTTCCTCTATCCTTCCTTCTTTCTTCCCTACAACATGTATCTCACACGGTCATAACTCTGGACAGTGAGGCAAAAATGTCTGAATGTCTAAGCTGATTGCTCAGTATACCACCTTTAAGGGTGCCTGATGTCATTTGGACCACAAATGACTTTTAAGGTTAAAGAACATAAACATGAGTCAAATTGGAAACATTACCTTGCAGAGCCGGTCTGTCTGCTTGGTCACCTAGCAATTTATAAAACTTGACTCTTAGCTAGAGAGCTAATTGCCAGAGGGGCCAAGGAAAGCACTGTGCTGACTGCTTGGAATCCTTCATTTAATCTGCAGCCCAGACAGTGGTCTGGGCCTTTATAAGGAGTTAGCAAGAACATTCCATATTTTCTTCCACCTGTTTACACAAATATCTCTTTCAAGAAAGATGGTATCTTTGAAATATTTACTCAGTTGATTATTTCTTAAATAAAGCATTGGGTTTTGCTTTTCTGATAACTGACAATACAGAACTATTTTCTTTTGAGATTATTGTGCCTCAAAATCTTTTTCTGCTCCTTTTCTGTTTAGCTTTGAATTTGCTCAACAGAAAAACAAAGTGTTTTTCAACAGAGTGAGCTGAGAGTATAGAACTGAAACACTCTTGGAATCCAGAAGAAGAGATTTTAGAGGGGAAAAAGAAGTTTAAAAATTCCCTGAGCACTGAATGTATCATAACTGAGAATTCTGCATTTTATTTCTGAAGCATTCAGTGAAAAGCTCAGGCCTAATTCTGAGAGAAGCTCTTGCTTAGTTTTGTTTTGCTTTTAACCCCAAGCTTATCTATAGTTCATATCTATGGACGTTACATTTAGGTTTGAATTTCCTCAACAAAAATGAAAAAAAAAAAATTTCTCTAACTACGTATTATTCAATTAGAATAATTGGAGAAAAATGGGCATTCTAAAAGAGTTATCCCATATTTTTAACACATGAATTATATTATCATAAAACTTTCACATTTCCCCCTTTATTTCTCATTAAAATGCCAGGGTGAAAAACAATCGCAGGCCTCTTAGCACGCAGGCATTTCAGCGGCTGTAAGTCTGTCGGGCTCTTGTCCGGGGCCACCTGTCTATAATCACCGTTTTGTGTTCGCGGATAGAGGTTTTCTTCTGGATCTTGTGTCTGCCCTTGGTCTTATGGCTTTGACACTGAAGCACTGTTGTCTGCAAAAGACAGCACATTACAGCTCCCGGGTTCACGCTGCTGCCTGCTTTGCTCCCATCCCTTCATTCTCGGGATGTTTCTGGGTTTCCCGGGAGATGAAGCATGACCAAAGTTTGCTCCAGCCTGAGTTATATCTATCTGAAGGCCTTGAGCCCTGTTTTGTTATGCAGGTTTCCAAGGGTGGGCATGGGGCATGAGAATTCCCAGCAGGGGCAATTACCCCTACGTGTCAAACGTTGGTGCCAAAGTACCTCTCTCTCCTCTGTCAAATTTTTAGAATGTTTTTTAAATGGTGATTTTAGAGTTGGGATATACTTGTAGAAGCCAAAATGGAAAATAGAAAAAAATGTCTGGAATGTATCAGTGTGCGAAATGTACATCTGAAGTAATAATAGAGTAAATGTGCATGTTGGATATTTCAGAAGTCCCTCAAATCCTTTTTGGGTTTAATAATATTAAACCTTGGAAAGATCGGTTGAATTGAAGCCAGATTAGATTTGCTGTATTTGCAAAACTGTTTGATAGGCTCTGTATTGGATTTTAATGTTTTTTTCAAGTTACAAGGAATAATAGCATTTATAATTTATTCTATATACCTTTATGACCTATTGTCCTCTCATTACCTCAGTACAGTGATATTACAGTGCAGAAAATTAATATCTGAGCCACGCTCAGTATTCAGGTACCTTGACTTGTATAAGAAAAGCAGAAATATTTTAAAGTCAGACTTCTAGCTTGTATAGATGCTTTGAGGATGTAGTTCCTTTATTTAATGACATGGTCAGACACATCTTTGCCTCCCCAGGAGTTCAGAATAATTTCCAAACCATAATGGTTTTGGTTTTAACTTCATAAGACCCAAAGTAAATTCTGATAGGCTCAAAATTTCCTAACGAAAAAACTACAGAATTTATATTCTTTGTCTTCAAAATTTTTACCTAATACCAAATAACTGGCTTGGTTTTGCAGCAATGGCAAAATGAAATATAAGAGGATGTTCTCCTTTGTGTGGAGATATGAGACCAATCTTTCCATTTTCAACAATGACCAATCTTGGTTGTCACTCAGTTTGCTGTATATTCATAGATATCCCTTTACTTTTCAGTTTATTAATGCTGGGAGTAGAGCAGAGGAGCAGAATATATGCTGGGCTGTTTCATAACTCTGCAGAAGTCAGATCTTTATGGTTGCAGGATCAAGATATCATAAAGATTTCAAATTGAAAGCAAAAAGTCATGACAAGGAACTAACATGTAACACGCAATGAATGCTAGGAAATCAAACGAAAGAAATCCACTCCCTCTGTGGAAACATTTCTAGTACACGTGGTAAAAATGGTTATGGGATTTTCCATTTCTAGGTTGAGATTATTTAAAAATGAGTCTCTTATCTTCAGTGAGATTAAGAGAATTGTTTGCCACCTTAAAAGTAATTCTTTTGGGTGGGCCATGGTGGCTCAGCAAGCGGAGTTCTTGCCTGCCATGCCAGCGACCCAGGTTTGGTTCCCGGTACCTGCAAATGCAAAAAAAAAAAAGAATCCTTCTTACTCTGGGATCTGTCCTGTAACTACAAGACTGCTTTGAAAACTATTGCTTTTTTTATTTCTTTGTTTTGTACATATGTTATACTACACAATAAAAAGTTAAAAACAAAAAAGTAATCCTTTTTTGCCTGAACATTAATCGTTGGTGTTTAAATAAGACAACTGAATTTCATAAATGCTCCTTCATTTCCACTAAAAAGGTAACTTAAAACTGTTATAATAATGTTACTTACCATTACCATAACATCTAACAATGTTACTGTTCTAGTAATGTTACCATTTATTCCTAAGTTGCACTATTAACAAATATTTTAAGCAAGTGTTTGCAGTAGAGTACATTATGCTATCTTTTCATAAAGAAAGATCTTTTTTCTTAAATTCATCAAAAAATTTGGCTAAAGGTCAAACCAGTTACGTATAAAACCTCCACATAATATAAACATCCATATCTGTGTGTTTGCACAAGTCTTCATTTATGGAGATCAACTAGCCAGCTTATTTTAATATCAAATCAATGTTCAATTATGTATTCATTCAACAAATATTTGTGGTCATTGTGTCTGTCCCATGCATAGGTATATTTGAGATTGTCTGTTCAGGTACACTGCTGGTCTTCCACTGCTGGAATTAAGAAATGTATTCTTAGCTGGCATGGGTAGCATGCCTAAAATAACTACCATTTATTTAGAGTCTGTGTCAAGCATTTTGTGTGCAGCATCTTTGATCATCTCAACAACCCTGATAAGTGGATAGCAGTGTCCCTCTTTACAGATGGGGGAGTTGAGGCTCAGAGAGGTGTAATGCCTTGCCCAAGGTCACAGAGAAAGGGGCAGATCTGGGATTTGAAACCTGATCTCTCTTCTCCAAAGCCTCTGTTCCCTTTGTGATAAAAGCTCCTGTAGTTTTCTAGGGCATTGGATGTTTGCACATATCATTCATTGTAGCACACTGTCCTTTGTGTGGTCCCAGGATGACATAGATAACCAATGGGCCACCAACAGCAGCATTGTCTCATAATCTTTTATTTCAGTACCACAGACATTGTTTGCAGAACATTGAGATTTTAATTCAAGCTTTTGGGAATCTGGCCCAAAGCTGAAATGATTAGTAATTGCCAGGCTCATGAGTCTTTGCTTGGGTTTCACAGAGTTCTATAGCCATATCATGGTATATCAGACATGTTCTACCAGATTTTTTTTTTAATATTCTTTTTTTATTAAAAAAAAATTAACTACACAACATTTAGAAATCATTCCATTCTACATATGCAATCAGTGATTCTTAATATCATCACATAGATGTATGATCATCATTTCTTAGTACATTTTCATCAATTTAGAAAAAGAAATAGCAAGACAACAGAAAAAGAAACAAAATGATAATATAGAGAAAAAAATAAAAATAAAAAATACAAAAAAATATTAAAAAAACATACAAAAAAAACTATAGCTCAGATGCAGCTTCATTCAGTGTTTTAACATGATTACTTTACAATTAGGTATTATTGTGCTGTCCATTTTTGAGTTTTTGTATCTAGTCCTGTTGCACAGTCTGTATCCCTTCAGCTCCAATTACCCATTATCTTACCCTATTTCTAACTCCTGATGGTCTCTGTTACCAATGACATATTCCAAGTTTATTCTCGAATGTCGGTTCACATCAGTGGGACCATACAGTATTTGTCCTTTAGTTTTTGGCTAGTCTCACTCAGCATAATGTTCTCTAGGTCCATCCATGTTATTACATGCTTCATAAGTTTATCCTGTCTTAAAGCTGCATAATATTCCATCGTATGTATATACCACAGTTTGTTTAGCCACTCATCTGTTGATGGACATTTTGGCTGTTTCCATCTCTTTGCAATTGTAAATAACGCTGCTATAAACATTGGTGTGCAAATGTCCGTTTGTGTCTTTGCCCTTAGTCCTCTGAGTAGATACCTAGCAATGGTATTGCTGGGTCGTATGGCAATTCTATATTCAGCTTTTTGAGGAACCACCAAACTGCCTTCTACAGTGGTTGCACCATTTGACATTCCCACCAGCAGTGGATAAGTGTGCCTCTTTCTCCGCATCCTCTCCAGCACTTGTCATTTTTTGTTTTGTTGATAATGGCCATTCTGGTGGGTGTGAGATGATATCTCATTGTGGTTTTGATTTGCATTTCTCTAATGACCAGGGACATTGAGCATCTCTTCATGTGCCTTTTGGCCATTTGTATTTCCTCTTCTGAGAGGCGTCTGTTCAAGTCTTTTTCCCATTTTGTAATTGGGTTGGCTGTCTTTTTGTTGTTGAGTTGAACAATCTCTTTATAAATTCTGGATACTAGACCTTTATCTGATATGTCGTTTCCAAATATTGTCTCCCATTGTGTAGGCTGTCTTTCTACTTTCTTGATGAAGTTCTTTGATGCACAAAAGTGTTTAATTTTGAGGAGCTCCCATTTATTTATTTCTCTCTTCAGTGCTCTTGCTTTAGGTTTAAGGTCCATAAAACCACCTCCAATTGTAAGTTTCATAAGATATCTCCTTACATTTTCCTCTAACTGTTTTATGGTCTTAGACCTAATGTTTAGATCTTTGATCCATTTTGAGTTAACTTTTGTATAGGGTGTGAGATACAGGTCCTCTTTCATTCTTTTGCATATGGATATCCAGTTCTCTAGGCACCATTTATTGAAGAGACTGCTCTGTCTCAGGTGAGTTGGCTTGACTGCCTTATCAAAGATCAAATGTCCATAGATGAGAGGGTCTATATCTGAGCGCTCTATTTGATTCCATTGGTCGATATATCTATCTTTATGCCAGTACCATGCTGTTTTGACCACTGTAGCTTCATAATATGCCTTAAAGTCCGGCAGCGTGAGACCTCCAGCTTTGTTTTTTTTCCTCAAGATATTTTTAGCAATTCGGGGCACCCTGCCCTTCCAGATAAATTTGTTTATTGGTTTTTCTATTTTTGAAAAATAAGTTGTTGGAATTTTGATTGGTATTGCATTGAATCTGTAAATCAATTTAGGTAGAATTGACATCTTAACTATATTTAGTCTTCCAATCCATGAACACGGTATGCCCTTCCATCTATTTAGGTCTTCTGTGATTTCTTTTAACAGTTTTTGTAGTTTTCTTTGTATAGGTCTTTTGTCTCTTTAGTTAAATTTATTCCTAAGTATTTTATTCTTTTAGTTGCAATCGTAAATGGAATTTGTTTCTTGATTTCCCCCTCAGCTTGTTCATTGCTAGTGTATAGAAACACTACAGATTTTTGAATGTTGATCTTGTAACCTGCTACTTTGCTGTACTCATTTATTAGCTCTAGTAGTTTTGTTGTGGATTTTTCTGGGTTTTCGACGTATAGTATCATATCGTCTGCAAACAGTGATAGTTTTACTTCTTCCTTTCCAATTTTGATGCCTTGTATTTCTTTTTCTTGTCTAATTGCTCTGGCTAGAACCTCCAACACAATGTTGAATAATAGTGGTGATAGTGGACATCCTTGTCTTGTTCCTGATCTTAGGGGGAAAGTTTTCAATTTTTCCCCATTGAGGATGATATTAGCTGTGGGTTTTTCATATATTCCCTCTATCATTTTAAGGAAGTTCCCTTGTATTCCTATCCTTTGAAGTGTTTTCAACAGGAAAGGATGTTGAATCTTGTCAAATGCCTTCTCTGCATCAATTGAGATGATCATGTGATTTTTCTGCTTTGATTTGTTGATATGGTGTATTACATTAATTGATTTTCTTATGTTGAACCATCGTTGCATACCTGGGATGAATCCTACTTGGTCATGATGTATAATTCTTTTAATGTGTTGCTGGATTCGATTTGCTAGAATTTGTTGAGGATTTTTGCATCTATATTCATTAGAGAGATTGGTCTATAGTTTTCTTTTTTTGTAATATCTTTGCCTGGTTTTGGTATGAGGGTGATGTTGGCTTCATAGAATGAATTAGGTAGCTTTCCCTCCTCTACCAGATTTTATTATCAGTTACTGTTAGAGTCACAGCACTTTGGGGGATGCTAGTATAGGCTTTTTCTCTGATGGTTTTCTCATACTTTCTTCCAACTTCCTGACAAGTCCCAGGAAGTAAGTCAGGAGCTTCTAGAGAGGAGCCTGCAGGGGAAATCCAAACATTCATGTTTAGTTTAAGAAACAATCTAAGTCCTGAATCAGACCCTCCAGAAATGTAGTTTTATTTTTCAGACTAAGATGCATCCCAAACGGTCATGTCTTTAGGGACTTGTGACTCAATTTGTTCCAATATTTTAAAAACCTAAGTTCAGATCTTGTGTTTATGTCAATGAGATGTTCGCTGGGTGAGATTCTATCCAGTTGGAAGTGACAAGGATTTAAGGGGAATTTTTGTATTAAACTGAAAGTCAGTTGCCAAGGAAACCTATAATCTTCCTAAGATTATCCACAAAAGCTATGGTTATAATAGGTTTAAGACATATACAGTCCTCTATTACAAAAGTCTTGCTATTGCTTTTCATTGGCAAAGGTAATTTAAAAAATGGAGTATGGTATGGACTTCAACTTAGAGAAGCCATAAATATTAGAACCAGGTGAATTCCTATAATTTCACACCAGTAATCTTACCTTTGATGAAAATCTCTCTTCAAATAATTTCACTTCCTTTCACTATATTGGATTACCACAGAGGTCTTTTGGAAATCCTACTTCATGATTGTTGGGCAGACTAACAGATATATATATATAAAGGCATTAAAAATGTAATGTGACTACCTCAGAGAAATGTAGAAAGGACTACAAAAAAATTGTAGCACAAAGTTGACATTAGAAAAGTAGTCCAGGAAGAGGTTATAAATTTTACATTAGAATGCTATCTGGTCACTTCTTTCACTAATAGCCGATTAATTGATTATGTATCATTGAGTTTTATCCTATTTCTCAAGTTCGTGATTAAATAGGGAAAATAGCCTTAACATCAAGGAAAGCAAGACTCAAAATTATGTACCACTGTGGTTTAGTGAGCAGGTTGAATCTCTCATGAGATTTTTTGATACTCGGATGGAATCCTCCAAGAGGAAATTTGGACAATGCTCAGTGAATCTAAGACAGGTTAATGCTTTTCTGTGTAGTGGGGAGAAGGATATGGGGACACACATTGGACTACTACAAAACCATAGTGATATTCATTCTTTACTTCACTCAACAAATATTTATTGAGTGTCTCTTTGTGCCTAGAGCAAAACACATAAAAATTCCTGCCTTTGTTGAGATTACATTTGAGAGAGGGGGTGAACAAAAAAACAATTATAATAATAAATAGCTACTGTATAATTAATATGAGAAGATAAGTACATATGAAACAATGGAGCAGGAGATCAGGAATTCTGGTGTGCAGTGAGGGGAACAGGTTATAATTTTAAATAGGAAGGTCAGAGTAGGTATCAATGAGAAAGCCACATTTGAAAGAGGTGTTGAAGGGCACTTGGTGCAGGAATTTCCTGTGCAAAGGCCCTAAGGCAGGAGCATGTTAGTGTGTTTGAAAAATAGCCTGGAGGCCACTGGATGGAACTTAGAGAAGGAGGAGAATAGAAACAGGTAAGGTCAAAGAGGCAGTGGTTGGGTGGGGAGGAGTGGATCATATAGGGACTTGAAGACCATTGTAAGGACTGAAACTTTTACTCTGAGTGAAATGAGAAAACATTGCAGGGTTTTGAGCTTATGTTTGATTCATATGATTTAATTTAAGTTAAAAAAATATTAGTATGGCTGCTGTGGCTGTTGTATTGTGCAAAGACGAGAAGCGGGAGGCAAGGATGAAAGCAGGATTTTCAGGTAGGAGGCTATGGCAATAATCAGGTGGGAGGTGACGGTGGCTTGGACTAGCATAATGGCAGTAGGGCAGATAACGAGAAGTTGCTAGATTGACGGCTGGAACAACAGGGTCTTCTGGAAGATTAATTATGGAAGAGAAAAAGAAAGGAGTCAAGGTTTTAGGCTTAAGGATAAGGATGGAACTGCTATTAACTGGGATGAAGAAAATGACAAGTGGAACAGTCTTTGGGAAGAAGTTTTAGACATTTTAAAAAAGATATACTGGTTAACTTCAGGTGAAGATGTTGAATAAGCTTTTGGGTACATAAATCTGTATGTCGGCACTTGAAACTGAACCGGATATATGGTATTTAAAACCATGAAATCACCAGTCCCTGGAAGTCCCATCTCTAAAAGCTGCAACCAATGACAATGACTAACTCCAGTTCTCTGGGCCAAGTTGGCCCTGTGTTCTATTGTTTTTTGACTACAATAGGACAGTGCCAATCATAACCTGTTGCCCTAATTATTTTAATTATTTTGTGTTTACTGGATATAAAAGCTTCCATACCAAAAAATAAAATAAAAAAGAACTCTGTTTTCTACATGATTTTTCTGTAAACCTAAAAATTAAAAAATTATATATATTTAAAAATTTAAATATATATATATTTTAAATATTTTATCACTTTTATTATTTTTATTTTATTTTATTACTATATTTATTATTATTTCTAATTGTACACACCATGTGCAATTAGAACCAGAATTCATCTAGAAAAGTCTCATTTTACAAGTAAAGGAACTAGGCTCAGAGAATTTAAGTAACTTTGTAAAATTATAGTAAATATTTATTACAGAGCCAAGCGTGCAGCTACCTTGCAACTCGTGTCTCTCTCCCTTTTTTTAACATTATCTAGAGCACTTACAATTTAAGTTCTTTCCTATTCCATTTTATTAGCTGGAATAAGAAAGCTGATAACAGAGATAAAGTCAAAGATCATTTCTGCCATTAACTGTTCCTTCATAGAAGAATTCTAGATGGTGGAGCTTTCTCCTGCATTAATTTTGGAAACATTTGCATCTATTATTGTGAAAAGCTAGAGTGAAGTTCAGTAGCACTGATCTTAGAGAGTTGAAAGTACTTTCTGAGTTGCTTAGGCCAGTTTTTTGATAAATCAGGGAGCGATCTGTGGGTTATAGGAAGCTAGGGAATAGATGGAATCATTTCTTTTATCCAATCAGTCACAATAACATGATTATTTTTCTGGATATAAGAGGAAGGAGGAGGAGGAAGAGAGATGGGCCAGTTCTATTCTTAGTTTTTGATGATTTTTGATGAACTGTTCTTTTTCGAAACCTAAAGAGGACTAAAGAATACTTTTTATTTGACTTTGGATCATAGTCAGACATCCACTTCACTTCATTTTGCCCTTGGTTCCAGCTCTTTTTTTCGCTGTTGGTGAATTTTCTGGGTTGGATGTGTTGGTTCCAATGTTTCACTGTATGTAATTTGCAACTTGCTGTTATACTGACAGATAATTCAGTAGCTGAACAATTCTTTTATGGATTCCCACTGTATGGCAGGCATGGAGGAATATAGTGGTGAGTCAGATAGAACTTATATTCTAATGGGGTATACAGACAATAGACAAGTAAACAAGTAAATGAAGAAGACAATTTCAGATGGTAATAAGTGCTATGAAGAAAACAGCAGGATCATTAAATAAAGAGATTGGATGGTCTACTTTAGGTAGGAAGACCAGAGAAGGACAGGGTACCTTTGAACTAAAGTCGAGATAATAATAAGTAGTCTGCCATGTAAAGGTGTGAGGCAGAGCACTCAAGGCTGAAGGAAAGATCAAGAGCAAGAGCCTTGTCAAAGGTTGAAGGAAATGCACAGAAGCTACTATCACTGAAATACACTGGAAATAATGGGCTGGAACCAGATCAAGTAGGTCCATTAGAGGATTTTAATCAAGGAAATGATATAATCAAATTTATTTCTTTGAAATATCACTATGATACCTTTTGGGTGCATAGATTGTATGAGGGTAAGAATAGAAGCTGGGGAACCAGTTAAGAAGCTGGAATTTTAAGCTTAGAGGATGGGTGGGCCACAGTGGCTCAGTAGGCAGAGTTCTTACCTGCCATGCCAGAGACCTGGTTTCGACTCCCAGTGCCAGCCCATGAAAAAAAAAATTGGTAATCTTAGGAGATGATGGTAGTTTGCTGTAGGATGGCAGCAGTGGATACGGCTGAAATGATGAGATTGAGGACGTATTTCTGGTATAGACTCAACTAATTTGCTAACGGTTGAATAAAAGGATTAAGGGAAAGATAAATGAAGGATGGTGCTGGGGTTGGGTCTGCACAATTAGGATGATAATGGTGCTGTTAAATAAGATGGGGGAAAAGGTAGAACAACAAACTTGAAGCGTGGGTGTGAGGGAGTGTTGGGGGGCATCAGAAACAAGAATTCTATTTTAGAGATATTATGTCTGATATTAGAATCAGATATCTGAGTAGGTAGTTGTATATAAGAGTTCAAAATTCAAGGGAGAGATTAGAGTTAGAGAGATAAAGTTAAGAGTCGTCAACATTGCAGTATGGTAACTATGGAGAAACCTACAGCCTCCTAATGGGTCCCTGGACCAAATAAGTCCTGAAATGCAGAGGGGGCCGCCCTTCCAGAACATCAACTAGTTCCATCCTCTTATCCTATATTGTCGACAGTCCCTTCAAACATGAAAAATGTTAGAATGGGCACAGCCTAAGTACCCCTAAAGAGTGAGAGAAAGATCAAAGTTGATGGTGGAGTTATACAGAGAAGGTCGGGTTTAACAATGAGTGTGAGTGCTGACTCAGTATACTGATATTTCTTTTGGTTTCCAGTACCTTAGAGCAGCTACAAATAAAACCTAAAATTGTGGAAGTGTAACCTATACCAAATTCTGAAATTTATTCTACAACTAATTGTTGCAATGTGCTTTGAAATTTATTGCTTTTTTGTATATATGTTATTTTTCACAAAAAAGAAAAAAGAAAGAAGAGTATAATAGAGAAGATAGGATTAACAAATGAACATGACTGCTGAATCAATATATTGATATTCCTTTTGGTCTCCAGTGTCTAGGAGCAGTTAGAAGAAAAAACCAAAAATCTGTGGCACTGTAACCCATACCAAACTTAAAAAATCTGTCCTATAACTACTTGTTAAAATGTACTTGGTAATTTACTGCTTTTTTGTATATATGTTATTTTTCACAATTAAAAAACTTAAAAAAAAGAGTCATCAACATATAAATATTATTTAAGATCATAAGACTGGTGCACTCACCTGAGGAGAGAGTGTAGATAGACAAGAGAAAAGATATGAAGTCGAAACTCTGGGGCACATCAACCTTGAGAGTTGAGAGACCCAGAAAGTCGGTGAGTTTGGAGAGGGAAGTGAAGAGTGGAAGTAAAACAAAAAAGTATTTCAGGAAGGAGGGAATAGTCGACTGCAATGAATGCTGCTGCTGAGAGGTCCAATGAGATCAGCACAAATCGTTAACTTTGGCAAGGCAGAGAATGACCATAACTTTGATAAGAGTAATTGCAGGGGGAATGATGGGTTTGAAAACTGGACTTCAATAGGTTGAAGAGAGAATGGGGCATGACAGAATGGAGACAAGCAAGTGCAAATACCATTTTAACTAAGGATTTGATTATGAGTTAGGACTACAACCTGCATTACTAGAAAACTCCTAAGTCTTGTCTCTAAAATGGTGAATTAAAACTAATGCACATCTCTGGAAATTTGACCTGCTGGAAATTTAATCTTACTGGGGAATTAATTTTCATGGAGTCCCCTTGATGTTTAGCTGTGCTGCTCTTAATCAATTTTTTATTACTTTTTTATTGTATACTGTAACTCGTATACAAAGCAAAGAAAGAAAAGAAGCAATAGTTTTAAAAGCACTTTTCAAAAAGAAGTTACAGAATAGATCCCAGAGTTTGTCATGGACTACCATAAGATCCTGTCAGATTTTTCCTTCTAACTGCTCCAGAATATAGGAGGCTAGAAGAAATAAATATATTTTCATCATCACAATCAGCTTTTTTGTGAAAAGTACGTATATACAAAAAAGCAATAAATTTCAAAGCACAGTACCACAATTAGTTGTAGAACATATTTCAGAGTTTGGCATGGGCTACAATTCCACAATTTTAGGTTTTTGCTTCTAGCTGTTCTAAGATACTGGAGACTAAAAGAGATATCAGTTTAACGGCCAGTATCAATATCAATTTAATGATTCAGCAATCATGTTCATTTGTCTTAACCATGTTTTGATATGGTTTCTTGGATCTGTTTCCTGCAGTATTTATAGAACACTTAGCTGTTTTAGAGGGTAGGAGCTCATTAACTCTCACAATATCAAGAGATACGGGCTGTCATAATCTCTTTCTGATAAGGTCACAGAGCATCTTCTAAAATCTAGGTGAGCCATTTATAACTGAAATCTAGCAACACAGCTTGTACAAGGAGCACCTATGTCTAGCAAAATTACTTATTGTGGTAGTTAGGTTTAGGTGTCAACTTGGCCAGGTAAAGTTGCCTAGTTCTGTTGCTGTGGCCATGGGCCAATGGTATGTGAACCTCATCTGTTGCTCATTACATCTGCAGTTGGCTAGGAGGCGTGCCTGCGGCAGTGAATGATGTTTGATTTAATTGTCTGGTGCTTAAATGAGAGAGCTCAACATAGCACAGCCCAAGCAGCTCAGCATACCTCATCTCAGCACTCACAGCTCAGCCCAGGCCTTTGGAGATACAGAAAGGAATCACCCCGGAGAAAGTTATTGGAACCCAGAGGCCTGGAGAGAAGGCCAGCAGAGATCACCCTGTGCCTTCCCATGTAAAAAAGAACCTCAGTTGAAAGTTAGCTGCCTTTCCTCTGAAGAACTAAATAAATCCCCCTTCATTGAAAGCCAATCTATCTCTGGTGTGTTGCATTCTGGCAGCTAACAAACTAGAACACTTATTTTATCTCTCTTTTTCTTCTCACCCAAACACCAAATACCAGGCTTATATGGCAGTGTTGGGACTGGAGCCCAAAGTGGTCTGGGTACTCCAGACCCCCGCTCTCAACTGACCAGGCTATCCTTCACCTCCAGCCAAGTTGAAGGAAGACTTCAAAAAGGAAAAGCAAATGATATTTGATAAAACCAGTGTGGGTACAAAATTACATTAAAGTTATAACACATTGAGCTAGAATTCAAAAATTTATTCTAGAACTCCTTAGTAGCATTTTTAAAAAAGCTTAAACCAATAGAGCTTGCACTGAAAAAAGCTTGTCCTGTGCATTACTCAGCTTTCTCTCCCATCACTCATTTTCACCCTGCTAATGGATTGTTCCTCAAAATCACAACAAAAATGTCATTCATATATAGTTACCTCTTTGGAAACCTTTTTGGTATTTTTCTACCTGACAGCTAGTAAAACAGATGGTTGATTGAGTGACTTACTTTATCATCTTTAAGGCTAATTCCTATTTTGGGGTGTAGTCAAAGTGAAAATAAGGGACATTTCCTGAAGACTAATAAGCACATAAGAGGAGTTCTTATCCCCTAAGTTAGAAACACCTAGCAGTCATTGGTGCCCAGGAAGTGCCCTAGACTGGACTAGTTTTTGTTGTTCTAATCTACAAATGAAATATAGAACAGCCAAGAGCATGCAGCATTTTATTATGGGTGATGCAGCATTAATTGGTATGTAAAGGGCATGCCTGTGGAATTAGTCCTTGGAATACTGGCCAATCAGATCACTTTCAACATTTCTCAATGTTTAGTTTCATCTTATAATTAAGTAGCAACAATCATTTCCTGACAGCTAATGACTGGCTTGAGGAGTTAGGAGCCTCATTAGGTTTACAATTTATCAAATTCTAAGCTCTTCATCTGCAGCTTTGAAAAAAGAGAAAGCATCTCAAATTCCAAAATGGTTATAGGCAACCTTCAACCATAATTTATATGTGTGAGTGTTAACTTGATCTTCAAAGACCATCTGTTGCTTTCCAATTTTTTTTTTTAAATAAACAGGGAAAAAGTTTCTGTGGCTTTGAGTTAGAGATGTATTGAACTATGTTAAAACACATACACACATACTTTAAAACAAAAGAAGCCCATGTTTTCTTTAGGAATCTTTTTGTGAGAATTCTGTCACCTTTCCTGATAGCAGGCTTGACTATCCATTAATTCCAGCAATAGCGTCTTTATGTTCATGTCACAAATATTTGTTGAGCACCTATCTGTCAGTCGCTGCTTTAAGTGCTGGTGATAGAAATAGGAAATAAAAGACAAAATCTTCTATCCTTACTGAGCTGATATTCTTAAGATTTGTGCCTTCACAATTAACCTGGAAGTCTACAAATTAATGTGTTCAAGCTAAAGGTAGAAGGGGACCCTCATTATATCATCTTGACCACCTGTGATGTCTTCTACTATATAAGTTCATTACATAGATGACAGCTTTTCCCAACTCAGGGATCACTCAATGATCCAACCATATTTTTGAGATTGCAATTTTCTCTTCAGTGAGAAAAGTAGAATCTCTTGTTCTGGGAAACCTACTGCTTTCCTCTTCATTTGGGGAATCTGACGTGAGCTGATCATGAGGGAAACAGTGGCTTCTCATGCCTTGCTGAAAATAGTCATTTCTATAGTTTGATGCAGTGACAGCCAGACCTATATATAATCCAGATTCTGGACTTCGAGAAATGTGCAACACAGGAAGCCATGACTGTTCCAGAGGACTTCTACCCAGCCTGTGCCAGGTCTGAAAACTTCCAGAGAAATGGGAAAATATCCTTTTAAGGGTACCACCCGTAGACATTCATCAGAGTGACTCCTAAGTAATTCCTCAAAGATCTTCTTTTCCCTCCATATTCTCATGATTTCCTTGGAGCAGAGTAACCCTACATGCTTGAAGAAACCCCATGTCTACCCCACATAGATGCAACTCAGGATCCTCCAGATATGAGGGTTGGCAAAAATGCAAAGTACACCCACAGAGAGGCTTCTGGCATTTGGTTTGTGCCATACCAAACCCATACTGGGATATCAGCATCAGAGATACTCCTGCAAAAAATCTGTGGGTCCTGGCCCTGGTGCCTTATGTGGAAGTTACCTTTCTAGTATAACAACCAATTCTCTTTATTATAGGCCATTCAGATCCAAGAATTGGGTAGGTTTCTCAATCTAATTCTCCAAAATGTCTTCTGGGAATTCTTAATGTCTGAGCACCTGGTCCAGAGCATATTTGATTAACAGGCAGAATGTGTGATTGATATTGCTTTATGTTATTGGAAGATTGTTTTCTTACATAGAAATTTCAAGATGTTTGCCATTACTTGTTTTAAATGAATGTGACAAATATTTGAAGGGACACCCAGCTATTTTTCAATCATTTCACAGACTTTATGATGCAAAAACAGACACACACACACACCTATCTATTTAATAAATACCCCAACCATTGCATACTTAAGTAGAAACAAGTTGGTAATTATTTAAGGGAAATTCTGTGTAGTGACTTTCATGTAAAGTATAGCCAGAAACTCAGATGTAAGCTTTCTTTCATCCCTGAAATCATGACTCTCATTAATTTAAAATCACTTTTCCTAATATGCTTAGCAGTCCCATTTTACTATAATTGCCCAAGAATGATAGTCTTTTGAGTTCATTCCTGGATGACAAAAAAATACTTCTGTGCTATATAGTTTTATGTAAGTAACAAGGAGTTTTTTATTTGCTTGCTTGTTTATTTTCTGATGCCTGCTCTGAACAGTCATACTGTCTGGAGGACATGAAAAGATGGGTTTATATGGGTTGGATCAAAACACTTGCATTGCAGAAGCAATAAGCAAGGCCTCTCTGTTCACTCTCGCCCATTATTTGTCTATGTCTAATGAAAACATAAAGAGTGAGGGCTTTACCTCACTGTGGCAATACCATTAAGAATATAACCATGGTACTAAAAAGGAAGACAGTAGAAAAACCATTATGTTCAGGGGAAGGAAGGGCCTGGAGAAAGAGAGGTTACTTTAAGACAGGTTATTTTAGATAAATCAAGCAGCTTTTCTCGTTTATGGTGTGAAATGCAGTATTTTCTTTATAATTATCCTTTGAGCCTCTACAGTTGGTGCTATTATTCCAGAAGATGGATATGCTTGGTGGCACTTTCACTATGAACTGACTTCTCTGGGCAATAGAGACTTTGCTAAAGGAGAAATAAACTATGAAGCTAGAGAATACCCAGAGTTACAAATCTCTGTGCTCTGAGTATAAGTCTTAGCTTTAGAACTTCTGGGAATGTCCTCACTTAAAAGTGAGACGACACATTTTTAGCCACTTAGCATGGGGAAACTCCCTCTTCACCAGGCCTAGAGATTATGAGTCAAAGCCAAGGATTCCAGCCTTGTTGAGTCTGCATGTATTGTTCCTTGGGAGGGAGTAGGGAGTATGCAAGGAACTGAGTTTAATGCCTCTTCTAAAATGCCTTTCCCCTCCCAGGTCACAAGGTCAGGTCTGGCAGGATTTAATGACTTTGAATCTCTACAATGAATGGCATCTGGATAGTGCAGGAAAAATAGGCATCACCATCCAATCAGCACTAGTATTGGAGATTTGAGCCTTGGGTGGAGTAATTGTGAGCTGGTCACCAAAGAGGTTGCCTTCTCAGGGAGGTAAAAGCAAGCTTTTTTTTGCCAAGCCTGTTGGGTGAGTCAATAAGAGACTTCTATCTCTACTTCTGTCTACCCTAAACTTCTTTTAATAACATTAAATGTGTAGAAAATTCAGAACTGAAATAATTTGAAATTGTATATTTACCTTTACCCTAAAAAGATATATTAGATGGTTGATAATTAGCTGTTAGTTCTTTTCAATGCACAGATTACCTAAGCGTAAGTGTTAAACATATCAAAGTACTTTTAGTTAAAATCTTCTTTCAGAAGGACCAAGTGAAAGGTCAATTTTCTACCATGGCACGGGACCAGGCTGAATAAGGTCAAAACTTTTGTTGGCATGATTCATCCATGAGGACATCCTGTCTCATTTTCTTCTGCATCTGCATCTGCAAAAGTCTAGAGCTTCAGAAATAGGGCAAAGTAGCCATTTTTGTTTTGTTTTTAATGAAAGCAAATTCAAGAGTAAGACAGAAATGAAATGCTCCTTACTAATCCCTTCTACTCCTTACTTCCAGTGTAGTCTGACCCTCCGGGAATGGGCCCTCTGTGGATCAGATCAAGAGAGATGGTTTGTTTACTACTTCTGAAGACTCTATAAAGCTTTTGCCAACTCTAAAAGTACCCTAACCTCCAGGGGAAGGAGAGGCGTCAGGTGAAGAATGACAAAGACCAGCTCAGAACTTCCATGAGCCTATAATCCCTTGCCTGTGTAGAAACCAAACTGAACTTTTGAGTGAAAGGAGAGAGAAGCATCACCCTCTCCCCATTTTCATCAGACAGCCAGGTCTTTGAGGGTTTCAGAAACTGCCTTAACTTGGGCCCCAAAGCACTGCTGACATCTCTGGCTGGCACCCCTAACCAGGCAGCTGATTCTGGGTACAGGAGACATTCTAAACAACCCCAAACAGAACAATCCATAGTCATCTTCTGAATACCTAATAAATCCCTGTGTACCACTGTGGGCCCTGCTCTGGAGGATATATATTCTTGTTGATAAACTCCTGGTGTTACAAACTCTGAAATGAAAGTTCCCTTGAGGAGGGCTTGGAGGTTCTTTTCGTAATTTGCTTTCTGCTTTTTGGCCATTCCCCATGTTGAAGCTCTCTTCCCTTTCATGCCCAGAGCAGAACCTATTACTGCAAATTAGTGATGAGGCACAGTAGCTGGGAGGTGCTTCTATGTGGGGGAGTCCTGTTGTTTTTACAACCAGTGCCAGATGTGAGTGGATGGTGAGTAAGAGGCTCTTCCTCTTGCCTCTGGGCTGTCCTCCTTTCCTGCACCAATCTTCTTGCTGGCCAGTTTCAAATATGGTACTAAGCAAAGGTGGTTGCCTGGCACTGATGCTCCCCAGACTTGGGACCCAAAGCAGAAGAAGACAACAGAATCTGTAAGTGAAGCCTGCTTTGAGCTGTGTGTCCTATTAGCCAATATTCCTGTGTGTGGGTTTCAGGGGAAAGGTCGCAAATGTGAAGGCAACAATACAGAATTCATTGCTCTTACTTCCTCCATTAGGTAAATTGAGAGTGCTTACAATTCACCTCTCATCATGTTACACAGCAAAATGGATGTTTAATGCATCTTCCATCCACCTTGGGACTGATTTTAGGTTAGAAAGCTTTTTCTCTAAGGGAATTTTATTTTTGGCAAGTTCCCTTCTTTTCTTTCTTCCTTCCTTCCTTCCTCCCTTCCTCCCTCCCTCTCTTCTAAAAGAAATGACATGTGCTTGATCATTCTTATGTTTGAAGATTACAAAATAAGGGCAATTATGGTTATCCATACTTTGCAGGACATTGATTTTGCCATTTTCCATTCTGCTTATGAGAATAGTGTTGTTTTTGGATTTTTAGCTGCTCTCTTGTATACATTGTTAACATTTTCATAATCAGCTGCCAGATTATTACAAGCAGATATAAAGAGGAGTTTTCTTTTAGAGGGACCCCTATAGTTCATGTTCAAAGAATCTGCTTTGCAAAACCTGTTGGGAAAAAATATACTTCACTGGTGTCTTTGGTTTTATTTGTAGCTGTAATCTGCAAAGATTTCTGCCTCTTTAAGGATAAAGATGGGTTTCTCGTTTTGTAACATGATTTGTTTTCAAAGTCGAATTCAGTTTTGAGTGACATTTTAAAAAATGTTTAAGAAGTGCTTCCCCAAACCAGGTGCTCTTCATGCTCACCTGCTGGTGGTGTTTGATTAGCAGCCAGCTACAATGGGTGTTCTTACTTGTGCCAAATCCACTCTAAATATGGGAGTCTGTGCTTGAGAAGACAAGTCATGCTAATTATTCGTTTTTTTTTCTTGAAAGTAATGTGCCAAAAGCACAGAAACAAAAAAGCCAGAAACAGTATGAGGCTTAGTATTGAGAGACCATAAGATCATAATTTCATCCCATAATATTGCTTTGTTCTTGGGTACATCATCCTTTCCAGCTATGAGCTCACAAACCGTTGCTCTATCTCTGAGCCAGTTGGCATTATTGCCATTCCACAAATGGAGAATGGGAGATGCATCTGGACAAGCCAAATTGACCTAAAGCCTGGTGAATCTGGCTAGAATTGAGAGCCAACTCGCCTGAGTTCTCTCCAGCCCCTTGCTGCCAAAGGCAGCATGGCATAGATGAGAGCTAGAGTCTAGGTCGAACTTCCCAGTATTGCCTGAAATCCATCTGTATTTGAATCATTGTTCAGAAACCAGAAGAAAACTAAATATTGGGTCAAATCACAAGGGCTAAATGATACATAGATGGTGATTGGGAGAGAACAAGAAGGAAAAGGATTGGAGAAGGAAATTGGGGATCTAAGGGCATGAATGTAGGGTATATCCTAGAATATTCTTTTCTTGCAGGCCATGATATATATTTTAAGTGTGGGCTGAAATATGCTAGATATTATATGTTGTGCAGAAAGTTCAAAATGTCCTCCAAGAGGAGATGATAATCAAAATAAAGCATATGCGTAAATTTAAGTCATTAATTCAGTAAATATTTGTTGAGTATCTCCCATGAGGCAGGTCCTGTTGTATTTATCTTTGTATCCTCCTTGCCTAGCATATGGTAGATAGATCAGATGGACAGATGAATGCATGGACAGACACTTCTTGTCCTTTAGAGTTTATTTTGAGGAGTCCCTCTGTCATCATCTCCCAGCTCTTCCTCCCTTGGGACAGCTCATGTTTTCCGACAGAGACATCTGTCTCACCCCTCCTAGAAATCACCCACACACAGAAAGAAGAATTTCCTTAATGAAGGCAAGTAAACACGGGCCTGTATAACTACAGGGAGGAAACCTTTATGTACTTTTACCCAGGATGAATCAGGGAGAACCATGTAGGGAGGAAGGTCACACCTTAACCAACTCACAAGAGTAACACATGTCACAGGCTTCACAGCAGCAAGACAATGCACAGGTGTATATTCTCTGGTCCGAACAACCAGAACAAATTTGCCTCTGTGACCTCTAGAACTCCATGACCCTTCATCCACTATCTCTTGAGCTTGTCCATGCTTCATCTCAGACATAAGCAGCCAGGATCTCAGATAGGCACACCATTATCTATTGAGTGTCCTTCCATTGGCCTCAAACCAAATGCAGAATTAAATTACTGTACCTGACCAGTTGGTTCACATTTTAAACAAATAAATAGGCAGATAGAGGTGAACTAAGTAGAAGAGAAGGTGGAAATATACTCCAGGAAGATGCCAGTGCCAGGGAAAGAAATCTGGTCACTGTGAGAGCATAAATAGGACAGGACCTTAAAAATTTCAGATCCAGCTGCATGTTTTTTGTTTGTCTGTTTGTTTAAAAAAAAAACAGTTTTATTGAGATATACTTATATCATAGAATCCATCCGAAGTGTATGATCAGTGGCTTTTAGTATAATCATAGAGTTGTGCATTCATCACCACAATCAACTTTAGAACATTTTCATTATTCCGAAAAGAAAAACCTCGAATTCTTTAGCAATCATCTCTCAATCATTCTTATCCTTCCCCAGCCCGCTAGACTAATTCTGACTGTAAAAATTTATTCATATTTACATTTGATATAAATGGAATGATATAATTTAAAAAATCTGTCTGGTTTTTCACCTAGCGTAATGATTTTTTTAATTATTGCATTTTTCTTTTTTAATTAGAGACATTGTAGGTTTACAGAAAAGTCATGTAAAAAATATAACATTCCAAAAAAAAAAGAACATTCCCTTATTTCTCCCCCTATTGTTAACACTTTGCATTGATGTGGTAACTTTATTATAATCAATGAAATAATATTAAAATATTGCTGTTAACCATAGTCCAAAGTTTATATTAGATGTTTTTCCTCACATCTATTATTAGCACCTTGTTATATTGACAACCATTTGTTATAATTCATGAAAGAACATTCTTGTATTTGTACTATTAACCACAGTCCATTGTCCACAGTAAGATTCATTGTTATACAGTCTCATGTTTTATCTTCTAACTTTTCTTCTAGCAACATACAGAACCCAAAACTTCCCCTTTCAACCGCATTGATAAACACAATTCAATATTGTTAATTTCACTCAGAAAAATGTTCTATTACCACCACAATCCATTTCCAGGCATGTACAATCCTAGGTAGACATTCTGTACAAATTAAGCATCAGCTCCCCAGTCTCTACACTCGTTCTATCCTCTGGCAACCTATAGTCTAGATTCTAACTCTACGAGTTTGCTTATTACAGTTAGTTCATATCAGTGAGATCATACGTATCTGTCCTTTTGTGTCAGGTTTACTTCGTTCAACATAATGTCCTCAAGTTTCATCCATGTTGTCGCATGCTACAGGATGTTATTCCTTCTTACAGCTAATTAATATTCTGTCATGTGTATATACCACATCTCATTTATCCATTCATCCATTGATGGGCACTTGGGTTGTTTACTTCCTTTGTCAAATGTGAACAATGCTGCTATGAAAATTGGGGTGCAAATGTCTGCTTGAGTCCCTGCTTTCAGTTCATCTGGGTGTATACCTAGTAGCCGGATTGCAGGATCATGTCGCAAGTCTGTCCTTAGTTTACTGAGGAACCACGAAATTGTCTTCCACAGTGGCTACACCGTTTCATGTTCCCACCAGCAATGAATGAGTGCTCCTATTTCTCTACATCCTCTCTGAAACTTGTAGTTTTCTGTTTTTTAAATAGTGGCCATTATAGTTGGTGTGAAATGTTATCTCATTGTGTTGGTTTCTTTTTTTTTCCAACTTTTTTATTGTATACTATAACATATAAACAAAGCAAAGAAATAAAAAAGAAAAGTTTTCAAAGCATTCTTCAACAAGACGTTACTCATTGTGGTTTTGATTTGTATTTCTTTCATAGCTAATGATATTGAGTATCTTTTCATGTGCTTTTTAGACATTTGTATATCCTCTCTGGGAAAATGTCTAATCAAGTCTTTTGACCATTTTTTAATTGGGTTGCTTTTCTTTTTATTGTTGAGCTGTAGGATTTCTTTATATATTCTGGATATTAAACCCTTATCAGATATGTGATTTCCAAATGTTTTCTCCCATTGAGTAGATCGCCTTTACACTTTCATGGCAAAGTCCTTTGAAACTCAAAAGTTTTTAAATCTGAGGAGGTTTCATTTGCCTATATTTTTCTTTCATTGCTTGTGCTTTGGTTGAAAAGTCTAAGAAACCATTTCCTACTACAAGATCTTTCCTACATTTTCTTCTAGGAGCTTTATGTTCCTGGCTCCTGATCTGTTGTATTTTTCTTTTATCTCTATAGTTTTTCCCACACTCCTTTTTGCCTGGAAGGCAAATTTTCGGAGGACAGTCACCCTAGAGTTTTCCAAGTTAGTATTTCCAGCCAGAACAGTGCCAGGGTTCATGAAGGGGTTGCAGACCAGCTCCAAAGAGCCCTGGGGAGAGTGTAGGAAAGACACCAGGAAGCCTTTCTTATGGCTCTCCAAAGTTGTGCTCTCCTGGCCTTCCCAGCAGATGGCACCCTTTAGCCCTAACAGGCCCTGAGTCTTTAAACCTCCACCACTGCCACCTCTTTTGGGATCAGGGTGGAAGCAATGGCAGTATCCTATATCTGGGGTGGACTGACACAGCAGCTCAGAGCCGGGCCCTGGTGATACAAGTTCACCAGTCAAAAGCTGTGATCATTGCTCAGCCATGCCTCACCCTATTCTTCCACATCGTTCTCCATCCACAGCAGCCAGCCAAGGACTGGACCCCAACGTGGCCAGCCTCGAGAGTGGGGGTAGATGTGGCAGCCACCACTGAGCTAGCTATTCAGTTTCTTACTGCTGTTTCTCAGCCTCTTTTCCCCACTCTTCCTGGCATGCTGTTCTGTGCGCCCCTGGCCTCTGGCCTTCCAGAACGGTTGTTTGTTTCGGACAATTCTTGCCTGTCCACTTCCTGTTTGGAGGAGTGAGTCCTGTAGCTCTCCACACCACCATCTCCCCTGGAATTTCTCCCAGGTGCAGGTGCATATTTTGATCAGCTGGAGGAAGGGAAAACTTGGTTGGGAGAGGGAGAGAAGAGCCTTTGATGTTAATTCATAACTATGTGCCTGTTTGTCTTTGGGTTATTACCTGCCTCTGACACAGAACACAGCCAGCCATGTCCAAGCAAGTACGTGTTCATGAACTCAGTGAGGGCAGGGACTTTGTCTTCTTCATCTCTGAATTTCCAAAATCCAATTAATAAATGCTTATTGAGTTTATATGACCACTCCCCCTAAAGCTACATAACAGGGTGAGGATTACTAGAATTGAGTCTCAGATTACATGCTAGGATGTTGGATGCCCTAGGAATTCAAAATAGAGAATTTTATGAATGCAAGTGGTCAGACAGCTTTCTTGAAGATAGTTGGCCTTGTCTGGAATCTTTAATCGATGGTATCAAGAGTGGGGGTAGGCAGTTGCATGATGCAAAGTCTCAGAATTAGGAATGTTCTTGTGGTTCACAGGGACTAGTGAGTAGACCGGTGTGGCTGAAGCAGAGGGTTCCCTTTTGAAATACGGGGTCATATTAAGAAAGGAAGAATGAAGCCAGCATGTGAGGTAACAAATAAGAATGTTTGAAATTTAAACTTTCGGCAATGGGAAACCACTGAAGGCATTTCAACCAAGCTACAATGAGATAAAAAGAAAACTCAAAAGAGCGGAATCCACAACAAAACTTAATAATGAAAAGAAAATAAAAATAGGGGGAAAAAAAAGAAAAGAAAAGAAAAAGTTAAATCTAGCAATGCCAAGCAAGATTGGTTGAAATATGAGGCACTAGAGGTAAGGATCCTGCGTAAGAATGTAAAATAACAATCTGTGAATGAAGTGGTAAAGTTCTGGTCTAGAGAGGTGGCAGTGGGAATGAATTTCAAGTCTCTAGTCTATTTTGTTTGGTTTGAGATAAGTGTTTCATTTGTGTCCACAATTTTCTCTCTAGATGAGGATAAAAATAATGATGGCTCAACTTTTTATTCAGTGTTTATTACATACCAGTCACTGTTCTAAGCATTTTGCATATTGTATTTCAGTCCATCTTCACAACAACCCTTTGAAGTACTAGTATTAGCCCCATTTGACAGATAAGTCAACTGAGGTACTGACGGATTAAGTAATTTGCCCAAGATAAAACAGTTAGTAAGACATGAGGCCAGGATTCAAACCAGGATGTAAATCTCCGCGGCTTAAAGTTGTAATTACAAATACCTACTTCAGCACATTGTTGGGAAATATTAAGCTATGATGCCAATCTTGGAAAGATGACTGAAAAGTGATATGTGCTATCATCATCTTGAAAGAAAAATAAAGAAACATTTCTTGTCTATCAACACTATCGACTGCCTACTCCATTTGAAGGAGTTCTGTATACAGTAAAATTTTAAATTTGTAATAAGATACTATGCTTTTTAAATGCTGATTTTCTCAAATTAAAAATTAATTAAAATTATAAAAATTCAAATAGTATAGAAATAATGGAGAGAATGAAAATCTCATGTAATCTTACTCTTCCCCAAAATCATTTTCCATCATGCTGTCGAAATTCTTCCAGCTATTTTCTTCTACATCATCATTTATATTAATAATTCTTTTTCTCAAAGATGATCATATCATTTTGTAACACATTTTCTCATTGGATATTTTTTGGATATCTTTCCATGCACAACATATAGTCTTATTTTATTCCTTTAAAAGTTGCATAGGATTCGGCTTCATTTTCAGCATGACCTGGTTTAGATTCGTGTTCTTTTCCAATCAGCAGAGCGACAGGTTTCATGTGACCTAGATTCTTTCCTCAATGCCACTTTTGTTCCTTTTGTGTCTTAGATAGGAGAAGAAAGCTCAAATGAGACTCAAACTTCTGTTTTCATGAAAACAATAGAAGCTAGCATTTATCTGGTACTTATACTATAAGCCAGCAACTATTCCTAGCCCCATTTTACAGATGAGGCAAGTGGGACTTAGAGAGGTTAAGAAACTTACTTGCACAAGGCCATACTATTAGATATTGGCAAGTCAGAACTTGAATATGGACTGTTTAACTCCAAAGCCTGTATACTTAGTACCACACTATCTCCTCTCTATACAAGTGTTTACCTAAACTGATTAAAATGAAATGGTTTCCACAGCATCATGTTGAGTCAACTGTAGAATAATTAGCCAGTGAAGGTGAGCTCTGTCACTTCCTTTTATGACACTCTTCACAAATACCAGCAGCTGAAAAGGAGGAGTTGTTTCAAGGAGCTCCTTCCCTTCTGCTACTTCTCTCTCCATGCTTTTCCCCCCACAAATCACTATTAGCCTGGAGTTTGACCCACTGCACCTCACCTTCCTCAGAGGATGCCTCCTGGGAATCAAACCTCATTTAACATCTTTACTGCTGATGAGGCCAGAAATGGAAAGTACATAAGGGTTCCTTGGGTGAAGTGATATTCTCCACATTTCAACTGGGCAAAAATGAGGGCTGCAGAAAGGCATATCTATCCACCCAGCATATCCCATGCAAAAATTTCAAAGCAGCCTGTTTAACTAGATGAATGCAAATAAACAATCCTGGTGAGGCATATTTAAAAAGACTTTGTTGGTGCTTTTTGGTTTTGTTTTATTATTATTTTTTTTCCTAAATGACCTAGACTGGTTTAACATGCGCTCTCTTATAAATGGAATAAAGTAACCCTCTCCTTAGCTTAGTTCTAGGAAAACATCCACAAAGACATGTAAGGAAAACCCCACATAAAATCATTCATACTTGACTCAAATTATCTCTCCCCAAAGTAGGTGTTTTCATAGAAGTTCAGGGTTAGAAGGGAACTAAAAATTCAACCAGTTCAGTTTCACACCTGATACTTTTTACAATAGTTCACCAAAGTGGCCAACTAGGCTCCATTTGAACGCCATCAATGAAAGTGAACTCACTGAGTCTAAAAACAGATGATTTCTTTTTCAGAATGTATTCAAAGTACTACAGTGTTCTTCTTTAAATTTATCCTGCTATGTGTTATCCCATAACTTCAATCCTTTTATCTTTATTGGACCAAATATTGCATCAAATGTGTTTTCCATGTTACCATTTTCTAAGTGCTCTCATTTCCTTGCCAAGTCTTTCTTTTTCCAGGTTAAGGTCCTTTGTTCTTCTCCTGATATTGCTACGTCATGATCTTGAGTTCTGGGCCTTTAAGGTGCCTCTTCCTTGAATATGTTCAAATTGGCCATGTTTCTTGTAGGCTGTAGCATCTAACACAGAACACAGGGCTCTAGGGAAGACTTAAGGAGGACAGTCACCGACCTTATTCTTGTTTTTACATGGGCAGGCACCACCTACCTTATTCTTGATGTTCTATTTCTGTTAGGTGTGCTGAACTTAGGATTTCACCCAAGTCCTCAAAAGAAGGGAAACCAAGGAACTTTATTCAAGAAATCAACTATTCAATTTATTTTTCTTAAAGCTATAATAGAATATATAATAAAGCAGAAGAAAAGAAAACTGTAGGCTTAGATTTTTTATTTGATGTATTATAGCATCTTTCTGATATTCTGTATTTCTATAATAATATTTACCTATGATTCCACTATAAGATAGGAATTGTGTGAAAGTAACAATGCTTAACTTTTCATAAGTATTCAAGGAATGATCCCTGAGGCACCAAATATCAGGGTTTCTTAAAAGTGCCAAACTTAAACACCAGTGTTCATAGCGGCATTATTCTCAATAGCCAAAAGGTAGAAGTAACCCAAGTGTTCATAAATAAAAGAATGGATAAACAAAATGTGGTCTTTACCCACAATGGAATATTATTCAGCCATAAAAAGGAATGATGTTCAATATGTACTACAACCTAAATGTAACTTGTAGACATCATAAATTAAATAAGCCAGGCATAAATGGACAGATATTGTAGAATAAGCAAATTCAGAGGGAGAAAAGGTAGATTAGCGCTTCTCAGGGGCTGAAGTGGGTAGGGGTTGTGTGAACGGGGAGTGATTGTTTAATGGGTACAGAGTTTCTGTTTTAGGTTCTGAAACATTTTGTTAATAGTTGGTGGTCATAATAGTACAACCTTGTAAATGTACTGAACTGTATATTTAAAAATGGTTAAAATGGCAAACTTTATATTATTTATATATATTGCAATAAAAGTGAATTTTAAAATGTGTCTAAAAGCTAAAAGAGATGAAATATTGTATTCTTTTATACCATGAGTCTTTGGAATGGATGGCTAGCCCCTTAATGACTAGGGAGTTTTTAGCAGCTCTCCTTATGCCCTCCTTCCTTGGTAGAGTTGTGTTTCTGATTTCATTTAGACCACCTTGAAGAGCTTACTATTCCCCTCTTCCACCCCAGGATTTAGGTGCCCACTCCAGATCCAAATTAGTTTTTGTAACATTAGAAGAAAGAAAAGCAATAGAGTAGATTTACCTCAAAAAGCTTTCTTTGATTAGAAACTGTGGCTGTGTACATGTAAGATTTTATTATACTCTTAGACTTCTTTGGAGAAATTACTACTAGAATGTATAAGGCAATGGGTGGTAGGGAGTATATGAATATAGGAAATACATTAGATACCCTTATATCATTTTCTGAATGGCATATGATTGGGGGTCTATATAGGAGAGTGTCGTAGAAAAGGACATGTAAGGAAACCATTGCCAAAATTAACATTGGCTCTCAGCCACCGGCTAAATCAAAAAGAGAAGACAAAATCTTAAAGACAAGTGAATTTTAAATACAGGCCAATAATCACAGCAGGGAATGTGTTGGATAAGATGGGTGTATGTAATTATGTTGAAAATGTAATCACATGCCACCAGCTAGCTACCCAAACATTTTCCTGCAGCCACCCCCTGCAACCATCCCTTCTGATCTCAAAGATCCACATTGACTTTGTAAAATGCATGATATGGTTCCCTCTTGTTAGAGGGGTGACCTTTTCCAGGCCAATTAAAAGGTGCTTCTTTGAGGATATTGGAACTCATACTCAAAGGGATAAAAGGAAATTGAAACCTCTATTAAAAAGAGCTAATGATGCCTAGAGCAGTTGGGATTAAAAAAGAACAAAGTCAATTTTAAAAAGATGCCCCAAATCAAAGAGCTGCTTCTTTCATCAAATACCAAGGAGAAAGCAAAATGAAGCATATATCATTCTTTAATGAAAAATTGGGGCAATGGAATCAGCCTTCTGCCCAGATCATAGGACTGCAAAACCAGTGAGAAGTTTTGAGCAAAATCCTTTGAACATCTTGTGAGAGACGTGCTGCATGAATTTGAGATAGTGTCACAAAAAATGAAACTAGCTGTTCTCCCATATTAGTTAAAATGATCCAGAAAAATATTGAAAGGGTAATAATAAAAAATAGTATGCACAGGTCTGAGTTATACTTATTGCCATCTGACATAAAATAATTCCTGGATTAAAATAGCATTGTGATGATCTGCAATGCATGTGGCGTCAATTGCTATGGTGATTTATATGACTGTAGTTATTATAAACTTGGTAGGTTTTTTACTCCTTAATATGGTTTATTATAATCATCCAACCAAAAGGGAACTCCTGGATTTGAAAGGGGCTAGGCTTCCTGCCCCAGTGCATATCTTTGGGTAATGAATGCCTTTACCACTTAGACCATTCTCAGTTGAGTGGGTTTTGGTAAACAGTCACAAAACCTAAGAACAGACTAGTGCTGAGTTTTCTGTTTGTTTAAATTATAAATGAACTAATTGCCCAAGCCAAAGAGCACCACACCTTTGGCACAACCGGCAGAAACCTCTTTGTTACAAATTTGCTTGAACTCCCTCAAGATATGTTTAATGGCAATGTAGCCGATGGACAATTTTCTATTGTAAGCCATCACTTTTGGATGTTGGTTCTCTCTCCAGAAAATCAGGACAATGGCAAAGGAAGCTTCACAGTATCCAAATTCACTGCCCCTGAACTTCAATCTGGCCATGTTTTGATGGTGGCTAAAATAATTATTTTAGAACTGAAAAAGTTTTCTAGAATAAAACAGATCACTTGCGCTGGGACTTGAATATACCTCAGTGGGCTTAGGATGCCTCATCTCAGCCTGGAAATTCTAGGATGAAGTAAGTGTTAAATTCTTACATTCTTCAATTAAAAAAAGGAATAGGGCACATAGTTCTCTGTGCCAGTATGTATTAAACAGAGGCAAACATATCCAGTGTTGGCAGTCGGTTTCAGCAGTTTAATAATTTGAACTAGAGAGAAAAAGGAAGGGGGTGGCTGAGAAAAGAAAGATGGCTTGTCTCAAAAGCAGAAAGACATCTGGGCTGATAAGAAGGTAACTAAAAGAGGAGCCAAAGATAGCCAGGAGAAACTGATTATAAATTTGCCTCAAGGTTCAGACAGGGGGTCATGCAGTTGAATTATAGGCAGGGGTCACTTTGGTAGCTTTACTTATGCTCTGATTTTGATACTTCTAGGCAGCCTCCTTTATCATGTACCACCTTCTTTAAGCATTAGGTGGCTGAATATGCCTGAGAAGAATTGCCCAGTATAAACTTATATTATGGTTTACACATAGTTGATAGCCCTGTAGGGCCCTGAGAAGAAGACCAAAATTGTCCCATAGCACAGGCTCCTACCTTAGTTTTGCTGTCAAATGGCCAATAAAACTTACCTGAACAGATTTAAAGTTTCAATCTTTACATTTCCCTTATGATCTCAGGCAGTTCAGCCCTCCTGGAGTGTTCCAGGCTATCTATGAGTTCATATAGGGTAAGAAATGCTTTAGAGTATGTTTGTGTATATATATATATATACACACACACACACATACACAAACAGCAACAAGAAAAACCAGGTGGTGATCTGATATAGGTTAACCCATCCATTCGTTCAGCATTGTAGAAGTTTGCTCAGGGATGGAGACCTGGAACAGCCAGTATTAAGTGGTGGGGATGGGAGCAGTAGAAAGGGAGGGAAGGGAATCATAAGACAAGACCATGCATCTTACTCCATCCTGCCTAAGTAGGATTTTTCTTTCAAGTCTGACTATAAAAGTAGAACTGAGCTTCCTTAGGTGCATGCTATAGAAATGAGCTAAAACTATGTAGAATTGTTCTGTAAACTTCAAACAATACACTGTACAACTTCAATTTTTATCAAGTATGATGATCATTTCTGTCACTGGTGTCACTAAGCTACCAGGGTTAGGAATCTTATACTGAGGTCTTCTATGTGTCAGACCCTGTTCTTGACCAGGATTTCTCAATAGCAACACTATTAACATTTTGGGTCGAATACGTCTTTGTTCTAGGGGACTGTTCTGGACATTGTAGGATGTTAGCAGCATCCCTGGTCTCCACCTACTAGATGTAAAAGCAACATCCCCTCCCCTCCAAACTGCCAATTGTGACAATTCATAATATCTCCAGACATTCTACTGTATTCTGGGAGCAAAATTGCCCCTGGTAGAACTACTTTTCTAAACATATGATACGTGCTTGACATGGGGTGTGACATGCAAAGAGCATGAGATGGGAAATCAGATTTCTTTCTTTGTTACTTCATTCACTGTCCATTTTATTTATTGAGTCCCTGCTATATTCCAAGAACTGTTTTAGGTGACAGGGGTACAAAGATGAATAAATGATAGTTTTGGTTTTTGTTATAAGGAGAAGAATTTATAGGGAGAAAAACTCATGCCTAAATTACCAATGTGGTAAATGCAATGAAATAGACTTGCATAGAACTGGTAGCACATGGTAATGGTGAGGGAAGGGGGAGTAGAAAGCTCCTGACCCAGCTTGAGAGTTGTTTTGGTTTGCTGAAGGTGCAGGACAAGGGATGGGTTAGTTTTTAAAATGGGTATTTATTAGTTTACAAATTTACAGTTCTGAGGCCATGAAACTGTCCAAATTAAGGCATCAAGAGGAAGATACCTTCTCTGAGGAAAGGCTGCTGGCATCCAGGACACCTCTGTCATGTGAGAAGGCACATTGCCAGCATCTGCATGTCCTTTGCTCCAGGGTTCTGTTGCTTTCAGCTTCTGATTTCAGTGGCTTTCTCTCAGAGCATCTGTGGGCCCTCTCTTAGCATCTCCAGGACATTTCTCTTCTTCGGAGCTCATAAAGAGCTCCAGTAAAGGATTAAGATCCACCTTGAATGGGCTGGGTCACATCTCAATTGAAACAGCCTAATCAAAAGGTCCCACCCACAAGAATGGATTAAAAGAACATGGCTTATATAAATATCCACTTCTTAGTTTATGGTGTATTGGAGTGGCTGGAGGGAAGTACCTGAACTGTAGAGCTGTGTTCCAATAGCCTTCTTTCTTTAAGATGATTGTGTAATGATATAGCTTTTACAATGTGACTGTGTGATTGTGAAAACCTTGTGTCTGATGCTCCTTTTAACCAGGGTATGGACAGATGAGTAAAAAATATGGATAAAAAAATAAACAAATAATAGTGGGAAAAGATTAAATTAAATTAAGTAGATGGGAATACTAGTGGTCAATGAGAGGGAGGGGTGAGGGGTATGGTATGTATGAGTTTTTCTTTTTTCTTCTTTACTTTTTCTGGAGTGATGCAAATGTTCAAAAAAATGATAATGGTGATGAATACACAACTATGTGATGATATTGTGAGCCATTGATTATATACCATGTATGGAATGTTTGTATGTTAAGAATGTTTATGTATATGTATGTTGGTTTTTCTTTGTTTGTTTTTGGCTTTTATAAAGAGTATTTATTTAGTTTTAAATTTACTAACTTGGGAATATACATGGTGACATCTGCTGGCCCTCTTTCCAGGTTTCCAGGTTCAAATGGCTTTCCCAGAGCTGTTCCCTTTCTACATTTCCAACATCTGGGTCTGAGCTGGCTCTGAGCACTGGGCTGAGGTGTGCTGGGCTGCTGAGCTGTTGAGCTGTTTCTCTGTCTTTTGACTTTGCATTTTAAGCCTCACTCATTGTGGACGGCACTCCCCTTAGCTGACTGCAGATGTACTCAGCCATAGATGAAATTCATGTGCTGATGATTTAAGTCCACAACAACAGGATGGTTGAGTACCATGCATGTTATTTTATTAATAAAAATATTAAAAAAAAAAAAAAAAAGAACATGGCTTTTCCTGGGGTACACAACAGCTTCAAACTACCTCAGGAGTAGAAGCTGTAGCCATCAAGGAAGGCTTTCTTGAGTTGCCTAGACTGAGCTGAATCTTAAAAGATAAGTCGGATTCTAACCAGGTGGAGGAGGTGAGAACATTGAAGCAGAGGGAGCAGTATTATAAAACAAGACACAGAGGTGAAAACAAGCCTAGAATGTGTGCTGAGTTTTGAGCAGAGAATGTTAAAAGTCTGGAGCAGTAGATAAGATGATCTTCTTTGCCATTCTAAGAACTCGTACTTTATCCTAGGAGATGGAACCCATTGAAAGGTTTTAAGCAAGGTAGTGATGTTTTTGTTTAAACTGATTGCCTTGTTAAGTAGACAGAGTATGAATTCAAGGGGCGCAAGAACGAAAGCAGGGAGACCGCTTAGGAGACCAAAAGACAATGAGGTCCTGAACTAGAGTAATGAAAGTAAGGGAGAGATTTGAGAAATATTTCACAGATAAATCAGCATGATATGGTGATTGGATGTGGAAATGAAGATGAGAGATGATGGACTAAGACAAGGATGACTCCCTGTCTTCGTTGTTATAAGGTGCCTCTCCTGGTGTCCAGCACATAGGATGTACTCAGTGAGTGGTAACCATTGTATGATGTTATCATATTAACTTCTTATAATCTTCATTTTGCGAATGAGAAAATTGAAGCTTGGTGAAAAGTGGTTAGTCCAAAGTCACAGCTAGTGGGGGAGGAGCCAGGATTTGAGCCCTGCTTCACTGTCTTCTATCCAACCATATTTCATGGCTTTGGCTTAGTGTGGATTAAACTGGTAAAATGAATTCACTAATGAAGTGAACTTGGTTGCCATTTTTATGCCTAGTAGGTGATCAGTATTTATTGAATGGAGATATGATTTTTAAAAATATGTTTTTGTTGAGATATCTCATGGCTCATAGTATCATCACATAGTTGTGTATTCTTCAACATGATCATTTGTAGAACATTTGCGTTATTCCAGAAAAAGAAATAAAAAGAAAAAAGAAAAAAACTTATACATCCCATACCCCTTTCCTCTCCCTGTCATTGACCACTAGTATTGCAATCTTCCCATTTTTTTTACTCCTTATTCCACTCCCCCCATTATTTATTTATTTTTTGTCCTTATTTTTTTTTATTCATCTGTCCATACCCTGGATAAAAGGAGCATTAACCACAAGGTTTCCACAATCACAATCACAGCTATAAACATGGAGGTATGATTTAAATGAAAATTTATTATATCAACATACATACCTATCATTTTCATGTACTGTTAAGGGGATAAAGAAATATCTAACCACAACACATGCAAATATCATCCACCTGAGCTGCAGCTTTTGTATTTGTCTCAGGTACCTGGCACCTACAAGTGAAGTTTTAAGGCCTCCAAGTCCATTATTCTTTCTTTTTGTGTGGAATGTTCACAGTGTGTCTTCAGACACAGAGTCAGGGATATAGGTACAATAAACACTTGTTAAATAATTTGGTAATGGATTTTTTAACATCACCATTAAATTCTGGGCCAATAAGAGGAGGACCTTCAGGGCTATTGTAATTTTATCTAAAAATATTAAATGTGACCAAGACCATGAATTTCTGTTGGACAAGGAAGAGAAGACAGTCATGGGGCTAAAAGGTTGAATCTTATGCATGTTGTTAAGATAAACTCAAAGAAATTCCAGTGTTACTTCTCTCTTGGATTGCTCCCTTAACCTTTCCTTCTCCAAATCTGGACTTTAAAGCCCTTAGAAAAAAACAAGATGCAAAAGTGCAAGATTAGAGAAGAAACAAAAAAAAGTGCAGGATTAGTTGCACAATTTACTTATACTTAAAGAAAGTGTCCAAAAAGACTAGTTAAGCCTGTCTGACAGCAGTGACAGGACTCATCGTCAGAAAATTCAAGAATGATTATAACCTGTGACCTGTGACGGCTCTAAAGGCTTGTAAGAATTACCAGGGAATGTTACTGGTATTTGTCTCTCAGGATCATCTTCCTTCTCACTGCCAAGGAGAGAAAGTTCCAGTTACCTCTAGATGCTTACGTCTATTATCTGTGCATTTGAGTTTTTGTTCCAGAGCTGAGAATGGTAGAGACCTTCACAATTTTTGAACTTGTAGAAGCATAATATAGAGACTCACTTAAACCAGGCCCTCTGCAATGGCCCCAGTCTTACCCTGAAGAATTGGGAATTCCTTGGTCTGGAGTCAGGGCTTGAGGCAAAATAATACCAGATGGCCGACCAGGAGTTACTCTTCTTCATTCCTGCTCTCCTATTTGGGTTCCAACTACAAGGAAGCTCATGGAAGTGTTTCTTGAGCATTTGTCATAATAGCGCCTCCTCACTGTTCCCCAAACAGGGCCTTATACTCTAGTTCTCCTTAGAAACTGTTACTGGGCAATAGGATATTAGTATTATAGTTCATACTCAGTTCAGTTTAAAAGAAACAGATTATCCTTTTAAAAATACGTTCTCAATGTTTAAATTACTGATAATCATAATATGTCTTCCTTCTAGACACTGGCTGTTCCTCTAGGTAAAACACCCTTGACCAATGCCCCTCTTTGCATGTTCATCCATATGGTACTCATCCTTCAAGTCTCAATTTGGAGATTACTTCCTCTAGGCCCTTCCTGACCTTTCACGTCTTTGGTAATATGTGACCTGCAACAGCCCTTCTCATTCAATATCGTGATGGCTGTCAGTGACTTTAGAGTTTCTTCGAGGCATAGACTGCTCCCTATTCATTTTAGTATCTTTGGTGATGGACACATAGACTGAAAAGAATGCTTGAAATGTGCAAGGACTTCTAGGCAAGTAGGTATGGATCTGAATCATGTTCTACCACTTATCAGCTGTATAAATGGAAACATCATTTACTTTTGCTGAGGCTCAATTTCCCTATAAGAAAAAAATGGAAAAAATAATACTTGCCTTAAAGAGTTGTGAAAAGTCTAACATAGTTCCTGGTATATCATGGGTACTTAATAAAAATACTTATTCATTTGATCATCATTCTAGGTTCAAGATTAGGAGTGCCTTCCAAAAAGTTTACTCTAGACCAGTGATACGGTAGGAGGTCTCACCAGATTTATCTCACCATCTGTATGACCATATGTACCTAAGTATCAGCATGTGTTTCTTTTAAAAATAATTTTGCCCATTATCTAATAGTGAGAGTCAGTCAGGTAGAATGGAAGAAACACAATATGTGAAGTCAGGGGCGGGCCACGGTGGCTCAGCAGGCAACAATGCTTGCCTGCCATGCCAGAGGACCCGGGTTCGATTCCCGGTGCCTGCCCATGTAATAATAATTAAAAAAAAAAAAAAAAGATATGTGAAGTTAGAGTACATTTTGAGGCATTTGAAATTGACAATTGAAAATGGAGTATCAATGACCATCCCCCTCAGAAGAATTTCCTTTTGGCTCAAGGTGTGTTCTGTTCTGTTAAACTAACCGAATAGTGAGTGGGCTGCCTTTCCAAGTCCCCTTGTGGTTTAGATGGTTTCTATGGTGCAACAGTGACATCCATTGGTCTGTTGTGCTAATTATAGAAGAAGCCTGTTTCTCAGCTCTCTGACTACTGAGATACAAGAGGACAATATGTTTCCTAGCCCAACAAGTAAGTGGAGCTGGCAGTTAGCACCTGCTTCTCTGCAGACAGGGCTGGCTTCAGGACCCTCTCCAAGGATATGTGTTCTGTGATCAGTGCCACCTGTGTTTTCCCTTGTCATGTGGGGTCCTCCTGGAGCTTGTCCTTTCTTCATGAAGTTCAGTAGATTCAAGTAGGGATCCAGATATGCTGTTGAATATGTAAGCCAAAACTAATAACTTAATTTCTGAACGTTTTCCTGATAAAGTGAAACTGATACAAAACCTGTTTCATAGTTACCAAGGGTTTTCCCATACATGTTAGAATAATCCCACCATAATTATTCAAATTAGGAAAGTACAAATCAGATCTGCATCCATCAAGCTGTCAGAATGGAAAGGTGAGCACCCAATTACGACTTTTCAAACCTCAGTCTTGGTGACTCAGGTTTGCTATTAGTTGGAATTATCTAAGTTGTTACAGAAACTCCTGCTTCATTCTGAAAGAACCCTGGTGAGAGGTTCTAAAGATGGAATCCAAGGACAGGCAAAGTAGCTGGATATGATGTTGCGCGATGAATGAATGTCTTCAAGTTAAAAAAAAAAAAAGATATGCAGTACTGGTTTTCATCTCCATAGAACATGTAACAGGAAAGAGCAAGCATAAAAAAATTTATTTTCACCTACTATGTGTTAGGTACTCTGTTAAATATGAAGAATCAAGGATAAACAAGAAAGACATGTTCAAAACAAAACCCATGGATTCAATTGCACTTTGTATCATTTTCTAGGAAATTTTTTTTATAAGTTAAGGGAATTTATAACTGATTTGTGGTAACTGGTGCAGATTTTTCTGATTATGATTATCAGTTATGATTAAACAAACAAACAAAAATGACTCATTTAAAAAAGATTCTTATTCAAATTCCTTTCTTCCTTCTAGTGTTGGCTACCAAAAAGGAAAGCTGGGTTCCAGTGTTCTTAAATCATCTCATTTTAACTCTAATCGTAAATACCCAAGGCTCTTTCTTCAGTCCACCTCTTCTCTGCCTAGCAACAGAGCTTCCCAATTGTGAACTTACTGGTTCTTCCTCTATGGAGAGAGTCAAGGATGTCACTTCCTTCTTTACAGGTAGAACTCTCTGAGAACAGAGGCCAGTAGCAGATCCCAGACCTTGCCAATTCACAGGCCCCCCTCCACTCTGAGGGTTTTACACCTTCCACGGTCTAACTCATTAGGCCTCCGTTAGAAAAGTGGAACCCACATTTTATAGCATCACTTCTCATAGTGGCCATTTTGGTTTAGCACCACATGTTAGACAAACTGAGAGGATTTCAACCTGCAATTGTTGGCTCTGTTTAGTCCCTCCATTGCACCAAGGTGTACATCTGAGAAATCCAGTGATGTTGCTAAAGGTTGCTAAGAGAAAATTTGTGAAGTTTCTTTTACAAGTAAGAAAAGATGAGTTCATTTTAACTGAAGCAACTCATCCTAACTATGTGTATTTCCCAATGTGTTAATGCTGAAAAAAAAAAACCACAAATAAAGATTTACCGGAATAGGCTTTCGGTGCTCAGAATGCTGAGTATCACAGGAAGAAGGCTTGTTATGCAGCTTGGACAGAGGGACGCACCCACCCACCCCACCTCTCTCAGGCAGGAGTACTGCTACTTGACTCTGTAGAATCCCAGCTCTCTTCCATAGCCATTTCTTTTGGGTAGCTCCAGCACCATCAGCATCTTCATCAACCACCTTTTAGCATTTTGGACTTGAACATAAAATAAACACATAGTAGTCCTTTGCAGGGCCAACCGATAAATATATAAGATGATCTGGGGGGCTCTGGATAGGACTCGACTGCCCCAAAAATCTTTTACCCAGATGCTTGCTGCCCCCTGCCCCTCTATAAGGGATTCGTCCCTTTGGGTTAACTATTGCCTGGCTTACTTTTTAAATGGATATCCCTAGGAGAGAGTCATTAAGACCTTAATAATAACTAGTCTGTCACATGTGGGTTATGTTATTTTTTAAAGTTTGCTTTTTAATAAATTTTTTTCAATCTACTTAATTTATTTTAACATTTTTTCCCTGTATTATTTATTTTTAAACCCTATGTTTTACTCATCTGTCCATACCATAGATAAAAGGAGCATCAGACATGAATTCACAATCACACAGTCACATTGCAAAAGCTATATTATTATACAATCATCTTCAAGAAACATAGCTACCGGAACACAGTTCTGCAGTTTCAGACATTTCACTCTAGCCACTCTAATGCACCTTAGACTACAAAGGGGATATCTGTATAATGCATAAGAATAACCTCCAGGATAACCTCTCAACTCTGAAATCTCTCAGCCACTGACATTTTATTTTGTCTCATTTCTCTCTTCCCCCTTTTGGTCAGGAAGGTTTTCTCAATCCCTTGATGCTGAGTCCCAGCTCATTCTAGGATTTCTGTTCCATATTACCAGGGAGGTTTATACCCCTGGCAGTCCTGCCCCATATAGAGAGGGGAGGGCAAAGGAGCTTGCTTGCCATATTGGCTGAGAGAGAGAGAGAGGGGCCACATCTGAGCAACAAAAGAGGTTCTCTGGGCATGGTTCTTAGACCTAATTTTAAGTAGGCTTAGCCTATCCTTTGTGGGGATAAGTTTCATATGAACAAACCCCAAGATTGAGGGCTCAGCCTATTAATTTGGTTGTCCCCACTTTAATATATATTTTTAATTGAGATAATTTACAAACTAAAATGTATGGATCTTAAGTATTACCATTCCATGAGTCCTGAAAAAGTACCTGGGTGACTCACACTCCTACTAAGTTATAAACCATTCCCATCACCCTGAAAAGTTTTTTCATGCCCCTTCCCACTCAACACCCCAACCCCAGACATCCACTGTTCTGATTTACTTTATCATAGATTAGTTTTGTGTATTGTAGGACTTTTTGTGAATGAAAGCAGATAGTATGTGCTCTTTTGTATTGCTATTCTTTCACTCAATATAATGTTCTTGAACTTCATCCATGTTGCTGCATATATTAATGGTTCGTTGTTTAGCCATTCTCCTATTGATAGACATTTAGGTTGTGTCCCATTTGCAATGTTATGAATAAAGCTGCTATGGATATGAGTGTACAAGTCTTGTTGTGGACATTTGTTTTTATTTCTCTTGGGTGATATATTGGATCATAGGGTGAAAGTAGGTTTGACTTTATGAAAAACTTCCACACCATTTTTCTAAGGTGGTTATACCATTTACAATCTACTAGAAACAGACACAAGTTTAAGGGAGCTAGGACAGTGTTTATGCTTTTCCTTCATAGCTCCAGCTCTTAATAATAACTATCATGTTGTATTCAACCTCCTATTATGATTTCATTCTTTAATTCAAAGCCTCTCCCTTTACATACTGGTGTGTGTCTGATCTTCCATTCCACCATTAGACACAATATCCTGGCCCTTTGTCATAACTCCATTCCCTGGTAAGTGCAACCGTAAATTCATCTGTATCAGTGCTGACCTGCCTGACCTGCCATACTGCAGAAAACTTTTAAGTACATTAGGAAGTTCCAGCCAAACACTTATCACAAAACCAAACAGATTTGGGCCACTTTCAGGGCCCTAGGGATTACTGGGAAAAGAAAGAATTTTATCAGGGGATATTTGGGCTGAAATATTTTTTGATTTAAAGTCGCGTCTCCAAAGTCCTTAAAAGGGGGACTTTAGGAAGTTTAAGAAAACTTTTAGTGATCCCTAGTGTGGTTTGGTAGCCTGTCAGGGCTGGAGAAAGTTCTGGCTTCTGTCAGTGTAGCTGGAGATTTGCAGTTATGATCTTAGACTGGTCATGTGATTCCCTGTTATTCAGATGCAGCCCATATTGTAGCTTGCTTGAGCTGAAAGATGAGAAAGATCTTTTGACCCCTATTTTTTAAATTTCTCAAAAGGAAATGCTGAACAACGCAGCGCCGAAAGAAGGTGCTATTATGATTGTCATGCAAACCAAAGTGAGTCTTTGATGTGATGTTATGTGAGTTTCTTAACCGGCCAGATTTATATAGAGAAGAAAAAAACCACAGAGAGTTGCTTTTATTATGCCCGAGAAATAACTCTTAGGCATAGACCAGCTTGCTTAAAAATGGGCCTCCCTTTGTTAAGCATTTTGAGGAAGCTAATCTAAGGCTCCAGACCCATTTGTCCCCCTGCCTTGCAGGTGGACCCACTCCATGTCTCACAGGCACTTGCCCAAAATGGACATCAACTTTCCCACCAGAGCTGCCCCTCTTCTCATGTTCCCTGTCTCATATCAGTGGTGCCATCGTCCATCCTGTGGTCCAACCTGAAATCTGGGCGTCTTTCTTGACCCTTCCATCTCTCTCACACCCCAATATTTAATCAAAAGACCTTCGTCCACTCAAAGGTTTGGAATGATTGTTCATAGCAGCATGATTCATAACACCCCCAAAAAGAGAAGCAATCCCAGTATCTATCAATTGGTGAATAGACAAACAAAATGTGGCATGTCTATGTAATGGAATACTGTTCGGCTATAGAAAGGAATGAACTACTGAAACAGGCTATGGCACGGATGAATCTTAAAAACATTTTTCTAAATGAAAGAAAGTGGACACAAAAGATTATTATTCCATTTATTTGAAATATCAAGAAAAGGCAAATCTATAGAAGCACAAAGCAGATGACTGTTTGTTTAGGGCTGGGAATGAGAGCAGGGATTCGGCAGGAGGAAAATTTTGGGGTGATGGCAATATCCTAAAGCTGGATTTTGGGGGATGTTTGCACAATTCTATGCATTTACTAAAAATCATTGACTTGTACACTTAAAAAAAGAGACTAGCATTTTATTTGGAAATACCATTTTACATTGAATTACATAGATTTATTATGGAGAAACATGAGAAGGAACATGATTTTTATTTTAAATCAATAAAAAGATTTTTAAAGAACATTTTTTAAAAAATTAATGCGGCGTATCTACTGTACTTCCTCATTTTCTCCACATCGGCCCCTCTCCTCTAATTGCCTCTGGCATTATCGTAGTTCAGCCTATTTGTTTATTCAACAGGTATTAGCACCTATAATGTGCCATGGACTGTCCTAGGTGATAGTGATGGGGCAAACAAATCAAGTAAAAATCCCTACCCTCATGGAGGGTCCATACCGGGATATGGAGGACCACCCTCCATCACTGCCAGCCTGCACTCCTGCCGCTGTATCCCAACTGGTCTCACTCCCTCTGACCTTGCTCCCCCTCCTATCAGTGTTCACACTGTAGCTAAAAATAATACTTCTAAAACACAGATCTGATCCTCTCCCTCTGCTTAAAAACCTGCAATTGGGCGGGCCACGGTGGCTCAGCAGGTAGAGTTCTCACCTGCCATGCCAGAGACCCAGGTTCGATTCCCGGTGCCTGCCCATGCAAAAAAAAATTCAGACTCCCTGACTAGGGCCTGCCTGCATGCCCAGGTCATATTTGCCCTCTTAGCTAATTCCTTTGTTGTGCTCTCTTCCATCCCCACCCCTGTCTTCCCATCCCAGACACTGTGGCTTGGTAGGTGCTCAATAAAAGGTGCATTTTTGATGAACGTACACCCAGAAAGAAATATCCAGACAGAAACCATCAATAGCTGGTATTGACTTTTTCTTACATGATTCTGTGGTCTCCACACTTAAGGGAAGGAGTTTTTTTCCAGAGTTCCTGATCTAGGAAACAGGAGCTTGGTTTACTATTCCCATTATGGACATAGGGAGACAATCAAGATGGTTTTCCTCTTTAAAAAACATACATAAAATGAGCCAAGCAAGATTTTTCTGGTCTAATTTTCTAAACAGAGATGATACTAATATAGTGATATTTATACACAGCACAGAGCTCATTTGTCTAAAAGAAACTTATGCAGTATATTTTCAGGAAGAAATGACAGAAAACAGAAGAAAGTTCTATGCATACTGTTTGCAATGACAACTATTGAGGGCATATGTCTTAAATGTTTTGATCAAATTCTCCTTCCTATACATCAGGGGCAAGCAAAAAACGAAAACAAAAACAACCTGTTTATATCCCCCACCCTCAAGCCTGTACTGATAGAGACAATAAGCTCAAACTGTGTGTGAATTTTCCTGCTTTAAAATTTATTTACCCTACCAAAGAAAAGCCACTTTTCTTTCATTATTTATTTCATTAACCACACCTGGGTTTTAATTGGGTGAGGAAATATCCTTGCCATTAAGAGGATTCTGCCTTATTACCTCTTATATAAAAGCTTCCCTTCCCCCCACCCCTGCCCCAAATTTGCAGGACTAAAGGAAGCATAAATTAAAACATTTGCTGTTTGTCACTTTGATCAACAAACACCTGTTTCCAAAAGAAAAACTCCAAAACAGGCCAGATTCAAAAGACACCCTTCCTCAAATTAAGTTAGTCAATAAAAACAGCTCACTTCCCAACTGGATATGAGAAAAAATAAGGTGAGGTGAGAGGTAGAAGAAGAGAGAGAAGAATTTGGAAGGAAATTGAGTTGGACTCCTTAAGCTTCTTATTTCGTCTTTTGGCATGACTGCCCTTAACTGTCTTTCAGCTTTGAGAATTTTTATCATACTTTTGCGATAGAACCAAGTGGTAAGAACTTAATGTAGTCTGTTATTTGGGACTTCAAAAGCTTCTTTTGCCATTATCCATTATATTTTTAAATATCCTATTGACGTTTAATAGGATATTTAAATAAACTACATTTAATAGGTGGTTAAGAAAGAGATACTCCTCCGAAGAGGAGGGTCAGCATTCTCCTCTCTGCTTCAGTAAACTTTCCCTTTCTCTCCTGTTTGTTCACACACAGAAGAAGGATATTTTTGTGTAATTGCCATTTACTAAGCCGCTTACTGAAAGTAAAAGGAGGGAGGGATGAAATAGCACTAAAAGAGCAGTAATGTATTTTCCTCTTCAGCATATATTTTCAGAATTGGTTGTTTTCTTCTTTTTCTTACTTGTTCTTTACCATTGTTTTTTAATTTGCATTAAAAAGATGGACTTTTCTGGGTGGGCCATGGTGGCTCAGTAGGCAGAGTTTTCACCTGCCATGCCGGAGACCCATGTTCAATTCCCAGTGCCTGTCCATACAAAAAAAAAGGACTTTTCTGATTCTGCAAATGTTCTTGTCACCTCATATATCAGGAAGTCAAAATTTTAAAGTGTTTTTTATGTAGGTGCAAGATACCAGTTTTCCATGAACAACGCTCACTTGTTTACATTTCATCCAGGCTATTGTCTTTGTCATACATTCTGAGAAGGGTGAAGGAGGATCCAGTTCCTATCCTTGACACTGTTAGCAAGTGCACTGACTCTTCTCATAACATGGGGATCAGGGTAAGTTGTCCTCCGATAGCGCAGAGCTGTCCTCCTTACCTGCAGCACACATCAAGTTTCCAGAAGCCACTTCCTCGCTTTTATCCACCCAGCCTCCCTGGCCCCCCACTCTCCAGCAACTGTGACACACTGTTCTCTGGTCTCATGTTTCACACCAGCTGCCTGGGTCCCCACTTGGGTTGACTCCAGTTTTCTGAAGTCTGGCAGTTAGTTAATAAGAAAACCAGGGATGTAAATCACAGGCTCAGACAGTTTCCTCTGGGGAAGCTTTCAAGTTCCCATCAGATCTTTTCATTCCTGTGTATGAGGGGGAGACCGGTTCTCCCTTTAGACACAAATACAAATATAGACCTGAGGTAAACAAGGTGGAAGGGGGACAGGGAATGGGAGAAAAAGCTCAAAGTCAAGACACTTAGCACAGGCTTTCATTCTTTTGGCTAAAGCCTATCCATTTTATGAAGAATTGGGATCTCATGCTGGATTAAAAAAAACAACAGCAGAATTCTTAATTTGGCAGCTTCTATAATGACAGGAGAAGTTTTCAAGTAATAGAGATACGGGACTACCACTTGTATTTCTAAAAATAGATTTTAAAGTGCTGTTTTTCTTTTTTTTTTTCTTATGGGCAGGCACCAGGAATCGAACCTGGGTCCTCGGGCATGGCAGGCAAGCACTCTTACCTGCTGAGCCACCATGGCCCGCCCTAAAGTGCTGTTTTATGAACTTAGTAGTTTCCCAATTCTAATGCAACATTTATTAGGGATCTGTTATCTACCACATACTATACTAGACACTGTATGTCCCCAAATGAGTAAGAAAGAGGGGGTCCCTGCCTTCAAGGATCTTATGCTCAGTTGTCAAAACCAGGAGGCTATAACATTAGAGAAGGCTAAGGACTGGTGATAACAGGCTGAGGAATGAAGACAGGAGACCCTAAGGTTCTCTAAGAGATTAAACTGATAAGGTAAAAAAAAAAAAAGAGCACTCAGCAGAGTGCCTGAGATATAGTGTTCAGTAAATGAAACTTGTTGTTAACAACAAGAATAATAATATTACCCCAACAGACATGAGCCCCAGTAGTAGCTCTGATGGGAAGACAGGATTTATATATAATTAAATAGAAAACAAAAAAATACTTCAAGGTGGTATAGGATAAGCACCAAAAAAATTACAGTCAATAAATTCAGGAAGAAGATGGTTAGAGCAGATGAGGAAAAGTCTGGAAAGGATGGGCCTTTTAGGAGGGGTAAGAAAGACACTCTGGCCTGGAACGTGGAATGCTAGGCATGTCCATAACAGGTTTGGGAACAGTCATTCAACCAGCACCTAAGTGGGCTGAGCCCCATACTGGGGTCAGAGATGAATGAGCATAATCCCTGCTCTTAAGGCATTTTTGATCTGAGGGGGTGGGAAGGATTTTTGTTTTAATGGCACCAATAACTCCATTTAAGGTGAAAGGGTCATAGTAGAGGATTGAATGGTATATTTTGAACGTTCAGCGTAGGGAGAAATTGCTTTCTGACAAGAGGATCAGAGAAGCTTCATTGAAACAGGAATATGTTTTGTAGTTCCTGGGCAGTTGACTAGAATTTCTGTAGCAGAGATTGGGGTGGAAGAAGGGACAGCAACCCAGACAAAGGTAAATGTGAACAGCGTGGAGGAGGGAAACCAGGGCATGTTTGCAAAATGCTGATTATTGGACTGACTAAAGGTAGTTGGAAAAACTGTTCCTTATTGCTGAATAAAATAAGGATGGAATCAGGCAAAATTAGATGCCTCTCATTTGTGAAAAGGCACAATTTTTAAGGGAAAATTATATAGTAATTTTCCATGTGCTAAAGAAAAAGGTCATTCTAGAGAAATTTGGGCTTTAGTCATCCTCCATTACACATAAGAGGAAAGAGGGTTTTTTACGTAACTTACTTTTTCTTGGCGTCCTGAATGGCAAGTCAAGAATGGGTTTGTTGACTTTCCTCCACCTTCAAGGAGACATAAGAACCTTGTCTTCTTATTGAAGTGCTTTAACCTACTGCATTATCTTAGTCATCCAGGTGACTTAAGATAAAAGCATGAGTTTTAAAGCCAGGCAGAATTATTTTCATTCCTAGTTCTACTTCTTCACTGTTGGACCTTGGCAAATTACTCGAAATCTGAGCTCTGTTTTCCTTTCTATCAAACAGGACTAATAACTCCTATCTTGGAGTATTATTGTAAAAATTAAAAATAAACTATATAAAGCCTAAAGCATGGTGTATGACTAGTACCAGGCACAAAAGAAGTGGGAGCTGCTGCTATTGTTGGTAGGCTGTGGCTCAGCGCTTTCTAAACAGGTCTGTGTTTGTATAGTCCTGACTTCTGGTCCTCCACTAAGAAATGGAGCCAAGAGACTGCTAAAATCTGCCCAGGACCATGTTATTTTCTTTTAGCTTTTGGCCAATACAATCACACTTTGGATGCCTCCTAAATGTGCTGATTATAAGAACTTTAAAAATAGATTTTCCCTCCTGTTTTATCTCTGGTTTCTAGGCAAGAACACTAAAGCATGTGGAATAACCCTGACATCCGGCTTGGAGTAGAACAGTTTCCTGAACACCTACTGGGAGAAAGCTGGGCTTAAAAACAAATAAGCCAGAAAGTTAAAAAAATAAATAAATAAATTCTCTTGCTTTAATCTACCTATGAAAGTATGAAATAAATGCTGTGGCTTGAGGCAAATGAATTTCTAGATCCTAGAAAATGATCTATTCTAAGAAGTTTTCGTGGGGCTTGGTGGCTAGAATACTTTTTAAAAGCAGGTAGTTTTTAAAGAATAGGAGGTAGTGAACTAGCTTCCAGTCAATAGTTAAAGCGAAAATGCCAATACTGAAAACAGAAGCTACCTTTAATTTGTTTTTCTTGTTTAGCTTTTTTTCATTGTATCGTAGAACATATATACAAAGCAAAGAACTAAAAAAGCAATAGTTTTCAGAGCGCTCTTCAACAAGTGATTACAGGGTAGATCCCAGAGTTTGTCATGGGCTACCATACGATCCTCTCATATTTTTCCTTCTACCTGCTCCAGAATATAGGAGGCTGGAGGGATTAAATACTTTTTTTATTATCACAATCGACTTTTTCTTCCTTCTTTTTTTTTTTGTGAACCATAACATATATACAAAAAAGCTATAAAAAAAAGCACAGCACCACAATTAGTTGTAGAACATATTTCAGACTTTGACATGGGTTACAATTTCACTATTTTAGGTTTCTACTTCTAGCTGCTCTAAAATATGGAGACTAAAAGAGATATCAATTTAATGATTCAGCATTCATATTCATTTGTTAAATACTATCTTCTATGTTAAATTCCACCATCACCTGTGATCTTTCCATACCTCTCTTTGGGGTAGTTTGGGCTATGGCAATTCTAAATTTTTGATATTGCAAGGGTCTGTTACTAATGTGGGGTAGGGAGATGTTCTCCAGCACTATCTCAGAATTATCTGATGTTGTGGAGAGGCTGGGCTAAGTTTCAGGACTTATCTGGACCAGTGATCCATCTGGAGGTTTTTGGTTTCTGGAAAGTTACTCCAGTGCCTGGAACCTTTGTGCAATCTTATATATTGCCTTAGGTGTTCTTTAGGATTGGCTGGAATGGTTCTGGTTGGGCGTTGGCAGGTTATGACAGGTAGCAAGGTCTACCTGAAGCTTGAGTAAAAGCAACCTCTAGAGTAGCCTCTCGACTCTATTTGAACTCTCTCTGCCACTGATACTTTATTAATTACACTTCTTTTACCATTTTGGTCAGGATGGAATTGTTGAATCCATGGTGCCAGGTCTGTCTGTTTTTCTTTTGCGAACAGAGGCCAATGACATTGCCACCTAGTTGGTGAATTCTTTTTTTAATTTTCAAACATAAATATTAAGGTTGACAAAAGAAGACGAAGTGAATTTTTTAAAATCTAGAGCACCAAGTGAAAATTTAACCCCTTTTGAAAAATATTCAATACCATGTTTAATTCAATACCATACTATCTGATCCACAGTAGCAGTAAATCATCCAGTCATCCACATTTCAAAAATCAATTGATGGGGTGGTGCAAAGGTGGCTCAGTGGCAGAATTCCTGGCTGCCATGCTGGAGACCTGGGTTCAATTCTGATGCCTGCCCATGTAAAAAAAAAAAAAAAAAAAACAAAGAAAAAAAATCAATTGATATTACTCCAACAATTACTGTTACTTTCATCTCTTGCAGTTACTCTTTTGTAGCACCTTGAGCTGTTCTTAAGGCAGTATATAGAAATGTTGATGACATTAAAATATTTATCTAAAGTCAAGATCTCATATATAAAAGTCTTAGGAAGAAAACCTAATCAGGAGAGGACAATTGATGCTGTGAATAAAAGTAATAACATGTCCTTTTTTAAAGGTCTAACATTCTAAATGCAAAGCAAAACAACGGCATGCCAAAATAGTAGGCAATTTTAAAACGTAATTTTGGTTTTGTTTTTGATGCTTTTTATTGTTATGAAGAAATCATTGTTGGCGTCTTTGGCAAATTTCTTTGGTCATGGAAGCAGCTCTTTATAATCAATAAGTTATAGGTTCTTAAGGAGTCGAGTACCATCATCCTTTTAGTTGTTAAAATAAGATTTCAATAAATCAGGTGTTCAATTTGCAGGCCAATTTATAACAGTTGTCACCTGTGTCCCTCTCCAGTTCTGCTGTCTCCTTATTTATCACATAAGATTAGACTCAAATACCTCAATCCAGCTTTAACACCTTCTTCTACTGCTGCCCTCTAGGAATGCACGTGTTAGTCTTTCCCTTTTCCTTTTTATCGTTCTCTTATCTCCTGCACTGTTTCTCTGGCTCTTATCTGCATGCCGTCATCTTGCAGGTTCCTGGACAGGGAGGCAGTGTTGGTTAAAATACAAATTTTGCAAGTCAGTGATAGGAATTGCATTGAATTTCATTTTTAAACCAGTATGCTTCCTCTTCCTCACACCTCCCCCCAATTCTTATTTATCTTCATCTGTATTTTCAGAAACATATGAATATTTTTTCTGTTTAAAAGAAAAGGTTTACAGCTTTTATCACAATACATGGGATCATGCCCCGAGTTCTCGTCTCTTGGACACTATCTATTAAAATATTCCAACTTGCCCAGACAGAAAATAATTTTCAGGTTTCTGCCCAGGCACAGGTTATGTAGAAAATGCTGCCTGCCTTTGCCCACACCATCTCCCCACTTTCCCCATGCAGATTCTCCCCAATGACAAGGATAGACCATATTTAAGTGCACTCCAGTTGAACCCAAACTGCTAAGGACTTGTCACTTGGGAAGTTTTACCTTTCGGAATTATGGGCCCTCAGTACTCATTGTCACCTAGATCACGTATCTTTTCCAAAGAAATCAAATGCCCTTCACATACCAAGCAAACTTCACCTTCTTCCAGAAGCTTGTTGCCTCTAATGGGAAGTGACAGCTGTTAGTTCATGTCACCCCTGTTTAGAGTTTCAAGATTGAAAAGGAAAAACACTTTCTCCAGCACAAACAACTACAGTCAGTTTTAAGCCAATGGTTTCAGCTGTTTGAATTGCAGTTTGACCTATACCTTTTATAATAAACAAAGTACTTTTTTTTTCTGTGAAATTTTGCTAGGTAAACAAAATTTAAATTAATACCACGAGTTGAAGAGTTTGCCCTAATTTTCCTAGGTTATCATCATGCTTTCTCATAGAAAGTTCGTTGTGATTTTACGTGTAGCCTAATTAATAAAAGCTAAAATCTAATACACACTTACTTTATGCCAGGCACTGTTTTAAGTACTTCATATGAAGTATTACATCTAAAACACCAGCAATTCTATAATTCAGATTTAATTTTTAGCTGCCATTTCACAAATGTGGAAGCTGCTTCTTGGAACAAAAAGTGATCAGCCCAAGATCACAGAGTAAGTTTTAAAGCTAGAATTCAAATCTAAATATTCTTGAGCTCTTAACCATGATGCAATAATTCTGCCCCCAAGGGAGTGAGATTACATCTTTGTGACAAAGGCAGTGCAGTAAAAATCAAGGAGCCCAGGGCCTCCCCTTGGGTCCATCCTCCACAGGCCATCAGGGCCACTTGTTAACATACAAATCTGGTCATGACACTGGTATAAAATTTGTAGTGATTTTTCATTGCCTACAAGATAAACACTAAATCCTGAAAGTGGCCTAAAAGTCTTCCTTTCCATCGTCTGCCTCTCCATCTACATCCTTTGCCACCCGCCCATGTCCCTGTGATACATTGTTTGATGCTCTGGGACCTTCAGATTTTCTACCTGATCTTTTTCTTCTCTCCCTCACTGCAGCCTACTGGGTAAGCTTCTGTACATCTTGCCAGACCTCTCTCAAACATCTCCTTTGGTGGGCCCTTTCCTGATGAGAAGCCTCTTTTCTGTGACCCTTGGCTACCAGTACGTAGACCGTTTAATCAAAATAATAATAGCTATCATTTTTGAGGCTCTTAAGTGCTAGGCACAGTGCTGAGGAATTTACAAATTTGTTGGATACAATCTTGAGCCACAAATGTAGATATAGAAGAAATGTAGTAACTCTTTTTTTTTTTTTTTTTAAGAGAGAGGGAGGAAGGGAAGGAAAGACAGAGAGAAGGAAGGAAGGAAGAAAGGGAAACATCTTTTAAACATTTTCTTGTTTTATTGTATTTTGTTTATTTGTTTGTCTTTTTTTTTTACATGGGCTGGGGCCGGGAATCGAACCGAGGTCCTCCGGCATGGCAGGCAAGCACTTTGCCCGCTGAGCCACCGCGGCCCGCCCCAAGAAATGTAGTAACTCTTAAAAAAAAAACTGACCTTAATTTTTTGAGAGCGCATTCAGCTGGGTGGCAGAAACTTAACGTCGGCCTCATCAAGGTCTTCTCTAGCTCCTGGGGTGGCAGCTGAATTGTGAGGGGCTTAGACCTTTAGAGTCCAGGTCTCTGTGCTTGTGAGTGTGTGTTGTCGGGAGCAGGGGCAGGTTTAGTTGGACCCTGTGGTCCTTGTGTCATTATCTCCCCATGCTGGTATCTGCTGGGGTGGTCATGTCTTCAGCTTCATCAGATTCATCAGGCATCTGTGCCCTCTTGGCTTTACAAGAAACTTTCTGCTTTTCCTGAACCACTCTGCGTTGAGAGAATTGGTAGAAAACCACGTAAGTGTTTCTTTGGCTCCCACTCCAGGATAGTTCCCAGCAACTCTGGGACGGATTCAGCACTCTGAACTCTCTCAGTTGGGGTCAGGGTCCAAATCCTCTCTGCTCTCAAGTCCCTAAGTCTAACTGTAGCTTCTATCTTGCACTACCTGGAATTCAGCTTATGGAGTCAAGGTTCAGGTTTGTTCCAGCTTCTAAATCCTCTTCCTTTTTTTTTAGTAAAAAAAAGCTTTAATGTCCATTGAAGGGAAAATAAAATGGTTCTGACTAATTGAGTATTCTTCCAAATCTCAAGTCTTATGCCTGGATTCCTTTGTTACATATTCTGCTGAACTTTCCTTTTCCTTGGTCAATGAATGGTACTAACTGGGAGGAAAGACAAGGACTACTGAGAAACTCAAAGGGGTGAGACAAGAGGGTGGTGGTTAAGAACAGTTACTACCTCGCTATTACTCTTGCCTACCACATGCACACACTCAATGATTATCTCATATAATCTTCACAAAAAACTTCTGTAGAAGGTGTAATTATTTTTACTTTACAGGGGAAACCCCTAGTGAGGCTTAGTTAGATCAAATAGCCTGCACTCCACTAGCGTGTATTAGGATGGGCTCTTGAATCCAGTCTTAACCACCAAAGTCTACTACCCTGTTATGGGAATTGATGTCTGCGGTTCCCACTACAATGTAAGCTCTTTGAAGCCAGGGCTAGGACCTCATCCATCCTGGCATCTCCATGCCTGGCACATAGCAGGTGCTCTGTAAATAGTATTTGAATTAAACTAGGTCAAGGAAGAGAAAGGAAGATAAGAAAAAAAATGTGAATGGGAAAATTCCTTTATCTTAAGCTATTCCGAAACTTCCTGAATTATAGATACATAGATAGATACATATGGATAGATAATTAGATTGATCCATAGATTTTTGGGGGGAGGGGGAGTAGGCCTGGTATTTCCATTCTTTTCAGCCAATGCTTATAGCTTACCACCTATGCAGCAGGTACCCAGCTGGCCCAGAAGATTCTGCAATGACCTACATACACAGTCCCTACATATATTGGTATTCACTGTCTCATGGAAAAGACAATTACATAGAGATGATTATGGGATCACAGAGTGAGAGCAGTGATAGATGCATTGACAAATAAAAATAATAAATACTTATGAATGAGCTACTTTGTTGATGACCTTAAGCCAACAAGTTTAAGACAGATTCTGTCCTTGAAATATTCGCAGTTTTGTAGGGGGAGTCAAAGATCTTATTTTTATGGCAAAATCCATAACAGCCTAAGTCTCTATTGGAACAATTTGAAATGATAATAGATGTCACAAAGACACAGATGGTTAATTCCAAAAAAGGATCTTTGGCTAGAGAAGACTATAAACTTTCTCCCAAGTAGACTGAAAGAAAGCTACTTCAGGTCAAGGACTGTTGTTTTTTTTTTAATTGTGTAGCACATATGCAACATAACATTTCCCATTTTATGGAACGATATACTGTAAATAAAAAATAAGTGGAACTGAAAAGTTGATGGTATTAGCTCAATCATATCTAGAGCTGGACTCTCCTTATATTATACTGTCAGATTATTCCAGGTATAGAAATCAATTCCTTGTGTCAGAGAAGTGGGAAGCTGGCCAAAGTCTTCTTGGTCATGCAACAATAATTGGGAATCATGTGCATATCTGAGTGATGACATAACTGTGGACAGTTGGTATCAGCCAGTGTAGTCCTAGTTGATTTTTATTTATTTTCTAGAGATTGTCATCCAAGATGCTGGTGTTATATAAATCCAATAATCTATAGAATTTCATGCCTTTCTATTAATTTGTTTTGTTTTGTTTTTTAGTTCTTACAAGAACTTATTTATATTTCTAGTGTTAATCAGTGGGACACATGATTAACCCTTTTTATCTCCTTTCAATCATGTTCACCTTCAATATGGTAATATTACTTATAGACCCACTATAAGTTATATGAATCTAATAACCTCTGGAATTTCATGCCTTTCTGTTCATTTTTTTGCTTGAAAGTCTTGTTATGCCACATTAAAGAAACACTTCCAATAACAAATGTATCTATATTTTAGACTTCATTTCTATGTAGAGGGTAAAGGTTTTAGGCTGTGAAATGCCCAGGTTATAATCAGATAGGTTTGCTGAGTAGGTTTTTTTTCAAATTTTTATTAATAAAACCAATCAACATACAACACGAACATTCTTAACATATGAACATTCCATACTTGGTGTGCATTCAGTGGCTCACAATAGCATCACATAGTTGTATATTCATCACCATGATCATTTCTTAGAACATTTATTTGCATCACTCCAGAAAAAGAAATAAAAAGAAAAAAGAAAAACACATACATACCATACCCATTACCCCTCCCTCTCATTGACCACTAGTATTTCCCTCTACCCAATTTATTTTAACATTTGTTCCCCCTATTATTTATTTATTTTTAATCCATATTTCTTAGTAGGTTTTTAAATTTTCATCTTTTGCATAGTTGTCTATCTACATGTGTTTTGTTCTTTAATATTTCTTTATTTGATGTTGTAACAAATGCTACACAACACAATAAAAGTAAAATGATATAGTTAATCATTTCCCCAGCCACTTCTCTCAGGTAATTTATGTTAACAGCCTGCTCATGAGCATATGAATATGAATGAGCATATTACCTGCTCATTCAACATATGTGTTCAAGCACATACTCATATTTATAGGAATTTATTGATTTCTTTTTCCATTCTCTCACTTCCCTCTTGTCTTTTACCTTCTAGCTAATATCCCTCATTCTTTCCCCTTCTCACTTTTCATTTTCTACCTTTTCCTCTTTCTTTTCATGTAAGCCTTGGAGTACCCAGGCTCCCAGGAAATTGAATTCACCCTCAAGGTGTGACAGCTCTGTGTAAATTGTGGGTGTGAGCTTTTTTCTTGTATATCCTTCCTTACTACCTCCCTCCCTTCTCTCTCCTTCTCTCTCTCTTCAGTTTTATGGAGATGTATTAACACACCATACAAACCATCTGAATGTCCTGCTTTCTTACTAAGTTTCACATGAGAAATTGAGAAGGAAGGGTGGACATCAAGTAAAATATCCAGTTAGCTTAAATTAGCTTATTTGTCTGAAATATTTCAGAACCCAGGGTAATTTTTTTTTATTTTGGTAACATAGATATAATATAAAATTCGCCACTTTAACTATTTTAAGTGTACAACTCACGCTTAATACATTATTTCCTTTTTTTAACTTTTAAATTTTTTTTAAAAAAATAACACAAACATTCTTAACATATGATCATTCCATTCTAATGATATATCAGTAATTCACAATATCATCACATAGTTGCATATTCATCATCATGATCATTTCTTAGAACATTCACATCAATTTAGAAAAAGAAAAAGACACAGACAAAAATTCCCACATACCATACTCCTTATCCCTCCCGTTCATTGATCACTAGCATTTCAATCTACTAAATTTATTTTAACATTTGTTCCCCCTATTATTTGCACTATTTACTTTTACAATGTTGTGCTAGCATCACCATCTTCCATCGCGAAAACTTTTTATCACCCCAAATAGAAAACATTTAGGCAATAATTCCCACCAGGGTGCTTTGGAAATTATTAAAATTTTCATAGCATACATTTGATTGAAAAAGCAAATCATACTTATTGTTTTTAAAAAAATCCTCAAACCATGTAGACGTATTTAAAGCAAAAGGTAAATTTTTAATCTATCTCCTGGCATTCTTCTTGCAATCTCACTCCATGGGAATAGTTTAGTAAATCCTTCCAGATGTTTTTCTGGACATTTGAAAACCTACATAACAAATATTATATACAGTGTGTAGGTAGACAGCAAATCAGAAGCTTTTTCACATAACAGTACAACGTGGACATCTCTGCATGGCAGTAACGTAGGTCCTCCTCATGCTTTTTAAATGCCACATGATACACTTCGCAGTTAATTTAACTGTTTTCTACATGGACATGCAGGCTGCTGTTCCCGGATGCATTTCTAGTCTTTCAAACAAAAAGAATGCTGTCAGTTCTTATCTCTTTAATGACTTGAGGCTGCTGACCTGGGTAACTGTTGCTTAATCAATAAGCCCTACAAAATCCACGATGTCCTTTGTCTCCCACCTGGCCATGAGGACAGAAACTTGCTGACCCCCTGTACTTTCTGTGGCTGTCTATCCCTTCAAATCGCATTCTGCTTGTTTCGTTGATGTTTTTCTGTGCAATTTTCTTCCCTAACCTTTTTAAATTTTTGTGGGTGGTGGTGGTGGTGCACGGGCCAGGAATTGAACCTGGGTCTCCCACGTGGCAGGCGAGTATTCTACCACTGAACCATATGGGCACCCGCTTCCCAAATCTTTTTCTTCTGTGTGTACGTACATATTTGATTCGGGGTCCCAAATCTGACCCATTAAGCATTCAGTTGAATGCTCTCTTAACATCATCGTCTTGGCAAAAATAGTGAATGAACTTTCACTTGCCTTGTCCTCCCCTCTTTTTACAATGGGTTCAACATCTCTAAGACTCTAGGTAAAGAAACTAAAGAGATAGTGACCCTGGACTGAATCCAATAATGGAGGGGGAGGGGAGGACATTTATTGGGGCATATGAAACAGATTGTAAACTTTATATCAGTGTTGTTTGAACTTGATAATTATATTTAAAGTGGTTACATAAGTAAGTATCCTTATTCTTAGGAAATATACATGGAACTATTAAGTGTTGAAGGAGCAATGATATTCCAAATGTGACAAAATGCTAAAAAGTGGGTGGATCTGGGCATCTGTGTGGGGGGTATGTTGGAGTTTTCTCTATAGGTTTTGCATTATTTTTTGCACCTATCTTGTAAGTTTGAAATGATTTCAAAATGAAGAGTCTAAGAAGAATTTAGGTAGCTTTCTGGATAATAGTTATGTTGCATACAGGCCTTTACTTGGGACACTAGTCTTGGGGAAACAAAGAACAGAAAACACTGAAGTGGTTAAGACTGAGAAGCTGATCAGATTAACTGGTCTGCCCCCACTTCGTGTTATATTCACCACTTCATAGAAATAAATTACTTGTAACATTTGGAGTGGTTTTAAATGAATTTCTTTACTTTAAATTTCCATTGCAACATTTTATTCATAAAGATAGCTGTTCACTTGTTTTTCACATTTTGGTTCAAAAAAATCAAAATATTTACTAAAATGAAGATTATGTTGGGCGGGCAACAGTGGCTTAGCAGTAGAGTTCTCACCTGCCATACTGGAGACCCGGGTTTGTTTTCTGGTACCTGCCCATGTAAATAAAAAAAAAAAAAAAAAAAAAAAAAAGTATTATGTTGGAAGCTATATAATCACATTAAATCAAATCACCTATTTGAGGAGGAAATACACCACATGCTCTTATTATTTTCTTTCCAAAGCATACAAGCCATGTTTCAAGTGTATTCTTTCTTGGTTGTGTGCTGTTTAGGCTGGCCATTAAATAGTCCCTAGAACTTATTTTCAATATTTAGTAGGTATTGAAATTGTTTTTCTAAGTTGTCTACATTCAAAAGAAGAGTATAGATGAACTAGAGATTTATTGTATGGTTGTGGCAAGAGGAAGAGTTATTATTATTTTGCTTTTTCTAGTAAAGACTCTTGTGTTTCACATGGCTATATTTTTCACACCAAAACTTTAATTTGAAATAATAGTAAGAATGTCAAAATGAATTGATAGGAAGTAATGGATAGGAAGTTATTTCTAAGTGAAATCTATCATAACATTTTAAGGAATAATTCATATTATAAAACTAAACTCCCATAATATATAAAAGAAGTTAAATTCTTTAAAAAGTCAATTCATGCGCCCATATTGTGTATATGATTTCTAGTTGGAGGTTTCTTTAAATATATAATTAATAAAACATATTAGACTAATTTTAATTCAATAATTCAAAAAGTAATCACTGATTCTAGACTTTAGAGGTATGTGGAAATAATTTTACATTTCTTGAGCTTTTTGCTTGAAAAAAACATTCACTCACAGGTCTCTCCTTCCCGAATAAGACCTGATAATCACAGTGGATGAGTTAAAAATGAATACAGTATGAATCAGACCATTCTGAATTATACAGAACCTCAGTTAGCATATTGCTATTTGATGTGATTTTAACTGATTTTATAAACTATATTTATCTCAGGTGAAGTCAGGTTTGTAAGTTGAAGTATACAAGAGCACTGGGAGAAAAGCAGTTCGGGACATGAAAGCACCAGTGCACGTTCCAGCTGTGGGGCTGCCCATCCTGGCAGCACTCTCGTTTTGTACTCTTGAACCCTCTCCCATCTCCACCTCCTTGAGCCCTCCACCTCCCTCTGGAGGTCTCTGGCTAGGTGAGAATTTAGCCGTCCCACTGGGTCACTCCAGTCTCTTGTCTTTTCCTTCCAGCAACAAAGGAAACATTTGGGAGGGCAAAATGTGCTTCTTTAAATGCTTGAATGTTATGGCATGTGAATTATATATCTCAATAAAGATGTTAAACAGAAAGAAAGAAAAATTGTGCAAGCAGTAGGGCCCAGACTGGCCAGACACACCTTTATGTCTAAGAGCAGGCCATGTACTTTTTTCCTATTTTGTTACTTCCTTACAAAAGACTTCGGCTTTTTAAAAAGCTTTATTTCTTGATCAAACATATTTGTTTTCAATAAAAAATTTATATATATATTTCAGATTCTAAGGCAGTGAACCATGGCTGAGAGCAAGCTTACATGGGACCTAAAGGGAACAGGACTTTACTGAGAACACCTTTCATAAGTAACTTGGAATTAATACATTTGCACACTTGGTACTTGGAATTCTTTCAGGGTCACTTATTAATTACACTTTTTGAACAATGGGAAGGACCATTGTGCAAAAGAACTGAAGCACCAGGTGAGGGAACCTGCCCCAGCTCATGCAGAGAAACACGTATAATTTTGAACTGCTGCTGAGATTTCGTTTTATGTCTCGTCCTTGATCCCACGAAACAGGTTGTTTTTCTTTCCTTTACAAATATCTGACAGGGCCTCTAAATTGCAGATATACATAAAAAGTATTTTCTCCATAATCTATGGTACAACGGACGCTCAGGGACCTCCCGTCACAGTGATGGATTTCACGGGTATGATACAGGCTGTGTGGGCGGACGATTTGGACCCAAAGTGTGTTTTCAATCACCAGTTTAAAGTGATGTTTCACACAGGAATTGAGGGATCTGTTCCACCCTTTTGAGATTTCACCTGACCCTGAGCACTTAGAAAACAAGATAAAGAAGCAGCAGGAGAGGAGGCCTTATCTGTTCCGCCTACAGTGTCCCTGGCTAAGGTTTCCAGCTAATACTTATTCCCTCAACATGGTGGCAGCAGCAATGTGCTCTTAAACCATAGGGGCTGATTACTCCTTTAAGGCTTAAGTCCTGGACCTCCCTTCTCTCCTCCCAAAAGTAGATTCCCTAGATTCCCACAGGACAGATCACTTGCTAATGTTGTCTTCCTGTTTCCAACACCTAGTAACGATGTGTGGGGGGATCCCCCTGATTTTGTGACAGGCTTGGACATGCTTGTGACATCATTTATAAAGCAAAATACAAGTTTGAGGTGGATAAAATCTTACCGAAAAGAAAAGCTTGTCTGTGAATCTCAGTAAGAAGGCTGACTGGGCAGTTGCTTGGCTGTTATTTCTCCTACACTCAGCCAGGATTTAAGAAAGGGCACAGCCAGGTAAAGGCAAGTGGTGTCAACTGGATTGTAATTGAGGCCTCCAGTCCCAACCTGGTTAGGAATTCTCTCCTCTGTACCCATTTGTATATTTATTGCCTTAAATATAGAATCTGAAAATTAAACAACAGAGATCTAACTTGAGAGAGAAGAAATCAAGCCAACTTCCAGTCTTACTGTTATTTTAATCTCTGAAGAGGACATGTGAAAGCAATTAAAAAAGGTATTCTCTGAGGAAATAAATCTAACATTCAATGAAAGGGGCTGGTAGAGCCCTCTGAAGAAAGATGAAATTGAAAATAACACCCCGTTTTTCTTAAGAATATGAACTGGGCACGTACATCATAAACGCAAATAAAATGCAAATGTATGTATTGCCTAAGACCCAAACGTTTGCATAGCTGAATAAAAAGTCTCCTGAAATTCATAACCACTGAAGTAATCACCTGCTCGTCCTCTGATCAGAGTTGATTCCCACGGAAACATTAGGGGGTGAGGCAGGAGGCTTCAGCAGCAGTAGCTGATCACTAACAACCTGAAGCCCTCTGGTTGATTTATACTGAAAAGAGGACATGCTGAGAAAAAAAGATGGTTCTTTTCCTTGTAACGTGAGCTTTTTTTTTTTAAGCTGTGAACTTTTTACCTTGCTTCATTCATGCTTCATTTGCTCAATTACTAACTGTATTGCTCTTGAAAAGTGAGCGCGGGCGTCTTAAAATTGATATTTTGCTTTAGGGGTTCCTCTTCATTTCGAAATGCAAAAAAAAAAAAAAAGTTAAAGCACCTTTCTGTGAAGTGACAGAGACTGGGAGTGCCCCTTTTTATGGGAAGGACAGGAGGACGTTGTGGAGCGAAGAGTGGGACCCGACTCCTCCATCCCAGAATCCGTTTTCAAACTCGAGGGCGCCTTCTCCGCCATTGAAATGCAAATCCGGTCCTCGGCGCCGGAGCCAATCCGGGAGGCTTCCTATGGGATTACCTGCAGGCGAGCGCCCAGCGAGCCGCGGTCCCTGCGGCGCTGCGGGCGGGGGGCGCGGAGGCCGGGGAGGCGTGGTTGTCCGGCGCCCCCGCAGCCTCCGCGCCGGGATTCGGACCCCGGGTGCCGCGCGACCCAGGCCCGCCCTGCCGCAGGCGCTGCAGCCCGGGGCGCGAAGGTGCGGGGCGCGGCAGAACCGCCCTTTGTTGAGCGCGACTTTGCCCCCGCCCGGGGCGATGCCCGGCGCCGCCTCCTCTCCGCGGCGGCGAGGTTTGAACTTGGCTTCTGCGCAGGCCTGGAGCCCCGCGAGGCCCGGGGGCGGCGGCGGCGGCGGCCCGGCGAGCTGCAGTGGTGAGTGCGGGGCTCGGGTCTGATTCCCCCTTCCCAGCGCTAAGCGTGGCCGGGGGCGTGAGGCTTGTTTAGAGGGTAGGCGGGTGCACCGCAGTCCGCGTCCTAAAGGGGATCTATTTCGGTCTCTGTCGCGACGCCTTTAAAACCCGGTCTCAGAGGATGGTTTCCCAGGTCTGAGCTTGCACAGCCGGCCCCCGACCTGAGGGAAAGCAGGTAGCGTGCTCCGAGGTTCTCCTGACACGCCTAGGCCCTGGCTTTTTAAATGGAGAGGCAGAAGCTGCCGCTCTAAGGGGAAAGTAAAATTGTTGATTATTGACAGCATGAAATTTTTTGAGAAATATTTTAATTTTGATAAATTGCTTCCCACGAGGGCACCCACTGTGTTTAGAGTTACATGCTTTTCTTAATTTTACTGGATTTGTTTCTGTATAAAAGGCCTCAAACGAGTTTGTAAGGGCCACGCCTGTCCCGACACTTGCTCCAGATCTTAAGGCACATTTTTTTTTTAAGTGTGTTCCAGTGTCATATAGCACAAATTAAATCAGGCCAATGAAATTGTACCTAACACATGCTTTATTGTGAGTTGCCACAGGGATAAGACTTCCTTGCCAGAGGTTAAAAAAAAAGATTGAGTTTATAAAACTTCAACATATTAAGTATCCATTGGGAGAGGAAAATGGGATATCCACTCCACACCCATAAACCGTGTATTTTGACATTACTTTTTTTTTTTAACCGTATGTGATCGGAGACTTTTGGACCAAGTGTAATGGCTGTCCATATGCATGTAATCTTAATGGGGAGATTGCTGTAGATGTCAACATGCGATGGGAAGTCTTAGTATAGAGACTTCTAAAAATAGTTGTATGCATTTTTAAATTAGTTAATATTTATAAAGGCTAGCTAAATTGCCATTTTCAATTAAAAGCATCTTGGTCAGATATAGGGCTAAATCTTCCCCCAAATAATTTGTTTAACTTGGTTATGTTTTCATTAATTTTGATTATTTTGTTTTTTAAAATAATGTATTTTTTTCTAATTATAAAAATATCACATGCTTATTGTAGAAAGGTAGAGTATACAGAACACAGAAGCAAAGTGTTATTCCTAACAAAAACATGTTCTGTTTATGAAGGCTAGTTCATAAAAACCTAGTCATGGGGAAAGCTTGCAGGTATGATGTTTATTTTTTCATCACTAACAGACCTAGTTTAGGGGCTAAAATTAGGAATTGACAAGAAAACAAAAATGTACTTAAAAATATGTCACAACTAACAGTTTGTCAATAGTTATTCATGTTATTCATGGGTTGAAGCAGAATTTATTGTGGCAGTTTCTCTAGAATCAACTTCCCACATTTGCTTCTGGCAAATGGTTTCTATTTGCATAGTCTATTTTGTAAATAAATCTCTCTCCCCTTAAGGCAAAGTGCCCAAACACATACCCCTTTCCAGGGCTTGCAGCTAGGTTCATCGAGTTAATATTTTTATTGGTTTCCACATCAGAACTTCCTCACCAAACGCTTGATAAAACCCTGGAGAAGGTTACCAAGGGATGTTCTAGAGAATTTACTTCCCTGGAGATTTTGAGAATAGGATAAACATCCATCTGAATAGGATGATTTCAGTACAGTACTGTCTGGATAAAGGAAGGCTAGGTCACCTCTCACAATCTCAGAATTGAGGGATTCGAAACAAATTCCTGTCCTACAACCTGGGACCAAAGGAAATAAATATTCCAAAAGGCACTTGAGCCCAGTATGAACATTTGCTCAACAAATTGAGGTGAAGGACTGTTTAAATTTACATCAAATTTCACTCATTTAGTAAGAAAGATTTTAAACTATCCTTAGAAATTGCCAATTCTTTTCTAGTAAGGACAGAAAATCAGCAATGTTTTAATTGCTTTCTAGGAAGTTATAGGTTGAATACAGTGTAAATGATATGATTTAAGGTAAAGAAATCAATGGCATCATGGGAATTAAAAATTCTGTTTCAGAAGTTGGGGGAAGGTGTGTGCAATAAACTTCTGAGATAAGCATGGTGTACCACTTTTGACCCGATGCTCTTCTCAGTATCCTATCTTGTGTGTTAAATCTGGTTACATTTTTACATCAACCTTTTACTTTCTCCTCTAAACTCATTCTCGACTTTCCATTTTTATGTCAAAACCATATAGCACTTTTACCAAAACCAAGTAATCCCATAACTTCTGTTGGAGTATCTTCCCCTGGAGTCCAGCAGTACTGCAGTTTTGCTGGTTTCTTCCAAAAGCTCAGGATTTCAAGGGTTGGTGCTTTCCCTCCCCTCCTGTTTGACAGAAGTATCCTGTAATTCTAACCGCTGTGTGACCTTGATTGAAATGACACTTTCCTCTCATTTCATAGTGTCACTTGAACAGGAACTGCCACCTGTTTTTCTCCCTGCAGGGTCATGGAGAGGAGTTCACTGTCTAGGAAAGGTCATGCCAAAAAGAAAATTGGCTTGAAGGATCACCTGGCTGGGTGTGTTTTCATCTTACTTAAATGAACAGTGCTTCCACAGATCTCTACTCTGCAGCTTATCATAGTTCTCCAGGCATGCTGAAAACTGACTTTCTTATGACTATAGCAACACCTGAAGAGGAAAGAATACAAACAATGATCATTCATTTATTCAAAAAACATCCACTATGTGAGGACATCCCAATGCCAATTGTAATATGGTTGATGCATATGATTTATAGATGGAAGTTTCTTTACATATATAATTAATATAGTGTATTAGACTAATTTTAATTAAATAACAAAAAATAATCACTAATTCTAGATTTTATAGATATGTGGAAATAATCTTACATTTCTTGAGCTTTTTGCTTGGAAAAAATTCATTCAGGGGTCTCTCCTTCCTTGGTAAGACCTAATAACCACGGTGGATGAATTAAAAATATATACAGTATATATCAGACCATTCTGAATTATATTAGATCCTAGTTAGCATATTCCTATTTGATTTGATCTTAACTGTTTTGGTAAGCTGTATTTATCTCAAATGTGAAGTCAGGTTTGTAAGTTGAAATATGTAAGAGCATCGGGAGAAATGGGAACTGGAGATGGGTTCACTGCCCTTGGGAAAGTTATATAAAAAGAAAAATAAAACATCTTAATAGACTTGTGCTGTTCTGTGGGAGTAGAGAATAGTACAGTTTTATTGTAAAGTTAAGCATACGCCAACCCTGTGTTCCAGCATTTCTACTCCTAGGTATTTACCCAAGATAAATGAAAATAAATGTTCACAAAAGAACTTGAGCAAGAATGCTGATGGTATCCACCAACAGGAAAATGAATTTACAAACTGTCATCCATCCGTGCAATGGAAAACTAGTCAGCAATCAGAATGAATGAATGATAATCACTGCAAGCTCAATGAATCTCAAGAGCAATATGGTAACTGAAATAAGCCAGACACAAAAGAATGCAATAACAATTCTATCTATGAAGCACTAGGAAAAGCCAAACTAATCCATGACAAAAGTCAGGGTCGTTGCTTCTGGGGCTGGAGGAATTGACTGGAATGAGATATAAAAATATTTTCTGGGGCCATGGAAATGTTCTGTATCTTGTTTTGGATGATGTATACATAATCAAAATGTATACAGTGTTCAAATCCAAGACCTGTGCATTTTGTTGTATGTAAAGTAACTCCTCAATTAGAAGAACTTAGAGTTAGACAGACCAGAGTATACATCCCATCTCTGCCTCTAGGTGTGTATTACTGTGGTCAAGTTATTAAATGCTTCTAAGCCTCAAAATACTGTACAGTCACCTTCATAGGGCTGTTGTGAGGTTAAATTAGGTAATAATTTAACATATTTAGCTTAGCAAGAACCCAATAAATATCAGCTATTATTTCTAGGCTGTGTGATAAAAAAATTTTTATATCGTTTTGATGTTGATGAAAGTATATATATCTAGTTTTTGTGAAGTCCATCTAATTTATCTGAGGTTATCAAAGATCTTGTAACATATTAATGGGTATCCTTAGCATTAGCCCTATCTTCATTATGATGGATCCTTTTTGCGGCTGTAGGGAATTGAAGCTTCAAGTTCTTGCCCACTTGATTAAAATACTCCAGGTGGCTTCCTTTGCCAGCAGAGGTTAACTCCAGTCCCAAGAAAGGAAATAGTCGCTAGGCAAACACCTCTTTTTCTTTGAGGTTTGATTTAATGATAGAAGTCGAAGCTGAACTCCCAGACTAGCTTCACAGAGTCCTCTGAGAATCCACATGAAAGATTTCCATGTTCCATCCTCTTACCAAAGATATAGGTAGGAAAAAAAATCTCTGATGTCTGCATCAAGTTATTATTATACCTTTTGAAGAAGAGAGATTATAAAACTTGAATTTTCAGTAGAATATTTTGAAAAGAGTGGTAAATATGATCAAGAAAGAGCTTATTTAATTGCTACAATTATTTTATTTAAGGTCAACAAAATGTTTGGGAAAGACAACTCCAAAAGTGTTTTGTTGTTTGGTTGGTTTAATTCATTCAGTGAATATTTATAAAACAATTTACTGAGAATTTTTTAGGCTCTGGGAATTCAATGACAAATAGACATTGTAAGTTAAGAGTTCATAGACACTCAGACTGCAAGTATGAATGTGTAGACATTACTCTTGGGATTTTTTTCAGAGAAGGAGGACTCTGACTTAAACTAGTTTTTTCTTTTTTTTTTTTTTTTAAGTTTTGTGCATAAGGTAGAGGTTAAAATCCAGAATCTTTTCCATTGATGCCATTTTCTTAAATGTCAGAGTTTCTTGTTATTCTTTACTTAAAAGAACAACAATAACAAAATGGTCTCTCATGATGTCAGTGCAGTGTTGTGAAAAGGGCATAGACAGACCAGACCGTTGTTTGAATCTGAGCCCATTACACATGAGCTCAGTACCTTAGAGCAAGTTCTTAAATTCTTCAAACCTCAGTTTCCTCATCTATAAAATGGTGTTAATAATACCTCTCTCATAAAACTGTTATAAGGATTAAATGACAAATGCATGTAAAAATACCTAGAGTGGCAATAAATTTGTGTTTATCAGGTAAACACTGAGTCAAGTATTATCTGAAACTCCTCTGTGTTGACTGAATAATCACACTCCTATGAGGTTGTCACTATTATTATCTCCTTTTAAAGGTGAGGAAACCAAAGTACAGAGACATTAAGTAACTTACATGGCAAAGCCAGGGTTGGAAATCAACATATCCTGCCTCTCATCTGCTGATGTGCATAATGGATGTTAATTACATTTCCATTTAGATAAAATGATTTTTAAAATTTAATCATTGCAGTAGGTATCAGAAGTAAAATAAACCCCTTGCTCTTAGTACCCCTGACAGTGTTTGAGAAAGTGACATCATTAAGTAATAACCAGTAAGTAGCACTAGTGCCACCTTCAGGGGCTGCATGCAAGACACTCTTCAAACGTGTTATTAAATGGTTAGTGGATCTAAGGCCTGGTTGCTGTGGGGGATTTGCAGGAAAGGTGCTAATAAACATGTGGGGCTCCTTCTCACACCCCTCAAAGGTCCTTCTCTGACCCCATTTTTTTACCCCTACCCCAACAACTTAACTGAGATGTGATTAATTTGTGAACAACCTAATGTAGAGAACCAAGACTGCTTATTGGGATTTGACCTAGGCTCTGTGAAGGCCATGGCTGACATAGAAGTGATATTTCCTTGGTCTCAAAAAGGAAGGCAAGGTGAAAAGCATGCTCCAGAGCACTGTTTTAGTAATAGAAAAAGTAGACAAGTAACCCAAGATATTTTGTGTTCTCTATTTCAACTGGCATTTTCTGTGCTTCCAGATTCTGAAGAACCCTGAGCCAGAACTTTTAATAAAAATAAATCCCAAGTGGTAGGTTGAAAACTCTACTGATTTAATGAGAATGTAAACAGTTGCACTGGCTTAATAGATGCCCAGGGGAAAATGTAGTTACATAAATATATGGATGCTATTATCTATTAGATACAAGCCTTTTCACTTAATCCCTTCCACCCCTCGAATTCCTGGTTGTTGTGCAAAATGCTCTGGATTAATTGCTTCAGTGTCTCAGGCTCTCCTTTGCAGTGCGGTGTTAGCTAGGTAGCTAGCATGTCAGGGACTGTTTTCTCAGCCACCCAATTAGTGCCAGGTCTATTTACAGTCCCACCAAAGAGAAGCCCTTCTCAGCATGCAAAGTAGGTACTAGGGAAGGCATTGGGCTAAAAGCAAGTGGTGCTAGGAAGAGCCCCTTTGCAAAGAGTTGCTTGTAGCCCTGGATTTGAAGGAATGGCACTGTGTGCCATTTGCCTTATCTAAGGGCAAAATTACTGGCAGATAAAACTCTGCTCTCGGAAGGAGAGAAAAGAAATCTGGGAGAAGAACCTGCAAGAATCTTAGCATCTTGGCTATCCCCAACAGCCTCGAGGCCTTGTACCAGCTGCTTTGCTGTGGACAAGCTCCACTTGTCTTTTAATCTGACTCACACTGGCTGTGCATGGCTAAAGTTCAGAGAATTGCAGGACTGTCAGTTGAAGACCCTCTCTGCCTCTTCACCATTGCCTCCAACCTCTTTCCCTCTAGCTTTAAGCTCTTTGTGTTGGTTCCCATGGTTACCTCTTCACCACCAGCAGCTGGAATGTGATAGTGAGAGGAAGCTGCCTCCCCTACTGAGCCAGGTCTGGCTGGGGCGGAGGCCACTGATCCACAGCTGGATTTGTGAAATGAGGTCACAGCACAGTGCCTTCTCTTTGTTAGAGGTTCTGTACCTTTCCCAGGCTTGACGTGTTGGGGCTTCGGTGGGAGGGGAGACGTGGGGTGATTTCAAGGGATATTTCCTGCCCTAGGCTCTCCTGACCTGGCTGTCCTAGGACCTGCCAACTCCTGGCCTAGGCCATCTGCTCCTGTGTTAGTACCCAGCTCTGCCCAGGCAGACGGAAATGATCACTCACCTACTTTCCTTTTGGCTTTGTTCCCAATTTCACCTGTTGGTGAGTAAGTCGACATTAACAAGGCCAGGCTCCAGTCTTAAAGGAATTGAGATGGCTGTGGGCATTCAAGGCTGGGTCTCTATCCAGGATGGAAGACAGGCGTAATCTGTAAACTGGGGGATGGTATGGGGACTTGATTAGATAAGTCAGGGGCCATTTCTGAAACAGGTTCAGCGTGTCAGCAAAACTAGCTAAGAGTTTTTCTTGAAGCTACCTCCTGAAATAGTGTTTGGGGCTTTCTTAAATTCCTTCCTACTTGGGGTCAGATTGGCTCCAGAGTTAAGGTGGGATTTGCAACTAAATGCTCTTCCTGGGATAAGGCATCGCTGTTTCCTAGACATCTTTCAGCCCTACACGTATCTACCTAAACCCTGAGGTGAAGCGACTGTTGTGGAAGGTGGTTGAGGAAATGCTTAAGGAGCTCCCTAATGGACTGGGTCCTGGTTTTACTGCTTTCTTTGTGAGCTTGGGCAAATAACTTTAAATGGTCTGTCTGTTTCCTTTTCTGTACAATGGGAACAACATATCTTGGGGTTGTTGTCAGGATTAAGTTTGTGGTGTAAAAATCCTTTGTAAACCACATAGCCCAATACAGGTGCCGATTGTAATATTTTTAAATGATGTTTTGAGAATGCCATGCTAAAATAAAGGCAGATTTTATCAGTAGAACTTTGTATTATATGTATCAATGGGTTCAGAGTCTCCCCTGGGGAGGATAGGATAGTATTGGAGGGAGGGACTTGCAGTATTTAACAAGAAAACAATAACAACAAAAGAAAAGGAAAACTCAAGCCTATATTACACTAACCCTGTTATAACCAAAGGAAAGACAAATGATGGAAATAAGTAGAAATTTCGCCGATCGATCTGTATATCATAGTTATGAACACCTTGAAAGGTGTACTGTAAACTGCAGACTCATTCCTTTTTCAATAAATTGGCTTCATTTTGGTACCTGGCCTTCCATAGAAACTGCTTATGAAGACTATAAAGCAACAGCTGAGGCAAAGCTTAGAGGAGAAAGAGAATCCTGCTTTGGGTGATAGTAAAGTTTGGGAATGTTTAGATTTGAAATTTGGAGGCATTTAAATAGCATGGAAGGTCTATTATTTACTCTAAAAAGTAGAATGAATCTTGGATATTGTGGACACAAATGCAGTTGGCACAAGCTTAAAAAAAAAAGTGCATGTGAGCTTCTTTCTAAGTCCCAATAATCCTCTTGGGCAAAGTGAGGATTAGGCCTCCCTCACAAACAAGGGAGTGAGTTCATTTTTGCTAAGATTCCTCAGCTGACGCCAAATTTAGCAAGGGACCTATTTTCCCCAAATGAATGACAATCTCCATTTACATTTGTAATGACCACCCCACTAATTTAGATGAGTTTAGGGTGGGAGCAACTTATTTGCATGCAGATGGGTGAGAGAAATCCTGCCTCTCAGTCTACTTGGGAACCCCAGGGTCCTTCCAGAGCCAGAGTCCCTCTACCTCCTGCCTACAAAAGGGGAGGGGTCTCTCATCCTAGAACCTGAGCTGGGAAGGACTTGCTGGGCTCAAATAACGATCCAAACTGATTATGTTTTTAAAACAGCTGTAGAAATATGTTCATTAACATGCCATCCCTTCTCTAGTGCCTGAAACTCCATCTACCAAGATCCAGCCTCTAGAATAACTCCTCAGACTAAATCTGTCTCTCTGACACCTGAGGAACCATTTCGTAACAGCAGTCACGGGGTCATGAAGGAGCCCAGGCAGTGCCCCTTATTTCCTGTTCACTTATGCAAAACAAGCACGACCTTGGAGTTAAATATTTATATGTCTCCCCAAATGCTTGACATTTGCAGTTTCCCCTCTTAAGGAATTATAGAAGCTGTCATTGCCTATCACACTCTTGGGTGACTTCCCACATTCATTCCTCTCACATGGACCATTATGGTTCAGTGGTAATAGCGTCCCTCGTGCAGTGGTTACCATGTGCCAGGCTCATCAATAAGGTCCAGAGGCTCAGACTAGTGGTCAGTAACCAAAAGAGATCAGATTGAAACCTCGGTTGGTTGGGCTTTGTGTATGTCTCTCCAATGAGACTGGAGATCAGAAACTATCCATTATTATTCCACAGAGATGCCAACTTGGAGCCTATATGTAGAAACTGCTCATCACTCATTGATACAGGTACTTGGAGAGTCTGTTCTGTCACTCAGAATTTGTCATTTATGCCTTTTTCCAGTTGGTTTATAGACTGTTAAAGGTCATCTGTACAACCTTCTCACTTTATATATGAGAAAATAGAAGTTGAAAACATTCAAGTGACTTGCCCATAGCTATACAGAGAGGACCTGGCCTAGGTTTCCTGCCTGTTGATCCAGTACCATTTCCACTTGTGATAGTGCATATATATATATATATATATATAGAGAGAGAGAGAGAGAGAGAGAGAGAGAGACGTTTTATGGCATCCAAAACTCCTCTTTCTGAAACCATCCAAACTCTGTTTTTCCTAACATGCATTTTGTGGAAATAAAGGAGAAATTATTACTGAATCTGCTTTTCCTGATTTATTTCCACTATTTTGCACTTTGTTCTCTCTGTCTTACTTCTCTTATCACAGATAAATCTTTTCCAGGATGCTTTCCTAGAGATCATTAGCAGTACCACACCATGTAGCATTGTCTGTGAGAGGCTTTGTCAGAGGGCTTTGGGTTGGGGCATGCTCTTTTTGGCCCCAGCCTTACCCTTCCATGAGAATCTAATGATGCAGGATGTCGGGAATGTTTCCTGTGCTGAAGGTAAGGTTGTTAGTCAGGTTCCATTCTGTGCCCTCCTCCCCACCCGCCCTAGCACACTGACACCCACACTGATCTGGTCCAGGCAGAATATCAATACAGAGTTTGGGGAGACAGCTATTCTCATGCAGATGAAATAGGGGAGGCAAATATAGGGCACACACCACAAATCTGGCCTAGTGTCTACTCAGTACAATTTTTGTTAAATATTTATTGGCATCAGTTCTGGGAAGAGCACCATACTAGGTTCAAGGAAGGAAAGAGAAACTAAAAAAAGATTAAGACTCTTGCATAATGGTTAAGAGCAGAGGCTTTGTCATCCGCCAGATCTGGTTTCAGCCCTTGTTCAGTCAATTAGAGTTGGGCAACTTCTGTTGCCTCTCTGAGTCTCAGTTTCCTCATCTGTAAAATAAAGATGATAATAGCATGGAAGCTCATGCCTTACACATTGGGTATGAAGATTACAGTGAGCTGTAAAGGTAATAGTTTAGCACCGGGCCCAGCTCAGAGTACCCATAAAAGTAGTTGTGGATCCTGGGACTGGCGCTTTGAAAGCTGCCCTCAATGAGACATATGACTGAGTAGAGAGGGGGTGGCACATATACTGAGAATATAAAAGAATGAATGAAAAGAAGAGGAAACAATGCTGAATGTGGACCACTCTCTTATATTCTCATACACTTTGTCTATTTAGCACTTATAGTTCGCAATTATATATTTGTATGGTTATTTGATTGCTCGCAGCCCATTATTCTATGCGTTCCGCAGAAAGAAGGAGCACGTCTGTTTTTCCCCTTTGCAACCCTAGTGCCAAATCCAATGTGTGGTCCATGCTTTTCCTGAGTAATTGTTGAATGAATGAGTGGATGAGTGAGTGAACTGGGTATTGAAGTGACTAGGTTCTGGGTTTCAGCATGAAGTATCAATTTTGGTATGTCCTGCATCTAAATCCCAATTCACCCTGTGTGACTAGTGTTAGTTCAGGTAGTGGGGATGCAGAGGGAACCATCAAAATCTGGCCTCACCATTTCAGCCGTTATGGACAATTGGGCTTGGAATAGAGGAGCCCCTCTGAGTTCCAAGAACTTTCCACTTTTCTCTGAAGTTTTCCCTTTAAAGAAGCTTTCGGTAATAAATGTTTCCTACCTGTGCCAATGGACTTTTAGGCAACATGAAGTACGAGAGAAAGTATAAGAGAGGTAGAAGCCCTGGGTTCAAGTGCCAGTGGTATAGCTCACAAGACATGACTTTGAGCAAGCCACTGTCCCTTCATGAGGCTGTATGTGCATCTATTAAATGAGGATAGATAATACTTGCTTTACTTAGTCTTTAGGATTATTATGAGTATCAAATAGAATAATGTATTGGAAAGTGCTTTATAGACTGTCATGTGTGATATTAAGGTAAGAAGTTATGGTGGTTTGCTGTAGAGATTTGCATGGCTCCTCAGGAGCACTAGCCTATTAATATCCCCAGAGGGAAGGCAGAGGCTGAATTTTCTCAGGAAGCATTTTCTGCTTCTATCTGATATTGGTTACTCAGGAATCATGCTTTGTCCTCTGTTTTCAGCAATTGCTGAGAGAATCAGAAATATGTTGAATGCCAATAGTAAAAATTGTACACATGGATCAATTTGGGGAGGTTTCAGAAGAAATTTAAGTGAAAAAATATAGCAGCAGAAGTTACAAATGGACACAGGTCTGAGACATAGAAAGCTTATCTATGCATGGCTGAAGGGATATGTGGAGCCCTTGTGTGATAAACCAAGCTGCTGGACCAAGGTAGGGGAGCAGAAAGACCAGAGAGGTCTTTAAGTGCAAGTATTGATGCACCTATGATGGAAAACACCAGACAGGAACAGACCTGCAGAATTCAGAGTGAGCTTCCTATATGGTCAATAATGACAAAAGAAGCAAAGAGAAGAAAGAGAGAGAGTAATGAAGGAACAGTGATCCAGAAGGTTGTCCCAAATATATAGGCACCAAAAGATCAGTAACAGGACCAAGAAGGCCTTGTAAAGAAAGGGCATCAGTCTTCAGTAAAATGAAGAGCGCTATGTTTGACTAAGAACAGAAATCTGTACCCCAGGGTGTCAGTTCTTAAAGTCTTCCTTCAGACACTGAGGGAGCTTCCAGACCAGGCCTTCTCAGACTCTAGAGACTGAAGGGGAAAGTGCCAGGGAGGCTGTTGGTATAGACACTAGATGACTGGATAGAGAGGTGATGATAAGGCCAGATCTGTGCATGAAGAACACAGAGCAGAGTAAAGAAAACAAACAAACAAACCTGGAAACCAAGAGTGCCACTGTTAATATACAGGGTGCAGGAAAACGACATATGCTCCCAGCATAAATCCAAAAGAATTCATACAGGGACAAAGAACTTGGCCCTGTATGAATGTACTTGCGTTTACTTTACCGAAAGCATCTGACTACTTCAAAACATAGGGCAGCAAAACTGTGCTGAGCCGTGCCAGCTGTTTGTCCAAGGGCTCGGCCACAGTCTCCTAACACTGTGGTCCCCTCCCCTCTGTGGTAGCCTGCTGCTAGTGGGTTGGACCAGAGAAATTGCCTCATATCTTTTTCTAGGAAGTGATCGGGAGTTTGAGGGCATAGAGCTCCACTTTGAATGGATCACACAATTATTCCCTTTACAGCCTCCTTTGCTTCATTCAACAAGTGTGTATTGTTTGCCTACTATGAGCATGCTCACTGTGCTTGTGCTGATGGTTAGTGGTTTGGAAAAACACTGAAGAAAAGCCCAGGCATGGACTCTGACCTCAGTGAGCTTACTCTCTGATAGAGGAAGCATACAATATGCAAGTCAAACATGCTGTGATAAGTACAATGAAGGAAAAGATCAGGTGCCAGGGAAGAGGATATTTGTATTAGGGTGTTCTCTGAGGGGGTGAAGGTCAGCCAAAAGCTGAGGAGTAACCAGCCAAGTGAAGGGTGGGGAGGAAGAATATTCCACAGCATGTGTAAAAGCAAAGAGCTTGGTGTGTTTGGGCAACTTAAGAAGAGTATTGAGAGGAGCATAATATGGGGTGAAGTTCAACAGTGGGTAGGAGCCAGGCCACAGGAGACCCTGCAGGCCAAGTTAGCGGCTGTGGGAGGGTTTTATTAGGGAATGGTGTGATCCATGCATGTTTTAAATTGTGCAGGCTTCTGGGTAGATTGGAGGCAGACAGGAGTAAAAGTGGGGAGACCAGTGAGGAAATTCTTCCCTAATGAGAAAAACCACAAAAAGGAAGAAAGTGCTGATTCAAACAAATAAAACCTAACACTTCCCTAAGATTGTAACAGTCCATGCCAGGCAGACATGACTCCTTTTTCTTTCTTCCCCTTTTTGAGGACAAAGTAGAAACTCAATAGAAATCAGGAAGTAAAGGGATCTAGAGAGACCATTTTAATAGGCTCGGCTCTTTATATCTTTTACTCCAGCTTCTCCAGCCTTTCTCCTATTTTCTTTAGTGTTTGCAAGAGCCACAACATAACGACCCAGTACTTTTTCTTCCTATGATGGTTGAAACTCAGTTCAGAAGGCAGTTAATGACTATATTAAAATACCACATAGTAAAGCAGGATTTTCAAATATTTGCAGGATGAGGGGAAGAGAGAAAATATGAATGTGCTTATCGTAGGATATAGAAATATGTAGATGGTTGACCTGGCTTTCTTGTTTCTTAATTATCTTGGGAAGAAAGATGATACTGGGGTCATGGCTCACAATAATTTTTTCAGTCCCTGTTAAACTTTCGCAAGTTAGCTTTCATTTCTATATCATTATTCTTAGGAAGTTGTGATCTTGAGACTGGAGAACAGCAAGATACAACCATACGAAACAGCCCTAAACTATGTCCCATTAGTTTTGCCTAGAAGTTAACTAGTAAATTAAAAGGATCTCGCAGAGAAGGACAGTTACAGTTCAGTTGAATATGAAAAATTACAGATCTGTTGAACATTTAGCAGTACTTCATTCAACAAATATTTATCAAGCAACCCTTCTGTGCCAGGCCCCCAGACAGGGCTGCCCGCCTTTGCAGAGCCTGCTGTGGAGGAGTGGGTCCGGCAAACAGGCAGTTGGAAGGCAGTGTGGGTTATTGCACTCTGATATGCGCACTGCACCCGTGGGCCGCTCTGCAGATGGGGGGACCCCACCTCACCCCGACTTGCAGTTAGGAAAGACTGCCCAGGGAAAGCGATGTCCGGACTGAAGCCTGAATGAGTGTGAATAGGCCGGGAGAGGGTTGTTCCTTCAGGGGCCTGGGTGTAGACCGCTGGAGCTGGGAAGCCACATGGTTTATTCCAGGATTTTTTTTTTTTTTTTACGTGAAACTGTTTCATTGATTTAAGGGCGTCTATGGTGTATCTTTGGGTTTCTTTAAGTGAAATAATGTACCTTTGGTACATTAAAATCAGCTCATTTGGTAGCATGTTTAATTAATGGCCCCATCATCACCATTCTCCAGCCTGTTAATACACCAGGGTCGGTAGTTCCAAGGTCTATAGAATTTGTGGCAAACGCTGGAAATTCTTAAAGGTATTAAACTGAAGGGAAGAATAGTGAGTGGTTGTCAGTGATTTTAGTCCCTTTTGAATATGATCTCATGTGTTTGAGCCAAGATGCATAACTTGTCTGTATCTCAGTTTGCCCAGCTGGAAAACTGGGGGTTAAAAAAAACCATGAAATTCTTCATAGTGAAGTTGCCTCCTGACATATGGGAAAGCACTTGTATCCTTCTGTAGGAAAGACTTGAAATAATCTGGCAGTGGTACTGCCCCATTACCTCATGAGATCAAAGCACATTGCAGACTTTATTGATTCCAGTCTGTTGTGAGATAGGTAGCGTAGTAACATGAGGTGGGTGGAAAAATGTGCATTCCAGAGGCAACATGAGTTCAATATCCAGATAAGGTAACTGGCAGAGGGACAGAGGGGCAAAGTGACCATTCCAGGGTACAAGTCTTTGTGATGACTAACCTCCCCACACTCATTTCAGGACTCTTTTCTGCCTAGACTCATCATGGGATTTCTTTTCATTAGGACCTATGAATTTGAAAATTTGTTGTCCAGATTATTCTAGAAAGAGTTGTAGGCAGAAAAAGTACACTCTGGGTGCTGGTGCTTCTTCCAGCCTCCAGCCTGTTTCCTGATTCATGTAGTACCTGCCAGACAGCCTACTCAGGTCTCCAGGCCTCTGTCTGGTCTCCTGAGACAGCCTGTCTAAGTAGGTGGGGATTTGCAGGGAGGCTGCAGTGTAACTTCTGCAGGGGCAGAAGGGGCAGTCAGCATGGGTTTCCTGAACTTTCGTACCTGGCGCTAACCTCGGGTGGTCATTTGATGACACATGGCTAAAGAGGGCAGTGCTGGGTGCTGGTTTTTGTGCTCCTAAGAAGGAATCATGCATTTAAAATACTTAAAGGGGTGAGAGCTACTGTTCTTGTGCCTCCGTTTCTTTCGCATTTGCATCCTCTTCCAGCCAGCCCTTCACTGAAAGAGCCTGTGCCCCTGGACATTCCAACTACCAGTACCTCCTAGGAAGGGAGAATCAGAGAGGAAAGAGAAGAGAGCTCAGCATCCAGAGTTTAAGCCATAGTGCAGAAAGGACAGAAGCAAAAATTGTGGTTTAGGCCCCGAACAAGGAAGTTATTAAAATGCCACACCCGCAAACGCTCTGTGAACGTTCCAGCCAGGTCTTTTTTTTTTTTTTAATTGTGAAATATAACATAAATACAAAAAAGCAGTAAATTTCCAAAGAAGATTGTCTTTTAATATTCATCTGAAAAGAAATGAATGACAGAATAGACTGTACAATGGATGATGTTAGGGTATGCATTTACACTCAGGTAGTCTTTATATTCGTGTATTTGATCATCAGATAACTTTAAATCCACTTTCTGCCTGTATTTAAGCCAAATGGGGAGTTGGTGTCTCGAGGGTTCTCATGTAGTCCTAATTGGGGACTACCCAATAGGTTCTACAAAAGGCTTAGTCATATTAATTCTCTAGCTAAGGCTCTTCTTTCTGTTCTTCCCAATATATATTATTCTTTTTAGTTGCAGCTATTTTGGATAACATCTTAGCTGAAAGGAGCTCCAAAATCAAGGACATATACCATGACAATAATAAAAAGTTTATTAAACACATATGTGTAAACAGCGTGCTAGACGAATAATATAGATTATCTAGAAACTATAGCAGTTCTACAAGATAGGTATCATAATGGCAGCCAGTTGGACGATTTTGAATAGGTCAGGCTCTGTTCTAAGTGCACTATCTGAATTATTTTATTTCTCAACAACCTCATGAAAGAGGTTGTTCTTCTGCACCCATTTCACAGATGGGAGAACCAAGATACAGAGAGGTCAAAGTCACAGAGCTGGTCAGGGGGTAGAACCAGGACGCAAACTTGGAAGCTAATTCTAGAGCCCTGCCGCTAGCCCCTAAGTGCACAGTCTCTGATTTTTACTTTACTTGAGGAGCTGGAGACTCACAATTTACTTCTTCCATGTTATTCAGTTCAGATTTCAAGTCTAGGAATCTAAATTTGGTGAAAATAGTAAAGTGCAGAGTGGGAGGAAGAGGTGTTCAGATTACAACTAAAGTGCAGATGAAAAGTTTACCTTAGAGATGGGAACTCTCTGCAGACTCTCTAATCATCTCCCCACCAACCCCTGAAACCAGAAGAAATGTTTTATATTTGCCTTAGGATTTAAGAAAGAATGCTCTTTCACTTCCATTGTATGTTCCAGGAAATATAAGGCCAGATGGATGGGGCTTATTTAACCATCTCTCCGTAATCCTCTCCCTTCTCAGCCAAGTCCTGTGCAGGGGAGGAACTGCACTCATTGTACTTCTCCAGGTTTCTCTCTCTCTCTTTTTTTAAAATATTTTTATTGAGAGATCTTCGTATACTGTATAGTCCATCCACAGTGTACAGTCAGTGGCTCACAATATCCTCACATAATTGTTATATTCATCACCATGAACGTTTTTAGGACATTTGCCTCACTTCAGAAAAGGAAATAAAAAGACCTCCCTTCTTATACCCTCCCTTCCTATTGCTCATTAGTGTTGCAATCTACCCAATTTTTTTTACCCCTTATCTCCCCTCCCCCCCCATTATTTATTTATTTTTCTGCTTGCTTTTACTCATCTGTCCATACCCTGGATAAAGGGAGCATCAGGCACAAGGTTTTCACAGTCACACTGTCACATTGTAAAAGTACATCATTATACCGTTTTCTTCTAGACAGATTCCTCTTTTGGGGGGCCCACCAGCGGCCCTCAGAGGCTTAGAAAGTTCCTCCATGCCCCAGTTTGAAAACATACCAATGGCACCCAGCAAGGTACCCAACAAGGAATGATGACAAAGCCCATTTCAAAGAATGATGCAGGGGACATTCCAGTGAAGAGGAGGAGTTGAGGGTGCAGTTGGGGAGTTTGGAAATTTGGGACGCAAGACTTTACTAAGAAGAAAGACGCCTGTTCCTGTGGTGGAACGTATTGACAATGCAGGGCTTAAATTTTTTCTCTGACTCCCTGGGAGTATGGAGGAAAACAGTTATGGGAATGGTGCTAGGGACTGGGGGCTGGGGTGGGGGTGATTTAAATAGATGCACAAAAGGCTTGCCTCCCAGCACAGTGGAATCTAAACCATCTGAAAGAGCTCACACTCACAAGTTGGCATCTGCTCTGAGCTGCCACCCACTGAATAGAACAAGGGTTGTTAGACTTAGAGATCACGCTCCTTCAGGGAAATTTTTGAAGATAGGGAGTTGATGAGTGAGGCAGCAGTGACTTGTTTCAAGGTGGCCACCTTGTTTGATAGTGAGTCCAAGTTTTTACTTATGTACAGATGGATGCTGAATTATAGGGGATTTACTTTCATCATAGTCCATGTATCTCTTTTCCTCCTTGATTGGAAAAATCTGGGTTTCATAAGCTTGAGAAATACACTTGATTGCTTTACAGGAACACAGATAGGGAAAGATGAAGATCCTCGGTACTGGACAGTCCTTTCTCAAAGCAGACACCTCAGCGGTCTTTGAACTCTGCACTTAGCACTGCTACTTTGCTCTAGCTCCAGGGTAAATTTTCATCCGTTTTTCTTGTTATATTCCTTTGTGCCCAAGAACACCATCAAACTCAGCTTCTTGTTTTCCTCTTTTTGTCAGAGATGTGTGTGCAGACCGGAGCCATGCAAACACTGCCACCTCTAACTCCGTCAGCCCAGCGCACCTCACGTCTGACCCCCAGCACAGGAAAGCTGCAAGGTCGGGTGGAGCTAAACTTCGACTGAAGCACAGGTAAGAGGCCCAGGGGTCAGTCCTGAGTGGTTCAGAAAAGGGATTGGGCTGTGAAAGAGGGAATCGAGGGTAAGGATGGCCAAGATACAGGCTGGTGAGAGAGCGGTAAGGAGGGGAGAGCTAAGACGTCGGCTAAGGTCAGACTTCAGGAAGACAGTGATCCTGATGGCAGTTTTCGAATTAGGTTCTCAAGAACCTTAAACTTCCTGGAAGGTCACTCAAATCATTTGATTCAAATATCTTTTTTAAAAACTGTAATTATAAAACATTCCAAGCTATAAGCCAGTGTTTTGTACTTTGGAAACGACCGATGTATTAAATTGTACAACAAAGCTTATTCATCTTTGAATTGATCTTCACTTAAAACTTCTCTCGATGTCTCGGATTGAAGAATGTCCTGAGAGTCTAATGTCAGCGTATCAAAAATGTGCAGTTATTCATCTGGGGAAGTCAGATTAGCCAAGTGAACGTAACATGAGTGCTTCCTACATGTAGCTAGGTTGTGTGCCGGGGCTTTGCATGCACCACCTCATTTATTTTTTTATTTTAAAAAAAATTTATTTGTTAATTAAAAAAAGAAACAAAATAAAACAACATACATAGTCAGTAATTCACAATATCATCACTTGGTTGCATATTCATCATTTCTTAGAACATTTGCATTAATTCAGAAAAAGAAATAAAAAGACAATAGAAAAAGAAATAAAACAAACACAGGAAACAAACAAAAAAAAGATTATACCTACCATACCCCTTACCCCTTGCTTTCATTGATCACTAGCATTTAAACTAAATTTATTTTAGCATTTGTTCCCCCTATTGTTTATTTTTATTCCATATGTTCTACTCGTCTGTTGATATGGTAGATAAAAGGAGCATCAGATGCAAGGTTTTCGCAATCACACAGTCACATTGTGACAGCTGTATCATTATTCAATCATCCTCAAGAAACATGGCTACTGGAACCCAGCTCTACATTTTCAGGCAGTTCCCTCCAGCCTCTCCATTGCATCTTGAATAACAAGATGATATCTACTTGATACATAAGAATAACCTCCAGGATAACCTCTCGACAAAATGACACTTTGTCTCATTTCACTCTTCACCGTTTTGGTCGAGAAGGTTTTCTCAATCCCTTGATGCTAAGTCTCAACTCATTCTAGGGTTTTTCTCAATCCCTTGATGCTGAGTCTCAGCTCATTCCAAGATCTCTGTCCCACGTTGCCAGGAAGGTCCACACCCCTGGGAGTCATGTCCCACGTAGAGAGGGGTAGGGTGGTGAGACTGCTCGTTGTGTTGGCTGGAGAGAGGAGCCACATCTGAGCAACAAAAGAGGCTCTCTTGGGGGTGACTCTTAGGCCTAAATTTAAAGTAGACTTGACCTATCCTTTGCGGGGTTAAGTTTCATATGAACAAACCCCAAGACTGGGGGCTCTGCCTATAGCTTTGGTTGTCCGCACTGCTTGTGAGAATATCAAGAATTCATCTTGGGGAAGTTGAATTTCTCCCCGTTCCCACCACTCCCTGAAGGGGGCTTTGCAGATACTTTTACACTCACTGATCGAATCACACTGGAATTCATCGGGGCATCACTCTGGATAAACCAGCAAAATCTCATGTCCTACCTCAGATTCCAAGTACTTATGGCATTCAATCAAAGTATCTACATAAGTTATATTAGGAAATGCACTAGTCAAAATATAAATTTTGTAGCTAATAAACATTTTTTGCTTTAGTCTCACACAGAAGGTGACATTTTAAAATATTAATTACCATCTATTTTCAGTACCCTGCAATAATGACATTCCTTTGTTCTTCCTCATGCAAAAATATTTTTAAAATTTGTACTTTGTACATTTCACTATTATTATACACTCTAGGCATTCCTAGATTCTACCATCTCGATCTTTAATATCTATCTTTCTTTCTGATTTCATTTATATCCCCAGCCCTCCTCCCTCTATCATTCTCACATGCAGCTTCATTCAGTGTTTTAACATAATTACATTACAGTTAGGTAGTATTGTGCTGTCCATTTCTGAGTTTTTGTATCCAGTCTAATCATAATTTTAATGAAAGTAAAAGGTTATGCATTTGGCATCTTTAACTTAAGAAAAAAAAAAATGAACAGAGAGAGACGAGTAGTAGAGAAAATGCCGAGAAAGATGTACCTATTCACTGTCGGTAGGGAAATTGAGAGGTACAGCCCTTTGGAAGAGCATGGTGTTGGTTCCATAGGAGGCTACAGGTAAGGTTACCATATGATCCTGAAACCACGTTTGTTGCTCAGTATATACTGGGGGAACTGAGTGTGGAGACACAAATGGACATTTGCAGAACTGGTGTCTCTGGAGCCAATGTTTGAAAACCGCAGTGGCTAACGGTGCCCTAAGGGTATAAGGACTGAGGAATGGAAGGGGGTACTATGGTGTATAGGTAAAATGGTCTACAGAGCAGCAGTAAGAAGGAATAAAAGTTGTGAGGCATACAACTAGGTGAATGAAACTTAAGGACTATATGTTGAATGAAATATCAGGAACAAAGGACAAATATTATCATGCTTCAATCATATGAACTAACTGTAATATAAAAGATCGGTGAACAGAAGTCAAGAGCATGGGTTATGCAGTTGGGACCTGCTGTAAAGAGTCCTAGATTGTAAGCGCTTACAGCAGTCACATCTATTTACAACTTGTAAGTGTTATTTCTAAATTCTGCGATACTGCGCTCTTTGTTTATAATCTGGTCATTCCCGGAAACTTCAAGTATTTTTGTAACATCTGATACTCAAAGTTAGAGCTGAAAGATATGAAAATCAGCAGTACCCTATATAGGAACTGTTTAAAAAGTTGAAAAAGTGATCAGACTTTCAGTAGAGATATGAATGAAGCTGATCTGGATAGGGCTAAGGTAAATCAGAATACAGGGTAAAGGATAATATTGTCTATATTTTAAAACTTCTATGCGAGACCAAAGGGACAGATATTTATGTGGTGCGAAATTTATATTTTGAGTAGTGTATTTCCTAATTGAACTTGTGTGGTCAATTTAATTGAACACCATAAGTACATGGAATCTTGAATAGGGCATGAGATTTTATTGGCTTTGTCCAAGTTAATGTGATGCCCCGATATATCCCAGAGTAATTTGAGCAATGAATAAAGAAGTATTTGGAAAGTTCCCTTGGGGGACTGGAGAGAAAGGAGGAAATATTCAACTTCCCCATTTGGAGAATTCCTGATATTCTTGCAAGCCATGGGAACAACCAAATCAATAGGCCGAACCCTCAATCTTGGGGTTCACCCCGTGAAATTTATTCCTACAAAGGATAGGCTAAGCCTTCTTAAAATTCTGCCTAAAAGTCACACCCCCCAGAACCTCTTTCTTTGTTCAGATGTGGCCTCTCTCTCTGAGCCAAGTCAGCAGGTAAACTCACTGCCTTCTCCCCTACGTGGGACATGACTTCCAGGTCTAAAATCTACTTGACAACTTAGGACAGAAATCCCAGAATGAGCTGGGACTTGGCATCAAGGGAATGTGAAACCCTTCTTGACCAAGAAGGAAGAGAGAAATGAGACAAGATAAAGTTTCAGTGACTGAGAGATTTCAAACAGAGTCAAGAAGTTATCCTGGAGGTAATTCTTATGCATTATATAGATATCCCTTTTTAATTTATGGTATATTGGAGCAAAGTACCTGAAATTGCTGACTTATGTTCTAGTAGCCTTCCTTCCTGCTTAGATCCCTAAATTTTCTCTTATCCAACTTGCCAGTGGGAATTTTTATGGTCTAATTTATTTGTCAAGCCTTGGGCTGCAGTAGTTCAATGAGTTGTTAAAGAAGACAAAATGTTCTAGCTTAAAACTCAAAATTTTCTAATTCAGTGCTTCCTACCTGAAACTTCCCATTCCTTCCTCACCCTCTACCACCAATCACCACCGTCATTATAATAACTATCTTATCTAATTATTAAGCATCCGCTCAAACATGGTGATATGTTATGTGCACTGCAAAGTAAATAAAGATGAATGAATAGTAGAAATGTGTGGTTTGACTCCTAATTCATCCTCAGATGAGCAGCAAGGCTAGTTCAGCTGGCACTCTCTACTTCCTTTGGCAACAGGTCCTGTCCCCATGCTTTTGACTTCATGTTCTCAGGAAGGTGTGCCTAGAAAGTCTCTAGGTTTATAGCCACAGTTAGTTATTTAAATAGAACTGCTGCCTCAATAGGCCTCTGATACTTGTTTAACTGAAACAAAAGTCATCACTCATTACAAGTTAAGTAGACAACAGATTGTTAAGTAGACAACAGTCAGATTGATTGTTTTAGTTCCTCATTTGGGACTAGAAATATGCCTCCCAAACTGTGAAAGCTTGAACAATTAACACACACTTTTGCATACAGTGACATTTTACACGTGGAGGAGCATGGCTGTGTTACAGAGAGGATCATTTAAGGAAATTTCTTAATTTCAGTTTGATGCATTTTAACAACAGATCATTTTCCTGGGTTCCCTCCTCCTGCCCAAAAATAGAAGTCTGGTATTTCTAAGCTTCAGGTATTGTCCAAGATAATAGTGCTGCTCAGGAAAAGCTGCTGAGAGTCACCTTCTCTTCTCTCTTCTAAAGCAGAAATTGAATTTTAATTGGCCCATTTGCAGGGTGACTGGAAATGAGTCCCTCCTACTTGCACTGACTGAGCTTAGTGAGTTTAGGGCAGCTCAGTCTGTCTAGCTGGAGGCATATGGAATTATTGGTAAGCTTTGGCAACCCAGGAAAGAACAGAAACAGTGCGAAATGGCTTTTTACCCCAAATCTGAATATGATGTCCAAGTGGCCAAAGGGTTTCTATCTAGGATGTTTCTATTTGTTGCAAGGTAAGTCCAGTACTATGTGGATGAGATTCAGAAGCTCTCATTGCAGGATTCTCAACTAATGAGCCTTTAACAGGTATCTTTTTTTATGTTGTACCATATCTGCTTATAAAGTAAAATAATGATGTGTTAAGTTTAAATGTTTCACTTAATTGTCAGGAACAGTCTCGTTATCTGAGCACCTCACATGATTCAGTGTACTATTAATTTTGCTATTTGGGAGAGTTCCATCATTTTCTCTCATTTACACAGTCGTCATATTTCATATAATGTATGTAAATAGAATGGCTTTTTCTCCCATTCACATTGACAAATTATTTGTGTTGTGTACTTGATGGTTTTGCTTCCCCATTTTCCTCAGGGATTGCAGGGTAGCGGTAGCTATTTCTGTTTCTTGCTGTGAATGGGTACATACCTTACATACTGGTAGCCAAGTCCCTCTTTGTTCATATTGCTAACATTTGTATAAAGTAAGGTAACGTCTTCTCCATTCAGTTTTAAGATTATATGCAGGAGACGAAGGATTGATTATTGAGATTGCCAACTGTATATTATATAACACCATTGCAAGGAAGGTTTAAATACTTCCTTATGTTTTCCCTTATTCATAATAATTTGAATTCAGCTTTTATCCTTTTCTTACGTAATCTTGATTAGAAATTTTTGTTCAGAGTCAGGCTTAATGCCAATTCTTGCTTCTAGGGATACTTTTACTTCTTAAAAGAAAGTATGATATGGAAAAGAAGAGGTAGACGCAACAGTCTGGGGATGTTGAGAGCTCAAGCTGACTTGAATGTTTTATTATTGCAGGCATTTGTCATTATTATACTTTAAAAAGGGAGAAAGAAAATATGAATGCTTATATTATAAAATACACTCATATGGAGAGAAGGGATCATAGGGCTGGTTTTTCAAGTTTTATTTTGCATTGTTTCATTAGAAAGTGAATAAGAGAGAGCATTCTTCTGAGTTTTCTTACGTTCTCCCCCAGCAGTGTCAGGTTATGTGTGGGTGGTTGCGTTGGTTAAACTCCTTTTGAAAAATTTATTTTGGAAATATTCTAGGTAGTAACTGAGCAGGTGGAGCAAGTGCTCTTAAAATTTTCTACATTTTCAGCTGCTCTGCTGTAAAGTTTTCACTGTTCTTTTAAATTAGGTTCCATTGATATTTGGAAACTTTATTTTAATACATAATTCTTTTCCAGTATGATTATTTTAAAACATAGATTTTTTTTCTTTTTAATCATCTTTATGTTTTTTACTAAACATCATGCTTTCCATCCTTTTCTCTGTTTTCTTTTGCCTTTAATTTATTTGCAGCTTATTCTTGAAGATGAAGAGAAAGATAGTGAAATAGAGAGGAGTAAAACAACTAACAGTGCATCAGACTTACTCTGAAAGAGAATTCAGTTTCTGTAGATTTTGTGGTAGTGGGGGTAGGGGAGTATTTGCTTTTGCTTTTGCTTAATAGAATGATTTAAAAAGTATTACCATAAGGTAAGGGTTCACAAAGAAATTAAATCTTTCTTCGTTTGTCCTGAAAAATGCAATTTAATTTCTTTTTTTGACAATTTAGTGAAATTAATTGGCTTGATATTTGAAATATCTCAATTTGTATTTGGAGTCCCTTAAGACCCCTGAAGGACAATCCTCTATGAGTTTTTAATCGAAGATGAAGTGTTTCTCATGGGGATAGTGGGGTACCCTTTCTCTCTCAACCCCAGCCCATGTAGTATACTGGAGTGGCTGGTAAGAAGTCACATGCCTGTCACTGTACCCTCCAAGCTGCTCCTGACTTCCACCAGTGGGACCTCTGGGACCCTCCCCAGGCATTATCTTCTCCACTCAAAATCATTGGTAGTTTAGGAGCATGCACAGTATTTCTAGTTTTCTGCAACTGTCTGAACTTCCTCAGATCTATGTGTGTGTGCTTGTAGAAGTCTGTATGTAGAAGACAACCAGAAACTAGCATGGAAGTGATTTCTCTGGCCTAAACTCCAGGAACATATTCTAGAGCACAGAGAGGCAGTAGAGAAGAAAATTCTAAAATCATCATATCTGATACCTGATGAAATCTGCAGGAACCAGTCCCTCCTTCTTCCTCCAACAACTAAAATGGCTGCATCCAAACAGAGTTGAGAAGCAGAGACTGTTTATTGATAAGAGTTTATGCTACTCTATTCTACTCCATTCTATTGTAATTGAGTTTGTTTGAAGATCAGTGAGAGGCAATTTGAATGCTGTTGTAAACCATAAATGTTAGAGTGTTTGAGTCAAATTTGAGTTTGAGTGTTGGGGTGTGGGAAGGAGAGTCGAATATGTGGCAGAAATGGGGGCAGAGGAAATGGGAGAAAGAAGGGAATATTGAGAAAAAGAACATTTCAGTGTCATCACTCACTGGTGACTAAGTTAAAAACACCTACCCCCGTCCTTCTCTTTTGCTGTAATATGTTTGAGTGGCACTCACAAAATTTTAATGTTTAATTATTTTTTCTGAATGGAGGAAGGAAAGGAGATAAATTCAGTAGCAAAAGAGATGTTAGGCAGGTTTTTTAACTTTTTTGCAAATTTTAGGTGTTAGACTCTTATGTCTGTATGTTAGCAGACTTCATTTTTACTTATGATTCAGTTGTCAAAGCCCAAAGTCCTCGGGCAATATTATCAGGATGTGACATTTAAAAAGAACTTATCTTTCCAGAAAGGACAGTCTGTCACTGTGGGGTTATATTACCTCATGCATACCTTTCTACCCACTTAACCACTTTTGAAATACACCGATATTTGTGTAGCAATTATAAAAGCCTTGGAAAAGTTTGCTCTTGAGATTTTTTGGGAAGCCGAAAATGTCTAAGGGATGGCCTTGGGAAGTAGTCTTAGAAAAAAGAAGTTCAGAGGTGTTGTAAAGAGCTGAAGTCTTTCTCAAAAACAAAATCTTTGCCAAAGCTCTGTTGAAGAGGAATATTACACCTTTTTTGAAAGTTAATAGGATTTTTCTACTCTTATTTAAAAATAAGAGCTTTTTGTCTGCTTATAGGCTTTTTTAAATTTTGTATTTCAAAAGATGAAATTCTGAACTTCGGTCTGCTGTGAACATTTAAAAACCATATCTCAAAGTAGAGCAGTTTTTTATTGCAGAAAGAGTTCTATCAGGGTCTATGGATAAACAATGTTATGAGTTCAGCTCAGTACAGCTTGATTTGGTCATAGTTTTTCAGTTGCTGCAATTCGACCTTTTAAATGAAAAGTTACTGTTAATTCGGATTCATTTCTGTTAATAGTACCTTTTAGTCATCAGTATTAGGGGCGTAAAATTTTCCTGTAAAAAGGAAATGCATAAAGAGGTATTGTTGTTCAAGTAGGAATCGTCCATTCTTCTGTTCTAAAGAAAGTGCAATTATAATCCTCTCCAAAATTGCTTGTATGGTGGATTTGATTGTTCATACTGAGTTTGTTTCCTCTTTCAAGTATGAAAGGAGCATTTTGTAATAACTATCAAAATTACAAGTGCATTAACCCTTTGAGCCTGTTCTGCTAATTTCTGCAAATATATGTACATTTATAGACATCACTGTGTGGACATGGTAATGCATTGCACATTATTTGTAATAGCAAAAGAGATGGTGGTAATGTAGCACAACGTTGTGAACATAATTAACACTGAATTATATATTTGAATGGGTTGAAAGGGGAAGTTTTAGGTTGTATATATGTTACTAGAATAAAAATTTTAAAAACAAGGACATATAACTGTACAACACAAACACTGAGCCCGAATGTAAACTATGTACTATAGTTAATAGTGCAGTTATAAAAATGTGCCATGTTAATGCAAGGTGTTAATAATAGGGTGGTTTATGGGAATCCTGTATTTTATGCATGATTTTTCTGGAAACCTGTTAGTTTCTCTAATAAAAAATTTAAAAAACTGGAAACCAAACACTTATAAAAAGGATCTGGTTAAATAAATATAATTATGTGCACACAATGGACTAGTAGACAGCTAAAAGAAAATAAAAAGTATGAGGAAGATCTGAAAGTACTGATATAGAAAGGTCTCCAGTATGAATTGCTAAGTATTGAAAAACCACATACAGAACATTGCATTTAGTTCCTTATGTAAAAAGGGTGAAATGAGACCATATATTCCTATTTGCTTGTGTTTACATAACAAAGCACTTTTAGAAAAGATGCACAACAAAATTAACAACAGTGGTTAGCTGTAGAGGGCAAGATGAATGTATGGTTTAATTACCTATTCAGAAAAAATATGGGTAATATATTAAGATTTGATAAAATTTGGTGATGAATACAGTGGTGTTCTTTATATTAATCTGAATACTTAAAATATGCTTTTAGTATTTCAAAGCTCTCTTTCTCTCCGTCTCTCTCTTTTTTGTCTTTCTCTCCCTGTCTCTCTCTCTCTTTCTCTCTCCCTCTGTCTCCTTCTTTCTCACTCTTTTCTTTCATTTTTTCTGATTCTTCTCTCTCCCTTTCTTTCTCTCTTCTCTATTTCTCTTTCTCTCTCTCTTTCTCTCCAACATCCTTTTCTTTTCGTGACCATAGGGTTGATTAGAACCTTGCAGTGATGAATTTTGTCTTTTATTATAGGATTGTGCTCTCAGCAGATAAGAGATGGTTGGGTATTTGGGTTAGTAGGTGGATTAGGAACTAAACTGATGAGTGGTTATATGTTAGTTTATAAAATCTGCATTAACTTCATTTAACCAAGCCTTTTTGGTGTTTTCGACCTGATCTAGGCATTTTAAAGAAGATATTTGCTAAATATTACTAAATTCCACTTACATTTAATTATAATTCTTATTTGTTAGTGCTGTTCTTATACATATGACTCATGTTGATAACTGGCATAGTTTTATGCTGGTGTACCTAAAATACCAAAGAACAGCATCAACAAAAAACTCAACTCTCAGCTCTTAGACGTTTTCATTTTCCAAGTTGTGGTTGTCACCTTCTCCATCTATTCAAAGTCTTTCAATCCTTCAAGGTCACCTGAAGTCCCAACTCTACTACCAAATCATCTGGTTAACTTTAGACTCCATTCTTGATCTCACCAGTTGCATGTACGCTTTTTGGTGCTGATACAAAAATTCCTCCTAAGCCTATGAGGCCCAAAATGATATGACACTTTTTATACCATCAGTTCTTCATTCCCTAGGTACCTGCCACATTCTCTGTTCAGTTCCTTGAAAACACTAAACTCATTTTTCTCCTCTAGGTCTCTACATTTATTGTTCCTTCTTTGCTAACCACTCTTTCCCTAGCTCATTGCATGGTTGATTCTTGCTCATCATTTGGGTATCAGCTCTAATATTACCCTCTAAAAGAGTTTGTACCTCACCATTTTACCTCAAGTAGGGCTCTCTATCATCCTTTCACATTACCCTGTGTTATTTCCTGCAGAGCCCTTATAATTATATATGAAAGTATCTTGTTTGTTTATGGTCTGTCTCTACTCTACCTTTTCCACCATCACTGGACACCTCTCCCTGCCTAGAAATGAAGGGTAGGGTTCTAGAGACAGATGTCTGAATTTTAACAGACGTACATTAGCTTTGTGGCTGGGGACAAATTGCTAGTATCTTTATTTCATTTTCCTCATTAATAATCCCTTATTAAAAAGTAGTAAAATGTTGTGAGAAAATACACATTCAATGCCTAGAATGGTGCTTTGCACTCAGTAGTTGGTCAAATGTTTTTTGAATGAATGAAAATAGTAGTCTGATTCTGTTCAACACTTTGTCTTGCATCTAAACCTTGCTAATACGATTATAAACTCAAGGCCTTCTGTGACCTCCCCCAGCTCCAAATGTAGTTTAGCAGGGTGACAGTCACGTAGTAGGTGGTCAGTAAATGCTACTTGAAATACCTGAACTGCTTATTGTAGATTTCTCAGAAACATGCTTTGCATTCCTGAATCTCACTGTGTTAGGGCAAAATCATTGCAGAAGGACATTGTGTCACTTGCTAATTCCAGTTTCATCAGCCTACCCATCCCACAGAGTTAAGCTTCCTTGTTTGTGGTTAGGAATGCAACAAAAGGGCTTTGTTTGAGTCACACCCACGCACAAAACTTAGTTTGCTCATTTTAAAATTAAATTGTCTTATGACTTTTATTGATAAGTTCATGATATAATGAACTTTAGGAAAATATTTATCTTCTTAAAGATCAAAGTGATCCCAAAATGTAAAAGCATGCTGTGCTCTTTAGGAATGCTTATTAAATTACTTGCATCACTGAAAAAGTCAGTAAGCAGCTGTTTGACTTTTTTGGTTATCCAAGGTATTCACAATGAAATACATATATAAAGTGGGAGGCTATTTTTAAAATAATTTTTGTTATAATAGTAAAACATGCACATCGCACAAAATTAGAACGATGTAAAAGGAAATACAGTGAAAAGTAAGTTCTCCCCAGAAGCAGTCACTGTTTCTAGTTTATGTATCCTTCCAGAAATAGCCTTTATATGAATAAACATGTATGTGATTATATGTTTTCCTCATATACTGTAGCATGCCATACTCATAGTTGTGCATCTTACTATTGCCACTTAATATATTTTGGAGATATTTCCATATCTGTTTGTAGAGCTGCCTCATTCTTTGTAGTAGTTGAATACTGTTCTTTTCTCTGGATGCACTACTTTGGACTTAACTAGTTTGCTACTTACTGGTGGGTATTTAAGTTGTTTTTCAATCTTTTGATGTATTTGTTTTAAGGATTTTTTTTGCCAGATACTTCCAAACCATTCTTCATTCAGATTGTATTATTTGCAGTCCCATTAGCAAGATATGAAATGTTCATTTTATTTGTAGCCTTTTACATTTCTCTTTTTCCTCATTTTATCACTTAATCCCTATATATATGTACAATATGGAAGAATCTTATAAAAACAAAGATTCATCTCCGAAACCTTCTCTTGTCCTATGTTCTGTGGCAAACAAACAAACAAACAAACATATGTATGTGTTTTGTACTAAGATCTTTTGATTTATTTATTTCAAAATCATCATGTTCTTCTGTGACAAAACCAGATATCCTAACCAGGGCAAATAAATGGTTACCTCTCCAATCTCCTCCAAAGAGAAAATTCCCTAAGTTGGGTTTCTTGTCCTGGCACTGCAAGTCTGGGGCTTACTTTGCAAAGCATTTACATTATCTTTCCAATAGAGATTACTTCATTTGGTCTCCTGTCCTTGAGTGCAGAGACCATATCTTGATCATTAATTCTTTTAAATATCCCTGATAAGTTTCAAGGCTTCTGATCCTCATTGTATCATATCCCCTGAGCACCTAACCTACTACATCAATCCTCTCGCTTTTACCACCTCTTCTAGACTTTATAATTAAAATAGGGACATTAAGTGTGACGTCCCTCAACTTTTAACCCACCCACCCTCTTCTCCACCAGTAGCATCGACATCTTAGCTCCTTTCTTCTCTTCTTGATGGCACTGCCTTTACTCATACCTAAGGTTTATCCCCTCCACCTGAGCTCTAGAATCTCATGAGGAATTCTGCCTTCCTCATGAGTCTTGAAGTGTGGAAGACTCTTTATCCTGTATTCTTAGCTGTACTTTTGTATACTGTCTTTCATATAAACTTACTCAAATTTCTCATTGTTTAAAACAAGAACAAAAGTTTTTCACTCCCTGGCTTCTTCCATTCATCTAGTTACTACCCTTTTTCTCCTCTTTAGAACAAAATATTTGAAAGAATTGGCTGTCCTTGCTGTCTTCATTTTCTCTCTCGTTACCGACCACATTTCCTCCCCACCATGACCGGACTTCTGCCCCCATCAATCCATTGTAAAGGCTTTGTAGTTGCCAGATCCGGTGGACAGGGATCTACCCTCTTCAAACCAACCTCTGTGGCAATTGGAGTGGTTGACGGTTTCCTCTTCCTTGTTCTCCTCCCTAGAATTCTGTGAAACTACCATTGGATAGGAGATTTCCTCCTACTTCTCTGGAAACATTTTCTTGGGCTTTTTCCACATTCCTTCTCCTCTGTTTGCCCCCTAAACTATGGTATTTCTCAGAGACCCATCCTTAAACTGCCTTCTTTGTCTCTCTGTGCTACTCTCCAAGCAACTTGTCTTCTCCCAAAGGCTATATGTTTTATGACTCCTAAGTAGCCTCTGACCCAGACTTCAAATCCTCCAGTCTCTTCTGCCTAACATTCATTTCCATGGAAATCCTCATGGACACCTCCCATTCACCATGCCCCAGAATGAGCCATCAACTTGCCTTTTCTATTTCCCTCTTTCCCTCCGTTCCTCACTCCCTCTATCTAATAGTTCTTAATACAGGTTGTGAAATTACCATTCTCGTTCAAGCTAAAAGCATAAAGGCCAACCTTCTTCCTTGACTCTTCTCTCTTCTTCACTCCCTACCTACATCCAACTGGTCACTTAGGCTAAGGATCCTGCCTTCTCAGTGGCCCTAAGATCTGCCATCTCTTTAACTTCATTGCCGCCACCTTAGTGCCAGGCATGTATCATCTCTTACCCTGACCAGTACTTTGGCCTCCAGTCTTACCTCTCAAGTTTATTCTCCCTACAATTATTGGCAACATCTTTCTAAAGCTTAACTTTGAACATGTCACTCCCTGGCTAAGGTTCTTTGGTGGCTTCCAATTCCACAGGATATTGTTCAAGCTCCTTAGTGTGGCACAGTCATTCCTTCTGAAATCTGGCTCCCCTTACTGAGACCTAGCCCTTCATCTACTGCTCTTCTCCATTTTCATCATCTTTTCTCCAGCTCCTTTGAGTTGCTTATGCCATGTTCTTGTACATTTCCATACCTTTTTCTTGCTGTTCCTTCAGCCTAAATACCCTTCCCTTCCTTTTCCGTCTGTCTTCCATCTGGAGAAATCTTTCACGATTTGGTTAAAAATTAAGTCTTCTTGATCTAACCTCGCAGTATTAGCAACTCACTCCTCTGTGTTTCCCAAGCAACTTGTCTCTATTTTGGAACTCATCACATATTACAGTGGTTTACTTGGCCTTCTCTTCTACTGTATTGTGAATTATTGGGTCATGATCCCATCTTATAACTCTGAATCTCTCTGCGACATAGTGACTGGCAGACAAAAAGTTTGTATAAATATCCCCAGAATGAATGGGAAGGAAACCAAGCAGAGGTCTGGATAATGAAGTCTTGCTTTTGTCTTCATAGCACAAAGGGGAATTTTCTTTAAGTTGGGTGAAACAATCCCATTTGTTTTCTATTCATTGTTCTATGCATAGCCTCCTTTCATATTTCTATGTCTGATTCAGAATTTTCAGCAAGGTAGTTGATCAGTCATGAAGGAGGCAGGCCTCCTGATATTAAGTCCTGGTAGCTTTATTGTACTTCATGACTCCTATCTCCTTTGGAATCTCAGATGAGAGGGCTTCTCTGGAGCCCCTGAAGTTATTACACCTCATCTCCTGGAAAGGAAAGGAATCTCTTTCTCTGGAGCCTGTGGAATTTACCATGGCCTGTTCACTTTCTTTGGATGAAAAAAGCTTCTCGGTACCAGTTTTTTCAGTTAGGTGTGGGTGGATACTGTTGGGGAATAAAGCTCCTAAAAATACACTCCAGTGGTGCCAGGCCGAGTTCACTCTCCAGTGGCATCCATCAGGTCCTGAGAGTCGGTGGCCAGGCCCAGGGCTAACGTCCTCCCACTGACAGGGCTCCAACCACTGCTCACTAGGGGCCAGCAGGTGGGGGCAGGAAGATATGTAGTTTATTCTTTCTCCTTTTGTATTTTGGGCACATTGGCGTCTAAAATATGTATGTGAAATGTCTCCAGGTACTTCCTGAAAAAGAGGCTTTAGTTTTCATTAAGGTCTGGATGTTTTGTTGTGTGATTATCCAGTAGCATTTATTGGGTATCTGAAATCAAATGTAACTGGGTTTCCCCCTCACTCCTACTGAGGACCTTGGCTACCAGGAAGGATTTCTGATCACTGGATAAAGCTGAGTGATAAGGCAGGAATCGAAGGCGGTGAGGAACTGAGATTCAAGGGAGGTAGCCTAGCTTCAAGGAACTGCTTGAAGAGGCAGCAGCCTCATTTCTGGGGAGGTTGGTGTCCAAAATCAGAGTGGGACCAGCAGCAAGAATGCCAGACTGCCGAGATGCTGAGCCATTAACCTAGAGCTCCCTGATTGCCCCCTCTGAGGAAGGGGTTAGTTCACGTTTGGGGTGGTGCTGAACCCAAACCTGTGGGGGTTATATGAAACCTGTTATGAGTGTTAGAGAGTTATGGTGGTAAAGAGCCAAGCAAGTTATGCTAGGTCTTGTGGTCTCTAATCATGAGACTTTCAGCTGGGTCATAAGAATAAAGGAAATAAAAATAGAAGAAGATTGCTAGGTTAAAATAATAATAATAATGATAGAATTACAAAAACTAACTTATGAAGTAAAACTTGCCAAAACAATCAACTTGAATTGCTGAAGCTTCTAGATCTGATTACCAATTTACATGAAACATAGGGCATAGAGAACATCATGGGAACGTAATCACAAAATCTGGAGTATGGGAAACAACATGGGACAAAGCCCCAGGTTAAAAAAAAAAAAGAAGAAGGGAAATGGCTGCATGGGTGGTTCAGTAGTCAAATGCTCGCCTTAAATGCGGGAGACCTGGATTCGATTCCCAGACCATGCATCAAAAAAAAAAAAAGAATAAAGGAAATAATGTATATGAATATGCTTTGTAAATGTAAAAGCTTGAAGCATGTATTAGCTGCTGTTTTTGGTCTCTTAATTTTGCATCCTACTTCCTTTCTCTAACCCAAAGCCCCGCTATTAGTTTTTTTTTTTCAGTTTCCAGGTGGGTGAGGTCTATTCCTTCCTGGCCTATGTACACTTCCCGACTTCAGGAAACAGCACTGGTCTGGCAGCTCCCTTCCTCATCAGGGTCCTAAACCACCCTCTGCTCTAGTTACTGACTCTTGATAGCTTTCTGGAAAGCACAGAGCTGGACAACTCATCCCCACCAGTAAATAATTCCTGCCCATTTCCCTCTGTTCTGTTGTTTGCCTTCTGCTTCTTCTCCCTTTTCTTTCCCTTCCTTTTAGATATCTCTAATTGATTTATCTCACTAGCCTCTTTAGTAATAAGTGAATGATGAAAATGATACTTAACATTTATTCAGTTCTTACTACATGCCAGCTAAAATTAATCACAGTTTTACTCTCACAGAAAAACCTATGAATAGATTGTGCTATAATCTGCCTTTTACAGATGAGAAAACTCAGAGTGGTTAAGAAACTTACCATAAATCCCAAAGCTAAAAACTGGTGGTATCAGAATTAGAACCTAGATTTGCCTTTTGTCACATTACAACCTCTAATGGTGCCCAGAGTTTTGAAGAGATTTCAGCTTTTCTCACTTTTCCCATCTATCCATTCCAGCCAATAGTCCATCTGGCCATAGCCAGATTCAATAAATACTTACAAATATTTCAATAAATTCTTACAAATTCAATAAATACTTACAAATATTTATTGGCTGCTAAAAAATCTTTGTTCACCTCTTGGCTTCACACCAGACTATTTCCCTATCACCATAACCTTCAGCGAGCCAAAATACATGTATTTGTTGGAAATCATTATCTGTCTAGGGAAGCCCTTAAGTGTCTCTCTTATACATTTCTGTAGTTACTTCAGATTAAACTGAGGTTAACCTAGCCTCTTTTATTAAATGCTTCATTTTTTAGATGAGCAGACAACGGCTTAGGGAGGGGAAGAAATTTATATAGGGTCATACAGCACATTAATAACAAAGCCAGAGCAAGAACCAGAGTCTTTTGACAGATGCCTGGTTGTTTTATTCTGGTATACTTATTGGTATCACGGGAATGATTTTTCATATGTAGTACAAAAGCTAATTTTTGTTTATTTTTTTGTTTTTGCTTAGGCAGACTCCAGGAATAGAACCCAGGTCTCCAGCATTAATCTATTTTTCATAGAGAAAGGATGAAGTTTGGCTTCAGGGCCAAGTTCAATGAATAGGAATGACATACAGGTTTTATCTGCACCATACCAAAGTAGATTCCTGGATCCCAAAAAGTGTTTCTTCTGAACTGAAGAAATATTCCCATACAGTCCTACAGTTCAAAGAATTTTTAGCATGAAATGCTTGGTAGCTCACTTCACTCTTTTGCCAAAAATAAAGCACAGCAAATTATCTCCCAACTCTGACCTTCTATAGTAGTACAATCTTCCTTACCATATTCATTCTTTGTTATTGCAGTCTGCAAGCACACCCACTTTTTCCCTTGGCTTTGTCAGTTCTTTGTGTTATAAGGGCAGGATGTTTACCAGTTGAAGTCATTGACTTGCAAAATGACAATCTATTTTGGAGAACATTTTCTTGACTAGACTTGTAGCTCACAGCAGTACCAACGCTGAAGTGGCTGCTAATTTTGATGCAGTTCTTATGAAGAAATTAAAATAACATTACTTATCCAGCATCAGGGTAAGCCAGAGAACTTCAGAGTCCCCAGAAAGCCTTTTTACCGTATACCCACGCAAAGTCCCTTGGGAGGTGGAAGGAATTATTGTTCCTTTATTTGTTTATTTTTTTCATTATTTTTCATTGTGGTTTTGTTTTATTGTGAAATATAATATACACACAAAAAAAGCAATAAGTTTCTAAGTACATTTTAACAAATAGTTATAGAACAGATTTTAAAGTTTGGTATGGATAACACACTTATGTGTGTGTATATTTAGATACAGAGATAGATATAAAACATAAAATTTGTTGCTGAATTTGTTTATTCTAGATATTTCATGTAAGTAAAATGTCCTTTTGTGTCTGGCTTATCTCACATCTCATTTAGCATAATGTCTTCAGGGTTCATCCATGTTGTCACATGTATCAGAACTTCATTCCTTTTTGTGGCTGAATAGTATTCCATTCCATGTTTATAACACATTTTGTTCCTTCATCTGTAGATGGATATTAGAGTTGCTTCCACCCTTTGGCTATTATGAATATTGCTGCTATGGATATTGATGTATAAGTATCTATCTAAATCCCTACTTTCAGTTCTTTGGGGTATATAACCAAGAGTGGAACCATTTTTTTTTTTATATGGATGAATAGAAGCCAAGAAAGACCAAGGCAACTCATGTGCTTTATAAAGCATAAAATGTAAACATTTAGGAAATCTAAGTGAAAGTTATATGGGAATTCTTTCTAGTAACTTTGCAACATTTTTAACATAAGTCTGCAGTTAATCCAAAGAGAAAGTAAAATAAAGATATTAATAAAGCAGAGATAGCAATAGTTAATAAGAAAAATAGCCAGTAAAATCTGCTTTCCAGTATTGACTTGTTTGCTTTTTGATCTCGAGGATATACGAGTCTCAGCGTCCAAATCCATAAATCATATTAGCGTAGACACTCAGGTGTGATGCTGCTAATGTCAGGGGTTTTCCCTCTTTGTGTCTCCAAAGGCGCAGCGACCCTGCAGGCCGACCTCACTCTTGGCATTCAACCAAATTTGGGGAGAACCAACCTGATGCCAGCATGATGCAGATATCTCAGGGCACCGTTGGCACTCCTTGGCACCAAAGCTACCATTCCAGGTAAGTGGCTGCAGCTGAGACTGAGAAGTTTATTTGTTTCAAATATTATGTTCCTAGAAAAGAATATTTTCTAATTGGGTGTCTTCTGAAACTCACCAGGAGTAGAATTAAATCTCTCTGTACACTACCTTCCTCGTTCTCTCAAAACTCCTAATGTGGGTATGAGGCCTCTTCAGATGATCTGCAGACCCTGGGCCAGCTCAGTGTTATGGAAGGTCAGAATTCTTCCAAGCACTGGCTGCTCATTTAAAATATGTATGAGGCCCAGTGATTCTCAGACATTTCTCAGTTACAGATGATAGAACTATATTAGAAACATTGACAAACTTCTTCTTGCCCTTTTTGCTTTAGTGAAAATGTCTGTTTTTAATCTGAATTGTTATAGACATGCATTTGTACTCTCCACTTGGTTTTTCTCATTCTGTTAAGGCCAGTTATCCTGCTTAGTTCCCACAACAGCAACAGTTAACACATAGAGGACTGTTCAATGTATATGTTATCTCATGTAATCTTTAATATTGTTCTTCAAAACAGATATAGTATTATTAACCCTAATTTACAGAACAGGAAATTGAAGCTTGGAAAAATAATTTGTCCAAGGTCAAACAGCTGATCAATACCTGGTTCAAGATTCAAATACAAACAGGGCTTCGGAGCCTTTGCTTGTAACCACTAGGCTCTACTTCGGCATTTCCAGTCATTATCCTTTCGGTCACAGTTCAGGCAGAAAAAAGCAGGTAACGTGAGTGTTATGAGAGAAGGGATTTATTATAGAAATCAGACTTTGCACAATTTTCCCTTTTGGGGAAAAGGAGGAGTTGGAAAATGGGAGAAGATCACTCACAAGTCCTGAAGTTTTGCAGTCTATGGACCAGAAGGAGCTTGCAGGGGAATCTGAAAAGCCAGTTGAGCTACCGAAGTGAGACCGTGAAGAGAGAGCTCTCAGAAAGATTCATGGGTGGTTTCATTCTCCATAGGTCTGCAGCATGTATCTGGTGATGGGACTGGGGCCGCCATTAGTCAACAGGATCAGCTATCAGGAAGAAAAGATAGATAGATGCACAGCAAAAGAAGGAAGGAAGGAAAAGTTAGTGTCTCTCAGGCATCTCTCAATCTGTCCATTACCACATCTGTCCATCAAAAGACCTTCAGTCCTCATTTCAGGCGTCCCCTCTTAAGTAATTTCTGCCTAGTTTATTGTTCATTTAATCTCAGTTTAGTGACCTTTTAAAACTTGGCATTGTAAATAAAAACAACTTGGAAAAAGTTTTCTAAAATAGAATTAACAAAGTATTGTATTTATTCCTGAGTTGAAAACTGGAAAAAGGCTATTTGGGGTAAATATTCTGAGTGGGGTTTTTAGGATGTCTCCAAGCTCCCTAGAGTCAAGGAGTACCAGCAGTATTAATTACTCTGTAAAGAGGACTCCCTTAGTTGGATCTGAGCCCTTGTGTTTGTATTTTTAATTCTCTTAGCTTTAAATATGTTGGTTAGAAATTCACTTACTAAGCAGTTGGTGGGTTTTTTGGAGAAATGTAACTTGGCAGTTTGTAGTTTTTGAATTGAGAAAGACACTTAACCCACGTGGTATGCCATCTTTTTATCGTTGTTTCCATATGGGAAAAACTATTCATGTATGTAAAAAATAATTTAACCTTTAGCATTAAAACATGTGGCGAAACCTGGAAACATCCATCACAAATGCAAGATACTTTAAATAAAAAGTAAGTTACATAAAAAAAAAAAGATGTGCTGTCCTAAATATGCATGCACCTAATAACAGAGCTTCAAAACACAGGAAACTAATACCAACAGAACAACAAATAGACAAATCTACAATTATAGTTGGAGATCTCAGTATTTCTTTCTCAGAAATTGCTAGAATAAGTAGATGTAATATCAGTAAGTATTTAGAAGATTTGAACAGCACTGTTAGTTATCTTGACCTAATTGACATTTATAGAACATTATTCCAATAACTTAGAATACACATTCTTGTACAGGGAACACTCACCAAGACAAAACTCATAAAACAAAACTCAATACATTTAAAAGGACTGAAATGATACAGAATATATCCTTCAACTACAAAGGAATCATATTAGAAGTCATTAACAAAAAGATATCTGGAAAATCCCTAAACATTTGGAAACTTCTGAATGAGTCAGAATAAATCATAAGAGAACTTAGAAAATAGTGTGAACCAAATTATAACGAGAAAGAACATATCAAAATTTGTGGCATAAGACCAAAGCAATGCTGAGAGGAAATTTATAGCATTGCATGCTTTTATTAAAAAGAGAAAAGATTGGGTGGGCCATGGTTGCTCAGCAGGCAAGCTTGCCTGCCATGCCAGAATGCCAGAGGACCCAGGTTTGATTCCCGGTGCCTGCCCATGTGAAAAAAAAAGAGGAGGAAAGATTTAAAAATCGGTGTTCTAAGCCAGGGTCGGCAAAATTTTTCTACAAAGGGCCAGATGAATATTTTAGGCTTTGTGGATCAGACAGTCTCTTATTGTATGAAAGCAGCTATAGGCAATACATAACCTAATGGGTGTGGCCATGTTCCAATAAAGCTTAATTTACAAAACTAGGTAACATGCTGGATTTGCCTATCCCTGCTTTAATCTTTTCTTTCAGCAGCCTCACTGCATTCAGATGGAAAAACTGAAGCAAAATTAGATTAAATGACAATGACCAAGTCACTACTATTACTAAGATAAGGACTCTACTTTTTCCCATTACTGGGAAACATTACTTCCCAACTGAGTCAAGAATTTGGCAGGCAAGGCTCAATTAATTACTCAAAGCAACTCATTGGCTCAGTCTGGAGTTCTCTCATCATTAGGGCAGTTTCAGATTCCTAGCAAGACACAGTGCTGAAATGATTAAGAAAAAGAGGCTAAGAATGTCTGGGGAGTAGAAGGTTGTTTTAGTTTGCTAATGCTGCCAGCATGTAATATACCAGAAAAGGAACGGCTTTTATAAAGGGGATTTATCAAGTTACAAGTTAACAGTTCTAAGGCCATAAAAATGTCCTAACTAAGGCATCCCAAGAAAGAAACTTGATGCTGAAGAAGGGCCAATGTCTGTCACATGGGAAGGCAAATAGCTGGCATCTGCTGGTCCTTGTCCCCTATTCCCTTGCCTTTAGCTTCTCATTCCAGTGGCTTACTCTTTACGCGTCTGTGGGCATCACTTAGCGGCTCTGGGGTGAACTCTGGTTTCATCTCTTAATTTCCCTTTGCTCTCTCCAGGTTCTGTCTTGCTTAGCATCTCATGGAAAGGCACATGGCAATGTCTGCTGGTTCCTGTCAGGCTTCTGTTGGCTCTCTAAGCGCCCGACATCTTTTGGGGCTTCTGCATTTCCAAATGTCTTTGTCTCTGTCAGCTCTGAACTGTCTCTCTCTCTCTCTGTGAGCTCTTTTAAGGACTCCAGTAAGCTATTTGCCCACCTTGAACAGGCAAAGACAACTCTCCATTTAATCAAAAGGTCACACCCACAATTGGGCCTGTCACATCTCCATGAAACAATCTGATCAAGAGGTCCCATCCTACAATATTGAATCAGGATTAAAAGAGTATGACTTTTCTGGGACACATAGCAGTTTCAAACCAGCACAGCGATGGACATGACATAGACATGGCACCAGAATCAGGTCAGCCTTCTTTTCCAATATCAGCATGCTTTACTACTGTCACTTCCTTTCCAGCCAGCCATTTCCCAAGGAAAACTACCAGGCCATGACTGGAGTAGCAGGAAGACGTGGCTCTATAGAGAATTGAATGGTTTCCATTACCTAAAACCTTAAATTGCTCCTTGGAAGCCCTGGCCAGGTAGTTCAACAGGGGATTTCTAAAGGTTAAACATTTGTTTTCTTAGTTGGAAGAGTGAGTGAGTCAAGGAAGAATTTAGTCAGTATTCTACTCTGGACACCCTTACATCCAAATACCACTCTCTTCCATAAAAATCCATTTACCAAGCCCAGGAGGGCCAAACCTAACCCCTAGATATATTGATGAGAGGACTCTCCTGACTGACTATAGACTGGAACTCATACAATTGGCATCCATCATCTAATCCCAGGGTGTCAAGCTCCACTGCTTATACCTTTTTTGAAATGCTTGGTAAGGGTAATGTAGGGAGGTGGGAGGGCCAAAGGAATGGTAGATTATTTCAAGCCCCCATGTACAAATAAAAATGGAAGTACAATGTGAAGGGTTCAGGTGGGCTGGCATCTGGAAGATTTACTTTGCTAATTGATGGCGTTCTAGTTTGCTAGCTCCCAGAATGTAGTATACCAGAAACAGAATGGCTTTTAAATTTATTAAGTTGCATGGTTACAGTTCTGTGGCCGTGAAAATGTCCCAATTAAAGTCTATAAAAATGTCCAAATTAAGGCACCAAAAAGTGGTTACCTTCACTCAAGAAAGGCCAATGAAGTTCAGGGTTTCTCTCTCAACTTGAAAGGCACATGGCGAACACGGCAAATGTCTGGTAGTTTTCTCTCCAGGGGTTTTTGTTTCATGAAGCTCTCCTGGGGCATATTCCTTCTTCCTTTTCAAGGGTCTCTGGTTGCATGGACTCTGGCTCTCATCATTCAGAAGCTTTCTCCAAATGCTTCCTCTTTTAAAGGATTCCAGTAAATGAATGAAAGACCCACCTGGAATGGGTGGAGTCACAACTCCATCTAATCAAATGTTAATACTCACAATTGGGCCTGTCATATCTTCCTGGAGATAATCTAATCAAAAGATTTCACCTACGTTATTAATAGGAATGAAAAGAAGCCGTTGCTTCCACAGGATTGGATTAGGATTAAGATGCGGCTTTTCTAGGGTATATAAATCCTTTCAAACCAGCACAAATGGAGACAGTGCATTTGGCAAGGTCAGAACTAAGAGCCCTTACTATTCCTGTCTGGTCAAGTCAAGGGCCAGGTTCTTGATGCTTTTCTGGTGGACAGTGGCTCGTAGAATTGAACAGGAATGAATTAGGGCTACAGGCCACAGGAAGAGATGATTTCCTGGTTATTCTTATTCTCTCTTTCTGAGCCATCTCTCCTCAGACAGTAAGTCCTTTAGCACTATCCCCATGTGCAGGCAGAGCACTTTTGCTCTTAGGCACATGAATATAGTAGGACATTTAGAAGGTTTAAAGGAAGAACAACATAATAGTAAAGTACTTAGGCTGTAAGTCAGACCTAGATTTAAACCTCAACTCCACCACCTACTCTGAGCTTGAACATTCATTTAATCTTTTTGATCTTGGCTTCATCATCTGTAAAATGGAATTAAAACCTATCTCACTGGACTGTTCTGAGAGTTAAACAAGATAACCTATGTAAAATAGTGCAGTTCTTGGTATGTACTAAGTACTCAATAAATGACAACTAATTATAATAATCAGGCTGAAGACTTAGAGGCACAGTGAAACTTGAGAATGAGCTTAAAGTTTAATAGCATAAACCACCACATACACATTATAAATGTGAGTGTGTATTAACAGGGTTCCCTTCAACGGTGGGTCCTTTGGAACCTCCTAACTCCTAACCTTCTTAGGAGATCCTACGTCTGAAGTCATGCTGTGACCTAATGAACACACTAGCCTTGAGGCAGAAATAAGACTACTGCAATCAGTGTTTAGAATAGCTGTTTACTGTAACTATGGTGAGTCCCATGAAGTCTCTGGGGAATGGTGGAATTGGCATCCGAAGTACACTATATTGAAGACTGTGCTTCTCCACCTCCTATTTGTTCCTTCCGTCCTAAATTCTAGAAGGGTTTAAGCAGGTCGATCTGCCCTTGTACTCTATCTAACCCCTCTGCCCCTCTAATTCAAGCCTCTACACATTTCCTGACACGGTTATCAGCATAAAAGCACTGTGTGAGTTACACAAGGAGAAAGGAAAGCCCAGATTACCCAGAATGCTACAGAAGTGTGTATTCTTTTCTAACCCAGCACAAATCATCCTGTGATCCATTCATTCCAGGGCTCAGGCTTGCAGCTCTGGCAGAGGACTTCACCCCAGCTTGAGTCCTGCTCCTCTGGTCTGATTTCAGCAACTGCAGATGGAGAAGCACTCCAGATGCATTTTGGAGGAGCACAGTGGCATCTAGTGGTCTAGTGTGCCAAATCAATTTGTTGACTTTAGTTTAATTCCCAAAATCTAATGTCAGTCCTAAGTTTATGGATCTGTTTTTCATTAAGAAGCAGGAGGATAGGGGGAGACAGGAATAAAGAGATCAGGAGGGAGAAATACAGTCACTGAAGACATAATCTTAAAAATTTTTTTCATAACATGTAAAATTTGCCATTTTATTCTTTTTTAAGTGGACAATTCAGTAAGATTCATTACATTCACAATGTTGTGCAACCATCACCACCATCCGTTACCAACACATTTTTATCACCCCATACAGAAACTTTGGACTCTCTGAGCAATAACTACCATGACATCATTTTAACTGTCTACAAGCTGGGCATGATCTGTAATTTCAGGTACTTTCCATCAGATCCTTATCACTGGTTTTTGCTGTCCTCCGGCAATCTCATGCAATGATCCTTAAGCATTTAAAATACTTTAGCAGAGACCTTGAAATGTCACGTGGTCTGGTCCCCAAACAAGAGACTTGGACAACAGTATCAAAATGCTAAAGTACTGGTACTTATTCATTGAGTCATTCATTCCACAAATAGGAATTGGGTACCCACTGTGTGCCAGATGATTTCTAGGTAATAAGAAAAAAATGGTGAGCAAGACAGAAAAAGCCATAAGAAGCCATTAGATGCTTCTTGGTAAAATCTTTGTAGGGTCAAATAAGTTTAGAAAACTTATTCTGCTTATCATATATCTCTTTTAGAACATCACATAAACGTTGATTTATTAAAGACTCAGAAATCTTACAATATATAAAACTGTGTAACTTATTTAGTACAGTATTTTCCAAACCTGTTTGATCATCTAAGGGATAAGTGTTTTGTGGAGTACACTTGTTTAATGCTCTTTACTATGTTGTAATTATTTAAAAATACTTTTAAACACACAAAATAAAAAGAGAAATATTATACATATATATGTATCTCACAGAATTCACATTTTATCATATTTACCTATACGCTTGTTTATATTTTATGAATAAACATTAGCGATCCAATTGAAGTCTTTCATATAATCAAAGGGATATGACATAATACTAAGCAGTAGCACATGCCATTCAGAAAATAGAGCAGAGTAAGAGGGAGTAAGCAGAGAAGAAGCGTGAGCCAGGTGAAGAGTTTCCAGGTGCGGGGACAGCAAGTACAAAGGCCCTGAGATCCTGAGGAGGGAACACAGTTGATATGTTTGAGTTTCAGTAATGAGGTCATCATGTTACAGTGTAGTGAGTGAGGAGAGCAGCAGAAAATGAAGTTGGGGAAGTAACCAGACCACGTTAAGAACTTTGACACATTCCAAATGCACTTATCTTTACAATAAGTATCTTTGTATAGGTTAGAGCTGTTGCAGAAATTAAAGGCCTCCATTGCAGATTCTTCTTACTCACCATAAAAGTGCCATCTTGGAAGCATGAATGGCAAAGCTAATCCAAATGATTAGTTTCAGAAAGTGGCAGAACAACTTATTCCTAGAGGATGACATCAGGGCCCATCTTCCCCATCAGCTTGGGAAGGGAATTCTGGAGAGACAAGGTCCTCCCTGCGTGCTTAGTCATTACTATTATGAGGTGCTCTTATGAGGGGAGAACATCTCATAAAGTCCTCAAAAGATGCTTTCCATCTGAGGTTGGGCGGGATAAATTTCCTTTGCCTATAGGATGGAATCCCTTGGTTTGGCCTGGCTACATATAAATATACCAATGATCTCCTATTTCTAGACACCCTTACATATATATATTTTAAACTTTTTAATTGTATAGTATAACATATATATAAAGCAAAGAAAGAAAAAAGCACTAGCTTTCAAAGCATTCTTCAACAAGTAGTTACAGGACAGATCCCAGAGTTCATGGGATCTCAGATTTTTCTACTATACCATCATCTCAGATTTTTCCTTCTAGCTGCTCCAGAATATGAGAGGCTAGAAGGAATAAATATTTTATCATCACAATCAACTCTTTTTTGTTTTTGTGAAAATAACATATATACAAAAAAAGCAATAAATTTCAAAGCACAGCACAACAGTCGTAGAACAGATTTCAGAGTATGGTATGGGATACAATTCTACAATATTAGGTTTTTACTTCTAGCTGCTCTAAGATACTGAGACTAAAGGAAATATCAAAATAATGATATAGCAATCATATTCCTTTAAACCCTACCTTCTCTGTATAACTCCACCATCACCTTTGATTTTTTTTCTCCCACTCTTTAGGAGTATTTGGGCTATGACCATTCTAACTTTTTCATATTGGAAAAGTTCTAATTCAAAATTTTTCATATTAGGGTCTGTCACTAATATGGGGTAGGGAGATGGAACTAGCTGATGTTCTGGAGAGGCTGGGCCCTCTAGGTTTCAGGCCTTACCTGGTCCAGGGACCCATCTGGAGGTTGTAGGTTTCTGGAAAGTTACCCTAGTGCGTGGAAACTTTGTAGAATCTTATATATTACCCTAGGTATTCTTTAGGAGTGGTTTTGATTGGGGTTTGGGGAGGCACCATTATATTTTGAGACATGTTAGTGGTGTCATTCCCCCCCCCAATAGTGTTTCAGTTAACCCATCAATTATTCACTTTGAGTTTTTTGCATGTTCCTAAGTTGGATTTCAATTATTCTTTCACTGACAGACCCTTAAAATTTTCATCAGTTGGAAAGAGGAGTAAGTGGTAACTGCTACCTGCTTGGGATTGTTGAGCAAATCTACTGCTCTATTTCTCCTCAAAGTGTTATCTCTGCATCTTCTGTTAGAAGAAATAAAAGGAAGCATAAGTGGCTTATAATCAGTAATTCACAATATCATCACATAGTTGCATATTCATCATCATGATCATTTCTTAGAACATTTGCATCAATTCAGAAAAAGAAGTAAAAAGACAACAGAAAAAAATGTATACATACCATACCCCCACCCCTCCCTTTCATTGATCACTAGCATTTCAATCTAAGTTTATTTTAACATTTGTTCCCCCTATAATTTATTTATTTTATTTTATTTAAGTTTTACAAAGGGGATTTATTTATTTATTTATTTTAACGTTTTTTATTAATTAACATACAAAACATTAAGATATCATTCCATTCTACATATACAATCAGTAATTCTTAATATCATCACATAGTTGCATATTCATCATTTCTTAGAACATTTGCATCGATTTAGAAAAAGAAATCAAAAGACAACAGAAAAAGAAATAAAACTATAATAGAGAAAAAAAAGATAATACATACCATACCCCTTACCCCTCGCTTTCATTTACCACTAGCATTTCAAACTAAATTTATTTTAACATTTTTCCCCCTATTATTTATTTTTATTCCATATGTTCTACTCTTCTGTTGATATAGTAGCTAAAAGGAGCATCAGACACAAGGTTTTCACATTCACAGAGTCTCATTGTGAAAGCTATATCATTGTTCAATCATCATCAAGAAACATGGCTACTGGAACACAGCTCTACATTTTCAGGCAGTTCCCTCCAGCCTCTCCACTACATCTTGACCAGCAAGGTGATATCTACTTAATGCATAAGAATAACCTCCAGGATAACCTCTCAACTCTGTTTGGAATCTCTCAGCCATTGACACTTAGTCTCATTTCACTCTTCCCCCTTTGGTCGAGAAGGTTCTCTCAATTCCTTGATGTTAATTCTCAGCTCATTCTAGGGTTTTTCTCAGTCCCTTGATGCTGAGTCTCAGCTCATTCCAAGATCTCTGTCCCACGTTGCCAGGAAGGTCCACACCCCTGGGAGTCCTGTCCCACGCAGAGAGGGGGAGGGTGGTGAGACTGCTCATCATGTTGGCTGGAGAGAGAGGCCACATCTGAGCAACAAAAGAGGCTCTCTTGGGGGTGACTCTTAGGCCTAAATTTTAAGTAGACTTGACCTATCCTTTGTGGGGTTAAGTTTCATATGAACAAACCCCAAGACTGGGGGCTAGCCTATAGCTTTGGTTGTCCACACTGCTTGTGAGAATATCAAGAATTCAACTTGGGGAAGTTGAATTTCTCCCCGCTCTCACCATTCCCTGAAGGGGGCTTGCAAATGCTTTTCCAGTCACTGATCAAATCACTCTGGGATTCATCGGGGCATCACTGTGGAAAAACCAACAAAATCTCATGTCCTACCTGAGATTCCAAGTACTTATGACATTCAATCAAACTATCTACATGAGTTATATTAGGAAATGCTCTAGTCAAAATATAAATTTTGTAACAAATAAACATTTTTTGCTTTAGTCTCACACATAAGGTGACATTTTAAAGTATTAATTACCATCTATTTTCAGCACCCTGCAATAATGACATTCCTTTGTTCTTCCTCATGCAAAAATATTTTTAAAATTTGTACATTGCACATTTCACTATTATTATACAGTCTAGGCATTCCTAGATTCTACCATCTCGATCTTTACCATGTATCTTTCTTTCTGATTTCATTTATGTCCCCAGCCCTCCTCCCTCTATCATTCTCACATGCAGCTTCATTTAGTGTTTTAACATAATTACATTACAGTCAGGTAGTATTGTGCTGTCCATTTCTGAGTTTTTATATTCAGTCCTGTTGCACAATCTGTATCCCTTCAGCTCCAATTACCCAATATCTCGCCCTATTTCTATCTCCTGATGGTCTCTGTTACCAAGGAAATATTTCAAGTTTATTCACTAATGTCAGTTCGTATCAGTGAGACCATACAGTATTTGTCTTTTTGTTTCTGGCTAATCACACTCAGCATAATGTCCTTAAGGTCCATTCATGTTGTTACATACTTCATAACTTTATTCTGTTTTACAGCTGCATAATATTCCATCTTATGTAAATGTCACAGTTTGTTTAGTCAACTGTCTGTTGATGGACATTTTGGCTGTTTCCATCTCTTGGTAATTGTTAATAATGCTGCTATAAACATTGGTGTGTAAATGTCCATTTGTGTCCTTGGCCTCGTGTCCTTTGAGTAGAGACAGCATATAGATGGGTCCTGTTTTCTAATCCATTCTGCCAGACTATGTCTTTTGATTGGAGAGTTTAATCCATTAACATTGAGTGTTATTACTGCATGGGTAGTACTTTCTTCTACTATTTTGCCTTCTGGATTTTATATGTCATATCTAATTTTCCTTCTTTTTACCTTTACTCATAGTCTTCCTTTCTACACTCTTCTCCACACCTCTCTCTTCTGTCTTCCTATCTGTCTCTAGTGTTCCCTTTAGTATTTCTTGCAGAGCTGGTCTCTTGGTCACAAATTCTGTCAGTGATTTTTTGTCTGAAAATGTTTTAATTTCTCCCTCATTTTTGAAGTACAATTTTGCTGGATATAGAATTCTTGGTTGGCAGTTTTTCTCTTTTAATAATTTAAATATATCATCTGACTGTCTTCTCACCTCCATGGTTTCTGCTGAGAGATCTATGCATAGTCTTATTGGGCTTCCCTTGTATGTGATGGATTGCTTTTCTCTTGCTGCTTTCAAGATCCTCTCTTTCTCTTTGACCTCTGACATTCTGATTATTAAATGTCTTGGAGTATGTCTGTTTGGATCTGTTCTCTTTGGGGTACGCTGCACTTCTTGGATCTGTAATTTTAAGTCTTTCCTAAGAGTTGGGAAATTTTCAGTGATAATTTCCTCCATTAGTTTTTCTCCTCCTTTGCCCTTCTCTTCTCCTTCTGGGACACCCACAACACGTATATTCGTGCGCTTCATATTGTCTTTCGATTCCCTGAGTCCCTGCTCATATTTTTCCATTTTTTTCCCTATAGTTTCTGTTTCTTGTCAGATTTCAGATGTTCTGTTCTCCAGTTTTGAAATCCTATGTTCTGTCTCTCGAAATCTGCCATTGTAGATTTCCATTGTTTTTTCATCTCTTCTACTGTGTCTTTCATTCCCATAAGTTCTGTGATTTGTTTTTTCAGACTTTCAGTTTCTTCTTTTTGTTCTTTCCTTGCCTTCTTTACATCCTCCCTCAATTCATTGATTTGGTTTTTGATGAGATTTTCCATGTCTGTTTGTACATTCTGAATTAATTGTTTCAGCTCCTGTATGTCATTTGAATTGTTGGTTTGTTCCTTTGACTGGGCCATATCTTTAATTTTCCTAGTGTGATTTGTTGTTTTTTGCTGGTGTCTAGACATTTAATTACTGTAACTAGTTTATTCTAGAGATTGCTTTCACTTCTTTAATCTAGGGTTTTCTTGCTGGATGAATTTGTTTTCTATCTGTTCTTTGACATTCCGTTCAGCTTTATCTGGACCTTTAGCTTAAGTTTTGTTTAACAGAGGAGAATTTTTCAGTTCTTGTTTTCTTGTTTCTTGCCCTGCTTGTGTGGTGCCTTCCCCACACACACACTTAGGAGGGTCTACTTAGATATTATAGACCCCAGCCAAATTTTCCCAGACCAAACTGGCCTCCTATCAGGAGGAAAGAGTCACCTGCGTCGGTTTTCCCTGAGAGTGAGACCCAGCAGGTTGAAAGACTTTCCTGTGAAGTCTCTGGACTCTGTTTTTCTTATCCTGCCCAGTATGTGGCACTTGTCTGACTGCAGGTCCCACCAGTGTAAGATGATGCGGTACCTTTAACTTTGTCAGACTCTCCCTGCTGGGGGCATGGTGGAGACAGAGGAGAGGTTGTAGGCTGGTTTTAATGACTTCAAACTACCAAGCCCTGTTGTCTGAATTCCTTAATGGAGGGATTCCACCTGGGTGGGGCTTCACCCCTCCCCTGGGGAAGGCACAAGCTCCAGATAAGCCCCCCAAAGAGCTCACTTCTGACTATGCCTGGGCCAGTTGCAGTCTGAAAAGTCCTGCCACTGTATCCAGAGGCAGTCAAGCCTTTGTAGATACACAGCCACAAAAACCTCTGATTCCTTCTTTTTTTTTTCCCCCTTTTTCTGTCAGTCCTGCCCCCTTGGTGCCGGGGCAAAAATGAGCAACCTCTGCTTTGATCAGGTTCACCTAAGCTGGGGGCCTATTTTTAGTACTCAGAATTTGTTAATTAGTTCCACAATTGGCGTTTGATTGTGCCCAGTCCCTGCTGCTGGTAAAGTCCTTTCCTTTCCCCTCTGGGAAGCAGCCTGTGGGGGAGGGACACTGGCGGCCACAGCTTTGGGAACTCACAGTTCTGGGGGGGCTCGCAGCCAGTCCAGCTGGTCCAGACTGGGGTACGCTATGTGTCTGGTCACTGACGTGGCCCCAGGAACTCTTCTGTACTGTTTCTGGTTATTTAGTAGTTGTTCTGGAGGACGAACTAAAATGCACACGTTGTTAAGCCACCATCTTGACCCGAAGTCCTATAATTTATTTTTATTCCATATGTTTTACTCATCTGTTGATAAGGTAGATAAAAGGAGCATCAGACACAAGGTTTTCACAATCCCACAGTCACAATGTGAAAGCTATATCATTATACAGTCAGCTTTAAGAAACATGGCTACTGGAACACAGCTCTACATTTTCAGGCACTTCCCTCCAGCCTCTCCATTACATCTTGAATAACAAGGTGATATCTACTTAATGCATAAGAATAACCTCCAGGATAACCTCTCTACTCTGTTTGGAATCTCTCAGCCATTGACACTTTATTTTGTCTCAGTTCGCTCTTCCCCCTTTTGGTCAAAAAGGTTTTCTCAATCCCTTCATGCTGAGTCTCAGCTCATACTAGGGGTTTTCTCAATCCCTTCATGCTGAGTCTCAGCTCATTCTAGGATTTCTGTTCCATATTGTTTTTCCTTGGGTCTAAGATGCGTTTCCTGTGGGTAGCATATAGATGGGTCCTGTTTTTTAATCCATTCTGCCAGTCTATGTCCTTTGATTGGGAGTTTAATCCATTAACATTTAGTGTTATTACTGTATAGGCAGTGCTTTCTTCTACCATTTTGCCTTTTGGATTTTATATTTCATATCTCATTTTTCTTCTTTTTACGTTTACTGTTAGTCTTCATAGCTGTACTTTTCTCCACACCTCTCTCCTGTCTTTTCTCATCTGTTTCAATACTCCCTATAGTATTTCTTGCAGAGCCGGTCTCTTGGTCACAGATTCTCTCAGTGAATTTTTGTCTGCAAATGTTTTAATTTCCCCCTCATTTTTGAAGGACAGTTTTGCTGGATATAGAATTTTTGGTTGGCAGTTTTTCTCTTTTAATAATTTAAATATATCATCTGACTGTCTTCTCACCTCCATGGTTTCTGCTGAGAAATCTACCCATAGTCTTATTGGGGCTTCCCTTGTATGTGATGGATTGTTTTTCTCTTTCTGCTTTCAGGATTTTCTCTTTCTCTTTGACCTCTGACATTCTGATTAGTAAGTGTCTTGGAGTACGTCTATTTGGATCTATTCTCTTTGGGGTACGCTGTACTTCTTGGATCTGTAATTTTTAAGTCTTTCATAAGAGTTGGGAATTTTTCCATGATAATTTCCTCCATTGGTTTTTCTCCTCCCTTTCCCTTCTGTTCTCCTTCTGGGACACCCACAACACGTATATTCGTGCACTTCATGTTGTCATTCAGTTCCCAAAGTCCCTGCTCATATTTTTTCCATTCTTTTCCCTGTGTTTTCTTTTGCTTGTTGGATTTCATATGTCCCGTCCTCCAGTTCATTAATCCTATCTTCTGCTTCTTGAAATCTGACATTGTAGGTTTCCATTGTTTTCTTCATCTCTTCTGTGCGTTTCATTCCCATAAGTTCTGTGATTTGTTTTTTCAGACTTTCAGTTTCTTCTTTTTGTTCTTTCCTTGCCTTCTTTACATCCTCCCTCAATTCATTGATTTGATTTTTGATGAGGTTTTCCATGTCTTTTTGAACATTCTGAATTAATTGTTTCAACTCCTGTATCTCATTTGAATTGTTGATGTGTTCCTTTGGCTGGGCCATTTCTTCAATTTTCCTAGTGTGATTTGTTATTTTTTGCTGTTGTCTGGGCATTTAATTACCTTAATTAGATTGTTCTGGAGATTGTTTTCACTTTTTTTTTACCTAGGATTTTCTTGCTGGATGAGTTTGTTTGTCTGTTCTTTGACATTCAGTTCAGCTTACTCTAGTCCTCTAGCTTAGGTTTTGTTTAATAGATCAGAATTTTTCAGTTCTTGTTTTTTTGTTTCTTGCCTTGCCTGTATGGTACCTTACCCCCACCCCTTAGGAGGGTCTACTTAGGTATTATAGACCCCTGTCAGATTTTCCTAGACCAAACTGGTCCCCTCTCAGGAGGAAAGAGTCATCTGCATCAGTTTTCCCTGAGCGTGAGACCCAGCAGGTTGAAATACTTTCCTGTGAAGTCTCTGGACTCTGTTTTTCTTATCCTGCCCAGTATGTGGCGCTTTTCTGCCTGCAGGTCCCACCAGCATAAGGTGATGTGGTACCTTTAACTTCAGCAGAGTCTCCCTGCTGGGGGTGTGGTGGAGACAGAGGAGAGATTGTAGACTGGCTTTAATCGCTTCCTTTTCCAGACCCTGGGGTCTGAACTCCTTGAGGAAGGGATTCCACCTGAGCTGCCCCCCCCCCCCCACCCCGGAAAGGCACAGGCTCCAGACACCAGCCCTAGTTTTAACTCAGAATATAGTCCTTCTCTTCTCTTACAGTATTCTCTGGGGATATTCCAGCCATAAAGCATTATCATATACTCTGTCAATGGGACACCATATTTACTTCTTTGCACTCTAGAAATAATAATAGCTTCATGAACTTTAATTATCCTTAAATGCCTATTCATTTAAAAACAGAGAATCTTAGGCAAGACCTCTTAGTGTTTATTCTTTAGTGAGTCACAAACTTTTGGAATATGGAGACTGCTGATTCATTTTTGAAGCATTTATTCCTTTCTGGCTACCCTCCCCCAACATATGCTGGGTGGTGTATATTTTTAATTTATAAATAAAGTTAATATAAGTAATTTTGAGGAAAATTACTGGAGTGGGTAATGTGAAGACTGAGAGTCATGCCCTCTGCCTGGTTCTGAAAGCCCCCTAGGGGAGCTTGTAAATCAGGAGGTTTTTTCCCCTCTTAAATGTACATGAGGAGATTTTGCTCAGACGTGGGAAGTCATCTGAAGGTGATGGCATCCCAGCACATAAGAGTCCTCCCATGTTTAGGGGTTCTTATAGAGCTTCCCTCCCCTTTCCTTTCTCTCTTGCTCATCAGCTTTTTCTGCCTCTGTCTAATTTCTCTTTCTGTATTACTCATTGGGTTTTGTGTTTTGCTTTCTTATCACAAACAAATCGTCTCTAATGCACTTCAGATTCCAGGAAGATTGCCAGCGTGTAGACTTCAATTCCATAAAAAGGAAAGATATTAACTGAAAACATACACGTGCACACAAAATCTCCCTCACCAGGTCTCGTGCCTAGTCTCTTACTAAGCTTTTCTCTTTCTTCCCACAAACAGCCCTGACAGATGCAAAATTTCAGTCTCAGTCACTCTTCCTCCTTTTCCTCTCCTCTTCCCCCACTCCCCCATCCCATCCACTTCGTTTCTTGGCACATGCAGAATGTTATTTTCAGCACAAAGCAAATCACAACAATATGGTGCTTGTGCCCAAAGGCCCCCTGGCTTTCTCTGTGTTCCCTGTTCTTCTTGTAAGCCTGGGTGATTAGTAAGAGGCACATGGGTTACAGTGTTGGACAGTTACTCCTGGTGATGACACACAGGGCAGCCAAGCAAAGTCCAAATATGGCCCTTTTTACCTACCCTTGAAAGAACTAAACATCTTACACAAGAGTACATTTATAAGCTGGGTTCTTGTGTCTATAAGCTTGCTAAATGATAACAGCTGGGTGGTGCTGACTTCTTTGTCTCGCTTTCTTCCAGCTCCTCTACAAGTGACCTCTCCAGCTACGACCATGCTTATCTGAGGCAGAGCCCTGACCAGTGCAGCTCCCAGGGGAGCATGGAGAGCCTGGAGCCCAGTGGGGGGTACCTACCTTGCCATCTTCTTTCCCCTGCCAAGTCCACAAACAGCATTGACCAGCTCAGCCACCTCCATAACAAGAGAGACTCAGCTTACAGCTCCTTCTCCACCAGTTCTAGCGTCCTAGAGTATCCACCCCCTGCAATATCTGGTCGGGAGCGTTCAAGCTCCATGGACACCACTTCTACTCGAGGTGGCCTTCTAGAAGGGATGAGGCAGGCAGACATTCGCTATGTCAAGACAGTCTATGATACCCGGAGGGGAGTCTCGGCAGAGTATGAAGTGAACTCTTCAGCCCTGCTTCTGCAAGGCCAAGAGACCCGAACATCAGCAGATGGCCAGGGCTATGAAAAATGGCATAATGTTCCTCGGAGCAAGGGAGTGGCAGCCCCATCCTGGAGCCAGCAGTACCCCAGTTCCTTGGAGAGTGCTACTGACAACCTGCCTCCTAAAATGGGTGCACCCCTGCCCCCGGCTCGGAGTGACAGTTATGCAGCCATCCGGCATCATGAGCGTCCCAGCTCCTGCTCTAGCCTTGATCAGAAACGGTTCTGTCGGCCTCAGGGAAACTCTTCAGGCTTTCTGAAATCCCCATTCATAGAGGAACAGCTGCATACTGTACTAGAGAAGAGTCCAGAAAATAGCCCTCCAGTGAAGCCCAAGCATAATTATACCCAGAGAGCTCAGCCTGGCCAACCTCTGCTCCCAACTGGTATTTATCCTGTGCCTTCCCTGGAGCCCCACTTTGCCCAGGTGCCCCAGCCTTCCATGAGCAGTAATGGTATGCTCTACCCTGCACTGGTCAAGGAGAGTGGATATACAGCCCCTCAGGGAGCTTGTGATAAGACAGCCACCTTAGATGAGAATGGAAACCAAAATGGGTCTAGCAGGCCTGGGTTTGCCTTCTCCCAGCTCCACGAACATGACTTACTGTCTCCAGTAGAGAAGAAACCAGAAACTACAGCCAAGTTTATCCCCTACAAAGTTCATTTTCCAGCAGTGCCTGAAAACGAGGAAGATACCTCCCTGAATAAACATCTCACATCTCCCCAAGGCAACAGCCCACATCCTAATGAGAAAAAGAGCCCCCACAGCCACAGACTATATTCTAATCACCATAGCCCCCAAACCCTTCAGACTCAAGCCTGGCAGGTGGGTGAGGACAAGAGATCCTCCAGGCCACTGGAGCCCCCAGTAGCTGATTTTCATGAAGACCACAATGCCAACTTCTGGAGGAGGCAAGAGAAAGAAGGCCCAGGTCAGAGCCTGCCAGGCAACTTTGGCAAGACCAAGTTGGTTTTTTCCTCTCTCCAGAACATTCCTGAGAGTCTAAGAAGGCACAGCAGCCTGGAGCTAGGAGATAGAACCCAGGAGGGATATGCTGATGTCAGGCTTGCCTCTACAGTTAACACCAAGGCTGAGGACCCTGGAAGGAAAGCTGTTCCTGAACACAGGAGCTATCTGGACAGGCCAGTTTCATATCCAAGGCCCGAGGGGAGAACCAGTGGCTCTGCCTCTTTCTACAGCTCAGACCCAAGCTATGAAGAGCCCTCCTCCCCACCACACCAGCAGATATCCAGTCTGGGCCGGAGGAGACTCAGCTCAAGCAGTGCCTCAGCACTGCCGTGCTTTCCGTACGGGAAGTCACACTGCTCAGTGCTGGAGAAGGTTTCCAAGATCGAGCAGCGAGAGCAAGGGAACCAGAGACCCCCAAGTGTGGGCAGCTCCACTTGTGGCTATAACTGTAGGCCCAATAGGACACTTTCCACTTCCAGTACTTCTGGGAATGACCTTGAGGAGACGAGAGCCGATAACCGCTTTTCTGAATCTGTTGAACTCCTAGGCAACGGGGAGCAACGCTTCAAAAACGGGAAGGCCAAGTTGGAAGAGGTTCTCAGGCAGCCGTCGGGTCAGCAGCTGAGGAGGAGTGCAGACGGCAGCCAAGGGCCCCCACTCCGAGGCAGTGAGCCCCCAAGGCGGGAGGTTCGCCTCCTCCGCAGCCAGAGCACGTTTCAGCTGTTTAGCGAAGCCGAGGAGTCAGACAACAGGCCCAGCACTCCTGAGTCGCCTCTGCTAGACGCCCCCTTCAGCCGAGCCTACAGGAATAGCATCAAGGACGCTCAGTCCCGGGTTTTGGGGGCCACCTCCTTCCGTCGCCGGGACCTTGAACTGGGTGCGCCCGCGGCATCGAGGCCCTGGAGGCCTCGGCCTGCCTCAGCCCACGTGGGGCTGCGCAACCCCGAGGAGGCACCGATTTCGGCCTCCCCGCACGCGCCGCGTGAGCGCCACAGCGTGACCCCGGCCGAGGGCGACTCAGCCCTGCCCGCGATCCCCGTCGTCAGGAGAGGGACGCGCCGGCATCTGACCACCGAGCAGAAGAAGCGCTCCTACTCCGAGCCTGAGAAGATGAACGAGGTGGGGGTCTCGGAGGAGGCTGAGCCGGCGCCCGTGGGCCTGCGGAAGAAGACTGTGCGGTTCCCGGAGAGCACCGTGGCCGACCGGCGCCGGATCTTCGAGCGCGAGGGCAAGGCCTGCTCCACGCTCAGCCTGTCGGGGCCGGAGTTGAAGCAGTTCCAGCAGAGCGCCCTGGCCGACTACATTCAGCGCAAGACTGGCAAGAGGCCCTCCTCGGGTTGCGGCCCCCAGGAGCCCAGGCCGCTGCGAGAGCGTGCCCACAGCGCCTATCTCCAGGGCGGCCCCGCAGCGCGCGACGCCTTGGGCCTCGTCTCCGCCTCCAGCTTGAGCTCGCTGCGGGAGCCGAGCCTACAGCCCCACAGGGAGGAGATTGTCCCGCCGGCCGCGGGGAGCGAGGGGGAGACCCCACGGGGCTCCCGTGATCGCAGCAGCTCCTTCGCGGGTAGCCGCCTGGCTGGGGAACGTCGGCGCAGGGAGCAGCAGCCCCCAAGGGAGCCCGCTGGGGCCGCGCTGCTCGGTGAAGCTAACTGTGGGCCTCGGGGCGACCCTAGGGTGGACAGGACTCCCGGGGAGCCAGGTTCCTGGGGGGCCGCAGCCGGGAGGGCTGAGAAGTCAAAGTCAGCCGAGGACCTGCTGGAGCGCTCGGATGTCCTGGCTGTCCCTGTCCACGTGCGGTCCAGGTCATCCCCCACGGCAGACAAGCGACAGGTACGTGTCCTGACCCAGCACTGCCCCTTCGGCTCTAGTTGCTCAGTTTTCCTTTTAGAATCAGAAAATCATGAAAACATTTTGTTTTCATGAGGCAATTTCTTTCTCAATGCCCCTGTTTGGTAATCTTACAGGTGGGTGTGAGACAGGGGGAGTCACTTTAGGAAGTCTCTTACTGCAAAGCAAGGAAAAATTGCTGAGTACCTTTTTGCCTTTTTTTATTCATAAAATAGAGATTGTCTCAGCATTTTGAACATTTTGTGTTGCACTCTTCATGTCTGCGTCACTTTTTTTGCATCACCAATAGAACTAGATTTATTAATGTTGACAGTTACTGATGATCAAGTTCCTGCTGTGTACCAGACTCTCAGCTAAGTATGCGTTACATTTATTATGTAATTTAATCCTCAGATAATCCTATTCAGTAGAATATATTATCCATATCAAACCCATGTTTTTCTGATTGTCCTCTCAGCTCTTCCACTCACTATCCTGGTGAGGTTAAAAATTCTCAGACTTTCAAATTCTTCCTTATTAGGATTTTCTAATAAAGTCTCCAAATAATGCAGTGACTGTGAAGTAGAAATTTCAGGCAGAAGTAGGAATAGAACAGGAGCATTCTGACTCGCAAGAATATTAATTTCCATACTTAATTCTTAGCCCCATCCTCAGACTGTACTTCCATTGCAGGTCAGAGGTGTGCCTGGTGGTTCCTTTCCTACCTAAGATGATATTAGAAATTCACAACCATGTTGGCGCAGGGGAAAACACTCTTTCATAGCCCCTTCTCAAGTTCTGCTATTTCCCGTGAAAGAATCCAACTATTTGGGAAGCATTTATAGAGTATATATTGAAGAAAACCTAAAGGAAGAAAATGAGGCCCATGCCTTTCTAGGGTTCACAGTTGAGCAGGAAATACGAATTTATATATAAAAAAGCAGCAGCAATAATATGCTATTGGTGGGGGGGAGAGAAAGTGATTAATTCTATCTGAGGTGATCTGCTTCCTCTGAGATTTTTTCTGGTTAGAGTTGTCTGGAAACATTTTCTCCCCTTATAAACCCGTACAAATTTATTTAGGCAATGCTCGATACCCATTTTCCTCCCCACAGAATGAAGCATAGAACTAATTCCATTCATTCTGTCACTAAAATATTTTAAAAATCCATATATATAATGTGCAGTTTCAGCTAGCTTGATGGATTTTGGTGTCCTATTAACAATGCTATCCAAACATTTTTTCAATTTCTCTGCCTGTGGTTTAAAGAAAATAGATACATTTGGGTGAAAACTAAATCATCTTCTCTTGTTTATTCCCCACTAGATGCCATTTTTCTCTGGTGAGGTATTGGTAGAATAGCTATGAACACTGTTTATCATCCTAAAATATTTCTTAAGCCTGTTCAGTTGGGAAACAGAGCTAACACATGGATATTATAGTGAAGTAAAGAGAGTCCTCCAAATCCCAATTGAACACTTCATATCACTTGACTTTTTAGAAAGACAGAATTGAATGCAGAATAATATTTAGGCACACTTTACAGTAATTTAGTGTTTAATTTGAGAAATATGAATCCAAAAGGGAAAAAGATTGCAAAATAAAATATTTTTCTATACTGCTTTGCTCCCACAAATTCTGAAAATAGGTTATCGTCCCAAGATTGTAATTGTGCTGGGACTGTGTTCTGGAGCCTCCCTCTCCCATCCTCCTACACAGCAACCAGACCTTGCCTGAACAGAGACCTGGCCATGGCAGGATCTGCTCTTTGCATACTCTTCATAGATCCATCACCGACATTATTTGTAGAAGTAGTTCAAAACAAAGCATAACTAGCCTCATCATTCAACTATTGTGGTTATTATTTTAAGAAATTGTATTTTTTTTATTTGAATAAATTCCAAGAACTTTACCATTATCATTAGGTTTTGGAGAACATGTTAAAAAAGAATTTTTTCATCCCAGCTTTAGAGAACTCTAAGAAGTTTATTGGCATAGAGACGATCTGTCTGAATTAAAACCAAAATATGGAGAATATATATCTGGCGCTAGCTTAGTTCATAATATCCCCCAAGAAATGCTGTTTGCTCCTGCCAGCCAGATGCTAATAGAGCTGGATTTTACAAACTTTGGACAAGGATTCAGCTCCTTTTTGAGAAGTCCCTTAGTGAGGACAATTTCTGCTTTCAAAACAAGATCATCGTGGAAACCTATTCCTCTTGGTAAGAAAATTGCTCATTCTTGAGCCTGTAATAAGAACTGCAGAAGACTGTCATTCTGAAACAATTTAGAGCCTCAGAACTTCTCAAATTCTCAGCCTAACTGGACCTCTCCTTACCCAGCTTTGTTCTTCTCTGAAACATATTGCCTCCCATCACCTCTCCTTTAATTCCTTTTCATTTGGGAAGTTTAATTGTGAAACAAATGGATATTAGTGGTGGAACCTGAGGGTACATCACCCTCTTGCCAATTTCCGCTTACTTCTATTGAGACCTTGGAAAACGTAACCTTTTTCAGGTGTGTGGCCATCTCCAAAACTACAGAAAAATATCCAAACATTTTTTTCTTGGAGATGGAAATTTGCATATATTCATTCCATAGGTCTAAAATCTAACAGAGGATATAAAAAGGAATAAAAGGCTATAAAAAAGAAATTCTTTGATGAGGTATGATTTCTGATGGGAAATTTTTTTTCAGAAGCCGAGTTGGAGGCCAGTGTCATTTTGTTTGTAGGACCTTCATTTCTTCAAGCCTTTTTTGTTGTTGTTGTTATACATGGGCAGGCACTGGGAAACAAACTCAGGTCTCTGGCATGGCAGGTGAGAACTCTGACACTGTTGCCACCTGGACCTTCATTTCTGATACATAACGTATTCATCATTTGATGGTGTGATAAATGATATTTAATTGCTGAGGAAATTGCTCAATGCATGGAACCACAATGTTGGATGTAGGCTTGATTCTGAAGTATGCAGTTTGTAAATCCTTTTTAGCACCTCTCAACAAGCACCCATTCAATCATGGGCATAAATAACAGAATCAACTTCCCACAAAATGTGAAGTGACAAATAGCTAACAACAATTAAAATTTTACTATGTGCTAATCATTAAGTGTTTAATAAGTATAAATCCTGTCTCAGCATTTTGAGCATTTTGTGTTGCACTCTTCATGTCTGTGTCACTTTTTTGCATTACTTTTTTGCAACTGCGAACCCCAAAAAGGCATGAGCCTCATTTTCTTCCTTTAGGTTTTCTTCAATACATACTCTATAAATGCTTCCCAAATAGTTGGATTCTTTCACGGGAAATAGCAGAACTTGAGAAGGGGCTATGGAAGAGTGTTTTCCCCTGTGCCAACATGGTTGTGAATTTCTAATATCATCTTAGGTAGGAAAGGAACCACCAGGCACGCCTCTGACCTGCAATGGAAGTGAAGTCTGAGGATGGGGCTAAGAATTAAGTATGGAAATTAATTCTTGCGAGTCAGAATGCTCCTGTTCTATTCCTACTTCTGCCTGAAATTTCTACTTCACAGTCACTGCATTATTTGGAGGCTTTATTAGAAAATCCTAATAAGGAAGAATTTGAAAGTCTGAGAATTTTTAACCTCACCAGGATAGTGAGTGGAAGAGCTGAGAGGACAATCAGAAAAACATGGGTTTGATATGGATAATATATTCTACTGAATAGGATTATCTGAGGATTAAATTACATAATAAATGTAACACATACCTAGCTGAGAGTCTGGTACACAGTAGGAACTTGATAATCAGTAGCTGACAACATTAATAAATCTAGCTCTATTGGTGATGCAACATATTGGGATATGTTTATGATCTCTATATTAAAGAAGAGAGCAATGAGCTAAAAAGAGGGTAAGAAATTTGCCTGAAGTAGTGTGGAGTGAGATTGTGACCCAAACAGTCTGACTGTAGAGTCTTTACATCAGTGTACTCCATACTGCCTCCTTGAATAAAAAACCGGCTGCCGTGGAGAGGGTTTGGAAGGGAAGTAAGTTAACATCTTCCATTTGAAAATATCATCAGCCAGTGACCTGATGTCATTTTAATATTTATTGATTATTATTATTACATTTAAATAACACTTTATAATTGTATTTCTAATTCATTTTAGTAGAGTCTCAAAACTAATAATCCATAGTTTTCATCATGGATGGATATTATCTTCCTGTTTCGTTGGTCACAGAGATATTAGGAGATCTAACTCAGAACCAAATGCAAGAGTGAATATTAGGATTCAGTAGATTTTAGGTTACAGTATTAAGCATGCAATGCTTAATGAAGAATAAGAACTGAACAATCATGTTTTATTTTTCTTCATAACATTTTCATCCAAGATCATATAATGTATTTTATTTGATATTATCTATCTCTCCTCAGTAAAACATAAACCCTATGAGGTTAGGGACCTTTCTGTTTGCCCATTGTATTCTTGGAACCTAGAACTGAGTTTCTTGATAAATATTTGTTGAACGAACAAATAAGAATGCAGGAAAAGATATGCTTTACACTAGTGGTCATAAGCTCAAATACCCAAACAACCCAATATTAATGTAACAAGGGACAAGCAAGGTTGGAACCATGGAGAAATTTGGCACTACCTTAAACCTGTCAATTGTTGTCTTGATGTACTATGGCCCAAACTGGGGTATTTTTAAGTGAGTTTTGAGATAATAAAAATAAATTAGAATTAACAAGTACCTGTTGACACAATTTTATACCTGGTATTTCTCCCATAGATACTCCTTTTTCCTAAATTGTCATAATAAGCATTTTATGCTTCCTACCAGTTTAATGAAAATCAAGGCATCTTTGATAGTGAATATTTGCCCAAATCAAAGCAAGTAAACACAGCAGGGATTTATCCTCCTTCAGCTTCTTCTAGGTTAGGAAGGTATTATTACAGAAGGAAAAATCTTCTATCCAAATGGTATTTCGATTGACAGGAGAAAATTGTCTCAATTCCATATTACCAGATCTAACTTCTTTTATTTATGCAAACTCACATGAATACCAAGTCAAGGTTGATATATTAGGGACCAAATCATGTGAAAACAGAAGTTACATTCTTTGCATTTCAGTAAGAGAATGAATTTAATATAAAAGGAAAATAATATTCAAACTTTACTGGGTTAGGAGCTCAAATGGGCCCTGGAGGCTTTCCCAGTTAATTATTGGCAAAGTGGTACATTCATGTCTGCAGACAGAGGCAGACTAGGGAAAGAACTTAGAAGGATCATATGGTTTGTGGAGAATAAGACGCTCCATTCCCTATAAATTATCTGAGCAAACCTGAAACACATGGAATTCATTTTTATCAAGGCATTCAAGTCTAATTGTAGCTAACCCAGCCACTAGTCAGCCTATGGAAAGATCTTGGGCTCCTCCACTTAATTTATTGTGGCAAGATACTTAACCCATCTGAACTGCAGTGACCACCCTTCCCCCATTGTTATAAAGATTAAATTACAAAAGAAATGTCTAGGGCCTGAAACAGTTCCTTGCACACAATTTGTCAATTGTAAACTACTTAGTAGAGTATCTGGCGCACAATATATATACCCAATACGGGATAGCTGCAATTAGAGATATCCAGGTGTTTGTTTCTTCTTTAGTCTATTACCACCTTTGGCTCTTTTTATTGCTTATTATTATCTCTGCCACTATCTGAGCAGAAAAAATAAGAGAAGGGGTGAAATGCATATGCGTCCTTTGGACAGAACACATGGCCAAATTTTATACCATCTAAAACTGACATTTGGTCTTTTCACTACAAAGTAAATACCCATATTTAAAACAAAAATTATCCCTGTAAAGTCCCTAGAGTTACAGATACCACACGTGGGTATGATATTCCCACAGAGAATTTATTTCAACCTGATTCCAAACCAGATCCAGATTTTCTCTAATTATAACTCTGAACAGTGGAGATTTTTTTTACAAAATTCAATAAACTGTCCTTTTCCTGTCATCTCCGAAATTGCCCTATTGCCATTTCAGAAGTCTGGTGCTTCAAATTGATTTTCATTATCATATTTCATGTATTACAGTTGTTTTGAATCCTGGATGCTACCAGACATCTCAGGAAACATCTGTGTTAGGGGAGGCACCTGTGAGAAAGATCCGAGTTTCAAATCCTGGCTCTGCTATTTGTGACCTTGGGAATGTTAACCTCTTTGGGCTCAACTCCTCATCAATGCAGAGGGATTAGTAATACTTCCTGGGGCTTTGAGGATGAAATGGGAAGTTATGTCAGCGTATCTCCAAGGTACCTGTTGATCAGGGTTCCTAATAAATGCTCTTCCTCCTTTCTACCTCCACCCCCTTGTACATTTAAATACCTGCTTATTGATAGTAATGTTGTACCTTTCTTGTGTTTCAAGGATATGCTTTTGGGGGAAAATGGTGGCTTCCGTCTTCTTGGGAAGGATCCATGCCATTTGGCTGGCCCTGGACTTAGGTATGTAGTGTGTATATAATGGCCTCTGTCTTAGGAAAGCTGCTGCAGTTACACTATTTCCCCATAAGAAATTGAAATATGATGCTGTGATAATTGCAATGGACCATGTGCTGCTGTTTCAATTTGTCTAGGTTGTGGGGAACTTTTATTTTGTATTTTTAAATGACTTTTTCTAAGAATGGTATTTGTTCGAACAAAATAGGTCTTGAGGAAATGGGTTGACATCTAAAAAATTTTGGTAAGAATAATTAATGGAGACGTTCTTTTCATATACTTCCTATGACTCTCACACGTGCTCCTCTCATATTAGCTTATTTGTACGAGTTCTGTGCCCAAAGAATCTGGTCTTTTGACTTAAGTGCCAGGGAAAGAATGAGCATTTCACGAACAACTTCACAGAGCAGTACTTAAAGTATGTAAAGAAGAATAAAGCTCAAAATCATATATAGATACTTACGGATAGAAAGTAGCAGGAAAGTCATTTTTTGAAATGGTTTGTCATCAAAATCATTTCTTCTACTTGGAAAAATGTAATGGAAACCTTTATCATATATTAAATATGTAGGGAATATATGCTGGAAAATCTAATCTATATATAATATATACTATTATATAAAATGTAATAAATTTGAACTGTTCACATGGAACTTAAAGGAGAAATTTGCACAGAGAATTTCCCGTGAACCTCATGGCTATATGTAGTTTTAGTGCAGCATCTTAAAGCTGTCTGCTGTAATCTAGGGTTATTAATGATGATACTACATGGAAACCCTCTTTACTACCTTCCATGGTTTTTCAAGTCATTTCCTTAATTTTTCTTATACTTCACCCAATCATTGTTTCTCTTTATATATATATGCTTTTTTTCACCTTCTCAGTAACTCAATCTAACATTGTTATGTAGAAGCTACCAACATGATCAGGAAGTGTGCATTAGTTTACTTCACTGCCAAGAGCAACCTTCCATGTTATTCTTGTGATTAATTACATCCCTGTGCTGTTGCTCCTGCAGCTGTATCTAATGTGAAGAAGGTATTCCTGATGAGGCTGAGGGCTTTGTGTAATTACAGTACATTAATTAAAAGCTAGACGATAAGGAAAAAATTAACAATGAACTAGAGCACTGCTGAAAAAGCAAGAGAACTTGTCTGAAGTCAAAGGTGAGACATACTGCTCCCTAAAATCTTGAGTATTAAGATTCCTGTTTACGTATGAACAGACTCTGTAAGAGCCTCTCAGATCCTATTATAAAATAGACCTGAAAATCACAAAATAGTCACCAAGAAAATGCCATCTCAACCAAACTAAGAGTTTAACTCAAGTATTACCCTCAAAAATGGATAATTTTTGTATGATTCCTATAGACTAGGAAGATCAAATATAAACTAAAAGTATTACATCAAAGTTTATTGGGCTATATTGCTAAAGGTTAAGTATTAATTTATTGCCTGTTTAGTGATATTAAAAATCCTCAAGATGTAAGTATAATAAATAAAATGAATATTCCCAAATTAGTCATTAAGACATCAGATTCCAGTTTACTTCATGTGCTATTAAAGGATGCTAAGTTTAAAAATAGTTCTTAACCTACAGTCTGAAGAGCAGTAGGGCAGAAAAGACATCATTTGTTTACTGAGCACGTACTCTGTACCAAGTGCTGGGGTCACCAATATGAATAAGACATGGAAATAAAGAGCATCCTCAGAGAACCTCCTGCCTCTCAGTCTCTGATAGATATTTTTGGAAAACTACCAAAAAGCTCAGAGTAGCCAATCTCAGATATTGAGAAGTCTTGGTAAAGAACCTGTTTCTAAATGAAAACGGTGTGTGATGGCAGCAGGCGGTACATCTGAGAGAGAGAGATGGGCCTTTGTCCAACCATCTGCATTTATAATACAGAAAAAATAAAGATCTGTGAGCTAATTTGGTTCTTGCGGTCTTTTCCTTGCCGTATGCTGTGTTATCCTTGCCTGGCACTTCGATGATTTTGTGGCAGGCTCCGTACTGTTGGTCTGATTTGATTTGAGACTGAGTCACAGCTCCTTCAGGGGAGTCAGATATGCAAAATGAAAAGTGCCATCTGCTCTCCAGACTGACTTGCATGTAGCCAGGGAACTACAAAGATGGAATTTACAAATTATAGCAGATTTGCTAGAAATATTTTTATCCTCACATTAACTCTTGCATAACAGGCAGGCATTCTTGCTATATGTCTATTTTGTTTCATTTTCCTTTTATCTTCTTTGAAGCACAGTAAGACAAATATTAGAAATTGTTAGATTTTTCCTGGGAACCTAGAGGACCATTTTCACCAGGCACCATTCTTATACATTATTGTCAATCACCTTCTCAATAGGTAATGTTTATTAGCTCCCTAGGTGAGACTTTCACCCTTCTTTTACTTTCTTTTTTAAGATATGAAAACCCTAGGAAGCTGAGAGAATGTTGTAAATAAAACATTCAAATTCAGCAACCTACCATCTTGACCAAAATGGGAAAAAAGAAGTGTAACTAATAAAGTAACAGTGGCAGAGAGAGTTCAGATAAAGTCTAGAGGCTACTCAGGAGGTTGCTGTTATGCAAGCTTCAGGTAGAACTTTCTACCTATCATTACCTGCCTACCCCCAATCAGGACCATTCCAGGCAATCCTAAAGAACACCTAGGGCAATATATAATATTCCACAAGGGTTCCATGCAGTAGAGTAATTTTCCAGAATCCTACAACCTCCAGATGGGTCCCTGGTCCAGGTAAGTCCTGAAACCTAGCCCAGCCTCTCCAGAACATCAGATAGTTCCATCTCCCTTACCCTAATATTAGTGACAGACCCTTCCAATATCAAAAATTTAGAATTGCCATAGCCCAAACAACCCTAAAGAGAGGTGTGGAAAGATCAAAGCTGATGACAGAGGTATACATAGAAGATAGGGTTTAACAAATGAATATGACTGCTGAATCATTAAATTGATATCGCTTTTTGTCTCCAGTATTGTAGAGCAGCTAGAAGTAAAAACCTAAAATTGTGACATTGTAACCCATGTCAAAGTCTGAAATGTACTCTACAACTAATTTTGATGCTGAGCTTTGAAATTTATGTATTTTTTGTATATATGTTATTTTTCCCAAAAAAAAGAAGGAAAAAAAGTCAATTGTGATGACAAAAAAATATTTAGGCCCTCTAGCCTCCTATATTCTTGAGCAGCTAGAAAGAACAATATGAGAGGATTATATGGTAGCCCATGACAAACTCTGGGATCTGTCCTGTAACCATTTGTTGAAGAGTGCTTTGAGAACTATTGCTTTTGCTTTGTATATATGTTATGCTGTACAATAAAAAAGTTAAAAAAAAAAAAAAACAAATTCAACAGCCTACACAAATGCTTTCCCAAACTGACCTCTCCTTGGAGAATCACATTGAAAGAGGAATGAGGCAACATTCTTTTTACCCAGAGCTGAGAGCTGTTCCCAAAGTAATCCTACGAGAAACTGAAGAAATGTACCTGCTTGTTTCCTTTTATATCCTGAAGCCTGTCCTCAAAAGCAGTCTTATGTGGGTGGTATATGTGGGAGGTGGGGACAGCAAAAGAAGATTGATAAAAGGAAGTGCCTTGTGAACCTACGCTTTCCATTGACATTTTCCTCTAGGAGATCATGCCTGTCTAGGATTTTGTGAATAGCCAGGGGAAAACTATGTGTAGCTTCTCTTGGGATGGGGGAGGGATCCTTCTTCCAAAATGATTTTCTCATCCATATGATGAACCTTGGGATCAGCATTGGCCCCTTACCTCAGAATCATAACGCTCATGTTTATGTCCTGCTCTAGGTCATTCAGTTATTCAGAAAGAGGCCGTGAAGAGATGCCATTACACCTACACCATCCTAGCCCCTGTTGGGGTGGTTCAGGCTGCAAAGTCGTTGGTCACTCCTCAGTTACCAGTGAATGTCCTGGACCCCTGGACCATCAGAGGCAAGCCAGCAAAACATCTTGCCCCAGGCCATTGCCAGCAGGAATGCAGGGCCATCTCACAGACACAAGAGCTGGACCACCGACCCCTCTTGGATCGGCTCTGCCTTCAACTGTTCCATCAGCCTTCTGCTCACAGCCCGCTACTGACCAGCAGACTAGAAGGGGTGGTCAGGTAGGGCGTCAGCCTCTACCACCCTGTACCCTTACGGTGACCCACAGAAGCAATGGTCACAGCTTGACCCAGGCTCCAAGTCCAAGAGGCGAAGAGTTCAACAATCGAGAGAATGGGGTAGAAGAGGGAATGAAGAAGAGGGTCTTGCTGCCTCAAAGGCCTCCTCCCCCTCGAGGGAAATGGACTCACATAATCGGAGAGGATGGCCTTGCTGAGGAACCCTTGTCACCTGAGTTTGTAAACCTGAAGCACTATAAAAAGCAGCAGAGTCTTCCAAATTCAAGCAGCACTTCTGACTCAGACTTGCCTCTTGGGGTCCCAGGCACTCCAGGGCGGATTTCCCTCCGAATATCTGAGTCTGTCCTGCAGACCTCCCCACCACCTCGGGAGGATTATGATGACGATGTGTTCGTGAAGGACTTGCAGCACAATGCCTCTTCCAGCTCCACATTTGAAGCTCTTCCCCTACCCCCACCTCCTTCACCAAGCCTGGAAACCCCAATGAATAGCTTGGATGACTTTCCTCCACCTCCTCCCCAAGCCATGTACAAGGCACAATTCGACAGTGAGGCATATGAGGAGCCCCATAGCAGGTGAGTGAGAGGACTCTGGTTGTATGGGCCACCTTTCACCTGATGCTTCAACTGAGGAGGAGGAGGGTTTCCTTCACCCATATGAGATCTTCAAGCACTAGGCTTCCCAGATCCTCTGGCTGTTGGCCACATAAGAGCTTTGTAGTGGGACATTTTATATGCAAGCTTGCTTGTAAAACCGGCAGTACTAACTCACTTTTTGATCTTGGGTGGTATTTGTACTAGTAGTCTTTGGATACCAAGGAGTGAAGGTAGTGAGAATGAAAACCAAAAACCAAACAGGCACATTTCACTTTTTTGGATATGGTAGGTTCTAGGTTTACCCATCTAGTCACAGGCCATGCTAGGCTGAAGCTGCCCCAGGGAAATATGCAGTCTGAGGCAGCCTCACTCTAAAAAGAAAGGAAAGAATAGGCTAGGCTTTGAACAGTCCACTTATCTTTCCAAAGTCCTCCCATGTCCAAAGGAAGGAATAACGTGTAGGGCTAAAGGTTAGTAATGTTTAAGAACAACCTCTTCTTGGAAGCTAGAAGAATGAAGAAGAAGCATTTCCCAGTGCTTTTTCCTTAAGACAACAACAAAATAAACATTACCTGATATCATCTCCTTGGTGGTAACTTCCTGTAAAGACCACAAAATTGATTTATCACCTAGAGATTTCAGAAAATTCCAATATTTGACAGCAGCATTCACCAAAACTGAACTCCTATGTGATCTCGCCCTCTTATGAAGTCACACATACTTCCTGTGACCTATCTTCTGGGCTCAGGAAATGGCCCTAGAGGACCCTATAGTTCTTGGGGAATAATAGCCTCAGAAATGTGACTACCTCATTCTGTTTCTAATGTGGGAGGCTGCAACCCTGATGTGGAAAGCTTCTCCCTCAGTTTTCCTCCACCCTCTCATCTTCATCCTTCTATTGACTACTCACATTTTTTATTTTTCTTTTTTTTTTTATATCCCTAGCAGCTCCAGCAAATTTTCCAAGGTGGCAACTACAAGGGAAAGGCCAGTGCCTTCTGCAGCCCATTTGGTGGGTAATCAGATACTGGCTTCCAGACCCCAAACTTCTCTCAAGGCTTCAGAGGCCAATGAGATCAACCCTACCTCCATCATGGGTACACAGCCCCAGCTTGCTGGCTCTCTTGGGAAGCAGCCAAGCCCTGGACAGCCACCTCATATCCAGTCCCAAAGCCTTATTCATGAGTCAGTCAGTGGAACTCAGGATTTAGAAAAGAAAGCCAATTCTGGTCCTCTGAAGACATCAGAAGACATCAGAACCGAGGTTTTGGCCAAGGAAATTGTCCACCAAGACAAATCTCTTGCAGATATTTTGGATCCAGATTCCCGAATGAAGACAACTATGGACCTGATGGAAGGTTTGTTTTCCCGAGATGTTGACTTGCTGAAGGAAAACAGCATAAAGAGGAAGGCTGCACAGAAAGCTGTCAACTTTCCAGGATGTGAAGGCAAGAGGTGAGTCCCTGATAATATCCCTAAAGAGATTTACAATTGGTCTTCTTCTGGGGGGTGATGATAAGCTTAGGACTACTTACCCAGCTAATGTTTTCCTACATCCACACATCAGACCCAGGAGGGACATTCCATCTCAGTCTTAGGTGAAATGACTCTAAGCAGGAGAGTAGGATGTGGGACAGACTGACCCTGTGAGTTACCAGGTACTTTCCAACAACAAAAATAATAATAATAATAATTGCTATGAAAACCTACTTTTTATGTTCTGTGTCAAGCACTGTATTGATTTCTTTATATAAACACTATTTAATATACTCTTCACAAAAACCTTCTGAGATAGCTACCAATTTTATCTCCATTTTTCAAATGAGGAAACTGAAGCACAGAGAATTAAGGGCCATGTCCAACCAAGGTCATTTAATATATGAGTGATTATGCCTGGATTTGAACCAGCCACTGTGGCTGTGCCTTCTCCCTTAATGTCTATATAGTGCTACCTTCATGCCTCAGCAAGTATGTAACTGCCCATTCTCTATCCAAGAGTTATTCTTGCAGAGTCCCACAGAAAGGGTACTCAGAAAGGAGCAAGCAGAAGTGGCAAGTCTGGCAGATGCTTCCCCACACTGAGTTTAGCATCCATCCTGTTAAAAGGATGTGAACCTAAGAAATAGATTTTTTACTACACTGACATTCAAATTTGAGGTCGATGTTTGCTAGAATCCTAAAAATCAAGAGAGTCTGAACGGGTCACATGTGACACTCTGGTTTTGCTCATCGCATGAGCATCATGAACAATGTGTGTTAATTATCATGTAACACGTGGCAGTGCCCAGCCCCAGGAGAATGAAAGAATTGTAAACCGTCTTTATTATTCTTCATCCTTTCGATTTCTCCTGGGTTCCTGCAATATTTTCTTGCAGGTCTGGTTTCCTTAAAAGACTATCCTATGACAAATTCAGAGTGGTTTTAGTTTTTGATGAAAACTATGTGAATCGACAGGCTGGGACTCAGCAGTTTGTGGCTTCTGCGCTAAATAGAAACAGAACATTTCATCCAGATTTGGGCTGTTTAGAAGTTTCCAGTGGATCCTCATTTACTAACAGGAATACCATGTTTTGGTTGGGGGGAGGAGGAGAGAAAGAAGAGCTAGTTACATGGTACCTACAATCCCAGGCTCTCTATAGATGACAGGTCCCAACAGTTACCTTGTCCACTCCCTTGTTTTTCAGATGAGTGAAGAGAGGCCAATTGAGGTGAATTGATTTATTCTGGGTCATATATTTAGCAAACATTTACTGAGCACCTACTATGTGCAAAGCAATCCCAGGTATCACAGGGACCCAAACAACATGAGTTTTTGTGGATGTATCAGTTCACCACGAGTTAAATTTAGGGGATCCCATTTACTCCATTCTGCTGCATTCCTGAAAAATATTTCCTGACATCATTGTGAGGTTATGTTATGTCAGTGAGTTTACAGATGAAGTGGTACTATGGCTTTTGCAGTACGGGAACCCTCCAGAGGAATTTCCAAGAGGATGTCGTGCACCATCTTCTGGTGAAAATAAGCATTGTCCTGTTCTGTTTGAGACTGTCAACAAATAGCCATTGTGGGGTTTAATTAAATGCCCATGAAACCCATATTTAATGTAATGGATATATCTGAAAAGAAAATATATCAAAATACCTTTTTTCTACTTTTTCAGTCAAATGGATTAAAAGAAAAATCATTTTTATATTGCTTAGGGATAGCCCCATTGAACAGGAATCTAATAAAGGTGATTTTCTTTGTACCATAGTAAAATGATGGCAGGATGTTGATTACTATCACAATATTGAATAGTAAGAATACCTGACTACCATAGCATCATTTATTCAGTAGATAGAATCTGAACTATAATCTGAAAGGCAGATTTATTAAATTTATTAAATAATAAAATAGAGAGCACTAGATATCAGGTTTCTTAATTCCTAGTTTGTTTTCCAGCTTTGAAATACCTATGCTATATAATCAGTGAGTAAATTTTATGTATTAAATTAGTTCAATGTTTACCAACAAGCTCCAGGCTTCCCAAGCTTATATGGGGCATCAGGTTTACTCAAGAAGGAAAATACATGTGTTCAAGCAACAGTACTGTAAGCATCAGAAAGATTATGGGTAACCATGGAAGAATGGGAAATAATGAACCCAAAACTTGACATTTATGTAGCATCTTGAAAATTCACCTTTCAAATTGAGTCATGGCTCCCCATTGAATGTCTGTGAAATAGGGAGCCAATATCATTCTTACATGTATCACAAAAGGGGAAACATGCAGAGAAGTTAAGTGACTTCCTAGAGTTAACTGGCAAGTCCACTCCTCTTTCCCACTCAGTCTTTGCACTGCATTTGGTAGTTTTCCATCCCAAGTTTGTCTGACTTCAAGAGTGCTACATACAGAAATCACTCATTGGTTAAATATTTGTTAATATTAATGCGTATTTATTTTTAGTAAATATTAGTAAAAGCATTTACTAATACTTTATTAGTAAATATTAATAAATATTTCTGGGAAAGATGTTTAAAAGAAAATTTAATTCATGTCTGAATAGACAGGCACCTGTGGTGCAATGAAGCTTCTGATATGGCTGTACTTTTTGTTCTTGATGGCCCAGGAGTGAAGAGAAGGAATCTGTAGGCATGTTGGTCAACTGTCCTGCCTACTACAGTGTATCTGCTCCCAAGGCTGAACTTCTGAACAAAATCAAAGATATGCCAGAAGAGGTAAATGAGGAAGAGGAGCAAGCAGATGTCAATGAAAAGAAGGTAAATTAAAAACGGGGGCTTCCCTTAGTTCTGCTTCTCCCAGAAATATATGCAAGGTCCTTACAATTAGCAGAATTACTGTCCCCTTAAGGCAGGAGAAGGAGGGACCTGCCACATCACCAAACTTAACCAAAGCCATCATTATGCTTTGGACTGGTATGGTGTTCTAAGCAATTTCCTCACAGCTCTCCTGTGAGTAGGCAGGGCAGAAAAGCTAATGTCATTTTCATTTTTACAAATGACAAAAGTGAAACTGAGAAGAGTTATGTTATTTCCTCAAAGTCTCATAGGTGGAATAGAACCAAGGTCTCCTGCCTCCTAGTCCAGCCCTGGACTCCTGACACTGTTCTCATTCTCAGCAGCTAACCAGACACCAAGGGTCTCTGTAATTCTTATTATGTGTTTCATGGTCAAAAAGAAAACTAGAAAATCTAGAAAGTTTGTTAATTATCACAAGATACTTCTGCAAGGAGATGATGTTAACCTTGCGATTCCCCAGCCCTTTGCAGTATACCCGAATACACAGTTGGAAAGCATAGTATTAGAATTTAGTTTTTAGCATTTGCCTCTTCTTTAGAAATTTTAAATGTTAAACATTTAGAAAACGACCATGGTGCGACTACATGCTGTCTTAGGGAGATCTAAGACCAGCCGTTTCTGCAGGGGAGAAAATTCTTACTATGCCTCTTCCTGTACAGCCGCAGAGGGGGCTGCTGTGCTTGCAGCTCTTCGTACAGTTCAGGCATGCATGCTGAAAAAGGACTCTTTGTTACAGCTTGGCTCTTGCTGAGCCTGGAATGTAAGTGGTTTTCAGTGGTACTGATTCCAGGAGAAACTTACTCATGTGATTCTATTTCATTTATTTTACATGTGTTCCAAACTTTTTTACTTATCCGCTGGAATGAGACCACAGGATACAGATCTTGCAAGCAGAGAATAATGGGACAGAGGGATTTTAGGATTCGAGAAGTACTTCTTCCTCCTGTGGCTAGAGCCATTGTGGTGACACACTCCTTTCCAGTAAAGGTTTTATCCCACTTAACACCTGCTCCATAATGCACCTCCTGGCATATCCCTACCTCGGCACTGCTGATGCCTCCTTTAATACATCCTCTAATCGGAAGTCAGACCACCTTGGTCTATCTGTATTTATCCTCAAGTGGGTTGCTGTGACATCTTTAACTGAACTCTTTACTCAGAGTTTTTTGGTGTTGCTTACTTTGTTTTTTTCTTTGCATGTAGACATTGATGCTTTACAATAGCATTTAGCAAATTACTCATTGCTTTTTCATCCCCATCTTAATTTTATTGTTTAACTCCCATCACGTCATTATCACCCTCTCACTCTGAGGATTATAGGGCCAAAAGTATTTTTAGACAAAAAATAGGAAGGAGTGGAGGATTAATTAACCCTCACTAGAAATAACATCAAATGCCATATATTAAACACTTACTATGTTCCAGAGGTGGGCTATGTTTTTTTTACATAATGTTGGATTATCTGTTTTATAGCATACAAAACCTCTCTGAGACCTGTACTGTCACTATGTTATAGCTGAGATGATGAGGCCTCAGAGAATTTAAGTAATTTGCCTAGGGTTACACAAGTGGTAAAGTCAGTATTTAAACTGAAGTCTGTCTGAATCCAAAGGTTGCTCAAGATTGCTCCCAAGTCAGCTGTCACTAAACCTTGATGACCTGAGAACTAAAATTGAGGTTCTCTGGATATAACTAACCAGAGGCAGAGTTTGAAATTAAAACCCCAATTCCAAACCAAAAATATTAGAGTGGCAGTATCAGTGAGTTGGGGCCTAAGAAGTCTCAAGTGATTTGTAGTGCTTTTATATATGGTACAGGCTTCAGAAGGTGAAAGCACACTCGCAAAACCGGGTGAGAAGGGCCAGTAAAGAGAGTAAATTTCAAGCCGCAGAGGAAGCAAATGGACTTAACACAAAGCATATGCTCTATAAATGTTAGTTGAATTAGATTACAGAGGTCAAAACTTCCAAGTTGGACTTGACCATGTAACTGAAGAAAAATGTCCTGTGCCACTGGAAAAATCCTGGGAATAGAAATCAGAAAAAATCTCTGGATTTAATTAAAGTTAAATTAGCAGCTTGACTTTTCTTGACCCTCAGTTTTCTTTATACAATGGAAGTCCTCAGGATCCCTTACACGATGGTTGTAGGTTGAAATGAGCTAACGTACATATTTTTGTGCTCTGTGGTCCGAGATACAGCACACTATCAAATCTTGTCCTTAATAGGGAGACACTTAAGTTGATGTCACATAAATATGCAAATATTGGTGGCATCTGGCTTCTCCCATGTTAAGACGTTTAGTAAGAAGTTACCTTGCTGTTAACAAGGCTAAATGACTCTTTGTTTTCCTAAACCAGGCACTTACTAGGGAGGGTAATTCCAGGTATTCACCCTAGAAAACATTCCCCTCAGCACTGGGATAACACGCATTTGCCCGTTGTGGTTACCTGGTTCTTCAGGGAAGCAGAAAGATGAAAAAAAGATACTTAGTGCATGTGAACCCCTTTGTTTCCTTCTTCCTTTAATTCCTTCATCTGGGGTTGCAGTGACCTGGAGGTTAATAATAAATCCGTATATAAGGTCTTAGGTCAACAAAAAGTCTCTGGAAAACAAAGGTATTAGATGAAGAGATAATGATATTAGCATATGAAGGGAGAAACTCTTCTAAGAGATGGGTGAATAAAGCAAGCTAATTTATATTATAACTTTGAGATGGATCATTATTAGGCAAAGGATTAGTTCAGTTCCTTCAGCACTTATTGAGAACATACCTACTCAGTTCCAAACACTGCTCAGCCCTGGGAATACAAACCTGAATAAGACAGTTCTACCCTCCTGGAGCTTAGGGACTGGTGAGGGATATTATTTTTAGTACAACATTATGAATCTTCTGATAGACAGATGCACTGTAGGGGAGCCCAAAGGAGCAGCACCTAACCCAAGAATATGGAGTCAGGGAAGGCTTCCTGGAAGAGGTGAAACTTGAGCTCAGTAATAAGCTCAGAGTTAAGAAGGACAAGAAGGGAAGAAGGGACATTGAAAACAAAGGGAACAGCATGGGAAAAGACTCAGAGATAGGAAAAAGCATGGGAGTGTGTATTTATGGAAGAAAGATGCTTCAAGTGGCTTGATATTTTGGAGTGTACAACAAAAAGTCTCCTAACTAAATAAAAGATTGCCAAATTTTAAAAATAACAAAGGAAGTCCACAAATGGCAGCAGTTGAAGCTGGAATGGTCCATAGGGGTTGGAAGATCATGGAAGCAACATAGGGCTTTGTAAGATGTGCTTAAGAGTTTGGATTTTATCATATGGCAATGGAAAACCCTCTGAGTGTTTAGTTGTTTTCAAGCAACTACGAGTTAATTAACATATAATAAAATTTTCATATAACATATTATATTAACATATAATAAAAGTGCCACTGACACTTTGTTTTGTCTCATTTCTCTCTTCCCCTTTTTAGTCGAGAGGGTTTTCTCAATCCCTTGATGCTGAGTCCCAGCTCATTCTAGGATTTCTGTCCCACATTGCCAGGGAGGGCTGTGTTGGCTGAGAGAGAGAGCTCACATCTGAGCAACAAAAGAGGTTCTCTGGGGGTGACTCGTAGGCCTAATTTTAAGTAGGCTTAGCCTATCCTTTGCAGAGATAAGTTTCATGTGAAAAAACCCCAAGATTGAGGGCTTGGCCTATTGATTTGGTTGTCTCCACTGCTTCCCGGAATATTGGGAATTTTCCAAATGGGGAACTTGAATTTTCCACCTTTCTCGCCATCCCCCCAAGGAGACTTTGCAAATACTTTCTTTATTCACTGTTTAAATCACTCTGGGATTTATCAGGGCATCACACTGGACAAACCTACAAAATCTCATGCCCTGTTCAAGGTTCCATGTACTTATGGTGTTAATTAAACTATCCATATAAGTTATATTAGGAAATGCACTAGTCAAAATATAAATTTTGTACCAGATCAACATTTTTTGCTTTAGTTTCACTTAGAAGTTGAAGTTTTAAAATATGAATGACCATCTATTTTCAACACCCTGCAATATTGACATTCCTTTGTTCTTCCTCATACAAAAACATTTTTTAATTATTACACCAGTTTCTGCATTTTTGCAAAGTAATAATTTGTTAACTAATATTTTAAAGTTATTAATAACCTCAGATGAATTTCCAGGTCTGAAACTAGACTGCTGGTTCATTAATAAATATTTAAAAATTGCAAGTAGAATTTTAAAAGCAATTCTACTTTAATATATTTTTAATGTAAATACCCTATATAAAGGATAATAATATTCCAAATAAATATACAAATTACTTAAGAAAATAAGAAATGCTTTCATTGTCTATACTTCTGACATACATAAAAACTAAATATGGTTTAATATTTAGAGCTTTCAATTCCTTTAGATAAACCCTATTAGGCAAAAGATCACATAATCCCCTATCCTATTCTGAAGGCCAAAAGACTTTGGCTTCAAGACTTAGAGGAATATTTCAAAAGGCAAAAAAGTCTGTTGTTCCTCAGAGTTGCTTTTCCCCAAGAGGTCATAAGCAATCAATCCAGTTCTCAGCTGCCCTTTTCTGTTGCTCTTCGTTTCACTCCTGAAGATCTAAATTTTCCTCTGGTGTTGTTTCCTTTCAGCCTTAAAAAACTTCCTTTAACATTTCTTTTAGAGAGATCTACTGGTGACAAATTCTCCTTCATCTGAGATTGTTTATAGTCTGCTGTCATTCCTAAAGGATATTTGATACAGATTTTGGCATTGATTCTTCCTTTCTTTCAGGGCTTTAGATGTCTTTCCACTGTCTTGCTTCCATGCTTTCTGAGGAGAAAATACTTATGCCCCCTATTACAGTATGTTGTTTTTCTTTGTTTTTTGCTTTTGAGATTTTTTTCTTTTATCTTTGATTTTCATCAGTTTTATTTTGATCTGGATGGAGCCTGGCTTTCTTCAGGTTTGCTAAGTTTCTTGATTATATAAACATGTTTTTCATCAAATTTGGGAAGATTTTAGCCGTATGTCTTCAAATGTATTTTCAGTACCAGTCTCTTTCTCTTGTTTTTGGGGCTCCAATGACACAAATGTTAGACCTTTTGAAATTGTCCCACATGCCCCTGAAGTTCTGTCAATTTTTGTTTTTTAATCTGTTTCCTGTGTTCTTCAGACTGGATAAATTCTGTTTGCCTATCTTTGAGTTTACTGACCTCTCACCTCCATTCTGCCAGTGATTTCTTTTTTTTTTATATTACAGCTTTCAGTTCAAAAATTTCCATTTGGTTCTTTTTTATAATTTCTGTTTCTTTGCTGAGAACTTCTGCTTTTAATTTATGGAGCACAGTTATAATGACTACATTAGGTCTTTGTCTGATAATCCCAGTATCTTGGTTATCTCACGGCTGATATCTTTGATTGTCTTTTCCTTTAAAAATTGGTCACATTTTACTGGTTTTTTATGTTGGGTAGTTTTGACTTGTATCCTGGATAGTTTGAATATTATGTTGCAAGATACTAGGTCCTGTTAAAATTCTTTTGAGGATGATGGTTCTTTTTTTTTTTTTTTTTAAGGTTATCAGCCTAATTAGGTAAAGAATTGCAAGTTGTATCATACCTTTGGCTGGTGGTTCCAGTGTTAGTTCCATTTTCCAAGCCTGTTCTGTTTTGGGGTCTGTCTCACACATGCAGAGCTTTCGGGTGAGCGTGGGACTTAGTGTCAGTTCCGTACCCAGATCAGGGAATCTTCCTTCTCAGATCTCTCCTCTAATATTTTCCCCATAGTCTCTGGCTCCCAGGGCCCTTTTTCCTGGTCCTTCAGCGAGAAAGACTGATTCCTGTGGTGTTTCAGCAACCAAAGTTTGCTGTGAATTTCTTTGTAATTGGAACTACCCTCAGTGAAAGAGGGAGAAAAAAATAACAGGTTCCACTGTATCATTTGTACCCGAATCCCCTTCTCTTAGCTGCTTTGGCCAGAAGGAAGCAGTTTTTCTAGGGATTTCAGGTATTCACGACACACACTGCTGCCACACTGTGGTTCTGTAAGTGGAGGGCAGCCCTGGGAGAGAAAAAAGAAGAAAAAAGACAAAAGCAGAGGAATTAAATACCGGTGGCCTTTCCCACCAGCTTGCAGAGTCCCCTTGTCTAGTCTTCTGCCTGTAAAGACAGACAGGGTTTCTTTTTGCCACACCCTTTGTGTCATTGCCCAGGTGGGTTATGCTCAAGTCAAAGCTAGAAGATGAACAAGGAGGGCAAAAAGCAGGAAACTCACCCTGAGTTTTATGGTCCTACTTTAAGTCCTGGCTCCCCTCCTCAATCTACTTATTGTTAACTTTTTAAAGTCCTCAAATAATTGTGTTTTATATTTTGTCCAGGGGTTTTAGGTGTAATTATGTAAAAGATGGAGGCAGTAGTGGGCTTACAGCATCTTGGCCAACACCAAAAGTCCCTGTCACAGGGTTTATAAGTAGGCAGAGAGACTCGGCAGGTTTGCTGCTGACTTTTTTTTTAGAAAAGTCACCCTGGCAGCTATGTATGGAGTATGTCAGGAAAAAGAGAGGCAAATTGGAGGAGGGAATTGCAGCTGTTCAAGAAAGCAGTGATCCAGGTCTGAGGAGCTGTGAGAAACAGATAGATTTAAAAAGTTAGTCAAAGGGCAGAATCTGGTGACAGATTAAAGTGTGGCTGATGGAAGAAAGAGTCAAGGGTAATTCTGATATTTCTGGCCTAAATGACTGTCAGACTGAAAAAGGAAAAGTGAGGAGACTATTTTAGGGAGGGCAGATGAATTTAAAAAGAGCTAATATTGTTTCTAGGTGCCCGAGTGGGTCAGTGGTGGAATTCTCACCTGCCATGCAGAAGACCAGGGTTCAAATCCATGCCCCATGCACCCCCGGAAAAAATATTGTTTCTAGCACGTTATCAAAGATTCCTGATACACAGAACCAGGAGACCATACTAAGTAGATATGACAGCTTTCTCAAGAGGGAGTGGGAAAGAACCATTCTGGACATAGAAAGTTCAGAGAATATTTGAAATGGCATTCAAGTCCCCGTGATATTCCTGTTTGGGCAGATCACACAACACTGGAATGGAGGTTTGATCCAGTTGCTGTCATCAGGACAGAAATTGCCCCTGGCATTTCTTTTGAGTTAAATTCGTCTAAAAAGAACAATAATATGTTGCTGTTTAGATCCTCCCATTTAAAAACAAATAAACAACAGCAAAGACTTGTGCATTGGAAATGTCCTTATCTATTCCTAGTTTTACTAGCGGAAGCCTGAATTCTACTCTGTTCCTAAACCCCAGCCACTTGGCTAGCAGTCCTGAATTACTAGTTTGAGATAAAGACAATCAGCAGAGGCCAACTGTGTGTTTATATTGGCAGCCCTGTCAGCACAAGTCCTCTGAACTGAAGGCAAAGCAGTGTTATGTGGGGGAGAAGTTGGGTATTCCCCTAAAGGCATCCACCTGAAACAAGTGGTGTTGTTTTTCAAATTGTTGCCTAATCTTAGTGATAATACACAAGAAGAACAACTCTAATGTTTAAAATACTTTCATATTTTCCAAAGTGCCGGCAGCACATGCTTTATTTCATTTCAGCCTCATAACATTACTATGAGCTATTTTAATACAGTAATTAAAAGCCTGAATTCTAGAGCCAGACAACCAGGGTTTAAGCCTGGTTCTGCTATTCTCTGTCTGTATGAACCCCTTGTCCTCATCAGTAAAACAAGGATTGTAATAGTACCTATCTCATAGGGTGGTTGTGAGTGGTAATTAACACGTAGAATAGTATCCCTGGCACAGAGAAAGAGCTCCGCATTGGCCATTATTATTAGTTTTAGGCAGGTATTATTATCCCCATGTTGCATATGAGACACAAAAGGCAGAGTGACTTGCATGTGAATTTTATGGCAGGGTGAGGTTTCATAACTCCCAGTCTAGTGCTCACGATGGAGCAATAAGGAAGTGGGAAGTGGCTCAGCAGGATGTTTCTGCGTGAGATGGTGAGATGGGATGGAGGTAAAGAACCCTGATAAATATAGCATTTCACCTATGGTGAGGTAGCAGTTTATGCCAGATGAGAAGTTAAGCACCCAAGTGTCAATGATTTTACAAATTAAGTAACCCCTGATAGACTAGTATGTAATTTAAGAACAACATCAACAAAAAAAAATACCTCTTCTCACTCCCCTGTGAGTTCTGTGGGTAGAATTTGGTCTTTTGGAAGAGATCTGCCTGGCAAAGAAATGGCTATTTAGTACAACCAACTTCCCCTTGTTGCCTTCAATTACTCACATCCTTTTAAACTGCAGATTAAAATCCAAATGTACATATTTTAAGGACTTGGAGGAGTAAAAAAATTGAAATACCATCCAAATATGCAACATTTGGGCCAGGAATGACTGAAGTGACAGCTCAGTAGAGCTTGCATTAGCATATGTGGCTGGGCTGTGATGTATCACCTTACAGCCCACAAATCACTTTCAGAAATCAAAATGCCACAAAAAGTGTACTAGTTCTTCCTACAGAAACCTCCCAGTATTATTCCTAGACAATTTTCACCTCGCTTTTAGTCTTCCTTATATCAGGAAGGCTGGAGTACACATCAGGCTCCTGGGAGAGATGTACTTAATGTTCCGCTCAGCACTGATGTCTTTGAAATCCAAAACAGGAGAGGCAGAACTACTGGGAGCAGACTATTGAGCCTCATCTCTGGTTGCTGCTCAGCTGTGTCCAGTTTTTTTGATCTGTTGTTGAAGAATGGGTCATGCCACCCACATAAAGCATGTTAAGGTCCTAAGCCCTGGTCCTATGGGTATGAACACAATTGTAACTAGAACCTTTGAAGATTTTATTAGTTAAACGGTGTGGCCAAGCTGAATTGAGGACAGGCGTCAATCCAGTATGGCCAGTCTTTATATGCGTTGGAATTTGGACACAGAAGGAGGAAGCCACGGGAGCACCAGAAACTAGAAGTCAACAGAAACCAAAGGATGAAGGAACAGACACTATGTACATTGCCATGTGATGGGAAATCCAAGAAATCCCAAGATTATAGGCCAACCATAAGACACTGACCCCAGGGGGAAGCAGGCCTTCTAGCCTCTGAAACTGTGATCCAATAAGTTCTTGTTAAGCCAAACCATCATCTGGTATTTGTTTTAGCATCTAGGAAACACCTGTCCCCACTTACTGAACCATGCTGATCTCAAGGCTGCCCTTTCAGGACTACTCATCTGCGTAGGAAGCCGAGTTTCATGCAGAAACTCAAAAGTATGAGTTCTCCCTTCCCTTCCCTCACCCCACAAATGAGAGCACACATACTACTCATCCTTAGTGTGTTTTTTTTTTCTTTTTTTTTCACATGGGCAGGCTCCAGAAATCAAACCTGGGTCTCTCAGCATGGCAGGTGAGAATTCTGCCACTGAGCCACCATTGTCCTGCCCCTTATTGGATTTTGCTTCCTGATTTGCAAATTGAGAATCATCACACATGTACCCTTAAAATACCAGCCTCTGAGGATTTTTAAATGACAGTTAACTTGTTAATAAAAGTGCTTTTGTGTTCTTCCAGAAATGACTACCAACTATTTAGATTCAATAGTTTTTGTAGGAAAAAAATGAAAAGCATGAAGTTGTTACCTTCTTTTCTTTCCACTATTAGTTTTTTTTAAATGTTTTTGTTGTTAAATATAACATACATACAAAGAAAAGAAAGAAAAAGCAATGATTTTCTGAGTACACTTCAACAAGTAGTTACAGAACAGATTTTAGAATTTATGGGCTACCATTATACTATTTCAGATCTTTCCTTCTAGCTACTCCAAAACACTGGAGGCTAGATGAAATATCTTTTTCTTTTTTGTGAAAAATAACACATATACAAAAAAGCAATAAATTTCAGGGCATCTACTATTAATTTTTTTCACTTCTAAGATAAAATTTTATTAACAAAGAAACAATCATGAGATACTATAGGAAATATGAACAATTTACTTGGGAAATTGTCTAGAAAAATGCATGAAAATATTCATAACTGTCATCACTTAGTCTTAATCCATTCCTGTGGGTGTGAAACCATTTTAAATAGGACCTTTTCATGAGGTTACTTCAGCTACAATGTGGTCCAATTAAAACAGGATAGGTTTTAACCCTGTTACTGGAAGCCCTTTCAAGAAGGCCAAAGAGGAGGAGAGAGAAGTCAAAACAACCCAGAAGATAAAGGAGAAGATGCTGCCATGTGTCTGAGCGTGTGTGCTGGTTTGAAACTGTTAGGTACCCCAGAAAATGCCACGTTCTTTTAATCCATTCTTGTGGGGGCAGATCTTTTGTGGCTGGCACTTTTTTATTACTTTTTTTATTGTATAGTATAACATACATACAAAGCAAAGAATAAAAAAAGCAATAGTTTTTAAAGCATTCTTCAACAAGTGGTTACATGACAAATCCCAGAGTTTGTCATTGGCTACCATACGATCCCTCATATTTTTCCTTCTAGCTGCTCTAGAATATAGGAGGCTAGAGGGCTTAAATATTTTATCACAATTGACTTTTTTCTTTTTTTGTGAAAAATTACATATGTACCAAAAAATATATAAATTTCAAAGCACAGCACCACAATTAGTTGTAGAACATATTTCAGACTTTGACATGGGTTACAATTCCATAATTTTAGGTTTTTACTTCTAGCTGCTCTAAAACACTGGAGACTAAAGGAGATATCAGTTTAATGATTTAGCATTCATATTCATTTGTCAAATCCTATCTTCACTGTATAACTCCACCATCACCTTTGATCTTTCCATCCCTCTCTTTAGGGGTGTTTGGGCTATGGCAATTCCAAATTTTTCATGTTGGAAGGGTCTGTCACTAATATGGGGTAGGGAGATGAACTATCTGATGTTCTGGAGAGGCTGGGCTAGGTTTCAGGACTTACCTGGGCCAGGGACCCATCTGGAGGTACTATTAGTTTTTTAAAAAAAGAATTTTCTAGAAATTGTACTTCAGAACACATGAATTTGGAATTAACCCAAAAAACATTTGAATAAGCAGAAAGCCCTTTCCTGAGGTGGGAATGGTAAGAATGTTGTTGCTCAATTAAATACCTTCTTGGATTTGGAATATCCTGTACTAAATCAGGATTTGGTATTGTCCGTTATTTTGAGTGGCAAGCCTAGGAAATACCCAACAAGGTTAAAAGTCCTGGGCTGATCTCATATAGATGTCAGTTTTTTTCATTATCTAAACTGGGATAATGACATTTGAGTTCTTATCCACATCTAAGAGGAATGCTGGGAGATATAACAGCATACAGTATTTATTTTTCCTACTGCTTTCCATTCCAGTTTCCTTGCTGTTCTCTTAATATGAACTGATATTTCAATAAAAGATCATCACACCCTGATGAGCATTTTTCTGGAAATAGCTAGCATTTGATCTTACAGCCAAATACTATAGCTGCTAGCCAGAATTGGGTTCTGATAAATGGTGGGGTTTTCCTGAAGACCAGTAAAATTTAACATTAAACAATATTTTCTCTCATCTGTATTTTTCTGTGCTTAGACCTTTCAGTTGAGGAGTGATGTGCTTATACAACAGACATTTTTTTCCACTGATAAAATTGTCTTTTCCATTGACTTCGTATTAACTGAACAGTTTGAAAAAGCCAGCAATTATAACCCATGATGATAGATGCAGCAGATGGGGATTTTTGTAGCCACCCTGTAGCCTGTGGGCTTAGGAGGGATGAGAAGACAACAAGCTGTCATTATTAAAGCCAGAACTTGGACATTTCAAGGACATAATGAACCTAATTAACATTGAAATAGCTCTGAAAGTCCCACTCTAAGATGGGAAGATTGTAGGGGAGAAAATATTTCCCTATATCCTGTGATTTTATTCTTAATAGTCACTTAATGATTGCGATGTTGAAGAAATAATATAAAGTCATCAATACCCTTCAATTCTGTTAAAAATGTTTATGTATTTTTCCTTTCTTTAAAATGATAATATACTAGTCTAGGAGTTGTGACTTTTCTTTTTCCAAGTTTCCAGTTGAAGCGCCACAGCTTGGCCTGAAATCTATATCTGGTTTGAAATGGAAAAGAGGTTAAAAAAATATGTTTAACCAAAAAAAGATATGTCCTTTGTCCCTCTAGCTACCTTTAGATTAGAGAAAAATGAAAGGTTATTTACAAAAGCGATGGAGCTTAATTTGTCTTTTTTTAATTTATTTTTTATTATCAAACCAAAACAACATACAAACATGAACATTCTTAACATACAAACGTTCCGTGTGTGGTGTACAATCAGTAGCTCACAATATCATCACATAGTAGTATATTCATCACCAAGACCATTTTTTCAGAACATTTGCATCACTCCAGAAAAAGAAAAAAGAAAAAAGCTCATGCATACTAAACCCCTTACCCCCCTTGCATTAACCACTAGTATTTCCATCCACTCGATAGATTTTAGTCTTTGTTCCGCCTATTTTTGTCTATACCCCTCACTACTCCCTTTCATTGTTCACTAGTATTTCAGTCTACTCAATTTATTCGAACATTTGTTCTGTTATTTTTAATTCATATTTTTTACTCATCTGTCAACATCGTAAATAAAAGCATTAGAAACAAGGTTTTTACAATCACACAGTCATATTGTGAAAGCTGTATCATTACATATTTCTCTTCAAGAAAAATGGCTACTGGAACACAGCTCTACAGTTTCAGGTTCTTCCCTCCAGACTCTCTAATAGACCTTAAACTAAAAAAGGGATATCTAAAAAATGCCTAAGAATAATGTCCAGGAAAACTTCTCTACACTGTTTGAAATCTCTCAGCCACTGACATTTTATTTTGTCTCATTTCTCTCTTCCACCTTTCAGTCAAGGTTTTCTCAATCCCTTAATGCTGAGTCCCAGCTTATTCTAGAATTTCTGTCCCACGTTGCCAGGGAGTTTTACACCCTTAGAAGTCATGTCCCACATAGAGAGGTGGAGTTTAATTTCTCTTGCAACAAAGAATTAGCAGACGTTGAATATAAATGAAATTTAAAAACTGCTAAGATCTTTATTTTATTCCTTCAGTTAAACATTGGATATTACCCTGGTTTACAGGTATAGAAATTTGGGCTTAAGATGGCAGATTACAGTGTACCTCTGCAAAGGAATGTGGGGTGCAGTGGAAAGGATAAGGGGCTGACTCTCTGATAAAGGTCTTGGTGACAGTATTTACAGTGATTATACAATGGTGACCCCTAATTCAGGCTGATCAGAGTTCATGGCAGCTCCATCGTTAGTGCAGGGGTGCCTCACACCATCACTTTGCCTCACTAAGGCTCAGTTTCCTCAACTATTTTATATGGATAAAATAGTAACCTCCACCAGATTGTTAGGAAGATTAAGTGAAATGATCCATGTAGACTTTCCTGTTCAGTGTCTGGCTCCTGTACAAATAATGTTCAACTTAGCTCTGTGACCCTGGTCAAGTGCCTTAATTCTTCTGACTCTTGCCTCCTCTATTTGTAAAACAAGAATATCATTTATCCTACCTGCCTACTTATCCATGAGGACCAAATGAGATCATATTTTGAAAAGATTTTTAAAAATGAGTGTTTAAATAATAAACCAATTTGGAAGATAGAAATGTACATGGTATAGTACAACTGGAGAACATTATAAGGCAATGTGTGGTTCAAGTGTTAGACTGTCAGGGTTAAATAGGTTCAGAGAGAGGCAGCTGTAGACATTCAGTGAAAAATAAGAATTCTGTGGCCTAATGTTGAGGGGCACAGGCCATTTGGAGTTGGGAGGGTCTCCAGCTGAGCCTTAAAGAAAAGGCAGGATGTGGCTGGGAGAAATGAATCCTCCTTACATTGGTAACTGCTGCTGGCTAATAATCACTGTGTGTCTCCTCTGTTGTTACAGGCTGAACTCATTGGAAGTCTCACCCACAAGCTTGAGATGCTCCAGGAAGCAAAGGGGAGTTTGCTGATGGACATCAAACTCAATAATGCCTTGGGAGAAGAGGTGGAGGCTTTGATCAGTGAGCTTTGTAAGCCCAATGAGTTTGACAAGTACAAGATGTTCATAGGAGATTTGGACAAAGTAGTAAACCTGCTACTCTCCCTTTCGGGGCGCCTGGCTCGTGTTGAGAACGTCCTTAGCAGCCTTGGTGAAGATGCCAGTAATGAAGAAAGGGTAGGTGGCTTAGCAATTTAATTCAAAAGGTTTTCCTTCCAAGCCCATGTACACAAAGAGGTGCCACTAAATATGATCCCTTCTCTTAAAAAGATTACGATCTCTTTGGGGGCAGGGCAAGAATACAACACATAGTAGATAATCAGGAAATAGAGGAGAAGGCTTCTTCCATGCCAAGATGTAATGCTGATACTCCAGGTTCAGAGAATACTTGGGAAAGTGAAAACACAGGGAAGTTTCTTTCCTTACATTCTCCTTCCTTCCTTTCCACCCCAGAAGAAAACATGATGGGTACTGACATTTTATAAGAAAGAGAAACTTTTGAGGAAGAAGCAGCAGGGGGTTAGGATCCACAAGAGGCTGTCTCCACTGCACCCCTTACTGAAAAGAAGATGGGTAACAAATGTTGTGATAATTATACATTAAATGCATTAAGTACCTCTCTGTGTCAGTGTAAAAAGAGGGAGCACAGTCTACAAGAACGCCCTCACTTCTGACACCAATTGCAAGTTCAGAGGGCTTCCCAAAACCACCCTCAGGTTTGATAATTTGGTTAGAACTCATTGAAAGCCGCTGTACACCCAGTAACTTTCTTACAGGGAAAGGACACAGATACAGATTAAAATCAGCCCTGGGAAGAAGTGCATAGAGCAGAGTCCAAGAAAGTACCAGATGTAGAGCTCCATTTGTCCTCTCCCTGAGCAGTCAGGACAGTGTTACTTTCCTGGTATTAATATGCAACAGTAAGCGTGAAGTATTGCCAACAGAGAAGTCCTGAGCCTCATTGCCCAGATATTAGGTACTGTGTGTGCTAGACTTGCAGAACTGACTGAAAAACAGACCTCGCCCTCAAGGAACTCATAATGGGGAAAACCAATATGTAAGAAGCAACTGAATACACTGTGAGGCAGAGAAAAGTGGAGAGTGGATCTGGAGGGGCAAACAGAGAACTAATTCAGATCTGGAGGGGCAGAAAAAGTATCTAATTCAAAGTCGTAAAAACCTTATATCTCATATTGTAGGTTTTGGACTTCAGCCTAAGGAAGGGAACAGCCAGGAACTAATTTCAAGCAGAGGCCTGACATAATCAGCTGGGATAAGGGTGAGAATGATACTAGGGTAACAGAAGACTTATTGTAATATTCAGACAAGAAGGGTTTAGGCTGTTAATTTAGGCAATTATCATAGGGATAGAGAATAGGTAATATATTAAAAATATAAGGAGTTTGATTTAACAAGGCTTGTTGGCAGGTATATGATGGAAGGGTAGAATGGAAAGGTGATTGCAAGTTTCCTGGTTTGGCCATTTGGATGGATGTTGCAGATATCTGAGATAGGAAATACTGGAGTACGTTCTAGTTAAAGAAACTTAAGTTTTTCCAGAATTGAATTAAATTCAACACTTAAATCCACAATACTTTTTTTTTTTTTTTTTTTGGGCATTGGCAGGCACCGGGAATAAATTCTGCCTGCTGAGCCACCATGGCCCACCCCCACAATGCATTCTTAAATAGAAGCAAAAGCTTTTTCACCTGTAAAGTGCTATGTCAACACTGGTTTTTATGATGATTGGTCTTTGTTAAGAAATTAAAAGTATAAAAGGCAATGAAGAGTAAGTGGCTCAATAAATGTTAAATTCAGGATAATGGCTACCAATGGGGGCGGGGTGTGGGTAGGTACAGAGTTTGGGGTTGCAGAGGAATATATTGAAAGTTTCAATGGAATCTCTCTTCTCTTTTAATCCGAAGCAAAATGAAAAACTGTTCACGTTAAAATTTGACAGTTGGTGGATAAACAGGTGCTATAGCAACCTATATATTTCTGATGCTTGAAATATTTCATAATTGTTTAAAGATGAAGAGGTTCTCCTTGTTTTGTTGTTTTATTTACTCTATAGCTCTGCATTACTTTGAAAAATGACTTCATCAAAATTGAGTCCCTAAGCACTTTTTTAGTTGCATTTTCCTGATTAGTCAAAGGAGACCTCTGAAGATAGAAAGAAACATTTATAACACAAACCTGTAACCTTGCATCTTCCCCCCAGGCAGATCAAAGAGGCTTAAATTTAGGGGGATTTAGGGCAGACACATGAGCGTTTGGTAATCTGACAGGAGCTCATTTGTATAAAAACATATTTTAATAATCTTATTTCTTGATTGGTTTCCATTTTAATTAAGTTTTTTAATCACTTTGATTTGAAACATCTGGATGGTTAGTATAAATTTTTTTTAATTTTAAATGGTATTTATTATATGTCAGCATACTGGACAGAAAACTATGATAAAGATTGTTATAAAGAAAAGTAGCCCTAAAGATAATATATGCTACTTTACCATTTGGGTTTGTCTAAGAAACAGAGAATATGAAATTGCTATCATGATTGACTAGAATTTCTCTCCTGTAGGGAGTGTGGGGCCTAAAACAAGACGTGAAAACAATGGAAACTGATTTCTTGGGGATAGGAAATGTGATGCTCCAATTGTTTGTATGGATTAGAGTAGAGGGTCTTAAACGTTAGTCTACAAGAAGAATCACCTGGAGGGCTTGATAAAATAAAGATTGTTGGGTCCCACCTGCAGAGTTTTTGATTTGGTAGGTGGGATAGGGCCTAAGAATTTGTAGTTCTTTTTCGTTTTTGTTTTCACTGTAAATAGTTTTATTCACACATCATACAATCCAGCCTTAGTGTATAGACCTGCCTTCGCCACCATACACTATCTGAAGACATTTCCTTTCCTTCCACAAAGAATCCATACTCCTTTCCCAGTCCCCTCGTGTGTTGACATTTAGTTCTGGCACAATGCCTTTGTCAGAAGGTAAGATAGAGGATAAAGACTGAAATGGTATAATTTAAGAATGCCTAGAGTGTACCATGATGGTGATTAAATGTACAAATTAAAAAATGTTTTTGCAGGAGGAAGAACAAAGGAATGCCATACTGCAGGGTGTTGAAGATAGATGGTATGTGGGAAAAAGTACAATCGATGCAACTAGGGTCTGTAGTCAACAGGAGCATTGTAATATGCTTCCACTCTAACAGGTTCCCCGAGACTGCTGCTGGTCCAGCGTCCTCTAAAAGTTTTCTTTGCAAGCAGTTTGGCCCTTTTCTTCCTTTCCCCTGCCCCTGGTTAATAGGGTTGTTCTGTCTTGGCAGTGCTCTCTCAACGAGAAGAAGAAGGTCCTGGCTGGGCAGCACGAGGATGCCCGGGAACTCAAGGAGAACCTCGATCGCAGGGAGCGGGTGGTGCTGGACATCCTGGCCAATTACCTTTCAGAGGAGCAACTGCAGGATTACCAGCATTTTGTGAAAATGAAGTCAACACTCCTCATTGAGCAGCGAAAGCTGGATGACAAGATCAAACTGGGCCGGGAACAGGTCAAGTGTCTGCTGGAGAGTCTTCCCTCAGATTTCATTCCCAAGGCAGGGGCCCTGACTTTGCCCCCAGATCTTACAAGAGAAATGACTCCTGTTGGGAGATGTACTTTCAGTAGTGCTTTTCCAACATTAACCTCTCCACTTTAACCTCTTCTAAAATACCCAACCAAAAGATCACCTTTTCTCTCAACACTATTTAATCTGAAAAAATGTGTCAGTTCAAACCACCATTTAAACTATATGGGCTATTGGGGGTTTTCTGGATGAAAGGAAAGAAATTCTATCCAGAAAAAAGAAGCCCTTTTTTTCCCTTCTCACCCATCATGATTGATCTTCTGAGAACTTGAATGCTGCTGGAAACTTAGCCCTTTCTATTATTTCCTTTGTAGTAGAAAGAAAATATTAATGAAACTGTGAGAACTGGTTGGAGGGTCTTTGATTGATCACTTAGTTTAACAGGCTGAGGCTGTAGTGTGTGTCACCTTCAGGAATGTATCCACAATGGCCTTCCTTTCTTGTGGGCAGAGTGCCCTGTTGGCAGGGTACAAGCACTCATTAGTGAAGGGTCTGCAACAAAAAGCCTTAAAAAGACAGACACACACCAAGAAAGAAAAACTGTAAAACCTTGGACATTGTTATTTATATTTTTAAAAATGAAAAAGATCATTTTGTTTGTGTGCTAACCACTTATTTGATTCTATTTTGTGATGGAAGTAGACAGTTATGTTTGGCTCTTTATTTTGTGAAAACCTTAAATGAAGAATTCCAAAGATAGTCACGTTGAGTGTGGACACTTTTGTGTTTATTTCCCCCTGCACTCTTGGTTTGTCTCTTTTATTTGTACAAAAATGAGTAGACACTCTACACTTATATGTGTTAACTGAGAATAGGGAGAGTCCCAGTTTCCACTGCTTCCATTCCTCACCTTTTACTCCCATATGAAATAGAAATACACACTTCTTCTCTGGGAAGAAGACTTTATGCAGTATGGTTATCTCATTTCTTGGTGCTTCATGTCGTTATCACGGTGGTGGGGAGATAAAGCTAAATTTTATTAGCAAGAGTGGCATCTCTCTCAAACCGACATGGCAAGAAGGTGGCCAGAATTCAAGCCAATTTAGAATGGAACTCATGCGTCCTCTTCTTTAAGATTTGGGGAAAATATGTATGATTCAGAGTGAAACTATCAGGCTGTTTTGGTGATGCTTTTTGTAAAATCACACTTATTAGAAACTCCTTCCTAATATCTGAAAACCTTGATTTTGCACTGTCCTATTTAAATAATAATATTTTCCTGGGTATTCCATAGCCAAAGTTGTCAACCTATTAGAACAGGACTCTGTGAGCAAAATAAAGTATTCTTTTTCTTTTTTTTTTACATGGGCAGGCACCGGGAATCGAACCCAGGTCCTCTGGCATGGCAGGCGAGCATTCTTGCCTGCTGAGCCACCATAGCCCACCCTAAAGTATTTTTAAAAAGATAAAACTGGAAAGATGAGAAGGAAATACATTTACATCCATCAGAAATAGCAGTAGCCTAATACTTTGAGCAAGTACCACATCCCAGGCCGTTTCAGCTTTCTTTCCACATGTGCTTAATCAACATGGCTGATGGCCACCGCTTGTCAGTTTGGACTAGCAGCCAGCTGTAGAGAGTTAGGAAAGTAAAGTTTGTAAAGGAAAAATGCTAAGGGTACTCAATACCCTTTTTCCCTTAGTACAATTTAGTTGAGACTTTATGTTGTCTTTACGAACTTCAAAACTGTAGTTTTGGTCCCCAGTACTGATAACTTTTGATTAACTTAGACTCAATAGAAGAGGTGGAACCAGATGGTGGCTTAGTGAGGAATTTAGTTTATCCTCCAGAGCAGCTAGTAAATAGCCAAGAATAGTACAGAACAGCTGCTAGGGCTACCTAGTGACCGGACACACAGCATACACCAGTCTGGAGCAGGTGAACAACTGAACCCTACATAGAATGAGAGTCTGCTGAAATTCAAGGTACCCCATCACTTTATGCTGGTAGGAAGCCACGGGCAGACAAGCGTCACATGCTGGGCAGGATAGGAAAAGCACAGAGTCTAGAGGCTTTGTAGGAAAGCTGGGTCTCATTCAGGGAAAACTGATGCTGGCGACTCTTTTCCCTTGAGATGTGGGCCTGTCTAGTCTGGGAAAATCTGACTGGGGTCTATGATATCTGAGGAGACCCTTCTCAAAAAAAAGTCTCCATATAGGCAGAGTAATAAGCAAGAACTGAAAAGTTCTGATCAGTTGAACAGAACCTATGCTAGAGGTCTAAAATAAGTTGAACTAAATGTCAAAGAACAGACAGAGAACAAAGCTATCCACCAAGAAAATCCTAGGTAAAAGAGTGAAAATACTCTCCAGAATAAACTAATTAAGGAAATCAAATGCCTAGACGCCAGCAAAAAGTGAGTCATACTAGGAAAATCAAAGCTACGTCCCAGTCAAAGGAATAAACCAACAATTCAAATGAGATATAGGAGTTCAAACAACTAACTCAGGATGTTCGGCGAGACATGGAAAATCTCATCAAAAATCAAATCAAGTTGAGGGAGGATGTAAAGAAGACACTGAGTGAACAAAAAGAAAAACTCGAAAGTTTGGAAAAAAAATCACAGAACTTACAGGAACTTAGAACCAGTAGGCCACCTAGTAGCTTCTTGTGAGCAACGAACCAAAGCTGTTGCTTTGTTCTTGGAAGGTATACACTGTGTGACTCCATTAATACAGCACCTTAGTTTCCCAGGAATGTTTTCAAAAGTTTATGATTGACCCTCAGAGGTCCCATCTCCCAGAGAATGGGTTGAGCCAGCGATAGCATTCAACAGCCACTCTACATGGTCATTCTGGAAGTGAAGAAAAACAATGTTTCTAACTGAAATTTCACCAAACTTAGACTAGCATGGGAGCTGGAAATCACCTCCAATTGGTAAGCAACTGCGTGTGTCTTGCTGAAATTGAGGGGGCTTTGTAATCAGACCAAATTGAAGCCAACTGGCAAATGTTTACCACTGTTCTTAGTGAAGTTCCTCAGAGGAATTATTGAGCCCCCAGTTCTCAACAATCTTCAAAACTATTCTTTGTAAGGATTTGACTGGGTGACTTTTTTTTTGTAATGCAATTTTACTGAGATATGTTCACATTCCATATAATCATCCGAAGCATACAGTCAGTGGTCCATGGTATCATCAAATAGTTGTGCATTCATCACCACAATCAATTTTTGAATATCTTCATTACTCCAAAAAAATACACTTTAATAAAAATAAAAATGAAAACACCCAAAACATCAATGCCCCTTATGCCCCCTATTATTTATTATTTGTCCTTATTTTTTTACTCATCTGTCCATACACTGAAGAAAGGGAGTGTCAGCCACAAGGTTTTCACAATCACATGGTCACACTGTAAAAGCTGTATAGTTATACAATCATCTTCAAGAACCAAGGTTACTGGAATAAAGTTCAACAGTTTCAGGTGTTTCTTTCTAGCTATTCTAATACACTAGAAACTAAAAAGGGATATGTAATGCATAAGAATAACCCCCAGAATAATCTCTCCACTCTTATTTGAAATCTTTGAGCCACTGAAATTATCTTGCTTCATTTCTCTTCCTCCTTTTGGTCCAGAGCCTTTCTCAATCCCATGATGCTGGATCCAGGCTCATCCTGGGGAGTCATGGCCCACATAGCAAGGAAATGTCCTACGTAGGGGGGATGTCTGGGGGACATTTTGCGCATTCAATCTTAAGTAATTTTTTAAATTTATACATGTAAAAGCAAGTGATCCCTACAGTAGAGAAACTGATGGTGTTTCTTGGAATATCACAAGCACTGTAAACTTAATGATGCTCTTAGAGTTGTGTCCATTCTCTCATTGCATTGAAATGTTCTATTTTGCAAAATGAGTGTGACACCAAGTGTGTCACAAATTGAAATCCAATCCTCAGGCAGATGTGGTATTTATTTTAACAGGACTCTGTGCCTTGAAGAGAAGAAAGTACTCACCTAGTATTTGTTGCATGGGCTGGGAATCAAAGCCAGGTCTCCCATATGGACGTCGGGCATTCTACCACTGAACCACTACTAACCCAGTTTTCAAAGTTTACTTTTAAATGCCTTTAGCTAGAAAAGAAGCTACATGTTTACCACTTTCCCATTTTGCATTCTTCTCCTACTAATAAGTAAAAAACATCCATGTAGGAAAGAAACCTAGAAAACCCTCCTTCCTCTCGCCAGTATCACGAGAACAGCAAGATCACGAGAACAGCAAGATCACGAGAACAGCAAGATCACGAGAACAGCAAGATCACGAGAACAGCAAGATCACGAGAACAGCAGTGGTGATCGACTGGGTTGTTGTTTAGGATTTTCAGAACACGTGTGCTGTCGCTGAGAATGATTATTCAGAGTCAGTAATTGTCCCTGGGGATGTGATCATTCCAGAGATGCACTTTCCATCAGGAGGCTGGTGGGATAATTTTCACAACATCCTGTGACAAACTAGGTTGGCCTCCACCTCCTGGGCCTCTTGAGAAGGTCCTGGGCATGTTGCTACATGTTGGCTGACCCAGCTTTTGTTTTGTTTTGTTTTGTGGCTGCTTCACCCCCAAAGAATGCAGGGAGGATCTCAGTGAAGGTGCCGAGGTTCCTCTAAAAGACACTCCAAACTTTTTTTTCCTCTGCTCCAGGGGAACACTTTAGGATTTGTTATGCACAATTGGTTTCTAAGTTTGAACATAAGGAAGCTTTGGTCAAGAATCAGTTGTTTAGTTGAGGGGTAGGGCTTGAATGAGGGCCTCTGGGGGACAGGGGATATGCTGGAGAAACCAGCCTAGGACATTCCAGTTTTCCTATCATTCTGTTGTAAATATTGGATCAAAATGACTTCTGAGTTTTAAAGATAGATCACAGTTGTTCATAGTATTCTTTGAGTTCAACCTTTAAGTGTGTGTTTTATTCAAGCACCTCTTAAGATGTTTTTTCTGGATATTTAGGAAAATGTTGACTTTTTATTCTTATATGGTTCCACATTTATATCTCTTTATTTTTCCATGATATTGCTGGCTTTATTCTGTTAGCTTGATTTTTTTTTCTTTCTTATAATAACATGAGTCTTACCTATTACTAAAAAGAGAAAGGAAGACCTTCAGCCAGAAATAACTTTTTCATCTGCAGTGAGGTATAAAGTGGCAAGGCAATTAATATGAAGGAATCATTCTACCCAGTAATAGATTAAGGACAAAGTGTTAATCCCTCCTTAACTCTTTGGGATGAAACATGGGATAAAAGGATAAAAAACATTTTAATATCAGAAAGGGACACTTGAACAGTTTTCTTATTTATGGGATCTGCCTCCAAGGCATTTACTGAGTTCTTACTGTGTACATAGAAATGTTCATGGCCACATAAAATTGCCAAGGAGAAAAAAACTCACTTTCCTTATGGGAGCTCTTTCAGACATTAGCTACCTCATAGTTTCTCTATTGTTAAAGAGACAATGTGCATCAGAATTACTTGGAATGCTTGTTAAAAAGCAGGTGAGCCCAGGAATTGGCATTTTACAAGTTCTCCAGGTTCTTCTGACTCACTTTAAGATTTGAAACTACTGATACTCAGTCTCTATTGTTATACTCACAGTAATAAGACTAGCATGATTTTATAAAACAAGCCTTACTGTCATCCACAGCATTATCAATTAAAACTGCCCTACTACTTTTTTATAGTTCCCAAAGTTGTGACATGGATTTTTTCCCCTGCTCACTCTTCCCCTAGACCTGCTTTAAATTTAAACACACTAACCACTTCAGGCTCAACTGCATTAATTCTTTTTTACTCAAAAGGCATCAGCTTATCATTTAATGCGAGTAACCTGAAGTTCTGCCAGTGTATTTGCAATTAATCATGATTGACCTTTCCAGTGTGTACCTTATTCACATTTCTCTTGCTTCATAACAAATCTCAAGCTATATATGTGAGACTGGATTTAGCAGTCTAGCTAATGAAACAACTATGTTGATTTCCTCTGAGAACTCAGTGAAAGAAACTGTCACCCACTTTCAAAGCTCTAAAATCAAAATTAGACAAGAAGAAAGTTACAAATGAAGAAATTGACTCATTTACTCCTACCTCATTCTGTAAGTGAAGGCAGCTGCATTTCTTGCTAGCATAATTACTGCTATTGCTTTCTACACCGCCAGATTCAATCCCACCAGAAAAAAGAGAGCATATTCTTAAAGCCACACATTTTCTGACTTCTTGGCTTTCAGGGAAGCTCACCGAACTCATTTTTTGGAGAGATGCTCTTCTACTCAGCAAGTTAAAAGTATTATGTTTAAATATTACATTTAATACATTTAGACCCAGAAGGTTTTCAAATGAAATCTTAAGAGGGCCCTCGCTATCCCAATTATTCATATTTTGCTTCCTCTGGAAGATCTGCCCACCAAAAAACTGACATGGGCCACTGAGATTTCTGGTTGGAAGGCATTCTACAGCAACTTCTGCAGCTCTGCCTTTAAAATATAATAAGAAGAAAGGTATAATCTTAGCTGCTACTTAAATTCAGAGTATTAAAGGGAATCTATAATTTGGACCTATCGTTGACTTTTCATTTCTGAAATGAAAACATAGGCATCAAATGAAATCCACCCTTGTTTTCTTCAACCATGCTTTTGGTTTCAGTTTGCTTTCCAAGAAGGTAGGTCAGACAGTAAAAAGAACTAAAAAATTGCACTATAGACTGGAGTTAAATCACAGTTCTATGCCACCACATGACCCAGGAAACTTACTATTCTGTTGAAGTTTAAAGCTGCTTCATCTGTACAATGAGAATACACCCTGTACTGTAATACTGTTGTAGAGTTTAACTGTGACAGAATGTAAAAGGATGGTCAGTACTTGCTATGTGCTCAACTATGTTAGTGCCCTTTCCTGTCACATTTGCTCCAAATTATTCATTTTGCAATAACTGCTCCCCTCTGACACACCCGACAGGAACACACCTCCTCTAACAGGTGATAACGGTACTCTGTTTAGAGGAATTACGGTTTATTCTCCACCCAGCCTCCCAAATTCTTCCGAACAAATACCTCATTGATTCTCATGTTAACATCTGTTTCTCTGTATTACATCTCTCTGGTAATTAACTCAATTTTTTTTGAAGAAAACATTTTTGCTAACTACATATGCTCCAAGGTCAATTTTTCTCCAAAGAAGTTGCAGATAATGCTGTGGGGTCATTAGCACCTCACTGGAAACATCTTTAGAGCACCTGCACACCGGAATGGGGTTTATTTCTTAGAAGCAAAAATTATTTTAAAATAGATACTTCAGAGCTCAATGTCTAGCCCAATTTCTACATTTTGCAGATGAGGAAACTGAGGCCCAGGGAGAGGTGATGACTTGGCCAAGCTCCCACAGTAACGGGACTTACACTGATTTTGTTTGTTTTTGTTTTTTTTCTTTGTTATACCTATTTTTTACTCCCTTTTCACCCCAGCTGCCTAGTCCATATTGGTCAATGTAAAATTTGTAGTAGTGAGTGTGGAAAAGCAAGAGATGAACAATGCAGTACCTACAGAGCACAGGACCTTTCCCATTAATCTCCCGTACCCAGCAGAGTAGGCACTAGTCCTTCAGACCAGCTTTGTTTGAGATTTTGAATCTCGAAATCCCACATGCTTCTTCTGATATTCTTTAATTTGGTCTTACCAAAATGGCACTTTTCTGAACCATGAGAAGCCAGGGCTTAATAATACCCTACATTTCTCCTGGAAATGTCTTTCTTTTTGCTTATTTGCAAATTTTGCTCCATTGTGATTGATATTTAGGGGATTATCAATCCCCTAAATATCCCTCTGCCCTTGGACAGTGCACAATTGCTATACAGTGTGTCTCATTGAGGATATTTGTCAAATTTTCATCATCTGGAACAGACTGTTAATTGCAATCTGCAAATTCATGCTTGTCAAAGTATGAGATTATTATTTTATAGTTTAAATCTTGCCTTTATACAAAATCTTAGGGATCTTTTATCAGTCTGGGTCCAAGGAGAACATAGAAAGTACACTGTGGGTCATGCAGAGGAAGTTTAATATAAAGAATTATTAAATTCTGATAAACAAGTGACTATAGGGATATAGTTGTATGTAAGGGGATTCTATACGGTGCCCTAAAACTAAGGGAAAGTACCCAAGGAAGGATAAACTCCGAAAGGAGCCTCCCGACACACGGGTTCAGACCTCCTTGGGAAAGGTGTGGTTCAGACCACGGATAGCAAAGAAGTTTAATGCAGTAGGACCACAAGCAGGAAGCAACCCTCCGGGGTAGGGCAGGGTGCAGCCAATCAGCAACCGAAGGCTTGGCTGAGGACAGGTACTTGGGACCAGCAGAGGGAACAGGAGCTCAGAGGGAAGCCTCCCAGCCACAGGTAAGCTGAACCTCGTCTGCAAGAGTCTGGAAGCTGCTGTGTGCAGGCCTTCAGGGCACCGATACTAATGGGAATTGGGTGCCATTTTCCATGTCCAGAGGCTAGGGAGAAGGTTACCGCCCTGCTGAGGCTGCAAGGTTGCAGAGGCTTGGTGCGTTCTGGGCAGTGGTTGGGGCAGAACTCCAGCAGATATTCTCACCCCCACATTGCTGACACGCCAAGCTGCAGCCAGAAACAAAAGTCCTTTCCTCCCATCCCTCCAGCACCCTCTACTGAGAAAGCTTAATGTTGTGCTCACTGAAAAGGAGAGACGCTTAAAAGAGATTCTGAAGGATGGATTTGGAGTCAAGCGGCAATAAATTTATAGCTGGCATAGATTGTTTTTACAGATTATTACCCTAGCATTATCTTCTGGTATAATGTAGAATTTTGTAGTTGTTGATTCTATAAGAACCATTTCCCTGACAATAAAAAAAAACAACTCTGTATCAAATGGGACAACTCGTATCTCTTGAAGAAGAAAGGGTCAAAAGGGAACTATTTTCTCATTTATGTTTTCTTTAAATGTGCTCCATATCCCCATATTCTTCAAAATACCAAATGTAATGCATTTAGATTGAGGCCTAGTTGTATTTGTCAATCCTTTTCTCTCTGTCTCTGCCTCTGTGTATCTCCGTTCTGTGTCTCACTGTGTCTCTCGGTATGTCTCCATCTCTATACTTTTCTGTTTCAGTGTGCGTGTTTCTTAGTCTCTATTACAACCTCTACAGCTATCATTCCCTGTTCTTTCCTTCCCAAAATGATTCCAATAATATATTTTCTTTTCTTGGGTGACTCACAAAGGATAAAGTGGGAGGGAAGATGTTTTTTATTTAGAAAAATATTAAGAGCTTCATTCAAGCTAAAAAAAAACCTCAAGGAACAATTGTCAATATTGTTTAAATATATGAGTGAATGAAAACTATTTCCCTTTTATAATTAGAACAGAATATAAGAATTGGCTTTGTTTGCAGTAATAGGAATTGTGTTGCTAAAAGAGGAGCAACCCAACAAAGAGGGCTCAGAAGCATTGGAACAAGGATCTAAAAAGACTATCTTCCTTCCTGAAGATTAAAAGAAAAAAAATAGAATGCATATCTACCTGGTAGTGGGTGGTTTGGAAGCAGAGTTACTAAAAGGCAGAAAAATAGACTATCACCCTTCCGGAACTAGAGTTCTGTGCAAGTAGATAAACAGAAAATGAATCTAAGTAAAAAGAAGGTCAAACGTCAATTTAATAATATATAAACCTCACTTTAAAAATGCATCACTTGATACATTTTGATGTTATTCTTTTAAAATCTGAGGAAACTTTGTCCTAAACAAGGAACGATTGCTTTAATCTAAATTCAAAATTCTAAATAGATGTATATTCTCATAGTGAGAATGTAAATCCTCAAATCCCTTTCTTCCACTTTTTCTTTTTGCTTCTTTTAAAAATTCATGCCTTGCCCTTTTCTACAAATCTTATAAAAGACTTCTTGTTTTTTGCACAAGTTTTGAAAAGGATGTAACTGAGAGTTTAAAAAACAAATTCTGTAAGCCTTCTTGCAAACATCAATTAAAAACCAAGTAAGAAATAATACACAGCAGAAAGCAATTCATGAAATGGTTAAATAATATGCCTCCACAGTTCAATGAGAGAGTGGTATCTGTGGGGAGGTACAGCAGAAAACGTCCAGGTTCATCATTACTCTGGGTGATTAAATATGTGCCCTGGCATGGCTAATTGAGAAGACAGATGATAGCCTGCTCACAAAAGTAGAAATACAGCTTTTCAGAGCAAATTGATCAGAAATCAGTGGGAGGTATTTAACAAAGGGCTTCTATCCACAAGGCATAAATACAAATGTATCTATACATTATATGCAAATCTAAATCAGCAATAAAGAGATAAACAACACTATTTTAAAAGCTGGGGGAAAATTCAATAGATAATTCACAAGGAAGAAATATAAATGGCCAATAAGCATATGAAAAGGTGATCAACATTACTAAATTATTGAAGAATGAAAATTTAAACCCCAGTGAGATTCTATTACACAATAGAGTGACTAAAGTGTTGGTGAAAATGTGGAACAAATGGAATTCTTATGCATTGCTGGTGAGAGTGTAAGCCACTGTGGAGAATTGTTTAGTAGTTTGTCATGAAATTAAACATAAATTTACCCAAAGATTTAGCAATTATACTTTTAAGTGGTTACTCTAGAGAAACAAAAATATGTATCACAACAGCAAAACAACAACAACAAAAACCTGAAAAGAACCCAAGTAGCCATCAACAGGTAAATCAATAAAACAAACTGTAATATTAACACAATAGAATTCTACTCTTCAATAAATAAGAATGAACTACTGCTACATGGAACAATATGGATGAATTCCAGAAAATTGTTACACAAAGAAGCCATACACAAAAGGATACACCTACTTGATTCCATTTATATGACATTCTAGAACAGGCAAAACTAATCTGCCATGATACAAATCAGAAGTTGCCTGGGGTTGATTGAAATGAAGTAAAAGAGAACTTTCTGAGATGATAAAAATGTTCTATGTCTTGTTTTGGGTGACACTTACTGGGGTGAATGGTATTGTGCAAATTCATTAAACTGAACATTTAACATCTGCAACTTTTATTAAAATAGTGGGAAAGCCCAGACCTGGCCCAGCAGGAGGCAACAGCATGAGCATCAACATCCGCCACAAGGACCAAACGCCCAGCACATGGACCCGGAGTCACGACATCTTCCTGAGGCTGTTTGTCAAGCTGGACAGGTGTCTGGCCAGACAACCCACCCTACCTTCCACCGAGTTGTCCCGTAGAGGCTGTTCATGAGTCCAGCCAGCCAGGGGCCCCGAGCCCTTTCCAGCGTGATCTGGAAGATGAAGCTTCCTGGCCGGGAAAACAAAACCGCTATGGTTTTGGGGACCACCACGTGCGGGTCAGGAGATGCCCAGACGGAAGGTGTGTGCGCTGCGTATGAGCAGTGGGAATGCATCCGTGTCCTCCTGGCCAGGGGAAACAACGTCGCCTCCAGCCAGCTGGTCCCGGGCGTCCCCAGGGGCTGCGGCCCGCTCCTGCTCTCTGGTCCCCGCGAGGCCTTTCGGCAAGGCCAGGAAACCTGCACAGCCTCAGCAAACCCTACTGCAAGCACGGAGAGTTCCAGCACGCCAGAGGCCAACCAGCAAGCCTTCACTGCAAAACCTGACCCCAGCTCCTCCTGCCTGTTGCTAAAACGATTTTGAATGCTGAGGAAGGGTGTGGGGAGGAAAAGTGACTAGGGCAAACGCGTTATTTGACATTGAATAAATAACTAGGTAGCAGGTTTTCATCCTTCAGACAAGTGTTAGGGATCTTGAGTGTAGAAATTTCCAGAGATTTTTATCATATTTACAGTGTAGTCTAAGCTTCTGTCACAAATAGATGGAAAAAAGAAAATGCATAGGCTGAAACAAGTTAATTATTTGTCTCTCACATAAGTCAAGAGGTATGTGGGCATTCTAGGATGGATGGGTGGCTCTGTTTCAGGAAACTCGGTTCGCTCTGCCCTCGCCTAAGTTTTGCTGTTTATGTATGGTCAAAGACAGCAAGAGAAAAAACAGCAGAAAGCAAGAAAATTCCTTTTAAGTTTGTGGCCCCACGTTACACACATCACTTCCATTGGCGAGACTTAGACACATAGCTGTACCTGGAAAATCTCACCTCTAGGAGGAGGGTTGTGTGTTCTGTTAAAATTCACTGGGGAGTTCCATGTCAAATGTAGTAAGTAATATCCCAACAGATTAAGACTCCTGCAGTTCATAATATAGAAGCTCTAGAAAAAATGCGAAAGGTGTCTCTATCTGAAGCTAGAGAGTGGGCAGAAGTAGCTACTAGAAATTTGGAGGAAGGGACTAAGCATGGGGTATTTCCTATTTTTATGGCTGTATCCTGAAGACAGGCTACAGTCAGCAACTTGCAGGCCAGCTAGAAACCTGATTAAAAACCCTCACACTTTCTGGCAGAGGATAATGGACAGAAAGTCAGAAAAAACACAGTTGCTGGATGGAAAGGAGGGAGCCAGACGAGAGAGCCCCACATTCTGTGTTTTAACTCTGCCCAGATCTCTGGCTGAGCCCTGAGCCATGCATGTTCAGAGCAGACTGCACAGAGCCAATTTAAAATAACAACTGAAATTGGAGCTGACACCCAAAAAGTAAAACTTGAAGTTTGATTCCAACTACATTAATTGCCTATTAGAATAAAATATATTAACAAAAAAATATTAACACTCTTCAGAGAAATGTGTAACAGAATACAGCTTCCAGAATATAAAATTCACATCATCTCAGTTACAATCTAAAATAACTTGGCATAGGGAAAAAAAGGAATATGTGACCCAATCTCAAGAGAAAAGACAATCAACAAAGACCAACCCTGAGATGAGAGCACACAAAGACTTCAAATAAGCTATTATAACTATTCTCAATGAGGTAAAGGAAAATGTTCATAATGAAGGCTCACAATGGAGAAGATAGGAAATCTCAGCAAATAAAAACCATAAAAAGGAAATAATAAAAAACTGAAAAATCTGAAATGAAAAATACACTGAGTGGATTTAAAAGCAAAATACAGAAAATGAACGAGTCAGTGAACTCGAAATAAGATCAAGAGAAATTATCCAATATGAAAACCAGAAAAAATAAGGATGTTAAAGTACAGAGCATCAGGTACCTAAAATTGCAGTTGCTAGACTATCAATTAAAAACACAAAAAAAACTTAAAAAGCCAATTAATAAGTTAAAGTGGAATTTTGAAAAAATAAACAATCTTAAAAAAAAAAAAGGAAGGGAAAGACAGTAAATGAAAAACAGAGGAGGAAGTGCGAGGGTAGTTCAGTGGCAGGATTCTCACCTGCCATGTGGGAGACCCGTGTTTGATTCCCGGTCCTGATTCCTGGCCGATAAACATCACAAAGAAACCAGCAAAAACAAACAAACAAAATTCAACAAATGATGCTGCAAATAATGGGATACTCATATGGAAAAAGAATGAAATGTGACCCCGCCATACAGCATACAAGAAGACAAAAACAAAAACAAAAATAAACAGGAGACAAACAGAAGACAAATAAACCCAACGTTATCATTAAACCCAACCTTATCATTAAGTGCATTGCATTTTAATGAACTAAACACTCAAATTTAGAGACCAAGAGATTTAAAGTAACTAGAAGAAAGAAGATATACAAACCATATTCCTAAGTAGACTGGAATGGCTGTGTTAATATCAGATAAAATAGACTTCAAGATTAAGAAATATTTCCAGAGATAAAGAAGGCTATTTCATAATGATAATGTGTCAAATCATCAGAAAGATATAATAATCATAAATGTGCATACACCTATTTAAAAAGCTCCATAATACAAAGCAAATATTGACAAAATTAAAGGGAGAATGATACAAATCCACAATTTTAACCTCTCTCTCTCAACAATTGACAGAAAAACTGGACCAAAAAAATCACAATAAAGACAGATGATTTGAATAACAAACTATCAACCATATTGAGCTGAGTAATACTTATTGAACTTTACATCCAATATTTGAAGAATAGAATTCTTTTCAATTATACATGGTATATACACTAACATATACTAAATGCATAGTCATAAACCAAATCACAATAAAAAATTGAAAGTATTAAAACCATACATATTATGTTCTATGACAATGGAATTAAGTTAGAGATTAATAATGGTAAGATACTTAGAAAAACTCAAAACATTTGGAAATTAAACAATACATTTCAATTGCTTTCAAAGAAGAAAACATAAGGAAATGTAGAAAATATTTTGAACTTGATAATGAAACATATAAAAATTGGTAAGATATAGCTAAAGAACTGCATAGAGGAAAATTTATAGCTTTAAATGCTTATATTGTAAAAGAAAAAATGGTTTAAAACCAATACCTAAAATTCCACCTTAAAAAGCTAAAGAAGAGTAACCTAAATCAAAAGTACAGAGAAAGAAGGAAATGATAAAGGCAAGAGCAGAAATCACCAAAATAGAAAACAAACAACTGAGAAAATTAACAAAGACAAAATGTAACAAAATTGATAAATCGCTCATTAATCTGCTCCAGGAAAAAAAGTGAGAATACAAATTACTAATATCAGGAAGAACTGGGAGGGATCTACAGTTCCTATAGATATTAAGATAAGAGACTATTATGAACAACTGTATGATGAAAAAATTCAACAACTTAGATAAATGGAAAGTTACTTGAAAAATGCAACTTACCCAAACACACACAAGATGAAAAAGATGATCTGAATTTGTTATCTAAAACATCCCCTCAGGAAAACTCCAGGCCCTGATGGTTTCACTGGTGAACTTTATCCAACTTTAAGGAAGGAATCACATCAACCCTTCACACATTCTTTAAGAAAATAGAGAAGAGAAACCACTTCTCAACTCATTTTATGAGGCCAGCAAACTGCTCATATCAAAAGCTGACAATAACATTTTTTAAAAAGAAAAGTACAGAACAATATCCGTCATGAACATAAACACAAAGGTTCTTATCAAAACCATTATAAATCACATCCAGCGATGTATAAAGAGGATATTACATATTATTAAAAGGTGAGTGGTGCCTGAGATGTGACTAGATGCCAAATTCAAGATCTGACAAGGTGGCCAGGTGGCCCTGCAGGATTATCAAAGAAACCCAATGTTTGCTGGCAGAACCAGATCCCAGTTGTGGTAGTTAGATTCAGTTGTCAACTTGGCCAGGTGAGTGTACCTAGTTTTGTTGCTGAGGACATGAGCCAATGGTACATGAACCTCATCTGTTGCTGATTTACATCTGCAGTCAGCTAGGAGGCGTGCCTGCTGCAATGAAGGACGTTTGACTTAATTGGCTGGTGCTTAAATGAGAGACCACAATACAGCACAGCCTAAGCAGCTCGGCATTCCTCATCTCAGCACTCGCAGCTCAGCCCAGGCCTTTGGAGATGCAGAAAGAAGTCGCCCCGGGGAAAGTTGTTGGAACCCAGCGGCCTGGAGAGAAGGCCAGCAGAGACCATCCTGTGCCTTCCCACGTAAGAAAGAACCTCAGTGGAAAGTTAGCTGCCTTTCCTCTGAAGAACTAACAAAATAAATCCCCCTTTATTAAAAGCCAGTTTGTCTCTGGTGTGTTGCATTCTGGCAGCTAGCAAACTAGAACAGATTTGGTACTGGAGAGTGGGGTGCTGCTGCGGTTTGCAAATGCCAGATATGTTGGAACAGTTTTTTGAATGGCTAAGGAGAATATTTTGGAGGAACCGTGAAGAGAATGATCGAGAAGTCCCGGAGTGCTTGAAGAGACTGTTGGTGTAAATGGAACCACTGCCAATCTTGGCAAAGGAGGACACAAAAGGGAAAAATTGGAGTTTGCAGAGTAAGAACCATGGAAGCTTGGGTCTGAAGCCAAGAAACCTCGGCCAGGAGAGCGGACCCACCCATATACATGGAGAGGGTGAGTTTACCCTGAAGGGTGAGGATGAGCCTCTCATCTTGTTGGAGTGGAAGAGTTGTGTAGCCTCAGGCCTTGGAGAAGGCAGAGCATGCTCCTTGGGGACTGGGAGAGCCTGGCTGCCACCACATGGAGGGGTTGAGTGTGTGCCCCAGAAATGGTAGAGAGCCCTGATGCCTGGAGAGAGTGGAGCCGAGAGGTGGTCTCCTCGATGTTCCCCAAGGTTGATTTGGAAAGAGGCGGGCCACTGCATAGGCCCTCGGAAAGGATGAGACTACCACTTTCTAAAGCCGAAGGATGAATGACTTTCAGACTTCGAAATCCAATGGTGTTTGCCCTGCAGGTTTTACATCTGTGTTCTTCCAATTTCTCCCTATGGAAATGAAAACCTATATCCTGTGAATATCCTCCTTTGCATATTGGCACCAGACAATTTGTTTTGAGATTCACAGGTCCACAGCCAGAATTTTTTGCGCCTTAATATTGTTTAAGGTGATGTGTGTAGTTGCCAAGTTGACAAGGGGTGGACATGTGGTAGTTAGGTTCAGTTGTCAACGTGGCCAGGTTCTGTTGCTGTGGACTTGAGCCAATGGTACGTGAACGTCATCTGTTGCTAATTACATCTGCAGTCGGCTAGGAGGTGGGCCTGCTGCAATGAATGATGTTTGACTTAATTGGCTGATGCATAAATGAGAGAGCACAATGTAGCACGGCCCAAGCAGCACAGCATTCCTCATCTCAGCACTTGCAGCTCAGCCCAGGCCTTTGGAGATGCAGAAAGAAGTAACCCTGGGGAAAGTTGTTGGAACCCAGGGGCCTGGAGAGAAGACCAGCAGAGACCATCCTGTGCCTTCCCATGTGAGGAAGAACCTCAGTGGAAAGTTAGCTGCCTTTCCTCTGAAGAACCAACAAAATAAATCCCCTTTTATTAAAAGCCAATCCATCTCTGGTGTGTTGCATTCCAGCAGCTAGCAAACTAGAACACCAGTATTGAAGCAGAATCAGATTAGAACAATGCCCGTTATTTTCATGGGGTCATTGCTGGCCCCCAAGATTCCCCCTTTGAGGACTTTTGAACTTGAGCTATTCCTTCCAGTACCCAATTAAATGTAGGCATGTAAATGTAAGGGTATGTTTAGATATTTTGAAAGTGGTACCCAGCACAACATATGTGCACAGTTCTGCTATCCATTCAGACTTTAAGTGCTCCCAATCCAGATGATCCACTAGCAACTGATACAGCAAAGCAGTGGAAGACCAGTGAAGGCCAAGCCACAGAAACGGCTAGAGCGTGGACTAGGCTATATGCCATGAATATTTAAATTGATCTGATCATCAAGTGTGCATCACTTCTCCCATTCTACCAAGACTTCTTCCTTTTTTGTTTGCATTTAATGGATACAGTCTTAGAAACTTTACAGAATACCCAGATACCGTCAGTCCTTTGATAATTAAATGCACATTAGCAAATCTCTGTCATGTCCTGATTCACTATTGTAAAGCATGAGCAGACACTAGAAGTATCATTTGGATTGTAGCAAAAATGTAAAAGCTGTGGCTCCTCTCCTGCTTTTATTCATTCCCCTATCATAGTTTAAGTGGAAAGCACTGTGAATGAAAGCAGTTGTCCGGGTTAGCTGCAGTGGTGTGGGTGTTTTCTTCATTATTATTTTTGAGGAGGAAGGTAGTTTCATTTTAATTGTATGAGCTCCTTTCTCCTTTTATGGTGATCTAATTAAATGCATTGATGAAAAGCAGCCAGCCAATTGTTCTTTAGAATACAACCTCTAGCCAAATCTGACTTGATTTAGATGCTGACGATGGACAACCTTGATTGAACCAAAATGGGAATATTAAAAAAGATCACAGTCCTCACTGATAACCTTGTGACTTTGCTGTCAAGTGTAGGATTTTCCCTTCAAAAAAAAACTTGCGTGTGATTTCTAAATGTTGGGTTAATTTCTTTTTTTTCCATTAATTAATTAAAAAAAAAACTTGCTACCATTTTGTATGGCTTGTATGGAAATTTCTATAAGTCTTATGTTTTAGTGAAATATTTTTTGTTATTCTAAAAAAAAAAGAGAGAGAAAGGATATTACATTGTGGTCAAGTATGATTTATCCCAGAAATTAAGGCTCATTTAACATTCGACAATGAATCAATGTAATGTGCCATATTAACAGAATAAAGAAGAAAACATTGGATCATTTCAACAGAAACAAAAACATTTGGAAAAAAACACCCATTTATGATTTAAAAAAAAAATCAAAGGAAATTTCCGCAAACTGCTAAAGGACATCTATTTTTTAAAATCTAAGCTAATATTAGACTTAGTGACAAAATATTACCCTAAGATTGGAATCAAGGCAAGGATACATACTCTAACCATCTTTATTTTACATTGTATGAGAGGTCCTAGCCATTGCCATAAGGTAAGAGAAAGAGATAAAAAACAAAAGTTTGCAAAGGAAGAAATAAAACTCTATATGCATCTGACATAAGTTTTTATCCTCTCTACTCAAACCCCAAGCAATCTACAAACAACTTTTAGAACTAATAAGTGAATTTAGAAAGTTTTCAGGATATAAGGTAAATATATAATTTATATTTCATATTCTAGCAGCAAACAATTGAAAAGTAAATTAGAAGTTTATTTGATAATTGTGTAAAAACATAAAATATTTAGTAGTAAATTTAACAAAGGACATGCAAGACCTCTATACTGAAAGGTATAGACCACTGTTGAGAGAAACTAAAGAAGACTCAATAACTGAGATGTTAATTCTCCTCCAACTGAGCATAGCTTCAGTGCAATCCAATCATAACACCAGAAGACATTTTTGTTGAAATTGACAAGCTTTGTTGTACAATTTAATGGAAATTCAAAGAACCTAAGCTACCTAAGGCATTTTGAAAAATAAAAAATTTGGAGTACTTACATTACCTGATATCTAGATTAATCAAGACTAATGTGACTCCACACCACACCCAATAATTAATTAATTAATTTTAAATGAATCATAGCTTTAAACACAAAGGCTAAAATCACACATGTTTGGAGGAACACGTTAGAGAATATATTTGTAACTTGGGAGTAGCTGACATTTTCTGAAACCAGTCACAGAAATCAATAAACAGATTATACTTCATCAAAATTTAAACTTGCTCAGGAAAAGTATCATTAAGACAATGTATAGGTGAGCCACAGATTGGGAAGAAATATTCACTAATTGTGCATCTGATAAAAAGCTGGTATCCTGAACATATAAGAACATTTACATCATAAAAAAAGACAGTTGTGAAAATGGGCATAGAGAATTAGGGAAAGATGGCAGGGGAGGAAGCTCTAGGAATCAGGCCCTCCATCAGAGCAAGTCTGACCTGTCAATCAACTATTTTGAAACTTGAGAGTCCAGCAGAACACTTCCGGGGAAGAGGAGGAAGAGACTGGTAAACTGCAGTAAATACCACTAAACTGCACTCTCCAAGCAGCAGCAGTCATCGTACATCCCCCACCCTCACAGCAGACAGCAGTAAAGCACTGGCACAGTTTGCTGGTGCCAGAGTGGGCCATAAAGACCCAGTTCTTCAAACTGGGGTTATGTGATCTGAGCACTACTTCACATCACTGGGAACAGGGCTCTGAGGACAGGCATTGTTTCAACCTACCAGGGACAAAAGCAGGAAGGACACTTAAAGATGATCTGCTGCCTCAGAAGTGCAGAGGACAGTTGAAGAGCTGCATTTGCTGGTCAGGTGACCAGACAAGAAAGCACAGTTTAGGAGTGTCATACAGGAAGATCCTGGCACCTGTCCTGCCCCCTCCCTTACCACCCTCGCCAGGACAATTTGCAACCAGCTAGGGTTTCCTTTGTGGGTCCTTGGTATTATTTTAGCTTGGAAAGAATGACTTGGAAAACTCTCCAGCAGGCACCTCCTCCCAGAATTTGCCCTCCAGGCAAAAGCAGCTTGAGACAGCAAAATCAGAGTAAGGAAGAATGCAGTCTGGGGCCTGGGGCCAAGGTTTATCTGCTTCAAATCCTGCAGAACCCTCCAGAGAGAGAGAGAGGTCTGTTTCATGTGAAGAAGGGTGGGGGGGATGGGTATTTAAACTCCTGTAAACAGGGAACTCCTAAAACCACTAGCTACAGAAGCCCAGGACAAGATACAGGGAAAGAAAAGGCAGGCAGGACCTTGCACTTTGCATTTGGTTTGGCCTGACCTACCTGATAAGAGGGCTCAACCCTGAAGGAAAGCACCAGCAAATGCAAAGCCAACCTTCAAAAACTGAGAAAGGAGTTTTTCCCCTTAGGTTTGCTTGGTTTTGTTAGCTCCTCAGACTCAAGAAAATCTCTGTCATATCACTACCTGGATATAAACTCAAGAAACAAGTATCTTGGGCAGGCCACGGTGGCTCAGCAGGTAAGAATGCTCACCTGCTATGCCTGAGGACCTGGGTTTGATTCCTGGTGCCTGCCCATGTAAAAAAAAAAAAAAAAAAAAAGGAAAAAACAGGCATCTCAAAGTCCCCTTGGGGGAATGGTGAGAAAGGGGAAAATTCAACTTCCCCATTTGCAGAATTCCAGATATTTCCGCAAGCAGTGGAAACAATTAAATCAATAGGCCAAGCCCTCAATTCTTGGATGTGTTCATATGAAATTTATCCCTGCAAAGAATAGGCTAAGCCTACTTAAAATTAGGCCTAGGGTGGGCCACGCTGGCTTAGCAGGCAAGAATGCTCACCTGCCATGCCAGAGGACCCGGGTTTGATTCCCGGTGCCTGCCCATGTAAAAAAAAAAAAAAAAAATAGGCCTAAGAGTCACCCCTAGAGAACCTCTTTTGTGGCTCAGATGTGGCCTCTCTCTCTCAGGCAACATGACAGGCAAACCCACTGCCCTCCCCTTCTCTGACATGATTCCCAGGGGTATAAACCTCCCTGGCGAAGTGGCACAGAAATCCTAGAATGAGCTGGGACTCAACATCAAGGGATTGAGACAACCTTCTTGACTGAAAGGGGGAAGAGAGAAACAAGACAAAACAAAGTGTCAGCAGCTGAGAGCTTTCAAACAGTCAAGAAGTTAACCTGGAGATTATTCTTACGCATTATATAGATATCTGCTTTTTAGTTTAAGGTGTGATGGAGAAGCCATAATATATTGCCAACATGGCTGCCGTGGTTGATGCAAGGCAACACAAAATGGCCTAGCCGGTGACCAGCTTTCTTCCTGGAACTGGTGGTGGTTCGCGCCAAAAGGGCTAACCTTAAATCTGCCCTCCAGCCTAGCAACAACGGTGACCAATCCCAGCCCGACACGTGTCCCTGCATGCTCCCAGCCTATATAAGCTTGTGCACTTCCTCAATAAAGCAGACGCCTTCCACTCACCCCTGAGGGTTGTCTCCTGAGTCGTGTGCTGTGTGCTATGTGTCTGTGTGACTGACTCAGTACGGCCACTTACCCCCAGCCATCAGCTAACCAACAAAGCTGTATTAGAGAGGCTAGAGGGAAGTACCTGAAACTGTAGAGCTGTGTTCTAGTAGCCATGTTTCTTTGAGATGACTGTATAATGATATAGCTTTCCCAATGTGACTGTGTGATTGTGAAAACATTGTGTCTGATGCTTCTTTTATCTACCTTATGGATAGATGAGTAAAACATATGTATTAAAAATAGATAAATAATAGAGGGAACAAATGTTAAAATAAATTGAGTAGATTGAAATACTAGTGATCAATGAACGAAGTGGTAAGGGGTATAGAAAAAAAATAAGGGGGGCAAAGGTTAAAACATATTGGGTAGGGTGGGCCATGGTGGCTCAGCAGGCAGAGTTCTCGCCTGCCATGCTTGAGACCCAGGTTCAATTCCCGGTGCCTGCCCATGCAAAATAAATAAGAAGAATATATATATATATATGGAATTACTAGAGATCAATGAGAGGGAGGGGTAAGTAGTATAGTATGTATGAGTTTTCTTCTTTCTTTTTATTTATTTTTCTGGAATGATGCGAATGTTCTAGGAAATGATGGTGATGAATACACAGCTATGTAATGATATTGAGTCATTGATTATATAATAAGAATGGAATGTTCATGTTTGTATGTTGTTACGTTTGGTCAATAAAACATAAATTAAAAAAGAGAAACAGGCATCTCAGGGAATAGGTCCCAGCATTGATATTTGTAAATATTAAAATGTACAATATGGAACAAAAGATTACATAATGAACAAAGAAGCAGGAAATGATGGCTGTGGTAGACTGAAGCTAGGTGTATACCAGAAAAAGTTCTAAATTTAATCCATTCATGTGGGTATGGACCTTTCATGAGGCTAGTTCAGTTAAGGTGTGACCACCTCAACCTAAATGGGTTTTAATCCATTTATTGGAGTTCTATATAAGAGAATGAAATTCAGACAAAGAAAAGGAAAGCCACGGGAAGCAAGAAGCTGAAATCAGCACAAAAGAGATGGGAGAGGCCAGCAAACACCAGAAGAGAAGGGAGAAGCCAGCTTTCCATGGGGCAGACAGCCAAGGATTGCTGGCAACCAGACTTTGGGAAGAAACCTTGATGATGTTTTGATTTGGACATTTTCTCAATGTCAAGCTATAAGCTAATAAATTCTCAATATTCAAGCAGAATTGTTACTGGACAAAGGTGGATTCTTTTGCCCAGTGTGCTTAGTAGCCAATTCCTGAGACACAGGGGTTCCAAAGAGAAAAATGTTATTACTAGGCATCTAGTAGGAGAGCAGATGACCTATTGGCCCAAATCTATCTCCTGAACTGCAGTAATTCTGACAGTTTTATTAGAATCAAAAGATGAGAAGGGTTTAGGATAATGAGCATAGTGGCCCCAGATGATGTCATTAGATATAATTCCATTATTGAGCATGTACAGACTAATTACATGCTTAGTCACAGAACATATGTAAGAAAATGGTAGAATGAAGTATAGGTGATTTGTAGGTTATTGTCTAAGCTACTGTACATGTCAGACCAGCCCATTTTGGGTTAGATTCAGTTTTGGTTATCAAGATTATTTTGGACTTCGGGACTTTCTGAACAATAGGATGGAAGATTACTTTGAATCCTTCTGACTGACCCAAGATCCTTCATTAATACATTTAAGGGGCTGTCTTTAGTGATTGTACGATTCTAAAGTTGAAAAACTCTATAAATGGGTACAAATGAAGGTTACTCACAAGGTTATTGCAATCACAGGTGTTACAAGATAGAGGCTATACAATCATTATCAGAGATCAAGGCAGCTGGATTACAATTTAAAGATTATATTGTCTACTCCAATATACCAGAAAGCAAAAAGGAATACCTATATAATGATTCAGTAATCAAAATCATCCTTTAACTCCTAATTTCTTGGATACAGAATCATTTCATGGTGTTGTTACTGGACAAAGGCCGTGGATTCTTCTGCCTGACACACTCAATAACCAATTCCTGAGATATCGGGGTTTCAAAGAGAGAAAGAATTTATTACTACATGTGTAGTAGGAGAGCAGACAACCTAATGGTCCAAAATCTATCTCCCTGAGTTTAGGAGGTTCGTGGTTTTTAAGGATTATAGCAAGGAGAGATGAGGTCATTTCAGATAGTAAGTTCAAAGCAGAAAAGAAAACATTGTTAATGTAAGTTGAAAGGAAGGGAGGCAGAGCTATTACTTCAGCACTCCAGGTGTGAGCCAGGAGGAGAAACAAGTTATCCTCCAACAGCAGAGCCTAGTAGGTATGATTTACAAATGCAGGGGGCTGAGGCTAGTTAACACCTGACTGCATTAACACATTAGGACCTTTGCCCTACAAGAAAATGACCAGATGAAGGGTGTAACACCTCTTACAGTCACATAGGCACAAGTCAAGGGCTTTTCCAATCATTTCAGATATCCAGAGAGCTTAAGTATAGTTTAGGGTTTTCAGGTATTCCCCTCTGTCTACTCCAATATCCCAAAAAGCAAAAAGAACATCTATATAATGATTCAGTAATCAAAATCATCCCTTAAATCCTGATTTCTCAGTTACAGTATTTGCTTTGAGCAACCTAGGAAAGTAAAACAGATTTTGGTACCAGAAGAGTGGGGTGCTGCTAATGTAAATACTAAAAATGTGGAAATGGCTTCAGAACTGGGTAATGGGTAGAGGCTAGTACAATTGTAAAGTGCTTTATAGAAAAGGCCTAAATTGCTTTGAAGAAGCTGTTGGAGAAATATGGATGCTAAAGGCACTTCTAATAAGGTCTTAGACAGAACTGATGAATATGTTATTAGAAGCTGAAATAAACATAATCCTTGGTTTAAAGTGGCAGAGAACTTAATATGATTGTGCTCTGATGTCAGATGGAAGGCAGAATTTGAGACTGATGAATTTAGAAATTTAGCTGAGATTTCCAAGCTAAGTCTGGAAAATATAGCTTGGTTTATGCCTTGCAGCTTACAGTAAAATGTGAGAGAAAAGTGGTAAGCTGAACTCCTGGGCACAAAGAAATCAGAAATTGATAGTTTGGAAAATTCTGCTGTTCCTGAAAATGAGACCCTGCAAAACCCTATGTGAGGGTTTAACTGAATTTAGAACCAGTTAGCCATTTCACTGCAAGTCAGGCTTGGAGATTCAGTTATCCAGGAAGAATCTGTAGAAAGTCCTACTGTCTACTGCTTTGGATGTTTGTGAACAACATGCAAAACTAAAAAGGTTTTTTGTGAGATTTGTGTGGCTAGAACCACTGCCAACCCAAACTAAAAGGGACAAAGTGAATGAAAAACCACTTCAAGGGCAGAACCACAGAAGCTGAGATCTGGATCAAAGACATATTCTCAGAACAAGAGAGAAGGCCCACCTGCTGTGTATGGAAAGGATTAATCTGCCAGGAGCTTGGAGAGGGAAGGACTTCCATCCTATTGTCCAGAAAGAGTGCTACCACTCCAGTGTTCTCAAGAGTTGGAACCTATCCCCTGGGGATAGTAGAGAGTCTGGCTGCCACCCCAGTTTTCTCAGACAGCAGACCTTATGTTTCAGGAATTGCAGAGTCTGGACCCCAATACTTGAGGAGGGTGGAAACTTCAACCAGTGTTCAGTGAGATAGTCACTGCACAAGCACTTGGAAGGAGTGGGGCTGCTGCTTCTCCAGGACTGGAGGACAAAACATCATTCCATAGATGACTTTCAGACCTTGAAATCTACAGATTTTTTGGAACTCCTTGAGACCCATGTCTCCTGTTTTCCTTCCAATTTATCCCTATGTTTATGGAAATGTTTATCCTATGCCTGTCTCTCCTTTGTATGTTGGAAGCAGGTAACTTGCTCTTTAGGACACAGAGAGGGGAATTGCACCCCAGGACACACCACACCTATAGCTGAAATTGATGAGACTTTGCATTTGGTTTTGTTATTGAAATAACTTATGGCTTTTGGGATGTTATGATGGAATCAGTGTACTTTGCATGTTGGAAGCACGTGTCTTTTGGGGGTCCAGAGTGTGGCTGTGGTGGTTTGAAGATGTGTTCACCCCAGAAAAATATGGTCTTGGATTTAGTTTAATCCATTCCCATGGATTAAATAGGAAGAAAGAATTGGCTTGATGATGCCTTGATTTAGGACATTTTCTCAGCCTCAAACTGTAACCTAATACATTCCCATTGTTTGCTTTAAGCAACCTAGAAAGCTAAAACAATGACCTATCCAAAGGAATAGGGCACAAATCCAGAAAAATCTCAAAAAAGAAGACCAGATAATACACACACCAGAAAAAGACATAAAAAAAATTATCTTCCATATACTCAGGGATCTGAAGGAAAAGACATAGAACCAAAGGATTTCAGGAAAACAATGAATGTACAACATGAAAATTTCAAAGAGATAGAAATTTGTAAAAAGGAACCAAACACAAGTGCAGAAATTAAAGACTGCAATAAGTGAAATGAAAAACTCCCAGGAGGATTTCAACAGAATGGAGCTGGAAGAAGAAAGAATTGTGAATTCAAAGTCAAAATAATTGAAATGAGTCATGCTGAGAAGCAGAAAAAAAATCATAAAAGGGAAAAATAGCCTAAGACATATCTGGGACTCCATTAAGCATACCAACATATGCATTTTGGGAGTCCTAGAAGGAGAAGAAACAGAGAAGTTGTCAGAAGGAATATTCAAAAAAATAATGAGAGAGAACTTCCAAAATTTAGCAGAAGATATGAATATATCATATCCAAGAAGCCCAGAGGACACCAAACAGGATAAAATGGAAGAGAAACATGCCCTACCATATATAGTCAACCCATTGAATTCAAAGTACAAGGAGAGAATTCTGAAAGCTGCAAGAGAAAAGCAGCCTGTTATGTACAAAGGAGTACCAATCAGATTCAGTTACACTTTCTTACCAGAAACCATGGAGGCAAGAAAGCAGTGGGTTAAAATACTTAAAGTACTGAGAAAAAACACTTGCCAAGCAAGAATTTTATACCCAGTGAGAATTTCTTTCAAAAATGAGGGAGAGATAAACCCTTCCAATATCAAAAATTTATAATTGCCATAGCCCAAACACCCCTAAAGAGAGGGATGGAAAGATCAAAGATGATGGTGGAATTATACATAGAAAATAGAACTTAACAAATGAATATGAATGCTGAATCATTAAATTGATATGTCCTTTAGTCTCCAGTATTTCAGAGCAAGTAGAAGTAAAAACTTAAATTGCGAAATTATAACCCAATTTCAAACTCTGAAATATGTTCTACAACCAATTGTGGTGCTGTGCTTTGAAATGTATAGCATTTTTGTATATATGTTATTTTTCACAGAAAAAAGAATTAAAAAAGTCGGTTGTGAGATAAAAAAAAGTATTTAAGCCTTCTAGCCCCCTATATTCTGGAGCAGCTAGAAGGAAAAATATGAGAGGATCATATGGTAGCCCATGACAAACTCTGGGATCTGTCCTGTAACCACTTGTTGAAGAGTGCTTTGAAAATTATTGCTTTGTATATATGTTATACTATACAAATAAAAAAAAAGTTAAAAAAAATGAGGGAGAGACGAAGGCACTTCGAGATAAACAAAAACAGAGAGTTCATCACACCTATGCCTACCATACAAGCAATGCTAAAGAGTTCTTCAGACTGAAAGGATACTAGACTGAAAGGATACTAGAAAAAGTGACAGAAACAAATAAAGACCTTCAGTAAAGGTAACCATATGTGTAATCATAAATGCCATTACTAATGCTTTATATATTTTTTGGTATGTAACTCCACTTCTTACTTCTTGCAGGTGCTAACATTCAAATGCATGAAAAGTAATGATAAATCTATGAGTTTGTATATACAATGTACAAAGAGATAAGAGGTAACAAGTACAAAAAAGGTAGGTGGGTGAAGAAGTATAGGAACAGTAAATGTATAGGCTAGAAGTCAAGTTGGTATCTAATCAAATATGATTGTTATATATCTAGCATGTTAAATTTTAATCCATAGTAGCTACAAAGAAAATATATGAAAAAATATATCCGGAAAGAAATAAGAAGACACTCTATGATACAAAACAAAAAAATCAAATACATATGAAATTAAGCATTAATGGGAGAATTGAAGGACAAAGAATGTACATGATTTACAAAGACAAAATAGCAAAATGGCAGAAAAAAGTCCTGCATTCTCAGTGGTTACTTTAAATGTGAATGGATTAAACTCTCCAGTCAAAAGGCAGAGATTGGCAGAATGGTGAAAAAGCATGACCCAACTATATGCTCTTTACAAAAGGCTCACCTTAAATTCAAAGATACAAGTTGGTTGAAAGTGAAAGGATGGAAAAAAAATACCATACATGCAGTAACCAAAAGAGAGATGGGGTAGCTATACTAATATTAGGCATTACAGACTTTAAGTTAAAAAATTGTTATGAAGGAAAAAAGGAGTCATATATACTGATAAAGGGGTCAATTAAACAAGAATACATAAAATTATAAATATATCTGCACCTAACAAACAGCTCCAAAATATATGAAGCAAATATTCACATATTTGAAAAGAGAAATAGACTATTCTACACTAACAGTAGGAGATTTTAATACACCACTTTCAATAATGGATAGAACATCAAGATGGAAGACCATTAGGAAATAAAGATTTGAATGATAGTCTAAACCAACTAGACCTAACAAAGACATATAGAACATTTCACCCAATAGAAACATTTTCTTCTCTGGTACACATGGATCATTCTCTGGGATAGACAATATCTTAGGCCACAAAACAAGTCTCAGTAAATTCAAAATATTGAAGTCATACACTGTGTCTTCTCCTACCACAAAAGAATGAAATAGAAAAAAATCAGTAAGAAGGAGAAATGGAAAGTTCTAAATATATGGAAACAAAGCAAAGTACTTTTAAACAATCAATGGGTTAAAGAAGAAATCACAAGGGAAAGTAGGAAATATCTTGAAATGAATGAAAACAAAAACACAACATACCAAAACTTATGGGATGCACAAAGGCAGTGCTGAGAGAGTAATTTATATTGCTAAATGCTCACAATAATAAAGAAGAAACATGAACAAAGTAGAAAAAAAAAAAAGAAAAAGAAGAAAGATTTCAAGTCAGAAACCTAACCTCAAAACTGGAAGAACTAGAAAAAGGGCAAACTAAACCCAAAGTGAACAGAAGTAAGAAAATAACAAAGATCAGAACAGGGATAAATGAAATAGAGGACAAAAATAAAATAACCAAACCAAAAGTTTTTTCTTTGAAAATATCAATAAAATTGAAAAACTTTGCTATTTCCTAGACTGCTCAGAGCAAATACTGTAATTTGATGTGGCTCGAGCAATGGGAATTTATTTGTTCTAGTTAGGGTCCAGGAATATGTCCAAATCAAGCATCGTTAAGGCATTGCTTTCTTAATGAAGACTGGCTGCTAGTGATCCTTGGCTCCTCTGCCACATGGCAAGGCAACGGTGGTACTTGCTGGTCTCTTCCTTCTCTTGCAGGTTTTGTTGTTTTCAGCTTCTTGTTCCTGTGACTTTTTTTCTTTGAATTTCATCCTATTATAAAGGATTCAAGCAGGATTATTAAGATCTATTTAGATTGATGTGCCCTTAACTAGAGTAGCTTTATCAAAAAAGTCCCACCAATATGAAACCACACCCATAGGAATGGATTAAATCCAAGAACATGTTTTTCTTGGGTAAACACACCTTCAAACCACTGCAACCATACTCTGGACCACCAAAAGACATGTGCTTTATACATGCAAATACATTCATTCCATTATACCATCCCAAAAGCCTTAAGTTATTTTAGTAACAAAGCTAAGTACAAAGTCTCATCAAAATTGGTTATAGATGTGGTGTATCCTAGGGTACAACTCCTCTGTCTGTGGATCTGTGAATCCTAGTGAACAAGTTACCTACTTCTAATATACAGGAAGGACAGGCATAGAATAAGTATTTCCATTCCCATAGAGATAAATTGGAAGGAAAACAGGGGTCACAGGTCACAAGTAGTTCCAAAAATCTGTATATTTCAAAGGTCTAAGGGTCATCTGTGCAATCTGTTTTGTTCAGACCTGATGAAGCAACAGCACCACTCCTTCCAAGTGCTTGTGTATGGTTAGAGTCCAGGAAAATGTCCAAATTATGGCATCATTAAGGTGATGCTTTCTTCCCAAAAATTGGCTGCCAGCTATCTTTGACTCCATTGTCACATGGCAAGCCATATAGTGACATCTGCGTCCCCAGGACACACTCCCACTTTTTTTCAGGGTTTCATTGCTTCCAACTTCTTGCTTCCATAACTTTCTTTCTTTGTCTCTCTATTCATTCAGTTTGTAAAGGATACCAGTAATAGGATTAAGACCCAGTCAGATTGAGATGGGACAGCCCTTAACTGAAGGAGTGTCCTCAAAAGATCAAACTTACTATGGGTTTACATCCGCAGGGATGAGTTTAAGAACATGCTTTTTCTAGGGTGCGTAGAACTTCAAACCATCACAACAGTATAGCTAGAATGACAAAGAAAGGGAAACAGAAGTGTTAAGTAAAATCTGAAGTGAAATGAAAGACATTGAAATTTAAAAAGGATATTAGGAATATAATATTCCAACAAATTATTAGATAACATGGATAAAATGGACAACTTCTTCGAGCATACAAACTACATACACTAAGAAGATATAGAATATCATAATAAATAAATAACTTGTGTGCTAGTTTGAAAGGATTATGTGTCCTAGAAAAGTCATGTTTTAATCCTGATCCATTTTGTGGAGGCAGCCATTTCTTGTAACACCCATTCAGCACTGTAGGTTGGAAACTTGATTAGGTTATCTCCACGAAGATGTGGGACACCCAATTGTACGTATTAACTTTTTTTTTTGTCATGGGCAGGAACCAAACCCAGGTCTCTGGAATGGCAGGTGAGAATTCTGCCACCAAGCCACCATCGCACCACCAGGTATTATTAACTTTTGATTAGAGGGAGATGTGACTTCACCCACTCTAGGTGGGTCTTGGTGAGTTTACTGGAATCCTTTAAAAGAGGAAACGTTTTGTAAAAAGCTTCAGGGCTATGATAGCCACAGGAGCTCATGTGGCCAGAGACCTTTGGACATGAAGAAGGAAAATGCCTCCAGGGGGGCTTCATGAAGCAAGAAGCCTGGAGAGAAAGCCAGCAGATGTTGCCATGTTTGCCATGTGCCTTTACAGTTGAGATAGAAACCCTGAACATCATCAGCCTTCTTGAACCAAGGTATCTTTCCCTGGATGCCTTAGATTGGACATTTCCATAGACTTGCTTTAGATTTTCACAGCCTAGAACTGTAAACTTGCAAATTAATAAATTCCACCTTTTAAAAAATTGTTCTGTTTCTGGTATATCATATTCTGGAAGTTAGGAAATTAAAACAACTAGTAAAGAGATTGAATCAGTAATCAAAAACCTCCCAACAAAGGAAATCCCAGGATCAGAAAGATACACAGGAGAATTTTACTAAACATTCTAAGAAGAATTGACACCAATTGTTTTGAATATCGAACTCTTCCAAAAAAATTAAAGAGGATGAAAGACTCCTTAATTCATTCATGAGGCCAAAATTTCCCTCATACCAAAGCCAGATGGAGATACCACAAAAAAAGAAAATTATAGATCAATATCTCTTATGAATGTAGATGCTGAAATCCTCAACAAAATATTTACAAACCAAATCTGACAGAGCATTAAATGAATTATACACCATGATCAAGAGGGATTTATTCCAGGTACCTAAGTGTGGTTCAACCAAGAAAATAAATTATTCTAATAAACCATATTTATCAGATGAAGGGATGAAATGATCATCTCAGTTGATGCAGAAAAGGTATTTGATAAAATACAGCACCCTTTCTTGATAAAAACACTTAGAAAATTAGAAATAGAAGGAAATGTCAACAGATTAAAGAGCATATATGAAAAGCCCACAGCTAAATCCTACTTAATGGTGAAAGACTGAAGGCTTTCCCTCTAAGATCAGGAACCAGAAAAAGATGCCCACTTTCACTGCTGTTATTTAGCATTGTATGGGGAGTTCTAGCCAGAGAATTTAGGGAAGAAAAATAAATAAAAGGCATCCACATTGGAAAGGAGGAACTATAACTTTCCCTATATACATATGACATGATCCTACAATGCAGAAAATCCTAAAAAATTCACAAAATTTACAACCAAGCTTCCAGAGCTAATAAATGAATTCAGCAAAGTTGTGAAGTAGGTACAAGATCAACACCCTGCAATTATTAGTGTTTCTATACACTAGTAATGAACAATCAGAAGAAAAAAATCAAGAAACAAATTCCATTTACAATGGCAACTAAAAGATGAAAATATCTAGGCACAAATCTATCCAAGGATGTAAGGACTTGTACACAGAAAATTATAATCATTGCTAAAAGAAATTAAAATAGACCTAAATAACTGGAAGAATACTCCATGTTCATGGAATAGAAGATGAAATATTATTAAGATGCTATTTTGGTTTGCTAATGCTGCCAGAATGCAATATATCAGAAATGTATTAGCTTTCATAAAGGGGATTTATTAAGTTACAACTTTACAGTTCTAAGGCCATAAAAATGTAAAAACTAAGGCATCCAGAGAAATATACCTTGACTCTGAAGAAAGACCTATGGCATCCAAGATTTCTCTGTCACATGGGAAGGCACATGATGATGTCTGCTGTCCTTCTCTCCTAGCTTTTGGTTTCAAATGGCTCTCTCAGTTCCTGTGGGCCCTCCTCATGTATCCTGGTGTGTTTTCTTTCTATATATCCAAACTTCTGTGTCTTGGCTTCGTCTCTCTGCTCTCTATGTCAGCTCTGAGCTCTCTGTTTTCTGCCTTTTTTTCTCTTCATAGAGGACTCCAGAAAGTGGATTAAGACCCACCTTGAATGGCTGGGGTCATATCTCCATGGGAACAATCTAATCTAAAGGTCCCACCCAAATAGTAGGCTTACCCCCACAAGATAAGATTTAAAAAACATGTTTTTTCTGGGGTACATCACAATTTCAAACCAGTACAGATGTTAATTCAACCCAATGTGATTTACAGATTCAACACAATTCCCATCAAAATCTGACTAGCCTCTTTTTGCAGAAATGGACAAGCCAATTATTAAATTTATATGGGTGGGTAATGGGTCCCATATAGCCAAAGCCATCTTGTAAAAGAAGAATGAAGTTGGAGGAGTCATACTCCGTGATCTTAAAACTTTTTACAAAGCCACAGTAATCAAAACAACTTGTACTGGCAAGAAATTAAGAGTCAGAAATCAACCCTCACATTTATGGCCAACTATTTTTGATAAGGGCACAACACCCACTCAATTGGGAAAGAATAGGCTCTTCAACAAGCAGTGCTGGGAAAACTGGATCTCCATATACAAGAGAATGAAGGTGCACCCCTACTTCACACCATATACAAAAATAAACTCAAAATGGATGAAAGACCTGAGCAATAAAATAAGGACATGCATGAAAAAAATTAAGAATAACAGGTCAGGAATATGGGGAAAATATCTCTATGTAAAGTATAGACAAAAATTAGAGTGCTAATTTAACTTTAATCAATTGTAGTAAATGTACCTACTATTGAAAATAGAATTACAAAAATGTGTCATCATCAACTGTAACAAATTTTCCATACTAATGCAAGTGTTGGTGGTGGGGTGGTGTATGGGAATCCCGATACCACTTGTTCAGCTGAGGAGACAACATATGGAGTGGTTATATGTATAGCCAAATCATAGTGTGATTAAAACGTTAAACAACACAAGAGAAGATAGATGATTGTATCCAGCTGCCATTAAATTAAAGCAGATCTTAAGTGCAATATGTACAAGTTCACAGGAGAGAGAGATTGCAATTGTCAAAAGTTCCATATCCTTTATAAGTACTTTAATTCAAAGGGAGCTAAGTGTGGGAATTACTTGTATTTCTAATATACTTACTATTTTCCAGCTTTTTTACTAATATGCTTTATAATATTTTATCTCATTTCTTTCTCACAATGACTGTATCAATTCAGAGCTATTATAGCCATTTTAGAGTTGAGAAAATGGAAGCAAGATTTAGTCATTTACCTACAGAGAAATGACTTAAATCAAGTGGTGGAGCCAGACTTCAAGTACAATTCTTTTTGGCTCAGTGCCCTGCCCTTTTTACTATACCCCACTATTACCTGAAAATGTTTGATAAATCATCGAAGGAAGCATCAAGCATGCTTTTTTTTCTAATTCGATACAATATTTTAGTCTATTGTCCATATTCCAATTTTGCCAGTTGATCTAAAACTAACTTTTATAGCAGTCCCCCCTCCAATCTAAAGTCAGGTAGTGCCTTTAATTATCATATCGTAACCTCCACCAATTTGGAACATTTCTACAGCCTTTGTCTATTATGACAATAACATTTTTAAAGAATACAGCTCCCACACTTCCCTCTGTCTTGTTATTTTATACATTGCAATAGTGTGGTATATTTGTTTCAAATAATGATAGCAAATGTTTATAATTGTACTATTAAGTATGGTACATAGTTCCCTTTAGGGTTCACTGGCTAAAATGGAAAAGACTGACAATTCCAAATGTTAGCAAAGATGTGGAGCAACCAGAACTCTAATGCATCATTGATGAGAGTGTACAACCACTGGGAAAAATATCTGGCTGTTTCTTATGAAACTAGACATTCACCTCCCTATGATCCAGCAGTTCCAATTTTAGGCTTTTATCCATGAGAAATGAAAACACACATGCACACACTCACACATTTGTATAAGACTGTTTATAAAAGTTTTACTGTAATAACCCCCAAATTGAAAATATGCCAGTGTACATCAGCAGGAGAAAAGATAAATTAGCATATTCACAGAGTAGAACACTACTTAATAATTAAAAAGTTGAAGGATAGATACAAGCAAGAAGAGGGGATCTCAAAAATATTATGCTGAGTGAATGAAGCCTTTCATAGAAAAGTACAAACTGTTTGATTCTGCCTGTTCAAAGAGAATAATCAAATCAATGATGGAAAAAAATCAAAACTGCAGTTGTCTCTGGAGTACATGAGCACACAGATTGTCTGGGAAGGAGCTTGAGGAAACTTCCTGGGTGATGCTGATGTTCCACATCTTGATAGGGGTTTGAGTTACACAGATGTGTGCATTTGTTCAAATTCAGCAAGCATACACTTAAGATGAGTGCATTTTATATATACGACTCTTACATCAAAAGAAAGAAACCTAAAATATCTCTGGTTAATTATATGCATGATTAAGTATTTGAGACAAAGTGAAATGCTTCAAAAATTCGGTGGGTTAATGAGTAGATAGAGAAATGGAGCAATGGGTAGATTATGATAAAGCAAGTATAACAGATATGAATAGTAAAATCTAAGTCATATGTATACAGGGGGATCATATAAATTCTTTCAACTTTGTTCTATGTTTGGAAGATGTTAATAGTAAGATAATGGGAGAAAAACTCAGTACACATACCTTAGTATTTATGCATGTAATGTATTTAAATTTTACATCAAGAGAAAAATCTGTAAATAAATATTGAACTCTGGTTAATGAAAGGCATTCTGAAGTATTTATAGGGTTGTCTTTAATTTTTATTATTTAACTCTTTTTTATTGTATAGTATAACATATATACAAAGCAAAGAAATAAAAAAGCAATAGTTTTCAAAGCCCTCGTCAACAAGTAATTACAGGACAGATCCCAGAGTTTGTCATGGGCTACTATACAATCCACTCATATTTTCTCTTCTAGCTGCTCCAGAATATAGGATGCTAGAGGGCTTAAATTTTTTTTTTGTCATCAGAATCAACTTTTTCCTTCCATTTTTGTGAAAAATAACATATGTACAAAAAAGTTATAAATTTCAAAGCACAGCACCACAATTAGTTGTAGAACATATTTCAGACTTTGACATGGGTTACAATTTCATAATTTTAGGTTTTTACTTCTAGCTGCTCTAAAATACTGGAAACTAAAAGAGATATCAATTTAATGATTCAGCATTCATATTCATTTGTTAAATCTTATCTTCTCTGTTTAACTACACCCTCAACTTTGATCTTTCTATTCCTCTCTTTAGCAGTGTTTCAGCTATGGCAATTCTAAATTTCTCATTTTGGAATGGTCTGTCACTAATACAGGGTAGGGAGATGAACTATCTGATGTTCTGGAGAGGCTGGGCTAGGTTGCAGGACTTAACTGGACCAGGGACCCATCTGGAGGTTGTAGGTTTCTGGAAAGTTACTCTAATGCATTGAACCCTTGTGGAATCTTATATATTGCCCCAGGTGTTCTTTAGGATTGGCTGGAATGGCCCTGGTTGGGGGTTGAAAGTTATGATAGGTAGCAAGGTCTAACTGAAGCTTGTGTAAGAGCAACCTCCAGAGTAGCCTCTCAACTTTGTATGAACTCTCTCTGCCACTGATACTTTATTAAGTACACTTATTTTTCCCTCCTTTGGTCAGGAGGTAATTGTTGATTTCAAGGTGCCTAGTCTGGATTCATCCTTGGGAGTCATCTCTCACATCATCAGGGAGACTTTCACCCCTAGATGTCATGTCCCCATGTAGAGGGGAGGACAAGGATTTCACTTGCTGAGTTGGGCTTAGAGAGAGTGAGGCCACATCTGAGCAACAAAAGAGTTTCTCCAGAAGTAACTCTTAGGCATGCCTATAGGTAGTCTAAGCTTCTCGGCTGCCTACATAAACTTCACAAGAGTAAGCCTACTGATTGAGGGCATGGCCTATTGATTTGAGTATCCTAAAGTTTGACACAGTATCAGGGGATTCCCTGGTGGTAAGGTTTAATAGTTCCATATTCTTTCTCTCATTCCTCATGGGACTTTGCCAATACTTTTTTATTATCTGCTAATATACTCTAGGATGTATCCAGGCATTACAATAATCTATACAGGATTAAAGGACCTCTTTCTTATTCTGTGCTCCCTGTGTTTCAGTTGTTCAAATGAGCTATACAGATAGGTTGAATTAGATTATGCACTACAGAAAATTTCAGTTCCAGACCAAATAAACATTTTTTCCATTGGTCTCAAAGAGTATGTGTGGTTCTAAAATATAGACTCTGTCTTCCTTACCCCTATGTTCTGAATTACTTTAACCCCAAACTGTTCAGTTTTGTTCTTATCTCTAAATATCAGGTTCTATATATATATAATAGCCTCTCAAAATCCAGAAATAATAATCACCTTTCCAGACTTAATGTGTCTACTGTAAAAGCTTACAGTCTAGGCTCCTGTTTTCTTATAAGCATTTTCTAAAGGTGACCATACCATTCTTGTTCTTTTGTTCCTGGCTTATTTTCTCTCACCAAATGTCCCACATTTTCATTCACATCATTGCATGCCTCTACAAAAATTGTTCCTTTTTGTAGAGCACAACCTTCATTCATAAGTATACACTATTGTTCATCAATCCACTTCTCCATCAGTGAATCTTTCAGCCACCTGCATTCATGAGGCATCACGTAGTGCCCAAAGTCCATAGTCCATCAACAATTCAATTTTAGATAATTTCATTGTTACCAAGTGTGCTGGTTTAAAAGGATGTATGCCCCCCTAGAAAAGCCATGTTTTAGTCAAATTCCCATTTCATAAAAGTAGAATAATCCCTATTCAATACTATATGTTTGAAACTGTAATCAGATCATCTCCCTGGATGATGTGATTTAGTCAAGAATGGTTGTTAAACTGGATTAGGTGACGACATGTCTCCACCCATTTGGGTGGGTCTTGATCGGTTTACTGGAGTCCTATAGACGAGGAAACATTTTGGAGAATGAGAGATTCAGAGAGAGCAGAGGATGCTGCAGCACCATGAAGCAGAGAGTCCACCAGCCAGTGACCTTTGGAGATGAAGAGGGAAAATGCCTCCCGGGGAGCTTCATGAAACTGGAAGCCAGGAGAGAAAGCTAGCGGATGATGCCGTGTCTGCCATGTGCCCTTCCAGCCAAGAGAGAAGCCCTGAACTTCATCGGCCTTCTTGAACCAAGGTATATTTCCCTGGATGAATGCCTTAGATTGGACATTTCTATAGACTTGTTTTAGTTGGGACATTTTCTCAGCATTAGAACTGTAAACTAGCAACTCATTAAATTCCCCCTTTTAAAATCCATTCTGTTTCTGGTATATTGCATTCCGGCAGCTAGCAAACTAGAACATGAAGAGAAAGAAAACCAACAAATACACTCTTACCAAATAGAAAATCTGAACCTCCTTTTATCTCTTGTCTCTCATCCCATTATTTACCTCTGCTATTGCTGTGGTGCTGCTGATGGTTTCCTTTTGAACACAGCTCATAGCATGCAATAGCAGTTTTCCCCCTGTACCCTGGACTTAAACACTCTTTATACAAGAATCATATTTTTGAAGTAATTCTTGCGAGAATTCATATTTCTAGTGTTAATCAGTGGGACATATAGGTCTATCCAACCCTTTTCAATCTTGTTCATCTTCAATATGGTAATAATACTTACAGAATCACTAGAGAACCACCTTCACTTCTATCTATTCCCTTACATTGGAGATCAACCTCGTTAGCTAATTTGTTCACCCATCTCTAGCTTCTATGTACCCCTAATTCCCCTATATTCTGTATTATAAGCCTTTGATTATACCTTTATGCTGGTCTTAAAAGTGGAATCATACAGTATCTATGTTTTTGCATCTGGCTAATTTCACTCAGCATTATGTCCTCAAGCCTCATCCATCTTGTCATGTGCTTCAGGACATCATTTTGTCTTACTGGTGCATAATATTTCATCGTATGTATATACCTCATTTTGTTGATCCACTCATCTGTTGATGGGCATTTGGTTTGTTTCCATCTTTTGGCAATTGTGAATAATGCTGCTATGAACATTGGTGTGCAAATGTCTGTTTGTGTCATTGCTTTCAGTTCTTCTGGGTATATACCAAGTAGTGCTATTGCTGGCTCATAGGTCAACTCATTATTTAGTTTCCTAAGGAACCACCAAACAGTCTTCCATAGTGGCTGCACCATTATACATTCCCACCAGTAGTGCATAAGTATCCCAGTTTCTCCAATTCCTCTCCAGCATTTATAGTTTCCTGTTGATTTAATAGCAGCCTTTCTTATAGGTGTGAGGTGGTATCTCATTGTAGTCTTGATCTGTATTTCCCTTATAGCAAATGAAAATGAGCATCTGTTTGTGTGCTTTTGAGCCATCTGTATTTGCACTTCAGAAAATGCCTTTTCATATCTTAAGTCCATTTTATAATGGGTTGTTTGTTCTTTCATTGTTGAGTTGTAAGATTTCTTTGTATATACAGGAAATCAAACCTTTGTCTGATATGTGATTTCCAAATATTTTCTCCCATTGAGTTGGCTGCCTTTTCACCTTTTTTTTTTAATTCTTTTTTTTTTATTAACGGAAAGAAAAAAAAAAGAAATTAACACAACATTTAGGAATCATACCATTCTACATATGCACTCAGTAATTCGTAACATCATCACATAGATGCATGATCATCGTTTCTTAGTACATTTGCATCGGTTTAGAGGAACTGGCAACACAACAGAAAAAGATATAAAATGTTAATATAAAGAAAAGAAATAAAAGTAGTAATAATAGTAAAAAAAAAAAAAAAACCCTATAGCTCAGATGCAGCTTCATTCAGTGTTTTAACATGATTACTTTACAATTAGGTATTATTGTGCTGTCCATTTTTGAGTTTTTGTATCCAGTCCTGTTGCACAGTCTGTATCCCTTCAGCTCCAATTACCCATTATCTTACCCTGTTTCTAACTCCTGCTGGACTCTGTTACCAATGACATATTTGACAAAGTCTTTTGAAGTGCAGAAGCATGTGATTTTGAGGAGTTCCCATTTATCTAGTTTTTCTTTTGTTGCTTGTGCTTTGGGTGTAAAGTTTAGGAAGGTACCTCCCATTACTAGGTCTTGAAGATGTTGCCGTACATTTTCTTCTAGAAGCTTTATGGTGCTAGTTCTTATATTTAGGTGTTTGATCCACTTTGAGCTAATTTTAGGGTAGGGTTAAAATAGTCCTCTTTCAATCTTTTGGCTATTAATATCCAGGTCTTTCATGCCCATTTATTGAAAAGACTATTTGTCCCAGTTTAGAAGATTTGGGGGCCTCATCAAAAATCAGTTGACCATAAATTTTGTACTCTATTTCTGCACTCTAGATTTGATTCCATTGGTCAATGTTTCTATCTTTGTGCCAGTACCATGCTGTTTTCTTTTTTTTTTTTTTCACATGGGCAGGCACCAGGAATCAAACCCGGGTCCTCTGGCATCGCAGGCAAGCATTCCTGCCTGCTGAGCCACCGTGGCCCGCCCAGTACCACGCTGTTTTGACCACTGTGGATTTATAATAAGTTTTAAAGTCAGAGAGTGTTAATCCTTCCACTTTGTTCTTCTTTTTTTAGGATGCTTTTAGCTATTTGGGGATCTCTTTCCCTTCCATATGAATTTGGAAATCAGATTTTTCAAATATTCAAACTAGGTTGTTGGGATTTTGATTGGGACTATGCTGAATCTGTAGATCAATCTGGGGAGAATTGACATCTTAACTATATTTAGTCTTCTTGTCCATGAGCAGGGAATGTCTTTCCACTTATTTAGATCTCCTTTGATTTCTTTTAGCCATGTTATGTAATTTTCTTTGTGCAAGTCCTTTATATCCCTAGTTAGGTTCATTTCTAAGTATTCGATTTTTTTTTCTATTTTGAATGGAATTTTTCCTTAACTGACTCCTCAGCTAGCTTATTGCTTGTGTATAGAAATGTGACTGTTACTGATTTTTGCACATTAATTTTATATCCTGCCACATTGCTGAACTTGTTTATAAGCCCAAGTAACTTTGCTGTAGATTTCTCAGGATCTTCCAAGTATAGTATCATATCTTCTGCAAATAATGATAGTTCTTTTTTTTTTTTTCACGGACCGGGAATTGAACCTGGGTCTCTGGCATGGCAGGTGAGAACTCTGCCTGCTGAGCCACCGTGGCCCAATAATGAGAGTTTTACTTCTTCCTTTCCAATTTGGATGCCTTTTATTTCTTTGTCCTTCCTGATTGCTCTAGCTAGAACTTCTAGCACAATGTTGAATAATATTGATGACAGCAGGCATCCTTGTCTTGTACCTGATCTTAAAGGGAAAGCTTTCAGTCTCCCTCCATTGAGTTTTTCACAGATTCCCTTTATCATATTGAGGTAGTTACCTTTGATTCCTATCTTTTGGAGTGCTTTTATCAGAAAAGGATGCTGAATTTTGTCGAATGCTTTTTTGGCATCAATCGAAATGATCCTGTGATTTTTCATTTTTCCCTTTTGATTTGTTAATGTACTGTATTGCATTCATTGATTTTCTTCTGTTGAACCATTCTTGCATTCCTGGTATAAAGCCCACTTGGTCATGGTGTTTAATTCTTTTAATATGTTGTTGGATTCTATTTGTTAATATTTTATTGAGAATTTTTGCATCTCTGTTCATTAAGAAGATTTGCCTGTAGTTCTCCTTTCTTGTAGCATCGTTACCTGGTTTCAGTATTTAAATGATATTAACTTCATAAAGTGAGTTAGGTAGAGTTCCTTTTTCCTCAGTTTTTTGGAAAAGTTTGAGCAGGATTGGTGTTAGTTGATTTTGGAATGTTTGATAAAATTCCCCTGTGAAGCCATCTGTCCCTGGGCTTTTCTTTGTAGGAAGACTTCTGATGACTAATTGAATCTCTTTGCTTGTGATTGGTTTGTTGAGATCTTCTATTTCTTCCTGAGTCAGTGTAGTTTGTTTATGTGTCTGCAGGAATTTGTCCATTTCCTCTAAGTTGTCTAGTTTGTTGGCGTATAGTTGTTCATAGTATCCTCTTATAGTTTCTTTTATTTCTTCAGGGTCTGTGGTATGGCACTCCTTCTCATTTATGATTTTGTTCATTTGCATCCTCTCTCTTTTCTTCTTTGTCAATCTTGCTAATGGCCCATCAATTTTACTGATTTTTCAAAAAACCAACTTTTGGTTTTATTGATTCTTTCTATTGTTCTTTTGTTCTTCCATTCATTTATCTCTGTTTATTCTTTGTATTTTTCATCTTCTATTTGCTTTGGGGTTAGTTTGCTGTTCTTTCTCACATTCCTCAAGGTGTACTGTTAAGTCCTTGCTTTTTTTTTTTTTTTTAATATAGGAATTTAGGGCAATAAATTTCTCTCTCAGCACAGCCATTGCCACATCCCATAAGTTCTGATAAGTTGTATTCTCATTTTCATTTGTCTCCAGATAGCTACTGATTTCTCTAGCAATTTCTTCTTTGACTCACTGGTTGTTTAAGTGTGTGTTATTTAACAGCCATATATTTGTGAATGTTCCTCTTCTTTGGTAGTTATTGAGATCCAGCTTCATCCCATTGTGATCAGAGAAAGTGCTTTGAATTATTTCAATGTTTTTAAATTTATGAAGACCTATTTTGTGCCCCAGCATATGATCTATCCTGGAGACTGTTCCATGAGCTCTAGAGAAGAATGTATATACTTGTGCTTTGAGGTGCAATGACCTATATAAGTGTTAGGTCTAATTCATTTATCAAGTTATTTAACTTCTCTATTTTCTTGTTGATCTTCTGTCTGGTTGTTCTATCTATAGAAAAGAATGGTGTATTGAAGTCTCCTACTATTATTGTTGAAACACTTATCATTCCCTTCAGTTTTGCCAATGTCTGCCTCATGTACTTTGGTGCTCCTTGATTGGGAACTTTAATTTTATTTTAAATTAATCAAAAATTAAAATTGATAGAGGGATGGGCAGATGGATAGACTTTTTGTGATAAAAAAGAATATTAGTGGTAGATGAATTTTTTTTTACTGTAGAATTCTTCTATTTTTTTAATGTTTGATCATTTCCAAAATAACTGTCAGAAAAAAAATTCAGTTAGGGTACAGGGGCTCTACTATTAAATGGAAGAAGAAAAAGTAGCTTGGGGGATAATTAACAGCCTCACTCGATGGGTAATGCTTAACTTTATAGTAGAGCTGTCTCATTTTCTGCAATCCTGCCTCCCTGAGAGTTAAATTATATCTGCTGAGAGTCATTCCTTTAACTTAAACTTTGGCCCTTGTTGAAATTCAAATAGTTTGATAATTCTTGACTGTCTCCTTTGGCTTCTTTTCCTGCACTCCCCCAGTTCTCAGTGTTATTTTGTCCTTTCCCTAAGTAATTGCATTCCTTCTAAGGCAGTCACTGCTAGCATGCATATGGCTCCCCACCTCAGTGCTGACCTCTCTCTTAAAGCTCCTTTTGCACTTATCCAACAGACTATATCACAGCCACCTCAAACCCAATATTTTCTAAATCAGAGCTAGACTCCCTTCTGAACCCACTTCGCTCCCTGCCTCTATTTCTATTGCTAGCACTACCATTCTTTTCAGGGCACAGATTCACTCATTCACTCATCTGTTCATTTACTTAACAAATAGTTACTAAAATTTTCCTTTGAAATATCTTCGTTATGCAGTGTTAAACAGACATGATCCTTATTCTTGACAGGCTTATAGCTTATTACTATCCAGTTGTTCCTTCTTTTTCCCCTTTCCCCTTTTAGTGAGTAGATAAGTAATATTTCCTTTAACTTGATCGTTCCCAGGGCCACTGCCTTCCCCCAGCACCAACCCTGGGCTTGTGCCTGGGCTGCAGGGGACTTAAGTAATGCCTGGGCGGGGAGGGGAATTGCTATGCCAGGAGTCATCAATGAATTGTCCCCCAAGTTACCACTAGGACATCTATCTATCACTCCTCTTTGCTGGTCCCTTCATTCTGGTGACTTAATGTTCTTCTCCCTGCTGAAGGAATTAGAATCTTTTCTGAGCCTGCCTCTGTTCCCTTCTGCTATGCATCCCATTTGTCTGGGAGAGTCCTGCTTTATGCTACTGCTCCAGTATATCAGTGTTATCTGGTTTGATCAATAAATACTGTGGCCATTCTAACCTGAACCACCCACAGCCATTTCTAATCCATGCACTTAGTGATTCTTAACACAAACCAGCTGGCCAAGGAGAACCCCTCTGTTTCTGTTTCCAAAATCTCTTTCTAATTTGTAAGGGGTGGGAGGGGTGGAGGTGAGGGGTCAGGAATCACTATTTCTCTCCTCTGCTTTTCTAACAACTCCTCTTAGAAAAGGAGGAGTTGTTTTGCTAAATTTTGACTTTTTGACCTAAAAGCCAGAAAGAGTTTGCAGCCTCCTTCTCTTTTCCCCAATCAGCCACATCCCTTGCCTGAGGCAATGAGCCATGAGCTGGCCACCTACACAGAATGGAGAAGGAAAAGAACAGAGAGAAAAAAAGACCTGACATTATGATTTGAGATAATTATCCCAGATTTAGAATTCAGTTAATTGTACATCCACTTTATCTCTTCTAATGATTAAAAACTCTTCAACGGCAAAGATCTGTCGTATTCTTTTTTATGTCCCTCCCTGTCCCCCTTTCCATACAGGAACCAAGCCTTTCAGGGAAGGCTTATTAAATGCTTATTAAGGATATGAATATTATTATCCATTTGCATCTAATTTGCTTAGGGTGAATGAGTTACAGTCCTTTTTCTGAGTGCAGGCCTAGATGAGAGGAATAAGGCAGCTAGGTACCTAAGAGATTTAGAAAGGTCTACAAAAATAAACCTCACTCGCACATATACTCACCTCTGTATTGCCCCACCTTTTCACTTTCACACTGAATATAATTATGTACAAAACTATTAGAACTTAGTTTTCAGCTCTTTGTTCACTTACTGACTCTTGGTGCCATGAGCAAAAACGCCCGGATGCTTGCTCCAGAATTTAGTGTCAGGCCATTAACCCAACTCCTGCTCCCATCCTGCTCCCCACCCCCCCAATCCTCCCAGGGCTCCTAGTCATTCTTCAATCCCTGAATCAAATGTTCCCCAATGTCTGCAGTCTTTAGACTCCCTCTGGTAAGCCAATATCTGTCTCATTTAAAAATATATGTATTGCTTACCTATTTACTATAGTATGATTTAAAACATAGGTTCTGTAGGCTGACGGCCTCTCCTCCACTTACTTACATACCTTACTCAATTGTCCTATGCCTTAGCTTGACCATCTGTAACACGGTGCTAAAATTTCATAGGGTGATGCTGAGGCTCAGATGGCTGCATGTATATAAAATATGTTTATCGTAAATACTAGGTCGACAGCATCTCTACTTATTTCCCAGGGACCATCCTAGGTGGGGGTGATGGAGCAGTGAACAAATTAGATAGGGGGCCTATCCTCCAGGGTGTTTCTAGCCCCTTCCACCCCAAAAGAAGACAGTAAGTAAATAATTTTAGCAACCTTAAGACAAATTCCCCTGGGCTCTAGCTGCCCGCCATACTGTTTCACAATTCCCTTCACAGCGCCCACCCCCTCACAGGTCCATGAGCTTCTGGGCACAGAGACAAGCTGTGTTCCTTCTCTCTGAATTCCTGTGCCTGGCGATTGGCAGGCCCTGGGTTCCCGTGTTGTTATGACAGGACGCAGGGCAGTGTTGGCAGCACTGACAGGTTAAGAGGGGCTGGTAGGACCTCAGAGCCAGGTCAGGGTTTGTCTCCCTCTGGCTCCGCCCCTGCAGCCGCACCTCCCACAGTCAGCAGCCAATCGTCTGCAGTGCCTTGAACCTTTTTCCTCTCCTCTCACTTTATCCTCAGGTAAAAGAAAACCGCAATCTGGATCTCGAACTTTGCCCCCCCCCTTTTTTTTGCCCTCATTTCCCTTCCATTACTGTCATTTACATAAAATCCCAGGCCCAAGTGGTCCTGGCTGTTAAACCTGGCTTCTTTCAAATGCTCCAAGCCATGATTCCCCCACCAGTTTGACAGCTCCCCAACTGCATTGTCTCAAAAGGGAAACATTTTTTTAAAATTACTTTTCCTTCTAAAATTAAGTGTCTGTCATCTTGTTGAGTGCAATAGGCCAGACACAAAGAGACAAAATATTGTATGATCTCTCTTATATGAAATACCTAGAATAAGCAAATTTATAGAGACAGAGAGTATGTGGCAAGTTACAAGGGGGCCTGAGGGGGAAATGGAGGCAGGGAAACTAGGTGTTATCGCTTAATAGGTGCAGAGTTACTGTTTGAGAGGATGGAAAAATTAGGGTAATAGTTGTTGGTTGTGGTAATACAATATCTTGAGTGTGACCTATATACTTGACAGTGGTTAAAATGGGAAAATGTGAGTTAAATATATGGTACTATTAAAATGTTGTTTTTTGTTTTTTTTAAAGGGTTACACAGGTGGTTCAGTGGTAGAATGCTCGCCTTCCATGTGGAGAACCAGGTTTGATTCCTGGACCATGCGCCCAAAAACAAAACAAACAAACAAAGCATCTGCCACATGTCACTTTTTCAAGGACACCCAACATCCCTGGGAGGCTCAGAGCTGTAAAAATGGAGCATCGTCCACAGATCCTCCTGGAGGGAAAGACAGTGTGTGACCTCACAGGTTACCGAGCAGCCCCACCTCGGCCTGGGACCCATAAAACTCCATGGCAAGCTGCAGACAGAGGTGGGAAACCAGAAAGGAATGTTTTTCCTGGAAACCAAAAGCACCCCTACAGGAGAGATCTGCCATCTTTCCCTTGGCTGCTTGTTGATAGGGACAATTTCATGCAGACAACTTCTTCCCTCCAATTCATCAAGGAGTAGCTGTGTGAGAGAAAGGTTCCTCTTTGCTTGCCTGGGTTTGATAATGGTGCACCAAGCCTTCTCAGGAGGTGGAAGGGGCCTGGGCCGCTTTATTTGGAAGTGCTGAATATATTTAAAAATGAAGACAGGCCAAAACATTACACAGATTTTCCATTGTGGTGTATTTTAAACATCTACCTTTAACAGATACCACTAATAAGTCAATGCTCTCCAGCCACGAAAAGGAAGAAGTTGTGAGGCATACAAATAGGTGAAGGAATCTTAAGGGCTGTATGTTGAATGAAATTGCAGAAACAAAAAGATGAATATTACATGTCTCACTATGAGACTAACTGTAATACAGAAACTATAATATATAAACTCAGAGAAATGAAGTTGAGAGTATGGGTTGTTAGGTTGGGGCCTATTATAAAGGGTCCTAGATTAGAAGCTCTTACAGCAGTCACATACATGCAGGAGTTGTGACTGTTATTTCTAAATTCCGAGATACTGAGCTGTTTGTATATAACCTGGTCGCTCCCAGAAACTTTGGATATTTATGAGACTAAAAGTTAGAGTTCTAAAGCTATGAAAGTCAGCATTATCCCACACAGCAATGGCTAAAAAAGTTGAAAAGGTGGTCAGACTTAGACTAGAGATATGAATGAAACTGGTTCTGGATAGGATTAAGATAAATCAGAATACAGGGTAAAGGATGATATGGTCCATATTTAATTTATCTATTGGTCCATATTTCAAGGTTCAACGTCAGTGTGAGACCAAAGGGAGACATGTTTATTTGGTACAAAAATTATATTTTGGATAGTGCATTCTCTAATTTAACTCTATAGTCAGTTTAGTTTAACACCATCATTATATGGAATCTTGAATAGGGTGTGAGATCTTGTTGGTTTGTACAGATTAGTGTGATGTCTCAATATATCCCAGAGTTATTTGGGCAGTGAATTAAAAAGTAGTTGCAGGGCGGGCTGCGGTGGCTCAGCGGGCAAGAGTGCTTGCCTGCTATGCCGGAGGACCCCGGTTCGATTCCCGGCCCCAGCCCATGTAAAAAAAAAACAAACAAACAAACAAAATATAATAAAACAAGAAAATGTTTAAAGATGTTTCCCTTTCTTCCTCCCTTCCTTCCTTCCATCCTTCCTTCCTTCTCTCTGTCTTTCCTTCCCTTCCTCCCTTTCTCTTTAAAAAAAAAAAAAAAAAAAAAAAAGTAGTTGCAAAGTCCCCTTGGGGAACTGGGGAAAAAGGAGGAAATATTCAACTTCCCCATTTGGAGAATTCCTGATATTCTCACAAGCAGTGGGTATAACAAATCAAATAGGCTGAGCACTCAATCTTGGGGTTTGTTCCTATGAAACTCATTCCTGCAAAGAAGCTAAGCGTACTTATCATTATGCCTAAGAGTCTCCCCTAGAGAATCTCTTCTGTTGCTCAGATGTGGCCTCTATAATATAATAAGCCAACTCAGCTGGGGAACTCACTGCCTTCCCCCTCTAGGTGGGACATGACTCCCAGGGGTGTAAATCTCTTTGGCAACTTGGGACAGAACTCCCAGGATGAGCCAGGACCTGGCATCATGGAATTGAGAGAGCTTTCTTGACCGAAAGGGGGAAGAGAGAAATGAGACAAAATTGC